>NC_079158.1:20276657-21587621 GCF_947563725.1 Argiope bruennichi
CATGTAAAAAGCATGTCAGAGGAGGGAAAATATAATTTCCAAATTTGCAAACAATAGGGGATATGAATTTTGGTTAGAACAAGAGAAAGAATATAAAAGACTTTTAGGATTATCTTTAAAAACGCATGAGCTTATAAGTAGCCGCAATTATGAGCTTATATTATTTCATTATTTTTTTTCTTCATTTTTAAGACTCATTGAATTACTCATATTTATAAATAATTCTTCCTGAAAACATATTTCGTCAATACATCTATAGAAATAATTTGATGTTGTATTCCATGTTTTTTATGCTATCATAGTTACATTGTATAGTTGTGGAAACTACTTTTAATACAGCGAAATTAAACAAAATTAAAATAGTATCATTTCAATAATTAAAAAAATATTTAACTCCTAAAAAAATAGAAAATGTCCCTAAAAAGATTTGAAAGAAGTTAGTAATAAAATTTAAGAGGTAAAGTTTAATTTTAAAATGTGCGTAGAATTAAGTATTAAATTCTCTCTTTTATGAATTAAAAGAAATTGTTTATCTATTTTGTGTGATTTTCATCGAGTAGAACTGTTTAGAAAAGTGTAATTTATTCATGCAATTTAGAAACTTTTTTTCACATGTGAAACTTGCAGACGTAATATGTAATTATGTGATCATTAAAGAACGAGAATATACGTTTAAAGGCAGTTTATTACAGGCATTCCACAACTGAATTCATGTAGATCGGTAATGAAGTAATAAATGTGTTCATTACATATGTGCCAGTAGGAAATCATTTGCAAGAAAGCAGCAGAGGCAGACAAAAAGTGAGTTTCCTCGTTTTTTCTTCGGTTTCCATTTCATTACTGCCATCCGGTATATCACCCAAATTCAGTACCTGCATACGATGGTGTTTCGTCTCGGAGACTTTTTACGGGGAGGAAAAGCGGGCTTTTTTGTGTGCCCTGAGCAGTCATCTGGAAAATGGGATGCGCGCACCTGTGAGCATTTCTCTCGTTTCATTTCAATCGACCTTCTTCGAAGCAATTGTCGTGCCCTGAATCGTCAAGATTACATTTTTGTTTTTTACGGAGTTTTTTTCTTCTTTTCTGTGAAAAAAAATGTAACAGACGTCTCTCTCTCTTTTTTTTTTCTCTTAAATTCAGCTGTTATTACTTTCTCGCTTACAAAAAAGATAGTATTCTTATTGTCAAAAAATTTAAACTCGACCAAAAAATTTAAACTCGACATTTTGACAAATTTTCTTATTTTTCAGACCTTTCTGAATCCGGAAAATATGTCTTTTGGAATTTCTAGTCCTTTATTCTAACACTTTTTTCCAACCCTCTCCTTTGCTCCAAAGGTTTTCTATGATTTTACACATATTTGTTATATAATATTGAAAGAAGTTGATGAATATATTTTCCATTCATTTGTTTTATGGGTGCAACATTTCATAAATTTAAACAGTCATTTCACTCATAATCTATACTATGTACTAGTAATATAGTACATAGTATAGACTAAGTACTAAAAAAATTTATATATGCTATGTACTTGTTAATTTTCGTATGAGGTATTACCACTCTATTAACGCCCAGTCAGCATTGAGATTTTATATAAATTTTGTCCTGTCGATGCCTGCATTGTTACTATAGAGCGACAGAGAAAATTAACATTTCTAAAGCTTAGGAAATGATCATTTGAATGATCTGAGATTATTGAATTTTTTTTGTATTATAATGATTGTCAAGGTCAATTAAAGAGAAAAAAATCTGATTTTCAATCAAACTGTTATTTCTGAGTCGCAAGCTAATTCACAGTTTACAACAAATGAAGAAAAGAGTGGAAAACTGAAGGGAAAAAAAGTAACAATGTATTAATAAATCAAAATCTTTCCAAGGATCTGAGATGCTCTTGGCAATGAAAATCGTTGAAATTAGTTCTAAATAATGGAGTTTTTTTTTTTTTTTTTTTTTTGCTGATTAATATTATACATGATATAAAATTTAGTATAAGGAGAGAAAAAATTAGCTCTTTGCATTATATAACAGGAGAAAAGTATTTAAATTTTAAAGTATGTTTTCTAATAGCGAATGATGTGTGTTCTGCGATGTAATAGTATTCATGTTTACAACCAATAATCGGTAAGTTCAGAAAAAGGAATTTCGAATAAAATCTCTACAAATTAGTAATGATGTAAATATAGGTTCAATAATGTAACGAACTTATTTCATTTGAATTTACTTAAAATATTTTTTTTAAAAAATAATGAATAAAACTTAATTTGAAAATCTAAAAAATACTTGACACCTTTGTGATCATTTGCAACCCTAGGATTAATGGTTGCTCAGAGCTTCAATTAAACATTTTGTATATTTATTTTTTAAAGGAGTTTTCAACAAAATGTTTTTAAATTAGATATTTTAATAGCCATGTAACTCTTACTAATTTAAAAACCTTACACTGTTCTGTTCAATGGGCTATTTCCTGTTTTCTGTCTATAACTTTACACATCCAATCATATCAAAGAAAAAAGCAGCAGCATTTAGAAAAGACGCAATTTTAAATTTTTTCAACATTTCTTGATTCTGAGGTTAAATTTTATTGGACATTTCAAAAATTATCTAAGTCATACCTTGCAACATTTAAAATGGAAAAATTAACCGAATCTTCATATCTTTTAGCATCAACTATGAGCCTTGATGTAATATTAGTAGTGATAACGAAAATGATTGGTGTTTCACTTAAATAAATTGTAAAAAACGTCTAAAATAGCTTTAAATTAATTTTAAATTGTTAAAACTTATATTTTTCGTGACATGTTTCAACTTAAAGATAAGTAAAATCCTCATAGTGCCGCAATATTTAAGGAAATTATAGAGAAACGATCCAAATTCCTCATAATTTCTAATTAATTAAAATTTAAAAAACCATTTATCAAGGTGCGCATTTCTTCCTTCAAAGTATATATATATATATATATATATAATATTTGGTATCTCTAAGTCTAATGATCTAATTTGTAGAATGCGTGTACACGAAAAAACCTTTTATTATTTGACAAAATAAAGTCAAGATTTCATATGAATACAATGTAAATTGTTTTGTGCGTATCAAAATTTGAAAAAAAAAAAAAGCGAGAGCATTGTGAAAATATGCATTTTTTTTTTTTATTATTATCATCAGAGCTTCTATTCGCTTTCCATTTCTATAATCATTAAAATACTTTCTACTTTCTGAGACTAAAATAAAAATATTGATTTAATTTGTAAGTATAAATGTTCCAAATCTTTCAATCGATTATCAGTCTTTGATAGAATCTCACTGCCTAACATATGCAATAAAATAAAATAAATATCTCGCTTATGAATACAAAAAATTAAATAAGTTATTTTTATTAATGATGAAGAGAAAGAAATTGTTTACAGGGCTAATATGCTTTTCAATTTGAATGAAATGTTTTATATCTGAAAGCATGTAATTACCTTCGTCTGCCAGGATTGAAAAATCGGACAGAAACTTGCATTAAAGTTTTCATGGAATTTGAATTTTTCTGAAATATTCCAAAATGGAACGCTTTTATAAATTAAAAAAAAATGACTAATCATGAATAATTTCTAAATAGAATTCCTTGTTTGCAATGGAGATTTGTACATTCGGGTATCTATTCCAGTGAAAAAAATAGAATTATTTTTTTAAAAAAGGAGAGAAAATGAAATATATGCATTTTATGATTCTCTAAACTTAAAAATAAAAAAACTCCATTTTGAGAGTATTGATGTTTAAAACTATACATTTAATATGTGAGAAAAAAATGTATCTGAAAGATGGTTGACAATTTCAGTATCAGCAAATATTTTCACTCTTGTATCAGTAATTAGTGATATTCTTCTTTATATTTGAAAATCTCGTTTAGTCTTCTTATTTATAATACTTTTAACTTGGTACTCGAATTTAAAAATGCATTGAAAATAAATCAAATGAAATGTTTTTCAAATTCCTCTGAAATACGAATAGAAATATAACGATATAATTACCTATTGATGAAGATTTGGAATTCGTATTTCTGTATCCAAGAAATACGTTTCCAAGTCATTTGCGCTTGGAGCAGAATTTTATTACTGACATTTGTTAATTAGTTATTTTTATTAAACAGCCCAATCGTAATATAATCTTTCTGATTTTATGATCATGCAAATTTAATGATGTTATAGCAAATTTGATGACATTATAATTTAATGAAAATGACTCATTAACGAATCTGCAACTATATACAAGCAGTTATTTTAAAATACATTTTTGAAACAAAATATATAATATAACTGGTTAAGAATAATATTTGTTAAATCCTGAAATATAGCAATTGAGAGTTGTTTGTACAGAACATCTTCAACTTGGTGATTTTTGAGTAAACTTCACTCAAACCAGTATTTTACACATATTTTATTTTTAAAATTCTAATAAATGTAAACATTTGATAACAAAAACTGAAGAGCTTGCTATTAAAATTCGAATATTTCTTTCATTAATAATTTCACGAACTTAAAAGCTTCATTTTTTAAAATCTAATTGTTTTATTGACCTCTAAGATTAAAAAAAAAAATGTATATTCAATAAAATTAGATCAGATTGAAAAAATATAACTTTTTAATTGTCCTGTTATCATTTTATAGCAAATGTTCTGCTAGAACATTCTTTTTAGCACATATAATATAGAAACAGTGTAGACTATGTTTGAAAGAAAAGTATATCACAACATGACAGATTAAGGAAAGCAGGAACCAGGTCGAAGCTGGGTATTTGCTTTGGTCACTTGATCTATTGCTTTAAGGAAAGTGATTTTCCGAAGAAAAATGATCGAGTATGAAGTTAAAAAAAAATCTGTGACTTCTATTTCCCATATGTTCTAGTATATGGCCTAAATAATAATCAAGCTGTAACTTATTGATATTTTAGAAACCTAAATTGCATTCTGTTTTTCAGGTGAATTACGCTAAGAAACATAAACAGATACAAACAGATTTCTTGTATACATAAAAAAAACATTCTTTTTTTATACTCTTTTCAAACGAATTCACTATCCATATTGTTTAAACGGTCTGTTTGTAAAATAGCTCTCGTTCTGACTTTATGTATGAGCATTTAAGCAAATTAAAGATATGAAGAAGCAAATTAAAGATTTCCCACGTGCTTTCATTTTTTTAAAATTTGTATTGGTAATAATTTAACAATTGTTCATCGGCTTTCTGTTGCTAAATTATTTATATACATATCATTAATATATTTAATAAATCAAGCCAATGAAAAGATAGAAATTTTAAAGTTCCTTTTGATTAACTCGTTCTAGTTTTACGAAATAATATTTTAAGTTGTTGTGGGAATGCTTTTATTAAAATGCAGAAATCCAAATTTAGAATTGTTTATTGAAGTTACTGTTACATTAGATTTCATAAAACTTTCATTAATTATAAAGAAGACAGAGAAAATACTAATTAAATGAACATGGAGAGAGTTTAAATTAGTCGCGAACAAAAACGAGCACAAAATATTGTTTTAGTAAAAGAAGTATTCAATAATTAATGCTTATACATAAACAAATATAATATGAAAATAATTATATAACATATTCTTATTATCTTTCTGTAGATAAAAATTGCTTTTACAACGGTATTTTTATCCTTGTTTAAATTCCAATTGAACGCACTACTGATTATCTGAAATTTATAATACATATAATATGAAAAAAAATAGGTCTAATTTTTTTCTGTGACTAAACATTTTTATTTTAAATATATCTTTTAAATTAAATAAAAAGGTGAACATCATTTGCAGATACGCACATCTTTTTAATTTTACATAAAAATAATATGAAAATAATAATATAACATATATGAAAATAATAATATAACTAATTTGTCATCTAATTTTTAACTTATGATTTTTGTTAATGTAAGACTAACAGACGAAAAAATCTTTTAATACCGGTGGTTCTGTAACTTCAAAAGAAATCGCAGATAATTGTAAAAGTTTTTGTTTATCCATTTAGGAACATATTGCAAATTATGATTATTTATCACGAAAAATTTTTCAAAGTTGGTTAAACTCAATTTCTTTATGCTCTTCAGAATACATGTTAATTTAATCCCAACAAATACTAAGGAATTCCCCCTTTTCTTTTTACTTCATAAATAAATTTTTCAACAAAATATTAAATTACTGATCTTTCTGCCTAACTGAATGAAATGTTCGCAAAAAAATTATTACAATAAATGAAATTGCTTTTAACCTTTTTGAAATCCAGGTTTAATTGTACTCATTAAGTTTCCTCGTCGTTGTATGTTAATTTAATATCAACTCTTATAAATTGCTTCAGTTATTTGAATAATGGTTGTTATTTAGGATATTATTACCGCCGAACTTAATTTTGAAAATCAGTTCTGTAGATCAGCAACGATTCTTAACTCTTTAACCTACAGGTAAGTAAAAATGGAACGATGCTACAATGAAAAGATCTAAGATAAAAGAAACTGTTTGATTTAAAAGTGTATAAATTCATTGTTGGATATCTACATTTATTGGCGATCACTGTACGTAATAATTTAAAAAAAAATATATTATTCACCTTTACACGATTGGCAGAATGTAAGGCAGACTTATTAAATCATTTATTGACGACAGCCGGAATCAGTGATAATCATCTGTTAATTTACGTTCGATACTTTGTTCTACATTTAATGTCTTTCAAATACGTGAAACATTTTTGTCTTTCTATAAAGAAATTTTTAATTGCGTCTTCAACTAATTCCGTCAGAATCATATAATTCAAAATTATTTTAAATTTGCGTTTCTAACCTTCTTCAATCAATATTTCTCAAAAACGAAAAATTAATATGTCATAATATTTATTGAAATATATAAAACAAATATTTTTTGATCTGAAAATATAATAACAGGCTGAGTCCTAAGAGCCATCACCGGTCACAATACATTCTCTTCCGCAGGAGATAGTCACCCTACTCCAATTTTGTACCTACCAGAGTAGTGAGAACCAACCAAGCCGAAAGTTTTTCATTCCTATTCTTGTGATGTCCAACCGTGATTTTCTTCAGAAGTTATATAATTTGCACTTCAAAAGTGAAAAAATCTGCATCAACTGAAATGCTCTCTTCGTCGTGTTCTCATATATGCACACACAATAATGCATATTTTGTGTTAAGTATTATAACACAGCCTATAAAGTATATCTTTGGATTGCTTGTCTCTGGGAAATGGGCCTCAGAATTTGAATGAAATTGTAATTGAAGACCATATGCTAGATTTCATTTACCAAGTATGCTGAGTTTTTGATTTATCACATTAATAAACCCAAGGACATAAAATCGAAACTAGGACGGATTTAGGCTGAAATTTGACCACTTTTATAATTTTAATGACATAACAATATGCTAAATTTTGTTTCTTTATTCTGATGTATATTCAAGACATCGTGTGCGCATGCATTATGAGAAGAATTTATAAGGGCTTCCTGCTAAATGATATATTTAAAAAGTTGTGACAAATTGATAATGTTTGTGTTCAAGATTACATTCCAACCTAGTTCAGGTAAACAACCATCTCTATGTTCTCAATGTGACTGTCAAATGTCTGTTCAAGATATAATGTCAGAATGCTAAAATTTCAATACTCAGCGTTCGCTATTTTTCAAAACACAAACTCTCCATTACCTTTCTTACTTGGTCAGAAACCACATGCACAAGTTTTTGTATTTTAAAAATTCTATAATATTTTATGTACTCGTTTAAATCTTGTTCATTTTCAAGTAATCTTGCGCACAATCCGTTTTTGATCATTGTACATTTATATGATTTTAACCCTGGTTTGGCGCAAAATAGTGAAAACCTTGGCTATTGCGTCAGAAAAATGGAAGCAAATCAAATCAAATCCAGACGTCTAGTTCGTCGTGATCTTGAGGTAATATGTAGACAAACATAATTCCAAAAATGCTTCTTTTTAAATTGAATATGATCTAAAATGTTGTGATTCAACAAAATCTGGAGGTGGCATTTTTGACTGTACGAAACTTTTTCTTGGTATATCTCATCCAAAAAAATTAAACTAATGCCACTTCTTTGTTTCGTTTATTTGTTTTCTATACATGCACATTTGATTTAAACTATAATCTTCGGTCCAATTGGGATTCAATTTTCCCATTGTTATTTTCTTACACTTCAAATACAAAATAGCGTCTTTTTCTTTTCGACAAACAATACATGCTCTTTCTTTTGTCACCAGACACTAAAGGTTGTGGATTAAAGACGTGAAAACCGTTATCTTCCGGGATGTAATAGCCGGGTGACATCCGGAAGAAGCAGAAACAGAAGAAAGTTCGACAATGAAGAAAGGTATCATTATTGATTTTAAAATATCCTTGGTGCTTTATTTTCACGGAAAACATCCAGGATATTCTGTTCTCTGTGCTCCGAGCAAAGGAGGACGGAAGAAATAAGAAGCGAGCATCGTACCTTCCTTAAATCTGAATAATGTCTTTGATTTTGTCCTGATTTAGATTCAGAAAGATAAAATGTAGAATTTTTATTTGCAAAATAATGCTGAATTTAATTCTTGCATTTTGGATATAATTATTAGTTATTTAATATCTCCCTATAAAATATTTTTACTTTTATTTTTATATTTTTTAATTATGGACATCAAAGATGAATTATATTTGAACTTCTTGGTATTAGTATTGTTATATATATATTGGAAATTGAACGCTGTATTTTTAAATGTTATTGTAATATTTTAACTCAACGTGGTTAAATGTGATTATTATTTAGTAAAATAATAATCACATTTAACATTTTAAAAGTTACTATAATTTAAGAGCACAAAAGTAATTTTTAAATAATTACAATAAAAAATGTACATACCCTTTTTTCTTATCTATAAACATAAATTTAAATTTTCAAAATAATTCGTGATGAAAAGAATTAATTTATAAGCTTCAGTTAGTCCTAAGGCTGTCAGGAAAAAAAAAGCATTCAATTGATACTATTCGATAGCTGGTTATCTGGAAAATGGCCTTTAATATTAAATTCTAAATGAATAAAATATCTATATTAATCGTATTTTTTATAGCTCGTATAATTTATTTGTTGCTTATTCTTCTTTATAATTCATTCTCCTATAATTTCATATCTTTTAATACCATTCTTGTATTTATTGGGAAAATATCATTTAGCCATATCTCGCTCCCCCATAAATTCATTTCATTATTTTAAGACATATGTAAGTACCTATTACAAATTTATAAGCGCTTTTGAGTTTAGTGTTTATTGTTTATAGATTTCTTTTAATCTTTAAATCAAACACCAATATGAACCATCAAATTTAATTGAATTTTTTTTTAAAACTACATTCTTTGTAAGATTTCAGGAAAAATATCAAAAGAAATCGCGAGATTATGATGGTTTAAAAACGATCAATTTAATCGTTTTTAGTCATTATCGCGTGTGTGTGTGTGCGTGCGTGCGCCCGTTTTGGAATTCTACAGGTCAGATCGTTTGACCTAGAGCTACTGAAACTTGACGCATATTTTGAGGGGAAGAATTTGCACCCGGGGACAGTTTTTTGGAAATTTTAATTAGAATTTTCTTGAATTAAAGATTAAGCGAAATTTTGGGATCTTTCCGCTTCAACTTCCAAAAATGTTATCTCACAAAAATGATTTTTACATTGAAGTTCAAAATATTATCTTTTTAATGATACCAATATTTTAACACATAAATTAAGTTTCGATTTTCAATCAATTTTTAAATAAATAATTTAACCACATTTTTCAAAAAATTTTTGCACAAAATAAAATTTAACCTGCACGAGTTCCTTGCATGGGGAAACATTCATTTTTATCAACTGTTGCCATCACATTTGCAGAAACTCAAAATAAAAAAATGAGTTAGCTATCACTGCAAATTAAACCTAGAATATTGTTATTTTCAGCACATGTCTATATTAAATGAAATAAATATAATTTCTAAAAAATAAATGCAAGAGAAATTTTTCTGACTTTTTACAATATCTATATTATTAAATAAATCCGCTTTATTTGAGGCAAATATGGTTTAACATATACACGATATCGACTCTAATAAGGACCCATCAGTTAATTTGTAGATCTTTATTAATAGATATACAGAAATCTGCTTACAAAATTATCTAAATGAAGTAAATAATTGTTTTATGCAACTTCAGTCAATAAATGCATTGAAGAATTACGAATTTTAAATTTTTATACAAATCATTTCTTCTGTGAGTCATATTTAATAAAATTTTCTTTAGGCACTAATATTTTAAATAAGAAAAGTTCTACTCTTTTGCAATTAAAATTGAGTTATGAATATTCTATAAAATCGTGTGATTTTGGACCTCTTCATGGATGGTCTTGAAGAAAATCCGCCAATCAGTGTCAGGAGTTTTCCTTTCCCAAGATCAATTGCTTAAAATAATGAAATTGTTGATTGTCCTAAAATAATGATATTGAAAGCTTTATGGCTCGTTCAGGCTTGCTCTCGGAGGATTGAAACGTTAGATAGTCAAAATAATTTTACTGAATATAATTGTATAGGATTGGTGAACTAAATAAAATTTAGACTTCATAATTGTTTTCAGTAGTACATTTATTGATATATATATAATATAATTTTCTGTATTTATATCTTTTTGAAGACAAAACTGAATTTATAATGAACCAAGGAAATTTTTGGTGAATAATTCTTGGAAATATTACATAAATTATTTTAAAAAAATATTTTGTGACACACGCAAGATTATAGTGTTGAAGGATTCAATTTTCAGTAGTCATTTAAAATATATATATATATATATTTGATTTATGCAAAAATGTTTTTGTATTGATGGAAGTTTTATCTTTATCATTTCAAATTCAAATTTATACATTAAGGTTGCTGACAGCAAATTAGAGATATTATATTTTGTTCATTGTACTATATATAAGACCTTCTATAATAATATGAATCATGTGACTATCGAAATTTGAAAGTTAAAAATATTTTGCTAAAGAAGCTTTTAAGAGACCAAGATACTAAAATTTTCTATTAAATATTTATGTAAGTGTTACTTCTAGTTAACCAGCTGGCTGCCAAAGGTGGCTAGTTATACACTAATAGTAACATTCCGAATTCAACTTGATTGTTTTAGCTCTAGCCCCTATTTCTATACGCTTTTTGCCAAGATCAGGTCAGCTAACGTCAGGTGCAGTCAACGTTTGCGAAAGAATACTGTATATATATGTTCCCAAAATCGACGTTTAAATAATTCTCAGAACAATGTAAATTGCTTTTGTATATTTAGAAAAAAAAGAAACTATTGACGGATTCTATTTTTAGATAATTATCCATGATTTAAATAAACTGCTCAGGAAAAAAAGGAAAACTCCTTTTAAAATAAATCGTAGAAGCAATTACTTGGGTGACAAAATTAAATTGTCAAACAAGCTGAGGAACATTATGGTGGCTCCTAAATTACTAACATCGTCCTCCCATTTTATTTCCAGGTAGAAACTTTCGTGTCTTAAAGCATTTCCTACCAAAACGAATTATATCTGTCGTTTTTCTTAAGCTGCTGTTAAAGGGTGTCTTTTTTTTCAGCTGTCATGTGTCGTAATCAAAGGAAATGTGTCAAACTTGTAACTTTTCAACAATTTGATTAAAGGCGACCGCTGTCACGACTCTTCGTCTTTTACCAGAAAATACGGAAGAGTGATAACAACGGGTCTTTTATAAAGGAGTAACTTTTGAAAATCATAAAAGTGTCTCTCCAAGTGAGAAGTTCCGTTTAACGCTCTAGTTCGCAGGAAGATTCATTTTCTAATTCAGAGCGAAGGTCAATACTTTTCCTTACGTTTCTCATTAACGTTTTGCTTTTTAACGTGAGTTGCCTGAAATCAGACTTTGATTTAACGTATGTCTTAGATTTTAGAGGGAACCCACTAGTTACAACATTCTTTTAGAATCGTTTCGAAGTTTCTTTTTGGAAATTATGGTAAGACCCATAAATAAAAGACCTTGAAAGTTTCAAAGATAAGGAATGCCTTTAAAAAAAGTTCTGAGAAAATTCTACAGAAAACAGGGAATAATGTTTTGCACATAAAGAGCAGAAAGTTACTTAAGTACTAAAAAAATTATTCAGGGAGCAAATTTTTCACATTGTTAAGCATACGTTTAAGCGCTCCGTTATTAATGGACATACACCCACCGTAGGACACCACGAATGTGTGGAGTAAAAGCTGCTGTATAAATAAAATGTAACTCACTTTACCTGTGATATAGTAATCGCTGGGTTAGGTTTCTTCAATTTCAACTACGGTATTTCCTTTTACTGGTGGGGGGTGGCTGTAGTGAGGACTTCAATTTTCACCCATACTATGGTAACGGTCATTCAGATTTCCTATAGGTATGTAGCTCCTTACATACCTAAAAATAAATCCCTTATGATTATTAAGCTGTATCATTTGGTTAAAAATATACCATTATTGTTACTAGTTTCGTATAAATAATGCTACCATCGCAATACTGGTTGCAGTTCGTGTCATACATGCCTTCAAATTCTGCCATTTCAACTAACTTCTGCCAACTAAATTGCAACATTTGAAAACATGATAAAATAGTTTAAACATATCTTTGAGTATGTGTATTAAAGAAACAATTATTAAACATTACGTTAAAGGAAAAAAATTTCTTGTACAATTCAATCATGTCACAGTAGCAAAAGAAATGCTTAGCGAATAAATGTTTTAATTATGGTATATATTTATCGAATTAATTTAAAATTAGAAGAACTATTAAGTCCTTTTAATTTTTTTTTATTCTTCAAACTGTCTGCTTTCGTAAAAAATATAAGATAAACTATATTATGAGTTATATAATTTAACAGTAAATACTACTTTTCAAGTAAGTATTTACTGTTACTCACTTCATGATTTTTATGTAAATCAATTTTTTGATAAACTTTTCAAAACTCTAAAGCCAAAATCTTAGTTTTAACAAATTAATTTAGTAATATGAATAATTGAATTTAGTAATATTTAATAAAACAAAGCTTGATGTTTTTGTTTTCTTTATACGACATTTTAAGACGCTAATAAGATAGGAAAAATGTCATAATCACATGAAAAAGCAATTGCGCCATACCATCTAAATGCACTTGCCCTTTTTCTGTCTTATGAGGCATACTGTTTTTATACCCTGTTAAATAATTATAATTAATTCTGTTCATTTAATAAGTTTTTTTGTTCATGTATTAATTCCTTTAATATTCAGCAATACTCTCTATTACATGACATATCGAATGAAAAATATTACAACTCTCCGAACTTTTGAAATTCTCAGTAGAAATATTAATAAAAAAGGTTTTAATAATAACATAAGTAGAATAATGCGTAATCTACATCAAAAGCCCTAGGGGACAATGAACTGGTGTTTTCTCATGCACAATTTTTGCTCTGTTCGAGGAGAATTTATTAATAAAATTTATTGCCAAGGCAAACATAAAACCAAAGATGGAATATATCTTATATAGCTTGTTTTTTCTATTGTTAAACAGATGAAATAAAAACTTATAAAATTTTTGATGAATTTGGGAAAACCATTTTCAATCTGGATGACTGCCGATGACGTAAACTTGAAAAGTAGGTATTGTACATGATTCTTGGAAAGTAGGCATTGTACAAGATTTTTGAAAATTAGGCATTGTACACGACTTTTGAAAAGTAGGCATTGTACACGATTCTGGAAAAGCATTTCGTGTCTTTTAGATCCTGAAATGCACAATGGCCCTGATGGACCAATGCTACAACATGAGAACAACTGATCATTAATAAATAAATAAAGAGTCTCATTTAAGAAAATTTCCCGGAAGAAGATGTAAAAAGTATATTGCTGAACATGAAGAGTATTTTCGAAAAGCAAACTGTTATGACTTATATTTTATAAAACAAAGGTTTCAAGAATCGTGTATTTTCTTGCACACGCTTGGTTTTGAGTTGATTATAAAATTTATATTGAATTTGTTTTAGAGTACAAATTTATTTTTTTTGAAATGCTGCCTTTTATAAGTTTAGCAATAATAAAAATAAGCAAATGCTTACTTGGATGTAAGGATGTGCTGAGATATATTCACATAATCATGCTGCCAGTATATGTACATGTCATAAAACTACACATGGTCTTATATTGTGTTGGAACATTACATTCATTTTTCCCTTAATAAAGTTTCGAGTATACTGCCACAATCAAGTTAATAATTAAAATGCCATAACACTTTGGATGTGTGGCATGAATATTAATGCATGTCTTTACATTAAATCGATAAATTTACACGATAAATATTTTTGAAGTTTATGTTAGTTTTACTGTAATAAAATTTTTAGAAACTTTTATTGTCGGAATAACATAAAAGAAAAATTTATATTATTTTAATTATCACATTTTTTTTAACAATAAGAATATACTTTAAATTATTTTAAACATTATGAAATTCCAGTTGGCATTGCTTGTATCTGGAATTAAAATGTAATTTTTTTTATTTCATTAATTAATGATTAAAACCTCTAAATATCAAAATATCAGTTACCATCGATAGCACAAATGTACAAAGTTTCAAAATTCTAGAACCTCGGAAAGTGAGGGAAAAGTCAATTATAAATTTCCATCTTAGTTAACATACGTTAAATTGAACATACATTTTAATGTTGTTGAAATGCACAAAAAAGAAATTCTGAAATTGAAATTCTATTTATACTTTTTCAACAAAGAAAAAAATTATTATTTTTTATATTGAATTAACCGAATGATGTCATAATACGTTTCAATAAAATGGAGTTCAATGAAAGAATTGGAGATGAATTATTAAAGGTGTCCAATCCATAGCAAATTTCTATAACATCGTTCTTTTATGTCATTATCACTGTTTTCATTCATTAACCTTCTTCAAATCACTTAAATGTCAATTATGAATAATCAATGCATCAATCCGGTTAGTTAGAAAATGAATTTGAGATCATGTCCTGATATTCAAGATCGTCATTTAATCCTTGCATCCCGGTCAATTACTTTTCTCTGCGGTCTTTAGCTATTAAACTAGGTGAGAGTTATTTTATTATTCTCATCACAGATTGTAAAAATACCATTAAACTTTTTCCTAATTTTTCTGCAACTATCGGAAAATTTCCATTAACAGTCAGTTGATATGTGTCAATACGTGCTCCGATTAAAGTTCCCACCATAATAAATCTCGAACAAAATTGAAATTTATGGTTTATATTCAGTTGAATTTCACCTTCAAATCAACTGATTTTATAAAAATGAGTTTTTAAAGAAAATGATAAAAATAGTAATTTAAATAATAAAACTCTATACATTGACCTACAATTTAATTTAGTAGTTTTTTTTTCAAGGCATTAGTGAGTAATCTGGCAATCGTGACATTAAATTTAAAAGTAATAATGAAACAAATTAGTTGTAATGATAAATTTTAAAAAAATGTTTAAAATATAAAATGTGTTGAAGTAGGTGAAATAGCTTTAACGCCAATTACTTTTTCGATAGTATTTTTATGTTATTAAAAGGTTACCATAAATATTTAGGGTAAAATAAAAATTTTATTATTTGTAATTAAATAACTATGATTTGTGCGTTTAAAAATTTCAAAGAAACGATTTCATTTGAATAAAAAAATTCAATTTTAAAATAATAAGACATTAAAATATCATATCATATTAAGATAATAAAATTTAGAAAATACCATTGACCTAATTATTCGTTACAACATGATCTATCAATACGTAATTTATTTCAGTGCTACTTCATTAAAAGATTTTAGTAATTTTTCTAACAAAATAATATCTATTGTGCTTTTTCAATGAAAATTTCTAAAAAATTTTATAAGAAAGTTAATTACATTAAAAATTAAATTTTGGTTGAATTTAACGGACGTGGATATTATTATTATTTTTAATTATTTATTTCTTGTAGAAATTTTTCTGTAAAAGAAATATTTTTTAAAAAAATCTTAAAACAAAATTTACGAATTAAAAATTACAATTATAAATATTAAATGGTTTATCAGAATTAAGATACTTTAATTCTTCAAAAAACTTCAGATTAGAAATAAGAATGAAATGGCCTATCGACAGAAACTTCAAATATGACAGAACGAATCATTTAATAACACCGTATGTAAACTTATCAGAATAATTATTAATTAGAAATATTTTTTAAAATTTTAATTAACCAATACTCGGATCATTTTAAATATCTATGATTTATTGTAAATATTTTTTTAAAAACTGTCCTTGTCAGTAAACCATTCTTGTTTAGAAAACATTTTTTCATTAGTTTATTAAGGTATAAGTTATTATTTTAAAATAATAAATGTATATACTGGATATCCTTCCAAAAGTAGGAAAAAACTTTTATTTTCCAAAATATTGCACCTAGGCAATATTTTTAATTAAAAAGTTTCATACATAAGGTGAGCAATTGTATGAAAACACTTTGGCTGCTGAGGAGGTTGATAGTATTAAGGTGGAAAAATTAAATGTGTATACATTCCCTCTCAGTGTAGAAATATCAATTAGTAAAATTTTTCTCGTACTTTCAACATGAACACAGTTTCATATTCAAAAAAATATGCATAAATATGATTATTTTTAAATTTAAAGGGACTAATCACAAATTTAAAAGGAAACATTTATTTCTGAAATGCAAATTTAGAACTGAACAGAAAAATTGTCATATATAACTATTTGTCTATTAGTACACCATCCATTCATACGACTCCAGAGAAATTTGCTAATCACGCATAATATTTAGTTTATTGGTTGATATCGAAGTTATAAATCGAATAACTGGACATTTAAAATACCTCAAAGAAGTACTGGAGTGCTGAACAAGAAAATAAAATTTTTTGCTCGCACTTGTGTGTTTTCAAGCAGAATGATATATTTCAATAAATAGAACGTATAGATATTCTCATGCTACATATAATCATAGTATCGGCCTTGTTGTAGAATAATATAAACGTTGGTTTCTGAATTTCCTTCTAGAAAGTTTGTTACAGAACTATTTAGAGATTACAAATTATAGGATCCTTACTTTTCCCACAGAAGAACGGAAAAGAAGAGTCATGATGTACATCTGATGTAAAAATTGTAATTTTACCTTATTTTTAGAATTACCTTCATGCTACAATCTAGAGTTAAATTTTTCAAAACCAACAATGTAGAAAATATTTTAACATAGTAAATTATTCCATAAATTATACAACAATAAAATCGATGTCTAGAATTTTACGATTGAGCCTTATCTTAGGTAAAATCAAATTCTTCTTTTCAATTTGAACAGAAGAATGTTGCTTTAATTGAAATAGAAAACAAATCTTTAAAATATCGCTTTTGAAATGTAAAAATCAGTTCTTCTTACAAGAGAATCATCACCAGTGGAAATTTTCCATAAATATGTGATGTGACATTTTTAGAAATTCTCCTGTTGGTTTAATTTTGTACAACCGTATGTTTATTAGCGATCAGATCATATTCATTTAGTTTTTATTAGTGTTATGTTTCTACTAAGGGATGAATTGTTTATGTCAATACACGCTCTGTAAATCTTTGCCGATAATTTCGAAATATCATTTTTTAAATCAGAAGTGATTACTCAATCGCATATGCTTAAGTATTGTTAAAAGGATACAACTGTATAGGTGTAGAAGGAGCCAATTTTGAACAAATTTATGAGCATTTCAATCAATGTATTATTTCATATTTTTTGAAAGTTAATAAACGCATTATTATTTTCTGATTCTTTCAAATAATCATGATATGTATATTATGCTTCAGCGGAATGTTCGTTGTAATTTCGAAATACCTTTCAGAGGTATGGAAAAATGATTCAACTTAAAAATTTGTGGGTAGAAGCAAGAATTATAAATAGCTGGAAGTGTGAAAAAATATTTTAATAAAAGACGCTGTTTTCGCTAAGGGAGAATAATTTATCTTCCTCCCATACAAGCTAAAGTATTTTCCCATATCTGAATATTTTATTTAATATATTAGTATATGTCTAATTCCAATAAAATATATGTCTAATTCCAATAAACGCTTTCTCTATTCTCTTGGACACCCTGTTCCCGCTAGTGTGGTGTGGAAGTTTGAAGAAATGGTACCAGGTGTCTTCCTCTCCATCTAACCACGGTTCTAAATGACGAGCTCCATCCCAAAATAGCCCTAGTGTTGCTTTAAAACGGGACGTTAATATAATCAAACCCAACTTGGACACCCTGCATATTATACATCTAAACCGATTGATCATCCCACATGCACTCACAGAGCATTCTCATTTCACATTGCTGAAGCTGAATAGTTTTAATTTATTAGACAAGATGAAATGATATTAAATAAAATGCATAACATCATTTCATATATATCGTTTCTCTTTATTATTATTATTAACTGCAGTTGAAAAATATCATGTAGCTTGTATGATCAATAAAATAGCTGATATAAGAAAAATCTTTTTTAAGCATACAAAATTCATTTTTATTATTTCAACCTAAATTTACAAACTGTCCTCAGTTCATAAAAAAAATGTAAATTAAGGAAAACATGTTTACAAAGACGAAAATTATGATAACATGCATTGATCTTCATTTGCAGTTACTCAAGGTATTAATATATTTCTGAATACTTTTATTTATGTAACTCTCAGATAATTTCCCTGTAATTTTTGTCTTTCTGGTTCTCATAATATAAATCTAAAAACAATTATAAAGGCAAATGGCCTTCATTTTTAGAGTTTCAATTTGACTAATTAAGAAAAAAATCTTATCATTTATACTAAACCGAATTATCTCCAAAAAATTATATGACATAAATCTTTTAACTTAATATTTTTGTCTTAGTTTCAGATGAATAAAACAATTTATATGCTTTTAACTTAATAGGAAATCCATGAAATTCGTTATCTTAGTATGTTTAAGTACTTTCCTTTCGATAAATCTTTGCTTATGGTATGAGCATTTTGGAATGTGATATGACACGAAATATATTTAAACAAAAAATATCGCTAAAATAAGAAATAATATTAAAAAGTATTTAAAAGTCTAAATTTTCTAAATTTCAGAGGAGCTGAGTTCCGAAAATATCGAGATCAAAGAAATATTTAAATTCGATGTTTCAAACTTTTGAAAATATGCTCTTAACGAGATGTGCTATACTTAAGGATAATAAAGAATAAAAAAAGAATATAAGAACTTTCCTACTTTGCTCCTGAAAGATTCAAAACAAAGCTATCTATAACGGAGTAACTAATACTTGATCACTCTCCATTTGTTTGGAAAGGGACTATCACCAAATTTATTAATGAATATTGTGATTTATTTTGAATGGAATGATCCTTTAAACTAATAGGCGATATATGCCCCATTGATTCAAAAGATATCTATTTTATTGATAACAAATTCAAAAGAAATTCTAGCTACTTTTTTTCATTTCCATAAGAATGCTTTATTTCTTTTTTGAAGTTGCATAAACTTCTTACGAGAAAATTATGTTTAATTTTTCAAATCTATTAATGCTCTAAATATAGGGTAATTCTATTCTGGTTATGTCATTAACATATTATATTATAAAATTGCACGAATTGTTTTATTAAACAGTCATTGTCGATTTTGTTGTAAATAATGAAGTAACGAAATCCAGACAATGAATATTTGTACATTATTTGTTAATATTTGTAGATATTTATTTTCTGAATTCTTGTCTGAAATAAATGGATTTCCATTCATTATTTAGTATATTCTAAAATTCTTTGTTATGGTGTTCGGTCGATATACTTACTTTGAAGTACGAAATAATAATTAAAATATAAACTCAAAAATACCCGAAATGTCTTTTATTAAACCATGATAATCTAAAATGCGTTTTGTTTATTGCATTTGCAAACTTAATTAATTTTAAAAATAAACTGTTTATATTCTTAGAAATTTATTTACTGAAACTGTAGATAAATAAATGTGCAAGAAATGCGAACCTAATTTAAATCATGAAGGAAATATTCAGTTTAAAATAAAGGCAGTTAAGGACTGATAATGATATAATGTAGATAAATAATCTTAAAAAAAAAAGCTTTCTAAGCAAAATTATTTGAAACAAATAATCAGAGTATCAGACATAGAACGTGGATTATATTACTAAGGAACTGCTATATTTTCTAAATTGCCTCCGTAAACACTCATTTATCATAATAAATGAATGTTTACGGAATTGCAATAATAAAGAGTAATTTGAAGCAAACTCAATAATTATGTGTGAAGTGAAATTTTGGGGATATCATTTCGTCCCTTGGTTCGGATCAGGAGGAGAGTTATGATGAAATATTTTTTTAATAACACTATCCTAAATGTAAATATTAAAACTATATAAGTATCCTAAGATCACTTGATTCTAATGTAAACATTTTAACTTTATTAAATAAATATTTTAACTACTTAAAAATCCTTAATGCAAATATTTTAACTATGAAAATATCATAAAATCACTTTTTCCCTTTCTAATTCAAATAATTGCAACAATATTCTCGTCAACTATTTTTTTATTTTGTCATTATTTACAAATTACAAAAAAAAAAAAAAAAAAAAAAAAAAAATTCACGTAAAACAAAGATAGACCATTTCTATTTAAAATATCACAATAAATGAAAAAAAAAGTATTTTCGAGTTTTTCAGCTATTAAGTCATTTTAAAATATCTAAAACTAAACAATGGTAATTGATTATTTAAAATTTTTGAATAATTGATAAATTTAACAAATTAGTATATTTATTTTCTGTAAATGCTAACCACGCAATTTAGTTTCATGCATTAAAAAAAGTTATATTTTGAGAAAGGAAATGAATTGGTCTTCCTGTTATAGATTGGTTTTATTTTCGAAAATGACAAAGAAACAATTTTTTCTTCATTTTTTTTCCATTCATATTTGCATAATTTTCTAACTGATTTGCAACAGGCGATGCATTGTTACAGCAAGTGTGACATCCTTTCCGTAAATCAAAGGGAAAAAACAAAACAAAAATGTCAACAAGAGAGACTTCTATTAAATATTCACGGTTTGTTAAACCCATACGAATTTTTCAGTTGTGCAAAAAAAAAAAAAAAAAAAAAAAAAGAGGAGATTCAAAAAAAAAAAAAAAATATTTAAATAGGTTGTCAATTTATAAATCAAACAAAAAAATTACTGAATAAGTTATTTTGCATGTCAATCACCGGCCAAAATCCATTTAAAAAATAAGACAGCGATGGACTCCAGTTGGCAAGGAAGAACCCTTTCGCAGGTGTTTTTCTTCTTTTGATTTGTATGCGGTCCCCCAACCTATATTCCTTTCCCCCTATAAGACGGCGCGCCTCGAAAATCGGGTCGTTCGCAAAAGGATGTGGCTCTGGGGATGAAAACGAGGCTAACCCGCTGGACATCGAACCACGTGACTGAAGGGTAGCAGATAGAGAGAAAAGATTCGGATAAAACAAAACCGTTAACAGTCGAATATTCTTATCCCACTGTGAGAACGCATCTCGAAGGGGACGGACACTTTTTTTCGCTCTGATCCTACGTTCCGCACTGGATCACTGAGAGTCGTTTCAACTCGTGCTGGAGGATAGTGTTCAGTGTCTTCGCGCAGCTCACTGGGATTCAATAGTTGGACACTTGTTGCTGAACACTATTTTTGGACTTGAGTGATATTCTCTAAGTGCCATGATTAGTAATTGGAGGTAAGATAAATTTTTTCGAACTCTTTTTATATTTTTAAACGGCATAATTAAATTACCTATTTTTAAATCACTGATAATTATAAACTAGTCATATATATTAATCTAAAATTTTAATTTTACTTTAACCATTTTTGGAATAATATATATTTTAAATACTATGTATTTTTAATTTTAATTTTTTAAATTTTCTACGAATGAATAGGGGTATCTACTTCATCATCCTCAAATATGGCAATATAATCTTGCACTAAATTTTATTATTTTTTTTAAAAAAAAATTATAGTTTTTCATATATTTTTCCAAAATTTAATTTATATCCAATTAAAATTACAAGAAATTGAAAATATTTAAATAATTTGCCAGAAATGCTAGAATATTTTTATTTGCTTTAAACTAATGAATGTATATTACTAAAATCTTAATTCACTTATTTTTAAAAGAATACCATTTTCGGTACTTCAGAATTATTTATGCAAGTTTTTTATTAAAACATATAAAATGTGGAAAAAAAAATACCTGCTACGTTAGACTAGATGAAATTAGGAAAACTTTAAGACATTTAAGTCCTCGGTTGTGGATACCTTATCAAGGAAATAACGATTTTTTTAATAACACCTTTTCCAAAACCCTCATTTGATATACAGTAACTGTCACACACAGTTCTTGAGGAATTTCCGCAGACCGATTAAATAGGAAAGAAAACGCTTTTCTAAATAGCATTAAATTGTTACTAGAATTCATAATAGAGTAATTGCTTGAATTTTTCTCTCGTTGGTTATCGTCACGTCACTTTCTTATAAACTGGTTCGAAGCTCTCCAGTTTCTAACAAGCTGTTAATGATGAAATTGAATGCAGCCAATTTACAAACATTATACTCGTGATAATTTCCACTCTTATCGAGATACAGGGAAATGGATAAACATTTTCTTCCTGAAGGAAAAGTATTATGTTATTTAAAAAAAAATGGGTGCCTATTATTTTCTCATTATAAAAGATTAAGCATGAAAAAATATATAATTTCAATGTTAAATGTATTGCAATGTTAAGTAAAGCGTCTAACATTGAAACAATTACTGATGATGTTTTCTGTGTGTGCATTAATTAATATATTAATTCTTCTTTGGATACTCAAATGCTGAATATTTAAAAAATATTCTTCTTTGGATACTCAAATGCTGAATATTTTAAAAATATTCTTCTTTGGATACTCAAATGCTGAATATTTAAAAAATATTCTTCTTTGGATACTCAAATGCTGAATATTTCAAAAATATTCTTCTTTGGATACTCAAATGCTGAATATTTCAAAAATATTCTTCTTTGGATACTCAAATGCTGCATATTTAAAAAATATTCTTCTTTGGATACTCAAATGCTGAATATTTTTAAAAAAATATTCTTCTTTGGATACTCAAATGCTGAATATTTTAAAAAATATTCTTCTTTGGATATTCAAAGGCTGAATATTTGAATCTTCCGTAATTAAGAAGATATTTTTATTTAACAAAACTTTTTGTTATAATTCATTTTACAGTAAGACAAGCTGGGTTTTAATTATAGGAAGAAATAGCTTCGCCATTTTAACTATACCCTTTAATTTTCAAAATTCTATTTTGAAAATTAACAACTTCTTGGGATGATCAATGAATAAATAATATGTTATTTCAATTTATATTAAGATTGTAAATTATACTATAAATTTTTATGCGTACTGTGCACTGTTAAGGAACTGCATAGCATACATTCATCTACACATACTTCACATATTAATTTTTGAACTAATCCATATAACATAAAATTTTTTTAATAACTTTTATGACATAATTGTGTAACGAGAGTCGCACTGAAGAATGGAATGCAAGAAATATTTTAAAATTTAGCTGTCAAATAATTTCAATATTCAGCAACAATGTAATCAAAAATTCTTATAATTTATCTTACATTACTTATTTTCAGTACTTAAACGGAAAAATTTATCAGCCTAAAATGATTTATACTTTTACTAAGGTAAGAATTTTTTTTTTTTTTTTTTTGAAATGACCGATATATCCTCATCTATTTTAAACTCTTTCTTTTTCTCTTATATAAATGCATAATACCTTTTTATAAGAAGTAATATTCTATATAATAATGGAAAGGTTAACAAATCTGAAATGAGAATTGTAGATTTAAATTTAAAAAAATCGTCGCAACTTTAAAATTAATCGCCTTTTATTTAATAATATATTTTATTTTTTCATTTAATTGATGAATAAGAAAGAAATTTCTTACTTCATCTCTTTCAAGTTTAAATTTTAAAAACATGAATTATTTGTTTTCATTCTGGTTGTATCTCGGCATTAAATGCACTCTTTATGCGCATACCTTAAATATCAAAGACATTCGCTTGCAAACACATGCAAGCCTAATCTTTTCTTAGCTGCTATTACCGCTTATTTTACATGCTTTGTAACGCATGCAGAACATTAATCTAAATTAAGTAAGAAACCGCTCTAAACGGAGAGATCGCATCATTAAAACTCACCATGTCGAGGATGTTTAAGCATCATCTCACGTACATTAAATGAGTTGTTATCATTAGTTCAACAAATTGAATAGAAAAAAAGAAGAGTAGAAGAAACAAAGACTTCACACCTAAAAAGAAAATTGTTTCTTAAGGATGAATGGCCTTTTAATGAGTGTTGTGCATAGAGTTTAGAGGAAAGTTGATTTAAAAGTGAAAAATGAAAATAGATGTCATTGATTTGCAGATAAACTTTTGGACTGTTGGAAAGTTGCTAGACAAGAGTTTTATCTGAGATACTACTAGAGATATTTAAATAAAACAAAAGCTGAGTAATAAATTCTTTCTCTAGAGGTAAAATTAATGATTTTTAATAACCGATATAAAGAATCTATAAGAATCATGCCAACTTGATAAAAGTTTCTGGTTAGGTAATATTTTATCAATTATCGGCTATGATAAGAAACGATTATTAATAAAAACAGCGGGAATAATCTCTCCGAAACTTTCCTGAAAACTACCTAATAAAGATGTTTTTCCTCCCAACATAAAAATTGTGAAAATAGAGTAAAACCATGAATATCATAAGTGCTCAGATTTTTCATTTCAGAGACTAACATATAAGCTTTTTGAGCATCGTAATAGAGTAACTCGGACAGACGCTGTGTTTAGAGTCTGTCCAAGTATGAATTTTTTTTTATTAAAATCAAAATTTGACATAAAACTACAAATTTTCACACAACATCAAATACCTAATTTCATTTATTTGAATCAATGAATTTCCGTGTTATCGCTTTCATGCGAAAGAATAGACCAAAATACTGTCAATCCGTGTCAGATTTAATTAATACTTTTCTATACTTTAAATGCTATAACTGTGTGCCAAACATTATCTGTCTTTTTTACTTCCTCGTACACGAAGTATAGAAAAAGTGTTGTAATCATTAACAAATTCGAACTCTTATCTCCACGTTTTGGACCTCCTGAATAAGAAAAACGCAGGTTTGGCATTATGTCTAATCCAACAAGGAATTGACCGTCTGTGGGTCATGTTTCAGAAACATGTAGAAGAAAGAACTAAAAAAATCAATGACTTAATTTTATCAAATTTGGTATATGATTTTGAGAATATATATTTTGGTCAAATTTTGGTTTCAATCGATTGGTGGAAAATACCTCGAAAATACAAATTCATCCTTACGCGAAAAAATTTTTGGGAGTCCAGATTCCTGCTGCTCCTTTGGAATAGTAGTGGTCGCTTGTACAGATTGACGAACATTATTTGTATGGATTTATTCCAAATTTGACACAAGTCCAGAAATTTGGCACTGTTCAGAAAAAGCATTGTTTGAAATATGCGTGTGTGTATCTACGAACACGATAGCTCAGAAACATGATCAGTTAGAAGAATGTGTTTTAATTCGCTACTTTTAGACAAAAATTGCAGATATTTATCAAATTTTAGATGAAATAAGGCAAAAAAATCTTTTTTGGTTTAAGACTATGTGTTCATTATAGCTTATAAAGGCAAACAAAGATTGATGAGATTTCAGAATGATAGACGTACGTTAAAGTTTCGAAAAGAAATTCATCCCAGAACTTACTTTATATTCTATTTAGCGAAAAGTGAAAGTTTAGAAAAATGAACTAAGATTAGTTTTCAAATGAATTCATTCATAATTTTAACTAATTTTATTTAATAAATGAATGAAATGCTTTGGAAGAAATGCTAACGCAAGCGTTTTACTGTGTGTGACACAAAGGTGGGCCAATTTCTTTGGGAAGTCATTTATTTCATATTATATTTAAAGAATAGTAAATACCAGCAAAAATGACGTCTCTATCACCGCACACAAATAAGACAAAATAATGTGTTTTGTTGCATATATTCCTTAAATTATAAGAAAATATGAAGTTTCGTTTCGGATTCGCTCTGATAATGCTATATGAAAGTGTTGGAAAATGTCGGTAATATAATACTGCCAATGATATTTTTAAAATCATTGATTTTCTTTATGAAGATAACAGCTAACTAATTTTCTGTAATACTAGTGCATAAATAATATTTATTAGGAATTAAGTACAAAATAATTCTGCACTTAAATTTCATTCTTATGCTATTATCTTAAAGAAAGTGTTTAGTTTCCATAGTGAAAATTTAAATATTCTTTAACTTTTTAATTGCAAAATGTCATTCCGTATTTTCAATATTATATATACGAAAGTATATTAATATTTAAGTAATTAATATAAACTACTGAAATTTTTAAACAAAATATCCAAATGTCTGCCTTTTTTTATTTATTGATACTATTAGAGCATTTTTTAAATCTAATATAAATGAAAAATTGATCTATCTAGCTGAACCTCTTCCTTATAAAATGGTTTGCTGTAAATGTAATCCTAATTTTTGTTACTTTACCTAAAAACATCCAAGTAAAAATTAGTTTTCAAAAGATGACATTTTCTAATTCGTCTATCTAATATTTGGCAATCGAATTAAAATAAAGAATATGTTTTAAGTAAAAAGTCATGATCATAAAAATAATAAATTAAAAGTTACTTCTTGGAGACATGAAATCTTAATAATGAAATAATTTTTTATTTAATAAAATACATGCTCTTTTATTTCTCTAAAAGGTCAATTAAACATTATATATAATGGGAAAAAAATCTCTAAACGATTGTAACAAACTATTATAGAATAAATATAAAACTTTGTATGGAATTCCATTTTTTTTTTTGTAAGAAAAAAATTTTGTCCTAATATATTAAGACATATGTTCTGAACAGCTAAGTTTTATTTAAAATTCTTCTTTTTAGATAGATATGCTTTTAGAATTGATATGCAGGCTTTCTTTTCTAAAAATTAATATTACTTTTCTTCTAATTCTAGAATGAATACAAATCTGAAATTCTAAAAACATCTATGGGAAAATTAGCTGTAAAATATATCATTCTGGAACGATTATTGAAATGCACAAATTAATACCTATCTACAACCATATATTTCTATGAATACGTTCATCAAAGAAATTCGTAAGTGAAAAAAGAATAAGAAAGAATTCTTTTACTAAAGAATATATTACAGAACAAATCTAAAATATTTTATAGAATCGAATATTTCTTATTTTTGTTCATAAAAAAAAGTTGAATTTTAAATCTATATATTAACACATTATTCAGTACAGATATTATTTATTTAATTTCCACTGTTTGTATAATAACTAATATGCCGGTTTCCTTTTTTAAAACTATTATTTTTTTTTCTTTCTAATTCTAGAATATCTTGCATCTAAACTCTAGAACATCTATAGAAATTAAAATTGCTAAAATGTATCATTCTGTAACAATTATTAAAATGCACAAATTAATTACCTGTCAATATGTTCGTGTATTTCTACGAATTCGTTCGCCTAAGAGCAACCGTTTTTCTTTTTACCTGTTATTGAAGTAACAATGTAAAAAAATAGTTCTAAATACGAACAACCGGTTAACAAGCGGCGAGACGTCTTGAACTTGAACTTCAGAGAGAAGAATTCACTGAGATTTTTTATTTTCAATCTGTATGTTGTCGGTCACTGGAAAAGTAATGACTTTTAAATGAATTCTGAACATAGAGTCATCTTTCATTCTGATGAATGGTTTAATTTTCCATTTATATTTCTATGTTTACTGAGAGTAGCACCTGTACGATAGGTTGAAATTAAAGAAATGAAGTAAAAAAATCTTAAACACAGTTTCATTAATGTGCTGTAAAAAGCATAGTTTTTAAAATTCCTTTATCTACTTTTTAGAATTAAATTTGTAATTCACAACCGTAAATATTGTGGAATCCTGAATTTTCTTTCTAAATTCACTACTAGATTTTAATTGGTATACAGAATATAGTATCAAAATTTATTTTTAATTTATAATTTTCTAAATATATTAAAATAGTATACAATTATCACCAAGAGCACACATGTATACAATATTTCGAAGCTCTAGCATACAAGCGTGAAAAATTCGGACACAAACTTTCTAAATTCGAAAGTATTCTACTTTTTATTTTAATTTTAAAAGAAATAAAAGCTTCAAGAATTTATTTCAAAATTTTAACTTTTGAATGAAATTAAAATATAAAAATCAAATATTTTCAAATAAAACAACAATTGGAGGGAAACGGGATCTAAGTTTGTAAATCAAATATAGCTTGGAAACGATGAGATGAAGTAATTAATACAATTTTGTTCCTTTTTATAACAATATTTTTAATTACATTTATTTGAATCTCAAGTATAAGTAAAATCCAACGAAAACCTCTTCTTTTCAATTTTTTTTAATGTTCCAAAGCAAGTATGTTTTTTAAAATTTTTTTTAAAAGAATAATCATTACGATGTTTAAAACTACCGATAGTACCCTTGCGTCTAGTGGAATGACATATATCTTTCCTTTTTCTTAATAAGATCAATGCTTATCGATTTGATTCCATTGCCGAATCAGGCCATTGCCATACTATGTCAAAGACTTGTCAATTAATTGCCGAATTGTTTTACAAATGTCTGGTGACAAAATAAAAATGAAAAGTCGGTAACTTTGTCTGGAGATTAAAGAAGTAAAGCTTTCGGTAACAAGGATGCTCCGTCTCTAATCATTATTGTCGAGGAAGATTAAGGTCAAATATCTCTACTAAGCACACTCGATCGTAAAATAGACGCAATCGTGTGAAGAGTTTAGCAATGGAGATTACAGTATTTTTTAATTACATCGATATTATATAACGTAGGACAAAAACAGAACAATTATAGATTAGCTGTAAAGTTCCGCCTTTTAATGTAAAATTTAAAGAATAATGTGTGCTAGTTTCTGTAATATTTGCCTTAGTTTCTCGAATTTTCTCACTTTCATTTAGATGCTTTGTTTCTTTTTTATAGGGATACATTAAATTTAATCTGCTTCAAGGCATGCAATTATATCTTAGTTTTAGAATAACGGATCATTAACCCTCTAACATAAACATGTATATTCATTTAATTAATTAGTAGTCATAATGATCGAAATTTTGGTTGGAGGTTTGAAGTTCTCTATCATATAGTTCTTTCTTTAGACCAGGTTCCTAAAAAATATAATCATATAAAAGAAAGATATCCTTTTCATTTTTATCATTATGTCTTTTCATATTATTTGTAAAAAAAAAAGTCCTTGATTTTTTTAAGGGAAAATATGATTTATCGATGGGTTATGAAGTCGAACAATGATGCATATACTAAAATTAAGAACAAAGAAGTTATAACCATTATAAAATTCATTTCAAGCCGTTAATCAATCAAGACCATTTATCTGTATCCAGAAATGAAGATCATTGATAGATTACTAGCACGATATTGATTGGCCTCTACAACTAATAAATCAAATTAACTTCCAATTTTAAAGCTATATAAAAGTTATTTTCAAACGGACCTCATTATTTTGAAACTTTGTCAAATGATGAACACAACAACTGAACCCCTTTCAAGTCATATCTTTCCCCGTGAAGGATAGCCCTAAATGGTAAACTTAGCAAATTCAAGGTACACATAAAAATAGGTTTCTTATGGAATCGGGTTCATGCTTTTAGTTCACTGATTCTGAGACATTACAACCAACGCACCGTTGCTCCTAACGCTACTGGATGAATAATCTTGGTTTTCTTGAAAGTTTTATTGTTAGATAGCATTAAAAAATTGAAAAAGAGATTATTTAAAGGAGATTTTCGGCAAAGAAAACAAAAAAAAAAATCGTTTTTTTTTTTTTTTTTTCTTTTATTAAATTGGATGTGAAAATGTGATGCATAAGATACGATGCATTTAGAGAAATTTATGATGTTTCATGATCAAGAGTAGATAAAAATTGATATAATTAAATTTAACAAAGAAAGATTTTTAAAATATTTTTCTATTGTAAGAATAAAGAAGCTTTTTATTGATTTATTTTTGCCTTTCAATGTTTCATTTGAAATTATTGTAAAACTTATAGGATTTAGCAGTTTATTTTTTTCAAAAATTGACAATCAGGTGGCGCCATTCGTATGCATTCAAAATTTAACTAAACCAGTTTATTAATTGATAAAAAAGCCTGTAAGTATTAAAATATTATTTCTCGTTCAGGATATACAAGCGTCCCAGCATATCTAAAAATGAACGGAAATGCGATTTAAAAATTGCATCTTTACAAATAGAAATAAGTTAAATAAAAATGTTTAGAAATAAATCTTCCATTTCCTCAAATACATACTGTTGTTTTTTTATCTTGATTTTATAACAGAGCAGGAATAGATTTTGATAATTAAAGCTGTTTCCATTAATTGGATTAATAATTTTTAAAAATGCTTAAAAAATGAAACTACACATGGTTGTTATTGGAATCATATCACAAACATGACATTTCTTTTGACTATTTAAATTCTCCTGAAGTATTTAGCAGATCGAAAAATGAATGCTTTTATTGTAGTTTAAACTACAACTTCCGTCTTTTTCTCAATTCAGATATCTTTTATTTATTTTCTGTGACAGAACGAGATGTGTCGCTTATATTCATTCATTCATTAACAAAAGAACTGTAGTTCCGCTCGATAGTCCCCCATTTGCGAAGATAGAAAGTGAAACGACTTTCGATTTCCTGAACGCAGTATATCTTTCAATTTGTTTTATTTGCATGAAGAAAAGACAACTAATTATTCAGTTAATAACTTTCAGGAATGCGTTTAGTCAATTTGTGCATATAGTCAAAAATACATATAGTATACTGACTTAGAAGCCGTTTTTTTTACTATTCATCATCGAGAAATCGTTTAACACATGGAATGCCGTGGGGGGGGGGGTAGGGAATATCACCGATGACCCACACTGAGGTTTTTTGTAGCACCAAAGGGGTTGACGGTGACCGCAAAGCCAAAATTACAAAGTTCATATAATTCGAGTAAATTTTCAATAAAGAAATAAGAAACGTATAATTCATGTAAACTTCCAATATTTTTGAATTTTTCAATATTATTGTCGTTATTAAAATGGTATGAAAATCCAATCAATACAATACAGAAGAACATGCAAATATAACAAACAACTGCATTTCAGCACCATGGGAGTTGCTAGTGACCTGAATAAAATATATTATAAAAGATTATACAAATTATCTGTATGTTTTAATTAATATATCACAAATATCCAACACATAATGAGAAATTCCTGTCGGCTAGACAGACAAGCCATGTTAAATTAACAATAAGCAACGTTAATGTAACGTGTTGAATAAATGATGGAAATAAGAATTTTAAATTGAAATTTCAGTGAGAAAATATTTTTAACTATCTGAATCATAATTTTGCAGAATATCCGTCCTCTCCAGTTAAGCTGATAAAAAATTAATTAATTGATTTTATAACTCATTACATATTATGTTTTGTTATCTATTTAATGATAAATAGATTAATCTATTTTGATCGGTATTGTTACCTATTTAGTGATTAGCATAGAGTTGGTTCAATTTCGAATTTTGAATTATTACTTTTGTTTTTATTATTATTAAAACTATTGTATTCAAATCTATGTATAAATAGGATTATCAGAAAAAAATAAAAAAAGTTAATGTGAAAAATATTATAATTCTTTCAGAAAATTATCCATATTGAAAGTTGAGAGAGTTATTGAATGTGATTGAAAGTTCGCTAACTCTGTGATGAGATCATGTCGTCTTTCTTATATAATCTTCATTTATTTCGTTTTACGGGCCAAAAATGTTTTGTATAATGTTTTCGCACTAAGAGGATACATTTTAAATACTGTGCTTGGAAACATCATTTTTTTCCCTTCTATATATTCAGCTCATTTTAGTTGGTTTGCTACTGAAGAATCTTGGCTTCGATTTCGATCCAAAGTTCTATTATTTGTATAAGCTTCATATAAGAATAGTACTACTTATAAAGGACTTATATATAGGAATATAGGTATAATATAGAAAGTTAAATGAATAGGATCGGGCCAAATGTTTTCATTAGATTCCCCCATATATATGAATCTGGTACATGTTAAATCTTTGGAAGATTAAATTCATTCAGTTGGTGTTATGAGAAAGTGCTGTCCTGGTTAAATTCCTCTCTCCACCTAACAGTTCTATTAACAGTCCAGTAGTTAAATTTAAACACAGAAAATATTTTGCATAAATGTGACTTAACAATTTCACTTATCTTTCGATCTTCAAATATTTCGCAAAATGCAGTCTTGTTTTTTCTTTAAAAATTCGTTGATGTCTAATTTTCCACTCTGCCGGCGTTTCTAAGTCCTGAAGGTGAACGACTTGAAGGAGACGTGTGAATTAAACCCATTTCCACTCGAGTCGCATCCTGGTTATGCGTGACTGAAATTTTCAATATCAATTGTGAATTGTCCAACAGCTTGAAGGGCGCGAACTTGACTCATGGCACGACCTAAACATACAACTTAATGTGTAGGACAAGAAGAATAAGAATTGTAAACATTTATTAACCGTATGTGGGGCGCACGTTTAATTTGGTTAAGTGACAGCAGAATCATAATTTGTGGAAAACAGTGCAATACCAAGACAAAAAGGGGAGTTACTGTCTTGTATCTTTTGTGAAATGAATCCAAGGATAAAGAAGAAACATTAAGTGTAATTAGGGGAACAACTTCTTCTTTTTAGCTTTATATGAATGTCTTGTAATTCTACGCTTATGCTTCACAGAGTTTGTTAACCGGATCTCGTTTAGAATAAATGAAATTTACTGTCAACATTAATATCATCTTGTTTGTGTTAGTCGAAACTGCTGAGCTGTTTTAGGTTATTTGCAAAATTGCCTAATGATAGGTCTACGATTGCTTCAGAAATAAGCAGAATTTGATAAATAAATGCTAAGTTAAATTTGATAATCAAAATTCAAACATTGATTCAGCAAACATTGATTAAATGTGATAATCAAAATTCTAACATTAAGAAATTCAATGGGTTTTTTTTTGAAAAGGTAAAAAAATAATTAAATTTTAATTTATTGGAAAGTTTGAAATTATTTGTATTTAGAATTTTTCTTCCTATTTCGTTTATAGAATATACTGAAGATTTTTTTTAATAATCAATGGCAACTTATTCCATGGGTGGTTATTTCACAGTTTCTTGCAGTATCACTCACAACTTCAGATATTGCTTTGCACTTGAAATAATTTTAATTACTTTTCTTATTGATATTTTTCAAGAATTCAATACTGAATTTATCTGCAAATTCTTTATAGCCTTTCAATTGAAAATATGGTAATGTTAAATAAGTGGATCTTTAAAAGCTGTTTCGATTACAACATTTAAAATGATGAAACATTATTATTATTTATAATTATTTTTCAATATACCAATTGAAGAATTTCAAAGTTACCTTTCAAATAATAAATTTCAGAATGCTACGATTGCGCTATGTGTATCATTAAATTGAAGAATCTTTTCCGCTATAATTTGGAATCTAAATGGAATTTTAGTTTCTTATTTATGATTTCTAAAGTTTCTGTACCAAAATCAGTGTTAGTTTAACATGAAGAAATGGATAGCATTGAATTAAACATTTTTGCAGCCGGGAAAAATAAATTAGTTCAAATTAAATATGTAAATTAGATTACTGAACTTTTAAAAATATTTATACTTATTCAATGCATTAAAGTTTGAACATTGGTTCTTAATTCTACTAGTTACTTGATCTACGAGAAAGTTTTGTTCATTTTGAAAAAATTGCAGTAAAAAGAGCATTTTTTATTTAACTTTGAAAAATAGGATATTTTTTCTTTCTATTTATATCAGCATTGAAAAATTATCAAAATAGGTCTTATCATTTATTTTAAGTTTAAATATTTTTATTACTCTGAATTTCCTAAAATAAAATTTAAAAGGCTATAACTGTCGTTTTTTGAATTGAAATGTTTTTCATAAATAAATTGTTCAAAAATACAATAGAGAGATAAAGAACACAATTCGATTATTTATCATACAATGATAGCTTTATTATGTTCCAAATCAATTACTTCTGCTGAACTCTTAAAACTCTCTAAACTTCACAGTGACTTTTATAGTAGAGTTTAATAGTTAACTATCTTCTCGAATACCTGACCTTTACTTCCCATACTATTTTGAGACCGGTAGAATGCTAGACCAATTAAACTAATAAAAAAAGCATATTTCTGCTTCAGTGTAAGATGCTTTTTGAGGTCAATGCCTAACACGCAATATGGCAATAAACACCACACACGCCACCGGTTCATTCAGTTAGTTTCGTTCTGAAACTTGATACTATTATTAAAATTCTGAATCTTCACGATCATATAGACCTTTCAAGATCTTTATTCGAGAAATGGGTTATCACGTGCTGTTGGCCGCTAATCTAATCTTATTATTATTCGAGCCAATATTTTCGTCTGTGTTATGTCATCAAACAAAGGACGAAAGGAAAACTTAAATAACTTTTTTTCCTTCTATGGCAACAGAATCGATATTTTAATAGTGATTTCTTCTGGGAAAATTTAGAAAATGAATAGAATGCATTTGATGATAATCAGTATTTTTATGGCTTCAACTATTTTGCAAAACATGATAGCAAATGGCAGATTTGGGAGGTGAAATATAGAGCTACATTCATAAAAATAGAACAGTTTATAGGATAGATATTCTGAATATCCATACAATACTTGCAAATAATTATTAGCAATTATGGGAGACAAAACATTGTCTGCGTGTTTAAAATAATTTTTATCTCAGAGTGGAGTGCAAATTTCATAAGATACTGATCTACTGAAAACGATCATAATTGTTTCTGTAGTTTAAGCGGATATTTTATGCAAACTCTTGCACATTTCCTATGCTACTAAACTCATGTAAATGTGAAATATTCCATGCATTTTCACAGATAATTCGCAAGTATTTAATTAGTAACTCCTTGTACTATATATTGCAAACGATCTATTAAAATAATATAGGGCAAGGAAAATAGAGATTCTCTCTCGAGCAATTTAAATTTTTTTTTTTGATATAATCATTCAATTCTTTTAATTGATTTTATTTTAAGGTTTCTTTCCAACTGTTTAATTGATTTAAGATTTTTTTCCAACTGTTTTTCCAATCTTAAACGGATTTTTGTTGCTTTTCTATTTTAAAACAATAAAAGATACATGATATGAGCATATGTATTTCATGCTAAAGAATCACATGATTTCATATTTTTTTATAGAATATATGAGTCTTTATAAAAAAAACTAGTATACTTTTAAACCAAAACATATAAAGATATTACTAAAAGAACTAAGATTCTGATTATAAAACACTAAGATTCTGAAATATTTATACTCAAATAATTTTTCATTATGAATAATTTCATTTCATTATCAATTCCTTAATGGCAGCTTAAAAATGATAGCTTTTATTCAAAACTATTTAGCAGAAGCAATTGATAGGAAAATTATAATTAGTAGCTTCAGTAACCCACTTCAAACAGAATTTGGAATTTAATTTTTCGGCTTTTTATTTGCTTTTCCGTCCAATTTGACAGAATTTACGTCTTAAAACAATGGAAAAAATGACATGCAAATGTGACTAAATATAGCTTTTTTTTAAAAAACTGTATATAATTTAATTAATTTGAAACAGAGTTCCAACGTTTATAAATATAGAAAATAGTTATTTAAAAATAAGTAATTTGTTATAAATATACAGCGTTATTTAAAAACAATTAGAGTTTGCAAGAAATAATAGAAATATCTGATGCACCAATTATTTTGCTTATCTTTTTTTCTTAGTAATTTTGATAGAATTATTTTTGCAATTAAATTACAAAGTTCGAATTATTTTAAATCTATTTACACTTTAAAGAATAATTTTTTGGAACAGAACTTTCGATGTAAAAATGAGTTTCCGTTTGCTCTATTTCTTTTGGAACTAGTAAAAAGCAAAAGAAACTTCTCAACCTTAATTACCACTTTTCTTGAAAACAATCAGTTCTTATCGTCCTTTCATCGGTAACCGCATGGTACCGACAGGTTGTCAAATCTTCGATGTGTCTGACCTTCTTTCAGAAACAGCAAGGCTGAAGACCGATTTCTTTATTAAAAGTTGCCTCTCAACAAAGAAACCTTTATTCTCTCACTTTTTTTAAAAAAGGAAAAAGAATGTTAGAATTGTAAAATTTAGTTGTATCTCGTATATTTGTGTGAAATGAAAATGATTTCATGATCTATTTGCACAACAGTCAAAAAGTTCAAGTACGCATGTTCCTAATACCTTTGCTTATTTAGAATTCACTTTGAAATAAACTACTTTCATGCAATCCCCCCCCCAAATAATGGAATCGTATAAATTACCAATTTCGAAGGTTTATTATGTTTACTTTGTTTATTTTTATACAATTCATAAAACAATCTGTTTTTGGAATGCTTGTTATTTCACTATAAATGATATTTGATCACAAACACTTGCAAAATCGTATATAAAATGGATAATCCAAATATATTTTTCAGTTCTGTAGAAAACGAGAAATATGTAAATTAAAATAAAAAGTTTTTAATTAAAAAATGTGTATAATTTATAGATTAACTTTTAGATAAAACATTTCTTGTTCAACATTCATGCATTGATTTGTGCTTTTTAATACAGTACTTTATCCTAAAGAAATTCTGTGCGGTAATTCATTCTCTTTACTTACTAAACCTCTATTCGAAATATTTTAGATAGTTTTAAGGAGGATTGTTTTCTTTGGAAAAAGAGTTGCATTGTTCAATCAAATTAAAGAGTCAATTTTGTGTTTTCAAATTAAAGAGTCAATTATTTCAACGCATTTTACCCTTTCTTCTCGGATATCTCCTCTCAGACACCATTCAAGACGATGTATAATATTTTATTTTGTTTTATTTATTTATTTTTTAATTTAATTAGTTAAAATATCCCCCTGAACGATAAGAACAAGTAAATTAATTTTTCGGGTAATGTAAATGTATATTAATTTTTCATGTAAATTAAAACATGGACATGTAAATTACATTTAACATGTAACATGTACATTTCACATTGTAAGACATTTAACATGTAAATTAATTTTTCATGTAAATTAAAACAATTATATATATATTTACGGGACAATATCCAAGTCCTTGTATTAAGTGAACATATATGCATCGAATCACTTTTCATTGGGCAAAGGGTAAAAAGAACAATATTGTTGATTATTAGGATTAAATTTTTTTTCATTGTCTGATGAAGATTAATCAATTTAGAGATCATAATTACCTATATTCTGGCTAGAAAGTTAATATACCACAAGTCTCGTGCTAAAATTCTCTTTTATAGAGCTTTCTATCTTAGTTATATGTATCTTTTAATGGCGCTATCGAGTAGTGTTCCAAAAATTACTCCTTTGCTTTCGTAAGAGTAATTGTAAAGGAGATCATCATTTTGCTCCAGGTCGTATAAAAATAATTGGAGCAAATGACGATCTATTTTTATCTTAAAATTTAATTTCCAGTGATCAGCTGTAACTTCTTTACCTGAAGCTTAATTCCTTTGGTCATTTTTCTTCAAGTGGATCCCAGTTAGGACGCTAGGCACCCGGTTAAACTCGAAAATGAGGTCGAGATTTTCATCGTTTTCCAATACATGACCTAAAGTTCCTTTAAACCATTTTTCTAAAATAGGTTACATAGTTTGTGAAAATAATCGATTTATCCATGCACTAGGTTAACATCATTTATTATCGGTTTGAGTGGATTACAGAGAATTAAAAATATTTTAGATACATAGAAAATATGATTTTAAATGAAAAATAGAATTTCTAGATAACTATAAATATGAAAAAAATATTAAATAAATGCTACAGATTTCTTAGTCAAGTTAACCTAAAAATCAAAATTAGTTAAAATATTTAATGGTAGCAGCATGGTAACCAGCATTTATTTTAATAATTTATAAATTGGATAGAAAAGGTATTCTTTCATATTTTAACTTTTTTTTTATTTTTTACAATTTCATGAATATAATACAATTTCAAGCTTTTGTAAAGATTCCTGTGCCAAGTTATGTCGAAAGCAAAAAAGACATACCGAGAAGCAAGCATAGGCAAAGTATGAAAGAGAGAACATGAGAAAGAACGCTTATAGAATTTTAAAAGGAATATTTAACACTAGGTTTACCAAGGAGTCATTTTGACCCCTCTGAGAAAACTTTTCGCTAATTTTCTTCAAGAAAATTTTTGCCGTATTTTATGAGAATATTTAAATTAATTTTTACTTACATTTATAAGACATACAATCGCAAAGCTTAGTTTCGGAGTAATGTATATAGTATACTTACTTTTACGTTAAGGGTATTTTGATCATTCGAATAAATATTGTTGAGAATACATACATTTATATTTAAATATGTAACGGCTTGAGAGGGACGCACATAGATATAGTTATAAATGTAGAAATAAATATGTGTTAGTAAAATGTGTGTATATAAGAAGCAAGACGAAGCAGAAAGTCAGTCAAACAGAAGCTATCATAGGTTTTTAGTAAGAAGGCGTGTGAGTCAGTATTTTGGTAGAAGATGATAGTAGTAAAATAAATGGTCTTGAAGACCTATATTAGAAAATAAACACTTTTTTTAATAAATAAACATAGAGGAGTTGCCTTTTCACGACACCAAACCTCAACAAATATATTAAAAATATAATTTTTTTTTTCTACTTTAACTTCATAACATGTTGGTCAATTTATATTTTTTTCTAATTAAATATCAAAGGGAGTCATTTTGACCCCTTTGGTAGAAATAGATATATGCCAACTCATGGTAAACCTAGTGTTAAACACAAGCGTTTTGTAAATTCCAAATAAATATAGTAAAAATGCAAGCAAGTTACTAATTTTTTTAAATTTTAACAAGCAAAAAATTGGAATTGAAATCATTAACATTGTTTAGTTTGAAAAAAATAATTGGCATCTTCATAAATAACATTTTGAGTATCCCTATTAATTAAATAGATTATTGCGGACTGAAATTTTATGATTTTCTCACGTGCGTTTTCAAAATCGAAACGAGTTCAGAAATGTTTTATTGCCTTCCTTCAAGCTTTTCAGCGCATTGAAGTTGAATGAGTTTTCATTTTATTTTTACTTCCACACGCCAAAGTATCTTCATTGGTAATAAAGAAAATAAGTTATTCCCGCTACAAGATTCCTTTTATGATCACAGAAACATTTAATTAAGAGCGAAAACTATGTTTATTCGAGTCTTTTAGAGGATGAAACAAACATTAGCTGTTGTTTTCAAAGTTCGAGAAAAAGAAGGCAGGATTTCTCTTATATAATATGGAGCGGAACGAGTTTTCATTTAGCTCGAGGATTATTGCACCCTATTTTTAAAACGCAACGTGGCTTTGACCGTGTTTATTGTTTTGGAAAGATATAATTGTAAAATGAACATTCGTTGTTTGAATTTTAATTTTTGCAAAATAGTCATTTTATATGGTTTTAGTAAATTTATTGCTTTTTATTTTCTTATTTTCTCTAGATTTTGCTATTAGTTCAGTGAACGAAAACAATTGTTTTTGGTTGGTTAAAAAAATTTAATACGTTGAAAAATTCAATACATTAGTAATGAATGCGCTGTATAAAATTTAAAATTCATATTTTTTCTTTCAAAATTGGCATTTATAATATTTTTTTACTTCAGTCGATATGTAACCGATTCTCACAACGTTTATGCTTTAAAAAAATCTGAACAATCTATAATATTTTCAGTTCTATTTTTTATTTCAGAAGTATAATTAATAAATATTATGACATCCTTTACTTTTTTATATTAATTTGAACATTCAAAATCAATCATTTGCAAGCTGATGCTAAAATGCATTAATATTAAATACACATTTATATGCATGTAATAATTATGATTTATTAACTTATTTACAAATTAGAATTTAAATATATCGTGCCATTATCTGAATGGAAAAGGTTTTGTTATTCTGGTAATAACGTTTTTAACCATTGTAGAATTCTGCGATAACATTAAATGTTCAGTAAATGATACTTCGATTTAAAATGTTTTCAAATGCTCTAATCGAAATTATTAAAGGAGATAATACTTAATTATAATTACAAATAATCGATTTATCCCCAAATATTTTAGAATATTCTAAAAATATCAAACTGCAGTCCATATAAGCCAAAGTTTATCATGATGGAGAAATCTGGAGAATGACTTTGAAATAAAATTCTTTCCTTCAATATTAAGATAAAATTTCCTGAATTATTTTAAATAGATTTTTAACATTAAATGAAGATTAAATCCAATAATAACTTAAACTCTACTTTTTCATTTGAAAAAAAATGTTAAAGGTAAAGAGTAGAAAATAAAGTAAAATTGTTATTACTAAAAGAATTGTTACGATGCATCCTTCTCAGACTTTCATATCTCTTGTCATAATCTTTTTAAACAATTCATCACAATTTTGCAATATTTATATTTAAAAATAATAATTTTCAATGTAATATACAATGCCATACATATTAGTTTCATCCATGATTAATGTGAGTTTTTAAGACCATTCGAAGCAATGGCTGATCATACGAAAATTTCATTAAAGAGAAAATTTAATCCATTATATTTTGAAACGAAAAGTATTTGATATATTTAATGTAAAGTAAAAGTACTAATTCGAAAAAAATATAAAATTTTACTTTGAAAGAAGAATTTACCTTAAAGTAATTTTAAAAGTAAGTTGGAAAAATTTTTAATAGAATATATTTAATTGGGATATAAAATAGCTAAAAGTATCATACATAACTTTTACACCCGTTATATTCAATATCATGTTTGCAACATTAATTGAAACACAGAATTTAAATTCTATTTTACCTTTAATTACCTTTTACCTCTAATTACCTTTTAAATTTGTAAATGGCAGCGGCATGCTTCATTCTCCTTTTCAATTCCAATGCTTTTAAATACAGAATAAAATTGTTATCCAGGTCATTTTGATATTGAAAACAGCAATGAATTTTTTTATATATATTAATACCATTTCATTTGATTTTGGTATACAAATTAATTACAAAATGCTAAAAAGTTGATTAAAATTGTTTTTAAATTTTATAGCGATTTATTTATAGAATCGTGTTTGATTCCCTTTACAATAAAAGACTTTTTATCATTAAAATGATAATTAGTCGTGTATCAGGATAGAACTATCAAAATTAATTAGCCAGATTAATTTTTACAAATCAATATAATTGTTGAGAAAAAGTTTTACTCTGTCTTGCCTTGTTTCGAAGAGCATTGGCTTTGATTCCTTTGAAATGGCTTACATGAAATTTTGCTTCACATTAGTTTCATTAAAGTTGAGAAGACAAACATTTTTTTTATTTAATCAGTCATTTCAGAAACTTTAAATAAGCATAACTTAAACGTCATTTTATTGTGAGGTGTAAACTTGCACGAAAATGATTATGATTAAAATGATTACGTGATTATGATTTATGAAAATACTGATATAAGGTTTACTAGCGGCGGAAAGTGATCAAAATCATGCATATCTAACCTGCAAACTGAACAATGCCATCGCGTTATCTATTATGTATGAACAATTGAATCCTTTCTAATCCCATAAAAATCACTATTTCATTCAAAAATCTGTTACAGTTGCTGGTATTGAGACAGAAATGTTTATCAAAACTGGAACAATCCTTATTCAGTACAAAAACAATGTAGCGACACAACTATGATTTTAATCGCTTACATAATTCTCATCCACTTAAAAAAAATCTTTTCATGGGTTTATTTATTTGCAAAATTAAATTCTGATTAAAATGTGTATCAGATTTTAGGAATGCACCTAATAAATTTGAATTTATTTTGATAAAGGAGACCGCACTTGAGTCTGAATCGCGATTTCACAATTTCCATGCTATAACAGTGTGAGGCCTATTGTTTGCAAAGCAAAAGATTGAGAGTTGAAGAGATTTATTATATAGATGGAATCTCAAATTTGAATGATCTCTCTCCAAAATGGTTTGCTTTTTGTAATCACTCAAAACTATTGTCGTTAATGAGTATTTAAAAATGCATTCGACCACCCCTTCTTTTTTGCTCAAAACGTCATTTTAATTGGTACGTATTAAGGAGCAATGAAATATCGTTTTCATTATTTTCAAAACTCATTAGACAAGTGATATTTTCGAAAAAAAATCATAAATTAGATTTTTAGTTAGATGGCAGAAGCGACACTTAAACGAGCACTTCATTCTTTAAGTTCCCACTCCACACCAGCGAACTTTTGATTCTGGGCAGATTAAACGTTCACCAGGCCCGAAAAAATGGTGCATTCCGTGGAATCAGGTTTTGATACTATTTACTGAGTACTGACAACATGATTTTGAATATTCCTGATGAAAATTGGATATCTGAATAAACATTCATTTTTCCAAGATTAACTCCTTCCCTGTATTGAAATGATTAATCAGACGTTGGCATATGGTTATAGAATTTAGGATATTTAACTATAAATAGCAATTAATTTAAAAAGCAAAAATCACAATGATGCGCCTGAGTACATTGTTTCCCTTTCTGCTCTTTTATAGGTGGAAAATAAAAGAAAGTATAATTGATTGGTTATATAAACTAATTCGAAATTCAAGGGATTAAATTCTATACCATTTCCACTTTTGATGAAAATCGGTGCACACTGCATCTATATATGGTGTATCTTTTCCATAATGAGAATTGCAAAGCAGTCATTAGACTACGACCATACCGACACATCAATTTTTAGTACTAAGTATTCAGAAATACACAATGCAACTAGTCTTCTTAATTCTTTCACTGCCACTTGCATTACCCGTGAGTTACAACTTTCTATTTGGACCCAACCATCTAATTAGATTACACCTTCTTTAATACGGATTTGTACCGAACCAATTCACTAATTAGATTACGCCTTCTCTAATACAGATTTGTATCGAAAATCTAACTAATTAAATTACCCCTTCTCTATTATAGATTTGTACAGAACCATCTAATTAAAATACACTTTCTCTATTACAGATTTGTAGCGAAACATTTAACTAATTCGATTACCCCTTCTCTACTATATATAAAAGATAACAAAGAAAGGGGCATATAATTAGATAAGTGATCCGAATACCAGGCTTGAGGCTTGGCAATGAACATTAAGGATGAGAAGCAAAAATTTAATAAGTAATCATTTCCCAACTGGAATTCGTATATCAAAACTAGATCTCGAGTAATAGCACAATTCTCTCCAATGTGCAACCTTTCAAAAGATTTGCTAAGCGCATAATTTAACATGTTCGAATCTAAATATCAGTAATATCAGCTGTTTAAAGTATTCGATATTGATCGCAAATGAACTTAACAACTTATCGGTACCGTTTTTTCGAGACCTTCTTCCTTACGAACAAGGCATGCAAAATCGTTTCTAATCGTTCTGATTCCCCATTCTGTCATCGTGGAGCAAAAAAGGTATTAACATATCTTTCCAAAATGAGTGAATAATTCAGATTTAAGAAGGTTAAATTTCTCGAAGCATATCCGATCGCTCCTTTCTTCGACTATTTTTTGTAGAAAATTCATTTTCCTCCTCCTCCTTCTCTTTGTCTTGAGGTGTAGCCCAAGGCGGATTGGCATCAGAGGCGTGGAGAAATCACGAAGAAGAGTGAAATCTCTGTGAGAAAAGGAATGACACACATCTAATAACAAATCCAGTTTCTTTTCTCTTTTTATGTGTGTCTAGGATAAGCGGATACTGTACCTTGTAACAACAATCTGGGGAACACCATCACCTACGGGTGTAGGTAGGTTGTTGACTCAGTGGGATAGTTACGCCGAGTTAAATTGCTTGGATCTTCGAGTATGGTTCTTTTAATCCGGGTTCTATAAATACTCGGGCTCTAAATGGAATTGATAGGCTTACGCAACAATCAAAGATTGCCGCTTGTCCTTTTCTCTGTCTTGATCAAAGATTTCCGCTTGTTTTTTCGAGGAAAATGGATTGGGAAGAAAAGTGTTCACTATTAAACATTTGTTAAATATAGTGTGCAACGTATTATTCACTTTAAATTTAGTGTAATTTTAAATAAATTCAATTTTATCAAGTATAAAAAGAATTACAAATTTTTTGAAGGATTGGAATTTAATAAAATGATTGATAAGTATTTAGATAGCAAAATTTTCTTATAAAATATACTTTTTATATAGAATATATTTATAAATAAGAATAAATTTTTAAAAAGACACAAATTATATCATAATGATTGCAAAATACATTTCTCGTACTGAACATTTTTATATATGCTCCCAATATTCTTTCTTTTATTTCAAAATATAATTTGCATCTTTTCATTGTCATCAATAGAACTTTTTAAAAAAATATCCACATTTTTTCTTAAATAAATAATTTTCCCCTCAATTAAGAAACAGAACACAAACTTAACAAAAATTTTAATATTGTTTTAAAACTATTTTTGATCTATAAATAAGGAAAATCGATTTTAACGGCCTTATTGAATAAAACTGTATCATGCATATCGAGATCATTTTCTAATATTGACCAGTTTGCGTGCCATTTTCTCTAAAGTATTTAAAGTAAAAATGCCTCTTTGAGTTCCATATCATTAATCATGTGAAATAATTTCAATTAACTCTTTTTTTATTAGAAATCAAAAGATTAAGACAAGTTCTTTTAATTGCAGCTTTTGTTTTCGTTTCTTGTAACTTTATATCTGAAATATTGAATACAGTTTATGTTTGACACTGGATTGCCCTTTTTTCACATTTAAATTTAAAACAATTAATTTCCGCAAAGGATTTTCTTTTAAATATCGTCAAATATTAATATCTGTATTTAATGAAATTTAAATGATGGATAAAAGTATTAATAATCTTATAAATGTGACTAAATAAATACGATTTTTAGTACAGTTTATTTGAATTCTTATGCTTCCTTTATTTTTATATTGTAACTGATGGAAACATTTCTTGAGGATGGAATTGTGAAAACAAATTATGTATATTAATAAACTATTGGAATAATATTGCAAACAAAGAAAACTTCGAATAAGTCAGGTTTCTTTTTTTGAATATTAATAAAAAAAAATGATCTGTTATATATATGCGTTTATATATTATCAGTACAGCATTAAAGTATTGCGAAAGAGCTATATCACTCTTGCAAATTTTGAACAAAACGAATAATTTTAATTGTTCATAAATATAAGAATTTTCAAATTTATTGAATTTTATGCGTTTCTAAGTTTGTCTCGTTATTATTTTTTCGGAAAGATTTATGCAATTATAATGAATTGGTTACTTCATTTAATATTTGAAAACACATAGAAAAAATTTCAAGGACAATATCATGTTTGTAATGTGTTCTTTTCTAGTTTATAATGTTCGCAATTAAATATTTACAAGAAATCATAATGGTTTTTATTTTATGTAGAAATCATTATTTCTGCTATAAAGGAGAAAGAAAAAAATCAAACAGGCTTTGTTTCCAACATTTTTCTTCCTTTTAAAAAATATAAAACCAAGCATAGGAATTTCGAAAGAAATAGACCAAATTTAAGTGTTCGAATGACTTAAATGTGACAGAATTCCTTTGATTTGTTTGTTTCAAACATTTGATTATTAATATTTGCAATTAAGTCTTTACAAGAAATCCTAATGGCTTTTATTTTATGTAGAAATTATTATTTCTACATAAAATATTAATAGTAAGAAATAATAAAGAAGGGAGAAAAAAAATCAAACAGGCTTGGATTTCAAATCTTCTTTCTTCCAAAAATATAAAACCAAGCATAGAAATTTCGAAAGAAACAAATCAAATTTAGGTGTTTGAATAACTTATATGTGTCAGAATTGCTTTGATTTGTTTCCCAGACAGCGTATTTTTATATCACATACGTAAATGAACAAGAGAAAAACTCAAGAAAGGAAAGTTGTACTCTCTAAACTACGGAATGTAAAAAAAAAGAGTTAACCAACGCTTGCGGAACTGAAAGATCTACTGCAATTGAGTAAGCAAAGAGGTTTGAAAATCGGAGAAACTTTGACGAATGCATCTGAAATTGCTCATCTTTTACTTAAGTGTTGGTAGAAGTTGTGTTTTTCTCAACTATTGAATCGATTTATTCCTCAACGGATGAATAAATCCAATTGTTTCAGTTGTTTTTATGTAAAGTATGTGAATTTTAGGCAATCTAAGGCAGTTTAAGCTTAAGATGCAATGTATACTTTTTTTTATTTTTAAAGGAAACATTCCTTAAAATCACTTAAACTGCTAAAATTTGAACTAGATCCATCGAAAATGACATAAATGATCATGTCATTTACGTTCCGTTTCAGAACTTCCCTGAACATTTAGCATTATTAAGAATGATTTTTTGAAAATAATTTATAGGCGGCTTTGAAATCAAACATTCCACTAAAAGTAACTTAATAGATAAATAATTTTCATTGGGACAAATAAAAATGGGAAATGATGACGAATTAGATCAACTTGTTTTTTGCTGCTAAACGCCATTTTTTTTAGATAGGGATGTTCTAGCTGGTGGTTCATATTCTTAAGGAAAAGAAAAAAAAAGAAGGCTGTGTATATTTTATCTTTTATTATCTCTGCTGTTTGAAATATTTAAAATTGTGGCTTCGGAAAAAAAAACTTCTGATAAGAAAATTAAATGAAATTTTGATGTTTCCTTATGAAAGTACCTGCACATTTTCAATTAGAAATAAAGATTAAATAAAATACAATAATTGGCTACACCATAAATGACACATTTCTTTTCTTCCAAATTATCTGATTTATTTTCAAAGTCCTTATCTTTAGAATTTGATTCATATTAATTACAACAGAAAGTAAGTCTAAAAAAATGAGCATAATTTTTAATAATGATTTTGCAGAAAAATATCGAATTCCATTATTCTTTCACGCATTTATTTCAGAAATAGTTATCCCCTTGAACACTGAAATAATTGTATTATTTAAAGTCAACAAAAAGCAATAGAAGTTATTTGGAATTGTAGGTATTGAATGGAATGGTGTTAAATAATTAGAAAATATAGAATTTTTATTTTGTCAAAATAAGAGTCAACGCCGAATTTACTAAAGAATGTTAAATTCTCGATAAAGTTTTGTCACAAACTAAATTCCTGTTTTGATGAATGATGCATCAAGTTGTTAAAACTATACATTTCAAAAATAAAAAATATATATAATTTATAAATTAAAATTTCCACCTAGAATGAAATATTTTAATGTATCTAAAAATTGTACTTTTATTTGATTTACGTAATGCTAATTTTAGTTCATTACTTAATATAGTTATTTCTGTCTGTAAAAATATAAGTTTGAGTGGTTAAAAAGTAAAACTTCACACCTAAATATTTATTATAATATTCAGCAGAATTTCAGATTGGTATTTTAAGCAAATTTTTAGATATTTCTGATCTTCTACGAATTAATATAATCGATTCCCTAAAAACGCTTGCTTTCACTGTCTCTGCAATATCTCATACAGTAAAAAATTAATGTCTGAATTTTTTTGCATAGTCCTTTAAGAATGTAGTTTAAATGCTTGAACTTTATGAATTTATTTTTATTCTCAATGAGTTGATTATATTAGTCGTAACTGTAACTGTAATAAGGAATGAAACATAACACGAAATATTTTCGTAAGATTAATTCACGTCTGTTCATTGTTCCTTACTTGACATCGGCATGAATCTTTCTCAGACATGCAAGCAATTAGCCAAGAACACTTGAAGAATGGTGTAAGAATTTCAATAGGTATGAACCTTCTTGCTAGAAACAATATATCATCGCCTCTTGCGAAAAACTCCATAGAAGAATATATACATTTTTTTTCTTTTTTGTAATATCACTTTCCTGTTAGCCACGCCATGTCCTAGAAATAAATTTAGGTATTACCGCTGTGGGTCAGTTAGTTGCTCCAAAGAACTCTGGAATGACCAACGCCACTGTGTTACGATCTTTCCGGTTCAGAGGTTTCCGGTATTATTGTTGTCTCTTGCTTCGGAGACACAAAAAAATGTTTCTTATTTAATTTTACTTTTGGTTTTATATCGCCTATTTGAGATCTTTATCCGTGAAAGGTTGATATGGAAACTGACAATCAGATATGCATAATTCAGAATGAAATCGAGAAACTCGCCATGCATTGGGGCTTTTGTCTATTTATTAAAAATACAAAATTACTGACATTCTAATTTTTTTGTTTTCTTATACGATTTTTATCTTTTATTCGATGTTTTTTATTAGATGCAAATACAAGCGTATTATTTCCAAAAATAAACTGGCAAGAATGTTTTTCATCGACATTTTCGTATGCAAATACAATATAATAATGTAATACTAATATTATAATGTTTTGATTTAGTAAAGGATTAAAGAAGACCAACTTCTTTTCTTCCATTTTAAATTAAAATTGAATATAAATCTGTAATTTTAGATAAGAAGGCAATCCAAAACTCATTTAAATAAGTCAGTGCACTTTATTTTAATTATTGCGTTCGTATGCAAGCGAATGAACAAACAACTGTCAAAAACTTAATACAAACCTGCATTTCTGATGTTAAAAGTCAACTAGTTTGTTATTATTCGATTTAAATCTTATACCTGAAACTCTTTGCGTTTTTAAGACTTCCCATTCACAGGCACACGGGCAGTCGGAAATACGAATTTCATGTTTAGTGCTTTCATCTAAAATTTGATAGAAATCTTTCATTTTGTACAACATATCATTTTTAAAATTTAGCGCACTTCATTTAGCATTGCATGATTTATCGTTTTCATAGACAAATAAGCAACACTTTATTTGTGGGGACGGCGGGGTGGGGAGTTCGGGAAGGTTTAAAGCTTGGGGACTCTTCAAAATTTGTCTTTCAAGAATTTGACGAGTTTAGTACTTTCTCTTTATATACTTAATATGCAAGAAAGTAAAAAGTAATTTCCATATATTTTGCAGATTAATAATTTAAAAATTCCTTGAAAGAAATGCTCAGTGAAAGAAAGGGAAAAACAGGAAATTAAAAAAATTCTGGATTAAGTAATAAATTGTTTTTTAATATCTGGATGTTCAATCGCATTTTTCATATATTGTGAAGATTAACCCATTGAGCTCGGGAAAGTAATTCGACACAAAATTATTAAGCTAACACAAGTATCTGCTTATTGCTATGGAAAAAAATATTTATTATAGCTTTACGTTGAATTTTATCGAAAAATTAATCTACGTCTTCTCATCATCCTTTTGATATTTTTTAAAAATAAAAGTAAAAAAAAAAAAAAAAAACTTCAAAATGATACATTTCTTGAATGGTGAGTCAGAGGCTCCATCGGAATGCATAATTTTAACATTTTTTAAGAAAATTTAAATTAAAGAAAAGTGGAAGCAGAAAAGTAAACGCATTCTGGATTAAGTGATAAAATGTTTTTAATATAAAAGTATTCAAATGCATCAACTTTTTTTTAAAAGAGTAACTGTATAAAAGATTAAAGTTAAATTAAGATATTTTGTCAGTTACTCAAAATATATTTAATCAAAAAATAAATATTATCAAAATGAATTCGTAATTAAAAAGTAAATTAATTAAAATATTTGAACTAAATAGACACATTTTTTTAAAATATGTGATACATTACTTTCAAGCAACATTGATTCGTCCTTAAATTAAACCATCGGTTTTCGGCTGCTTTTGTATTATTCACATGCCAGGGATTAATCGCCGAAAACCGTATGACAAATTTAATAAAATATATTAACGTCAAAGATCTATAAGCCGTCACTATTGTACGCTACTGCCATGCAAGACATTCGCTGCGATTTTATGAAGGAAGGAAAGAGTTAACACTTTTATTAGTTTCAAAGTTTTGGGTACACCATTTCCTTTAGTTTTTGTGAATGAAACCACTAGGCAATTTAAGATCAAAGATAAATAAGAATGATTTATTGACTTATTTAATTTTAACTAAAATAGCAATGCATTTCCAAAAAACTTTTTTAATTGAAGTAAATGAGTTTAATGACCGGAATTTGAAAAACAAACAACCAATGATTGTTTAGGGAAAATCTGATTATAAACGAAGGAAATTCTCTAAATAATAATTAAAAAAAAATATCACATAGAATGACTAAAAAGTTTTCAGCGATTGTTCCAAAATATTTTAAGCTTAAATGAATAAAAACATTTGAAAAAAAAATCTAATCATACTGTTTTTTAAACCACCATTATTTAAATTCTCTAAAAATAAATGCGTTAAATCAGAAAAATAAACAATTTTAAAAATAAAATTTATTCTTGTACGTTTTTTCTCTTAAAAATAATGCATTCATGTTTTCGTACATTAGTGTCGCTTTGTGTTTTGGAGCGTTTAGACGCTAACTGAAATGATATCAATCGTGGTTTGTGTGACGAATTTTAAATGCACTATAGAAATTTTAATTTCAAATTATTTGCGCATTTTACAAGAAATAGATGTGCATCTTAACGCCATTAAATTAACGCCATTCCTGTCCAATTTACTGCAGTAAACTAAATAAACTACAATAAACTAAAATATGTATAGCTTTTTTTTAGTTTACAGTGTTTATATTTTGTAAATTATATTGAAAAACCCACCTAGTGATGAGTCACAGCTAAAATACAGTATTCTTAAGTTTTTAAAATCATTTGCCATCAAAATAGACTCTTATATAAACAGAAATAATTTCAGGGAAATGAAAACAATTTTTTCGAGTTGAGTCATTTCAAACATGAATCAAAATTTTAAATGAAAGTGAAATCTGAATTCACAACTTCTATTGTCTTTCAAATCCCTATTGTTTGTAATTAGAAAGTGACAGTATAAGTAAGCAACGTAAAATACATAAAACATTTTCCAAATAATATTCTTAATATTCACCGTAACATTATTTTTAAATCTTACGAAAATGAGAAAGATTGAAAACAATTAGCATCCAAATTTATATTACATTCCAGTATTTGCTTTAATAAAATCATTCTTTTCGCGGGTTTTTTAATAATTACCTCGATTTATCTACAAATTACTCTATATTTCTATTTTTAACTTCACGTTCTATTTCATTTGCTGAAGGCAAACGTACTTTTAGAATTACTCCTCAAAACAGAAGAATAGTGTGTAATAAAAGGGGAAGGCAATCATACTGGGATCGAAATTAGGACATTTCCATCTGGGTTGAGCTCTCTTCGAATTCGTTCTTGAATCCGGATTTCTTTATAAAAGTGTGTAATCTCGCAAAAATAAGCTCATCTTGCATTCGACAGAGCGTTTCGTTTTTGCATTAGAAACGAACTCTTCACATGTTTCAGAGTGCACTACTTTTTTCCCTTCTTTTCTTTTCTATTTTTCTAATCTTTTTTGGAATTCTGTGCCTTTTTCTTTTGCATTCATTTTCTTGAAAGTATAAACTATGTTAAGCTCTGAAATAATTGCTATGATTACATATTTTTATTTTCGGAAATTATAAATTCGACTTTCAAGAAAGATGGTTTAAAATTCACCTTTCAGCGTTTGTCATTTCGTACTATTTCTCAAATTGATTAGTCAGTTTTTATGAATGAGTGATAATTTTGGAAAAAGTGATAATTCAATCAATAAAGTGAATTAAAGTGATAATTTCAGTTCAGAAATTCGCTATATTAGTCATTGCATAATTAAAACGAAGCAATAAAAAATTTACTTCATTTTTGACAAAGTATTTGATTTCTATGAGATATATATTACAAAAATATTCAACATCAAATATTGCAAAAACATTCCTTTTTTTGTACTTTCAACCCATTTTTTTTCAGAGCGTGGAAATTTAAAGATTTTAATTTCGCATTTTTTTTCTTTAAAATGTTTAAATTTTTATTATCATCTACAATTTTAAAAGGTTTTAGCTTTTTTTTCTTTTGGAATATTCGTTAGAATAATCTGCATTAACATTGATTCTGAAATTTTAATGTAACGAATGTAACGTTGGAAATTTTAATGTAATTAACAATCACAAACACACACACTAATCTTCTTATTTTTTTTTAATTCGCTGTTTAGATGCAATATTTACAAACAAGTTAAAAATGTAAGTATTGCAGTAAATAAAACTGATTGCAATATTTGCAAATAAGTTTTTTAAAATTATGTTGGATTTTATATTCTATATAATAATAGCATAATATAATTCAAATCTATAATAGCAAAATGTAAACACAATCATTTAGGTCCTGCCCTAGAAAAAGACTGACTTCCAATTTACAGAGATCACGGAATGAGTAGTCGGAGGGTTATTATTATTATTATTATACTTAATTATTATGTGTATAATAATTATTAGTATTATAATTATTATACACATTGACTGACTTATTATTTATTTATTTACTTTCTAAGTATTTTTGATCTACCAGTTATTTTGTAGAGAATAGTGGTTATATTTTATTTCAATTAAATTGCTTGGACTTTATTTAATTGCGCACAGACACATATTCATCTTTATTATTAGTCATTGATTGGAGACATTTTCTCTTGTTTTCATTACCTAAAATTATTTTTTTAAACATTTTTTCATTTATGTTTATTATAAATTTGCTATTCGTTTAAGCTATGTTTCATGTATTGCAAAAATGCTATTGTTATTTCGTTACTAAAGTTACATACCGAATTATGAAGTTAAAGTACATCATATTTAATTTTTAGAAAACGTCTTTCAGTGTTATGGCTAAATGTCACCTCTTAAAAAGAAAAAACAAAACTAGTTAATGTTTCCTTATTTTAAAATGTAATTTCTATAAGATAAAATACTGCACATATATTGAGATGCTCAGTATCGTTTTTCTTTTTCTTTGGCCATTTTTAGCAGTATAACCGACGAGATAATGGCTGCCATTAAGCCTAATAGCACTAACACGATGGAAAGGTCAAGTTCACACAAGCTTACATTTGTTCTACTTTTTTTCAGTACAATTATTAACCGCACCTAACTTGTATGTAAGGAGGTTCAAAGTTTTCTAACCTTCATCCAATTCGCTTCTCACGGTTTCAAAAGCATAGAACACAAGTTCGGTTGTTTATTATTGAAATTCAGTGCATTTGTCCTTAAACATATGTTTAGCACAGCATGGAAAGTCTACCACTTGTTCTATAAAATGGAAACAATTTCAACAACAACCCATACTTTTATCCCAATTCAGAACACAAAGGCCAAGTTTTGATAGTTTGCTAATGCAGAAACTATCATTAGTCCATAAGGCGTTATACTTACTAAAAATTCCGTGGGAAAATATTTCTACTGATAGAAGCATGCAAGAAAACATCCCATAAGAACAACTTACGAATAATTTTACAATCAATATTAAAAATTAGGTATATATGTAATGATATTCCTTAATCTAATTTAAGTATTAGTTAATTTTATAACTTTTATCTTAATTTAGCCCATATTAAACTCTTGTTCTTTTATTTCTTGACCCAATTCCACCTTCTTTATTTAAGTAATTCTACACGCGCGTTCTAGAAGTCTTTAAATTCATTTAAAGATACCTAAATTTCCCATCCTAAATCGACAAGAGGCAAAAATTCCCTATCAAACTCTCATTGTAAAAATCACCGAAGGGGAAATTTCGGTCTCTTTTGCCCATGTGTCGCGATGTAGACTGATGTTTTTCAGACCACTTATTCGTTGTACATAATATGCCAATTAGGATTTAAAAAAGCGAAGTTATAAAATTTTGAGAAGTTTCTTCTATTCAGCCCCATATATTCTAAAGTATGTTCATATATATATCCTGTTTTGGGGGGAGATCAATATACATTAAATTGGTTTGATAAATAACTTTTTTTAGAAATCAAACTTAGTTTTTTTTATTTGTTTTCTGAAGAAAATATCCAATATAAAAGAATTGGCTATCATTTATTCCCATTCCAGAACTTCATTACATTCGAAATATATATATATATATATATATATATATATATATATATATATATATATAATTTTTCTATGTGAATATTGTTTTCAAAGTCTAAGTTCTAATGTTCACAATTACATCATGTATTTTGTTTCATGTATATTTTAAAATTACTCGACTGATATGCAAAATGTGTATGAGCATAATCTTGATATGTCAGAATGGTGACAGAGTCGAAATCTGAATTGACAAAAATCCTTATAATTCAATATCTAATTCGAATACTCCCATGGAAATCATGGGCATAACTTTTATGATTCAGAAATTTAAACTCTTAATATGTTAACTATTATTGAAAACGTTTGAATCGTGATTGGGATTCACATCTAATATCTAATTGGATGTCCTACATTAAGAGTTATAGATAGGTCGAAATCACCTATTTGAATTATGGTAACAAATGTGTTAGTGTTATATAATATTTGTTAAATGTGTTATTTCATGAAATTTAATTTAACTATTATATCTTGATAATATGGAAATTTAGCTAATGATTTTTCGGAATGTCGACTTTGTCGAGATTTTCAATATCGCGATTTGTCAATCGGAATGTCAAAACAAATCCACACATGACATAGCAAACGCCTTATGTAATTTGACATCCAGCTATTCTTTCAGACACACAAAAACCTAGAATTATGTTAGTTTCAAATTAAATTAAAAGATTCCAAAGCTTTAAACCGATGTCGGAAAGTGCGTAGTTAAAACATTCGTAGCTTTCAAGCAAAAAAAAAAAAGTTATGAAGTTTACCATTAACACAGACACACACACATAATATAATATAATTATCAACCTTTTTAAAATTAATAATAATTCGATTGAATCGCTGTTATCGATTGAATCATTACAACCATTTATTTAGGAAGAACAGTTATCGAAATATTTAAAGAACACTAAAAGACTATCAATAACGTAAACAACAAAATATACAAAAATAAAAAAAACTAAGTATCATAATAATAAAATAAAAAGTTTAAATAAATAATAATAAATAAAATTAATAAAATTTTGAAATCAATTTTAATGAAATATTATTGAACCAAACAAAGGCACGTGATTCTGCTTAAAAGTTTTAGCATTAAAAAATGCAATAATATTTAGACTTCCTTGTTTTCTAGTAAAATAATTAAATCAAAATTTCTCGGTTTCATAAACTAAACTTTCCTTATACGTTTATTTCCAACACACGAACTGATCAATAGATCTATTTTTATCTAAATCAACAACTATATTTATGGCTATCTGTAATAAACATATCAAACAGTCAGTTAGCTCGAAGTTAAACTAATTAAATAAAGTGGGACCAAAACCTGACTGTCCATGAACATGTTGAACAAAAAACTCAAGAAGGAAATACTTTTTTTTCGCTGTCACGCATATATGTTTTATTTTGTTTTCTAAACAACCAAGCAATAAATTTATAAAAACCCATTCATTTAAAAAATAAGGAGGCTATAACTTTTTTTGAAAACGTGTCTATTCTGGCAAAAAATAGACGTTGTTCAGAATAATAGATAAGTCTTATTTTCTGGTTTTTCTCCTACTTTTTAATTCATTTTGCATAATATATGTTTGCTTTTCAAACACAAATATTCTTAAAATAGGATTTTATGCACTTCCTGAATAGCATACTAATTTTTTCGAGAGCTACCGTTTTGATATTTAAAGCTTGACCTTTGTTTTTTAAGTTCCGCATCTGCTACAACATGAGGAATTTTAAATTGAGTACAATAAAATTTATAACAGTCGACAGTAAGTTACAGATTCGGATTAGTGCTCGGACCCAAAAAATGCCTGAAAATGTCATTAATTTTCTCGAGAACTACTGTTTAGATATTTAAAACTTGACCTTTGCTTTTTAAGCTACAGATCTTGCTACAATATGACAAACTTTAAATTCAGTACAACACAATTTATGGCAGTTGACAATAAATTACGCATTCAGATTAGTACTCTGGACAAGTAAATGCCTGAAAATGTCAACTATATGTGTATGCTTTGTTTCGTTTTTAAATAGTTCAACATAAGATACCTGAAGTCAAAAACGAAGAAGAATATATTAATGTACTTTATTTTAAAATATATGAAATAATTTAATCTATTTTTTAATATTTCCTGGGATAAAAATAGTTTAATGTAAAATATATGCTTTTTTTAAATTTTATTTTTAACTGTCTCTCTCTATGTAATGCGTGTATGTTTCAGAAAAAATCTTATTCTTTAGATTCGCAATAAAAATTTCAGTTGCAAGTTTAATTCGTAACATTTTTTACAGAAATTCTTTGTTTTTCTCTCAGAATTTAAAACTGAGTCATTTAATTAATCACAAGTTTAATGCAAACACCCTATATAATTCTTTTCACTAATTAAAATATAGAAAAAAATTCAAAATTACTTTTTTTTCAGTTTTTAGTTTTCGACTAAAAATAATTTAACTTATTCCGTGTACAGTTCAATAAACGTATTAGAATTCTAATATTTGAATGGAATTGACCAGGGCACTTTGTTTTACTTAACGAGGCTTAATTTTTGTCATATGTCAAATCGGAACTTTTGAATAATGAAAATGTTTTTATTACTTGAATCTTGCTTATCATAAAATTGCTAGAACCGATTTCTTCATCATAATCATTTGCACATTTAAATATTACTTTGTTCCTTTTTTATAGTTTTATTAATTATTTTAATATTTTTTTTCTTAGGCTTATAGTGCGGTTAACGTTGGTGATATGTGCGTGCAAATTGACCGTCGGTCAAGGAATCATCACCCCCAGATATGCCATCCTTCAACGAACACATTTCGAATGGTTACCCCAGATCACGGAATATGACATGGACCAGGCTTTTGTTGTCGCCGAACATGTTATCAAAGCCAAAAGAGCTCACGAAGAGAAGATATTTAAAGGAGGTATGCAATCTCAACAAGTTTTTCAATTGAGATTTTTTATTGTGATTTTCTCACTGGTACTGCATTATTGCCATTTAAGCATAAGACATCTGCCCAATATAACAATTTATTAAAAGTAACAGATTGAAAATTATTTAACATAAAATTGAGATGTAAAAAGAAGAACATTTAAGAAAGCAATACATCAAAACAAGCATATAATTAGGAAAATTGTCAAACCTTTTCATCTAAGTTTGTGTTTAACTTCCTATTTAGATAACATGTCCTATTTGAGTCGAATGATATATGGGCGTTTGAAATATTGAAGCCTTCTAAGTGACTCTTGCATTTTCCATTACTTAATACTTCCATTCAATTGCAGATATAAAATTAAAAATTCTGTGATTCGATACGCAATTCAGACTCGTCTTTGTATGCGAAGGGGTTAATAATATCCTGTAGAAACAAGCAGTTAAAAAGTTATTTAAAAATATTGAAAGAATATTCTCAAATTAATCTAAACATGTTGGAAAGCTATGACACATGTTTTAATTTTTGATTCGTGTTCCATTTTCTTTTTCATTTTGAAAGAAATTATCAGATACCTAGAATTCAACTATCAAAGAGATACAAACGGTTTATTTTTTAAAATTTGGTTTGAATTTCTCCAATTAATTTTAGATGAAATAAGTTCAATGCAATGAATTTTTAATACATGACTATGAAATTAAAATAACGTTTATAGTTCCTATATACTATGAAACGTAACTTATCAATTTACTTTTAATATTAATATAAAAATAATATACAAAATAGAAACTTGAATAAAAAAAATGTCTATTAACGAACATACGAACATTAATTTCTATTTCATATATTTCTACTTCTTACATTTCTATCTACATACGAACATTAATTTCTACTTCATATATTTGTACTACATACATTTCTATCTAAATACGAATATTAATTTCTACTGCATACATTTCTATCTACATACGAACATTAATTTCTACTTCATATATTTCTACTGCATACATTTCTATCTACATACGAACATTAATTTGCATGAATATTTCATTATTATAAAACTTAGATAGTCGAATTTAAACATATAATGTAGATTGGTAACAAATTTCTTCAAACTCTCAGAACATCCGTTATTTGTCAGATTAACTTCGTCTGCCACTATTTGACTTCCGCTTGAGATTCATACTTATCCAATCAGATTATCCATTTTCTACTATCTAATTACACAAGAGAAGATATCATGTAAAATATACGTGAAGAAAGGCTTTAAAGTGTTTAAGAACCTTTAAATTGATTCAAGAATATATTACCACTAGCATGTAGTTATATAAATAATCCAAATAAAAGAAAGAAATTATTTTATCGCTTAAAAAGTGTGAAGCAAAATTATCGTGGAGAATTAAACACAATAAATGAGATGACATTTATTCCAAAAAGTGATATAGTAAATAAAAAGAAGATAGGTTTATCTTCGAATTTTACTTGAAGAATCAAAAACTAAAATGTTTTAAAATCTTATTCAAATCAAATACTGATAAATATTTAAAACAGTGAAATTTACTTTCATTTGTTTTATAATATAAATAAAAGTTTTTGATATCTTATTTTCTGAACAATACTATCATAAGAAAGTCCTGTCATCAATACTGAGAAACGTGAAAGCGATTTGTTGCAGTAACTTTTCCTAACAGACTATCGCAAGCGAATCATTGCAATTAGGAAATTAATTAATACCACAGACTATTTATGGCTAATTATCGTTTGATAAATGGGAGGAAGCGAAATTAGAAGTGTGACATCATATGCAAATCGAGATTCCTTTTTATCGTCTCAGGATCTTGGTCTATGTTTGTTAGATAAAAGTAAAAAGAAAAAAAAGTTTGAGGAAGATGAGAAAACTATCAAGATTAATGCATTGCCAGAGGAAGGCGTGGAAGTCATTAATCAACAGGTGAAAGTGTATGTAAATAAATGTGTGATAGTGCAGATTGTTTTCCCATTCAGTTTAATAGATTAGAACATCTAATGACATTATTTGATAGATCAGGAGAAAAATATACCAAGCTGGTTCGATTATACCTTCCTTTTCATGAGGAGAAATGGTAAACATTACACCTTATAGTCATTCGCCTAAATTCAGCAACATTGCATTGAATTTTTGAAGAAAATATTTTATAAAATAAATAATATATCAATATAGAATTATATTTAATGAAAAATCGTTTGCTAATCTTTATTTATAGCTTCCATCATTTTATGATCTTATCTATCAAAAAGTATCAATAACCACCAGATTTTTCTATTAATTACGAATGAAACAACAAATTTAGAAGCATATTGAATAATTTAATTTATAGGAAAACAAAATGGAACAGAAAGCATGTATGTCACAAATGTTTTTTTTTTGTCTATTTCTTTGAATAAAACATTCAAAATAAAAACGTTTTAGTGGTTATAAATCAACAAGTGGAAGAACAGACAGTTTTAGGTCTTCATGAGCAACATGAAAATGGATAATTAATATTTTTTTTAAAAATAATATGGATACATAATTTAGATTTCAAATATTCGATTGCACATCAGTAACTATGCATTCGCTCGAATTTCAAATAACACAACATCTAGAATTGTAGCTAAGAGATAATATCTCAGTAATATCTTTTGTAAATATAATAAGATGTGGAATTAAATTACATGAACTCCGATATATTTTCTCTAATTATTACGATTTTAAATGCCGTTCTTTTTTGTTTCAGGCCGACTCATGAAACCCGGGCAATATCCGTCTTCTGCTCGACATCAGAAGCTTCTCGCCCCGCACCCGAAATCTTCTAAGATGGAAAGAGTGACAGAAAAGTTTGAAGAAGCTACCAATGTCATTAAGGATATGTAAGGAGCAGTTATTTTTTTTAAATTATCCATAAATATGTAGTACACATAGATAAAATACAGAAAATTAGATTGTATTTTATTTAATATTTGGCGCATAATATGCTAAAGAAATAATCGCTAAAGAGATCAAAAATTCCCAATTCAGTACTTATAAATATAAATAACAGATAATGTATATGAACTCAAATACATACTCATTACGTGTGAATCATGAAATACAGTATTTTCCAAAAATTGCGATTAGAGACATTATTTGTCCATGTAAAGTTTCTTCCACAAATGTTATCACAATTTTGATTTAGATTCGCAAATTCAACATTCTTTAATTACAAATAAATTATGTTAGATATTTAATGTAAATATAACTAAACTTACAAACTATAAATACCTTCGGCACAAAATGTAGGCAGTTATAATTAGTACAAAGTGTAAAAGTTAGTAATTGTGTGTAAATTAGTTATAACATTTCTTTTCCAGTAATTCAAAAAAAAAAAAATTAGAACTTTTAAAATATGCAACATATTTTAACATTTTGGCCTCTTAATACATTTATATGTGTGTAGTAATATTATCAATATTATAATGTTCCCAGACAACCAAAGATATTTTTGTTAAGCATGCATAATTTTTTGAAAATGATTTTATTTAAAATATATCTTTTAATTTCATTTGAGATATCTTTTAGAAATTTTATTCCCTTACCTTTAAAAATTCCTGCTCATGAATGTAAACTATTGGATAAATTTATCAAATAATTGCAAAAATACAACACAAAATATTTTTAAAATATGACGAGTCTCTAAAATGAATATGTTCGCAATGTAGGGAAACCATTACCAACGTTTGCAGTTACGATCACATTTTATGGATTTCGAGAGCAATTGTGTTAATTGTGCAAATTGTGTTAAAGTGTCTTTATGTATCAAGGAACCAATTGTAATCCAAATACCATAAAATGTAGTCAATACAAGAATTAACTTCTTCAAATAGAGGATTTATTCTTTAATGCTTTAAGATATAAGGATACATCAAAATATATCATTTGCAGTAGGTTATTCTTTGTCTGCTTCAAAGTATTGTTGTTTGTTTTGTTTTATATCACCATAAATTTAACATGTTCTAGAAAATAAATATTATAGCATTTATGCTCATTGCAGAGCAGAATGATAGGAAGGATTGTAGCATCTAATAATTAATGCACATTCTTATGTAATATATTCTTAATATTTTGAAATTATTATGCTCTTTAAAAGAATGGCTGTTTCATACACTATTTTCACTTTATTTTGCCTTTTCTTTATATTCTTGGCGAACATCTAAACTTTAGTCCTCACTGATACTAACTTTTCTAACATAATATTCTGGAAATGTCCCTGTTTGCCTCCTCTATTAAGGTACACTAAGGACTGGTACATTAAACATTTTCACTTTATTTTGTCTTTTCTGTAGTTTCTAATGGCACTTGTCATAGACAAGCCCACTGACTTCTAAAGTCAGTGATTTTAAGCCAAGGGTGCGTCTCTTGTTTTTTCAGTAGCACCATCTAGGGCCAAGAGTACGACTTAGCTACATACACGTCACAACCCTTTTTACGGGGTGGACTTCATTCATGCATTTCATTCACTCATCCACATTTCGTAATTTAGACCTGAATCAGAGAACGATCACCCCTGATCCAGTACCCTCAGTGGTATTACTCTCGATCTGGAGGACTTTGTGACCACGACAGATTTATGCGTGCACCAGCAACCACACACACGGAGAGTCTTCGGCCGGCGGGGTTCGAACTCGCAACCCAAGGGACGCGAATCCAACGCCCTACCAACTAGCTATCCCGGCCCACACATTAAAACTACTCTTTTGAACAGAAAATATTTTAAAGGGTATTAACTTTGCTCATAAATGTAAAACAGTTAATCAGTATTATTTCTATAAGTATGATAAGAAAATTTTGCTATATAGATATAAAAACATATTGTCTGTTATTTCCATTCTTAGCGAACATCTAAACTTGAGTCCTCATTGCATAATAACTTTAGTAACAAAAAATTATGAAAGTGACATCCCCTGCACTCAGAAACAGTCCATCTTCCCATTGACCTACTGATGACATTATTCTTTTTTGAAAAACGGGTTTACCGAGTCAGACGGAAAGAAAGAGGGAGCACCAAAGCGTCATTCACATGTATCTATTTTTACTCTCCCTCAGGTTCAGCCTGACTAAGGAGCAGGTCACTCTGGCGCTGCCACACGAAGAGCTCAAAGGTCGAGAGGCACTGAAGGCAGCGGAAGAGTGTCACAAGGAGTTCATGTCTAACGGATGCGCGGACTCCAAATACAGAACCGTTGATGGCAGCTGCAACAATCTCCACAATCCAACCTGGGGGAAATCGCAGACCTGCCTGCAGAGGTTACTTCCTCCAGATTATGCTGATGGTAATGCAAGATGCGGATTGTGATGGCTTTTTTTTTAATGGATGGGTTGCTTTACAGGATTTTGGGTATAAAGGATATGGAACAAATCCCTTTTGACACGGAAGTGGTAGTAAAATATGGTAAATTCGGAAACTCTAGACGTGAAAGAATGTTTTATTTTGATGGTTTTGTTTGCAAATGTTTTAAAATAAGAGAGGATAAATTTTCATAAATTATATTATAATGTAAAAATAAGAAGAAAAGAAATAGAATAAAAGAAATGTTATATTTGAGAGCAATATTTGGTGATATTTCTTAATAAACCATGCTTAATATATTCATGGACAGTACGGTTATTACCGAAATTGACATATATGTGATTTAACTGCGTCATAAATACAAATAATGAATATAATTGTCAATAAAAATATCACAAAATGTGTTTTTTTAGTTTTTATACCCACTAGGATATTGCTATATCAATATTTGAAAAAAAAAAAAATCGCTTTACCAAGAGAATAAAATATTGCCAGTTCTACTACATTTTAAAATTGCACATAAAAGTGTTTAGAGATTATCAATCTTCTCTTAAATTTTAGGGGAAAAAAAGGTAATAAAATTTAAAAGCAATTTTTTAAACAGACTTTTAATGAATAACGAAATGTGAACAATAAATTAAATAACTAGCTGTACTTTCAATGGACCTCATTTCTCTTGAAATTAGAAATTTAAAAATGATTTTGATAATCATATTTAAGAAATTCAGTAAATCCTTGAAGTAAAGTCTTTCTTATCAACTAATGAAAGAGTTTACAGACAAGTTGCTTAGATTCAATTTAATTTTTCAACATTTATCTTTCGATCTTTAATTTTTTATTTTTTAATTTGATGTTACAATTGAACCATTATTTATGATCCAATAACATCTTGTATAATGAGTTCTCTCATTACAGCAGTTTCACCTGTAAATAAGAGAGAAAGTTAATATATCTGTTGATGGGATAAAGTGCAATTACATTATTAAAGTTTTTGGAAAAATTATAAAATAGACTTTATTAGAAGAACAGATTGCTATGTTAGTCATAATAATAAATCCCTGTTAAATACTCAGATTTCTATATTTAAAAAGCTGAAAATACTTCATTTCTATTGAATTATCAAAAAAACTAATACCGATATGTATGTGTATTATTCATTTTTCGTTTTAAATTGACAAAATAAAATTGAATTAAAAAATAATAATAAACATTTTTTGAAGAAAGAAGGCATTCCATTTCTTTCAAATCCTTCAATAATATTTTATCAATAACAAAAAATAGTTTTAAAATTGGTTTAGAGCGCAAAGAAAAACGGTTATTTTAAATGAATGAATATTACCTAAATTATTTATTTAAGTAATTTTGTCATACACATTTTTAAAAGAATTTCTATGACGGTATAATGATTTCTAATGCCGCAATTTCGAATAAATCATTACTTATACCATGTATCAATTATTTTTTAAAGTTTGATTCCATTTATTGTTACAATGCGAATTGTTACTATTTATATCAAGAAAAATGTCTTTTAAAAGGTACTCTTTAGACAGAATATGAGTATAGGTCATAAACTAAATTGCATCTTTCTTCATGCTCTTCTAAAATTAGTGACTTATCTATTAATCTTTTTTGTTAATGTTTCTTTCTTGTACTTTAAAGGTATCTCTGTGCCTCGTGTATCTAAGTCAGGAAAACCTTTACCACCACCACGAGTGATTTCTCTCTACATTCATCGACACATGGATCGCCCAGCTCCTGACTTCACTCACTTGTTAATGGCTTTTGGACAGTTTGTCGACCACGATATTACACTCACTCCTATAACTGGTATGCCAGCTGGTACGTGTCGCGCCATGCCATGGCGATGTTTAGCGTTCTCCTTTGAATTTTATTAAGGAATGCATTTGAATTGGTGCTGCCATCTGTTGATTAAAAGTTTAACTATAGTATAGAAATTTAATTGAGCGAACACCCATCATAATACAACTAAAAATATCTAAGTATATAAAAATAAAAAATTAATTCTAAAAGTTTGTTCAAAAATAGAGGCAAGAAATAATGAAATACTGTGATTATTTTTTTGTAAATTCTTGTTTTCATGATAGGACAGTTACCAACTAGTAAGTCTCACTTTTAGAAGCGATTTTTTTTCCTTCCTAAAAACTGAAGAAAAAATGAAGAATGGAAAGAAAGGTTAAGAAGAATTGAATATGCATTTTTTTTTTTAATTTATAATTTTACTAGTACTATTCTCACAAATTACGGAGCATTAACACGCCCCCTTCTCAATATCCACTTAAGCATTTCACAAATAAATAAATAAATGCTGTCGCCATCTAGTGTGTATAAAATATTTTTAAATTTTATTATTAAAAATAAAGCAATAACGATGAGAAAAATTATATGAAACAAAATGAATGCTTGAAATATCAGTCGTTGTTCTTCTAAGAATTTTTGATAAGAAGATTGAGAATGGATTCTTTTTTCTAAGAACTATTTAAGGTAAAATTATATTTCTACCAAAATATTTCAATTACAATTCATTTCAATCATTCTAAACCTCTAATCTAGAAATGTAAAAAAAATTATAAATTGTTTTTCAATGCATTCTAAATTTACCAAAAATATTGAAGTAACCAATGAAATACCAGTTAAAAATAATAATAGCTAATTACGTAAATGCTTCGTAATTATTTATGATGTTTTAAGTGAAAAATATGGTTTATACTTGGGAAAGCAAATATATTTAATGTTAAAATTTAATGCAATTATTTTATCACAGAAAGTACACGCATTCCACAGAATCGCTAAACATCGAAATGGTAAGTGAATTCAAAATCGTAAGCAATAACAACAATTAACAATCTAACGCAGCACAGGTAAGAAAGCATGCTTAACCCTTTAACGTCTGTAAAAATTGTAAAAAAGAAACTAATATTAATAATATAGTTAACATTTAATTTTGTAAATGCACTATAATCGAAACCTCTAACTAATTAGTATAATTATTACTAATACACTTTTTAAAAATTATTCGCCTATGTCACAAGATGTGCTATATACATCAAGAAAAAATAACGATCACTAACACTTTTTGTGAAAATAATTATCGTCACTTAACAGCATTGCAGCTAACATTTTATTGATGTATGTATCTTTGTTGTAAAATGTCCGTAACCTACTAATAATGTTATAACAACTTGTGAAATATGAATTTATTAACATTTTATAATTCTATTTTGTCTTTGTGTAATATATTATTATTTGCTAATTATGATAAAATTATTTTATTCATAAACTAAAATGTATTTACTGATTTTTTTAAATAAAAGGTTTTATTAATTTTAAAGCTTAAAGTATTTTAATATTGTATTTGGAGTTAACTTCAAAGTATTGTAAACTAAAAAGTAAAGTATTACAATTAAATGAATATGTTTATAACCGAATGTCTCTGTACGATTTTAAAAATAATTCTTAGCCGATGAAGTTTTCTTAAATATTTTAGCTTTTAGCTTTTTCTTTGTTTTTTCATTAAAAATAGCAAGATGAAAAAATGCTAAATTTTTAGAATACTATATTTAATTTTTTTAATCCTATCCTTTTGTAAATCCATTCAAAATCCATTGTTAATTTTATTAATGTATCATCATTAACTTTCTAAAGTTTAAATGTCAGTAAAAACATTCTTTTCTTTTGTTAATATTAATAATTATTAATCATTAATGATAGATAATTATCAAATTATATTAATAGTGAAATATTAATGGTTTAAATTAATGGTCAAATAGATATTTTATAAACATTATTATTTTATAAACAGATTAGAAATTTTTCCTTACATTACTATCGATTTATTTAAGGTATGTAAAAAAAAAAAAGAAAGAATTTTTTAACATTTTGCTTCCTTCCCTTTTTCTTCCCCTTTTCAATTATAACCAGGTGGTCCTCAAATGATTCAGTGCTGCCCTCACGACAACGCCACCCATCCTCAGTGTTACCCGGTTCTGCTACCTCAAGACGACCCTTTCTACTCAAAATATGGTCAAGATTGCTTGAATTTTGTTCGATCAGCACCTTGTCCTCTCTGTACCTTAGGTAAGAGAAACAAATCAGATTTCTTTAAAATGATTATAAAAACTAAAACTTTCCTAATCTTTTCCTCATTCTGAGTCAACTTTTTAAAAAGTAAATTTCCTTAATTTTTGTGATTTTATATACTAATTGTATCAACATGTGTTAGCAAACATTTTTTCATTCTATTTTATTTATCTATTGAGAAGATTAAAGCTTTATTGCAAAAGATGCTTAGACACATTCGATGGTTATTAAAACTGTAATTTTTTAATAATTGAGTATTATGTTCAAATCTAATGTTATATCGATTATAATGGTGGTAGTGTTAAAAAGTATTATTTAATGTCTGTGTCTATCTTAAATGTTACTAGTATTGTTGTGGTTAAGAAATTTTGTACAAAATTTTCAATATAGTCTTAAGACGTTTTTATCGGCTTCACAAATTTAACGGTTATTAATTTGAATAAGTGATAAGACATTGCAAAGCAAATATAGGGCTTCGTAGGTATATGTTTAAATATTAGCTTCAAATTTTGTCATAGATAGTAGGAGTAGCCTGTTGCACTTTATTGTACAATATTATGTAATAATATATTATTATATATTCAACAATATTGGGAATATTGTTTAGTATCATACAGCATTGTGCATTATTTAACGTGGTAAATATAAATAACCTTCATACATTTGTCAGTAAGCGTCTAAGCATGAAAAGAAATAGACAGTTTATTAAATAGAACAAGAATTAAATTTGCAAAGATATTCTTTCTGTAAGTAGGATTAATAACTTGATAAATATATTTGATCAGTTCAGTTATGATCAATTCATCAGTTCATATGAGCAGTTTATGTTATTATTATCCAAATTATGTTATCTTCTGTTCAATTTCAATTCTTAATAAATTTCAATGTATGTAATTCATGTTTGTGAAACACGGCAGCATCTCGGCACCAGTTTTATATATATATATATAATACAGAATAATTTCTGTATAATTTTGAACATAAGTGTATATAAGTTTCATAGTAAAATAACTTATGTAAATATTGCAAGCAACTTGACATTTTACTCTGATGATTGCTTTTAAAGTAAGTTAATTTATCTGAAAAATATATATAATAATGTTTTACAACTTTCTGTCAAAATAAGCAATACAATCACTGGCACAGAATGACTTTTTATATTTGTTAGTATTCTCACCACTACCATACTATTACCAACAGGTCCACGACAACAGATGGATCAACTGACAGCTTTCATTGATGCTTCAACAGTTTATGGAAACCAAGAGAATGAAACTGAAGCTTTGAGATCATTCAGAGATGGTAAGGCTAATAATGGTTTTGGATTTCTGAATTATACACAATTTTATCATCTTCATTAAAATTCATTGATTGTGTAGGGTTAATGACTTTGTTTTATGAATATTCTTAAACTCTACTCATCTGACCTTAATCATACATGATTCGTGAACCTAGCTAATTTACAGTATATAAGGGTACGATGGTAATAAAATTAACCAAAAAAATAAATTTATATAGAGAAACAAGGATACAGAATATTTTTGGGACTAAAAATTAAAATTACTTGGATTAAAGTGAGAGCATAAATGTTCTCATGAGAAAAGTTATGTAATAATTAACTGAAAAAAATTGCTATTTCCATCTCGAAGTTTTCTAGAACAATTCATAATGTAAATCAATTTATTAACATCATTTTTACAATGCTTTTTTTTTATTAAAACATTAGTCTTTCATAAATAATCTCTCTTTCGCTTACAACAATAAAACATCTGATAATAATTGTTAAAAAGTCCAATATCCATTAACAACGTTGTGTTATTTGTCGCCATGCATACTCAGTGGACACCCCACGTGTGAGAATATCGATAAGTAACTATGTTTACTTGACTTTGTGAATGTAATGCATTATGCCACACTTGGGATGTAACATGTTATTCAAGGACAATTTGTGGATACAGAAAGAAGTATTTCTATTTTAATATCGCGAATTCAGGTAAACATAAGACAAGGAAGAAAAGGTAGAATTGAATTACCTCTACATACACACACTTGAGTTAATTTCATTTTATGCAGATGCCTAAAACAATTACATTTGCAGCTGTTGATTTATTTGTAATATAAATCAGCTAAAATAAAGGAGTTAAAAATAAACAAATAAAGAGGTTAAAAGTGTTTTTCGAAAGAGATCATACTAAATTACAATTTGGTGATTAATGCTATTTGAAAAAGCCATGTATTGTTTTATAAGGCTACAAATCTATATTAATACAAACTGACTTATGAAATTTAGGTATATGGTGCTCATTATATACATGACAGTTATTTAATGCACTTATACATTTCTTGGGAAATTCTACCTAACTTTGCAGGTTAATTTTTCATGTTAATGACTCTGTTAGTAGAATTGAATCGTAAATTTTGAATTTTTCATGCTCCTTATAAACTTGTCATAAGTTAACTATGTACGAAAGGTTCATATGCTGTTGACTTGCTATTGATGATGTAAAGAATATGTTGATATATATTTATAATAATCATTTAAATTCTATATAATACTTTTACTAATTAATCATCTAATTCTTCTTATTAATATTATTAATTGAATATTCTTGTTATTATAATATTGTCAGAAATTTATTGAAAAACTTCTCATAATTCTTTCCTGACTAATAGGTAAACTGATTGTCACAAAAGTTCCTCATACTGGCGATTTGCTACCTCAGACTGATGATGCCAAAAATGATCAGTGCAGTGTGCCACAGAGGAATCTGTTTTGCTTTAGAGCAGGTGAGTACCTCTTTCTCACATGACTCATTTTCTGTAATATCTTGTCATAGAAATCAAAGCTATGCGAAAATGGGTATTCTATACAAGTATCACAATTTCTTCTGATTAAAAGGTTTTTAAAAATTATTCTTTCCATGTCATTTAATTTAAAAGAACTGTTGTGTTTTTTATCGAAATAGATAATTCGTATTCTATTAACCATCCTCTAAAACGAATACATCACTAAGCACTTTATTAATTATGTTAGCTATAACCCCAAAATTATTTTAACTTAACATTTATTAGCGGAAGAGAGGAAATGAATAACAAGAGATGCTGATTTAATCATATTTCCTTTAAACTTTAGACAGTTTTCAATAAAAAAGTTCAAGTTCACGGAATTTATTTCTTGCAAAAAAAAGAAAAACAAAAACAATAAAACAAATCTATTGAAAATTTCACCATGGCCGAAAATAAATTACGAAAAAGAATTAAAAAGACATAATTAATACAGCCATAATAAAGAAATGGGCTATTTACTTTTTACAACAGAATTTCAGTACAAAAAAGTAATTCAAATAAAAAAGATATTGTACTTAAAAAATGTCACAGCAAAAATCTTTTTTTTTAAGCATACTTAATGCAACACGAATGAATTCGACTGTTACTTCACAGATCTCCGAATACCGATTTAAATTTAATGAAAATCAATTTTCTTTTAAAGATTTTTTTCTTTGAATGTTATTAAATTGGTGATTTAAAATTTATTTATTTGAACAGTTTTTTAAGTAAATTTATTGTGTAATCCAATTTAGAGGTTTTAGATTTTCGATTTGTCTGCGGGACTCGTCCAGTGTTCCATTCTAAAGCTCTTCTATATCAAAACGAATAATTGCATCAAAAAGGGCAATTCATATGTTACAACATAAACTTACTTAGTCGAAGAGATCACGAGTTTCTCCTTTTGCGTTATAAAAGATCCTTTTGCAATTATCTTCCTAATTTACTTTTTTAAAAAAATAATAAATACTCTTCTTTATCCCACATCTATATTTGAAATGCCTTTCACATTATTTTTGCAACTGAATTGATTAATAGATGCTTTATAATATTTATTATTTATAACTATGACTTCTTTAAACTTGATATAAATTTGTGAAGATCTGAATATTACTATAATTAACCATAAATTTTTTTACTAGAAAAGTTATCTTAATTTTTACTTTTTTTGCATATGAAATACTGAAAGGACACAATTGTCATCATCAAAATAATCCATCTCAATATTGTGAAGAATCTCTTCACTCTCTGAATGCAAAAATCGGTGGTTAGAATTATGTCTGTTTTACGTGTAAATACCACAACATAAAAATAAAAAGGTAGATGGTTGAAAAAAATATTGAATGAATGAAATTTTATATGTAATCACAACATTCAATATGCAAAGATTTTTTTATATAATTTTTTAACCAAATCTATCATTGAAAAGAGCTCCCAATTCCTTGTATGTAAAGCCAAATATGCAGTGAACCGAACAAATAACATGCAGTATGAATCTTTATAGAAGAACTGTAGAGTATTTCATGTAGACTTCCAAATTGTTGAGTTCCTTATTATGTACTCAATAAATCATCATTTCAAAGGTATGGTAATAAAATGATTCTCATCTCTGTACTACTAAGCTAAGAACAAAACGTACTTTATTACAGAATACGAGAAAATTGAGGAAAGAGACGATTCTTTTAAAAAACTTTTCATGCAAAATATTCTGTCAAAGTGCAGTTTAGTGAAATGAAAATTCGAGAAAGATAGATAATGTTTATTTGAACTTTCAATTTTTTTCTATTTGCTTTGAAACTTACATTTAATTTCTGGATATTTCAGGCGATGTCAGAGTCAACCAACATCCAGCTCTCACTTCACTTCACACGATATGGATGAGGCAGCACAACAGAATAGCCGAAGGATTGAAAAGTGTGAATCCTCATTGGGATGATGAAACACTGTTTTGGGAAACAAGGTATAAATTTCTCCGCTACACAGTCCATTTTATTATTCATTTTTTTTTATCTAACTCAACATGTTTCACATTTGTTTGTTTATTCATGTACCAAAATTGTCAAAATTTTAATTGTGTATTCTTATTAAAAATGCACTAAAAATTATTATCAATCAATCGATTCACTTAATTAAGTTCTGATTTCATATTGGTGATGTTGACTGATTATGAATTTCAGGAAATAATTATTGGAAGCTAAAATAATGTCACAGATTCAAGATTAAAAAGTAGAAAGAAAGTATATGGTTATTGTTTTATAAACACAGAGAACTTCTATTAAATTTATGCCTTACTCAATAGAAATAACAAGATCTTGTTTAAATAAAAATAAGCTTACATGGTAGAGAAGTTTCAAAGCTTACAGGGACATAAAATTGAACAAAACTCTTTTAAAATGATTACAAACGAATCTATTTATGTGAAAACTATGTTTAAAGTTATGTTATTTGATTAATATAAATGTGCATATCTCTTGATTCTCATTTATCTTATTCTGCTCTGTAAAGTTACGCTAATTTTCCTTCTGTTGAATGCACTTTTCCAAAATTTAATTGTTGAATGCATAAGTTATTGGGATTTTAAAACGTTTGTCTTCATTTCGCATCTGAAATTCATATAAAATTAGTGAGAACCTTAATAAAAATAATGAAATGATTATTTTCATATTTATTGAAAATTCTTTTATATATTGTTTATTCTTGATTATAAATTGTTTATACAAATTGCCACAAGGAAATGTGTTTAAGAACTCAGAAGTGATATTTGGGGTGATGCTTGTGAGTCTCAAATTTGAAATCGCTTTTAGATGTCCAGTCTTTTTCATTCGAAACGAATACCAAATCTTGAGTTGCTTATAACTTTATGGAATGAAAACAAAAATAAAAAAAAACTTAATAAAATCAACTTTTTAAATTCGACAATTATTAGTGTTTTTATTAAAAAAAAATGTTACTTTTTATTAATTTTGAAGTTTTTAATTTATAATTCTTTTATATAAACATTAGAAACTCTTGAAAATATTATTCTTGAATGCATCATCAAGTGATACAATCCTTAAAGAATCAATATTTGATTAAATCAAACAATTAAGTGATAATTGAGTCATTGAAGCATTAATCAATAATGAACAAATTTAGAAATGTTAAAATAGGTGACTACGCTTAAAAATCGATTTTTTGCGGAGTTATGATTCTTTTTATTTAATATTTTTAATGTTTGAACAGGTTTTTTATAAAGCCACTAGATTTTTGTTTCTGAATCTATTTTTCGGGAAGTTGAACTAATCTTTATATTTGTATTTACATGCGCTTTAATGCTACTTTTCTCCTTTAAATGCAATTTTCTAATCTTTGGTAGAATTTTCTTAAGAAAAACCTCATAAATTAAAATCTAATGCATATTTTTAGTTCATATTTAGAATAACAATTTCTCAATATGTTTTGCAAATTCTGAGCTTGAAAATCTGTAATCTATACATTTCGAAAAATGTTACATTAGTTTTAATGCTCCACAGTTCGAAAAAAAAATGAAAATTTCGTATTATTTATCAGTTGAATCCCATTGTTTAAAAAATGAATAGAAATACAATTTCTTTTTTCTTCAGGTACTAGATAATATATTTCTTAAGCTAACTGCAAAATTTAAAACAAAAATTATTTTATGAACCTCAAAACTAGAAAATCTTTGCTTTATGCCTCTTTTAGACTTTTCTTCAATTTTTAAAACACTTTAGTCATTTAACTAGTATATTCGGGTTTTATAGATGCATTTTTTCAATCTCTTTTGTGCAAATATTCAAAAATATAACTAACTACGAAAGTTTTTTTTTTCAAAAAATTCATTCCGAACGTAGTCACATATCTTAAACTTTTGCTTATTAAGAAGTAAGTAAAAGAATCAGTTTAAAAATGAAATCTTTAAAAACATGGAAGAGATCAGGTCAAATAAAAATCTAAAATTCAAATACTTTTCAACATATTGTAATATATCAAGGAGTTTTGATACTGGAATGGATTTGAGGCGAATTGTGATGTGCGAGGATAGAACCTGGGACTTTGTGGTTCGCAGCCCAGTAACATGACCACAATACAAAAGCAATTGCTCGGGTAGCGTAGCTGTTAACTGACTTATAAGCTATTCACTACAGATTCAGTGGACGGAGAAATTTTGAATGCAAAACCTAAATTCCTTGTTAATTTATAGGAGAATAATTGGAGCCCAATTCCAAATGGTGGTCTTCGGAGAATATCTGCCTGTTGTCCTTGGTTCTCACTACATGGATTTCTACAGTCTCTGGGTCCTAGAGAATGGCTTCACGCAATACAATTCCAAAATGGAGCCCACCATGATCAACGAGTTCTCCACAGCCGCCTACAGATACGGCCATTCCTTGATCGACGGACTTTTCAGCGAAATCCAAGAGCATTCTGGTCACATCTCCGGCATCATGTTGAGGAATTACTTCTTCTTCCCATTCGAACTCTACGATGGTCAGCTGGATCCACTCATGAAAGGTCTCACTTTGCAGCCTTCTCAGAAATTCGATCCATACCTTGTGCCAGACGTCAGGAATTTTTTGTACAGGTACACTCATTTCATCATGTTTTCACTTGAAAATCTACAATATAATTTTATACATAGCATTTTTAGTTACAAAAATTCAAAATTCCCCTATTTTAGTAAATTTGAAACCATTGAGGGAAAAGGATAAATAAGTATATAGTCGTAATTATAGTTCTTTAAATCATTCAAAATCTCTGGCTCATTTAGGATAATTTAAAGCAGATTATAAAATGTGCCAGAGTTTTTTAAATTCATGAACAAGCAGAAGTTGCTTTCATTTCTGAAAATAAGCTCCTTAGTAACTTTCTATATGTATATATAGATACAATAAAAATATCTTGTTTTTAAACATATATGAATACACTGTTTTAAATTTAATCGCTGAAATTTCAAATAATTCTATTCTCTCTAATAGGCCAATTAGGTTTTGATATTTTTAATATTTATATGTTCAATTCAAAAATCGATCATTCATATACAAAGTTTCTTTAAATTTCAGAAAATCGGTTATGTATAAAAGAAATTCAGAGTTTTATTAGTGTAATAAATTACACTAATAAAACTGTTTTATTAGTGTAATTTATTACACTAATTATAAATTAATTAGTGTAATAAATTTAAAATTTTTAAAAAGTTAAGTTAAAAAGTTTGTTTTATAAATTAATGAAATAAAATAATTGGGTGCTTGCCGCATCAAACGAGGCTAAATAAAATTTATATCGAAAACATTAGTTTATCATGATATCTTTTGACTAATGTTAGCAATTGTTTAAAAATTTATCAATTTTTTTACAGTTTCTGTTATACAGTTAACAGTTATACATATTAAGGATAAATTACCATTTTAAATGGAAATACGGAAATGAGTAACTGAGGTTGGAAGGTAACAACAATAGCAAAAAAGACCAAGAAATAACTGACATATTTTTTTTGGTGAAATCACTGCTGTAGCAAAATCATTCTCTCCAAACTGTAAAAAAGTGTTATTTATTACGTAATTATTTCCCACCGAATAGAGGCCCACTAAGTAATAAATGCGCACACTCTCGCTTTTTGTTGGGCATCGAAATTGTGTGGAGTTGAGTTATCTACAATGGATAGAAGTTGATCATTTAATTAAAACTAGATCTTTAACAAAGTTAACAAAAGGGGGGGGGTAACTATTCACTACACTTTAGTCCAAAATAACAAAAAAAGACATTAATAAGAAAAGTTATTTTATATTTTTAAATACAAACTAAAATAATGCTTAATCCGAAAACTAAATCATTTTAAATAACTCTAATGAACTTCTTGTTCACCCTAAATAATACTTTAATTATCAATATAGGATCTAAGATATTTTTAATAAAGTTTTTATTTAATATTTATTATGTAATCAAATGAGTTTCTGACGAAGTTTTGGTGCCTCTTTTACAGACGACGTGGTAATGCTACTGGTTTAGATTTAGCCGCCTTCAACATTCAGAGAGGGCGAGATCACGGTCTCCAGGGCTACACCAGCTACGTGCAGTATTGCTTCGGAGTGGAAATCAAAACATTTGAAGACTTGGACAGGTTTATGACTTCTGAAAGGAGGAAGAGACTACAAGACATTTATCAGTATGTTAAAAATTTTTAACAATACATAAAATTATCGGTGCATTAGAAAACACAAAAAGGTTTTGTGGAATTAATGGTTTATAGTCTCAGCCAAAAGATTTTAGGTGTTTTTCTGGACAACATTGTAGAAATTGAAAAAACTTTCTATTTAATATAATTGTAGAATGTTTCTTTCCTAATTAGTATATCAAGCATGGTGAAGATTATTATAAAAACCAAAATTACTTTTATTTTCTTGTTACTTTTGAGATTTTATAACTTAATTCTATATTGGCAATGCATTCTAAAATGCAAAAGCTGATTTAGATTTTTTTGCTTCAGGATTCTTAAGTTAAGCCAGATTGTTCAGAAACATAAGTATACGTCATATTATATATTACTCAGATGAAGATTTTAGAATGTGTTTTAATATCATTGGCACTGATTTAGTGTAGTATTTGTTCATTTCAAATAAGCACACTGCAGAGATGATTCCATTTACAGAGTGAATGAAATAAAAATTTACATAAATTAACACAAGACACAAAGCAAATTAAAGCACACATGAAAAAAGGAACAGCAAAAAATAAGGAATTACAAAGTTCTAAAACATATATAAATAAAAAAGTAAACAATATTGTGTTATATTATGTTGTTAAACAATGTGTGTTGATATTGAGCATAATAGAAGTTAATTCTCAAGCTAAATATATATATAATATACAAAATTGCTAATATTATCTTAAGCCATTATAATATTTTATGACTTAATCTAATTTTAAACGTAACCATGGAATCACTCATTTGGTCGCATGTGTTTTGTATATAGATATATATGTTTTAAAGAAGTTCGAATTAAAAATATGCTCAAAAGGAACGAAATTCAAACCGAAACAAAATGAGAAGAAAAACAAATGGTTACAAAATTTGAATAATTTAGTTTATATGACGTCAAATTCTAAAATAATAATTAAATTTTAGATATTTTTGAAAAAAGTTATAAATTTTTATTTATTAATTGTGAAAGTAAAAATTATGTTAATTCTAGAAGATTTTTCTCCTATTTTAAATCAGATTATTTGAATTTTTGAAAATACAATTTTATTTTACCAAATACAAATTATTACTGATCAGTCTTACTTTATACCGAATGTACCTGTCTTTTCCAGATCTGTTCACGACATTGATTTATTCACTGGTGGCACTGCCGAAAGTCATGTTCCTGATGGTATCGTTGGACCAACATTCGCTTGCATTATCGGTATTCAATACTACCATCTCAAATTTGGCGACAGATACTACTTCGAACATCATGGTGAAACAGGATCTTTCACATTAGGTAAAATTTAACTTGTTGTATTACGCATTTGTAAAGAGAAAGAAAGTAATAAGATTTAAATAGCTGCTAATGTAGAAAGACCCTTCGGTTAAACGGTTTGGATTGGCATATATAAGAATAATTCCAACATCTCCCCCCCCCATTTGACTATATGGGTATATCATAAAAGTTCATTTTTATTACATACTGCTTTATTTCAGGTCTTCCATTTAATTAAATAATCTTTTTTATATCAAGTATTAATTAAAATGAAATGATGTCGGAAACATTCAATGCCTTAATTAAATTAACTAGATGTTACTTTTGATATTTTCAGTCAAAAATTATTTTATTAAATATGACTAATTTGAAAAATCAAACTGGAAAAAAATCTAGCCTCCTTAATTTTTTTCAGTTGTGCATTTATTGAATGATGCAAAATGAAAATCCATTTTTTGTAAATTATTTTTCTCATGTTCAAATTGAATTCCTTGTATTTTATGTATTCTTTTATTCCTTATTTTATAAGTAAATCCTTTACTTTTTATGATACTTCTAATTTTTCATTTTTAAGTGTGATATAATTTAATACCCAATTTTAATTTTCCAGAGCAACTAGATGCTATCAAAAAGACAACATTTTCTAAAATCATCTGTGAAAATACACATATCCACGAAATACAACGCCATGTGTTCAGGTTCCCTTCATCTGGGTGAGTAAAGAAAATTTTCTTAATTTTTCTTGTAAGATATCTTAGTCATCGTTTGTCAAGAAGTAGTACATATATTTTTGAAAATCGCACTTCTTCAGTGAATAGAAATTTTTGAAAAGGATTGAAGAAATTTGATGAAGAGTACTTTTATTGTTTAATATTATAATCTGAATATAAATTGAAGAATGTAATTGCCATTACCGTCTGTTTAATCTTCAGATTATCAGGTAATATACTTTATGTTAAATACTCTGATGGATATGAAAAAGTTTTATCTAAAAATTAGCGCTAAAACGTTTTTCACTTTGAAAGCTAATATTTTTTGTAAAAGCAGTAATTATTGAGTTAGAAAATCTATATTATATTAGGCTAATATACATGGAAGAGAAATAGCTCTTATTACTTATTGAGAATGGCAACAGTGTAATGAAAACAAAGCGTCATACAAACGTTTCAAACTACTTGATTGACCATTTTTACAGTTGCAGTTATTTAATTTCTTCACTAATGACAGCTACAAAATAGAATTCATCGGATGCGGGGTTGCCATGTCACTAAAAACTCCATTTCTGTCGGAAAAAAGAATTCCGTGTATTACAAATAAACTTCAAACAAAGTTTAATTCATAGTGACAATAGGCTTATGAGTCTCCAAATAGATAATCGCTATGACTTGCCTATGAAAATATTCATATTTTCCAAACTATTATTTCCCAGAAATGTTTTGGTATTATCTCAAAATTTGAAGAAAAAATTACCTTTTTAATGATATCAATTTATTTCCGTATATTTTTATTTACTATTTCATTCTAAAACAATGTTATGTTGAAACTCCAATACATCCATCAAAATACTCAATCATGTATTTTAGACTATTAAAATTAAGACTCAAAAATTGATTCATTTTATCATTACTTCCCATATAGGAATTTCACAATATATATATATAAATTTTTATTCCAGTAATTTATAGTAATGTGATTCAATTAAATAATGTCTTCCAATCGTGTCGCTTTAAAATTTTTCAAAAGATCCATTTCATATTAGTCGTGTTACAACGATAAAAGTCAATAATCTGGACAAAAGCGCTGATCGCTAAAGGCGAATAGTATATATGAAACTGAAAATCCTGAATAAAATTATTTTAGATCATTATTTGTGGAAAAAAATGACACTATAGGGGGAAAAGGCCCAACATTGAGATAAATCCACTGCATATTATAAAATTATTTCAGCATCTTAATAGAATTCGTATTATTAGTTTTTTATTCGCTCAAACAATTTAAACAATTAATGAGAAATATATTAATAACCCTCACGCTACTAAATGTTAACTTACTATCAACAGAATGAAAAATTAACAACTTTTTTTTTCCATTTCTTGAGATTACCATGCTATACAAATACGTCGGTGTACCTGTTACTCATTGTTAACACAGAGACACGCAATAATTTAATTCAGGATAAGAAATAACTGTTTTAAAGAATATATGAGAGGAAAACAAATGTAAGCAGCTATTTCATGAATTGTTCAACTCTTGGGTAATAATGTCACCTGCAACAAAATGCTTTGTTTTAACTGTTATGAAGATTAATTGTCCCAATATAATTACATTTAGCACTTATAAGAGATATTTATTTTTATCTGATTATTTCCATGTAGTCTAAAAACAAATACGGAATTCTCTAATATAAATCTGTAATAATACATAACAAAATGAATACTAATTATTTTAGAATAAATAAAAGTCATTTTGGGTGTGTGTATATGTTCCACATTTGTTACTAATCAATTGTACTTATTTCACTTTAAAGTTGTTCTCTTTTCCTTTGAGATACAAGAAAGAATCTTATTAAGATAATACTGGAAAAAACAGGGCTCATCTACTCTACCACTACATTATTTTTTGAAATTTTTTTTTGGATTTTTATTGGTTTAAAATAGTTATTTAACAGTCCTCTGAAAATAAGAAAACCCTTCACCTTCGAGTGATAGCAAGTATCCAAGGCCCAGTGGGCAGTCAATCGTGAGGTATAACAGGATTCTGTAGGAAATAAAAGAATTTGTTTTTATAGTAAAATATTAGATATGAAAGAATTTTAATTCCAAGCAATGCCAGATGTATCAATTGATATTTATATAAAATTCCTTAAATTTGAAGAAATGGGGATAAAATTATTTTTAAAATTTAACCTTGTTTATACATCAATAATCAAATCGATTTCAATGCAGAAAATTTACTTTCATGACAGACAGAAGAATTCGGATTATAAATTTGTATTTTTGAGTCAGTGTAAACTTAAAAGAATATATGACATAACTGAAGACTCCTATATGAATACAAGTCATATTTATTCAACTGAAAAATGTTGAAAAGTTTAACCATCAATAGCAAGCATCGAATTACAAAAAGTACTATTTTCATTAAACATGAAATAAACTAATCGAAAATGCAAAATAAACTCGAAATTAATTACAGACATGGTTTTAAATTTATCAATAGCTTATCTGTCCCATTATATCCTTTTCCCTCCTATTTTAAATTGTCGCAGTGTGTGTTAAATAAGCATCATCATCTAGATTGTATTCAAAACTCTAATGTCTCAAAAAATATTCAATATTAGTTTAAATTATGAATTACTAATAATTAAAAGGAGAATAAAATTTTAAATGTTGAAGAAAAATCTCAGAAAATTAATACACATTTTACATTTATAGAAGAGTCAAATGTAGCCTTTAGTTAAAAATAAACTTTACAAATCAAATTATAGTTAATTTAATTTGTATTAATTAAAGTATTTAATTTTTCCCGACAGATAATTATGTATACAAAGAAAAAAAATCGCTTAAATTCGCTTGATAAAAGCTGAAAGTATTTACATATTGTGTAATAATGTTAAAAAGCTATCAAAAGAGGTTCATCCATTATTTTAAAAGTTTTTCTCCAGCCTATAATTGAAACTGATTACTCCCTTTGTATCTCAAATAGTTTGACTTCCTCTAACCAGTACAGTTGGTATATTATTAGTGTAGTTTTAAAATTTAAAAAACAACATAATAATAATAATTATTATTTTCGCAATGCTTAATAATAGTTCAAACAACGTTTCTTGGCGTTTAATTTTTTTTTTAATATTTCAAATAATTTATCTTCTGTAGTTTGCAACAGAGATCATTTGAATACATTAACCCAAAATGTAACATGTAGCAGATAGGCTGATTATAAGCTTTCTGCACAATTTTCACTTCTTATCAAGATCTTTTGCAAAACCTGTGAACAGTAGCAAACACTAATCCCGCAACAATGCTGCAACAGCATCTCTTCCTGTTGCGTGTTGTAACTGGAACTTGAAAATCCGATTAACAGGCAACGATAGTGAACCGCACGTCCTCTCTTGCGTGTCGGTCTCGTTCGGAAGGTAGTAAAATCTTTCAAATTTCCCCCCTAAAGAATGCCCTTGGGGTGGTGTGGCCGAATCATCTCTCTCTTGGATTGCTTAGTAGAAATGGGGCCAAGAAATCGTCTCGCTTTGGGTACTAAATGCTCCACTTGGCTTGTGGTGTTTCGCTGGTATGTTACCAGGAAAAGTACGTTTATTGATGAGTGAATGTTGCATTCTTTTTTTCCTGATCTGGGTTAATGTGATGGAGAAATAATTTAATTAATCTGCTTGTACACGACTTTAATTTCTTTTGTTTGGTATTAACTAAATGTTTTCAGATAACAACTGTATTCATTTAAAGTGTTTAACAAGATATCTACTATTTTCAAAACAGCTTAGTATAAAAACATTAGTTAAGGTTTATGACTAGATCGCAACTCCATCGCATACAATTGATGTGTTTCGAATTGGATGACATTTTGCAATCTAATACTTGTTTCTGTGATTTAGTTTATTTTAATCGTTATAGAAGAATCTAACATTGCATTTTTTCTACATCCAAGTTCGATTTTGATATCATAAGCAGCGTATTGTGCAAAGTTGTGGATAATCTGCGAAGCAAAATTGAAACAAATTTAGCCCTTTGCACAACAGATTACTTGTAATGCAATAATCAAGCCTGATATTTTGATTTCGCTATAGCGAATTGCATCAGCTGTGGATAAATCTGTGAAGAAAAATTGAAAAATCTGGTGCAATTTCTTATAGTGAAATCAGAATCCATTAAAGGCTTCGATTGCATAGTCTTATCCAAATATGCATATTTTAATACTATATTGAAACAGAAATTCCTTTAATTCATACAGTGCGAATGCACTTCAAAATCTTAAGATAATTGATAATTTTTCTGGAAAACATTAACATTTAATTCCCAAACTAACATGAATAGTCCAAGTATAATAAAAAAAATATAATTTTAACTGTAAATATATTTTAACTGTAAATATATTTAAAAATATAATTAATTAAAATTTAGATGAATCAATCTATCAATATTTTCTATCAATTTAATCAATATTTCACCAACTAATTGAGATTAGTTGGTGATATATTGATCTAAAAAAATAACCGCAATTATTTAGTAAAAAGCAAACATTACTAATTTCAGCTTTTAAGAAAAGCTAAATATATTGATAACAGTATAAAACTGAACGATAAGAACTGTTATTTTATATTTATAACTCCATGAATTTTCAGTTAGAAAAAAAACCCAAATAAGTTAACTTCAATTTGCTTATTTGTATTAAAATTGGGAAACGGATGTTAAAAGAAAGAATAAAAGACGATAGGCAGTAAAATTTTAATTTTGCTTTTATTATTGCAAGTGTTACCGTTGGTGTATAAAGCAATAAATTTTATAGAATAATTAGGTTAGGAATTATTAAATGAAGAAATTGAACATTAAGATAAAACCAAAAATGCATGAATTCGGAAAGTAATATAAGAAAATTGAAAGTTTAATCATATACTTAATGCTTCCTTTTTTTCATGAATTTTTGAGAATTTTCTTTCTTATAATATTCATCTTGATGTAATTTCTGTACTGTATTGCCTTCAACTTTACAAGCTTTTGAAAACGCATATTAACGTTCATATTTTCAACAAAAACATTTAGTTTTATCTTTATGTAATTCAATAAAAGCGTGTCTTTAAACACAATTTCATTTTTTTTTACTATAAATCTTTAAATATATTTCATATTTTATTATTATAATATTACAGCATTTAATAATGAGTTTTTCGCCTTTACTATTAGATTTCGACTCTCATATAAAATAAATTAATTAAAATCAGCTTATTAGCAGATATCAAGACTGAGAGTATTATCTATTATATTATCTCAACTTTACAAATTCCAAAGCTTTAATGCATCAAGAAAATATATACTAATATACAGACAATAGACTATCATGTTCCACTTATACGAACAAGCATTAAAAAAATAAGAAGACACCGTATTTTCATTCCACTGATCACTTAAAGGCCAGAAATAAAGATTTTCCCACTAGTAAAACTTAACCCTTATATTTTCTCTCTTTCAGAAATCCCGTGACTCATTGCCACGATATGCCAGATTTGGACCTAAGCGCATGGGAGGATTTTGGACACAAGAAGAAAAAGTAGACTTATCTTTAAACAAAGAATCAAAAAACCAACCTCATCTTTGTACCAAACAGCCATACTTTAGGTTTTTTTTAAGCTTTTGTAATTTACTGCCACATCACAAAGCTCTTGCGCGGGATTCGAGCATCGCCTGACTTCGGGGAACAGGCTGGACTCATTGCATCTAGTCTACTGTAACGAGTATCTGGAATATACAGGCGAATGAGATTATGCAACTCGTTATAGAATCGACTCCACAATCAGCAATTTCATTCCATAGTTTACTTTTGTATGAATGCAGAACATTTTAAAGTTCACCCCTCTTCATTACATACATTGTATTCCTTTACTCTACAACGATATAAATAGGCCTTCTATTCAAAAATTAATACATATTTAATATTTCTTGATTTTTATTCAGCAATTAATGTATCTTTTAATATAACTTCATAGCTTACAATTTAGAAATGTAGCCTTAATTTATTATATTTGACTCGAAGTTTGCCAAAAAGAATGTTTTGAATTCGAATGTTGTTTGTTATAAATAAATGTATGTTGTTACTTGAAGGAACAGTGGTAAGATTTTTTTCCTAATCATATGATGCAAATATATTCAGTTATTTAAAATGCTTCACATTGAAAATTAATTTGATTGTTGCAATTTCATTTAATATTTCTTTTTATCTAAAACAAATAATTTTTTAAATATTATATGAAAAACTAAATATCTATTAAAATAATCAAACCTAAAGCAATTCAGAAATTTATATTTCAATGTTTAATAACCATACGAAAATATATATGTTTTGCATATATTGAATGTTTGAAATATGTGCAAAATAAATGCAAAAACTCAATATCAATATACTCATTGCTATTTAATTTTTTTTCTATTTAAATAAATTATTTTTAAAACACTAGTATCACTTTAACTGCTTATCTTTTACACCTCGATACATAAGATATAAAATTTATGACTGCCTCCCTCCCACTACCAGATTTTGTATACATTTTTGTACAGAAAAATATATTTTATACATATATATTACTTGGAATGTGTTGACGCATACATGATGTTAATAATAAGTATTGTGTATTATTTATTGAAAATTGTATGATTATATATAAAGCTAATTTTTAATATCTGCAACATGTACTTAATTTTATACGAAAAAAGTAAATGTATGTAGATGGGTATGTACTTATTTTTTAGCTGTGTAATTAGCGTATCTTTTATTATTGGAAAACAGAGTGTTGATTTAAATTTATATGAAAATGTTACTATATTTTGCTTTTTATTATTTACAGTTGTTGACACAATAACTGTAAAAAGAAATTGTTGCTATAATAATATTACATGTACGGGCCAATCTCTTTGTATATTTGGACTATATGTTTGTGCTTGTTTTGTTTTTATAATAAAAATACTGAAAAATACTCTCTCTATTCATTTCATCGAAAAAATATCGTTGTATCTCTGAATATATTTCTTTGCTACAAAGTTAGAAATGTTTTCAAACTAATTATTTTAATCTAAGCACTCTTTGATGAATAATAATAAATATAAAATTTTTCTTACCTATAAATATTTCTTCCAAAATATTTTATAATTTTAAATCTTGTTTTAAACAAACGATACAAGCAGGTTTCGCTCAATTTTTTTCATTTTTCGATTGCTTAAAAGTCTGAAAAATTAATAACATATTGAATATAATTACCACTATAAAAAATGGAAAAATTATTTGTAAATTCTCATATGCAAGAGATAAAACTGCACATTGCTACACATTTAATAATTTGTACTTAAAATCGTGGAAATTAAAATAATAAATATTGAGTTTTGAGGGTGTTTACATTTTTAATGCATTTTTGATTATAAAATAAATACTTTCAGATTTTCTTTTCATTACTGTACTCTAAATAATTTAATCGATGCATATTTCTTTTCTTATTCTTTCGATATAAATTAACATTATCAGTTGTAATTAGCTCTATTAATGACAATAATTAGATTATTATGAATATTTCACATAAATAAAAATGTAAAATACATCTCATTTCAAACAAAGCTAAAATTCTTATGCATTGAAATTGACAGTTTCATATTTATTCCTTGATGAAAGCTCTATTTTTTACATTAATACGATAAAAATTCGTCTTAAAGTGATAAAGTAATTTACAGATAATTTTACGAAATATTTTTTCTGTGCTTTTATTATGGTATAGCATACATTCTCCTAAGTGGAATTTTTGGCCGATGTCATTTTTTTGTTACTTATTTCGTTCTCGTGGCATGTCTCATAAATTAAACATAGTGAATTTGCTGTAGCTACTGCGTTTATATAAACCAGCTTATATTTGGTTTACTACTGAGGTTATATAAACGCTGCTTGAATTTAAAAAAAATAACGTAAAAGGATTTTACCAATCACCCTATATTATATATATATATAATATAGGGTGATTGGTAAAATCTTTTACGTTTTTTTTTAATTCAAAGCAGCGTTATTACATATAATAAAAATAAGTAAAAGTAATATTAGAAAGGTATCTAGAGATTCTCAGAAAGTTAATAAATCTAAAATTCTTTTTTTTTAAACCAGCGGGAGTGATCTTTTCAAAAATGTCCCGCATATATTCTTCTGTATATTAACCCCATAACACTAACGAACAATAGTTATTAATAGAATTTAAATAACTATAATATGAGAAAATTTTAATTTAAAATGTAAAGGCACAGTAAATAAGCAGAAATATAAAAAGCAAAGATGAATGGATAAGAAAAAGATAGTAAAATTGGAGTCCATAAAATAATAAACAAACAAATGTATGTGTCATGAGCCAAAGCGACACATCAGTGATATTGTTATCAAATACTTCACTTATAAGTTCCAAAAAATCGCATTCAGCTGAAAATTACTTTTCTAAATCTTAATAACTTATAAGTACGTTAGCCTTACTATAAAATAGTAAATTAATATTGGTATATTCATTAATATAATACAATTATAAACACTAATGTGTGTGCGTGTGTCTGTTGGTGTAGCAAGAACACAGAGCTGCCATAACATAGAGTCACCATATTAGGCCCTAACATACTGTGGAAGATGGGAATAAGCAACTAGGGGCTTTTTAAAATTTCCGAAGAGCTAGGAAATCTTAAATAGAATCCCAATTAAAAGTATGTAAAATTTTCGCCTTTTCGAAAATATTATCATATTAAAATCAATTTTACTCCGACTTAAAACATCAAAATTATCTTTTCATTGACATCAATTAAATTTTCATCCCAATTTTTTCCTATTTTTAATAATGTTTTAAATATTTTTATGCAATTTGCAACAACATTTTTCATTGAGCTCTAATGAAATTCAATCATCTTCCATAGTTTGCAGAGAGTAGTAAGAGTAAAATGCGTATTTCTGTTCTATTTTGGAAAACTAAGAAATGTAAATAAACTAAGAAGTAAAGCTAGATATATTATTTTTCATATTCTTTGGGAATAAAAATAAAAACTTCATATTAAAGTAAATGATTTTAACTTTTTTTTTATATTTTTCATCAATTTTTTCGGGGGGGGGGGGAGATCAGTAACCATATATTTGGATATATAACCGGAAAATTCAGATTTTTTTTGTCAGCATGTTCTAGACCAATGAACTTAGTGTCGGACGCAAAATGCACTGTACCATTGTAATAATGGAACCTAGGGCACATCGCCCTATGTTTTTGTGACCATTTAGGCACTGACAGCTGTTGATTAGAGCTGCAAACAATTACGTTATGCGACTTGACACCACCTATTCATGTTTAAGCATACCATAAACAGATGAGAAAGCAACAGTTATTATAACAATGTGGTTTACTTTCGGTTACAATTTGAAATTCAAAACTTTTTGTTTAAGAGAACCATGGATATCAAATTATACAAGCACAGTTCATATAAAGTTCATTGTTTTTTTTTTGCAGTTCATATAAATTTTTTGCTTGCAATAGAATGTAAATTATATTGATCAATAGTGAGGAAATATAAACTAGGTTGAAAAATAAATAATAAAAATAAATTCTATTTTTAACACACTAATACAAGCATACTTTCAAATTAACTTTTTAAAATATATTAAGAACTGCAAATGATAAATTTCAGTACCTTATTATGAACTTGAGAGAAAGAGAAGGAACATTTACTTCATAGACGAATCATATAATATATATAATTATATAATAAAGCAATGAAAAGTAATTAAGTAAAAAACATCAGCGGGAGAAAATCTTTCAATACTTAAAAAAAAACAAGTATTAAATATATATATATATATATATATATATATATATATATATATATATATATATATATATATATATATATAACGTTGAAAAATAGGACTTTACGGATCAAGCTTTAAAATATCTGAAGGTCAATACCCTTTTCAGAAATAAAAACATTGAATATTGAACTTTGCTATTCCACATAGGCAAGGTATTTTTCGACATAAATTATTTTTAATTGTCATTTTTGGGCACAAAAAGTCCGTTCTATATTTTATCTTTAAGATACATATTTTCTGTCTGCTCAGAGATGATGAAATGTCCACATCCTTGTAATGATGAAGTGCCTTTAGTGCATTAAGTGCGAAAGAAGGTGGATTAGCCAAGTTAAGTACTTAAGGAAAATCCATCCCCGAAACAGACAGAGCTTGGAGACGGTAAATTTGCGCCGTTTTTTAACTTCCTTTTCCGCATTGGGAAGGAAAGCTATCACTTTTTTTTATTTTTTGTTCACTATCTTAGTTTGAAAATTTTTTGAAATAGATTATCTTTGGTGATAAAAAAAATAACTATTTTAGATAAATAATAGTAACAGCTTATCAAAAGTGAGGCCATTGAAAAGACCCATTTTTCGGTTGACTTGATATTTAAATCACTATGGAAAATGATGTTGACTGGCGACATTCGTAAAATATTTGTTCGAAAAAATGATAAACTTTTAATGAATATTTTATAACCCTTTAATAGTGAAAGAACTCTTGTGAACGAAATTATTTATAAACCTTGATAGTAAGTTGATAACAATTTAATAAAGATTTAAAATTTATCTTTACTTTTTTCATTTTACTAAACTTTTTATATTTTCACAAAATCTTAACAATTAAGTCAGAAATAGTTTTTTTCTATTATAAATATTTTAAAACCTACATAAATATTATATTTTTACTGGTCCTTTTCAGTTGATTTTTCTTTCTAGCTTTCACACTTCGATATCACTAATATGGAAAACATGCGTCAAAACTATATTTGGCAAAAAGAAGAAATAAATAACGTGTACTAAACTCAAAAAAGTTCACTATGAATATCTCAGTAGATAATGAAGTCATTTAAAGTCCTTCTTAGTCAATGGTAATACCGTGTCTTCATTAACCAAAAAAACATTCACTGTGACTTTTTTAGAACACTTTGTATGTCAAACTGCTTTTTCTTATTTTTTCTCAATTATGCTCTAGATTTTTTTCCTTCCCACCAAAAAAAAAGAATCCTCAAACATAAACTTTATCGGGTTGTTTCCCTTCTAATGATTAATAATATTAATATAAAGGATCTAGCAAGATAATTTTAATGTGTAGGACGCGTATCACAAAGGCAGCACAAAATAATCGGTAAAATATCAACCAAAAGACTATGCTTATTTTGATTAATTAAAAAAATATATACAAAAATACTCAACTAGTGAAGAATTCAACAAATTACCGAAAGTAACGAAATTGAACTGGAGCAAGAAATAAATGAATATAAATGCCACATCCTTCGCCTTCTGCCGTTTTATCATCTTGAGAGAAGTATAACCAGCTAAACAATGTAAAACACTGGGAGATAGATGGAAACGATTAACTAGTCCGTTTTTTAACTTCCATGTTAGGCGGGACATAGCACATTTGACTGACTGGTTTATGAAAGTTGTCTTCAACAATGGAATTTTAAACAACAAAGAAATTTCACTATTTTTCATGAAGTCAGAAGATGTTCCAATTTTCTGAATATCTGACACTGAAGTTACAAGACAAGTTCAGAAAACCTGAACTCATTGAAGCTAAGAATTCCAAATCTTTTCTCTTTATAAAAATGTCTATTCATTGAAAAGGGATTTTGAACTTGGTAATCGACAGTTACTAATTTGATTCTTGATAATATCTTTTAGGTGTGACATATTTATTTTTAAATATGTTATAATTATAAAAATATTAATTGTTATTTCATATGTGTCTATTACATATGTTCATATATGTCTATGTCATATGTGAAAACGCATCTTTTTTTAACACAGCTATAAAAACTATAAAAATTTATAGTTCATATATATGTAAAAGTAACACGAACATTAGAATTTATTATCATTAAGCTCAGTCTATCTCTATATGTGTTGCAATCAGGAACTATAAATATCGCTTGTCATTATTACTTGATTAATAATGCTTAAATTTTACTATATCAATGATTCATATGTAGTTTAATTTTTTTAAAAAAATTAAAAATAATTCTTGGCGTTATATACTAACAAATGTGATAGGATTAAATCTTTTTGTTTTCGATTTAATTTCTGTAATAACATTTACTGCATTCTTTGTAAAATATTTTCAACTAATACTAATAATCCTCGAAAACATTTCTGAGCACCAAAATGTTGTTTTATCTATGTTTGTATATTTCTCTATTTTCCTGCATGTGTATAGCTGATATAGCTACCTAGATGAATAAAATGTGCCATGCTGCATATTCAAATTAATTTTTTTTATCTAAAATACTGAGTACTGCTCAGTTCCAGAAAATAGTTCGGTCTCTTAATACATATTCTATAGCTTCTCTACTTTATAAAAATGAAAAAAAAAAAAAAATTGCGGTAAAACAGATAGATCTACATTATCCTTTCTTCTGTAACATTTTTAAATACATTTTTGCAAATGGCGGAAAATTATACACATGATTAAAAACGTTGCTAAAAATAATAATAAGTTGCTAGAAATAAATATTTTGGATCTTATAGGAAGAGTATTATTAATGCCCAAAGAAGATTTGCCTACACAACATACTTTGACCACATGCTCAGCTTATCTATATATCTATATACTTATAATAAAGCTCAATGTGTGTGTGTGTGTGTTGGCGCTCTACAGGCCAGGTCATTTGACATACAGCTACCAAATTTGGTACATGTATACCTTAGAGGTCGGGAATGTGCACCTGGGGTCCCTTTTTTTGAAATTTTAATTATTAATTAAAAACTAACTTTCTCGCCAAAAAATCTTCCATTTTCTCCACCGCCAACTTTTCCGCCAAAATAATCTTCCATTTTCCCCACCGCCAAATGAGTAAGGCTTCATTTTTTTTTCTCCCAACAGTCATGAGGCTAGGGTTAACATTTTTCGGCGGATTATTTCAAACGATTCTGTTTATTTTCTTAATGTTTTATGCATTTAAAATTAAACATTGTTAATGAATCGATCTGTTCATGATGAATCTAAGAAAATTTTGTTGACAAATTCTTGAGATATGACATAAATTAAGAAAGATATTCTTTAGTGCCCATAAAGTTTAAACGCTCAGTGACTCTATTATCAGCAATCATATTATTAAAAAAAGGCTTAGTTTCAGTAAAAAATATCATTATATTAATTTCAGATTAATCATTTACACTTTAATTTAAAGCATAAATTCTACGAGGGGTAACAGAAAATTAGAGAGATACATATCACGTTATGACTGAAGGCCTTTATAATATTATGAGTGAATTATATGACTATCAAAATTTGAAGTTTTAAAATATTTTGCTGAAGAATCTATTAAAGTTGGAATTGCATAAAATATATAATTATTAAAATTTTAACGAACATTAAGATTGGCGAACCGGCTGGTCACCAAAGGCGACTAGTATTAAATAAGAATAACAATTGCAATGATGAACTCTCAGTTGAAAAATATATTTTGGATCCTGTTAGAAGAGCGCTAAGTCCTGTTCCGACGACCTGTGCCAGCCTTGAGTCTGGCACACTTTACCCTCTTTCCCCTCTCGTGGTTTTATAGGGTTCTTTGATGTCAGTTCATTTCCCCGACAATCTGCTGGAAGCTCGGAACATATGTCTACAGGTGGGGGTGGTCCAACAATGGGTCAGTTGGCACACTTATGACCAAATCCGTAAAGTCACAGGTCGCCGGAACATGGCTTTATTAATGCAAGCGAAGAAGGTTTGGTTACATAGCGAACAAGGAAAATCATTTTGATCAAATACTCAGCATATATTAAATACAAAATAACTATTACACAGTAATGAACGCTCAGTAGAGAAAGGTATTTGGGATTTATTGAAGGAGTTTTACTGAAGGTTTGGCTACACAGCACAAAAGAAAAAAAAATCCTGACACAAGAATTTAAGAACTCCTGTTTTAGTAAAAGTAAATATCGCTATATTCCCGAGAAGATCAATAAAAAACGAAGAACAGGTATTATTTAAATAAAACTATAGTTGGATATTTATTGACTTTAACTTCTTCTGATACTTTAATATACACTGATGAAATATGAATAGAGCTGTATAGTTCTAGTACCTGCCAAAACTAGAAGAATCAGAAGAATTCGCCAATTAAAATAATTTAATTTTTCATTTTTAATTATAAATTTATAATTTCAGCGCCAATGGTATTGAGCGTTTTAGTTATTTTCGATAAATGAATTGGAGAGATCTCTGAAAAGCAAGAACAAAACTAAGCAATGGCAATTTAAATTTTTAGTTATAAAAAAATAGGAAATGTTTTTGCACTTAAAAATATGAACTTAAGTAATAAGTATGACTCGCTGCCGTTAAGCAAACAGAAATTCGAATTATATTTTGAAGCGATTCCAATATTTATTCAACAAGTTTTCAAACCAATCTCAGATTCCATAATAATTACGCTGGATTTCATTTGAAAACGTGCAATATAATAAAATAAATTTTAAAAAATGGAGAGAAATTAACTTCAACTACAGAAATGTGATCTATTACTTCTGAGGAATAATATATATATAAATCAAATCTAGAAATAATAAAAAAATTTCACTGTTATCGAAATTTCAAATTTCTAAAAGCGTTGTAACTAGAAGTAAGAGTAAACAGTTATTGAATATTTATTTATGCATTAATATATTATTCTTATTTAAAGGGTTTTAAAATTCAACAAAAGTTAAAATGTTTTTATAATTGCTTTATCTTTTATTTTTAAACGAACAATTTTTGTTTATTTTTATTTAATTCGTGATCTCCGAAAAGGCTGTCACGATTTGGATCAAATTTTATATTTATATAAGGTTTTGCTTTTTAATCTTATCTTTCCTCAAAAAAACGACGATTTTACACATAAAACATTTTTATAACTAACTATTAGAATAAGTATATTCAATTTCCGCTTTGAAGTGGGGGCAGTGCAGTTTAGTGGTCAGAACAACACTCGAGGCTTCGAGTAGCGTTTTTTGCTTTATTTTTTACCTATGCATTTATATTTAATGTTCTTGCTTTTTAAATTTATCTATTTAGGTGTCTTTCCTGAAAAAAAAACCCCGATTCTACATGAAAGTCACCTTTTTTTTATAATTAACTATTAGGACCTTTTTCTATCTGCTCTCATGCTGACAATGTCACCTAGCGCCATCATGGACCCGATGTCATCACGGTAAAAATGAGTTAAGTTCAAAAATGTAAATAATATATAAACTGTAATATAGCAGATTATTTCGAATAACATGTTAAACTAAGCGCATTCATGATTTTTTTTTATTTAAATGACCAGTTCATAAGAAGATCAGTTTGAAAAATATTCATATGTAATCAGTATGTGATTCGTATCTAAATATTTTCTCCAAAACTAAAAAAAAAAAAAATTTCACTCGTTCTTCCAGATATTTTTATAATGAAATGTTCATAACAATATTTCGTTTTATAATTCCAACTTATAATTCCAGTAAATTTATATTTTTTAATATAACAAATAAACATATATTGCTGATTTACTCGTTGTTTATATTTTTCAACTGATAAAGCAAATATTTATGATCTGATATAGTTACTGAAATGCCGGGAGATTTTATGAAATGATATTCTTTCTTGTCAAAACAAGGTTTGGTATACTTTCTTTCATAAAATATTTACTATATTTTTTGAACAATGACTTTTCTATCACAAAAACAAAGCTCTGCAAACGAGTCCAATATTTTTCTAGAATTTATTCCTCTCTTTCCTTCCCAAAGTCACAAATAATAGCAAATAAATCATGGGCAGTTGATATCTAAGTCAAATTATATCAGATTACAGCTGATTGAAATCAGATGAACTCAAAAGATAAAAATCAAATCATACTTTCTTTATATACTGTTTTCTATTTTTCTGAATACTGGGAAAAGTCAAATACGAGTCACAGAACACACACACACAAAGATCATTCATTTTAATCCTAATAGGAGCGGAAGAAAATATAACGAAGTTATTGTTTCGAATTGTGAGATGACTCATATTATGCTAAGATTACATCGATTTTATTTGAATCTAGTTCAGTAAACATTTCATCTGAAATTTTGCTGACTAGATTTTTTTTATCTGGAAGCGGGGAAAACAGTCTCAAAACATTAACTATTATACAATATCCAAGCATTAGTTAAGCTCTAAAAACAACTCAGCTTTAGAGAACAATTTATGAAAATGTATGTGAAATTGAATTTCCGACTTAGGATTGGATATCACAGAAAATCCGGCGGGAAAAAAATGCAGTGCATTTTAGCAAAAATATATAACATCAATCTAAACAATATAATGAATTGTGTTATAAATGGAAACAGTTTTATTAATCTTTGAAGCATTACTTAGTTTTACAACGTTATTAAAAACATTAAGGTGAAAAGTTAAGAAAAAGTTAATTTAAGGTATCCGACTAGGTTCAGAAGGGATTTAAAGAGTTATGAAAAAACTCGTTCTTCAAAAAAGCATTTAAAGTTTTTAAATGCTTATAAATAAGCATCATTTATCTGTCAATAGTTTTCTATAACTTGGTATCTAATTTACATAGAGACAAAATATAAATATTACTGAAAACAGAAACGTATTTATTATTTAAAACTATAAAAAAATAAAAATGCGAATTCAAGTTTTCAACCTATTTGGATACCTTAAATGTATATGCGCAGAGGTTGAATGTGAAATTTGTTTATTATTTGTTAAGAATATTAAAAAGCAATTTAAGTTACTTTTACAGTAATACTTCCTAAATTTATTTTTATGCATTTTTATTAATTCACTTTCCCGTTTATCTGTTAAGTACAAGTTTTGCAACCAATTTTAACCTAACTTCATAATGAACTAGACATCTGATGATGAAACTTTAAACATGGCTCAAAAGGGAATGACAATGCAATATTACCTTGCTTTTTTGTCTATTACATTATAAATTATGTCACTGGATGTAGCTCCTCAGGAAGTTCATTTAAAATGAATTGCAAAAGTTCACATACATGAGACTAAAAACCATGAAATAATTATTTAAGTAAAATATTAATATATCTCGATTTTAAAATGAACTAATAAGTAAAAAATCATTTCTCCTTCCCCTATGAAAACTTATAATCCCATATTGGTTCGTACCCCAATACAGATTCCTGTGGTATATTGTCCTGAAAATATATGATTGCGAAATTAAAAAAATCACAATTACAAATGTTTAGAGCAAATCTGTGCGAGATTAAAAATCGGTATGTGATTAGAAATTTGTATTGGACGAGAATAAATTGTTTGATACTTTTTAACTCTTTTTAAAAATGGGGTAGATCCTTTTCAATTTTCAATATTTTTAATTGTACGTTCATTCCAAGCCATGCTTACAAATAATGAAGACCGATTTCTTCAAACATAAAGTAACAGTGCAATTATCTACATACTCGTGCATATTATATATATATATATATATATATATATATATATATATATATACAAAGCAATAACATATGTGGCACAAAATCACTTTTACTGTTTATCCTCAAACAAGCCACCCTGCATTTTAGACTGCTTCATGGAATTCAACGCCTAACGTAACTAATTAATGAAACTGTAAAATATTATCAGAAATTATTTGAAGATGTACTGACATGTTTTCAAATCGTTCATTCAACCAGAGGAAAACAGATATAAAAAAATCAAGAAATAGGCTTCAAACGGAAAGTTTAATTGAGAACACAAATAGACTTAACTGTTGCCAGATGGGTAACCGTTATGAATTTGCCTACGGAAATTGATGCTCATATCTTTCAAAACAATTATCTTATTAGATAATATTTGTATTAACTTAAAATTCAAAACATTACATTTTAATAATAACAGTTCTATTTCTGTAGAATTTTCCCTCAATTTTAATAATGTTTTTATTTCAATTTGATTCACTATCTGTAAAAATGTTTTTAAACTCTGTGATAGAATTGAAACTCATTCATCAAAACATTTAATCGCGTTTAATTCCGCAGTAAGGTTTTTATTTCCGGTATTATTTCGTAATATGCACAGTTATTAATCCGCAATAAGCTAATTTAGCTAATTCAGTTATCCGCAATAAGCTAATTCAGTTGGATTAAATAACAAGGTGAATTGCTTATTTTAATAAATTTTTATCAATCATTTAACAGCCTAAAAAGTCAACAATTTGAGTGAACAAACTGGCCATCAAAGGCGGCTAGGTCTTTATAAAAAAACATAGTAATGATTAATAAAAGTAATGATTGCAATTCCTCGATAAAACCACATTTTTAATTCCAAATATATTTATGTGTATTATATATCTAACCACACCGCTTCAATTTTAAATGGATTATAGTTTCAACATTGTAAGTATTATTTAATTTCTTTGCAATTATTAGAATTAAAGTTTTATTTAATTCTAAATTTTAATCATTACGATTTCAATAAAATCATTGCTTATACTTTAATCTTATGAATAAAAGATTTTTTTAGAACTCTGTACTATTTATTTTTTATTTAGTTTTCTGTATATTGTTTGCATTTCTTGATGGATTATAAAGTTCATAAAATGAATCTCTCCAAATAATTTCATTAATCTATATGGAATCTGAAATTCCAGAACCAGAAGACATTCTGATACGACCTGAAGAAGAATTTTCTAGGAGATGAAACAAGACCAAGATTCTGTTTTCCTCTTCTATTAAAATTCAATTACAATTTTTATTTAAATTCCGTACTCTACTGTCACATTGCTGTTTTCCTAAAAAGCGGAAGTAATTTATTTAAAATATTTCCAATAGCATTTTTTTTATTGCGTTCTAATTTGTTCTTTGTTCAATGTTTTATCTAAAAAAAAATTTCATTCGGAAAAATAAAAATAAAATGTTCGCGTTGAATTAATACTGAATAAAACAGCTTTTTTTCCCCTCACAAAAATGTGAATAATTGTGAAAGAGATTTAAACTTTTTTTAATTTAATAAAGACATTTTATCCAAGTGTTATTTAGATTGATTGCCGTAATAGTAATTATTCTCTTTTTAACATGTAAACATTTATAATTAACTTTATTGTTGAAAAAGATGCGTAATTTAGGTACAGAGACATATATACGATTACTTTATTCTTGGCTTTTGTTTCGAGCATTCGTTCTCGAACTTTTTGATATTCCACAATCGGAATTTTAACACCAGCATTATAGCGTTTCTTGATACCTGAAATTGCAATCGTCTCGTTTTGACCGCATGCCCCAAATAAAAGAAAAGGAGTGCTTTTTGCTAATATTATGTACAATGAAAGTTCATAAGTACATAGTTTGCTTGTTTAATAAATAAACAATCTGCCTGATAATAAATATGCAATTAACAACACATTTGTATTGTTTGATAATGATTGGCATAATAATACATATATTGCTTGCTTAACGACTATACAATTTGCTTGTTTAATACATATGCAAAAAAGGATAATCTAATGACAACTAATAGATTATAATATAAAAGTTTATTATTATCAGAAATAATAATAAAATAATCAAAATCAAATCTGTTTTTAAATCGTCAACATACATACACAAAATATTAGTAATTATAAAAAAGACTTTAAATAATTAAAAAATTTTCCTAGTTGGCTTTCAACTTGTTAATATCATTTTATAAATTGCTTCAAAATAGCTTCCACTATGAAACAAATTAATTAAAAACTGTGTAAGTGAATTTTTTGCATTATTCATTTTCACCATGCACCCGAAATTGCTAATTTGTTAAGAAGTATCCATTTTCTTTAGGCTAAAAGCCGGATAATTTGGACAAAGTTGATGAGATCTCGTTTGTACGAAATAAAAGCATTGCTTCTGATGTTTTTACATTCATTTGTCTCCTTGTAGGTTATCAAACGTATATTACAGTCAAACCAAATATGTTTAATAAATAGCACTAGTCAACGTCTTGATAAAGACTTCACCGAATGCTTTCTGGTTACCTAAAGCATCAACATCCTATTTTGTCGAATTGAAAAATTTCACAATTTCGTGATTTCTTTTAATTATTATTATTAGATGTGATTTTCAATATCGGGTATAAAATTCTCAGACGCAGAACGGTTTTACTCTTTTCTTCCTTAATAAAACGCAAACAGTATATTGTCATGTCTAGCACTCTTATTAAAATAAAATCTAATTTTTTTGAACGAATAAAGACTATTTTTGAACGAATAAGGATTATTTTTTGAGCGATTTATTGGGCCAACACAGTTTATTTCTGCTGTCTTTATTAATTTAATCAAATTTAAGAAATTATCCATTGTCAAGTTTTTTTCCAGTGTTTTAGTAAGTTTCCATCAAACGAAAAACTACATTTTTATCTACCGTTTTATCCACTGTTATATTTTCACCAGCTTATAACACATCAAGAAATTTTCTATAAATGTATTTCAAATATCTGAAACAGGGGCAAACAGATGTGTTTGCAATTTTTAAGTTCGTGTTAAAGCGCAAATATTTCACAATTTCCAGAAATTTGTTCCGGCATTTGTTTCTTTGAAGAATACCGACCTAAACCTAAAATGTTGACCATTAACTAAACCAAACAAACCCTTTCGAGACAAAAGTCCTCAGAATATACAGAAGTGTCATAATGTTGCAAACACTCATTTGGATTTTGGTATGTCTTAGGGGACTTCTTTAATCTATTGTTAAGTGTGAAGAAATATTTTTCTCGATGATAAGTAATCCGCATGCACTACCTTTGTTGCCATCCATTATTTTTCTCTTTGCAGACGAAGTTGGCCCAGCTATTTCTCATAATATGCTCAACTGGGGATGCGTTCCTGTAACATTTGACGAGATGTTTAATATTTAAATAAAACTCATCTCTTTCATATTCCACATTTTGAAGACGCTTTGATTACATTCGTTCTCGAGTTCTATTTGGTTGCCCTTGATAACACTGAAATATTTACTTCAACAAAAATTGTATTTCCATTTATTGTTCCGTGAATAACCTCCACATCAGATGATTCTGACTCACTTGTTGCAGTATTAGGAACAATTCAGGTTCTTAATAGGTTAAATCGGATATGCTTTCGATATGAAATTCTGCATAAGGTTCAAATTCTAAGCAGGAATTGGGCCGCGGTGGCCTGGTGGTAAGATCTCGGCTTCGAATCAGACCCAAGACCCGATTCCAAAGAAAATCCGTCGAGTAAGTGAATCTGGAGCGTGCTAAATTCGTCGGAGCCAAACGTCTCCCTGTTAGTATGGTATGGAAGTTTGAAGAGGTGGGGGATGCTAGCTCAGGTGTCGTCCTCATCATCTGACCGCTATCATCTTAAGGACACAAACACCTCTGGAGAAAAGTACACCTATTCTTTTTATCAGTATAAAGAAATGGATAAGACAAAAATATTACATATATAAATATATACTGATATCGGCAAAAAGACTGGTTGTAGGTATGCATAGCAGATTGACAAAATAACTAACTAAAATAAAAATGATAATGAATAAAAGTAAATTTATGTAAAATTCGAAAATTTCTGGAAAAAGACTAAAATATCAAAATTATAAATAAGAATATAAGAAGTTTATGTAAGTGTTAACCCTTTAAAGGGCCACTTTTTTCTAGTCATTATGTTAAAATATTTTTAGGCTTGAAATTAGAATAAGTAAAGGGATTCATTTAGCTTATTAGATAAATTTAATTGATTAATTAATTAATTTGGTTAATTAATAATTAAGTATCAAATCAAGACACATCATTTTGTGCAAAATAAAGAACTAAAGCATCTAAGTTTCTGTCTTTCTAAAAAAATGTGCCAGAACTTATGCCAACCTACATAAATTCATACAAAGATTGATAAATTTGGTGGGAAGCATACTTCCCACGGCCCTAGAAAGGGTTAATTGAATTATATTAGATTTTCCTTTTAAAATGATTGCAACTGTAAATCCTCCACAATCAAAAACATTCAAGATGGATGAAATGCGAATTCAGCGATAACAAATAGCTGACACTTACTCATCTTACTACGAAATGTTTTGCTGTTGGTCTCAAAGGCAAATATGAGAAATTCTGAAGTTTCAAGCAAGTGAATCATTTTATAAGTTTCGAATTTATTGAATGTTTCGCACAAATTAAGAAGTATTATATTGAATTGATATAAAATTCATGAAATAAAATTAATTTAAAATGTCTGAAATTTTCAAAGAAAATTTGAAAAAAAAAATGTTTAGCCTTAAAATCTGCAATTTCAATGTTGAATAACTTGTCATTTCCATATTTAAACAACATGGCAGTTTGAAACTTTTCCGCAAGTCAACACGAGCTTTCACGAACAAAAACTTCCGATAAGAAACCGCAAGTGATCTAAAAACCACATACAAACAAAAGCTATCAGATCTGCACCAAATGATTTAAGAGGTTCCGCTCTTTCATTATTTTAAGTCAGCATTCTTCTAATCAAGATGGGTTTTTACCCTTTACGCAACCCCTGGACAATGTTTTGTTTTTTGCAAGCACACTCACGGTGACCTACAAACTATTATCTACTGTTCGAAGCCCACAGACACGCGAGGTTCATTCCGAAATGAGAGGTTCGGAAAAGAAGTCAAGAACTGAGCCAGGAACATTATGATATTGCGGCGGTTATTTGTTTCATGCGGGCTTATCTGCATCTGGATATTGCCTTTTTTCATGACTATTTTGCAGTTTGTTTTCAAAGCAAGCGTGCAGTGGAAAAATAGATAATTTCATTTTCTTTTTTGTTATGAAGTGAGTAATGTAGTATTCGTGTTTATTTTTCGCGAAAAATTGTATATTTTTTTATCAGAAGATCAAAACTTTGAAGTAACCAGCAGAACATTTTCAGAAATTTTTTATATGGTTTTTAGCCTTGTAGTAAAACAAAGCTTGTCAAAGTCTCGTAATGCCATCATTAATATCAATTTACTCATTTTTTTTCACTGCTTTAACACTAGTTTATTATTCCAAATCAGTGAATATCTTATAAATTCAACACGACAAAATCCTTTAGCAACAGTTAAGAACGTAGAGTTTTTAGTGCACTTCTGTAGTATAGGACACGTATGGCAGCTTCTATCAGAATACAAATAGTTGAATATGCCCTTTCAAACAATACTTTTCCTTTTACCGATTTCTCTTAAGATAGGGCACAGATCTAAAGATTCAGTAAGAACCATATGTTTAAAATTTATTTACTGCTGTTTATTCTGTTTCTGAATTAAAGCGTTCACACACTCTATTAGAACAAAATATTGTACGATATCTCCATGATGTTATTAAGCATTTCGTGCAAACAGGGAAACATCAAAATCAGATCGATGGGTGCTCAGTTTTAAATGGACTTAGTGCAAAATGTAATGCATATATACAAATCAAATAATAAAGCCAATGCCTAGCTTCAAAGATATGACTCATTGTGAGATATGACTCATATTTACAAGAAGGTAAAACTTACTTCTTGTTGACAAATTTTCTCCAAAAATTGATAGAAATCGAAAATATAGAATTAAGTTAAGACCACATACCCCATTTCTAATTCGTTTCCAGTATTTTCAATTCAGAAATTTTAAAAACGCGATGTTTTCTAACTCAGAAAGGCCTAAAATATCGATATTGATTGAAACCTTTAAAACGAAATTTTCAAATATTATACTAGTTTTCTTTATGCATACGGGAAATGGAAAAACCAAAATTCATCAAAATAATAATGTCTACAACATTTTTTAATGTATTCTTTTGTATAGATAAGACGTATTTATTCCTTAAATCATATTATTCTTCGAACGAGGATTTTGGTAAAATTTTTTCTTGTACTTATTGTTTATCCTTATTCTGGAGAAATAAAATACATACACACTAAACTTATGTTTAGTGTGTATGTGTAATTGATGCCACTATTGTTTCTAAATCTGTCCGAGGGAGGTACGGATTGTACAACTCTTGATGGCTAGCATACCAATAAAGGTGTAAACCAAAGAATGCCTATTCCATAATCCAAACCTTGAAGCTGGTACCTTGCTCATTTGAATTATTCTGATAATTTTTTTTTATTAACTTGTCTTTCCTCATATTTTGAAAAATGGAATTTTACAATCGATTATTCATTTCCTTCATGAAGCCTTAGATTTCTGAAGTTTCTGCTCTTTCGTATTCTTGAAGAAAATACATCTTAATATTTGCTGTTAATCGATTAAAATTTAATTAAATTTTATATGAAAAGCGCCATCTAGTAGTGCAATTTGAAATTATTACTTTTATATTTAATTGTACTTATTATAATGAATGTTAAATAAAATATTAGAAGCCAAAAACATAATTAAAATTTAAATAAAGTTCTACGTTTTAATTTATAAAGCACTAATTTTTTATTTGAAAACATGAGCTATGGGAAATAAAAAATATGGTTACCATTTTATCGAAACAAATGTCACTTTAGATGAAGTTTATTTTTGTCATGTAATAGCATTTCACTTACTGTAAAGCATATTTAATTGACCGTAAAACAATAATTTCATATCTCATTGTTAAAGTCAAGCGTAAAGTTATGCGCCGATCTCTGTTTCTAATTCTTCACGTGAAGAAAATTTCGCGAAACAAGATGATCTTTCAGATTTCATGCTTTTCTTTTCAATTATAATCTCCAATTCCGGTTTCATTTTTTTCCTAATTAAAAAAATCCAATTCCCATGTGATAATATTAACATTCGATCGATATGAAATAGCCAGTTTTATGGAATTTTATTTGCAAGAAAATGGCACAGTTTTGGATATACTTTTTTTTTATTCATTTGCTAATAGAAGAAGTTTAATTTATTCAGTGCTAGATTTTAAAATTACAGAAAGAAAATTACAGCTGAACTAATTTAATAACACTTGCTTTCGATTAATCATTTTTCGCACATTTGATTTCTGTGGGAAACTCGGTCATCGATTTCTTAAAACTCTGGTGATTTGCGATTGCATTATTATAGTCATTTTAATGTTTATTTAGCTCTTAATTACAGATTTTTACCTTCTGCTTCAAAATATGCCGCTCTGTTTTAATGTAAACACTTCTACAGATAACAGCTAGAAAAGTAAAATTTTTTCTTTTTTTATGTTTCTATTCTTATTCATAGCAACCTATTCTTTCATTTCTGTTAAGATCAAGTTATTACTTTCAGTCCTTATAAAATGAAACAATACTTCTTCGATTAATATGAAAACCATAAGCTAGTCAATTTAGGATAAATTAAACTAAAATATTTCAAAAAATCTCAAATTTAAAAATTCTTTTACAACAGCTCAAATCAACTTTCATATAAATCAGTGAATAATTTAAGATAAGTAGAGCAAACTTTTCATTCTAGAGATAAATGCATGGCATATTTACAAGCGACTGTAAACTTCATTCTCTGATTTTCATTTTTCTAGTTTATTAACTCAATATTTATAATTTTTCAGTTTTTAATGTGTGTGCGTGTGTGTATGCATGTGAATTAAATTTCAAAATATATTTTTGTACCAGATTAACAAAAAAAAATGATTCAATAATAAGTTTTTTATAATTAATTTTTTGGATTGCTATTGTATTTAAAATTAGGTTTTAGGCTCTATTTTTTTATTGGAGAGTTTAAAAATGTATTATATTATCTTAAATGCTTCATTCCATCTGACATTTGTGCAATTTTTAGGAATTTATTTATCATTAACGAAATGGTTTACGTCGAAGTTATAAGGCATTCAACTGGTTATAATTCATTTATTAATTCGGTAGAACATTATTGCAAAAATTACAATAATTATTATTCTGACTAAAAAGAAACAGCAGCAAATTACAAAAAAATAAACCTTATTAAATGTTTGAAGTAGTATCTAAAAGCATTAAGAATACAATTAAGGAGAGTTTATTAAATAAAATTACATCTAACATGCAATTTAGGATCAAAAATATATTTCGACACATTAAACTATTTGTGTTTATAACATCTAAAATTTCAAAATTATCAATAAGAATTCTTAACGTTAATTAATGTTTTCTTAAAACCTATTTGCAAAATTAAAGCTTATTGCAGACGCAATTAGAAAATTCAAAATTTCTATTTTTTCCAGGGAACAATTTTAATTATTTCAAAATTTGAATAAGCTTCTTGGTTGTATTGGAAGTTGGTCAATTAATTCAAAAGTTACAGGAATATCTTGAAATTAATAAAAATTAAGACATAACTAAGTTAGTAATGATTAAATTAAATCCCCTAGATCTAATGAAATAACTTTCTTGGATTTCGCTTTTTGAATCAATGAAAATAATTTATCATCTGTTTATTAGTCAGCAAATTTTAGGGAAATAGTTGGCTGGGATATTAAGAAGAACCTTGACTTAAGTTGAACTAAGTGACTTCCTAGCCTTTTTATAATCCTATATTTAACGCTATTAAATCTTTTAAAGAACTAGATTGAAGAAGTCGCATTTGTGAAAACTATTATTTTCTTCCCGTAGTTTAAGAAACAACTTGCTACACAGCTAATTGCAGCAAGTTCAACCTGAAAATTGGATCATGTGAATTTTACTTGTAATTCTTTGAAAAAAAATTTCATAACAATTTTAAGGCAAAGAAATCAAATGCAATGTTTATTCTCGCCCAATACCTCATAAACATAGTTTTCTCTGATTGTATCAAGAAGTTGCACAGACGAATGTGTTGAAAATCAGACTTTTATGAAATATGCGCAGATTTTCGTATAATCTAACGCGTATATGATCATGGTATAACTTCTTCTTAACCAAATAGATGAAATTAAATAAGATTTGAAATTCACTCAAATATAGACCTCATCATTTTATTAACCCCTTCGCCGTCCTCTCCTCCTCCGCGTAAATTTTTGTTTTTCACCGCATTAGAACAAACAAAAATAAAAACTCACACAAATAAACAATTACAAAGCGTTTTAAAGGTTTAAAAATGTAGAAGAACGCTTGAAGTGCGTTACAGCTGCCCTGCAGAAGTTTCACTTGAACGCGCTAGACACGTTACGGATGGTGAAGGGGTTAAAATGACAAGATGTGCCTTATAATGGATCTCGTACCTACAAAACCGAATTTAATAAATTGTATTTACCGAAATTTATAAAATCACATATACAGGTACTGGTCACTGAATTAGAAATTTTGATAGTCTTCTTACCCTTTAACGGGAATAATTTTTGGTATTGTTAGTAGCTTGGATTCTATGAGACAATGTATTACATTGATGTGTGTCGAGCTTTGACTCAAAGGTTTGAGTCAAATGATTAGTTTGTTACAAAAATAAATATTTCTACTATATGATGGTGGTAAACATTTAATCCAAAACATGATCCAGTATTTGTTCCAATTTCTGATTTCAAAAAAAACTGAAAGGTACTCATGAAATGATTAGGCAAAATGGTGTATGTCGCATAACCAAACTTCCTTTGATCCATAAGAAAATAAAATTATAACCATGTGAACATCTAACTCGAATATTCGGCGATTAGCTTGTAGGACGAAATCTCACCACTTGAAGGTATAAACTTAGGGTCCAATGACAGAAGATGTTCGTAGCATCGTGCAGATTTAGCTCCAGAAAGTACTAGATGTTGAGAAAATAAAGCTTTAGGGCTTCGTAACTTGACAGTCAGGATGTTGTTGTTGGATATCTCTATCGAGCATTTTCCGAATGTCCAGTATTGGATAGATTTGGATTCTGAAGTTAAGAGGATTTGTCTGGAAATTAGAGGCATGCTCATAGAATTATTGTTGAAAGTGTCTGCCTAATGCTATTATCATCCATGGTTTTGGCTATAAAAGGTGGCTATTTCGGCTTTTAGATAGGTGGTCATAATAACGAGACTCGGTTATGTCAAACCTTGAGGATTGCATCGAAGGATTATAGGCATCACAAATAAGTACTTCTGCTGTACCAAATGTAAAAATATTATTGCCATTATCAACTTTCCAATCGTTATAAACACTTTCAGAAAATAATCCCATTCAAACGAATACAACTTCTATATTGTTTTAAGTTCATTAAAATGCCCATTTTAATGTAGAATTTCTTCGAACAACTTCCGAGTATGTCGGAAATAGGAATTGCACATGAAATGTTGTAATGATGCTTCTGTTAAAGTTTAATGAAGCTTAAAATCTGTCATAAAATGATACAATCCAAAACATCGTTTTGGCTCATTAAATACCACGGAAAGATGGCTATCTCAGGCGCGAAATCAATAAAGCTATAAAACATTCGTGGGATACCTTGACACATTTTCTAGTATTTTTTCCTTATCATTCATTTTCATTGCAAAATATTTGAAGACATGAACTCATTAACTGATTTAATTGAAAGCAAATACTAGGTAATTTTAATATGAGTCGTCAAAACACAAATTCCATGGGTAAAAAAAAAAGATCTAAGTTAAATTAACAAATTAAGTTAAACTAAAGGAGTTTGAATTGTTGCGAGAAAATAAATTGAACAAACCGTCTGCAATAATTAAATATTGTGTTACTATTTTTAATTCAAATTGCGAGTCTAATGTGTACTTTAATTCTTTACCTTCAAAGCAAGTCCTTCAAAATCATTTTTCATCTAAAAATTGAAAATGGACATATCATTTCCAAACTGCCACTTATTTCTTAAAATTGAGTTCTGATTTTTTTTCTTACTGTATTAAGTATAATGTTAGCAAAAGCGATAAATGGTATAAAAATGTTTAAATGTACCCATTAAGTCTTTTAATGCAAATTACTTTTTAATAGTTTCTTGCATATTTTGTGATTCGTAATTCGAACTTTTATAGTAACTATCCATTATTTATTGAACATTTATCAATTCTAAATGTTGAATGGATAAAAAAAAATATTTTCTTATTTCCGCATAGATTATGTAAATAGTTTTTGCATTATCACATTAAGAAACTGAAATTTATAATGTAAGTCAGAAACTTTTTGATATTTTAAAAGTCTAATGTCTCAGAAATAATGATTCTGCTATAAAAATTGAATTACAAAATGAAAACTACATAATTAGTAAAAGATATGATTTTAAGAAAATTGAATAAATAATTTTCAAATTTTGTCTAAAAGAATAAAAATACAAAAAATATGCCATAAAAATTAATTAGCAACATATTTTCAGTTTCTTAATCAAAAATATTTAAGTTCATATTTTAATTTAGCAAAAGACAACAGCATGTAAGTAATGATAATTCTTAATTTCCGGTAGTTGAAATACCTTTACATTGATATTATCAGAAAGAAAAAGGACAATTTTTAGGCTCTCATGTATGAAATATGCAATCCCCCAAAATATTAAACTCATAATTATGATTAATACTTATATTGTAGTCCTCATTCAAATAGAAAATCACATTTTTGTATAAAAAATATACAAAAAAAATGCTCAAAACATATGCCTCTACATTTTTTTTCTCTGTGATAAGATAAATTAGAAAAGCACTCAGGGTGACAAATGAAATTTGGTACATGAGAACAAATAAATAAATATGAATCTTTTATGGTCAAAACGGGATCTTGACTGACCATTTAATAGGCAATCAATTTAACAAATTAACTCTTTTTGACTTGCTTATCATCCATATTTTTAAACAATACCGATCAAGCTTAACATCGTCTCTTTATAGTAAAAATATGAAACAAATATAAAGATATCATAATAATGATTCACAAGAACAAAAAGATAATATTATTTTTAATTATAAACAAAATCTTTTGTAAGCTTTTTGCTGTTGCGATAAGTTATTAGAATTTGCAATAGTCTAGTTTTGTGAACTTTTATCACTTAACATACAGTACTTAGAAAGATAATGATAATGTGAACAATTTCTTTTTCAATTTTGCATAAAATAGTTTTTAAATGAGATCTTATCACAACTTTAACTGATGAACTTTAAGTATTCTTCGGTCTATTGTTTCATTTTTATAACAAAAACTAAATTTCAGTCGGATGTTGATTGCGTTGAATACGTAAACACGATACCTTTCCTTGAAACAATTACTTCTAAAATACAAAGAGTATTTTTTTACTTGTTTTTATATTTATTAAAAGCTTTTGAGTATTATGCTAGATTGTTGTAGTTGAAGTAACCGTGCACATATTTACACTTGTTATGCAAGTTTAAAAAACCATAAAAAAAAGAAAGAAATCTGCAAAAAATGTTAATCTTAGTAATAATAATAAATAATAGTAATAAAATGTTAAATCTGAGTAATAATAAAATAAATTCAAATATATTATGTGAAAGCTGGATGTATTTTTTTACAACAGAATCAAACCTTATTATATAATTGAACTACTTTTTGCTCCAAGCCTTAAGGTAATTTCTTGGAAGTAGGATGGGTTTTTTAATTTTTTTCATTATAAATTATTTTGTAAAAAATGGAAAATTTTTGTTTTTATAATTAATACTGTCTTTTCCAAGGATTTAACTAGAATAATTAGAGTATCATTAGGCATTTTATTGAAAAAATTAATGATCCGATTTCATAATTTACAATAGTGGAAAAAATTCTTAATTTTAAAGTATTAATAGAATATAAAAATAACCATTGAAAATCTTGAAAATAGTAATTTAGCAGTCATTAATATAAATTGGTTTTAATCGTATTCGAATTATCAGAAAATTTTGAATTTAGGAAAATATTGCCGAAAAGTGCTAATTATTTAACATCAAAGCCTTTTTATACCAGCCCTTAGATTATCTTCTACGAGATCTTCTAAGACTGAAAGAAATGAACTAATTACATAATACTTCAATTTTTTTGCTAGCTAAAAAATTTCTTAAAGGTAGGAAAATCAAAGTGCAAACAAAATATTTCTTCTATTTATTATTTTAACTGGTAAAAATTGGCATATAAAAAATTCTTTAAGAAAAAGCAAAAATATTGATGATAAGAAAACTGATGATAAACTGATAAGAAATTTAGCTTGGTGATTTAATTTTCAGACATACATAATGTTCTATTTACAAAGTAAAAGTGTAATTAAAAATGTAACATTTTTTTCAGTTTAGTTTAGCATTTTTTTAGGATAATACCTTTATCCAAAAAAAGTCCCCAAGATAGGAAGGCTGAAAGATTTCTTGGAGGATAAAAAAACATATATCTAACATTTAGCATAATCAATAATTTTTTCTTCTATATCGATCGAATTCAGGTATTAAGTTGCTTTTAAGCTTTACTTTAAGTTACTTTTAAGCTCAAAATTATTTGTGAGAATTCTGACGCTACATAACGTTTAGAAAAGCCATACAAGTTATTTCTAAAATCGTTTCGCTTTTATGTTTTAACGAGAGAATCTATTCTACGTAATTTTACAATAATGAATTGAACTTGCGGATGTAAAAAATAACCAATTAAGAATTTTGAATGTGGCATTTGCATGTGGCAAATTTCATTTATTTAACTTGTAAGTAGAGGACATTATCGAATTTGAATCATAGCGTTCACAAACAGAATTAGAGGCAGAATTATTAGATTTCTATAAATTTTGTTCAAAACTTTGTACAAATATACACTTTGGTGATAAACTGAGATAATAGGTAGCATTCCTTTATATCTTCGCAATTTTAAATTATTTACTTCAAATACATCAAGATGGACGGATGGGCTGACAAGCTTAAGATATTTTTGTTTTCTCAATTACTAAGTATAGAGAAAGTACGATAATGGTCAAAAAAAAATTCCAACTCGAGATTTTGAAGAATATCTGCAGTTTAGACCTCCCCAAATTCGAAAAACACATTTTTGGCATTATGTTTATCTTTGATAAAAATAACTCAAAAACACTTTGAACTAAATGGATGAAATTTGGTATACAGTCTTTGTACCAAATTTGTAGATTTCTATCAAATATTGAGCAAAATCCGTTCAGGGGAATTATGAGTTTGGCTGTTCGAAATATAAGTTAACTTGATAATTACAAGAAAGATCTAGATAAATAAAATTTGGTACAAAAATCTAACGTCTATAGTGGTTGTAGCTCAATTCAAAAAGGAATTAACCGTCCGTACTTTCAGAACCATATAAACGCAGTATTTCAATAATACAATAACTTAATTGACTATATATATCAAATTTGGTATGCAATTTTCTGTTCAGAATTGCAGTTCAGTATAAAATTTTTGTTTCAATTTGTAGGGAAAAACGAGTCTAAAACCCAAATTCTATTCTACTATTCCAAATTCTATTCTACTATTATCTCCATGACAGACATTAATCATCGGAAATCTCGCCAAAAATTTCATGATAGTTTTAGTAAAAATTCTAAGTTCGCCAAAGTTTAATATTTCATAACTAATTTACTCAAAGGTCATGCAAGGCGTTCTCTGGGATATGATCTGTATTAAAGTATGTGAGAAAGGCTAGTTTTCTGAATGTTTTAATCAAGAAAAATTGCCAAAATATCGGTACGTATTTTTTTATGACTATAATAATTTCTTTTCATTTTTGCTCTGGATTTATAGCTTTCTCTTATAAATCCATTTCAACACATCAAAACATTGTAGCAACTTGGCAATGAACGGAAAACATGACGGTAAAGAGCAATCTGTTACTCTTTGAAATTATCTTTCGCGAAATGTGCCATTGTTTAAACAAAAATGCATCATTACACTCCTGTCGTGTAACAATCTTGAATACTCAACATTACGGAAAGGTGCCCTATAGGAGGTTTCCATTTCTCCATCCCCTTCTCCAACAATGGAACGATCCTCGTAATACTCCCCTGAATTGTGCTTTATGTAGAACGTACGTGGTCAATTCTTATGCTAACATTTATGTTATTTAAGTACAAATACAGGAAGACCATGCGTTTCTAGAATAGATCACTTTCACACCGTCCTTTTAGGCTGATTACCAGGTGCCCATAAGCTCTACAGAGGTAAAAGCTTGCCCACTCAATGGCCCATTGTGTTATGCTGGTAGTCAGGTCAATCCGTGACCCTAAAAAGTTTCCTCCCAAGAAAGCTGACCATTGTGCGACTTTGGAGATCTTTCCTGGCATTGTTTTTTTCTCCTTCATATGAAGTCGAGATAATAATTCAATTTCAAAGTTCAGATGCTACACTGTGACACACATAGAATTACGATCACGATAGCTAATCATAAGTGGAAGGTTGATTATGATTATGTGAAATGGACTGTAACACGAAATTCGTATCAATAGATCTGAATATGTATAAGATGTGATACACTGACCCCTTACTGAGAAGAGAAAGTTGGAGCACAAACAAAGTGGATTATTTTTAGGTGAGATTTCTCGTATTGATTTGATTGCTGGATCGGGTTCTACTTTTGATATACTCGTTCTAGATCACGGATGTTTACATTTTTTTTTCCTCGATTTTCTTGTCAGACTCACCGATGAAAGTATACAAACTTCTCGAAAATATATAAGTAAAATAAACCAGGAATGTATTTACTGTTAAATAAAAGATAGTTTAACAGATTTATTTATATAATATTAATAATTTATTTCCAAATAAAAAATGGTATTTTGAGTAATTTTTATTTGCAAGTGTGGGTCAATGTATTATGTGATCGTAATATGGAGGCTCAGTAAACTGGGTGTAAAGATATCCTGGAGGTCTGTTTCTGGGAGCATCATAGAAACAAAACATCAGCATACATGCAACGTACTCATCAGCACACGCACGCGGTCTTTTTGCCCCAATCCTTTCTTTTTCACTTAGAAATTTTGGGAATTTATAAAAGTTTACATCTGTTACTGCCAATACCCCCTGGAAGGAGCTAGAAGAAGAAGATTAGGACAATAGAAATCAATAAAACAATCTATCTCATTTTTTACTGGAGTTTTAGGATCAAATTAACCCCGGCAAGTGCTAGTGGCCAGATTCTTTGAATGTTATGGCTATGACAGCCTACGAATAAGAGCAACAGAGATTCAGAGATCTTCTCGCAACAATACCTATTGATTGTTAACATGACTCAGATTCGTCAAACACTGATAAAATTTTGGAGAGTTATCTTGTAACAGAATCGGAATGAAACGTAGATTCTGAATACTCAGGAAAATATGATCGAAAGTTTTCTTCCTGCCAATGAAAACTTAGCAATTCGATATGTGAAATACATTTTATAATATGAATAAATTGATATTAAAAATTCATTAAATTCGGAATGAGAAATGTTGAAATGTTTTTTTTAAGAATGTATATTAAAATGAAAAACAAAAGTTCCCAATTGTTAAATTTGTGTGGTTAAACTTCTGTTCTCTAAAATTTTCAGTTGTAAACTATATGTAAAATATATTTTTTCTTATTCTTCCAATATTTTTATACACAAGAAAATACTACTTACTTTAAAAAAAAGTTTTATATCAATGGAATGGGGGGGATGAACATAGAAAAGGTACGCAAAAAAAGTTAAGTTCAATTTCAGTTTTCTGTATTAAAAATCGCATTTTTGTCTTAAATAGAACATATGTGCATAAAAAATACTCATATACTCTGCCACTATTTTTAGTTTCGTACAAATAGTCGATAGAATAGAGAGTAAGAAATTGACAACTTGGCCCCGTGGACCAATATGACCCCGTGCGTGTGCTATGGGTGTTTGTATTGAAGAGTTAAAAAATGTGTGATGAAAAGGGTAAAAGACCATACCAAGTCATGAGGGTAGTTTGCACTAACAAAGGCACTAAGAGCGAAAAACAATATTATGCCCTGAGGGCTGCTTACCTCCTTTACACTATTGTCAAAATATTTTCGTGTCCCAACTTTTTGCGATTGAAACCAAAACCAATAACAAAAAAACAAAAAACAAAAAAATTAACAAAGTTTCTTAAATAATTTTGCATGTAACACCATTGTTTTGAATTATTAAAAAATGGCTTCAAAATTTTCTAAAAAATTTTTTCTAGAATCTCAAATGTGCAATTAAGGAAAAGTATAGAGAATTATTTATGGAAACTGTTCAATAAATTCATCATTTACTTATAAACTAAAATAATTCCAGTATATTATGGTAAGTTTTAATGAAATATTTTAAAGTACTTTTCTTGATTTGGACCATGAAAATCTACCATTCTTTGGTACCAGGAAATTCTATCCCACCATTGAGCATTACTGTATAGGGGACAAGACCATACTCATGGTAAAGGGGATAAAAACATGGTATAAGGAAAGAGATTATAGCACAGAAGATGAGACTATTGGAATAGGGCCTTCAGATAAATAAACGTGCTCTCATTCCCCTGGCGAAAGGAACGGGGAATGTCCCTTCTACGAGAAGGGTTTTAGCATGATTGATGATGGACCTGAGGATTCAATCCTTACTATCATGACGATTGTCATTAAAATCTGACATAATTGCCGTACAATTCTAATTAAATTAAAATTGTAATAAAACCGTTTCATATTAGTTCATTCATCACCACATTAAAAGAATTAAAATGCATAAGAAGCTCACTCGAAAGTTTTGATCTATTTATTAATAATCATATGGGATATTTGTGAATATGATGAGCTACTCCATTATATCTTATATTTCAAGTCTAGAGTAGTTAAATAAATTTAATACACAATAAAATAAAATTTCAATTAATCAAATATTTTAACAATTGTGACATTTTTTTAAAAAATAAGATAATGTCATTGACCACTAGAATGATACTTTCAATATCTTCCAAATTTTTCACAAATGAAATGAAATGACAGTATGAAAGATATTTTGTAGACCTTTCTTAAAAAGAATTAAAAAACTTTCCAGCTAAGAAGTTTTTGTGTGATTATATAATCTTCGGACGAAATCGGATAAAACAAACACACTTTCATGATAGCGGAAATATTTTTAACATGTTGATACTTTTGTTTACTGAGAATGTTTCTTACCGATTTTATTGCACTTCGAATTTTTGATAATTCTGTAGAAAATATATTTATTTTATGTAAAAAGGTTTGAAATTTACATAAAAAAATATCAGATATATTATGGAATTTTCACTTGAAAACGAAATAAATAAATAAAATAAATGAATAAATAAGTTTTCTTAAATATATAACTACGCCATTATATAATAAAATTCTTTAAAGGAAGTTGCACCTTTAGGAAACTTTATATTTCTGTCTTGAAAAGAAATAAAATCTTCTTTCTAGTTTAACTATCTCTAATAAAGTCATTTGAACGACATTAAAAGCTATTATCTCGAAAATAAACAATAAACATATTAGCTTCTTAAGTTGCGATTCTTTTATAGATTATGACATCAGCAGAAAATAAGGTTAAAAACAATTTTCTCAATGCGCAACACGTTTTGTGTCAATGACACTTGAGTGGAAGTTTTCTGAAAGCACTTCCCAGCTATCAATTTAAATTTCTCTTATTTAGTTTCCTAATTGAGTCCTCCAAGTATGCCGCTCAAGTATTTTGCTATGTAAGCGCACCGATAATAAACCGTATTTGTTTATTTCTCTATCGCTACAAATTGAATAGAAGTCCGAGTGGGAGTTTCCATTCAGAAGTAATTCGTATTCTTGTCAACTTTAACAAATTACATAACTATTGTCTCGGACTGTTTACATTCGAGAACTTGGACGTGATTCCAAGCACTTTGTTTCTGAATCGCGGAATCATGCACCTTTAGACAATCGTCATTAGCCTACTTAGAAAATCGTTTCCTTTTACGATGGTATCATCCATCGAAGACTTAACGTGGAAAAGTTGTGGCGATAAAAGAAATTGGAAATCAGTGATAGACAGTTGTGGAAGATAGCAGAAGCTGCTTAAATTGTTTTTGTCAGTAGCCAATATCGATTTCTTTACCCCCCCCCCCCCAGTTGCATACCCACAATTTCTGCAGGTTGACAATCAGTCCATTTTCTATTACATCCTCTGTTTTTCGCAAATTAGTGCGCTCATTTTAACGATTACAGATTTTTATTATATCGTATTATTATCGCAACGTATAACAAGCAGTATCAGTTCATTTTGTTTAAGAAATATTTGAACTTATTTGCAAATATCACATCTAAATAATGATTTTAAAAAATTACGCAGTCAGAGGGTTAATGACAAAATTAACTCTAAAAAAACTCCACACTTGCAAATAGATCAAAGATTCAACCTGAAGAAAAGTGTTTGTATAATTTTTGATGTAAAATTAGTTTTAAACAATGATATATGCGAAAGTCCATTGCAAAAAGTTTAAAATTTGCAAATGTTAATAAAGTGTCTTCATAAAAAAATATTAAACTGTATATTAAAATTGGAATAGCCATTACAAAAACAATAAAAGCATAATCAAGATTTCATTATTCAAATTAGATTATACGAATGTAAAATTTCAATTCATATGAATGTAAAAGCAACATAAAACATTTTAAAATATCAATTCGTCTAGGCGTTGCTAATAAAACACATTGATTGAGCTTAAATTTACAAAAAGTTATCATTTTTGGACAATACAACGAATAAAATAATTTTTCAAGTCAACGTTTCCTGGATCATAAGTTTTTTAGGAGAAAAAACAAACACCCATTCTAGTTTTCCCGCTAAAAAAATATAAAATATGTTCATTTCTTCAAAATAATAAGTGATCTTTTAATTTTTTTTTAACAGTTTATATAAGAAAAGAAGTATAATCGCTTTGAAAGATAGTTTAGTAAAATATATATACATCAAATGAAAGAACTATAACTCTAAATAATGCAAAATTTAAAAAAGTACAAAAAAAAACAATGATTTAAATGCTAAGACAACAAGTTTCTGTAGCAGGAAGATATACATATAACTGCATATAAACAGCAGTGAATAATTTGTGTCCATGACATAAACCTAGAGATTTGTCTCGTGATGAAAGTTGTCACGTGATTTGATTCCTGATGCCAAGGGAAGATTTATTTGACATTGCGATAGTATCGTAATTCTGTTAACTGTAAACAAAAATAAATTACAAATATGAAACGTACGTTTTCTAAGATGTTTGGGACTCATGAGAGATCTATTTGAAAGTTCCATAAAATTCAAAGAATTTTACGAATTTTTCAAGGGTTTTTTTTTCGGATTATTTCTTTATACTTGTGAAAAATCAGTTCAGATTCGCTGCAAAAGAAATATTTATTTCATGATGTCCTCGATTATGAAAAAATACGGAATTCCTTTCAAACATAAAGAAATTGGGATAAATGATTAATAAATGTTTTTAAAAGTGACGGAAATTTAAAGCATTTTTAACTATTGAGATTTAATGATAATTTAAGCTTGTGCAGTTACTGAGGTAGAAAACAAGACATACCGACTAAAAAAACTGAAAAGCATTTTATCCCGTAAGGCAAACCGCTGGAGGGTACATGCAGCAATATTTTCATAGCTTAAAACAGAACAGGTCTTATTTGAACTTAATACGATTTACCAAGTTCCGTTCTTTTAATTCAGTTCGAAGAAAATCATTATTTCAATTTGTTTTGCCATTACGGTTCATTACCGATCTACATGGCGTTGCCCCTGAAAGCTATGTATTATTTCCAATAAATTGTTAAACGTTTTCAATTCCGCGGATTTTTTTTTATTTACTATATTTCTTTTAAAAGTGAATAAATCAACACAAAAGGTTAAGTTGCTTACAAATTATACTACTTACCACTGAATTGTGACCAAGCTCATTTCTATTAGGTTTTGAAAATAAAATTAATGTCTTTCAGATGAAGTTTTTTTCATGACACTTTTCATTTAATTTAAAGCGATTATATTTGAAATATACTGACTTCCGCACTGCGGTATTATTGTATATGTTATAAATGAGAATGATTTGCAATTTTCTAAAATGCAAAATATAATTAATAGCATGATATAAAATTCATTTTCGCACGTTAAATGAAAATGAAATATATTTAAATTATGCATGACAGAAATTTCATTTTCACACATTAAATAAAAATAAAATATATTTTAATTATTTATAGACTCAATCTGGTTTTAGTTAATAAGCGTTTTTATTTTATCATGCATTTCTTACAATTAAAGAGACGACAGAAGCTCAAAAGGCGAAAAATCGTTGGATAAATTAAATTTTGTAAAAAAATTTTACTATTTAATTAATAAATAGCAGTAAGCCTGTCTAATGATGCTAAGTCATCATCACTCGTTTGCTTAATATAAGCAATTTTTAATAATAATGTGGAATACCATATTGACGTTTTAAACATTTTAAGTGTTTTCTCAAAGTGAAACTTTATGTTATTCATATTTCAAAATAATTCATTCGATCTATTATTTCCTTTTCCCCTATACATTAAAGATTTTTTAGAAATTGTATAAGTTTATATTGATGCATCTGGTATGAAGAAATCATTTATGAATATTATTTTTTATTTTTAGCAATTATTATTACAATAATTTTCTTCATTTTTTTTTGAATACGGGTTTTGTTAAACTGGAATTTTGATGGGTTGCACACGCAAAATACTATGTAGAATAAAAATATCCATTTAAAAAATTTGGAAAGACATTTTATATTTTGTAATAATATCATGTTCCCAACAACATTTATGAAAATATTAGAGTGATATGACATAGTTTTTATGAAGATTCAGAGATTATCTTAGAAATTCAGAAAAAAATCTTGTTTTTAAGTCTTTTACGTACTTAATATAAAATCTTAATCTTGCGTTGTCATTAATTTTTGAAATCTTATAAGGTATAAAAGACGATGCAATGCAATTGCGCATTTTGAATATTTTTCAAACTTTCACTGAATATTCATATTCATATATTAGCAGGAATAATATTTTGGCAATAACACTTTCTCAGTTTATAAAATATTTTATATGAACATTTCTTAATGCAAATTCATGCGATTATTTCTAATATGACAAGTTTTCATCATTTTATTTAATTGGATATTCCATGGAGGAAATAGTAAAAAAAAAAAAAAAAAAAAAAACAGAGAAAGATATGCAGGATGGAAAGAAATGCAGAAATCCAAAATGGAAATTTAAATTCCGCGAGCTGCATTTTAAAGTAACTAAAGTAAAAATTTAAATCTAGTGAGATCAATAAGTTTACTGCTATAAATGATAATCCCATTTAATTTAAAGATTTCATTGAGTAAAGTATGAGTAAAAACAATTTTTAAGTAAAAATGAATGTAACTTTTGAATTGTAACCGTGAAGGTAATCTGATAGGCATAACCCTAAAAAGCAAAAGTAATATAAAATACTAATTTTTGACATTGTTTTAAGTAGCTTACGTATAAAAAAATATAGGAAACTATGGCACAAAACTGCATTTCCCAAGAAAAATGCTTAAAAATTATAAAATACATTTTTTTAAAAGAAATACCAGTTGATTGATTAGGAAACATAGTCCAATACTTTTGACCAGCATTATGGTATAATATGAAATTGATATCTCTCCCTAATTAGACGCTTATTTATTTTTTGAAAATTAACTAAAAAATAATTTGATTTCCATCCTTCTGATGTTCTGACCCTTCAAGGTACCGTGAATCTTTTTTGAAGATTCTTTGAAACAAAATTATGTTTGCTTACATCACTATACTTTTGAATTATTGACAACTGACATTCTTAATCAGTGACTTAAATATTTTCAATTTGGTTTGCAAACAGCATTTTTTTCTTGCTTTCATGCTTAACAAAGGTCTCTACAACAGTCGAAAAATTAACTTTCGAAATCCAAGAATGTTAGGTGAATGCTTCAAGCATCTCCGTTCCTGAAACTCCAAGAAATTAAACAAAAACGAAATCACGCTACAAAAACTGCTTGCACAATTCACTTTGACTGGGGAATTACCTTGTTAGCTTTTTCCATTGGAAATGCAATGATAAAAAAAATCCGACCCTTTTCTTCTAAATGGAAAGAAAAAAGTTATGTTTGTTTACAAATGTTTCTTTGGGCGGGATGCATACAAAGCAAAAACACGTTGCCACCTCATTCAAAGCAATTATGCGTGAATGCAACGGTTGGTATCGTGACCACTGGTAATTTTAAATAGGCAGGTTCTCACAAAAGAAATCTTTTTCAATTATTCTGCGGCCTACGTTCTTCTTCGGCGAATAATTGTAACTGTTTCCTGTACTTTACGCATAGAATGGTTACAAATGTTTCGTTGTGTGATGTGAAGATTTAAAGTCGAGTTTTAGCATGGAAGCCCTTGATTTAAAGGGTTTCAAACAATGTTTCAAGACATATTTGATTTATGCCCCGATTGTTTCGCAGTTATCATATATTCTAAGAAGCTTTTTCATTAGTTATTACCGATAAGAATTTGTAACAAAAAATAATGATTGTATCTTCTAGAAATTCAAGTATATCGGCTCATATAATTATGATGCGCTGCCTTTCCATGTTCCTATCTTACAATACCTGTTTCATGGCCAATAGACTGCAAGTTCGAGCACAGCTTACAACCACAAACTTTGATCTGCCAAACAAAGGAATTGCGTCACTTTTGAATTTTCTCCCATATCGGCAAGTAAGTTTTGGATAGATCGTTTCTGTCATTTAAAATTCAAGTTGCCTGTTCCGGTAGCCTGTCCAAAAAATTCTCAAAATTAATTTATAACAACTTTATTTTACAAAATTTGATACATAAGGGATTATTTCCTTAAAATATTCCTTAGCTGAAGTAATTTTCATGATCCTATTTGCTTCCATTTACCATAGCATCCCTGAAAGTCCTCAGAAGTCTGGTTTTTCAGCCTTTTCCGCTGTTTCCCATTTCCTACCATCCCTTCAAGATTAATTATCATTTCCGAAGCTTAAAGTTACAAATGTCTAATTTAGGTATTCAAGAAAAGTTATTTAGCTCAGTGATCGAATTATGGACCAAACTTACGATCACCGTTGAATGAGAACTTTTAGTCTACAATTTACTCAGCACATATAATTTTGACACAATTATATGCCCAATTAGTATTTTCAAAGATAATCATCAAGTTAAATAATATTTAGTCAATAGTAAGCATCAAGTCAGTGAATTACCAATCGTTAATCAAAAGAGAAAGCGCAAGTTTGATGTTTCCATCAACACACCAGGTTTGTGGTCGTCCTTTCCTTGCATAAACCTTGCAATCTTAATGATATGCTTGATTCACTCCAAAAAAGATCACGAAAGTGTGCGTGTATGCGTGTGTGTGCGTGTACGTATGTGTGTGTGTTACCATAAATAACTTTCAACATTTCTTACATTTCCTGCGATCTTTCCTAAGGTTCACAAAAATGTTGCATCTTAATTGAATTTTCAATAACTACAAGAGGAAAAACTAATATCCTATTTTTAGCTCTAGGTTTCTTTTGACTGTTAATGACGCTCCTGTGTATCATCAGCAAGCCAACACAGAATGCTCCACTGAGGGCCATCTATTACAGAAAAATAGTTCGGTTATTTATTGGTTTCGCTTAACAAGAATTGTCGACTCTCGCTGTCAAGAAATTCAGCTTTGAAGATCATTAAATCACCAAAATTTATCATTTATTAGGGCCTGTCTGTTACAAAATATTACCAATGGCGACATTTCTCGTATTAATGTTGCATGTAAGAGTGAAAAGAAATTCAGAATCTCACATGTATTTGTTATTTAAAGTTGGTCTAAAATTCAAGAGGTCGACTTCTAATATATATCCTTCGATCCCTAGTACAGACTTTAATTCATAATTTCTCCTCTGAAAGTGCCTATAGAAATAAATCCATCATAAATCATTTAAAATGGAAGAACAATTTCTAATATAGAATTTTTTAAATCGAAATAATTTTGAAAAGTTTTAACTAACCGATTTATTGGAAAATATCACGAAAAAATAAATTGTACAACGATCTTACTTAAAATTTTCCATTGCTATTGTTAAATGTTGCACTAAAATGCACAATCTTGATAGTAAAATGCTCATTTCTTCTGCTTAGAAAGTAATCTTATCCAAAAAATCTTATTCAGTTCGAATTTACAAACTGCATTTTCTCAAATTTGTATTAGTTCTTTTTATCCGTGAATCACTAATTATTTGAATAATAAATATTTCTAGAATTTTGGCCGAGCTCATCTCCTACGTCAGTTTGAATTCATCTATATTATTCTATATGAAATTTTCAATACAAAAGAATGAATTTGCAACAATATAATTGACAATTGATAAATTAATCAAATGAAAGCAATATTATTAACAAAATTTTGATTTCATTCTATTTGCATTTTTTTTAATTCTGAGAGCTTTGATAATGATATAAACATTCTTAAATATGCAAGTTATAAGTTTCCTTCTTAGAGTATTAAAAAATTGCCAATAAAAAAATATATTTATTTTGCTTCGAAAATAAGTCAGGTGTCAGTTCCTTTCTCGGAAAAAATATAATTTACTAAATCAAATATCGCTCTATATTTCCAACCTTGTTCCTTTTTTAATTCCACACGAGCATTATATTGTTCTCCAAAAGTGGAAATTTAAATAGATTGGGCGGAACTGTTAGTGCCACCGTCCTTGAAAACTAACTTACAGAATTTAGGAAATTACTACTTTCTGGGAACAAATTGAAAGGCAAAATGAGATCATTCTCAAAAAGGCTTAAAAATTCAAGAATCTTAAATATATTTTTTGTGATATTAAAATCCAAAGCAAGATATAAAATTCCGAAACTTTTAAACATATAAACGTCTTATAAGAAGAATTTAGTTTTAAATCAAAATGAATTTTGATTTATCTAGTTAACCTTTTCGTATTTTAAGACTTGTCTGATTCTCAGATAGAATTATTGAATTTTGAATTTTAAATTATCAATTAAATTAAAATATGCATTAGGTAATTTGAAACGCAGAAATCCCAAAAGCTTCTATATATCAAATGCGTTTATATTGTTACTTATATCCCTCTATCAATATCAATCCGTCGGGTTCATTTACTTGTGTGTTTTTAGTGGTTGTGTATGGTATGAAGATAACACAACACAATGGTCAGTCATTTCAGTATACGAACACACAACTCGTTTATTGACACTACGACACACAGGACAGTACAAAGACGACAACTATATACAGCATAGAGAAGACAATTCAGCCGAGACGTGCACACAGCAGCACACAACAAGACTCTACTGCAGACAGTAGCGCACAGCTTAGTTCAGTACTAGCTTGACTCCGTCGCTGCTCTTCTAATCTCTGGAAGACCCGTTGTTTACCGTCGATTCCGTCTACCACCCAGACAGTTGCAGACTGCCTCATTTTATAGGTCTCAGGAGACGGGGCTAGAAGCCTCTCAACCAATCAGGAACTTTCGAGGCGTATCTCGGTTCATAAGGGACGGATAGGGAAAATTCTCGATGTTTCGGGTATAATCTATTTTGGAGGCAAAGTCGCCAAATGGTCGCCAAGTTCTGGAACCTCCGACGCGACACCCGGATTCCGTCCAATACAGATGACTGTAAAATAGTCTTTCTAATGATGGAACCAACTATGCTGGGAAGCAGCATCACAGATTCGTAACAATATTATAATAGGAGTTAAAATAATAATAAATTATCTAAATAGGGTATGTTATATAATTAAGAAGTCAAGTAATTTCGTAGGTCAAGGGATTAATATTTTTTATTTCGCTTAAAAATTTTTTGAGACTTCATTTGCAGACTTAAATATTTATTTTGTTGCAAAATAAACCATTCCCCGCGATATTATTCATCCATTTGACAGATTTCGCCTTTCTAGAGTTTTACTTAAAAGAAAATGTTAAGTCCCGCAATACTCAATAATTCAGACATAGCATTCACATAAAAATGTAGGTCACAATCTGCAGTGGATTGATTAATATATATACGAAAATTAGAAAAGGAACTGACTCCCTTCTTCGATAAAAAATCCCAATAGCCGAAAACGTGACAAGCTGAAATATCAACTTCTTAATTCCGTCAAAATTCAGAAACTCAATTTGGCTTCATTAAAAACTTTTTTTAACTAAATATCATTCATTATTTAATAGGTCCTTTATCACTAAACCAAAAAGTTACGTCGGTAGTTAATCTACAATTGATTAATTTTGTACTAAATGCAGGATATTTTATTTATTTAATCTATTTAACCTTATTGTCCTATCAAAGATCCATAACTTTTTCTTTAAATTTGATTTCATTTCAGCTTCAGGACTGAAACAATAGGGTATGTGCAGGTAATAGGATACTAATATAATTTGTTGGCTGCGGGCTTTGCAAGTTCGTTGGCTCTCTCAGTTTCGATTTGTTAAGTCTAGATTTTATAGATTATTTTATTTTAATATCGTTTAAGATCTCCCTTTTTGCCTTCTATAGAGACTGTACAGTTATTTCATTGATGTTCGATTATATATTCAATATAAAGCTTTATGACCAAAAGTTTCAACAACTATTTAAAATTCTTTAAATTCTATTTGAGAAATCAAACATATTGGTAAAATTTACAAAGCTACTAAAGCTACTACTTTGTCTTTTAGTTTTGATCCATCTGTATGAATCAACTTCTCGTCTTCTTTTTCCAATTTTTCATATTCAGTTTTTGAACTGCCCATTTGGTAAACCTGTCTTGAAACTCAAAATTTACGACGCTATCCTTGACTCAGTCAATTTGTCACTGTGAATACCATTGTTCTATTCAACAAACATTTTAGCTTTTATGTTAAATAAAAAAGCTTGAAACTTGCAACGTTTTATTTCCTACATATGATATGATTTGGTTAAAGAAAATAGAAGATATCTTCGAATTTCTGTCAGATTCGTGTTTAGTTTAACGTTATATTGGTATCATATTTCAACTCCAAAAAAAATAATAATAATCTTTTCAAAAATCCTTACATATTGATTTCTATTCTCAATTCCTCACAATTCTTCCCCAGGTTTTATTTTTTTACAAAAAAGAAAATGAAAGAATGCATCGCTAATAAATTAAAGAAAATGCAATATTTATAAACACAATTTCCAAAAGAGCTGCTGTGTCCCATTTTGAACGCGAAATCGAACATAATCTTTGGTCATTCTTCAAATAATGAGAAAGTTAATATATTTACTACATTGACTTATATTTCTCACCTCACCCACCTTGACAATCATTCATTTTCTTTTCTGTTGGCCGCATTATTGTCCATCAGAATGAGACTTGTTAAAATTAATCTAACTTGAGAAAATTTATAATGATAGAGGAAAATAGAAGGACTTCTCTTCCTCTCCTTCTTTTAAAATATCTTCAAGAAAAGTGTTCAATTTCATATTTATATAAAATTAAAAACCTATAATCATAAAATAAAACAAACTACAAGAAAAACGCAAAATTTGCGCCAAGAATTAATTATCTTTAAAATTCTCTAATTTTTTCTATTTCATTAACATGTTAGCATTTCTAAATATTAAATTTGCGTCACGTTTTTGTTATCAATAATAATAAATATTCTTATTCAAAATTTCAAGAGAAACGTAAAGGAATGTTTTCTTTCATCAATGAACCATTGACACAGTTTGGATGTAGTGTGTTAAATTTTCTTTGTTCTTGTAGATTCTTCACATGCTTACGTGCATTAAACATATTAAATTTATTTTGCACTAAAACAATAATTTAATAATTGTCTAAAAGAATTCGTATGTGAATAATTCTTAGCAAAATTGAAGCATACAAATAATTCAATTACTCGTATGTTTCATAAAACATTAAGAAAACAGAACAATGCATTATAAAAAGAGAATTATTTATGATTTTAAATTTTAATTCTGTTATGCAGACCATGCGCTTCATTGTTTCATCGAAACTACAGGGTGAACGTGAGAAAATCTGAAACATTTAAAACTGTCTAGATTATCAGACCAAGGGTTTCACAAATACACATCAAATTGCTTATTCGAAGATTCATCAAAGAAGTCTCCTAACCATGCCATAGAGGGCACTTTTATAATCATTTGCAAACAAAAACAGAATGTTGAAGGAAGAAAAATATAAAGTTTCGTGGAGAGGAGCAACAACGTTCTTATTAATTTCATCAAAAAGAACAATTCCTGTTAATTAAATCAAAGAGAGCAATTTCTATTAATGAAATCAAAAAGAGCAATTTCTATTAATGAAATCAAAAAGAGCAATTCCTGTTAATGAAATCAAAAAGAACCATTCCTGTTAATGAAATCAAAAAGAACAATTCCTGTTAATGAAATCAAAACGAACAATTCCTGTTAATGAAATCAAAACGAACAATTCCTGTTAATGAAATCAAAAAGAACAATTCTTGTTAATGAAATAAAAAAAAACATTTTATATTAATGAAATTAAAAAGAACACTCTCTATTAATGAAATTTAAAAAAACAATTCTTATCAATTAAATCAAAAAGAACTATTTCTATCCATTAAATCAAAAAGAACTATTTCTATCCATTAAATCAAAAAGAACAATTCCTATCAATTAAATCAATAAGAACAAGTCCTATTAATTAAATCAAAAAGAGCACCTACTATGCTTTTTAAGGCTGTTAAACATAGCACGATTGCTGTTCATATGGATTATCGAAAAATTGGTGTTTGATGTTTGTTATGTGTATGCGAAATAAAATACTTTCCTTCACACAAATATTAAAAATATGCAATTTTGATTCAATTCGAGACTTTGCAATTTTAATTTTGAAGCTATTATAATTTTTTATATAAATAAATTAAAAACTAAAATTCTTTAAAGAAACAAGGATGCTATAAAACAACTATGAATATTTATTGATTTGTTCTATGCAGAATAGTTGAGGAAATTTAGAAAAGTATGCAAAATTTTGATACTCTTCAAACTGTTAATAGTAACTACTAAATGCTCTGAATAATGCTATATAATTTTGAACAAGAAAAATTAAAAAGACTTTAAGAAAAATAAGAAAATATTAAAGTTCTTATCCTTAATATAATAATTATTAAATGTAGACATTTTATACTTTTGTTTAAATCATCTAAACATGCACAATTTTTGATATTACCTAAAAAAAAAATTCGGGATTTTTTTTTTTTTTTTTTTTTTTGGTCTTGAATAATTGCACGGTATGATGCATCTGCTTTTTGTATTTAATAATTGATGTCAAAATTCAAGCAATAGCTATTTTATTGTTTTTTAATTTTTTTCCGTTATAACTGGTTTTTTTCCTTCTTAAAACTAAACCTGCAATTTTTTAAAACCGAAGACTTTATATTTTATTAAGAAAAAAATAATTAGAAATAATTTTAAACGAACTACGACATGAGTTCCAGTGGACGCTTTCACTCTGCATAACAATATATTCTATGGGTTCTTGAATACATCTTCGAATCCAGAGATCGAAACGCAACAAAATATGGCCAGCCTGATCATTTTTCCAACATTTCTCACTTCCTTAGCATTCTTCGAAATTACAGTATATTATAACGGATAAAAAATATACTGCACGTGAAACGTAAGCACTTGTCAATGTATGGTTCCAAAGACGAAGAGTCATTAACAGATAAATTTGAAGCATATTACTCGATATATTTCATTAAACTAGGTCAACAAGTAACAATACAAGGAAATATAATCACGGATACCTTTAGATGAGTAACAGTATTCAGCGATGACGAGCATTGGATTATCGCATTAAGTCTTCCTTTCATCGCACCTCTAAATAAGAAAAACGGGGATTTTTCACGGAATGTCTCAAAGTAATTTGACAGCTATTCTTTATCTGCGTTGTAATACCGCAATTATGGACTTAAACAAACAATGTCTGTAAAGTGCGGTTTTATTATTTATCTCTGAAGTGATGTGAAACGGTTGTTATACGCTTCATTTCCTATTCTAGAATCAATAAGTTTTAGTCAAATTTTTCATTCATCTTGTACAATTATCGCTCGTATGAGAGTGTTAGATTTACAATAGTAGTTAAAAATAAAAATTTTATTTTAAAGTGTAATTTTCCATGCAAATTTTTGGAAATTTACAATAAATTCCGGACTTAAAACGGGATTTAAAAATATTTTATCAGATTTTGTATTTGAAATTTTACATATACACTATAAACATCATGTAGCCCATGAAGGAACAGAATTCATTCGAATAATATTAAAATTCTTCGTACTTATATAATATATATATATATATATATATATATATATATATATATATATTAATTATTATCTACAATCCATTCTTGTATTGCATAAAATAAGAAAAGCTTTTATTATTTCTACAATATAAAACAAAACTAAAAAGGTTGTTAACATTTTAATGGCCGCACGTCTGTACAATCAAACGTCTTTAGGATCCAGCAATATTTTTGAAGAATTCATTCAATCAGTTATGTAAATTCGCAAAATAATTCAATATGTACAAATATACAATAACAACACATTTAATACAACATATCTAATACATTTCCTTTGTTTGATAATTATAAAAATCGGTAATAAAACAATAATTACTTAAAATCAAAGAAAGAATAGATATGAAATATGAATCCAATAGAAATACCCACACATTTACCACTTGTTTACGTTCATCAATCACCACACAAAGAGTATGGTACCTTCGGAGGTAGCATCACGCACAAGTTGTATAAGCGTTCACTTACAATTTCAGCTATTACACACATATTGTGTGAGCGGCCATTAAAGTGCTAAGGTTCAAATAAATGACATTTCTATAATTTTCATATTTTTTTTATATTGTCGAGTGACTATTTAAGTCAAATTTTGCGCAGTAGCTTCTGAGGGTAAAGACCCCTGAGCACCCGAAGGCAGAAGTCTGACTTCTAGCTCAAATGAAGATAGCACACACCCACTCGCTTGCACAACCCTTTTTACAGTGGAGCTCATTCACGCACCTCCCAGAGAGAACACAAGGAAGAGAGCAACCATGCTCGAACCGGGACTCGAACCCAGGACGCCCAGGTGACGGGGAAGATGCGCTACCCTTATGCCAGGACGCTGGCTATTTTCATAATAATTTTGTGGGGAAAAAAGCGGATACATGCCATGATCTTTATGACATTCCTTAATTAATATCGCAGAAAATCAACAGGATTTTTTTATTATTATTTTAAAAAGAGATAACAGCCCCAAAAGGCACTAAATGTAACTCATCAAAATTTTCAATATGATTAAAAATTTGATTACAAACTAATATTAACAGTATAATATTTATAATTAACAATTTCAAAATTAAATTTATTTTATACTATATTATATATATATATATAATTATAGAAATATCCTATAGACTGCTATATTAAGTAAAAAATCATTAGTATAACACATATATACGCATTTTTTATAACATGGTCCTGCTTCATCTATAATACACTTGTATAATTTAGACGCTTGTCATATGATTCACTATATTCATAAACTAATTACTAAAATTTATTACCCATATCTGAAAACTAAATTCCCCCACAGTTTATTTATGTGAACAAAAATTAACATTCCACGCAACGAAGTAAATTAATGATAACTTTCCTGTTAGGCGGATTAGTGAGCTAATTTTACACCAAAATTGATGTGTATTAAATTTTGAAAGATATCACTCTGGAGTAAGTCTATCCCACAGTGCCTCTCTTGTTTCTGATAACAAAATAACTTATAAAAAGAAAAAGTTGATTGTAAGAAACTTGGTTGAAAATTTTCTGTCAAAATTATGAATTTGTATAAAATTTCGAACCTAATTTTTCAAAGAGTGAAACGCTTAAATATTTATGTGTGAACATGACAACGCAAAAGCGCAACTAACTAAACGAACTAAACTAACGTAACTAAACGAAATTTGGCTATGTCTTGTATGCCAAAATTGTTGTACTTAATCATTTCTTTCAGTATATCCGCTTTATGCTCTCTAACCTCGTACATGCGTATTCGCGTAATTAAAATACGTGCAGATCGGAAGGAGACACTAGATTTCAAAGACCTGCACATCGTTAGCCTGCAAAAACTCTAATTTACAATGAAATTTCCGGTTTCAAAACACAGTAAATTGCATATTTCGATATATCTAAACATCTAAAGAAAACTGCACGCATAAAATTATCGATGAATATATAGATATCCATTTTTCATTGGCTATGAAGGGCAAGGTTACACATTTTCTTCAGAAACATTTAAATTGAATTATGGACTTTAGTCGGGCAGTAAACGGTTTTATTTTGCATAAGCATTCATGCATGGGTGTGAAATTCGAAATCCATTAGCATAAACATTATCTTGATTCTGTCATGTTGTGATATACATCACTGTGTTTAATGGCTTCGATGAAAGTGAAAATTCAAACTTTCTTTCCTCTAAGGAGATTAACATGAAACGTTTTAACATTTTCTATGCGAAATGCTTGAAAGCTACTGAAGTGATAATTTATTTGTTATTGACATTCTTGAATATCAAATTTACAAAGAAAACATGCTGTAATCGTCAAAAAAAAATTCGGCCTCGAGATTTTGTTGAATTTTATAAATTCCGAATTCTCTTTCTTTTTTTTTGGGGGGGGGGGGTAGGAGGTGTTACATCTAGTTGTCTCTCGATTGGCACATGAACACTTTTTTTTACCACCCCGGCTTTCATTGACAGGCCTTCCTTGCATAGATGAACAATTATTAAGGTTTATTGACGTTTGGCGCGAATCTATCACTTTTGGCGTGGTAATCTTTTTTACTTTTAATAACGTGAAATCTTTGGAGATTTTTTTGACAATTAATCATCAACATGAGATTAAATATACAAGTAAACAAAGCTCGAAGGAAGCCTGAGATCCTTCTTTTCAACCGACAAGACACAAAATTCCACACAGAAATTTAACTGTAGTCAAAAGATGATATATCATTTATTTGATTCATTCCGTTTTTTAGTTATTGCGTTTAAATGTATAAAAAAACATAGACTGAGTGACGGCCAACCCCTTAAAGAATTTGGTCTCAAATCTGATACATATTAGCATTTTATAAGCTAAACCCATGTATAAATTTTATCCATCAAGCTCTTACTGCTTTATAGTAATTCAATTTACTCAAACAGCCGGATGAGAGACTTCCTCCGACTGAATGGAATTCGTTCAAAGTTTAAAAGAAATCTTCAAATGTCGTGTAAAGTCCATAAATCAAATTTTATTCGCACAACTCAAAATTCTTTCGAGTTATCGTGTACACAGATAGACATAACGTCAATCTGTACTTTTTAAAATCGGTATTTCTACGAAAATTCACTATTTAGATATCCTCAAGTCCGAATTTTTGGACGATTACAATACTTTTTTTCTTTGTCTACTTCATATACGAGAAAATAATAGTAGGTGTAATAATTTCAACAGAATATATTATACAAGCTGAAATTACTAGCATTAAATATGCTTTTTATTGTACTCTAATAAAAAAAAAATTCTTTAGAACTATCGGGTATAATGATGTCTGAGCTGATCGACTCTCTTTTTATGCCATAAGAAGTCCTCCAATGTTACAATACTTCTTTCTAATTTACCCAATCAGATAATTTTTCTTTCCACAAGTTATTTGAAGAAAGTTTTGAAATTATTAACAGATGCCGAAGTATTTATAAAACATTTTAAGCATTAAAAAACTATAGTGCATTCAATAGATGCATTTAAAATCTAAAAAAAATGAAGAAAGGAGACTTTAACATCAAAATAAAGGATTTTTTGTTTGTTTGAAGAATTGAGAAATTAAAAAAACTGTAAAAAAATAATTTAATTTTAGTTCGGTATAAAGATTTACAGAAAGGATAGTTCATGCTTTATTTAATTCTTTTAAATGACCTCGGATCATGTATTATCATAAAAGTAAATACAAACAGATTCGAAAACATTACGTTTCGTATTCCATAACTATTTTCTTTATTTCTAATCCATATGGAATAATATCATTTTTGTATTTAGAATTAAAATAAAATTTCAAAAAGAGTAGTTTATAAATAGAAAAATGGGTTTCTAATGTCACTTTAACTGAGTCTTGATTTCGGGAAAATTGGTTTGGTGTGCCATTTTAAAGAAGGTTTGCCTGCTGAAGCGTTTTTCACACAGTTGAATCATGGCTCAAAATATAGAAGTGAAATCCAAATTTACTCTTTACTAAATGGTAAAGAAAAAAAAAGATTGTCCATTATACTTATGCTTGCAAAAAGACTAATGCTATAGTAGTCATAAGAGTGAATCAGTAGGGCTCCAAGATTAGTCTCAAGTTGGAAAGATTTTTCAAAATTCTGCCTTTATTTAATAAAAAGTAATTTCGGAAATTTAAAGAACATCTTTTCATTAGCAAAATTGTTATTTTTTCAACACCATCGCTTCAAGAAATTTTCCTTTTCAAGAAAACACTTACGATAATTTTAGTTTTTACTCAGATTAAGGTACTATTTTGTAGTTACCTGAGGGCTACTTAAAAAATTGACATAATTTTGAGCTACCGTCAGATATGAGTACAAAATCTGAAACACCACTTTCCGTTCCGAATTTCCAAGCCCCAGCAAAGAAAACGAGGCTAAGCCTCGAAAGATATAATGTACATCAAGCTCTTATAAACGACGGATCTCCGTTGAAATTGATTCTCGAACTCATGATCTCTCAGTTTCGGAAACAAGATTCAGTCTTAAAATTACCGATGCTTAAAATTACTTACTTTCATGCGAGCAATCGAGAACAGTTTCATTTTAACATCATTCAAGTTTATAACAGTTTAACAATCCTCTGGGATATCAATGGTAATTGTCTCCCCAAAACTGCTGCAAATACTCTGTATTAAATATATTTGTGTGTTATTAACCACACGATTTTTGCGAACTAACATGCGAAACAATCTATTGCATTGCGATATTTGGTGATTTATCACTAAGATACGATTAATACAAAAAGAAAAATAAAACCAGCAAATCGTCACATATCTACACTTCAGATGCAAAATTTGTGTACCAAATTTTATCCATCTAGCTGTTTTCGTTTTGTAATTATCTTCGCTTGCACTAGGACAGCCAAATGGCCAGACTTTCTCTGAGTGAATTTCTTTTAAAATTCGTTAGAAATATACAAATTTGAGTAGAGATCATATATCAAATTTCATTTGTCTTGTTCAAACCATTTTTATGTTATGTGCTCACAGATAGACATAATTCGAAAAATGTGTTCATAGAGAAATCTGAAACTAAGAGAGTCGTCAAAATCTCAAGCCCAATATTTTTGAGGGTCACTAAGTTTTCTCTTTGTATATGAAAAAGTGAGAAGCCTGGTTTTATATTTGAACTAAATTCCATGCACCTCTGAACAAAAATTATTTCATTTCATACACTACATGTAAATTCGAGTTTGCGGTTGAACAAACTTAAAAAGGCATGCAAAACTATAACAAATATATATGTTGAAATAACTTATTCGGTAAGTGATTACATAGAGTACAATTTCTAACACCAAACTTTCAACACTATGTAGAAAAAGTAGATTAAATATTAAAACAGGCTTGTATACGATACTAATGAGGATAAAAAGAAAATAATACACTTGTTTTTGGTATAATACCTGCAACAGCGTCCATTTATGAAGAAATATTGTTTGTACAATGGAGCAACATGGACAAATAAATCTGATCTTCGAGACATCATCAGAATATAAATGAGAAAAATCAATTCAATATTTTCTTTTTGATTTCTATATGCATCAATGAAGCATATAATATTTTCTATTACCAATACATGGTCTGATAAAGCCGTTATCAGTGTTAACCCTTGTTCTCGTATCAAAGCATTAATCATTCTCTTCCAAAAGAGCTTAGGAAAGGTCATAAAATGGCTGTACAATTTGTAATTCGGCTTGTGGCTACCAGGATTACGGTCCTTGCCTTCATTGGTATGCTCGTCAGTTTCAAATAAAAATTGTAAAAACTTTAGCTACATTTTCAACGATGGAAGGCTTGGTAAATTAATTACTTCATTCATTCATTATTCGTCTTGCAGCGTTGATTATTACTTCAAATGATGATTAATTCATAAATAATGAATGCACGAAGAAAGCCATCTGCATCTGAAAACTTTATTGAAATGCTTTATATTTATTTCCTTATGACTTATTCTCATGCAGTTCATGATGTACTTACCCTCTTTTGCTCCATTTATGCATTAGAGTAGAATATCAACTACCAGTCAAAGTATTATTTTGGATAAAAATATATAACTTTGTTTCCTAGTCCTGTGCTACTTAATATCTTTTGATCTCCTAAACTGGGTAATAACTTTAAGTAAATATTTAATTTGTTACTCATGATAGTATTTTTAATACAACTGAATTTTTAACACCATTGCATGGTCCTGCGCGTAGAATCGTTAAGTATAATACGGATGGGCGTACGTAGGAGGAAAAAGTAAGCCATATTCGTTTGAGGAAACATTACAAAATTAATTCTACAACTGATAAAAAAATAAAACAGGAAAGAAGAAAAATTATATAACCGTATTATATCTTTATCAAAAATACATATCTAAAAAATCCTCTTGCATCTGTAATCTAAGAATTAAAAGGTCTTTAACACTTTCAACGCTACTGATGAGATATCTCGTTTTTCAGATACTTCTAATTACAGGTTTCTATGGGTTAAAATTTGTCTCTTATGCGAATTTAGATAAGTTGAACTTTCTAATACATATCTAAAGAATACTTTTACTTTTTTCATTTACTTTTTTGCATAAAAAAGGTCAACAATCGAAAGAATTGATATTTGTCTTTTCATGGAGTTTTCATCTAATCCATCCTTAGCGATGAATGTGTTAAGAGTTCACTTTTGATGTAGGCAGTCATTAAGTCAGAGAAGGAACAATAGATTTTGAGGACCTTGTAGAAAGATAAATCTGAAAATTATATGACAATTTTTTGCCCGATTGTATAGTTTTATTTAATGATATTAAAGTTCCCGTTTTGAAGCAGTAGAAAGATTTATTTAGAGTCAGTCTCGTCGTTTTGAACTGAGAACGCATAAAACAAGATGGCGCCTGAGGCGATAGTTCCTTTCCTAATTTCTACACCACTCCCCAGACAATAGATATAATTGTTACCACTCCAATATAAGATACAAGTTTTGTGCGAGATGTGAAGTTCTTTTCCTTTTTCCAGATTGTATTGTTTTATTTGATAACCCCCGTTTTGAAGCAATAGAAAGGATGACTTAGAGAGTCTCGTCATTTTGAAATGTGAAGACATAAAGCAGGATATCGCTGAGGTGGTAGCTCTTTTCCTAACTTCTACACCACTCTCCAGATAACTGATATAGTTCCAATGATATATTCCACTGATATATTCCACTATTCCAATATATGATATAGGTTTTATGCGAGATGTAAATGTTTCAGAATAGATTTTACATCTGTGAAAAAGTCCATCTTCTCAATGATAAGCTATTAAAACTTACAAATAATCATCGAGCCAGAATTGATTATATTTCAAAACAATATTAATTTTTATCTTCTAGTCATAAATATATTCATCCTTAAATAATCGCAATGTGTCTCATAATTGTAAAATCTTTTTTAAGATAAATTCATCGGATTATGATAATTCTCTTTTATAATTGGTACAATTAGACCTAATGAACGTGTAAATGAAAATTCTATAAACAAAGAATTCAAAATGCAAAATGGTGAAAGCAAAATAAAACAGCATGATCTAATCTAGAATGCTCATCTATTAGATATTGTACTTAAATTAGACTTTATATGTCGATGATAACCAGTTGTATTTCTTTTAATTGTTTGTAAATAAAATGGTTGTGGTTATTGATTTCGAATCATGAAATTTTTACGAAGGCATTTAAATGAATCGAGTCTCGTAATTCATTGAACACAATAGTGATATTTGATCCAAACAGAAAGAAAAAAATTGGTGCATTCTGTAAACAAGAAAACAATTTATCAATTTTTAGATTTCATTAGATGCCATTACTGTAAACCCTGCCTAAATACATGTATTTTTCTATGCAAAACAAGTGCTTTATAATCTAACTAATCTCTAAATCTTTTGAGAAATCGGGAAGTGTTTTTGAAGCAGCACATAAAAGAAAATGAGGGTTGGAGGGAGAGTGCAATGATTCTAACTTCCCCAACTACATCAAAATAAACTTTAAACTAATCCAGTTTTCATAAATAATTTTTAGCATAAGAATCCAAACATTATTTATATATATATATTATATATATATTTCTGGACTACTTAGAATCTCTGCCTTTGCATTTAAATAACATTTTTCATTTGTTCATGAATGTCTACGAAGACTTAACATTTCATAACAAAAAATGTTTTGCTAAATATTACACTTTAAAGTATCATAAATGGAATGAAAATTCTCCAAAATTTCAAAAACATTCAACGGAACGACCACTTAAAAATAAATGGGACAAATAAAATATAAAAGTTTTAAGAAACATACCATTTGTTAAATACTACTTAAAAATCTTTTTGATTCCGCTTGTCGATAGTTTTAAGAAAAATGGTAATCCTACTAGAATTTTCTAATTTCCATCATCGAAATGAGTAATAAAACATGTTAAATTTAAGACATTCAAATTCCGCTTTCTTTTAACTCAATTAGTATTATATTATATGTCGTAAGTTTTTAATTAATTATAATTCAGCATTTAATTCCAAATGAAAACAGTGAGTTTATTCCGACATTATTTATTATAATTTCATAGTAAGACCTTTAAAATATATAATATTTTCAGCTGCTTTTGGCGCAATAATATTTTTTGACTTCCGAAATACGTCGAAAAGAAAATGACATTAATTGTGCCACACTTTTACATGACATTAAACCAGATGCAGAATATATTCTGTGCTCAAAAAGACTTTTAAAGATCTCATTATTTATTTAGAAAAATTTACAACCTCTTCCCCTCAGATATTCAAAATAGTTTTTGACAGTGATAAAATTTTGTATAGAGTTTGAATTTCGTATTTTTCTAAATTATAGGGTTTCCAGTTACTAAATATAATTTCGTATACTTAAATCGTACACTTCAATAGAATTATGACAATTACAATTTCTATTAGCTGTCCTTAGTTTATTGTTATTGAAAAATATATCTAAATCATAGATATAGAAAATTTTAAATATATAACATAATTGGTTTAGAACTAATAATCTCATTTTGTCATTAAAAATACTCAAAATACGAGAAAGGAATGATCATTTGACTACTGAGACTTGCTCAGAAATCAAAATTTCTAATATATATTTTTATATTAATTTTTAATCAAAAGTTTTAGTTTTGTTTAGATATATTAATGTCTCTTTTAAAAGTCCCACCGATGCTATTTGGGGTTTTATCATAATTGGATATATCCTCAACTGGAGCCGGGATGCATCTTGTAACCAGACTACCATGAGCCTTTACCTAATCCAACTTGTCTCCGTAGTAAATTTTTATATTTTCATGACTTAATGCTTAAATCATTTCACGTATTAATTTTCATTCCATCTAGCTTTTTTTTAAATCTTTTTACGCATTCGAAATAATGTTAACAGATCGAATTTTAAACTGAAGGCTAATTACACACAAAATTGTACATTGTCAAATAAAAACACACATTACTACGAAATAATGTTTTTAAATATAAAATAAAAGTCATCTTTTAAAACAAGGAAAAGATTTAAATTAATAACACAAAAATATAGCATCATTAATTAGTTTTATTAAGAAATAAGCATTTTATCATAACTATTTAAATATGCATAAATAAATTAATGCAATTTTGAAATAAGCGTTTTGTATATTCCTAACAGCAGATAAAAAATACAATTTTAAGCGTGTCTCCGCATTCAAATTGGCCTTTTAGGACCGATCGACCTTTTAGGCTATTAAATGTTTAACGAAAAGCAGTTAATTGGCAGAAAATTACTGCAAATTAAAATTATATTTTACAGAACAACGGTCGAAGTCCTACTACAGAGTTGATGACTGTTAAAAAAAACATGTTTGAATGTTTTCATGGATGAGTTTGAATTCCATCATAGCATTTAAAAGCATAGTTATAGATAATGTATCAAACTGAATTTAAAATTTTATTAAAGTTAAGGGAAAATTCTACGAAAATAAAATCGATATCATTAAAAAGATAATTTTTTTTATAAACATAGTAAAAGAATCTATTAACTAATTTAATAATTAATAGTAAAATAAAATTAATATCATTAAAAAGGTAATTTTTTGATTCTTAAAATAATACAATGGAAGTTGTAATAATTGCTATGGAAGTTTAGTTTAGTTATATTAACATCAAGTTGTAAAGCAACACTAGGGTTATTTTGCGACGAATCTCGTAATTTTGAACCACGGTTAGATGGCGAGAACGATACCTGAGCTGGCACCCCCTTCTCCACACCACACCACATCAGCGGGAGGATGCTTGGCCCTGGCGGATTTAACGTGCAACAGACCCCCTTAAACGGTTTTTTGGTGGAATTGGGTCTCGAACCGACGACCCTTCGGCTCACGAGCCCAGACCTTACCACCAGGCCACCGCAGCCCATAATTGTTATGGAAGATACGAACATCAGTTTCCATAGGCCAATCGTAACTAATACTTACCTATTTGATTACCCATTTAAGTCTATTTAGCGCTCGATTGAACTTACTATTTGAAGCCTGTTTCTTGATTTCTTTTATGCTCTCTTCTCTGACTGAATGTACTCTTCAGTAAGACAGCAAAAATCTCAAGAAATTTTTAAGCAATATTTTTTTAGATCCATTAATTAGCTCCAAAGATTTAAATTCAATGCAGCTGTCAAAACGTTTAATGAAGTAGCGTTAAGTTGGTACGATGATTATTTTACAGTTCACTGTTGCCATTCGACTATAAGTTATAAGAGCGATTTCTGTGCCACGTACGTTAGCGCTTCATATATATAAATATTTACGTATGTTTGTGCATGTGCAATAAATGTACTGTCTATAAGAACCATGTGCAGGTCTTAAAGGCAACAACAGAAATATAAGTGACAGTAAAACGTATCATAACTGATTGACACTTCTTATTGCAAACTGCAAAATACCTAGATTAAACTATCTAAATAAAAGGATTCCTCTATGAATCAATAATGAAAAGATAGTTTTAGCAGATTCTTTGATTTAAGAGTCAGAAATCATAACTCAAATTCACAGTAATCATTGGTCCAGACTTCATATGCGTTTTCTTTTGATATGCCAAATTTCGTCGATAAGATTCATCTATTCAATATTAAATGTACTGTATTAAATATACAATATTGGATAGATTCATCACTAAATTTACACCCCCCCCCTCCCCCTGCATACAATTGTGAATTTGGGTAAACTCGTGAATTCTTTACATGCACTGGTGAACGATAATTACAAAATATAAATATTTGGCATGAATCTACATTTTTACCGAATCTATCGTGAGAATATGCATTTTGGGTACATTTTGCCAACAGATTGACTCTAAAATTTTGCTTGGAATTACGATTATAAACACAGAATAACAGACCGAATTTCCTTAATTTAAATCGCTACGTTTATGAATTATTGAATTTTTATTTATCTAGTTATTTGTGTTTTGTGGTTACTGAATTCACTTGTGCTCGTACAGCCTTCATGTGAATGGATTTCAATCAAAATTTGATAGAAATCACTAAGTTTGGTCTTGATCCATATATCAAAATTATTCCGTCTAACTCAAAGCATCTTAAAGCATTATCGTGTTCACATACGAGCAGACTGACTGATGAACAGACAAATAAAAATAACAGACATGACACTAAAAATGTATTTTTCGAACACTGGGTGGTCTGAAGAGTGAATATTTATCAAAATCTCGAATTCTTCATACGATTTCAAAATTTTCTGTATATTTCGTATATAAAAATGTGTATTATCAGCTGCCCAACCACTGTTACTGTTTCTCCTTTCCGCAATACTGCAAATCCATCCAGACTGATTTTTCATCATCCATTTGCCACACTCAAATTAATCCATACTGGAAATATAAAATATTGAGAGCACATTTCGCACAACAAAACAAATTTTTACGAAGTAATAAATATTCTAACAATATTTTCCTTTTCCTAAAATTATAAATTTTTAAATAAACTCTGTAAATGAATTAATTTCGATTCTTAAAAACGCTATTAGAAAAATAATATTAAAGCACCATTTTGTTAAAGAAGGTAATGCATTTTTACAGCCATGAAATTCATTTATTTATTAAAATCACACTTACTTCCATTTTACAATTTATTATAAAATAGACGAAATTTTTCTATAGTAAATATAAAATATATAATTTGCTTTAGCTTTATAATATTATTGACCTTGATTTCCTTTTTTCTGTTAGAGTTTTATACTGATGCTGATGAGTTAATTTAAAGATTGAAGTTCAGCAAAATGACACAATAAAAGTCTCAAAAGCTTCAGCAAATGAAAGTCTCAAAATGAATTTGTCTTGGATATTCTATCATATCAAATTTAGCATTTTTCCATTACGGTAAATATTTTGAAGAAATATTATTTTCAAACAATTCTCAGAGACATTGAATTTAAGATATATGGTATATCATTATTTAAATATGCTATTTAGCAAATTACATTTCTTGATACTTGAGTATTAAATATACCTTTATAGCTACCGTATAGCTGTCAACTTTTCATTTTAACATTTTTAATTGTTTGATAATTTTTAAGAGCCCATTTATTAAAATATACTCGACCATTTAAATTGAAAAATATTTTAAAGACACAATATAAAATTTTATTACAAATATTTTATTATTAAAAAGAATTATGATAGAATTTTTAAAGAGATGTTATTTATAAACTTATTTCATGATGCATATAAATATCTTGTCGATACCATCTAAATCATCAGTTAATTTTGATGTTTGATGTAAATCATCTTTCTTTTTTATGTGGTTATTGATGGATTAATGTATTAAATATAGTTTTAGAAGAGGAAGTTTATTATTTTCCTTATTGCTTGCAAAGACATTTGTATCAAGTCTTTTCTGATAATAATCAAAGAAATTTCTATCATATACGTGGTGATAAGAACTGTTGATATTTTCCGTTGAATAGTTTGTATGAAATTCTCAACACGTTATAAATAGAAGAGTGTTACAGCTTCACGCCGATAGATGACGTATCTGTCGAGTACAAAGTTTTTGTTAATTCTTTTTTGTATCAGAAAGTAGAGTGGGTAGAACGATGTTGTGACCTAGACGTGGCATCCGATTGTGAGTGGTGTCCTAATCTGTAACAGTCTACCTGAAGGGGCATAAAAAAATGTGTCCGAAAATAAAATGGTGTTCACCAGAAAGAATGAGTATTATTTGAAGAGAATTACAAAGAGCATTATAATATCTTTCGAAGTCAGTAAATAAAATGTATTCTATTTCCTTTTCATATTCCTTGTGTACTATGGAAGTAGTAATATGATTACATATGTCGCCGTTTTGTCGACATATGTTTCAATTTGAGAAATTTAAAACTACACTTGAATAGTATATAAAAATATAGCTTCTGATAGCATATAAAAATATAGCCTCAGTTCATTCATTTCACGTTATAAAATTAAGAACATTGAAATATTCCATTCAAAATTATTACTCTTAGAGCACCACTATCCCTATTTTAAAAACAGAATTATATATAATAAAATATTTAAGTAACAAAGTAATTATTAAAATAATCAAAGAAATGTGTAATAGTTACGATATAAATAAAAAGGCGGACGTTTTTAAAGCTTAAGAAAAAAATCCGCTTTATGCTACTGTGTAAAAATTGGAAGGACATTGTTTGTTGAATATAGTTTTAATTATTTTTTCGACATAAGATTAATTTATATACCCATAGTAATTATATATCCATTTTGGATTGTAAAATTAAAAAAAAGGAGGAAAGAAGGCTTAAATCACAAGAAATCAATCATGGCAGTCATAAATTTGCAGATTCTAAAAAAAGAGGGCATTCTGTTTCTAAATACTGAAAAATGTTTATAAATAAATCTAAATTCAACAAAATATCGGAATGGCAACTTCTTCCAATTTTCGACAGTCTAAGTAAAATATTTTGACACTCTAGTCTGACGAATTCAGAGGTGGAGGTTTCCAGGGTCGAAACCCGATTCGGAAAAAGAACAATTGTGTATACGCATTTGATGCACGATAAATTCATATGGATCAAGTGCCTCATGTTGAGTGATTTAAGGAAAAGATGCTGGTTAAAGATTTATCCAACTCATCAGACTTAAATTTAATTAATATCAGAAGGCTTAAATGTAATTAAACTAATATAATTTTGAGATTGTGGAAAATATATATTTCGTTCATGCATTTTAAGACACATTTTTGTTTTCTTAATATTTTCTATAACATAATAGTATTTTATTAATTTGATTGTGTGTATCATATACAAATATATTAGAAGAAATTATAAGGGGACAGTATTTGTAATTTCAAACAAGAAAGATAATATTAGATATTGTTTAAGATTGCCCAACAAAATTCTGTAAATGATATCAATAACTATTTACTTTCTAAATATGTTTCAACATGAAAAAATGATAATTAATATAAAACAGTAAATTTCAAAATAATTCAAAACACTTCACCGAGTCTTGTTAAATTTCTTGGTATGTGCATAATATAATTCCCGAAAAATACCATAGCCATTCATTTTAAAACATTTAGCTTCCTCATAGACCTTGAAAAGTATATCTTCGTTTTATTCCATCACGGAAGGCATTATATATGTACAAAAAGGGATGACTGACTAGCGTCCGTTCACCAGCAATACAAGAGCAGAAGAACGTAAAAGAAGGGGGAAATATTTTTCCCAGTGCTTATATACTGTGAGATTTTGATAGGGATTTCTCTACACGTGTCGACGCAGGTAAGGGGATTATAGGGATCGTTTAAAGGAATGTCTTAGCTCAACATTTTTTTATCCTTTCACTCTTAGTGTGGGAACTTACCGATGTCAGCAATTTTACAGAGCTACCGTTGCATTAATTAAATAAAAAAAGATGGAATTGGATCAGAGAATAAGAGAACATTTTAGAATTAAGTTGATATGGGCTAAATTAAGCTAAAAATTAGGAAATTAATTAAGTTTAAATCAGACTTTAAAATATCATTACATATATATATTGTTAATCAAATATTTTACTAAAACTCTTTATCGTTCAGATGCCTGTATTTTGGAGGAAACTACTTTTATATTTCCGAAAGAATGACATTGATCCCATATCAAATATAAATCAGTTGATTTTTGTCAGAATTAATGAAAATAAATTGAATTCAAATGAAAAAATATTCAATTCAATAAAGTATTATATTAAATCTCTTTTTTTTATTGTGAGTATTTGCATCACGATTCAGAACGCCTTTGAAAAAGAGAATCCGATTCTCAGAATAGCAAAACAATTTGCATGGAACTCTCGTTTTCTGTCGCCCATCGCTTTTTCCTCCCCACCTGGAAGAAAAGGTGAGAAGAAATTCTGTGCGCCACGGTGCGTGACCGAAATGAACTAGTTTTGGAATAAAATGTCCGTGTTTTGGCTGTACGTCACTCAAAACTCTCTCCGAAACCGTAAGTGGGGGACTTAACAGTTTTGTGCCAATGCCCTGCGTCTTCTGGAATACATGAGACGCTTTCTCACCTTCTCTCCACTGCTCGCTTGAATACTGCTCTTGAAAATGCTGTTACGAAGTTCAAACATGGATTGGTATGAGAACTGAAACTTATTTTTATTTTATCGGGGACTTTATTCTCTTCTGTTTATAAACATTGATGCGGTTAGATGCATTTATTAAAATTAAATTTAAATTGATTAAAAAATTAATTGAAATTAATTCAGGTCTTAGTATTTTAAAAATTTAAATAAAATTTGAATGGGAATAACATTGTTAATTTAATTCTATTCTTGAAAACTTGAATAGTTTCCCCAATTGTTTTTAGTGCAGCTTAAATATTTCTTAAACAGTTGCTGTGTATGTAAATTCTATAACACACCACATAATTAAATTTATAATAAGAATATTATAGATGATAATGAGTTAAAAAATAAAAAAAGAGTATGCTTACATATATGTAACGCTCTTATATAAGTACCCTTAAATCCATTATATGAGACATATTTAATAAATTAATTAAATTATTAATTTGTAGATCACGTAACATTTAAATATTAATTTTAAAAACTCATTTTTTATAGTATTCTATTAACCCTAACTAAAATTAGCTAAATTAAACAAATATTCCAAAACAATCCATGAAATTTTCTGAATGATAAACGGTATTTCCAATTTCAATAAAGACATCATCTTAATGCAAACTAGTTCTGTATATTAATTCGTGCAAATAACCTTAAGAAAAGTTTTTTAAGGTAATGTAGTTGCAAGAAAAAGATAGAGAATGTCTAGATAAATTCCTTAATATGCTAATAATATAACATATTTTTCAAAAATGTACCCATCTTAAATTATTTTATTATTATGCTAATGAATATAAACTTACACATTATAAAGATCTTTGAAAATCATTTCAAGAATGGCACATCATTATAGCTCTAAGAATATACTTTTATATAGCAAAAAGAAATTTTAATTTGCCAAAATTTCTTGTACACATTTGTTTTTTATTATAAAATACAAATGGATACAACCAAAACCACTTCCCACAAAATGAATGCTTTATTAAAGGTCAATCCAGAAATTCCGAGTTATTTTTTAAATACTATTTAACTACAGTAATGGATTTTCAACTACACTCATTATGCTCTTTTAGTTATTAGAATACTTTTGTTCATCAAACGTCTGCTTCACTAATATTGTGTTCAAATGTGTATGTTAAGCAATCTGGTGTCATAATATATAAATCTAAATGTATTTTCACGATGTACATAAAGTAATAAAAATATTAGCATAAAATAAATCATTAACATGTTAAAAAGGAGTTGCACTGTGAAATTAAATTGGCAGCAAGTAGATAAGTAGCGGCCGTGGTACAATAAGTTTTTCGCCCCTTGTCATTATCAGTAGTTTTGCAAGCACAAACTGCGTCTACGTCATGATATTATTTTTGCGCTCTTTTTTTTTCATATTTTTCATCAAAGGGAAGTATGCAAATTAATATTTAGCCATCATGGTATTCGGAACATCCATATCCTCCTTACCTCCCAATCACTACGCCTATTATTTACTGAAAGAAGGGCCTCATTATGGGCTCTGCCTAGGGTCTCAAAACACTTGAATCCGCCACTGTTTAACACCCACAGAAGTCATAGGAGTTCAACGGATAAGATGAATTTATTGTATTTAGTTTAAAATTGACTCCCAAATCAAATTTATTCGAGAGATATAAATTACTAATATAATTAATGTGAATTATGTATTGTAAAGCTTTCCAAGCACTTTAAAAACTATCATATAAAATTTCCAACTACTTGAACAAAATGATACTTACATAATGTAATATTTCAAGCCTTTATTACGTTAATTTTATTAGAAAACTCTAAATAAATAATCGCCTATTTGCTTATATTATTTTTTGTAAACTGAAAATCGTTTTTCATATTGGAGGGAATAGAAAAAAAACCCGCATATCTATTCAAGTTCTAGTTTAAAATAATGATAAGAGTTTTCAAAATATCTCAATCGTATTAATGAAAAACATTTTCTTCTATTTATTATTTCATGAAAATAATTTGAACTCCAAGCAAATTTTAAATATGTAGAGAATGTTGTTAAAAAAGAGAAAGAAAATAATTTTTGCTAATTGATGAAACAAACATGTGTCTTAATAAAAAACAATAATTTGTAAGAAATTAAATATAATTATGTTCTTTTATATGATTATTTATATCATTAATATCTTGTATATTATTTATATAATTATCTTTTTATATTCTATTACATGTTAGTTTTGGTAGTGGAAATATAAATATTAATGATCATTATTTTTCTTATTTTTTATAGTACAGATAATAAAAAAAAATCTATTCATATTGTACAATATTTATGTTTATTTTTATTTTATATTATATATAATTATAGCTCTATGCAAGTTCCATCTAAGTTACCTAAAATTACTTCTTTGCATCAAGAACAAAATAATCATATTGAGAATAAACAGCTCGGATAACTAAAATTTAAGTAAATCATAGAAAAAATCTAAATCGTCCCACTGCGATGTAAGGAATTATAAAATTTTAAACAAAGAGATTTAGCTTACAACACTCTAACAATTTGTGTTTGAAAATCATTCTTAAATAAAAAATAATAATACCCGATTAATTTGGAAATATCTCTCAATTTGATTTTGATAAATTCTATGCATATATATGTTTAGTACGATTATTATCGCAGTAAAGATTAAACAAAATCATTATAAATATATATTTTACACAAAATATTCTGCAAAAAAGTAAGTTTAATTAAAATTTAATTTATGGAATGACCAATAATGCAAAATTTCATTTTTAAGGTTTTTGACTTCGTTGATATTGGCCCTGAAAAAAAAACTGATCTACAAATTATTAACTTTAATATAAAATTAATAAAATTACTATGCTATTATAAATGCATTCAGCATTTCTATCAAAAATTTTTTATATTTTTTATTGTCAAGTATGTGAAAATATATTTAAGAATTATTGAATATCAGGGAAATATGTTTTATTTTGTGTCTTATAGATACTTTTGTTCTTAAAAAACTGTAAAAAAAAACAATTGACACATTATTTAGGATGCAGATATTTAAAATTAACTTAATATTTTCTATCTCTTTAAACTAAACTTTTACAATATTTTTCTTTTTTTCGTTCACTGTTGTCAATAACTGATCATATTTTAAAGTAATAAAGCAGCTAAACAATGTTTTATTTAATTAAGTTATCAAAGAGTAGGAAATTTAAAATTTAAAACAATTGCGAATGGCAGTTGGTTATTTTTTTGTTTTAGATAAAATCATTATTCATTAAAAAAAATTTAAGCAGACGAATTTAAATCAGCATTTCAAAAATATGCCTTGCCAGTATTATTGAATACACGTATTGTGAATAATTTATAATATGCACTTATATTTTAAAATAGAATATACTTACAACGCAGAGTGGCATTCAAAATATCAATCATATAGTTAGATTTTGATAAAAAAATATTTAAAATATAGTAATTGTATGACTAATGATGCGATTAGAATGAAAACTGATGTGAACATATATTCAAATAATCTTATAAAAAGAAAAAAAAATCATTTATACCTAATAAACCGAAATACAATATAAAATTTGAATGTTGTATATTGTGAAATAATATAGTATGCTATTTCGAAAAATAAAATAAACCTTGATAAAGATTGTAAATATTTTTGAAATAGGATTAGAAATAGTTAATGAAACAACATATTGCAATGAACAATAACTAAGTGAATGATGCCAAAAGCAAAAGGAGGGGAAAAAATTCCTTACTCAACTGATGGTAAAAATTATTTTTTATAAAAAAAGAAAGAAAATTGTTTCCTCTTAATTATTAGTTACTGTGTAGTTAAAAATCGGAGTATGGAAAAAAAACCTTCCAATGACTGACAATTTAATTAATTTTATTTTAAAAATCAACTTAATTCTCATTCAAGCATAATATAAAAATACATCCATTAGAAAAATTTTTATAGCCTCATTTTACTTTCTCCACACTTTAAATACATCTGTTAATCAAATGCAATTAAATTGTTAATCAAATGCATTTACAGTTTATAATTATTCCCGCAAAGCTTACAAACTTTAACACTAGGTTTACCAAGGGGCAATTCTGATCCCTCTGAGAAAACTTTTTATTCATTTTCTTCAAGAAAATTATTGATGTATTTTATGAGAATACATTAACTTATACTTACATTTATAAGACATATAATCTCACATGTTATCTTTTTCCTTTTTTAGTTTCGGAGGAATGTATATAGTATACCTACTTTTACCGAAGGGGTCATTTTGACCATTCGAATAAATATTGTTGAGAATACATACATTTATATTTAAACATGTAACGGCTTGATAGGGACGCACATAGATATAAATATGTGTTAGAGAAATAAGTTACAGAAATGTTATAGAAAAAAGTGTGCGTTAGTAAAATGAGTGCATATAAGAAGCAAGAAAACAAAGACGAAAGGAGAAGATGAAATAATGATAGAATCTATTATAGGTTGTTAGTAAGAAGACGCGTGAGTCAATGTTTTGGTAGAAGTAGATGGCAGAAGAATAGATAATCTTGAAAACCTAAAATAGAAAAAAAACATTTTTTTTTAGTAAATAAACACAGAGGAACTGCCTTTTCATTGTACCACACTTTAACAAATATATTGAAAATATAAAAGTTTTTTCTACTGTAACTTCATAATAGATAGGACAATTGATATTTTTTTCCAATTAAATATCGAAAGTCGAAATATTGAAAGTGAAATATCGAATATCTGTAAAAATAGGTATATGCCAACTCATGGTAAACCTAGTGTTAAATTTTACTTATTGGTTTCATCAAATTCGGACAAATAAGCAAATACACGCGTTTGGCTCATAAAGAACTGCTTCATAAACATCATCAACGAACGAATTAAGTACCATAATCAATCAAAGCAAATATTTCACAATCTAAGATAATAAAATTTAACGTCGCATTTAATAGGATAATTAAAGTAGGTAGCAGGAAAAGTAGAGGAAAAAAGAATTTTTTTCTCAACTCAACAAATGAAAGAAAGAAGACTGATTGAATTTTATGATCTACAATATCATTAAGAGCGGAAGTAGAAAAAAAACAGGGAAAAAAGGCCACTCACACAAATGCCTTACAACTTAATTCCTTTTATTAAAAGTTTTAATTGAAATTTTAATTATTGTTCATCCAAGCGAAGTTTTAAAGAAAATCAGTTTAAAGGAAATGCCTCTAAATGTCTGAATAAAAGATGGTTTCATTGTTTGTCGTCAAATGGATTAATTAAATGCCAGTTTACGATGCCAATAATTAGTAATTCAATTTCAGTGTGACACTTCGCTCCAGTGTTACAGCCTAGTACTTATCTGTCAGTATGAGAAACAATGTCTAGAATTATGAAATTTTTATCTGTTTCCCATGAATAAGCTCTTCCTTTATCTTGAAATACCATTTTACTTCAGATTATGATAACAATGGATGGGTTTTTCCTATAACATTTTTTTTTTACTCAAATCAACAATAAAAACTTCTAAATTCTTTCAAAATGTATATATTTAGTCAATTGGAGATCAATAGGAAATAATTGCTTGCCATGCAAATACTATGAAAAATAAACTACATAATTTGAGTGATCGTAATTGATAACAAATAAGATAACAATAGCAAGAACTTGTGATACACAAGGGTAAAATTGGACAAATAAGAGTGAATTGGTGTATGATAAGTCGATAATCAGTGTATTTGCATATTAAAATGAGCACTATCAAAGTATTTGCTTGCATACTTTGAAAATAGCTTTATCTTTGCTTGTAACATACAAATGAATGATAAAAATGTACCAACAACTTCACGAACCGTTAAATCAACTCGTGTTTATGAATGACGATAGTTTTTGAAATTACTCTAAAATAAGTAAACAGTTGAGAAATGATCGGCATTCCATTTTCCGAGTCGTTAACTTTGTTCATTCAAAAACCATTATTTTTTATTGTGAAAAAAGCTTGAATTATAGTTTCGCAGTTGTTATTTTGCTTTTATTGCTTATTGGGATTATATAGAAAAGAACTTTGAATCGAAACAAGTGTTTTGAAGGTAAGATTATTTCCAATAATTAATTCATATTTTTTTAAAGAAAATTTAGTGAAGATGTGTATTTAAACATACAGGCATATAAGTAATAAAAGAAACTATCTTAGAGTCTTGTGATGTTGTGGTGTTTTTTAAATAATTTTTAATAATCTCGAAATGCCTTTTGAAAAGGAATGCGTGGAAATAAATATATTGAAACACAAACATAAGAAATAGACATGGAATAAATCACGAGTTATTTTCTTGTATCATTATTGCAAAATGTTTCTTCATAATTGTTTGCAGTATTCACTTTTCTTTCTTATGGAACACCACAAGTACGTGGATAGGAAGTCACCGAATAAGTAAGCTGATTCTCTCTTCCCCAGATAAAAATATAATCAGTCCTGCTCCTGTGGAAGAGATCTAGCCGTGGCTGTGGAGGAGATATAGTGGAACCTCTGATTTGTTGTTAGGATTATTATAATTTCTCCCCAAGGCGTTAATCAATAGTAACATATGTTAAGAAAATTTTAGTAGTTGAAATATATTTTTGGGCGCACTCTCTTAGATGACACCACTTAATTAGTTGTTGCAACAGCATGTTTGCAAAAAATATATATGACAAAAAAAATTTTCACGGCATTTTTTTTATTCGTCAAATTGCGCATGAAAGCGATAACTGGTTGCATTTCTCATTATAATTAAATTTGTCTCAGAATTTGGGCAAAATTTGAATTATCCTCCAGATTGCCAGTTTTTTATTACGACGACGACAAGAACGGAATCTTTTAAGGAGTACATGAGATCTCAACCAGCAACCTTCTACGTAGATAAATTTTTTTTTAACTGTTAAAAAAATTTATTTAACTTATTAATTAGTCAGACATTTAGTCTTTTATTGTTATTTAATCTTTACTGCTTCACAATTAAATGAAATTCATGTGCCTTGAATTTATTTAACATCGCTGCGTAAGCTAGTTGGCGTGAAAACAGTTCTGGAATGAAACTCTATAATGCTTCAGAAATCTTTTATGAAATCATTTAAATATAAAATTATGTCCTACGTAATATTTATGTTAATACATAACAAAATAAAATTGAATTTTACCATTAGGAAAAGTAACATATAGTATATAACGCAAGAAACATTTTAAGCGGAATTGACATTCAAAACAGTTGTCTGTCATTGAAAAACAGAAATCACTCAATTGTTATCTTGACATATTACTAGAAATGGATACAACTAGAAATTGCTTGAAACATTAGAAATTTTCCGAAGTTATATTAACTGAGATCGAATCATAATCATTATTGTAATGGCTATCGATAAGAGTGGGAAACGCTGTAACACTTAAACTCTCAAAGTAGAGAATCCCTGATTTTTGCTAAATCAGAAATTGAAAGGTTCATGCAACTGGTAAGGTAAATTGGTTTTATTTTTAAGAATTAAGGCAGCATTGAAAAATCTATTTTTAAGTCGCGCATAAACTGAATTCATGAAATATACATATGTCATATTTTAAATTAAACAATCTGACACCTTTTATGGGCATTAATTCATTTCTCAAACTATAGCTGGTTACTTTACGTAAATTCTGGTAGATAAATTTTAAAATTGTACATTCTTCTATTTCGGAATTTCAATACTAATTGATATATTTTAAGGAACTGCCAATAAAATACGAAGTTTAAATCATTTTCAACGCCCATTTCTTTTTGTTGACACCATAAAAATGCATATATTTTGGTTGGAAAAATTGTTATATAAAAAACTGAAAAATTCCGGTTAGGGTAATAATATCTCTTCGTCTGTGACATGCCAAATTTTGCATGATTTTCAGACTAAATTATTCACTGCAATCGAAATTATTTAAGAACACGTAATTCCGGACAATAGTATTAATTTAACACTCTCCGAGTTTTATATTAGAATATTTGGAAAACCAAGCGTCATTTTTTTTTTTTTTTTTTTTTTTGTAAAATTGTGCTTTTCGGAAAAAATATTTAGATACGAATCACATACTGATTACATATGAATATTTTCCCACCTTAACTACGTATGAACTGGTCATTTAAATAAAAAGAAAATCATGACTGCAATTAGTTTAAACATGTTAGTCGAAACAATCTGCTATATTGCAGTACGAATTTTACAATTTGTCTATTACTATTTTTTTTTAACTTACAATCAATTTTACCATGGTGAATCTGGGTCCAAAATGGCGCTATATGACATTGTCAGTATAAGATTAGATAGAAAAAAGGCTATAATATTTAACTACAATTTGTATGCGTGTGTAAAATTCCATTTTTTCAGGTAAGGCACCTATATAGATAAATTTAAAATTCAAAATCTTATCTAAAAGATTATATATAAAGTGTATCTTTCCCAGATACACTATATATATATATATATATATATATATATATATATATATATATATATATACACACACAAGAATTGCTCTTTTAAAGTTAGAAGATTTAGCATTATTTAACTGCAAATGAAATACGCCTTTATCAATACAACATATTATTAATATCACAAGAAGCTTTGAATAGCATTAAATAGATCTGCATTCATTAATTCTATTATTCTTCTTAATTCAATAACTTATTATTGCTATTAACATTAACGATTTTAAAGTAGGCACAAAGCTGTAACAAATAAAATGTTGATAATTACCTTACTAATGATTACAATTCAAATAATTAAAAAATTAAACTTAGAAATGTTACAGTTTTCTAAAGCAGTTGAATTACCGAAAGTGAAAGCTTTTAAGAAATTCTAAGAGAAAAAAGCACGCTTAATGAACGATTTCTGGTTTTAGCACCAGTAGAGCGATTCAAATTGCACAAAGCTTTCTAGGTAACTGAAACTGCTGTTGGCGATTCTGGTTCGAAAAACCATTACTCGAAACGGTCTTTTAATCTCAAAATAATGCTTTTTTCACCAAACTCATGAAAATGGCTGTAAAAATTTCATCTGCCTCGAGCATATGGTGATAGTTAGTGAAACGAACTACATGAAATGTAATTGGAACAAATTCAGTCACGAAAAAAATTGCAAACCCTTTCAATAATAATTACACGTGCTTGTCAGTAATCGGTGCCTTGCTTTTGTATCATTGTTTGAGATACATTTTAAGTAGAAAGGTAATTTCTTTATATCAGTTTTATAAATGTTCATTTGGCATATACAATGCGCTTAACCAAGGTTTCTAATGGCATGAATGAAAAATTATTGGCCATAAATTTTACGAAGGAAATTACTGCCAACTGTTTTCATTTCTGTAAAGGTCGATTAAATGCATTTTGGGCATTGTGAAAGGCCCGCGATAATGTTCTTCTTAATGATTCTTTGTTGCCAAATTCACGTGGGCACACGCTACCTTGCTACCTTCTGTATTGCAAAAAGTAGAGTTAGCATTGATGTAAAAAATTAGGCTAACAAAGCCGTTGATATCTAAACAAATTGATTAGAATTATTCTTTACAGTTTGTACATAACGTGAAAAATTCGAGGTGTGTTCAAGGATTTTATGTTTCCAAGATATTTTTATTTTAAGTTTCGAGTCCATAAATATCTATGCACTTTCAAGATAATTTCGAAACTGAATAGCATTAAGTTAATTCGATCATAACATAATGTATTGCAAAATTGTGAGTAGAAAAATAGTCCCTCAGCTTAATTGTAGCTTACATTTGCACAAATACTAATAAATATAAACATATTTATTCAATTTAGTGCCAGATTTAAGATCACCGAGTGTATACAAGAAAAAAAAGCAAGGATTTTATTGATGCATATTTAAATTCTATCAATTCTTGCAGAATATCACCATCAAATGAATTAGTTTATTATTTTCTTGCAATGTTTAGTTTATTATTAGAATGTTTTCTTGCAAAGTTTCTTGACAAAATCTTCGAATGCTTTTGATTGAGTCAAGCTGATTTCTTTAATAATGATACTTAACATGTTGCCGCATACTTTTAACTTGACTATCGGGCTTAGTAACACATTGTTTGCCAATTGTTTAAGACTGTCATATGAAATTGAGCATAAGTCATACGTTTAAAAAATTATCATATTTTGTCACAGATTTTCCATGATAACCTTTGACGGCTCTAACCATCATTTGCTCATTATGACATTTTTTTCTTTTCTCAGAAAAAATGACGGTTATAATCGCCGTCATTTGCCTACATATCGCCACAACTCGGGCGGCTACAGCCGTCATTTGCAGCAACATGTTAAAAAACTTGGGATGTATGGTTGCTGAGTTTACCATGTTGGGGCCTGTAACTTTTATTTGTAATATAAATGGGAAACAATCATTTTATTAGTGGTATCCTTTTCTTTTTCATTGATATCCTCTCCTTCAGTAGAAATGTCATAATCAATCTACAGAGGGAGAATTTCAAAAACCAACCGCCATTCTTATATTACAAAATCTTAATCACTAAACATTACTGAGACTTTGGGAAATATCATGCAATTTAAACCAGAAATATCAAAATCACTTATATCAATTGATAAAAAAAAATGACCTTCCAAAAAATCCATAAACGCACAGCACCATTTCAAAAAAGTGTGTCAATTTTTGCAATTTGATATCTAGCATCAGGGTTGATCAGATAGCAGTTCAAAAGAGAAAAAAAACTGGCTTTCGTGTTCTTTTGATTGAAAGATACAATTTGGGATTTTTCTTAATTTGAAAATTCCATCGTTTATTTCTTAATTTAGACGCCGTCCTTCATAAAATAAGAGTATCCTTGTTATATGCGTAGCAAATATGTCACTTCATAGGTTAGGCGTGTGCCGTAAAACAGAAATATGCCCACCTGTAAGCTATCCCGGTGGCAGACTGTTTTTTGTATCCAAGGTCGAAAAAAAGGCGACTACTGAGATGGATCAACACCCCCTTAACGCTGTACTTCCGCACTGTATGCGAAACGTACTTGGTTCTAACTTGCACGTAAAAGTTGTTATTTCACAAATCATTAAATCATTACAACTTATGAAGGTTTTTTCGAGATTGTTTTGGATATTTCTTTTCATAAATGAGTGTTGTGTAGTTGTCATGAAAGAACCGTTATCGTTAAAGAATAATAAATAATTTAACTGAATTTTTTGAATATGCATGATTTACAATACCGTTAAAAAGCAAAACTGGATCGTTTTAGAGGACAAGGTTAATAATAAGGGTTTGTGGCAAATGTCCAAGATATTTGTATCTAGTTTTCATTTTATTATATTTGCATATTTAAATGTATCATTACTCTTTAATTAATTTAGCTGATAATCACAATCATTTTGACGCCTTGTTAAATTTAATGAATCGTGTTTCAGATCCAATTGAATGATCGTGTTTTTAAAAGAAATTATTGAAAATTTTTTATTGGTCGTTTTAAGGAAGAAGGGCTGTTGGAAATAAAAAAGGAAAGAAGAAATGCAAGGACAATTTGAAACATTTTAGAAATAAATCAAAAAATGAAATATTTTACAAAATAAAAATATCGGGAATTGCTCAAGTATTTTATAAAAACATAATTAATTGAATCGACTACTTATAAAACTATTTAAAAAAATTCAATAAATCAATCATATTAATAATATGAAAATTTTATTGAAAATGTGTAGATTGTTATATGAATGATATGGAAATTTGTAGTTTTTTTTTCTGCTACAACACTTGTGTATTTAAATGCTTTGATCATTCTTCTTATTCAAAAGTTCTATCTTGAGACAAAAATGAATTAACAATCTAAATTATGTAACGGTATGAATTTATCCTTGTTTAAAAATCTATAAACCCGTAAAAAATTTTATTAAAAATTTGTAGTTTGTTTCATGAATGATATGGAAATTTGTAGTTTTTTTTTCTGCTACAACACTTATGTATTTAAATGCTTTGATCCTTTTTCTCATTCAAAAGTTCTATCTTCAAGGAAAAAAAAGAGGTAACTGTCTAAATTATGTAACAGTATAAGTCTGTCCTTGTTTGAAAATCTGCAAATGCATAACAGGAAACTTTAAGCACGTGGGCAGTGTGTTGGTCACTACTGTAAACATTCCATCATAACATTTGATTTTTACGAACCTTACCGGAAGGTATAGGTCAATGATACTATTATTCCAAAGAATTCTTAATTAATGCATTTATTGAATGACAAAAAAAACCAGTGATGTCTTTTATATCGCCATGCAACAGTTGGTCACCAGCTTTAAGGTCACTAATAACCTACTGACCTGTCTATACTCATTAGCATAATTTGTTGCCCCACTAGTAAGCAACGCACTTAAACTTGGAACCCTTTAAAAGGAATCCTTGCTCTTGTTTTATTAAACATTCATTTTCATTAGTTTTGAATTGAAGATTTAAGCAAGATTAAAAAGCAGAAATGTATAAAATAAGAATTAGGCGAAAGAAAAATCGTTAGAATCAAACTTAATCTTACTGAGATGCAATAATCCCTTCCTATCACTAAAATAATAAAAAGTGTTTACATTTTGATGGCACATTTGCTAATCAAATTACTTTTCATTTCTTTTAACGTATCTTTTGTTATCGAAATTAAATCCTAACTTTGAAGATAAGAGATTGCCAGTATTCATTCTTTTTTCAAAGTTAAATTTATTATAATTAATGGTTCATGCTTATCGCTTTTACAATATAAATTTGACATAACCTCCTTAGTGTCGCTCTGTGAACGTCCAAATGCTTTAAAAAATCCTAGAAGTGGATATTTTCACTCTTAGATTAGCGACCGACTCTTCCCTTGAGACGAACCTTGCAATTTTGAGCAGTCGTCAAATGACAACATCGAAAAGTATACAAGTAATCACATTGTATCATATTGTTAGGGTTCCTAGATTAAATTCAACATGAGTCACTATCACATAATACTGGTATTAGAAATTATAACCTGCAGTTTATAAATGAGGATGTATGTTTGAAGTCGAAACTGTATTGCCAAGTCACAGCAATATTTCCGAATGAATTATGAACATAAAGATTAATATACACTGTTCTGAGCCGAATTGTGCGTAAACTGTTAGCGAACAACAAAATTCGATTTGATTTGTAGACTTGGTTTTACAGATAGAGATGCAAGTCTCATCGAAAGTTTGTAGATAGCGTTAAATTACATTCGAACATCTTTAAATCACTTTCAGCTCACTGTTATCCGTTCACGTCGCAGATTACCGACATTTGTTCGCGAGTATTTCATATATGTTTATATGTCTTAATTTCAACCGAACCTCCTGTGTATAATAATTATAATTTAAGATTTTTAAGTTTTGATAAAGAGCATCTTCCAGAACAAAATATTAAATGTATTAAAACTTAAACTAAATGTATTAGAATTACTTAAAGATGACGACTAACATTAAAATAAAAATAAAAAATTCTAAGTAGTCATTGAATAACAGTGTTTTAAAAAATATAAATTGTATTAATGCAGTTTTTAAAATCAAAATATACTTAGATTTATGCGAAGATGTTGGCGAATTCTTAACTGTTAATGAAATAAAGCTTTTTTTCTTCAGAAAGTGATATCTCCATATTAATTGCAGATTTCATTATCTTTCTGATAAAATGCATGACTAAGAAACAGAAGCGTACACTTAAAATTTAATATTTCACAGTGTGCATTTAAGACGGTGAAAGCAAATTTATAAAATACATTATGATTGCGACTCAATGCATTTTTTTTTATTTATTAATTTATTGCAGTCCTAAATACAACTGTCATAAACATCAGTAAAAAGTCATATACATTTGTAAAAAAATTAAAACGATTTAAATTAATTGCATATATTGGTATAATTTTTACATTAAAACTAAATACCCTTTTGATTATAGTGAAATACATGGTCATTCCAAAGAAACATATTAGTAATGAGAAAACAAACAAACAGAAAGCTTAAAATAATTGAAAAGAATATCTATTTTTTGTTCATCTAATATTATCAGATTTATCTAGAATCAATTGATATATCCCAAGAACATAGATATATTATTTTCTAAAATCTCTATTAAATTTTGAAGGAACTTGGATTTATTGTTTAAAGACAAAGATTTATTTCAATCACTTTATTAAATAACTAATTCTTGTATTGATTTTTCGTAACCTTTTTTTATTCTATCGTAATCAAAGTAAAAGATGCGTTTTTGATGTGGAGAGAAATTTATATTTTAATGCTAATATTTAAGATAAAAAAGTATTATGAATAACTCCATATGTATATTTAACCCTTTGCACACGGAAAAGTAATTCGATGCATAATTATTCACCTAATACAAAAATTTGTTTATTGCTCTGAAAAATAAGTATACATAATTGTTTTCAGTCAAATTTATATCTTTTTACCATTCTGTAGGTGTTTTCAACATTGAAAATTGAAAAATAAATAAATAAAATGTGTAAAAGATACACCATCTTGAATGGTGAGTAAGGCCATCCGAGCGCAAACTGTTCAATAAGAAATATAGCTACTTCCAATCGCACAAGCACATACTATATACCATTTAAAACGTCTATAACCTTAAAATAAATATAAATTGTAAAGAATAATAATTTTTTTAAAAAAATTTATAGCTTTTACATTTATAAAAATTAAAGTACTTTGCACTAAAAGGATTTGTAATGTGTTCGTTCCGATTAAGATTGTTATTCCATATGAATACGCAACTGTAACACATATTTCAATCGTATATGTAATGTTCTTTGGAATATGAATATTTTTCCCCAAAATATTCAATCTCTTACTGACTAATATTTTATCTTCATCCTTTAGATATACACCAATAAAGAAAATAGAAATTGTTTTATATAAAACTTTCACTAATTTGTCAATAATTGTGACAAAATAATGACATGTTCATGTCATCTGGTTATTAACTTTATAAATTTACACTTTTTATTATACAATCATTTCTTACACAATTTATCATTCATAGAATGTCATATTTAATTGATTGATTAGTAGTATTATCAATTACGTGCAAGTGTAAAACGTGTAATCATGATCAATTGAACTGATATGCGAATGAATTTTCTTTTTATTAACTTATATCTATCGAGCCATGTTCGCAACGATTGGGTCGTGAAACGTCATTGGATGACTTTTTCACCCTTCCATTTTTCTAGAACAGGTTACAAAAAAAAAATCTAGATGGTGATAGAAATATATCAATTTCAAATTTATCATCACACTTTTGTTACAGACTCTGAATTCTGAAGAACAAAAACCTGAAAAATTCATGCCGCATCCTGACATTTTAAATGTCGTTTTTGTATACAGGCAGCTATTATTTTCTATTTCAATAGGGCGGGCTTTTTCCTCTCTTCAATTATACATCGTTGATTTAATTTTAAAACCTTGTAAATACATTTTGTTTTATGAAAATGCAATTTACTTGTATTCTAATAAAAAAATGAAAAATTTTATTTTAAAATCTTCGTAAGTCAGTTCATCTAATTAATGCTCCTTTTAAAAATTTTAATTAGAACTCATAAAGGACATCAAATGTTTAGATTTCTGTCAAAATTTGAAACCATTTACAGAAACTTATTCTTTGAATCCGATTAGAAGAGAGCACAATATTTATAAAAGGTAAACTACTTGATAAATAAAATTTGGAACACACTTTTAGCATCTAAAGTATTGATTCATATCAAATTTTAAAACAAATTCGTTCAAAGCTTGACTTTGTCTATATTTTCGCATACATGCGCAGACGATAACTGTTTGTTTGTTTTGTTTAGTTATATTAACGTTCCGTTGTAAAGCAACACTAGGGTTATTTTGGGACGGACCTCGTCATTTTGAACCGCGGTCAGATGACGAGGACGACACCTGAACTGGCACCCCTCTCTCCACACCACACCACACCACACCAGCGGGAGAACGTTTGGCATGACGGATTTAACGTGCAACAGACCTCCTTACACGACGGTTCTTTGGTGGAATCGGGTCTCGAACCTGAAACCCTACGGCTCACAAGCCAAGACCTTACCACCAGGCCACCGCGGTCTGCAGACAATAACTGAAAAACGTGCAGAGATTTATATAACTGAAATGTTCTTGGTGTTCATATTAGTTACTAAAATATTAGTTCTGGGGCGAAGATTTGCTCAATTCTGCGTCAATCGATAAAACTTCGTCCAAATTATATATTTTATTTTCTTCATTAGACTATAAAACATAAAACACTCTGTGTGGGTGTTTTTTTAAAGGTCTGAGCATTTGCGGCCAAATACATTCATATAGTGAGATGCGATAATATCTTTACTATGGATTATGCGATAAAGTTTCATGAAATTTACTCCCTCTGGTTTTATACTAGAGTTTTGATACAAACTTGTTACATTTTTTTTTCACATTTAAACTTCTAAACATTCTAGCATTCTTCTAAACATTTTTTTTTCACATTCTAAAAATCTATACAATTCGGAATAAATTTTAAGGGCAGCAGTAGAAATAAAATATATCTATATAATTGGTATATATTTACACAACACGAAAAGAAAGGAAAAGTTGCTTCACATCGGTGACATCGGTGTCGTTATCTCAAGAATACCTTAATAACTATTAGCTTATTTTTTTCTCAAAAATTCTTAACAATTTTCTTTTTTTAAACTAATCTCTTCTAATCCTTCTTTATGCTAATGGATTTGTTGTAAAGTAATAAATAGGATAGAATTTCTGCATTCTACGGATGATGGTAACTTGCTCAGGTCCGTCGATAGATTCCCACTTCCAATGGCTCTAAATATAATAAATAAAAAATCAATTTATAAAAAGTTACCTTATTAATTTAAGAATAACCGAATTTAATCAATATAAGATTGGAATTACTCTTTCTGAAATTAGATTTTTTTTAAAGGGTAAAAACTATAAAGCTTTAAAATAAATACTCGGATCTAAACATTAAGAAATAATATTTCTAAAGTAATAAAACTATCTGCAATGATATATTGATAAACAATAATAAAATGGTTTCCTATTTAATAAAAAAGGAGCAAAACATTGCAAGACATTTTTTAAGGAATTTTGTTTTATACGTAATAAGCACTCTTCATAATTATTAATTAAAAATTTGCTAATCGACTTTCTACCTGAAGCAATTTAAAGTAAATATGTGTTAGATTCATATATATGAGGTTATAATGAGACAAATTTTGAAAAAAAAAATACTCTCTTCTTTAATTTAAAGGCTTGAAACTTCTGACTTCGAACATCTTGTATGAAACTTCTTATAAATAATTTCAATGAGAAAAACATTTTTGAATCCTTTTTGTTTTATAGAAAAATGTTGATTTAACGCCACTTAAACGGAAATAATTTAAATTTCCAGTACTGAAAATTATAGCTATAATCCAGTATGTTCTGCGTTTATTAACAAGTTTCATCTCATTTGAAAATTTAAAATTTATAAATCTCTTCATTTTAAATGAATTGCGGATAACAAAAGATTCATATCTAACACATATTTTACTGATTCTCAATTAATACATATTTGATGATACAATTTAATACTCAACTGATACATATTTTATTCGAAGCAATTTATTCCTTCACCAACAATTTACAAGCAATTCATTAATACATATTAAGGCCAAACACATCTAAAGTTAACATAGTTAATGTAAACGACATACAATTTTTATTTACTATCGTTTTCATAATGATTTTTATCTTTTAAGAACTAGAGACCCTCTGTAGAGGTTGTTGTTTCATGTTTGTAGAAGTGGAGTTATTAATTGATTTTACACCCTCAGTCTTATGCCTTGGAACTATGAAATATTACATATTTGTGTATTATTAATTGCAAGTATACTATTTTATTATTTTTAGAATTTATCATCAATGAATTAGTTTAATAAAATTGAATCCTCTGCTGGATTACCCATTTGGTTTTAATTTTGAAATACAACTATTTTAAGATTTAATAATGAATTAAAGTCTAAAAAATAAAAAATAATAATTACAAAGGGATAAAATTCATTTTTCAAAAATCCATCCATATAATTGCAGCATTTCATTTTTGGGTAAAAAGAAGCATGTCTTTCTTTTTTTGTTTCAAATATATTTTTTGAATGTTGTCTCGTATCTAGACATTCCAATTCTCTTTTTTTTTAAGATATCAGTTACAGCATTTCAAATAAAATGTAAATAATAGGTTAAAATTATCGAATTAAACCAATTTAAATTAAACGTGATACCACTGATTTTTAATTGCTTACATTTTTTAATGGAAATGCTCGCTATTCTTGAATTTAATTTAAAGACAACTTTTTTATGCCTAGATTTTTAAGCAATAAATGTAAGACGATATCAAAATTGCTTATGAATTGTAGAAAGGAAGTTGAAAAATGAAGGTTCTTTTGCCAAGAAATCAAATAAACAAGCGCTCATAATTTTTCTCATAAAAACTCCCAACTAATAAACCTGTCAACAAAATATTCCTTTATTTCATTTAAGATCTAATAGTGATTTGAAATCGGTGTAAAATTGATAAATCTATCGAGAAAATGCGATAACAATCCAAAAAACTGCATTCTTAAAAGATTTAAAAAGTCCCTTTTCTATATCCTATGGTTCGTCAGTTTGAAATGGAAGGATATATTTAAATAAAAAGCAACATTATTTCTTCCGTAGTTTAAATCGGATCTCCTCACTTCATTTCGAATTAGCAATCCTCTTACTGGATCACGTAATTTGTCAGTGGATTTTTTTTTTTCTGATAACAGTTAATGTAACCAACAGATCCTATTAAAGTGCCAAGAGCATACAGGAAACATACAATTTCGTCATTAATCCTCGTTTCTTCAATTTCCTAATGCTTAACTCTTTGTTCCAAGGAAATAACACGATCATTTTGAATGATTGGTGACATACATCTCATTTCAGATCCTAAAGGGATTGAAACATTTACCTCATATTTGATATTAAACGATCCTATTTTGTTTGATGTTAGTAAGCTTCGGAACAAGGAAGATGATTTATCAGTTTTATTTAATCATCTTTAATTAAAAAAGTTATTGACAAATTACTGTCTTGAGATGTAAATTATTCTGAAAAAACATCAAAGAGTTTATACTTCAATTTAAAAATTTATTCGATTGAAATCGATTTAAATTATTAGCATCTAATGCTACAATAATTTAACAAGAGAGTTAGGAAACAATTTAACTGCTTAAAAATTTAGAATAAATATCAAAATTTTAACTTAAGTCTGCTTTGATCTTATTGATTAAAACACACTTTTATAATTATTTTTTTTATTTCCTTACTGTATTTAAAAGTACAGTTTAAATCAATATGACACCTGCACTATTGCGAATGTATCATTTAGTGTAGATTTTTTAGGGAGGTACGGTATTCAAAATTCATTTTATCTAATTGTATTCAAAAGAAGAGCGTAACTCTGACAAAAAGCAGTAGATTATAGAAATATTTAATTATAGATTAATCAAATTTTCATTATTTAATAAAGTATTATCCTCTTTTCTGTATTTAATCTGCACTAAAACTTTACTAATGATTCAAATATAAAGTTAGAAATTTAAAGGAAAAATAATTCGATAAATAATATTTTAAGGTGTAATTCATTCATTCAGCAGAATTGCTTGTATCTAGTACTAAAGTCTTGCATTACACATATTTGAATTTTTTAGGATAAAACAACTCATTTAATGAGAGCTCAAATTTATAAATAAATCACTTAAATATGCAAATAAAATTACTTTCAACATTTATTTCTTTTACTTTTAACATTTCTTTCAACATTTATTTCTAATTTTCAACACTTCGTTCTTATTTTCAACATTCCTTTTTTCTTTCTTTTACTTTCAACATTTATTTCTTTTGCATTATTTCCTTGGAACAAAGAATTAATCATAAGGAAATTGGTTAACCTCAATTGGTTAAAAATATTTCTGCTTTTACTGAAAACTCCTTACACTTATTTATCAATCATATTTTAAAAATAAAATCGACGAATATGTTACTGTTTTAAAAAGAAGTTCGAACATGTTACAGTTTTATTTTATTCTAAAACCTTAGAATAAAATAAAATATAAATCTTTAAGAACGCCTGTATTTTTTCCTATTTGTTATATTATTTATATTATTCTATTTTTATGATTGAAAATAGTTTTGCCATTACAGTTCACTCGAACATCCTTTTAACATCCTATTTAACTACCTTTCTTTTAAATTCAAAAGTCGAAAACACCTGAAAATTAATTTCATTTTTTAATATTAAGCTCGAACTAAATTAAAAGACAATAGAATTAACAGTACACTTTGTTCAAGGAGGGAACTTAAAGCAATTAAAAATAAATATAGAAATGATTAAAACAAGGTCGGAAAAAAATTTCCGCATTCTCTTACATCTTAGAATATTTGTGGCAAAATCTATTAAGTTCAGTCTTGTTTATTGTTGAAAGCTTTGTAGCACAGTACTTAAATATTAACGTTTATGTTCAGGCCTCTGGACAATCCTAGTAAATTCCTTCTTTCTACACGGCTAAATCTTATCACCTGTTGATAATCAATTGCTGTCTTAAGTTCAATGCTTCATTTAAACTTCAATTCATAAATATAACACTTAAGAATTAACGACTGAAAATGCTCTGAAGGCATCTTAAATATGAAAGCGTTAACGTAAAACTTTGAAAGCAACTAATTGTTGATTTGGACCTGATTGTAGCTTAACAATATAGAGGAAACTGTTGTGAGAGAAAAAAAAAGTTTATTTTAAATGCTTGTGTCGTGATAAATACACAAGAGTATCACAATATACAGGAAGTAGAAAATGTTCAAGAAACGTTATTTGTGTAAGAAAGCTTCAGGCGATATTGAGCTAATTTTGTACATTGATTGTATTTCGTTTAAGTCCTTACATAATATAGATACTTTTCTTTTGTGAGCTAAATATACTTCTTTTAATTGTTTTCTAAGGTAAATAGTCGCTGTTTGTTCTATTTATTGCTTATAGCTCCATTTTGTTGGGAAATGATATGGCTTGTTACAATATGTAAACAGAATTTTATTTTTGGAAATGAGGTCGACGATATCCAATTGAGTAAAAAAACCCCTAAAATCAAATGCGAATAAAAGATTTTAATTCAAACTGACTACTGGAGTTCTCTTGACGTTTTAATTTGAAGTAATAATATGCTGAAGATACAAAATAAAACTTGTGTTTTTTTGTTTTTCAAGTGAAGTATTTGGAGAATATTTATATTTTTAATTAAAGAAGTATGAAAGATAGTTTGCGAACACAAACTCTCTGAAAATATTGATTTTTTTAGTTAAAGCTTACTTAATATTCACATAAGTATGCATGTTTAAAACATTATTTTAAAATTTTAACGTTTAAAGTGCTACTGATCAGATTAGCATTTCGGTAACAAGTGATCCGTAATATAATTGATTTTATGCGCCGTAATTTTCATTATTTTTATTTTTGATAACTGCAATAATTATGTGTTTGGGTATAAGGGTTTGAATTTAACATAGATGTTAAGCGTGTATGATTAAGAATGAATGCTGCATTTGCTACGAATTACAACTCGATTTGCAATGCAATAAACTAGTCTTCTCATCTACACTTTTATTTTCTCGTTTATGAAATATAAGGGTAGTACATTTATTGTCAAAAAACTCGAACTCTTGATTTTGACAAATCTCTACGTTTCAGATTCCCCGAGTTCGAAAAACGCACTTTTAGCAATATCTCTGTCAATCTGTCTGTGACAAAGATAACTTAAAAACGCTTTGAGTTGAGATGAAATTTGGTATATTATCTTTAAACCAAATTTGTATATATTTTTAATCAACTTTTGAACGAAATCAATTCAAAGTCTGTATAGCTTAGCTACCTGAATATAAATTTACGCGATAATTGCAAAACAAAAAGAAGTAGATAAAATTTAGTACACTGTTTAAACATCAGAACTGCAGATCGATCAAATTTTGTATACAGTTTAACCATAGAACTGCAGATCGATCAAATTTTGTATACAGTTTAACCATAGAACTGCAGATCGCTCAAATTTAGTACACAGTTTAAACATCAGAACTGTAGATTGATCAAATTTAGTACACAGTTTAAACATCAGAACAGTAGATCAATCAAATTTAGTACACAGTTTAAACATCAGAAATGTAGATCGATCAAATTTAGTACACAGTTTAAACATCAGAACTGCAGATCGATCAAATTTAGTACACAGTTTAAACATCAGAACTGCAGATCGATCAAATTTTGTATACAGTTTAAACATCAGAACAGTAGATCAATCAAATTTAGTACACAGTTTAAACATCAGAACTGTAGATCGATCAAATTTAGTACACAGTTTAAACATCAGAACTTGTAGATCGATCAAATTTAGTACACAGTTTAAACATCAGAACAGTAGATCAATCAAATTTTTTACACAGTTTAAACATCAGAACAGTAGATCGATCAAATTTAATACAAGATCGATCAAATTTAGTACACGGTTTAAACATCAGAACTATGATCAAATTTAGTACACAGTTTAACCTTTTCTAGGGCCGTGGGAAGTATGCTTCCCACCAAATGTATCGATCTTTGTATGAAATTATGCAGTTCGGCATAAGTTCTGACAAATTTTTTTAGTAAGTCAGAAACTTAGATGCTTCAGTTCTTTATCTCAGACAAAAGGATGTGTCTTGATTTGTTACTTAGTTATTAATTAACCAAATTAATTAATTAATCAAATTAAATTTATCTAATAAGCTAAATGAATCCTTTTCTTATTCTAATTTCAAGCCTAAAAATATTTTAACATAATATAAAAATATTTTAACACAATATAAAAAAATGGCGCTTTAAACATCAGAACTGTAGATCGATCAAATTTAGTACGAAATCCGTTAAGGGGTTGACCTTCTGTCTAACTGTACTTTCACAAGCATGCAAATGCGATAACTCAATAGCATAATGACTTAAATATATGAAACTTGGTATGTTATTTTGTGACTGCAATAGTAATTCTGTGTGAAATCTTGGTTTCAGTCGATTAGTCTAAAATACAAATTCGATTTTAGGATACTATTAACCGCATGCCAAGGATTAAATGCCAAACATTCGCCATATTTGGTAACTTTTATTCGCCACTACCTGCAAAACATTCACCGATGCTTTACCGAAGGTTCATAATTTTATGTGAGGGAAGGAAGGCAATTGGCAAATAATAACTTTATTTGAAAGTATGCAAGAAAGTTATGGAGGAACCATTATTTTATTCATTTTTATTACTAAAAGACTGTTGCGTCATTAATAAGCAATTCATGAATGTTTTTAAATAAAAGATCTGCTTCATAAAAATGTGTATAAAAATTTATCCTTATTCAATAGAGGATCATAAATGTTTCCGCATGGCTTAGAGAATCGAGAAGTGATTTTGCATTCAATGCCATCGGAGGAAATAGCAGAGAAAGGAAGCGATTAAATTTTTAAGGAAGTAAAGCCAAATGCATGTTGCAGAATTTAAGCAACAAAGCTTTCATGCCATAATAACCGCCGCTCCACATCAAAAATGGTACTTGAACTTACCATTCTACTTAATTAAGCGTGTCGCTTAGGAATCATTTTTCATTGCTGATTTCATAAGAGGATATTGGAATGGATTGACGTCGTTGAAATGTTTTCTATTTCATTCCAAATTATAATTTTTCTTGCATTTCTGATGCAAAACACGAAAACGAAAGGAGAACAAAAAACTAGATCAAATGAATTGTTGTGGGCTGAAAACATGATAAAAATGTTCTTGTTAAAAGATTATTTTACAAAAAAAAAATTTTTAATTTATGAATAAAAATCAATGCAACAGTAACGATATCTCGGATATATTTGAAATTACTTATTCATAAAGAATGTTCTTTTTATACGCATATTAAGCACGTTTATTTCATTCTGCTTATTATAATTGATTTTATTAATTTAAATCAAATTATTTCTTTTATATAACTTGGATAAACCTTGGAAAATGTATAAAAAGTTTGATTAATTTTTATTAGAGATTTGAGCAAGGCTAAAATGATTTGAATATAAATTTTTATTAATTACTCCTTAACCATTAAAAATAGCGTATGATTTATACTCTTTATTCTTAAATGTAAAGATAGTAATAAATATAAATATTTTTATCTATCCGTAAATGTTTAACGAAACACCATGAAATTGGCAAACTTATTTTTAAAATTGCAACAAACTTTTAGATGTAAAATTCAAAAATAGCCATTAGATGGCTATTTATAACTAAACTGAAATGTATATGCTGCTTTTAAAAATCATGTTTCTCGCATTCAGCAAAAAACCTTTTTAGGGTTGTAGGAAGTATGCTTCCCACCAAATTTATCAATCTTTGTTATGTTAATTTTATGTAGGTTGGCATAAGTTCTGACAAATTTTTTTAGAAAGACAGAAACTTAGAGGCTTCAGTTCTTTATCTTACACAAAATGATGTTTATTGGTTTGTTACTTAAATATTAATTAACCTAATTAATTAATCAAATTAAATTTATCTAATAAGCTAAATGAATCCCTTTTTTTATTCTAATTTCAAGTCTAAAAATATTTTAACATAATATGACTAGAAAAAAATGGCCCTTTAAAGAGTTAAACAAGTGCAACGAAAAGAATCTTGTCTGTTACTTATATTTTTCCAAGAAAAAAAAAACCCTTGCAATTTATTTGATGGTACTTTACTTGTTAAATCATTTTATGAAAATGATGATTCCGCACTAAAAACTTTGGGGAATTTTCAAACTTTGTAAAACAACTAGAAAACTGAAGAAACCATAACTTTGGATAATCGCTTTGAAGCGGATGAAAATCTGATTCTGTAGTAATCAATGAAGATGGTTCACTGAACCTTTTGAACTGTCCAAGCATACATCACCTTACATTAACATAAGATCAGCAGAATGCTTCTGATCACATGATTCCTCGAGAAAATTATGTAATTATCCAAAATTATGCAATCATGAAAATTATGCAATAGAGATTGGCACATGATTAGTGATTTTTATCAGATGCCTATCCTAGTCGTTTAACGTTCTGAATGGAATTCCTTAATCACTGTGAGTTCGATATAAATTAGCTCGTATGGACTGATGAACATTTTCAACTGGTAGATATGAACATCGTCCTATCTGTAGAATCTGAGATGGAAAATATTCTCCTTCGATATAACCAACATGGATAATTAACTTAGTTATCTTAAATTACAAACAATACAATATAAATAAAATTTGCATTATTAAAATCACACTATGTTTTGAGGACAGTATAATAAATTTTATCTAAAATTTTGCTCAATTTGAAAGGATTTAAAGATTTTATGAAAGAAAAAAAAATGTCAATTTTACTTTAGATACAACAAACAAAAGTGTTATTCTAAACTTTTATTAGAATTTAATAAAAATTAGCAAATAATAATAAAATTAAATTGGCATTTTTGGAAAGATAGTATTTTAAATTTCAATCAGTAAACATTTTTGAGGAACTCTAAATTTTTGCTTAATTTTTATCTATTATATCTGTTATCAGCCAAACCATTCATCTAATTTCGCAATTTTTTTTTATTTTCTATGAATGCTCACGATCCTTAGATGTGCCATCGATTATCAACCACCTCGGTCTCGTTCAAATTCGAGAAAATCTAAAAAAATCGATTTATTTTAAAAAGCACAAAAATTTGTTGATAAAATCCTGTAGCCTCAACCGCTGTAACGATTTCGCCATTTTTTATTTCATATGGAAAGTCATCTCCTAGATCATCAATGATCACCTTGACAATGAGAGGCAGATAAACTCCTGCTGACGAATTTCATCCAAAATTTTATAGTAAACTATAATTTTTATATAACTATTATCTAAGATCTATTATCTAATTGTATATTTCTATCTTATTATGTTTTTGAATTATCGCATTTGGGGACAGATACAATTTGGGGGAAATACCAAAAATGCATATCTTGGACTAATCACGTTTTTGAATTATCGTATTTGGGGACAGATAGAATTCCAAGATCAAAACTCAAAGATCCAAATCCCTCTGCCGAATTAGATAATTACAAAGCTTCTCTTTATATATAATATGTTTAGGAGAAAAATTTGCTCCCATAAATTAGGAGAACAATTAGCCATTTCGTTCCATATCCTGAGTCAGCTCGCCCCACCCCCTCCAAGAGGAGCGGAACGCATGCAAATCCCATTTCGTCATTCTTCATTGGAATGTTCCAATGGAAATGAATCGAATTCGGGTCACTAAACTTTACGATTCCAACTTAGCGTGAGAAAAGAATTCATGCTCACGCTACGTCCATTCTATTATACTACAAAAACGTGCAAACATCGTGTTACACGCCTGGGTTAGGACCAAAACTAGAAATGTTATCTGTTCGATAATTTTCGAACACCGGTGTAGGAGTAGGACAGTGTGATTCTTTTCATCAGTTCGATAGAGCTGACTGATTTGCTTGACGATCGGTTTTCAGCCAAAGTCGGCTTATTAAGATCATTGCGGCGATTTAAAATAATGATTAAAAAGGGAGATTTTAATGCTTGGATGAACGCATATGAAGCGAAATGAAAGGGTTGATCGTCGATAAAGAGCCGAGATAGAAAGGGAAAGACGCTGCTTCGCGTTGAATGTTTTGTAAATCCTCAGACTTAAGAAAAAAAGAAAATTCAGAACTGCTTTATGAGAAGATTAGTTCTAATGGCCATATCATGAATATTTACGAGTAAACAACATTTTTTTCTTGGCACAAGCGCAAGTATTTTAATATATTATACGATTGAGTTGACATTTAAATGAGCAGATTTAAAAAACATATTAAATATAATGAGAGTATCAAGTTGAATTATTGATTAAAAGTCTTTTTTAATATTTGTTGCTGAAAGTTTTTAATTTATAATGAATAAATAATCAATAGAAGAATTTCCGTATCATTTGGAATAAATACTGAGATTCTGCTTTAAGCCGCATTGAAAAGTTTAAAATTTTAGTTTTTAGAATGTCAAGAATAATATGGCATTCCAGCAGTATTGATAGATTGAATGTTTTAAACATAAAAACTATATCCTGATCAAACTATTCGTTTAGAAATTATTAAATTTATTTGTAAAATATTCTAAAATCATGCGATTTTCAAGCGTTTTCCACGATGCATCACAAAAATAATAATATGGACTTAATAATTACTCTTTGCACTCGGAAAAGTAATTCGATGCATAATTATTGATCTACTACAAAGATTTGTTTATTGCTCTGAAAAATAAATATACATAATTTTTTTAAGTTGAACTTCTTTGGAAAATTAAATTACATCTTTTTTCCATTTTGTAAGCTTTTCTAACAATCAAAATTGAAAAATAAATAAATAAAACGAGGCATCAAAATGATGCACTGTCTTGAATGGTGAGTGAAAGGCACCATCTGAGTGCAAAGGGTTAAAAAGAGCATATTTGAATGCCATTAATTTTAAGTAAATAAATAATTAACAATAAAAATAATAATTTTAAGTAACATATATTGGTTTATGTGAGTGTTTGAATGCATTAATAATCCATAAGAGAGGCCTATTAGGCTTTGAGTTACAAAATTTATCACAAATGTATTTAGAAATGCATGAACATATTCTAAAACATTATCATAGAGTAAAAAAAAATTCAGTGAAATTTTATCGCATTCAGATAAAAAGGAATTATTATTTTGTGTACTATATTAAACTAGAACAAAGTTTGAGTCTATTTGTGTCCTTAGCCAAACAGATATGCATTGCTAATGGCGAATGTGCTAGAATTATTTACCATTTGAACAAAATTGTGCGATTGGACTAAACACTCTCCTCCCAATTTTTGAAGAAAAACAAATTACTCTTTATTATATATAATAAAATACATGAAACAGTTTGATTCGATCACACAGTAGATATCCTAATAGAGCAGAAACAAAGAAATTATTATTTACTCTTTTCTAACTAAAACTCGTTTGCAAAATTAATACTGTGCATCTCAATATAAAATAATTATCTAGAATTGGTGAGTATACAATGTATTGTCAATTGGTAACAGTAACTAAAAAGAAGTTAAAATCTGTATCTGCTGTTAATGTCATATTGATTTTTAGAAAAAATTTCCCAGATGATGTTTCAAAATTATATTAATAATCTTTTAGAAACTTATTTTTGGAAAATTTGGAACTGTTAAGTAACAATACTAGCAATTTTTGTTAACTTTACTGACTATATGTTTCTAAGCAAAATGCAATTTGTAGAATATTCTTTAAATTCTTTCAAAGTTTCCATGATAAGTTGCCAAAAAATGTATTGTGAAGTTTAAATAACTTTGCATTTTATTTGTACCAATGCTAGAAACAATAAATATTATATTGTAGTTAAATGAATATTTTGATTGCACAGTAAATAAAAAAACAACTAATATCTGATTCTATGATAAATTACAATAAAAAATTTATAAAGAAAATAAAATCATGCATTTCGTTTTCAATGTAATTAAAATTCCACGCTTTTGCTAGTTAAATAAATAAAAGTTAATATCTATTGAGAATATTTCCATGTGACTATGGCATATTTAAATAATTTTACATATTTAAGAGTTCAGGAAATATTCCAAACCGGAATCTAACTATTCAGAAAAACATTTATTAATTGCAGCTATTGCATCCTGCTTTTCTTTAAAATTCAATTTAGTTTCTTTTTTCCACACCATGAACGTTATTCTATTTCATATTAGTATATCTGTTATCAACTCATTGAGGTTAAAGAACAAGAATAAATTTTTAGTTAAATTCTCAGAATTCTAATTTTCTCAATATCTCTATTAATCTCGTGTCAGAATTGAGAGACTTCAGATTTATAACAGCATCTACTTTTCCCCTTGCAATAAAAGAATAATAGCGTTAAGTCGTTTTATTTTTATGGTTTAATATTTTTTTTAATATATGGATCGTTCTCCCTCTAGTTCGGTTTCCTATTGACAAGTAGCTCAAACTATCTGAACAAATTTGTATTCCAAAAAACTTTTTTAATTGCCTTATTTAGTAAACTGAGGATGTCATGTTCGCTAAGCATTCAATTATTTTTTATTGAATTCTGTTAAATATTAGTCATTGATTATTTTTATTTTTATTATTCTGCAGAAGAAAAAAAATATAAATGCTAAAACAAATGATTTTTACGCAAATTAAATATAAATAGGAATTGTAAGAAGTATTAATACTTTAAAAATTTACATTTAAAGTTAAATCATATTTCTATGAACTTTCTAACATTTATATTATAATTTTCTTTAAAAAAATCCAGTCAATCTAATTAATTCTAATTCAAGTAACTAATTAATAGTTTTATTAGTTTTCTAATTAATAAAACTATTTACTTCTAAATGTGTTTTAAAAGACTATCACTGTTCAAAAAGTTATTTCATCAAATTAAATGTCATTTCTTTATTATTTTATCGAGTTCTGAAATGCATAGATACATGATGTTATTACACTTGTATTTTTATTGTGCAAAAGTTTATTCTAAATAATTTTATTATTAATTAATAAACGAATCTGTTAATCACATATTTTTACTTGAAATATAAAATAACTTAAAAATTCATAATGCTTAAATAATTACGATTTGTAAAATGGCTAATTGTAACTAAAAATTTAAATTCCCAAAACTTTATAACAATCATTCTTAATAAAACTATATTAACATTATTATTCATATATATTTGCACAAATATAAAGATATAGTGAAAAGATAAAAAAGAAGCAGACGAAATTAAAACACTGCCATTGAAAATATTTGGGAGATATTGAATATCTTAGTCTAATAACTTACAGATACTGAAAAGTCGTTTTTTTTTTTCTTCACATGAAATAAATTGATTTACGAAACGGGAAAAATAAAAAAAAAACCGAAAGCCGTAAATCCTGTTTTTCGAAGTATTTGGCCCACATTTGAATCTAATATTTGCATAAACACTACTGTATTACCCGGTGAAAAAAAAACTGCCGGGAACTTTTAATTAATGGAAGGCCCTTCCAGCGATCAGTGAATCAATGGTTATTTCAAGGGAAACTGATCAATGTCAGGCGAATTGCTTGATTGAAATATGTCACTCACAAGGACGAATTCGGATATTCAAGAGAGCAAAATAAGTTCGATTCTTTACCGAGATCGTTCCGAGTGCAATACTTTTTCGTATAAACTAAAGGAAATATTGAAAATTGACCTTGCTCTATTTTTTTACTTAATTGTATTTTTCTCGAAACAGAATATTAATTATGTTTCGGCAATAATCGCTTTTAATGTTTTACGAAGGATTTGATAATGGTTAATGTTTCCGTAATTATTTTAATGGGATCTAGACAGGATATGATTTTGAAGAAAATTATTGACTCAAAATGCCGCTACAAAGTTGATATATCTTTTTTTTAGCTTAGTAACTTCAAATGAATGACACGTATAATGATTATCTTGAAAAATTATTATGAGTTGGAAGACGAAAAACGTCATTCAAACGTTCTTGTACTTTTAGAAAACAACTTTATTTAACATAAAAAATATTTATGAATGTTTAAAAGGCACGGATTCTTTTATATAATAAGTATTATTCATTATTTGTTCACTTCATTTTGAAAAAAGTTTTCACTGAAACCAGAACATCATTTTACTGTTAAAAATGACGGTCATGAGGTAAGACTGTTCTTTTTCTGTAAATATTTACTATTTATAAGTAAATAGATGTGAAACAAAAATTCAGCAACAATTTTTACACAATATTATTTAAGGTGTAATTTATGTAATTTAATTTGTGTTATTCTCATGCTTATTAAATTTTCAATCTTGGAACATAATCAATTTTGATGACCCAGAGTTTGAATTGCTTATTTTTGTGGTTTCCTATTGATAATGCATTATTTTAATAGTTTTAGAACTCAATTCTGAGAAAGTTGATAAAATTAACTAAATTTTTATTCCAAACTAGTGAATCCCATAAACGAATAGAATTTGAGAAGAAAATGTTTTGAAGATTATATTAGATTTATAATAATGTTTTAATTATTTGTAATTATTAGTCTTATAATTATCTTATAATAATAAGACTAATAATTATAAAAAGCTTCATTAAATTTTTTAAAAATCTTTATAACACTAATAAAAGTGAGTTTTTAGAAACTGATTAATTTTATTTTATTAATTGATATTATTACGTGAATATTATTTTATTTATTATTTTTTATTAACTGAGCAATATTTAATACAGCATATTTACTTCGATAAGCACTTGTAATTGAAAAAAATTCATATTCATACATTTAAAAAAGAATAGTTACTAAAGCGTTCCAATTTATCTAAATCTTCCTTTAATTCAGGTTAAAAAATAAACAATTATGTTCATAATTGATTTAATTTAATGTCATTATTATTATTAATGTCATTTATTAATTGATATTATTACGTTAATATTATTTTTTTTATTAACTGAACGATATTTAATACAACATATTTACTTCGATAAACACTTGTAATTGAAAGAATTTCATATTCATACATTTCAAAATGACTAGTTACTGAAATATTTTATTTTAATAATTATTTCACTCACGAATTTATAAATAGTTCATTGTAGCTAATTTTTCATTGCTCATTTTTAATCATATTTATTCATGATAAAGAATTTATTCATTAGAAAAAAGTTTTTTAAAGATATTTTTCTATTAATTTAAATTGAGTATTATTTTATCGTTGCTCTACTGAGAAATTTTTTGCTGTTGCTCTACTTTCTGATGTTAATCAAATAAAACTATATTTTAAATTTCTTAAATTTAAAAAATAAAATTACCATTAAAAAATCCTTGTGTATGAACCTGAAATCTAAATTAGTTGACTAAAAACACTGGTAATTTACTTATAAAATTTATTCTTAATTTCATTCTCTTATTTTTTATATACTTAGATTGATAGCAATATCCTTTTGCTAAAGTACATGAAATTTCATCAATTACATTCTAAAATGCATGCATTCTTCCTTGAATAATAATAATCGTCCCAATTTATCTAAATCTTCCTTTTATTCAGGTTAAAAAATTAACAATTATGTTCATAATTGATTTAATTTAACGTCACAGCAAGTTTTTTAAAAGAACAAATTTGTTACAATTTAATACATTTTTCGTATTTTCATTGGTATGAAATTGCAACTGAAAATATCTTGAATTTATTATGGACTCTCACAGCAATCAGATTCAATTTCTATTAAACATCTGTCCTCTCTGTAAAATATATTCAGTGTCAGAAGAGAATTTGTGTGTCCAGACTCTTAAATAATTATCATAATGAATTTGCTTTTTTTTTTGCTTTTAGGTGTTTCGCAGGCGTGCTATTATTATGTTCCATAGCTCTGAGTCAGAGTCAAGTCACATCATGGAATATCAGAAGTAATCAAGTACCTCATCCACAAGCGTACTACCTATCAGGTAAGATATGTTTAAATCAATGAAGCCACAAATGGCATTGAAACCATTCATTGCTTTGTGTTCTATTTCTTCGCTTGATTTTGTACTTAAATTAAGTGGAGTTTACGCAGCTGAAACATTCACTAAATTGTTCTTATCTTACGAGATGTATGACGCTTTGGTTAGTAATTAATTAAATGTAAATCAATTCCACTTTGATTTATGCTGTGGAAAAGTATGTCAATGATTTAGCAATTAGAATTAGAGCAATATCGAACAAAATAAAACTATCTAAAGTCTTTAATTATATGTCCATGGCATGAAATTTTCATCATTTGATAAATCTCTTCATTGTTCATCGAACTTTCACTTGGGATTAGGTCAATCCTCGATAATATTTCTGCATACAAGTATTTATCATGGATATTTTAAACGTATTTATTAGAGTCCAATGTATTCAGCAAAAGTAAAAAGATAAAAATATTCAAAACCGTATAATCAGTAATAATTCAATGCAAGAAAATCCATTAACATTTAAAGAATATAAATTTTTAATGATAAAGCAGTTTTTATACGATTTTAACAAACTTCTTTGAAAATAAAATTTCAGAACAAAATTTGAAAATATAACATGGTTGATAAGCATCAGTTTTTGTATTAATTCAACAAAAATCTATAACTATCATTTCATTTCTTTTAATGCGTAAATAAAAAATTTTAAAAACTACAATAACAACAAATTTTCAAATCGTAATGAAAATGGAAAAAATGTTATAAAGCATCTATTTATTAAAACAAATCCTTAAAAATTGTTTAAAAAATATTAGAGAGAAATCCCAGATTTTAAAATAACATTTAAAGTCTAAAAATGAATTTGAAATTCTGAATTCGTGTTACAGGAATGTGAAAACAATAGTAATTAAATTTCAAATACAGTAAACCTATACTGATTATTTAAACAGAATTTAATACCAAGTACTTGGTAATTTTGTTTCCAAATTTCTTCTAATTCAAACTTACGACAGTAGATATTATCAAATTAATCAGTTCTGAATCAAGTCATCAATCATATCAATCAATCATTCATTCACATTAAGTAGCATTTAAACCCGGAAATATTAACTAATACATTAAAAGATGTGAAGGTCAGCGATTACAAGATCTTATAAAAAGAATAAACAAAACATTTTGTTCATTTTTCGTCTCTTAAGGATCTTCGTAAAATTTAAATTCCAAACTAATTGAAAAAATATTAATAAATTATAGAAGTGAATTGCCTTAGAAACCAATCATTCACCACTACATTTTTTTAGAATAACTTTAATTTAAAAGGAAACACATATTGAGAAAATAATAGCACACAGTATGAACAAATTTGTTATTTCCTATCCTGTTTATAGACAGTGGCTTAATTAATGTAACATTATTGCAAAGACCGAACTAATTCATCAATTAACCTCTATAAATTTCTATTTAAAATTATTATCCGCATATTTAATAGTAAACATACTTCATATCAAAAATTTGAAGTAACGGAATAAAATCTTGAAACTGAATTCAAACTGAAACCGAAACAGTATCCAGTCATATGCATATAGATATCCAAGAGTCAATGAAATTGAGATTCTTGAAGTTTTGAAACATCAGAAAAATGTAAATAAGTTAATTTCTGTGTTTAGAAATAAATTCATCTAGAGACATGAACATTGATATGCACTTCCGGAAGAAAAAAAAACCACAATTAAAACATAAAATCAATTGCTTTCACTTTTAATAAATTTCATAAGTAATTACTTCGGAAAAGATTTTGCATGAAAGTAAAAAAAATAAAATGATTATCAAGGAAAAGATATGTTAAGATAAAGTATTTGCCTTTACCGCCATATTTTATTAATGTATTAAAAGACACGCTATTTTTTTTAATAAAAAGCTGTTATTTTGGAAAAGTGTGTGTAAATTTTCTCTTTTTCATTATATATAATTTGATGCATTTATTATTCACATAAAAATATAAAGTCATGCATATAAAGTCTTATTTTTCAAATTAATGGCATGAATTATTATGACATGTATAGAACATTTTCATTAGATATTGGAAAGCCATTGAAATTGACACACCTGATGAAGAAAGCTGCAGTTATGAATAAAAAACTATAATAATTGAAATAGTCATTGATAACAAAATCAATTGAAACTACTTATTTTACGAGTATTTAAATTAGAAGAAGAATATTATGCAAATTCAAAAAATTAAAAGCATTTCTTAACAAAATTCCCAAATATATATTATTTATTTCAAAACCTAATTCCAATAAAAGTTTCATTATCTATACAATATTCAAATAAAAATTAAAAATACAAATAGTCTCAAATCCTTTACAATACATATGGCATGGAAAATAAATAATCGAATTAATGCAAAAGTAAAAATTAGAATACTTTATCACAAGCGAAAAGTACATTTTGAAATGCCGCTGACGAAGCATTTTGGAATTTCTCTGTGGGTGGCATACGTTTCTGTCGATTTCCCGCGCTCACGGTTTTCAAGACGAGGGAGAAAAGAAAAATAACACAATAACTGAGGCAACATTTTTTGCACCATGTGCAAGTGGCCAAATAGAATAGTATGCTTTTGTTTCAAAAGAATGTTGATTTACTGCAGAGAGACAAAGAGTAGAACAATAGCATTTTAGCAAAATATGGAACAAAAATCTAATTGAAACAAATACCAGTTTCCCCAACATCGCCATTGACAACTTCCGGCGAGATGAAAAACTTTTGGAAATTTCAACTACTTTTCTTACAAAGGAAAAAAAAAATTATAAACAAATCATTTGAATAATTAAAAGAGATGATACAAAATTATATTTATTTTAACCAAAACATGGAATGAATTTTTAAAAACTGATGAATAAAACTAATAATTCGGTACCCATGTTTTCCTCTTTTAGTTGTCGTAAACTAACATGGGATAGTAAACAAGCAGTTGAGCTAGATTCCTTCTGAGTTTAGAATGAGAAAAAAAATTTGTATAAGATAAAATTACTCTATTATACATCTATTAAATTATAGGTAAAAGATGTAATGTAATGCTATATAGCAAAAATTGTTACAACAGAGAAAAACCAAAATGTCAAGCATATTGCTATTAATAAACATTTTAATGCTTTTTCTCAAGAAGCCCTAAACGAAATCAAATTCCACTTGAAATGAAATTACATTATATTTGTAACTATATTTGTGTATACGATTAGTGAACTTATTCACCTAAAACTTCTATTAATTATAAATATACATCATATTTTCTAACAGAGGAAACAAGTAATCAATATAGCTATTAATAATTACAGATTATCATATGGCAAAATGATTTAAGAACCATAGAAACGTTTTTTTCAAAATACCTTACCCTATGCTACCTAATGACAAATATCGAACATCGAAAATAAAATGTTTCGTCCTGTATTTCTTACAAAATTATTTTTATGCATTCAAGATTTCCAATTAATTGAATTAACGGTATAACTGGGGGGGGAAGCAAACAATTACATTTTTTCCGCTTTTGTTTAGAAAATAAAAGTATTCTAAAAGTTCACTAGCAAGACAAGTATAACCATTAGCAGAATGATTTTACAAAATTCTAATGGTTATTTTTGCAGTAGCTATCGACTCTATACAAAACTACATCGTGGGAAATAAAAATTATAATTTTTTTTTCCATAAAATTCTAAAAAGCAAAACTTTACAGCTCTTTTTTTCAGATATATAAATGCATGGAACAAACATATCTATACTTATAATTATTTAGATCATAAAAATATTTAAAATCACAAATTTTCAATCACAAATGATATTAGAAATCGGCGAATAAAGATCAAGATTTTTTCTAATTTTTTATTTTTCAGTTTTATTTATCGTATTAAAAAAGAAATTGTTATTCAGTATAATGCTATTCGTTATTGTATTAAATAACGATGCTCATTTGTCTTTTTTTATTTGTTTGTTTGTCATGACAGGTGGTGCCAGTAGCGTGCCAGTTCTTCCACCCTACGTGGGAAGCCAAAGAGATGAAGATATACAGACAGTTTACGGACCTCAGTTGAAGAGAGAATGCCGTATGAAGTAAGAGAATACAAACTAACTTGTATCAGTTATTGTAAATTGTGCAGGGACGACTATTTCTACCAATTATATTTTCACCTCTCTTGAACTAATATAGCTTAAGTCAATAATTCATTAAAAACAATTAAATTTTTAAATATAAATATGAAAGATTTGAACAAAAACATTATTTAAAAAATTTAGATTGATTTTATATAAAAAATTTTCTGAATAATTATTCGAGTGTGATTTTAAATTACTATACCTCCAATCTTTCATATTATTTGTATAGAATTATACAATTAATGAATAAAAATAATAAAAGATCTGAAATTCTGTGCTAATTTTTATATTGATAAATAAATGAGAAACGAAACTCTTTTACTGCATCACTCTAAAATAAAAATATGAAGTCGGCAATTTTAAACTCTTTAAGTAAAATATTGCTTAAAAAATCCTTTATGATTATTCTACTGGTTTATTATTTCGATTTAAGCGCGCGAATCGTCTATAACTTAATGCACTAGACTTTTTATTTAAAAAAAGCAGTTTAAAAAATTTTAAAAATCGTTAGATAATACATTGGTACAGGTTAAATAGATCAATTGTTAATATAATTTGAACCTTACAAGTTGTATTCATTAGATTAATTTATTATTGAAACCTTCATAAAGACATTTAATGCATGATTAAAAATTCGAAAAATGTCGAAATTCTTCTATAATTAAAATTACAAATAATGCTAAAATTAAAACAATTTCTATAATCAAAGTTAAAGAATACAAGCTATGAAATTTGTGGATATTAAAATAATATCAGAGATAAAACGCATAAAAATTACATTTATATCTTTTATATATGTATGATACAAGTTATATAAAATTAAGTAATCGACAACAGCATGAATTATTTTAATTGAAAATTAAGATTGCCTTCTCAAAATCATGTTAATTTTCAAAATCTTTAATTTTCTTTTTTCAAAATATTGAAATTTTTATACAAATTCGATACCTTTCAAATAGCTTTGTGAAATTAGAAAAGTTTTTTTTTTCATGCAAACAAATAGTAATTGGATTTTTTTTTGTTTGTTTAAAAAAAACTTTTATTTAGTCTTTCTAATATTTATTTAATTTTGTGCATACGAAATGCTTTTAAAAATTTTTTTGTTTTGTAATTTTTTTTTTCATATTTATTTAAAAACTTTTTTCAATTGCAGGTACGAAATTTTAGATCCTCGAAATATTGATGGAACTAGGCAAGAAATCACAAAATGCAGTGATCAATATGTTCACTGCTATTACGCCGAGTACAGCAAATATCGGACGATAGATGGCACTTGCAATAATTTGAAAAACCCATCCTGGGGTAAATCTGACAATTGTCTCAGAAGAGTGTTGCCTTTCGATTATGCTGACAGTAAGCTCATTTAAGTCTCTGTTATCTGGTATTTGACTTGCTTGATTTCATACAGAATACATACAAAAGTTAATTTTGTTTAAAATTTATTAAAATAAATGAAGAAAGTTTCAAACTAAATGGAAAAATGATAATAGATTCGCATTATTCATTCGCATAATTTTATGAAAGTGCGTGAGTTCTATGATTTTCACCTTAAAAAGAAATGAATTTGTTTTCTGATTTTTACAGACAAATCCAATAGATTTTTCACTTAATTAAATTCCGTGCTAGTTAGTACGCAGCTGCTGGAATATATAAATATAATTCAGTTGTTAAAATATAAGAGTTTTTCGAAATAATTTAACAAAGTAATCGCTTCAAAATACAGTTATTTTGTTGCAAAATAATAATTTTTATTTTAAACATTTTTTTTATTAAGGAATCTAAAATATTTATTAAATTCATCTCTAGTTTATAGTATCTAAATTTAATTAAATTAATCTTCCAGCTGGATATAAAGTTTTGAAAATTTTTAATATAGCGTACTGTCAAAAAATAGTACAAGCATATCCAAGTATGAAAAATCCCAGTACTCAAACATGACGAGACTTAAGTAAAAAAGTGGATTACAAAGTTCCATTTATATAAATACGAAATAGGTTAAATAAAAATGTTGGAAAATTAATGAAAACTTTATATTTTCCTTAATAAATCTTAATTCTTTTATACAATATTAATAGCTAGGTTTTTTTCTTAACTATTGATGCATAAAATAAATTTCCAATAAACATTACCTTTCAGTCTTATCATTTAGAGAAATAGATAAAAAAATTTAAAAAATATTATAATGCCAACAATAATGTTACGATATTTCATATTTATTATTACGATATTTTGTATTATTAATTACTTTTCTTTAATATTTTAATAACATTAATATGGAATATTAATATGATTGGAATAATTAACTATTAAATCTGAAAATATGGTATTATAATCTTTCTGACATAACAATTATTAACAGAAATTCTTCGTATTGAGACCTCTAATAAAATACGAACGTCAAATTAATTCATGAAAAATGAAATAAATTATATATTTTTACCCGTAATTAGAAAAAAATACTTTACTTTCAAGATAAGGTAATAAAAGAACTAATCACCACTAAGATCAAGCGTATTATAATAATACAAGTAAACAATTAATAACAAAAGATACCTAAATTAATAATAATAATAATATAAATATATTAAAAATGTAGAATACCTTCAACTGCTTTCTAATTATGTTTCTAAGTACTAATTATTTTTCGTAAACGGTTGGAATTTATTTTATGAAAATACCTGAAGCCTTCCTACTAATCTATTCATTTGAGAGCAATTATATTATATATAGCTATTTAATATAGCTATTTTTCAAAAATATTTTAGGGCATTTCTTTCATGTTTCAATTTTTATTGTATGAGTAATAAAAATTTGTTTTGTTACGATTACAACTCTTTTCTGGAATAAATTTTGCAGAAATCTCCTTCCCAAGAGAATCCTGCACAGGCAATCCTCTTCCCAATCCCCGTCTTGTATCGAACGTGTTCCACAAGGAAATCAGACCCAAGCCCGATCACCTGACCACCCACTTCATGGAGTGGGGACAGATGTTGGCCCATGACTTGTCTCTCAACGACATCTTCCGAGATTACTGTAAGTAACTTGCTTTCTTATCTTAAGTTTCCGTTTAATATTTTATAGTGGCAGATTGATTTTTCTGCCTTGAACTGCATTGCATCCTGAAGTTGTATTTGATTTATCTTTGCCTTGAATTTTTATAATATGAACGAAAAATTTAAAGACTATAACGCTCACCTAAACGGTAATAGGTATGCTGTTCTAGAGATATTATTAAATCCAAATGAACTATGAAATTCATATGGTAGATGGCCGCACATGTCGGGGAATGGTTGATTTGGTATAAAAATACTTGGTGGCTACGTGTGGGCAAGCGTTCCTCTGAATAAAACAGAAGCATGCAGCAACTAACACCGTACTATGGGTTCCTCTGATAATCTGAATGAGCAATTTGAAAGTATAAATGGAACTGATATTGGCAGGAAAACAAAGAATTTGTAAAAGAATGCCTGTACATTGCATGTTTATGAATGTATGCAGCTTTCAGTTAGAGCAATAATTTTAATCTTAGAAGGTAAGCATATGCAGCATAAATCCCTCAATTATATGAAATGATTTTATATTAATGCACATTTTCCATTAAATAAAATCGTCATACAGAATAACAAATTGATGAAAATGTCTCGTAAATGTTTATCACATTTGATAATAATAATTCATTATGTCTACTCTACATATACATACCCAAAGAATAATCTAAATGGGAATTCCTATATTAAAATATGTATGTATGTATATTTAATAGTTTTTTTTAGAGTATTAAAAAATTACTCTCAGAAAGTATAAAATAGTTATTTTCTGCGCATAAAAGTTAAAAAAAAATATTTATGAAAATAGAAAAAGCAAAATAACTTTTTTTAAAAAAAAAATTTGGGGGGCAATATTTACTTTATAAATAATATGAATAAAAAAAATTTTTTTGAATGAAAATTGAAAATTTACCACAAAAAAAAATATAAAATAGTTATTCGCTGCCTATTAAAATAGAAAAAAAATATGTATAAAAATAAAAAATGCAAAATAACTTTTAAAAAAAGAACATTGTTTGGAATTATATTTACTCTAAAAGTGATATGAATAAAAAAAAATTTAATTCCTTCAACAGTTAAATTTGTGTTTATGATATTTAAAAAAAAAGAATTTCATGTTATAGAATTTTAGATATTTTTAAAACATATATTGATAATATAATCCATCTAAATATTGGCAGTTTTCGAATGAGCAGGTATTTATCACTTAATAAATTATTATTATGAATAAATTATTAAAACTCCTATTTATAGCATTGATTAATATTTCTGATTATATATATTTTGCAATAATATAAATGACTACAGATTTTCTTTATTTGCAAAAATCAGGTTTCTAAACAGTTCGGCTTTCCTAAAAGTAAGTTCGTTCAGCTTGTAAAAGAAAAAAAATTGCGGCATAATATTTTAGATTATTTCTTATCGATTTTTTACTTCTTTCTCTGGTTTAAATTGATTCTGAATTGCTTCCCCATGAAGGCTGATTTTGGATTAAAACTTGCTTCTGTAAAAAAATTAATCGAAACTGCAAGAAATCTGCTTTCTGGAATATCATAGTTTAACTATTGAATTTTTAAAAAAATTGTGGTATCTATGCAATAAAAAACCTTATTTCATTATTTACAATTAATAAATAAAGAATAACTTTTTAATTTCTTTGAGCAGCATATGGAACACATGAAGCCATTCAGTGTTGTAATCCAGGACCCCACTACAGTGACAAGTGCATGTCCATACCGGTGCCTCCTAAAGATCCTTTCTATCCTAAGTTTGGACAAACTTGCATCAATTTCGTCAGAACTGTTCCCTGCAAGCACTGCAGTTCAGGTAACAAATTGTTAAGAATAGAACCAAGAAACGCAATAAGCATTAAAAAAAATATTATGAAACATAAATGTATATTTCAGAATTGAATGTTTTTGCTTAATATCTTCTCAACTTGACCAATATTCTATTACATATATATATACAAGGTGTCCCAAGAAAAAAGGGAACGAACATTATTTCTTAAAATATTTCAATTAGACATGCTTCTTATTGCAAAGTTTCATGAAATAAGAAATGTGTGTAAATGCTTTGACTTCTGTATAAAGGGATTTAAAAAGGAAAACTACATTTTTATACGACCCCTATACAGCATTAATATTGAAATGTTTTTCTTACGTTCAACTGTGAGGACACAAAGTTTCATGCTACTAGAACTTGCGGTGATATTAAAAGGCAAAATTATTGTCTTAGACTATTTTTCCATATCTTTGGCTGGTGTTGAGCTAGTGAAATTGACCATTCTATTTAATCAAATTTTGTAACTGGAAGTACAAGTCTAGGTGTAATATTGAGGGAAATGAAAGCTTATTCCACTTTTTACATGTAAATAAAATTTTAAAAAACAGAAATTTATAAACTTAAGCTGTAGTTATTCGCCATGGTAATTCCTTGCTATGGAATTCGCAAATAAATAATACAGGATAAAATGAAAAAGCTTCAAAATGTTTGCAAAGTAATATTTTGGTAAAAATAGCACGTAAAAATGAAAAACCAGTTGTTGTAATTTATGAAAAGAACAAAAATTAAAACGTCTTAGAAATAAAAAAATCAGTAAAAATAATTTTCTAATTTTAATAAAATGAAATGAATAACATCTATTAAATGAGTAACATTTAAAATAAAATTAGTAACACTTATTTCTGAATAAAGAATGCTGCTCTTTATAAATTTCAAAAAAACGAAAAACTATTTCATTGGAAATAAAATTGTGAAAAGCATTAAATGTTACTATTTTTATCGATATTTTTTAATTCTTATTTTCTTATTATTCATTCTTAATTATTATTATTATTTATTATTCATTCTTAATTATTATTATTATTTATTATTCATTCTTAATTATTATTTTTCATTATAGATTATCACAAAATAATTGGAAGAAAATTCTGAATAAGAAATTGTTAAAAAGAATTGTCGTTAACAAAGGGGTTTTAATTTTATTATTAAAAAATTTACAATGATATTAACATAAATTTGCAATAATATGCAAATAACTGTTTAAAAATAATCAGTAATGATAATTCAAAATCTCTCACTTTTCAATCAAATTCTTTATGATCTTATCATCAATCAAAACTGTTTTTGATTTAATTTTATTTCCTTAAACAATTAACAAAAGTAACCGTTAAAAATTGGATTTTTTACCAAAATATGAAATATTTTTTTTAAATCTATATTTTTTATTCCTGAAAGTTTTTTTGAAAAACCATTTGAATTTTGTTTTTAAGCTCAATATTTTTCATAGTGCATTGACTTTTATATTTGCATGATATACATTTTGATGCTAGTTTACATCTTTAAATAATATTTTGCCTAATCCTAAATTTTGAAGAATTTTCTAATAAACAACAAAGTCATAATTTAAAATCTAATGCATATTTTTTGTTCAAATTTGGTAAAACAATTTTTCAATATATTCTACAGATCCTAAACTAGAAATGTACAATTTGTACATTTATAAATTCTCTATAAATGTTTTAATGCTTCAAAAAGCGAAAATAATCTGTAAATTTCAAGCTTTTTATTAATTGAATCCGAATATTTAAATACTGGGTAGTAATATATCAAATATTTTTGTTCAGGAATTGGGTAATATATTTTGAAGCTATCTGCGAGATTTTGAATAATTCATTTGATATATTTCCGAATTGCAAGGTTTATATAACTTTTTAGTCAAATTTCTACCCCATTTTTTCTTCTTTTAATTATTATTTAACTTTCAGATCTTATTTCCACAGATATTTTTTCCGATCTATTCTATGCAAAAATTTTTAAAATTTGACTAGTTTACAGCGTTTTTCAAAACATTCATTGTGAAAGTAATTACATTCTTTAAAGTTTTCAGTAGAATAAAAATTACATTTCCTTCAGTTATGCTTCGCAAACATTTTTCGTCATAAAATTAGTTTTAAGTAAAGAAAACTTTATCACTTTGTTTTCCTCCAGAATTTCATAATAGCAAATTCTAATTACGTAAGTTATTTAATATCAAAATCTGTTATATGTATAAGTTTGATTTATCAATACATTTTGTCTATTTCTTTCAAGGACAACGAGTTCACTGGAACCAAAATACTGCCTATCATGATTTATCCTTGGTTTATGGCAGTACTGAAGACGAGGCTCAAAAGCTCAGGAGCGGTATTAAAGGTCAGTACTCGCAGAATCTAAATTTCAGCAATTATAATTAAAACTGAACAATGAATTTAACTGTTTTCTGTTTCTCAAATGACAAAGTGTTAAGATAAAATATTTTGTGTGTAGCTTCATTTCACCCTAATAAGCAAGGCAATATGATATTTTAACTTCGCTTTATACTTTATTAACTTATATAGAGAAAGATTTCGAATTTCATTTTAAAAATGTAAATTATCATGCACTGTAAAACATACGCATTTATGATGCAAGTTGTAAATTATTATTTTTCATTGCTTTATAAAAATTATTTTAATATTTCTTTAAATAATTAATAAATATTTTAAGTACGATTTAATTTTCTAATTTAAACAATTATGATAAATCTTGAATACATTTAAAAGATATGCAAGGCCGATCATATTATGAAATTAGTGAAAAATTGGGAATATTTATGAAATATTTTATATAATTAAATAATGATTCATTAAAATATTTTCACTAAATGCATTTAAATGTTTTCCCTCTTTATTATGACATATTTTTCATGTTTTACTGCTATGATTAGAGATTATGATTTAAGACGCATTTATTCAGTTATAATAGCAGCATGAAATATGAAAAAACATGCAGACTTTGTAAGGACAATTTTTTACTACAGATATCGCTGTTCAAAGGTTGATTATACGGACTTTTAACATTTCAAATCCTAAATGACATTATTTAATACTTCGGAAATTAAAATATTACGAATTCGTTATTGTTATTTTACCACATGTGTATATTAGCATCCCATAATTTAAAATATAGAATTAAAATATATACGATTGCATATTTTTTGACATTTTTAAGATTTGTCATGAAACATGACTTATTAAGGGATTTCTTAATACCATATATTAGTTTTAATGAAAGAGAATTCCTTTAATGTCATGGTTAATCAACGGGTTAATAAATTATTCTCTCAATAAATGCTACAAGCTCATTTACGAGAAGAATATTTCTCATTATATCAAAAAATACACGAAGCACCTACTTTTCCAGAAACATTTTTTCAAAATTCTGTTTAACTGAAATATATTTGTTTTTACAAAAAACAAAGGAATTGCTGCTGGATGAACACAGAAAATAAACCTACTAATGGGTCCAAGATTGCTATTAATTCAATAAACTTCACGTTGGTTTTTAACTCATTTCGATCGATGGACTGTTTCTGGTCGCTTTGGAAGACTTCTGTATCTCGATTTTTATGGACAGAATGCATTCAGAATTGAATACGGCAATACATGATCAAGAACTAAAACTTAGTTAATATTACATTGGAATCTCGTTTGAAGAGTATTATTTTTTGTGCAATTCGTTCCTGAATTGTACTGATAATGCGAAACATTCGTTAAGCGAAATAATTCTTTAAATGGAATTCCATGTAAAACAGGTCAATGCTTTCCATTTCGAGAACAGAAAGAATTCGAACAAATTTATAATAATGTAATTTATTATTTACAATTCATACTGTTTTACAAGAAAATCGTACAGAAATTTATCTATGATTATGTTTCGAAATTTGGCTGTAATGGGACACAGCATTATCGTTAAATGAATGTGTAGTGCACATAACTACTGCTTTATTAGAGAACGTTTTACAGTGTACAATGTAATAATTTCCCCAAGCTTTCAGCATCTTCCTGATTTCACAGGAAAATTGTTACTCTGTTGAGGCTTGCCGAATATAGCAGATATTTCTCTAACGAAGTACTTCTGCACTCTTCGTGAGCACATACCCTGTGCTCCTGTTTGCAAAAAATAGAATATTCTACGCAAGAAAAATAAGGAAACAGTTTTCTTGACTAGTCATCCATTTATTCACATCGAGCCACTCCTTTTTTTTTAATGCATTTTCCGATAAGCAATTCCATATCACGGTTACAAACATTTCTTCAAGGCAATAAAGTTTATTTTCTTCATAAACAGCTAATCTCGCAAGAAACTCGCTGGGTTTCCGCGTGATAGTTAAAATAAATTTACTTTGCTTTTCCTCGCGAGCTACTGATCTCTCACACTCACATGAACGTCTCCTCTTCTGTCCGAATCGCTTCCGCATCTTTTTGTTGTGACATAGAATACAATTGCATACGTTCTTCGGTAGTTCTGGCTGTGCTCTTCTACCAATTCATCGATAATTTTTGTTAGGCACCTCTAGCCCATAATTTTGATACCATAAACAAAATCACGTCAATTAAGGCTTCACAGGCACTTTCTCAAACTCTTCGAAGTCTCATTCGACATGTAACCTGACTAAACTTTCTTCATATAGATATAAAAGTTTTCTTCAAGCAAGCGCTCGATACAGACTGATACAGACCAGTCCCGCATGTGATGTCATGATGTTTCCTTGCCATTCGTTTTGCGAAGCATCACTCGTTTACCAAATCAACTTTTTACATTTTGTTTTGCTCGTTATGCATGGTTTGATTTGACTTTAGATTGAAAGCACTCATCAAGCCTTGAAGTGGAGTATGAAATAACAGGCATTTGTAAACAGGTGGAGGTTTCTCTTCTCGTCTACTTCGTACTAATATCACGATTATTGTTATTATGCGCTTTGTAGTAAATAACAATAACGTAACCATATGGAGTTCACATCTTTGACCTACTAGATTTAAAATTTCTATATCATGATTGTAAACTAAATTTCATTAATCCAAATCACTGTTTTCACGCCATCGCATTTAGATACAAATGAATTACACAAACTTATAGATGTCCAATTTATTGAAAAATTTGGCTCAGAAATTTGCATATACATCTTCAATTCTGACTATGAAACTGTGAGAAAACTATATATCAAATGTTATGAATATAAGTTTTCTTACGTTTTTTCAGTTATCACTTTCAGATACATACGTACGGACATTCCAAAGAAGAAACTTGTCCAAAATTTGATATTTTTTAAAATTTTGATGTTAAGACAAGGAAATAAATTTAAACTTTCTATCTCATTACATGGTAAAAATATCGCTTTTTCTGAAAGACAAAAATAATTTTAAAAGCTATTTTTACGCATTATAAAAGATCTGAATGTGTATATATATTCATCAAAATCTTGTAGTCGATTATTTGGCCATTACAATACTTCTTTATTTATATTTTGAATGCGAAAAATAAATAGACATAACAGCCTTTCGGGGAAACAGCCTTTGTCACTATATGTCACACTGTTTGCATTTATGTTCAAGAATAAATAGACAGAGCTACATTTACAAATAAATGTAAAGACATCTCAGTTGATGGATTTTACTGTCATCAAAAGTGTCAGCTTTTAACGAAAATAGATTTAAGGAAGAAATTATTTACAAAAGTTTACAAAGGTAAATTTGAATTTTTAATGAATTATTAAACAAAACAGCGCAAAAAACAAACAGAAAAAAAGTCATTTAAAATAAAATAAAAAACTTATTTCCGAGGTGAAATGTACTACCCGTAATAACTGAGGAAAATAAAGTGCGTTCAGATCTTAAGTAACATTTCTTCTTTATAATAATAACAGAAATGGTGAAATGTCAGTTCTCTGTATTAAAAAGACACTGAATTGGTTAATCGATTATAATCTCTATATCTATGTTAAGTATTTGAAATAAAATTGGAAAAATAATCGATTGTAAGTATTTATATAAAATGCCTTATACTATTTCCAGGAATGTTGGATATCGAGTATAACCCCAAATCAGGACCAATGCCTCCAACGGTTCCAGTTGAAGAACTTTGCATTTCACCAGACCGAGAAAAAAGTTGTTATAAAACTGGTAAGTTTTTTTTAAAGGAAAAACAGTACAAATTTAATATTACATGCAAAATTGATCCTACCGAGGTGCACCTCAGAAATGGGGCGGAGAAGCTTCCGGTATGGTGATTATTTTCACCTGGTGGGTACAGAAATGATGTGGGATCAGCTAACCCCTACCGATGAAGGGATGTGCTTTCGACGGGAGAGATTGTACCATGACCGGCAATGACTTTTAGAACTCATCCTTAGCTCCCGCCAATGCTGTAGCGGCGTCCGGTCCTTCATATTTTTAAATGAACGAATAGTTGTCTATGATAATTTATAAAGTTAAAGACCAATTTTTTATTTGACAGAACCTCAAAACGAATTTTAAAAAATGAAGTTCATGCATATGTGCATTTCTATTAGAGCATCTAGGATACTGCATGAATACCATTTTCATGAAAAAGTGGAATTTTTTTTATTGAAGTGGTAGCATTATTTATTAGAAAAAGTTGTGCTTTCCATACTAAATTTTTTTGAGATGAAAAATTTACAAAACAGATCAGTAGCTTTAAACTCTTATTGGTTGAGATAAAACTATAAGTACTTATTTCAATCAGAGAATTGAACATTTTTTAATTAGTTCCTTCGCATTTGCATAGTCGCGATTCGTATTTCATTAGCTACTTGAAAGAATAAACAATTTAAAAATTAAGCTAAACCATCGAAAGTCAGAATAGTTATTAGAGGCATAGTTACTATACGGTAAATTGATATAAATTCCATAACAGTGTTATAAATTGTATCATTAATTACAATCATATGCTATTAATGAAGAAATAATATTTTAATTTCTCTTGAATACTTTTGCAACATTCAATTAACTGTTGGTTTTCAATGCGCCCTGATTGAAATGATGAAGATTATTAAAGACATTTTAAAAATGTATTCCTTAACAAATAATTTCATTCTATAAGTAATACTATTTTCAATTTCACAATAATATAGATTTTGGAAATTAACAATTACTATATAAATGTAGATAATTAGTATCCTAAGAATTTTTTAAAATAGAAATGCTTGCAATGCTAAAGCATCGGTGACTCATTTAAATAAATATAATTTAGATTATCGATGTAGCATTAGTTAAATAATACTAAGTACAATTTGCCTTTCAGGTGATCAAAGAGCCAATCAGAATCCATTCCTTCTCACAGTTCACACTTATTTGCTCAGACATCACAATTTCATCTGCCAAGAGCTCAGTGAAGTCAATCCTCACTGGGATGATGAAAAACTGTACCAAGAAGCCAGGTAACATAAGTTACTTATATTATGAGGCTTCAACAGAGTGCCTAGCATTACTGCATACATATTATAAATGACTAATCACTTTCCGCGATGAGGTGGTTATTTCATCATATTAATATAATAACTTGGTTATTCCAACCAAATGTAAAATTTGCCACTTTTTTAATTTTTTGGTAAATTGACAGCATTAATTACTACAAAAAACTAAAAAGATTTGGATTATAATATTTAACATCTAAAATATTGATAAATTTGTGAATAGTTATTTACTATTGTATCATATGTGAGTATTTTATAATTATTACATTATATAAAATATATAATACACTTCATAAAATAATTATTTTCTATTATATAATCAGAAATAAAATAATTTCACACTTTAGATGTATTTTTTTTTCAACATACTGAAGAGTTAATAATTTTTTTTCTCCTAGACGTCTGAACATTGCCATTGCTCAATACATTACTTACGGCCATTACCTGCCTAATGTTCTTGGCGAGATTATGAAAAAAGAAGGCATCCAGATATTGCCTGGCGCTCAATACACCAAATATGATCCTGAACTAGATGCCAGCATTGCTGATGAGTACACCACCTTCGCAGCTCGCTACGGACATACCCTCATTCCCGGACGCATCACAGAGATCGACCCCAAAACAGAAGAAAAGGACGATATCTGGTTGAGAGACTACTACTACACCCCGTTCGGGTTTAGGTATGGGCAGTTTGACAAAATCGCAAAAGGCATGACAGTCAATAGGAAGATGAAGCACGATGTATTTCTCAGTAAGTATGCTTCAATAAAATCAAATTGAATGTCAAAAATGATTTAATTTTTTTTGATTAAATTCTTATTTAATAAATCATATCTTAAAAAGAACTATTATTCTTGTATTCAAAAATATATTTTAAAATAAGTGATTTCTACCCTTTATTCTTTCATTCAAAATTCATCAATAAATCATGGACTCAATTTTTCTCAAATTCTATATGACTTTCACACAGCACTTTTGTTATAATTTAATGTCAATAATCCCAAATTTTATTAAGTCAGTAGATGAATTATTATTCATGTTTTTAAAATATTAAAATACTTTTTTGTCATCGAGAAAGCACACATGCATGCTAAATTTAAAAGTTAGAAATCAAGAAGTGCGTGAAAAAATCGATCACAAAGTCCATTGAGTAGTTTTTTAAAAAAAAGTGTGAAATTTTAAAACTTGGTATTCAACTAAAATTAAGAATTAACAATATAAATGTATATTTTGATAGGAGAATAAATTTATCATTTATGTAAGATATAGTTTAAATGCTCATTCTTTCAAGATTTCTAAAAATCTTCCTTTAGTTAAGATTAGCAATGATTATTTTGCAATCAATTGCCTCGCTTTTTTCTAGCATAATTTTTTTATTGAATTGAGTCATAAATCTTCAAGGTTTAAAATTAAAAACATTTATGTTATGCATATAAATTATTTTATAAAATTAGATTTCATGTTTTGAATAATTTATATTTTTCTCGTTTCTTTTTTGAAAGTATGATTTTTAAAAAACTGCTTATGATTTATAAATATTTTCAACATATATTTAATACACAATTTCTAGTATATTTATAACAATGTTTTAAGTGAAATTGGACAAATATTCAGTAATCTAAATTCTATTATCTTTTTGAATCTCACATGCTTTATTGCATATATGAATTCGTTCAACTTCCTTAATTTGCGCTCATTTGGCTGTTAAAAAATTAATTCATTATTAACTTTTACTTAAAGACCATTCTCGTACAATGTACATCATCTGTATAAAGAAACAATAACAATTTTATATTGGCTTTAGAACTCAACATAAATCTTTATTGATGAACAATAGACAATTAATAAAATGAATTCAAAATAACGTCCTAAAACAGTTTTATTTTTTATAAATATCATTTATTTTTTATTCATCATTGTAGTATTCAAGATATTGCAAAAAAAATTGAACTTTTATATTTAAAAGCAAAGGTTGAGGTTATTTGGCTGGTAATAATTGTAAAACGATTGAATTGCAGAGGCACTTAAATATTAATTAAAATTTCTGTCACTAAAGTAATTATATTATGATGGAACAGTGGCATTGCTAAAGGAATTGTTTCAAAAATTAATTTATCTTTAAGATCTTAATTTAATTTGATTTTTTCATATTCGTAAAGATGAAATTCTGCAGTCGTCCTTTTTTAATCTTTTTCCCTCTTGCTAGTTTTGAAATTTTGTACACTTCTTTTTTTCGATGACAATACATAATTATCAATTAGTCGATTATTTTGATTAAATTTTGATATCATTGTAAAAATATTGCTTAATAATCTATCTAAGAAAAACACTTAGTCTTTCTATTATGTTTATAATAGCGATAGTCTCTTAAGAAATATTTTTAAAAAAAACAGATTAAATTAAAAATCTTCTATTTATTAGTGCATTTCTAAAAGCGTTTTTTAAATAGTTTTAATAAACATTATACCCCTTTATAATGCCTTCTTTTAAATTCTACAGGTGACGATGTAAGGAATTACTTGTACAGGAGATTGTACCTCAATCAGTCGACTGGTTTAGATTTGGCCGCTGCCAGCATTGTGAGAGGCAGAGATCATGGAATCCCAGCTTACACGTATTACCTGAACTACCTGTTTAACATCACAATTTACTCATTCAATGATTTGAGGAAACTTTTGCCACCGAAATCTGTTGATCTATTGGAAGAACTTTACGAGTAAGAAAATTTTACTTCTTGTTTTCGTTAACTAACATGCTATTCATTCTCAGATTCAAAAACCTTTCACTTTTCTGCGCATGCTCCAGGAAACGCTTATTTCTTCAAAAAAAGAGGTGAAAGAAAAGATGAAAGGAGGAGTGTTTATATTCAGCAATAGAGTGAATTATTCGCGGAATTGTAATGATATCCTTCTTTAACCCTTTAAATGGCCATTTTTTTCTAGTCATATTATGTTAAAATATTTTAGGCTAGAAATTATAATAAGAAAAGGGATTCATTTAGCTTATTAGATAAATTTAATTTGATTCATTAATTAATTTGGTTAATTAATAATTAAGTGACAAACCAAAACGCATCATTTTGTGTGAGATAAAGAATTGAAGCATCTAAGTTTCTGTCTTTCTAAAAAAATTTGTCAGAACTGATGCCAACCTACATAATTTCATACAAAGATTGATAAATTTGGTGGGAAGCATACTTCCCACGGCCTTAGAAAGGGTTAAATCACTTTCTTCCACCAGCATACATGAGAGGATATCGGATTTCATCTTAAATATTACTTTTGATAAAAATATGAAATCAATACATGCAACGGAAATTAAACAATATGCAGCGAAAACAAACTACTAGACATATGCAGTCAATAATTATAAAAATAAATTGTTATTATTCAACTTTTATAAAAATCCGTTGAAAATAACTATGGCATGTAGTGCAAAACTTCCAATGCAACACTACATACTTAACACTACAATAAACCATTACTAGGACAGATATATTATATGTAAGATCAAATAAAAAGCTCCTGTTAGAGCGTTTATTATAGAATTCGAATGATTAACCACCTGGAGGAGCAGGGTGTCTGTATATAAATGGCCAATGCTAGGATAGGTGGAGGAAGAAAAAGACATCTAAGAGGAGACATCTGGAGACACCTAATATTTATATAAAATGAGAGGTGTCTGCTCGCACCTCAGTTGTTCACCACAATGTCTTTTTTTTATTTCTTTGTAGATATCACTTAATATGCACTTAACAAAATCATTAAAAGAATTTTATTTTATGGATAAACAGCATTTGCAATATTTTATAAAAATTTCTTGACTGAAGTGGATGAAAAATTAGTCATCCCATTTACACCAAAAAGGGATTTTTTTTTTTAACTTTAATGTTTTTAAATGAATGCATAATTATTCAGAATCAGAACGCTTTAAATTTATAATATAAAGAATGATATGAAGATGCATTTTTAAATTTTGATTATCTAGATCAGAGATAAGAATAACTAGTCATTTTCAAATAATTAAAGGCCTTTTTTTCGCTTAGCATTGTTTAAGCTCACTTGTAGCGTCAGCCCGCCCCCCTAGGATGGCGAAAGAAGAAACCCCTTTCAGACTAGGTCCCGTGAGAGTTGGATTAACAGATATATGTCCCTCTACTAAAGCAAGAGACAAAATCCTCTTATTTATTATTGTTCATATTTACCTCCCATTAAGCAAGGGTGTAATTTAATGTTGCAATTTCATAATACTTTAATAATTTAATTCGTATTAATCAAATTATAATTTGATATCTTTGTTGAGCTTCACAATAAACTATTAAAAGAAACTACAGTCCACTTCATTTTATTCAGCAAAGACAAGTATATTGGTTCATAGGATAATCCCATACTTTTCCCAATAAATATAACAAATTGATTATTTAAAAAAAAATTGCTCCTTTCTTTCCAATTTAAGTAAGTATGATTTACTATTTTTAAATCCAAATTTTAAAAAAAGGAAGAAGTTAAATTTGAAAAATCTTGATTAAAATGCATCTTTTAATGAATGTATATTTCTCTAAAAAGAATTTTTAACTGAAAATGAAAAACAGGTTTATTTACAGTTTTGAAAAGATTTTGATGTTTTTATATAATCTTTTTCCTCATCATATCAATTATCTCCAAGCTGATAAATAATAATAAATCTTGTAAAAATAATACAACGAAATTAATGGAATGTCATCGCACGTGGCAGACAATCTTTTGGAAAGAAACAATCAACTTCCTTTTGCAATGCTTTGCGATTTGAACAAGCTGTCTAATATGCAACGCACCATCGATTTATTTAGTTAACAAGCTTAATAAGTTTCATATGTTTTAATCCATTTCTAAATTAGCAAATAGTGCGAAACTGGCATTTTTTATTTTGGAAAGAAAAACAGAAAATCGTATGATAAAGTTGTAAGGAGGAAATAATTGGTAAACTCATTTTATTATAAATAATGAGCTTCAGCTTTTAGCTGTCTTAGATAATTAATATGATTTCCGTTTACATTATTTTCCAAGCAGATATATGTATATATTTTAACTCTAAATCATTTGCGCAATTTTTAGATCACCTCATGACATTGACACCTATTCGGCTGGTTTGGCTGAATATTATGTACCTGGAGGCTTCGTCGGACCCACTTTTGGCGCAATTCTAGGACAACAATACAAGAGGATAAAGTTCGGCGACAGATACTGGTTTGAACATGGAAATCAAGCAGGATCTTTTACGCCAGGTAATTTATTTGTAAAGCTAGTTCTCATCTTGATACTACCTTGAGTGCCAGGATGGAGAATCAAATATTAGTTCTTAGCATCAAAATAAGAAAAAAAACTGCTTTAAAAAACGTTGTTCTAGTTTATGAACCCTAATAAAGTTGCACAAAATTACTTTCGTGCGATTTGTTTGAGAAGGGATACTATTCCTTCTGTCGACGGAAAGACCTCATAAGTTAAAGACTGGATGAGTGATACGAGACGGCTTGGTGATTTTATTCTCCGTTTCATCTTAAACTTTGAAATATCAACAAAACAATTTCTAATGAGAATATTTTTATGTAATTTAATGACGCAAGAGCTAAACATGGGTATGATATTCACTGTAGAGTGCCAAATTACACTAAAAAGCAAATTACAAGTAAAAGAAAAGGATGTTGCTGTTTGTTTATATAATGGATGCAACTTCCCTCGTTTACACTCGAAGCACGAAACTTGTTTCCTGGTCCATTTTCCTGAAATGGGCCAGAAAATGGTTGTTACCAGGTTTGGCCCATTGGAAATGCTCCTATGTTTGGCCCATTGGAAGTGTTCCTACGTTTGGCCCATTGGAAGTGTTCCTACGTTTGGCCCATTGGAAGTGTTCCTACGTTTGGCCCATTGGAAGTGTTCCTACGTTTGGCCCATTGGAAGTGTTCCTACGTTTGGCCCATTGGAAGTGCTCTTATGTTTGATTCATTGGAAATGCTTCTATGGCCCGTTGGAAATGTTTCCATGCTTGGCCGTTTAGAAATGTTTCCATGTTTGGCCCATTGGGAAATTCTCTATGTTCAGCACACTGTAAATATTTCCATATTTGGCCCATTGGAAATGTTTCCATGCTTGGCCGTTTAGAAATGTTTCCATGTTTGGCCCATTGGGAAATTCTCTATGTTCAGCACACTGTAAATATTTCCATATTTGGCCCATTGGAAATGTTCCCATGTTTGGCCCATTGGGAAATTCTCTATATTTCGCCCATTGGAAATGTTCCCATGTTTGGCCCATTGGGAGATTCTCTATGTTCAGCACACTGTAAATGTTTCCATGTTTGCCACATTTTTCCAATGCCCGAAAAGTAAATGTAAAATGTGATAGCAAGATAGAACAATTTTCTATTACTATCATATTTACTATCTGAACATAACTTTCAAATTTGACACTTTGTTATAGTATTTTAATGGTTGTCATATTCTTTGAAAACATCAGAAGAGCTGGCCATCAGTAAAGTCTTTTGACCAACAAGAGTTTGTTCAGTTGCCAGTACTTATATTTGTAACTAGCCGGTTCGCCAATCTTAATGTTCTTTTCAATTTTAATAATTAAATAGGTTGAACCGGAGTTTAACCCCCTTCTTCGCCAAGTTGCGATAACGCGCCAAAGCTGGCAATCTTTATTCTGCACTTTAATTGAACATCTGCTCCTTTGCTTTTGAACATTTCGCAAGGCCGTTGTTGGCGATTTTTAAAAATTGTCCCTATCAAGGGGTTAAACTCCGGTCGTACCATTAAATATTTTATGCAATTCCAACTTTAATAGATTCTTCAGCAAAATATTTTAAAACTTCAAATTTTGATAGTCATATAATTCACTCATAATATTATAAAGGCCTTCAGTCATAACGTGATATGTATCTCTCTAATTTTCTGTTACCCCTCGTAGAATTTATGATTTAAATTAAAGTGTAAATGATTAGTCTGCAATTAATATAATAATATTTTTTACTGAAACAAAGCATTTTTTAATAATATGATTACTGATAACAGAGTCACTGAGCGTTTAAACTTTATGGGCACTAAAGAATATCTTTCTTAATTTATGTAATATCTCAAGAATTTGTCAACAAAATTTTCGCAGATTCATCATGAACAGATCGATTCATTAACAATGTTTAATTTTAAATGCATCAAACACTAAGAAAATAAAATGAATCGTTTAAAATAATCAGTCGAAAACAGGTTTAAAAAACTACTTAAAAAACGATGTACTTAAAATTATAAGCATATACAAAAAATATATAACTAACATAAATACAAATTAATTACAAAAGAATGTAACTAATAGTTTATACATTTTTAATTTCCTTTATTCTGTGTTATTTTAATTCAAAAGTACTTCAGAATGAATCTGAAACAAGGATAAATTAATAATGTTTAATTTTAAATGCATAAAACATTAAGAAAATAAACAGAATCGTTTGAAATAATCGACCGAAAAATGTTTACCCTAGCCTCATTACTGTTGGGAGAAAAAAAAAATGGAAGCCTTACTCATTTGGCGGTGATGAAAATGGAAGATTTTTTTGGCGGGAAAGTTGACGGTGGGGAAAATGGAAGATTTTTTGGCGGGAAAATTAGTTTTTAATTAATAATTAACATTCTAACTAAAAATTCAAAAAAAGGGACCCCAGGTGCACATTCCCGACCTCTAAGGTATACATGTACCAAATTTGGTAGCTGTATGTCAAATGACCTGGCCTGTAGAGCGCCAACACACACACACACACACACACACATTGAGCTTTATTTATAAGTATAGATATAGATTATTGAGTTGCAAAATAAAGAAACCAAATTCGAAAGCCCATATTTTGACATTAAGTTCGGAAATTGTTAATTGAAAACTATATGGAACTTTCTCTTCAGTATTCACATATGTTATACTAAAGAGATTATGCCAGTTTAAAGACGGAGGCAAGATTCCAAAAGCTGTTGGGAATGGGGAAACAAATAATTATTCAAATATTTCGAGAAAATAAAAAAATAAAAAATTGTCCAAGAGAAAAGAATGAAAAATTAACATAATTTTGCACGCTGGAAAGTTGCAAAAAAACATGAATATTTTTATTTTAGGAATTCCGCTTAAATAAATTCTGGCTTGGGACATTTTTTTTTTTGACAAATACATCTGCAAATTAAAATAAAGAACTTCGATGAACTATTTTCTTTTTTATTGTGTTAATATATATGATTTTTTTGTACATACCATCATTTTAAAGTACTAGTTAATGAATTTTAATAAAAAATCTATTAAAAGGTTTCATAAGTAAGGTGTGGTAAATTTATTCCAGTTTTCTGATTTCCAAATCTTAATAAGGAAATAGCATTTTTGATGAAAGTATTTACTTAATCATTGAATCTTAAAGATTTCTTTCTAAACTAATATTTATTTAAAAAGACACTTTCTTTGACTGCAAATAAAAAAATTAATTTTGGGACGAAAAGATATAGATTTAAAATAATTTTTAAAACATTCCAATTAAATGTTACCGAATTTTTTTAAATTTAGGAAACATTCAATATCAGTTAAAATAAATTTTGTGGTGAAAAAACAATAACAAATTCATTTTAAAAATCTTTAAAAAGGTAGGACAGAGGCTGTCCCACTGCTTCTCGATTGGTTGAAATATATTTTCCAAATAAAATTTCAAACATTGAATAGAATTATAAAACTTTTGCCAAAATTTTAAAAAATGACATTGACAAGGATTGAACATGTTTTCACTGGGCGGCATTCAAATTCAAGAATTGTGCTGACATGAACATCGGATAGAAAGAGGAAGAGGAGAAGGCCATGGGGCGCAAGATACCTTATATTTGTAGAATAAAGACATTCTTTTCAATGCCCAAATTAAGGATTTGCTCTGAAGACAGAGTGAGATATGGTGTTAAATGATGTGCAGCTGTTATCTCCTATACACCAACTTAATGTAAAGAGAAATGGTGATAATAAATTGCAGCGCATAGGACGTGCATCAAAGGTTCAAACACATTACACGGTTCATTTTCAAAATGTAGATTTTTTTAAAAGGTTTTATAGCAATAATGAAACGTTTCATTTGTTTTAAATGCTTAAAGATAATTAAATATTTTTATTTTCGATTTAACATTTATCGTTTCATCCATTCTAGAGCAACTTCTTGAAATTAAGAGAACAACATTAGCCAGGATATTGTGCGAAACCACAAGGATAAGAAAAATTCAAATGCAGCCTTTCAGGCCACCTTCATCAGAGTATGTATTTATTTTCAGTTATTTTTTGTTTTTAATAATCATCATGCCATCTTTTTATAAAATTGATATATGTCTAAAAAATAGAAATTTGTGATAAACATAGAAATATCCAGCAATACTGGGTTAAAAATGTCCCAACCCTTTTGGTCTGCGTCATTATCGGAAGCGCAAATTCCAATTTCTGTTATGATGTCAACGAACTAGGCGATGCTTTTGTTTATTTGTTTAAAATAAGGAGATATATCAGTATGTAGATACAGCTAAGCAAGAATAAAATTTATTTATAAGATCGTAAACTTCACACTTTATTTAATTTTTTATGCTGGATTGTAACAAAGATCAATGAGTTGAGGTCTGAAATTTGTATTATTTTATATTTGTAAGGATTCCTTATAATCCCTTCTTGTGGATCATCTGGAGTTAATACTAATATTTTCTATCAGCATTTTTTAATTAGTAGATTACTATTTGTTTCCATCCATTTTCAATACTTAATGTTGATTTAAATTATGGGAATTTTTTTTATATCACAAAATTCTACACCTTTATTATTTATTGGTAATTTTACTATTTACAAAGCATAACTTTGTTTTATTTCTTTAACCCTGTAACAAAGTGATGAAATTTTCTGCTATAACATTCGCTTGTTATTTTATGACAATCATAACTTAAGTAGTGTTCACAATAGCTCATACAGACAAGCACATCTTTTAATTATGATAAGAAATATTACAATTTCTTTTCTTATCCAGAAGATTTAGTATTAATGGCAATTTAGAATTTTTGTGTGCCAAACGTATAATATATATTTTTGTTCCTTTTCTTTCAAGAAATCCCGTCGTTCCTTGCGAAGAAATCCACAGATTTGACTTCTATTTATGGAAGGAATAAGATGCCAAAACAAACAGGTAGGATTTTCATCACATTTCTTCATTTTTAGGACATTAAACGACTTTTTCAATTACCATTCAGGAGTTTAATAAAACATTTGAAGGAACTGTTAATTACTTGGTGAACAGGTTTTATTAAAACTCACTTGCAGTACCCTTCAAATAATGGAATCTAAAATAATTTTTTGCCCCCTCTTGGATAGTTATACATTATAAGATTCTGAATTCAATAGAAATTTAACAATTTTCCTTTGCATTTTTAAACTTTAGTATTAATAGTCTATAAATATACCATATACAAGTGATTAAAACAACTCAAAAGGTTATAAAAGAGCTAAAGTCTTGTATTTCAATTCTTTTGAAAAGCAACTGCCTACCTTAAAATGTATCTAGCGTTTTCTTAATTACCGTAATATTATTTTTCTGTTAATATTTATATGTTGTCAATCTGTTTCTGGCAGTAATGACATGAGAAAGCAGGGATTTTTATTATTATTGGTTATTTTTCTTGAGGATGTGAAATTTTAAAGGCTGAAAGCAGTATGAAAAATATTCTACCTGAATAAATTATAATTTGTAGCACAAATTAAAAAAAAAATTATTTCCGTAATGAGGAGAAAATGTGTTTCATATACCAATGATTGTCTGCTTTTAGCATTCGGTGTGTTGTGTCATTTATTGTTACAGTTAGTAAATAATTTTTGAAGCAGTCCTTGAGTGCAATGGAATCCCAAAAATAATAAATTTTGCATGAAAGAAAATTGTATTTGTAAAAATTTGAATTTATTGAGAATTTTATGCTAAACATGCATTAATACCATTAAAAACAATTCACATCATTCCTTTTTTGCTTTCAGAACAAGCTCTTCATGTCAGATGGCCATTGTGATTCCCATGTGTGGATGCGTCGTTCCCTTGGGAGGAACTTTATCAGTTATTTGTAGTGTTTTGTAGATTTATTTAATAATAAAGTTAACTTTTTTTTATATTTGGTTTCCATTTATTACTCATAAATTCATTTTAGCTTTCTTTCTTACAGAAAACCGCTCGGCATTTTTGCCCTCATTCTATGATTTAAAAAAACATTCGAGTCAGCAGATATTTGTTCTGTACTTTTAGATCGAAAAATCGCTGTTTACGAATGTTAGTTTTAATTTGTACCATATCGATTGATATGTGTTAATTTTTTCGAATTAGGCGTGTAAAGAATGATCTGTAAAATGTGGTGTCGTCCTCGTTATCTGAAAAACGCTACTCATTGAGGAATCCGTCTCAAGATGGAAATTAGATAAATAATCTTTTAGGAAAAGCAATTTGTTGGAAAATTATGAATAAATTTAACTTTTTTTTACTCTTTTTTTTTATAGAAATTACTGAAATCGTTCAAAAATTCGATGTCGAGATTTTGATATTTTAGACTTCCTTGAATCCGAAAAACACATTTTTGGAATTAAGTCTATATGGTCTATCTGTAAAAACAGCTCAAAAACGTTTTGAGGTGGATGTATGAAATTTGATAGATGATCTTTACACCAAATATTCTATATATCTATCAAATTTTAATAAAAATCCATTCTTAGGAAGTCTGTCTGCTGCCTCCATAGAAATCAGAACGATAACTATAAAATGTTAAGAGCTAGATGAATAAAATTTGGTGTACAGATTTAGCATCTCAAATTTAAATTATTATCACATTTTGAACCAAATCTGTCGAAAGGTTGATAGTCTGTCCTTCGATACATTTGCATGTTAAGTCAATTATTCAAAAACGCAATAACTTAAATGAAATTTGGTATGTTATCTTGCGATTGAAATTGCAGTTCGGTTTCAAATTGTTCAAAAAAAGAGCTTTCAAAATGCATATTAGATTTTCGTGTATTTCTAAATCAGCCCCATGCCAGGTATTAATAACCAAAAAACCCGCCAAATATCACACGATAGATTGAATAAATTTGTTGTATTCATGCCAAAAGTCAATATTTTGTAATTATTGTTCGCCACTGCCATACGAGGCTTTACAGCCTTACCTATGGTTCACAGTTTTATGCAAATTAGTGGATATTTATGAGAGAGCTTGAGAGATAGTTTTGGGGACAGTATGCTCGCTAGTTCAATTATATAACAATTTGATAAAAGTGGTCGAAACCACTTATTTATTAAAATCGGTTAATCGAATTACGCTTCAACAGGTCGTGAAATGACTTATTTTGATCGTATCTAATTAGCATTCGGTTTAATAGTCCCATATGTTTTGCATAATTGATTGAAATGATTTAGAAACTATCTAAAGGATGATTAAAGTTTTTCATAAATTACTTCCTTGCAATTAGGCAGAAAGCTTTTTGAATGAATTTGATGCATTTTTAACGAACCATTAGCGAAGGAAAATCGGAAGAAATTCGAATTTTTAATGCCAAAATAAAGTTTTTTTTATATTTATTCGCCTGTTTTTGTTTGTTTGTTTGTTTGTTTTCCATCTGATTTTGTATTTTTTCCCTCGAGAATTTTGTATCTTTCAGCTTAATTTTTGAAATTCTTTTGCTTAGTAAAGAATATTGTATCTTGCTGCTAAATTTTCGAAATTATTCGAAAACTTAAAATTTATTTTACTTAATAAAAATTTAAAAAATGGAAAAAGCCTTTCTATGTGAAAAGAATATCAGCCTAAAAACCTTGATATGCTTATAAAAGCGAAAAAGAAAACATTACTTTAAAATTTGTCTTAAAAAAAGAATTTTCTGCTATCATAATGCTAATATTAGCAACATTAGGCGAGTGAAAGCTTCGATAAAATAATAAAAGTTGTTTGAATTTCATCAAAAAAAAATAATTGTTACACCTTTAATACAGAATTTATTTTGTTAAAAAAATTTTTAATATGAAGGAAAATGTCTGTAATAGAAATTATATCTTTTCAAAGCTAATTTTCTGAATTTTTAAGTAATGTAAAAATGTTTTTTTGTGATAATATATTCCAAAGAAATTTAGAAAAAAATTTCGAATCTTTTTAATTAATAAAAAATTAATGAAAAATTGGACAACTTCCTTTCTGTGTGAGTACATACAACCCAAGAAAAAGGCAAACACAAAACTTTGTGGCTCCCAAGAAAAAACTACGTAACAATTTTTCTGAGTGTACAGCAATGATCTGGATGTGTAGAGCATTACATTCGGTATTATGTAACACGCAATTACAGAAAGCATACCAGCCCAAAGATATGTTAAAAACAATACGTGAGTAGCACCAATACTATCCGTAAGGAAAACATTGTTACCAATTTAAATAATTGCTATAAAACACCTAGCTAATAAAGAATACAGAAAACTGCAATGTGCATAAAATGATATACAAAGAATGCCTTTTAAAAAATTGCTGAATTTGCACTCTTATTATTTCTACAAAAGAGAAACTAAATCAGAGAGGCAGAGAAAATTGACATAGATTTACCTATAAATAAAAAATAAGACAAATTATTTATAATTGCATTTCTTAGAAATGGCAACAAGCATCGCAGTCTATCAGACGTGAAAAAAATCGGAATTTAAACTGATAAAAAAGCGATCGACTTTGTAATATATATTACAAACTATCCAATTGCTAATTGTTCTTGATTTATAACTGTATGCTTACACGCTGTTATTTTTTCTAAATTTAAATTGCAAAGAAAACCAACACACTAAGGGATTTCTTTTTCTTTGATTGGCAAAGAAAAAAGTGAAAAGCGATCGACTTTTATAACATTTCTTTTTATTTTACAAACTATCCAATTTCTAAATATTCTTGATTTAGAAATGTATGCTTAAACACTATTAATCCTATTAATTTTAAATATCAAAGAAAACTAACATACTAATAGATTTTTTTTCTTTAACTGTCAAGTAAAAAGTGCATATTCAAATAAAATTCCATTTAATTTTTACATGGTCAAGTAATAAGTATTAGGAGTCACTTTGTGTTTAAAGGATATCAAATAAATTTAATGTCAACCAAAGTACACCTTTCGGATAAATTTAAAAACATAAATAAAAGTTCACATGGCAAAAAAATGTTATAAAAGGCTATGGACCGTTTGAGAAATAATTCAAAAAATAATTTGTAATAAAAAAAAGTAACAGATATTAAAATCATTTAACGAATTTTATAATAAATTATTGGAATGGATGTAGTTTATAGAGCACATTTTTTGATTTCGTTATCATCTATTTACACACAGTTTTTATTTAAATACTTTACGAGTTTTAATATAAACTCAGCATATTCTACCCTAACTCGGCCACTAGTTTTATATCATATAAAAAATAATTTTTATGCTTGACTTTTAGAGACGTATCATTTATTCTTATAATTAATTTCAAAAAAAATATTTGATGAATATTTAAATTTTTTGCCTGCTTGCAGTTGATATAAAGAAATTTAAGTCGAAATATACCGATTTATGGAATAATTTTGTATTTTCAGAATAAATGTGAGTGGTTGTATGAGTGTATTTGCTCATTTTAAATAAAAATCATCCATAAAACCATCGTCTTGAAAGGTATCATTAAATACTCGAAATAATGTTTTGAATTTGAGTTTGCAGTACTTAATATTGCATTTCTTATTTATTTACTAACTTCGGATCGAAGCAAAGCATTTCAAATAGAAATGAGGCCGTCATTTTTCTCCTCTTGAAAAATAGCTGCGAATGGGAAAAGTTAAAAAAAATCCTTGATCTATATAATTTTTGTTGCAATTAAAAAAAAAATCTTTAAAAAAACTTTTGATGACAAATATAAAAAATAGATGGCGGTATAAGTTCCAGTGAAAACTAAAGAAATTGAGAGTTGGGATATAAAGCAAAAGGATATTTATGGATAATTTTACTCGAACCTTTAAAAATGACAGTATTTAATCAGCGTTCTCCTATTTCCAGTCGGTACTTTTTGATTTGTATTTTTAAATTTTTTCTACAGTACTTTTGAGTTTCATTGTTAAATTGGTATTAGAAAACAAACTGCTTTAAAATGATACAGATTGGAATTAAAATGTATCATACGAATGCTTCCATAAAACCTTTTTAAAAAAATAATTTTCATCAAAGGATTTATTCTAAAATATCCAACAGGTAGGAAAAGGCCGGAAATTTTTTATTGGATACTGTTTGTGACTTCGATTCATTGCGAAAGAATTTAATTTTTTTAGTAATTCACATGTACAGAATTAACTTTTTCTGGTTTTGTATATTGGAAATAAGCTTTCTTGAAGTTCTGCTAAGAAAATATGATTAACATCTTATAGGACCCAGTAGAGAAAATTTTACAAAATAATTTGGGGCAAAAGAAAATGATTTAATGATGATTTCCTTTTTATTTGCGAATAACTCTTGGGTAATAAAAACTTTTTCATATGTTTTTTTTTTCAAAAATTTCCAGAAAAAAAAATACTTATACCCATCTTATGGAGAAAGCAGAAAATCTGCTAGTAGAATTATAAATAAATATATTTCTTACAAATTAGTTCTTAACACTTCGTGCTTGTATTTATTAGTAAATCAGTTACTGGATAAAATTATTATCACTATTTTTTTATATTCCTAAACTCATTTTGAAGAAACATTTTTAATTCCGGGTTGTAATTCGACTGTATCAAATGGTTACCTCTCAAAGTAGCCGTATAAGAACAATTCTTATACAAACACATATTAGATTATTTTTTTTAATGTGCAGATAACTCCTGTCTAATAGGATGCATCTTTAATAAATTTCAAGAACTGAGAAAAGATCCAGTAGAAACTATAGGACTCCGATTAAATGGAATACAGTAAAAACAATCCAATAAAACAACAGAACAAAAGTTTGGTTTGGTTTTTATTGGCACAAAAGCCAAGATATTTACTATGCCGCGCCAACCAGTTAAAATCATTGCAATAAGAGAGTATAAAATTTTACCAAGAGAGGTTAAAAATGATATTTTTTGAGGGAATAAAGCTTTATGGATTTTAAAAAATCAAAAAGATTAACATGAGGGATTTTGCCAAGAAAAATTGATAAATTGAAGACGTTTGAAAAAAACCGCAAGCGCTGAACATTGAAGCAAGGACATTCAGACAATACATGGTGAATAGATATTTGAAAGTTGTATCGTGAACACATTGGGGGTTGTTCTCCGAGTAAAAGATTCAGACGAGTGAATATAGTATGACCAATGAGTAAGCGAATTAAACAGAACAAAAGAAAAGGTATCGTTTTAATTTTGTTAAAAAATTTTAAAAATATATAATGTGATGAATAATAATGTTACCATTACCATTTTATGAATGAAAGTCTAGTTTATTCGAACACAGTATTAACCTTTCTTAAATTATCCCTCCTAAATAAATGAACTGCTGAAAATTTAAGATCTAATTTGATAAGTGGTTACCACTATGCAATGAACTTTTATTAAAAAAATTCCAAAATAAAAACAAACAGTCGCGGGTAATTAACGAAAACAAAGAATAACACTCTTTAATAAATGCATTGGAAAGAAATTTTTGTCATAAATCTGGATATGAAAAAATGCTTTTAAGATCTTGAAGGGGATACTCATGAATTTTAATCATATTCACAATATATTATATATCTCAAATTTAATAAATGAGGATATTTTTATACTGTTTTATTTATTGTATAATAGTTTCCTTATCATTCAGTGTCTGTCTTAAACGATTATAATTTTGATTTTGACCTACAAATTTTTAATTATATTCTTGAGAAATGGGAACAGACAAACTTAACTGGAAATCGTACTTTATTTTTTTTCCGCCATGACCAAGAATCGGCGTATTCCGAATAGAAAACAGGAAAAAGTGACGTGTTAACTTCAATAGCTTGAGAATGGAATTTTACAGAGAAAGCATTTTTAACACGTGGAATACCAGGGCGGGAAAACCAAAGCAATTCAGAGGTGAAAACTTAATTCGGCTTTATTGTGTATCCATTCTCATCAGTTTGTTGACAAATTTAGTAGTCTAAAATTAATCAATATTTTTATTAATTACATTTTAATTAATATTTTTATTAATTTTCTTCTTTTAATCTTTAATGTATTTCACATTTCTGTCTTATTATTGAGAGTAGCTGATTTTTTGTATTTGTATAAATAAATATATTAAGATTTTTCCTTTAAAGTCTTGCTCATTTTGTTGACGGTTGGAATCTCATCTGCTGCGTTGCTCATTTCGTTGGCTTTATAATGTATCGATACTCATCAGTTTGTCGACATATGTAGCAGCCTAAAAATTCGATAGAAATCTGCCATTTTAGTTTTTAAACAATGGGCCGAATTTCTTCCAGCTAACTAACTGCATTTTGGAGATATCGCATTCATATGCCAACTCAATTTGCATTAACTAATAATTAAACTCTATGCACATTACAGTTGTTGCGTCTTTTTAAAGAAAACATTCTGCATTAAATTTCAGGAAGTAATTGCAGCAAGAACTGAGATAAAAACTCTTTTTAGAAAATTCCATGCATCAAAAAATTAAAAGAGAATCCATACAAAGCATATAATATCAGATTTCCATTATTAGTGCGAAAAAGAAAAGACTTGAAAATGTTGGAGAAACTGAAGAGGATAATGTATTATGTCATATTCTCTAATAATGCAATTTGTTAGGAATTATGAAGAAAACATTGTTTAATACATTTTATGAGTCTTATTTTCGATTAAAATAGTTTTTATGATCATGTTTTTCTTAAAAATCAAGATATTGTGCTTTTAAGTTGTTTCTTTTACCTACTTCTAGTTGTCCTCAACCCGGATACACATAAAACGAAATTACACAGAAAATTTAACAACAAAGTTATAAAACGCAATAAATATATTTGGCAAATTTTTCTTCTTGCGCAGACTTATAAATTCTCATGATTACTGGAGCGAGTTTTAAAAGAAACGATTGTGTTCACAAGTTTGCGAACAAACATATACATAGTGATAATAAATTGCAAATATTTTTTTTATAATCAATCGCACTTTCTGTAAGCAGAATTCGATTACTTTTTTACAATATTTTTACTTTTTTTCATAGATAAAAATTTAATACACCCTTTAAGTAAGTGAAAAGACTTTATTAAGGTATTTTATGAATTAATCTAATAAAATATATAATTTTCTACCAAAAATGGCAGTAATCTTTTTTTTTTAATTCAAGCAAATCGAACAAAGAAAAGCAATATTTTCTCAAATGAAAACTTTCGTAAAAATATTTTGCAAAGATTTTTCAAAATTTTTATCATTGTCATGATATTTGACTATTTTAAACTCTAAAAAAATTCAAATTTTAATTTTGTAAATTTTTTGTATATTTTATTAGTTATCTGGATTAAATTTTAATTAAAAAAATTGTGATGGTAATTACAATATTAAATAATCACTTAAAATTTTATATTCTGACCAATAATATTATTGCATCACATTTTTATTATTCGAAATTGTAGAAAAAGGCGAATAAAAGAAATGTATGCTGAAACTTTTTATAATTCCAATTTAGAACACAGACATATGATAGTTTTATTTCATAAATTTTCATTTAATGTATTTTTTTCACCAATTTATGAATAATTTTTTATAAAATTAGCTGAATGGTTTCTTTCTGTACTTAAATATGTAAGAACATATATTTAAACACGAGTACTAAATATTAGTTACCATTTCTGCATTTTTAAGAGGGGACTCGTTTAAATCTTATTAAGTTAGTTAAAAAATATATTAAAATATATCATTTCATAAAATCATTTACTATTTTTGAAACATCGCAAATGCTTTAAACCGATGCTTTCGCGACTTCTCCGAAAAATAATCAAAACTAGGAGACCTTACAAATGAAAATTCAAATAAATATCACTGAATAGAACAGAGAATTGAAGCCTAAATTCAGTTGTATTTGCTACATGAATGCTTATTATCTGCAAAATATTATTGACAGACAGAATTACGAACAATTGTTTCGAATATTTTTTTAAAGTTTAACCAGTATTTACTGTCGCTAAATCTTATCTTATAGTCTTTATCATATCAAAATATTTTAGATAATCTCTTGTCCTCCCGCTGGTGTGATGTGGAAGTTTCGAGAGGGGGTGTCAGTTTAAGTGTCGTCCACGTCATCTCACCGCGGTTCAAAATTACTAGGGTCGTATCAAAATAGCCTTAGTGTTGCTTTAAAAAGGGGAATTAATATGATTAAAACTCAATAATCTCTTAAAAACTTTTCTACGAAATATTGCAGAAATAGAGAAATTTTTTGTAATCACAAGTCATAAGCATTAAATATTTATTTGAAGTCAACTAAGGTGATCTCATTTTAATTTGCAGCGATGTTGTTATAAAATTATAAGAAAATTAACAAATTGATGAAAAATCAAAAACAATTATTTACGTTCGTTGCGTTTACCTAATTATAACTATTTTAATCTCATTTCATTTCATTTTTCTTGTCTGTACAAACTGATTTCGTAACAATAAACCTGCTTTCAATTAATTAAATACTCTGAAAAATAACACAGGTGCAAACATCGTTACGTTGGTTATATATTTAAATATGCTATTTCTTTTCCTACATTTCGTTCTTTTGTGTTTAAATATAAGGTTCATGAAATCTTATGCGATTTTCACTGAAAGAATATTTCGACTTGAACATTCCAGAAAATTCATCTAATATGATTACTCGATTGCGAAGTGATTACCAATGGCTTAACTGAGGATTAAGTTTTGCTTGGCTTAGTTTAGTTATATTAACTTTCCCGTTTTTTTAAAGGAGCACTAAGGTCATTTTGGGGCGGATTTCTTATTTTTTAAACCACGGTCAAATGACGAGGACGGCACCTGAGCTGGTAGCCCCTCTCCAATCTTCCAATTGAATTGCACATAACTTATACATTTTTAGAAAACAGTACACTCATCATTTCTGCATATAGATTAGCTTTTTTTTCTTTTTTTTTTTTAGCATATCGAAGGAATTAACGTTTTGAAACTATATGTACGACCGAATTTGGTAAGATATTTTGTTGTAGCATTCTTTTTATAAACTTTTATTTAACTAATTTGTTTTATGTTTCTAAAAAAATTAAATTCATATCTGATTTTTGAATTTATATCGTATTCTGTAATTACCAAAATTCGCATATTTTGTATTTTTGTTGCTAACATATTATTTAAATAATTTCTGAATTTGTCATTTGATCTTTAATTTAATAAGCTTTGCATCGGCACCGATGCTATAAACTCGTAGTGACTTCGAAAATAATTTTTATAAAAGAATGTACGAGATAAATTAGATTAAAATAAGAAATATAAGATTAAATTTTATTTAAAATTAGAATTACAAATTAAATATTATAAATTAGAAAATAATTTTAAAAATCTTCAGTGCACTAGTAAAAATGTAATTTTAAAAATTGTTCCGATTAGATTTAATATATAAAAAGAACAACAGAAGCCGACTCAAATCCAGAAATACTAAAGTGTTTCTCCGAGTTCCGAATACGGGAAAGGGAACCCAAATTGGGAAGAAAATTTCAAAAGTGGATTTTCACGTATATGGGGTTTTTTTTTTATGGGGATTAAGTGATTTTATATTTATTATTATCAGGAACATTTCATTTTTAACTTTTGTTACAACATCTAGAGTAACTGTTAATATTTATTATGGTCCAAAAAAAAACAACTAAAAACAGTTGGTTCAGTTACTGCAACCATGTGATATTCCTATTGAAAATAACTGTCTCTAATACATATTTTTGCTATTTTACTCATTACTCTTTTTGTTTCCTCATTAATTCGTGAGAAAGTACAATTGTAAAATGGCTCAATGGCCTCATTTTATAGATTTTAAATGATTTCAGGTGAAAAGTTTTAAGTAGTTCTGGAATTGATGTTTGAAAACGAACCATACTTTTTTTACAAGCAATTTCTATTTAATGACTTAAAATTAATGCTTCGGATTGCAGTATATGATCATAAAATTGAGTCTGAAAAAGTTGTGTTTGGTAATATCTAACATAAATATAAAAGAAGAAAACATATTTATACAGCGTGCAACTATTCCTTCATGTTATTTCGCAGCAATTGTTTCGTCAATTGTTTAGACAACACCTTCCTCGGAAAATAACTAGTAACGAATTCTGCCAGTTATCAGATTCAAAAAGATATATATATATATATATATTTATCAAGCTTGATATTATTTAATTAGCTATAAATATTAAATTCCGATTTCAGTACGTTTTATTTTGGCTGTGGGAGAAAAAAGAGGTAAGATGTTATATATAGTTTAAAATTAATTATTAATCTTCAATTCATAATCCATATTTTACCAGTTAACTGTTTTTGACGAGTATGCTCGTCATGGAAAAAGTAAAACATTATGAGTCATGACTTTATTCAATGACAATTATTACATTTATATAATAATTGTTTAATTATTATATTTATAATTAATTATTTATTATATTTATATAATACTAGCCGCCTCTTGCGATCATCTTGTTCGCCAGTATTAATGTTCACTAAAATTTTCAATTAAATATTTTATGTAATTTGATCTCGTAATAGGTATGTCAGCAAAATATTTTTAACTAAAAATTTTAAAATATAATTTTTAACTTAAAATATAGTTTACTTATACTATTATTTAGGCCTTAAGCTGTTCTGTTCATAGTACTACATTTCTATCTCTAATCTTCTATAAGTGCCCGTAAAATTCCATTTTTAATTAAAGTGGAAATGATTAAATTGCTATTAATATAAAGACCTGTAATTTACTGAAAGCAAGCAGGTGTCATTTTTTTAAGGAAAAATATCAGAACTGAAACAGAGTTATTCAGCATTGAAGTTTTTTTTTATGAACTACAGAATAATTTTCATAATTTATTATATCTCAAAGAATTATTCAAAAAATAATTTCACGGATTCATCTTAAAATACAATTTTTAGTTTTATTTTCAAAAGTATTTAAATGTCAATAATATAATTTTTTTTTTTGGTCTATAAAATTATAAAGTTTAAATCTTAGACTGGCCCTCGGTCCTGAGGAACCATATACTGCAAAATATTCTTGACACTCCAACATTTAAATAAATGAATGCTCCTATCTTTTGCGATTGAATTTGATCGATTTAGTAAGCTTTGAATATACAATTAGAACAATATACATTTTCATTTATCTAGGCCAATCACTCTTAAGAAACCTTTGACTCTTTGATACAGTAGATGAAGTGGTCTAAAATCGCCCATTTTCATAAAACAGAATGGAATATTCAAATTTCCATAAATTGGTCAGCTTTAGCGATTGATTTAATTGATTAGAGAGCAACTCTTTTTATTTAAAATATTAGCGCCCCGAGAATAGTTTGTTAAATTTGATTCACAGGGCAGACGATATATGTAAAAAAAAAAATTTAATTCGTAATTCATCAGACCATTTATTGACTCAAGTCACATTTAAATCTAATTATTTTATTTCATTTAGACCCTTTTATTAGCAGATGTATGCCGATCAGTAAAGGTTTACAAATTAGTTGTTGGACTCTGATTAGAATGGATATCTTGTATATATAAACCATATTCGCCTTAAATAAAACTGCTTTATTAAATTAGTAATATAGGTATCATTAAACAGAAAATTTTTCCTTGCATTTACTCTTTAGGAAATATATTTTATATTTATTTCATTTCCTTTCATACAGACGTATGCTGGAAAACTGCACATTTATATATTTAATATATTTAATTTGCAATAAAAATTAACTTACTTTTTAAATTTGAGCTTTCTTCAGTTTGATTACAACACGTAGATAAAAGCTAAATTTTAGAAATGACGCGTAGCGTGCGCGTGCAGCTTAAATTTTATTTTTATTTTGTGCGAAATAAATTGTTGAAAAATATGATTAAATTATTTTTTTAAAAAAACTCATTAAAAATAGAAATTTAATTTATAGGTTAAAACATTAGTGTCATTAAAAATGACATTTTGGGGACTTTATGATATATATAATGGGGGGGGGGGACAATATGATATAAAAATCGATTTTGTGCCGAAATATTTTCGGAAGTTATAGCGAAAAAACGCCAAAATTTTGCTTAATTTTTAATTACAATTTTAATTAAAAATGTAAACAATCGCTCCGAAGTGCACATTTCTAAGATACATCTGTGCCAAATTTTGTAGCTATAAGTCAAACAGTCTGGCCTGCAGAGCGCCAATATACACACACATTCAGCTTTTTTACATGTAAAAATACAGGTTAGTATCTCAACAATATCGTTAAATATAATTCACAGAACAGAGGATCTAGACAAAAGCTAAACATTTGTAATTTATTAGAGCATTTAATGACTCAAGTTACATAAAATATAGTTACTTACTCCATGTAGACAATTTTAACACATGCATTTCTAATATTAAGGGTTTATAAATTAGCCGTGGGGCCTTGAATTGAAAAAATATACATTAAACTAAATTTGCCTTAAATGAAGCTGATTTACTGATTTAATAATGTAGGTATTATAAAATATCATAGAGAACTTTGTCTTGTCTTATTTTTTAGAAAATATTATATCTCTTATTTATTTCATTTTATATAGACACACGCAGAAAACTGCACATTTATTTATTTAATGCGTTTAATATATAAATAGTTAGCCAATTTTTTAATTTCAGCTTTTATCAATGTGATGGCAATTCGTTGATAAAGACTAATTTTTTTCTTCGTGCACGCGAAACGTGCTCGTGTAGTTTTAATTTCATTTTTATTTTGTGCAAAATAAATTGTTAAAAAATATAGTTAAAATATTTTTTTTTTAATTCATTAAAAAAGGAACTTAATAGATTAAAATATTGGTATTATTAAATATTGGTATTGGTATTTTTTTGAACTTTAACTAGATGTAAAAATCATCTTCGAATAGGTCCGGAAGTTTGAAAAACACGTCGAAATTTCGATTAATTTTTTAATTAATTGAAATTAAAAATACAAAAAAAAGCACTCCAAGGTGCAAATTCCCGACCTCCAAAGTATACACGTGGCAAATTTGATAGCTGTAGATCGAACGGTCTGGCCTGTAGAGTGCTCGCGCACACACACACACACAGATTGAGCTTTATTATAAGTTGAAATATACAGGGTGTCTTAAAAACCTTGATAAATATTTAAGGAATAAAAGCCGCTGTCAAGGTTTTTGAGACACCCTGTATACTTTGTATAAATATAGATAAATATTTATGAAAATTTAGATACACATTTTCCGAAGAGGTCAAAACAGTTGCTAGAAAGAGGTACATTTTATTCTTGCTTTAATTATCAGAACTCGGATCAATCGGAAAGAAATAAATGGAAAATGCGATAAGGAAATCATAAAACCGGAACGATGGAAACGAAACAATAAAACGGAATCAAATGTCATTTTTAAAACATGGAAAACCATAAATGCCGTTGATTCAAGTCGTTATGTTTAAACAATGTGTATAAAAACATTTTAAACAGTTATCAATATGTGAATGACTTTCGTTTTTCGAAAACAGAAATAAAAATTCCTTAACATTCTAAAATTTCAACAGAAAATTTATATCAACTTGATAAATATTGCAATTTTTTTTATTCATAAAAGGATTTATCGATTACCTCATATATATATATATATATATATATATATATATATATATATATATATGACTACAGCTATTGCAAGAGAGCATTAATTTATGTAATACATAGGGCTTAGTGTTTAGAATGTTATTATTTGTTATATAAGGATATTTCCAGTTCTTTAAATGAACTTTTATTTAAGGTCTAAGGAATTATTTCTATTTTCTTAATAATGGGGAATGAAATTATATATACATCATGCATGTCTGATCTGTATTCCGTAGGTAAGACGATGCAACCTAAAATTTTCGATTTATGCATTATCGGCGCTGGCATGTATGGATCTGCAGCTGCCAGGCATGCATCGGCTCATTCAGCAGTGAAAGTCTGCTTAATCGGGCCCAGTGAACCTAAAGTAAGTTTTGTTATACATAGTAACGAAAAAAAGAACATATTTTTGTTGAAATATAGTTTGCAGAGATAAAGCAAATGACCATGCTAATCGAATAATAAATACTATACGTTTTTGGAGCTTACTGCAGAATTATTTCTGTAAATTGCTTAAGAGTTATTGTCACTAGTTCAATAAATGAAATGGATTGCATTCGTTTTTAATAGTTTATTAATAAACTCAACAAAGATATATCGAATTGATTGATTTGATTAATCCTTAACTGGGGCGGTGCGGTATCTCAGACCACTAAGGACAGACTTTTGGTCACACCTATTCACTTTTTATCACAATCGAATGGATTGACCCTGTAGCTTCTTTTTCGTGACCTTCACTACTCGTGAACTTTTTCAACCGGTTTGTGCGGATGCTTTTTTTAATGTTTCAGATATTTATTTGCACGACGCCTGCGAGACCGCACCTTTCGTTTAGTGTACTATTATTATACAAGGCTTAGCAAATGACTCTGAAATTTGGTCCACAAAATATCGTTCAATCTACTGATTGTCGTTAAGAAGCAGAGCTCCAGAGACTTTTAAATGAAGCAGAAAGTGATTTTAGTGATGAGGATAATTGTATAAAAAATTTTTTCGATGAAAGTTCGCATTTGACTGATTCTGATATATATGTTCAAATATAATTACTTTTTCTAGTGATAATGTATTTTGAAAAATTTCTAAAATACATTAATATATCAAGAAGAAATATATTCAGAATTTAAGGTTGATTTTTATACTAGTACTTAACCTTATGTTAAACCGTGATACAAGAGTATCACTGATCCAGCTCACACAAAAACCCATCAGAAGTTTTCTAGTTCGCAATTCCAGGGCGACGCGATGAATTGAGCTTAAACAAAAGGCATGCGTTGGTATTTTTGTAATAAATACAAAGAAATTATATTTATTATAGATAGTATTTGTATAATTGTATAATTATACAGAAATTATAGCATTTCATTTAATCTCTTTTTCTCGAACAGACCAGAAATTCCCATATTCTGTGAATTTACCAAATATTTATTTAAAAACATTGGAATTGCAATCGCACCATTCCAATTTCTTCCTTATTCGCTGGAGAACTTCAGATACTCGTCACACAGTTTGATGATATTATTGAGTATTTTAAGTAATTTTTTCGAATGTTATGATCACGGTAAAAAATTTCTAGAAGAAGCAGATGTTCTAAAAATATAAAATTCTATGAAATGTGGAATGAAACTGAAATGACTTTTAAAATGTAGAATTAAAATCTATATATCGTTTAAAATTTAAACAGATGAAATACAATAAGGATCCAGGATTGTACTGTGAGACGTTTGAGGCACTTTTGTTATATTTTACATTAGTGACAGAAGATTAAATGATGAGGTTTTAGCCATAACCATTATACAATCTGAATCTCTTATTGTAAATCGATATAAATCACTTTCTTTTCAATATTTTATTTGTCTAATTAAATTTATAATGATATTTTCACAAAAACAATCTAAGATCTGTATTTTTACTTGCTAATATTGATTTTGGAAGCTTCTTTTAATTTATGGATAGAAAATTATCACGGTAGGAATAGTATCAGTTTCACCTGTTTCTTGCTGATAAGGTTTATTATAAATTAGTTTAGTTCAGTTATATTAACGACCCCTTTTAAAGCAACACTAGGGCTATTTTGGCACGGACCTCATATTTTTTAACCGCAATCAAATGACGAAGACGACAAATGAGCTGGTTTCCCCTCTCCAAACTTCCACGCCACACGAGTGGGTTTATGATAAGGAATGAATAAAAAATTACAATTTTTTAATTTAAATTATTAGTTAGGACGAAAATTGAATAATTTGTCGAAAGTGTGCGTCTATAAAGCATCGAAAAAGCTTGTAATTCTACTGATAACAAATATTGGAAACGAGTGCTATATTAATACAAATATGGTAAATGAGTAAGGATTTTATCTAATTTGTTTCGGGTATATTTTGATAGGAAGATGAGAGGGAAACTCGAGACATTCTGAGTTCTCACTACGACGAAGGAAGAATTGTTCACATAGCGTACGCAAGTCCCGTGATGCAGGTATTGGTACGAAACACAATAAAGAGATTCCGAGAAATCGAGAAATTATCGGGTGAGAAATTTTATACATTTATTATAGCTTATATATTATGATTTCTTTAAGCAATCACCTTGAAGTATATTCGTTAAGCATTTTTACATATCAGAATAAAACGTTCAGGTATAATATTTTGTATTTAAAAGAGAATTTAATGTTCTACAAGACAATGCATTTTAATAATTTAAAAATTTTATCGATTTTTGTGTATTTTCAAATCATTAAAATGAAATATCAACCGGAGAAAGTGTGAATTTTCGACATCATATGTTTCCTGCATTTAATTGAAGCATTAACTGCCGGGGTGCTATTTCTGGGGTTAGTGATATGGTTATTGTACCGAGACAGAGCAAAGATTCACACTACCACACGATTAATTCTTCTATCACAAGACAATTTCTTCGCCAAGCGAGCAGAGAAATTTTTAAATATAAACATGAAATAATGAATTTTTTATCCAACTTTGTTTTAAATTTTACAGATGTGCGACACCATACATTTATACTCGTTTTAATGCTGAAATGCATATTTGTACATAACCATATTATTTTAAACTGGATTTTTTAAACTGTAGCTAACAAACTTAAATTCAATCCAATAAATAAAAATATTTTACGAACCTAAAGGCAAACCTACAATAATAATAATAATAAATCAATATATAATTTTGTCAGATTTTTCATTAATATGTTAACAAAATCATACGGATACAAAATACCTTTAAAATTTCACCGAAAAACCTGCATTAAATTAAAATATTAGTTTCCGTTTGTTAATAATTCATTTTTTCTGCTTCAAAATATGTCTAGTTGAGATCATGGCTAATATTTTCAAATGAATACTAGGCCACGAAAATATTTTCGGCAAAAATTAGCAAATAAGAAAAAAAAATGGAAAAATAAACTGTTCACAAACATTTTCACATTTGGGATATTTCATTCAGTGTAAGAAAAATCGCTTTGAGTTTTATTATTTATGTAACATATTTGTAATGCTTTGTAGATAAATAAATAAATATAAGTTTAAAATTAAGAAATGGGGATTTGACTGAATTTAGAGAATATCTTTATTTAAAAAATTATATGAAAAAATCATCCGATTTTGTGTTCTTTTTTAGGTATTAATATTTTCTCTCCCGTTGGCACCATCTTTACAGCAGAGCGAGATACAAGTTTTTTCTATAAATTATTGCAAGGATTTGAAATGCACGATGTAAATTACATTGACCTTTCTAAAGAAGATATTATGAAACAAAGGTGATTCCCATTTTTGATTTTAAATTGAAACTTTCTAATAGAATTATTCAATTTAATTCATTTTCTTGTTCAAATGCATTTCCATAAAAAATGATGATCTAAATTTTTTTAATCTTGTACGTCTGAATTTTCAATGACAATGCATTATTTTAATACTTTCTTGAGTTATTTCTCAATAATTAAAGTTTTAATTCCATATAAATTGTGCCTGTTCGGAAAAAAATTAGGAAGAAATTTCATAATATGTGTATTGATGAATTTTAAATACAGTCTAAAAAAGCATAAAATAATTTTTAAAAATAAGAGAATTATTAACAGCGAGTATATAAATATTTTTCATTATTTTTGCTCACAAATGATGCATATGTTCATGATTATGACAAATGTCTGAATGATTAGAAGATGCTCAATAAATTTTCCTGATCCTAAGTAAAAAATTGCAAATAAAAAAATGTATAAACAATAGAAAAAATTTTACACAGTACATACATTACATGATGATTGGTGATATATAATGATGAGAATTTCGTTTCGAAAAACAATATGTCACCTAGTAAATATCGCTTCTTCAGAGTATGTTTATAATTAATCTTAACCATCCATTCATTTTTAAAATCAGATTTCCATACCTGAAGCTAGAAGACTGTGATCATCCGTTATTCGCCGATGACAGAGCCGGATACATCAAAGCCAGAGGCATGGTAGAGGCCCAAAAGAAAATAGCACACTTGCAGGGATGCCACATTGTGGACGATGTGGCGGAAGAAGTGAAGGATTTTAAAGACGGAGCACACCAGGTACTTGCACTTCAAACATTCGTTCTTCTCCTGAAACACATAACATTTGATTACTGTTTTCTCATGGAATATTAGTTTCATTAAAAAAATCTTTATTAATAGCAAGTCGCCTTTAGCGACCAGCTGATTCGCCAGAGATATTGGTTATATTTAATTTCATTTAAATTGTTTAGATAAAACTTCATGTTCCTGATTCCATCAATGTTACTTTATATTCCATATATATATAATTCCATCAATGTTACTTTATATTCCATATATATATAATTCCATCCATGTTACTTTATATTCTTGCATTTCATTCATTGTTCATTATATATCTATAAACTTTTTAAATAAAGAACCAATTCCATAATAACGTAGCGCTATTATGTCCGCGATCTTTGGATTTCATCAATGGAAAAAAATCACGCAATAAAATACTTGATACAATAATGAAAACGATTTCGGTTATATTCGCAACAATGCAAATATTGTTGTAAGATATATTTAAAAATTAATTAAATCTAAACTAAAGAATTTTACAGTAGCTAAAGTGTCATTATTGAAACGATAACTTTTCGGACTTTAAAACTCTATAAAAATCACTTTAGTGTGGGAATATTTTTGTAAGCTTGAGTGAAAAAAATTCAATCGAGTCTATTTTTCAGTTAAAATTTCTAAGGTGCACATTCTTACTCTTCAGAATACATATGTATCAATTTAGAAGCTGCAGGTCAAATACATATACATATGTATAACAAAATACATATGTATCAATTTAGAAGCTGCAGGTCAAATGATCCGACTTGTAGATAGCCAACACGTACATTCATCTCTAATACTATTAGTAACAACGGGAAGGAGTCACCCTCGAGGAAAAAATTAATCTGATAAAATCTACAGTTAATTTTAGTTACAAAATTGTAACTAAATTGTAATTAATGTAAAATATCTAGGAATACTCCACAACATATGTAGTAAAAATTGAGAAATATGAGTTCCTTACCATATGTTTGGGGATGTCCCTATTTATTTCCGAATTGAATGAAATATCTAAACTGAATTAATTGGTGATTGAAATAAACCAATTAATGTTTACTAAGGATGCGATAGCAAAAGTTCGGCCACTCATTTTCGAAAATTTTATCTAAACTGCTAAATATCAAAGAAATACTTTAAGACCTTTTTTGAGTCAATATTTAAGGATAGAGCATATGCCCTTATGCCTGTAACCGTAATGGCTATGGCTACATTATGCTACTTTTAATTATATATGACAAAACTACAGATTAGCTTATTACACTGTCTGGAAAAGATAGGTGGAAAGAAAAGTATTTGAACATCCTGCGTTAATACCAGTCATTACTAATTACAACAATATGTAAATCGGAGGTTCGTGAAATAAAAAATATGCACTAATAGCTCAGAGAAATATAAAGCTCATTGCGATATTTGTCCTGAAACTACAACAATAAATTAAAAAATAATAAAGGAGTTTTATTTTAAATATTAAAGCAAATAGTTTGCTAAGAATGGCTGCTCTCCTAAGCCTTTTTAGTAGGATACATGATGCAGTTTTCCTAAGTTGCCATATGATCAGGAGAATGAATTCAATGGCGTAGGAATTGCAATTCCAATACGTCCGTATGCACAAATTAAATTTTTTGAGGTAGGTAAGAAACGGTTAAGGCTGAGTAAATAAGAGATCTTCCTTCATCCAATTCATCGGATGAGAACTTACTTTTAAGATGGTGATAAAAAAAAATTAAAACATTCCGACTTCATCCCAATATTCTTGACATTTTTTCTACCATGACTCCCTCCCTCCCCCGAAAGTTTATTTTTTAATATATATGAGGATTTATTACTGGTAGAGCTCTAGCCATCTTGAGTTCCTGTTTTCACCAACTTGAGTGGGTTCTTTATTAACAATATTTCCCACATGGGTCTTAACCCTTTCTAAGGCTGTGGGAAGTATGCTTCCCACAAAATTTATCAATCTTTGTATGAAATTATGTAGGTTGGCATAAGTTCTGACACATTGTTTTAGTAAGTCAGAAACTTAGATGCTTCAGTTCTTTATCTCAGACAAAATGATGTGTCTTGATTTGTTACTTTATTTATTAACCAAATTAATTAATGAATCAAATTAAATTTATCTCATAAGCTAAATGAATCCCTTTTCTTATTCTAATTTCAAGCCTAAAAATATTTTAAAATATGACTTGAAATAAATAGCCCTTTAAAGGGTTAACCCAAGGGATATTAGCAGATCGGAAATTTTTTTATCATGCTATTGGGCTTATTTCTTTGGAATTGGAGGCAACCATTTTGTTATTTTACTGTTCCCACACATCTTATTAGATGATATTGATAAGGAGGAATTGTTGAAACTTTATTTTCATCCAGAGAGATTTGGTCTTAAAGTGATGTTAGGTGGGCTTTATGCTCAAGTTTCTACTAAAAATAAAATAGGGTAGAATTCCTAATAGAAAGCTGCCATTAGTATCGATGATCGAGAGGGAGAAGGGTCTTGAAGATAATTTTAGAGCCATTTATATAGATGCTGATGTGTACAGTGTTGCTGCTCCATGAACAGGCATGAGTAGGGCGATAGATTTGTGCAGAAACCTTTCCTGCTTTTGATTTATGCATTTATTTACTTCATGAAATTTTACAAACATTTTCATGGTGTGGGGCAACGAAGAAGCAAAATGAAACTCACGTGCAACTTGAAACATTTTATTATTGAATTTAGAAGTGCTGTGCGCAACTCAACTCTATGTTGATGACTTACTTTTGTTCGAGATTTTTGATATACGCATTAGCGTTACTTTTGTTAATCTTCGATCGTTATATTTAATGCCATATAAATATTAAATATTTATGTCGTCTTACTTTGGATTTAATTATTTTAACAAGAAAACGCCTAGACTAAATTAATACATTTTAAATTCTGGGAGAACCATTGGTAGCCAAAGGCACTAAATAGGCGATATTACTGCATTATTAAAAAATTATAAATGACTGAATTAGTTTGCTGTTTAAAAGGCTAAATTACTACGCTCATATTTAAATGTACATATTCTGGCAAACGAATCAAGAACCTTAAACTTCTAAGTATTTTAATTCCTTTTAACATGAATTAAAGCTGTTATGCTAGGAGTTTGAAAACAATAAGGTCTTATCTGGTATAGAAGTCTTGTCTACCTCCTGTGGTCTATATGGTTTTGCATGATTTTGCTGCAAACCTACCTTTGTTTAAATATTCATTACTTTATAATTCATTCACCTATTTAACCATCTTCCACTATAAGCATATAAATACTATATTATGCAAATTAGCACAAAATATTTCTATTGTGATCAATCACTTGAGCCAAGTATTTTTAACATATTCGAATATTTAAAATTCGAGTTTCTCCAATTTTATTTTGTTTCGCAGATAATAACGAAGAAAGGGCATGTACTAAAAGCAAAGAAAATCCTATTCTGCACCGGTGCATTTACTGCATTCAAGAAGTTTGATCCTTTGAAGAAGAAATTAAAAATTCAAGTGAAGAGAGAAACAGCTGTCATGATGAGGATATCGGAAGGAGAAAAGAACAGATTAGGGTAACAATCAATTGTGCATTTTCCTTTCTTCTTTTTCTTATTGAAAATCTAGCTTTCTACTGCCCCATTGGAAAATGTCACCAAATTTCACTTAAAATTCATTTGAATATTCCGATGTTAGAGTTGTCTGTTTCTTTAATTCCATTGTTTTGATCATGCATTACTCTATATTTAGGCGTGCGTGCGCGTGTATTGATATTCCATTTAACTCAAGCACCAATTTTGGACAAATCAGTATAATGCACCATTCATAATTTATTTTACATAAAATATAAAAGCAGCTTCTAATGAAATATAAACATATGTAATGATATATCTTAATTTAAATCTTAATTTTCTAATTTCTATCTTAAATGAGTCAATATTTTGATTCTAAAACGATATCTTATTTCTGCCTTCTAATTCCCACTTCTTAATTATTTTCAACACGCGCTCTAGAAAACTGATGACTTATGCCTTTCCCTACGCTCCGAATGAAGGGATAAAAATCCCTAATACTGCTTATACCTTTCAAAGATACCCAAGATTCCCTTGCCTAAATCGATACGTGGCAAAGAAATCCCTATCAGAATTTAATGATAAAACCAATAAAGGGAAAAACTTCATCCACCTAACTCAGATCGGAATGTAAAAATACATCATTTTATCATCGCTTCCTTGTACATAATATGCCTCCCGTGAGGAAATAAATCGAAGTTAAAATATCAAAAGTATCTTCATTTCGGCCACGCATCGGCAAAATTATAATATTACAACTATAAAAATGTTAAAATTTAAAAAAATATGCCGATTTAACGTTATTAAACTAAAATTTCAAATATTTCAAACGAAACCAATGGCTTCAGAAATTTAAAAAAAGTTTTAAAAAGTTTTTTTCATTTATCAAGTCCTATATATTTAAAATATACGAGTAAAAGCGAGCCAAACAATCTGAGGACACTGGATTTGATAAAATATGCAAAACTGAATTGACCACGCCACAATTTTTGGAAGAAAAATCGCTCGGTTGTAATAGAAAATTTTGTATATCTAATATATTTACTGTAACACGACGAGTTAATTTTGCATCAGGCATGGATTCGAATAAATTTTAGTTTAGTTATATTAATTTGCCTTTTTAAAGCAACACTAGAGCTAGTTTGGGACGGACCTCGTAATTTTCAATCGTGATCAGATGACGAGGACGGCAATTGAGCTGGCACCCTTCTCTCCAAACTTCTACACAACACCAGCAATAGGATGTTTGGTCCAGACGGATTTAGCGTGCACCAAACACGCTTACAGATGGTTCTTCGGTGGAATCTGGTTCAAACTTGAAACCCTCCGGTTCCGAATCGAGCCCTTACACCAAACTACTGCGGCCTTTGGAGTCGAATAAAATTAACCACATGTTTATAAATGGATGAATCCAAAATAAATTTTTTGCTAATTTGCATACCACAAACTTCTTACCCCTTTTGATAGATATATCAATTTATACATTTTCTGATATGTTACCAAATGAAACACAGAAAGGAAGTATTGACGCATTACAGACTTTGCAGCATTATATGCTAAATTGGATTCCAATGCGGTTGGTGATACAGCAGGACTTTATGTCAACATCTCTGCTCTTCATTAATGATGGTTGCTCCATAATTTGTACAATAAAAAATTGGCAGAATGCGTAATCAAATAGTTATCCATCGGGGTTATTGCAACATATCTAAGTTCCCGGGTTACGCTCAAAAATTTCAAACAACTGGGTGAAAAATGACATCGAATGGCACTGTTTTCTTGCTAAGTGAAAAACGTAAAACCCTTGAAAAATTTTATTTTTACAGATACACAACATTTTTTTTTTTTTTTCATTTTTTGATGACATTAAATAATACGTGATGAAACTCTGTTCTGGTTTTTATCAAAACTTTGTAGTACACAGACAAAAAAAAATTATTCACAATATCAAACGTTTTATTTATATATCTGCGTTTAAAATTCTCTGATAGATATTTTTCATTTTTATAAATAACTAGCCGCCTTTGGCGACCAGCCGGTTCTCCAATCTTAATGTTCGTTAAAATTTTAATAATTAAATATTTTATGCAATTCCTACTTTAATAGCTTCTTCATCAAAATATCTTAAAACTTCAAATTTTGATATATAATTCACTCATAATATTATAAACGCCTTCAGTCATAACGTAATATATATCTCTCTAATTTTCTGTTAGTTCCCGTAGAAATTATACTATAAATTAAAGTGGAAAGGATTAATCTGCAATTAATATAATAATATTTTTTACTGAAACAAAGTATTTTTTTGTAATATGATTACTGAAAACAGTCACTGAGCGTTTAAACTTTATGGGCACTAAAGAATATCTTTCCTAATTTATGTAATATTTCAAGAATTTCTCAACAAAATATTCTCAGATTCATCATGACCAGAACGATTCATTAACAATGTTTAATTTTAAATGCATCAAACACTAAGAAAATAAAACGAATCGTTTAAAATAATCGGTTGAAAACAGGTTAAAAAAAACTACTTAAAAAACGATGTTCTTAAAACTATAAGCGTATACAAAAAATATATAACTAACATAAATATAATTTAATTACAAAAACATGCAATTAACCTAAAAATAATTTAAATCATCCGTTTATAAGGGTTGTCAAGTCAACAATCAGAACACAATGCGCATGCGTGAATTTTCAACGCCAGTTACGGAACGCAAATGCATGAGTTTTTCTACGCCAGTTGGGGTAAGCAGATTAGAAATTTTTAATTTCCTTTATTCTGTTTTATTTTAATTCAAAGGTACTTAAGAATGAATCTGAAAGATCGATTAATTAACGATGTTTAATTTTAAAGGCATCAAACATTAAGAAAATAAATAGAATCGTTTCAAATAATCAGCCGAAAAATCTTAAGCCTAGCCTCATGACTGTTGGGAAAAAAAACTGAAGCCGTACTCATTTGGCGGTGGGGAAAATGAAAAGATTTTTTTGGCGGGAAAGTTAGTTTTTAATTAATAATTAAAATTCTAATTAAAAATTCAGAAAAAGGGCTATCCTATCTTTTAAGTTAGATCAAACTGCACAGGGTGTGCAAATTTGATTAAAATCGGTTAAGTAGTTTAGGAGTCCATCGCGGACAAACAACGTGACACGTAATTTATATATATTAAGATAAGGAAAATTCCATCATTGATCCATCATTGAAATTGTGCCTGTTGGCAAAAAAGATCGTTGATCTTACCACCCTATTTTTACTCTGACACACTGATCAAATTGCATGCCCATCAGTCCCTTTTTATATGCATGTAAAAGATTTAACCACATCCTCACCAGAAAAGTGTATTTATGGATTAATTTATTCCTGCAATAGTATTAGACGTACCTGGTATCATCAAAATGAAATCATTGAATAAAAAATAATAATAAAACATATCATACAGAGGAATACTCACAAGTTGTGTTTTACTTACGTAATCATGAGAAAAAGGTATAATGTTTGAAAACTCGATGTAGCGAGACAAGATTATATATCATTATCATAAAACGGGAAAATAATTCATGAATAATAAAATGACACTGAAAATAAATCTAAGTTTAGTTCCTTTATCAAAAATTATATAAACATTTTAATCAATTTTATGAGAATTAAATAATTTTTCTTAAGAGAAAAAAAAAAATCCCTATGAACTGAAGGTGGAAAAGGTATACAGAAAAGTTATTTCTTCTTTAATTACTGATATGAAGCTTTTTTTCCCAATTACTTGTATTATTTGTCCATCCATAAAACCAGATTGAGCTTGGAAGATGTCCATAACATTGTTGCTCCAGAAATTTTTCATTGTTTCTGTATTGTCACTTCATCTTTCAAGCATCTCAATTCAGAATATCTCAAAGATTTTTTAATTAGATTTAGGATAAGATTCCGAGATGGGAAATGAATTTTTCCTTCATTTTCCGACATCCATGGTTTTGAATAACACGAAATTTGTAAAGATGTATGGAGGAGTAACGGTAACAAATTTTCTGCCAACTTGTCCCAATATTGCATTGAAACCATTTTTTGTTTCACCAAAACGAAACAACTTCAGTTACATCGTCCACTGATAAATGGGGTTCAAACCACGACAAATCTCTATCGAACTGGGTTTATATAAAATGTTTTATTTACACAGATCATCCAATAAAAATTTTAATTCCCTCTAAATAAAACATTTTATTTCTGAAAAACCAAATCAACAACTGTTACTTGCCATTAAAAGTTTTAAGTCAAAATTTAAGCATTAATAAATACACTGCTCTGGAAGTGGTGACATAACTTGCACACAATATCAAGATAGAATATCTTGACATTGTGTACATTTTATCAAACACATATTAAGAAATGAGTGCGTTTCTTATTGAATGGCTTATAAAAGATTATTTCATCTTATCTGTAACATGCAACCCTCTGATTCTGCTTCTCTTAGCCTGAAGAAATTAATTTTGGTCTTAATGGTCGCTGTTATCCATTGGTTTATGGCTATTAGAATGAGAAAGCTATCCATTTCCGTCTTCAATCTGCTAATTTTTCGATTAATTTAAGTACCACGGTAATAAGCATTTTTAAAAGCTAATATTTTCTCGTTTTCATTTTTCTAATAACTATATCCTCTCGGTATGGTATTTAAATGGAAAAAAATAAAAAATAAAACAATTCTGTATCCAAAAAACTTTTACTCTTTTCTGCAATGGGTGCAAAATACATTCTTGGTTTATTTATTCTTTCAGAATACGCAGTCAACAGTTTAAACTTTTTTCCGCCTGTCATGCACCGATTTTAATAATTTTTACATATTTATAAAAATATCAAATTTGCTTTATATAAATATGTTTTTGTTTATTATTTGGTAGCGATAAGCAAGTAAAAGTACTTAGTTTGAAATCATAGTAGCTTTCCGAGACTTTATGCTTTTTCACATGATGTTATACTGTTTTACACGATTGCATATATGAAGATAACACAGGTTTAGATTTTGCAAATAAAAAATTTGGATATTTTGACTAGCCAAGTAATATATCTGCTAGTATTGGCAAGAATAAGTAGATGCAATTTTTTCGTAAATATAACTGGATCTTCATGAAGGCCAGTTTCACTTTGTTTATTATTTAAAACTCGTTAATAAGATGCAGCATAATCCTGAAGATTCGAATGATTAGCGAGCCTCGAAATTATTAAAGGTGAGCAAATGAAAAGGGTTTCACCTAAATTCCCACTTTGCCGGTTCTTTAGAGTCAATGCTATCGGACTAATTTGCATATTTACATACATTTTGTGATATTTATAATCAACTCTATATTAAACCATTTAAATGTAAAATAATCATCTAACTAATAATTATAATATAAAAATAAATAACAAAACAATCATTTAAAAACAGCGTTTTTGCAGTAGTTAAAAGTTATAGGTACTTACTTTTTCGCTGTCATACATTCTTGAATCGGGAAACAGAAAGCCGTATTACTGCCAGATACCTACTTGTTACTAACTGAAGTTAAAGTTAAGGTGAAATTTTTCTGGCTTATGTTACTAACTGAATGAAATAAGAAAATATTCACACAGACATAGTGTTATATATTCTACTTCAATTTAATTATTTAACAAACAGCGTACATAATTTAAGTAGTTTTAAAGAAATAAATAACACTCGCCTCCAAATTGAAATTAAAAACTGTTCCCTATAATAGTATCGGGAGTCGTAGTCGAATCCGAACTTCAAGATAATAGATATTTCACTCCTGACTCATCATTTCAGTGAGGTTCGAAAATCAAGACAGGAGAACGCGACATTTATGATTTGCAATTGGAACAAAATGATTTGAATTCCTAATATAATGTTCTTGATGTGCCTGAATTTTAAAAGTATGAACTAGGTTAGTCTATATAAAATAATAATAACAGTAAGCCTCCTATTAGTTGTAATATTTAATAGGTACATATACCAGATTAGATTAATCCGTTTTGTATTGTTTTATTCTATTGTTAACGCATTAAAATTTAAATAATTATTATTAAACATTCATTTACATTCTAATTAGAACTAATTATTATAGTTATGAAAAAAATATTGCAACCGGCTAGATATATCACGGAATTTATTTGTTGTTGTTTATAATGGCACTTGCCATGGACAAGCTCGCTGATGAAGTCAGTGATTTTAAGCCAAGGGAGCGTCTCTTGTTTTAGTAGCGCCAAGAGTACGTCTTAGCTACTCACGCATCACATTCACTTGCACAACCCCTTTTCACAGAAGGGCACATTCACGCATCTTACAGATAGAACAGATGAAGAACAACCGTGCCCGAACCGGGACACGAACCCAGGACGCCCAGGTTACGGGGAAGACGCGCTACCCCATGCCAGGACGCCGGCTCGGAATTTATTTAATACCCATGAGTTATTTTGAGATCTTCAAAAGCCCAGGATGATTGAGATTCACGGAGGATTAAAATACACGTTTGTTAAAAGTAAAATTATTTTTATTGTTAAAAATTATTAAATTTATGTAATTATTAAATTTTAAAGTTAATCGCTAGTATAAACAAGGCTTAGAGATTTTATATTTTTACATATATGTATGTCTCTTAAAAATAAACTCATACTAATAATCGCGTTTATTAAGTGTTGCAGAAACAATCCATAACACATTAATCGATAATTACTCATTGAAAGAAATAGATATCATGCACTTAGGAAGAAACGTGCATGATATCTACTTGATTAACAAATCTTCGGTAGAAAATTTTGATAGTCAATTTGTGAAGGAAAACCTGTAATTTAAACTTTCAAATAAAAAAGTTAACATCCGTGTATCATTTATAAAGTATTTTATTTTAAACATATTACTGACTTACATGGTAAAGTAAATGAATAGGACATAGTCAAATAGAATTTAATAGTTTATAAGCATTCAATTAAAACAAAATATTATTAAAAAAATTCATCTTAATTAGAAATACAACCAATTTTATGGGTCCAAAAAATTAAGCAGATAACATGGAGAAAAAAAAATATAAAAAGAAAAAATTAATGTTTCTTACGCTTTTCTTTGGATTTTGTTTCTGCCTTTAGTCTTCTACGCATAGATGACATGATTATTTTTGTCAGTTCCAAACTATTTATAACAATTATAGTTTTTTATAAACTTTCTCTTATTTTATAATATTTACTGATGCGTTTAGTTATCAAGATATACCCAAAATTAGACAATGGAGATAAGATTTGAGAGTAGTGGAAGATTATCTAAAGTGTTAGCTGTACGATTTAGTATTTATTCGTCCACATTTTTTTATGTTGGACTATAAATGGTTATCATTTTGGAGTCCCAATTTTTGAATGCTAGGAGTAATAATTTCATACACGATCGTTTTTTTTTATTATTATTACTTTATTCATTTTTGACAGGATAAATATAAAATTTCCAACATCTGATACCGCCATTCACTCCTATATAACAAAAAAAACCTATTTCCGGGTTTAATTTCAGATTTTTTTCAGCTAAATTTATTATTCGTTCTTTGTATTTTTGTCCACTTTTTTGTACAAAAAAATTAAAAAAATTTTATTACAAAATAAAATGCTATTTCAAAATTTTAATCCTTATTATGGATTCTAGAAGGTTATAGATGCTCTTTATGGTTTGATTGAAATATGAATGGTTTCTCTTATTTGATTCGTACGTATAACCCATAATCATTACGAGTTCTTCATATAATATTTGAGTTCATCACTTCTGATGTTTGCAAGATTTTTTTTTTTTTTTTTTTTTTTTTTTGGCATTTCCACTTTACCAACAACTTAATTTGCTTTGATCATCAGCAATATATTTCTCGTTTCTATATCAATAAATCGCCAGATTTTGAGTGTTCGCTGAAAATTCTGCCTTTGTTTGAGCCAAATATAATTGCTAATTATTTTAGTAATCATACAATAGTACATTTGAATACTTTCTCTTATTTAAATTAATGATTTTCTATTTTTCTTTATATTTATTATTATTATTCTCATTTCCAGCAACGGTTGCCTACTGGTACCAAATCCTTATATTACCCCCCCCCCCGAAAAATTCTAGAACTAAACACATATTTAGCATTTTATTTAGTTTTATATTATATTAGAGGGATGAAAGCAATATCTGGGAAACTGAAATTGACATTGAGACTAACCAGTTCATTTTTTAAACACGAAATACAGGTGCATTTTTTGATTACCTGAATTATTTTCTCTCATAATTACAGTTGGTTTAAAATTTAAAATGTTTATTAACTAGAAAGTGTGACTATCTAGACGGTCTGTTGTTTTCTCACCAATAATTCAGGTTTTTCATTCATTGTCTAACTAAAGTTGCAGTAGAAAATTTCATTCCATTGGCAGAGTTTAGAAATTATATATATATATATATATATATATATATATATATATATATATATATATATATATATATATATATATATATATATATATATATATATATATCCCTAAGAAATGAAAATATATATTATTTGAAGTACATTTTAGATATAAGCACTAAATAACAATAAAAAATGTTGCTTCTTGAGGAGAGATTTTCTTTTTTCATAATGTTCACGAGCATTGAAAACAAAACTAATCACTTTGAGAAAAAAAATCGATTTGAAACATTAGACAATAAAAAATATAATGATAAATACAAAATAAAAAAAGCGCTGAACGGAAATATAACCGATAAATTCCAATTTGATCCATGAATAAAAAATATAATGACTGATAAAAAAATGCATCCCTTAGCTCATTGGCCTTTGCTATTTATTCTTGCTTAAGGTTATTAGCACATCTATTAATCAGTAAAAAAACTGTTTTAGTTGCAATACATCAAAACTGAAGTTGGGATTTGTATCTGATAATGATACAAACCAAAAGAGCGGGGACATTTTAAATTCCGTTCTGCGTTACACATGGCAATGAATTTTTATCTAATTCTTCTATATTATAATGTATATATATTTTAATTCTTACAATTTATGTCATAAGTCTATAATGTATTTGAAATAAAAGGATCTATAAGTGAAAAATTAACTTCTACATTTTTTTTTACTCCCACTCTATATCATTGGTGCAAATCCTGCAAATATTCGTATTAATTCCTTGTAACTCTATAGTATTTTCTTTTTTTATGTTTAAATAATAATCATAAAAATTTATCTAAATCAGAGTTATTAAAGTAGTAAAGATAACATTTAACACTAGAACATCCGGGATTTCGATTACCATTAAACATCCGCTGGTGTCTTTTCGACACCGCGATATAAAATATATAAAATAATTGTAATAACTAAATAATTGCAGGACTACTGTTCAGCAGGGTTTACTTTTAAGACTTTTTAAATATTATTTCATGTAATTATCATATATCATCACCCTTATAAAAAAATTACTTCTTCAGATTCTTCGCAGTCACTTTCACGCAATCTTATGTTTTAATCGGAATCTAAATGAGAACAAGACAGCTCACTATTATCCGATTCATTCTCAGAAAGTTCTCTCAACAAATTAGCAATTTCATCAGAGCTTAGACCTTTTTTACGAGTCATCGTTTCATAGTGTCTGCTCTGTACATGATTCGAAAATCTAATGAAATTTTTTTGAGAGCAGATAAGCAAATGCTGTATAACGAATCACTTAGATACAACAATTTTAGAATAATTGATTCATTTCCGCTATGAATCCAATAACACTGCATTCAAAGTGAAACAAATGTGCGATGGGGGTTTTTTTGGAAGTTTGTTTTACTTAGTGAACTGCCGTTTGTTGAACAACAACTATTTATTATAATAAATTATCTTGGTATCGAAACGACACTAGCGGACGTTCTAGGTATATTCAGTTGTACAATCTCTCCTAATTAACTTATAACTACAAAACTTTTTATGTGTAATCACCATGGAAAATGATTAAAAGTCACGAAAACTTTTCAAATTCCCTGCTAAAATGTGGAAAGGAGAACAAACTAAACAGGCTCCAGTGCCCAGTCGACACCAACTGACGTTCTAGTATTAAAAACTGATCTTACACACAAAAAAAAAAGGAAGTATAAAAAAAATTCGGAGATGTTTTCCTCTTTAAATAAATAAAAATAAGTCCCATACGTCACTGAACAATATATGAGTGAATTATACTAAAGAGAAACAAAAAAAGTAAGTATATGCATTTTGTTTTCAGTTCTATGCCAACCCTGATGATGTACAGGGGTAACTTAGCTGATATGCCGGCTGCTGCAAAAGGCGCTTACATCCTACCACCGATTAGGTATCCTGATGGTAAGAATCTTTTTGTTTAGCACTTCTTTAGAATGCTGATAAGTATTTTATTGCTACAAGTTTTTGTCTTAACCCTTTGACGCATTCCACTTGGTATTTGGTAAGTCAAATCCATCCGTCAAAAGCACTCATGATAAAGTAAGAAGTATGACAACTTCTGTTTGTCAAAGTAAACTCGCAGTAATTTGACATCGCATGAAGTAGAATCTTAATTCTGTGTCTGGATGTGTAATGTCTTGATCCTTGTTAGAAATGTTGAAAAATAATTAATAAAATGAACTTTTGAGTATATTGCATTTTTGGTATAAATTCAAATATTTTTTTACGAAAGATATAATGAGAGTTCTTTTTAGCAACGCAAACTGCTGAGTCACAAAAATATAAAATCAAAAATATACATGCCTTATGTGTCCTACAAGATGAGAAAAAAAATCTAAAATATTCATTTTCCTTACGCTTGTAAACTTTGGGAAACTGAGATAGTGGTGTTGCTTATTCACGCAACGAAATTCCTTAATCCATCTATTTTGAAAGATATTTTGTAAGACAATGATTGCAAATTTACAAGAAAAGAAAACATTAATCCACACATTAGTCACTTTAGAGGAGTAAAAAATCCTCTTAAAATGCGATCATACAGACACAAAGTGCTTTTGCCTGTGAATGTTTAATATTAAAAATGGAAAGAGTATTTTAAATCAGCCATGTTTCTTCTGTAATACTTTAAATTCAGCGAAATGTACTTCTATTTTATCTTTATTATTCAGAGCAATCTACTTCGCAATGACATTTGTCAAGGAAATGGTTTCAGCATGTTGCTCATAAATCTTTTAATACCATTGGACTCTTAGTGATTGTCCTTGCAATTGCTAGGTTTTAGTCCCTAGATTATATCCTTTCGAATTACGAAGAATTAAAGTCTGCGAAAGGCAATCCACGTTCAGTTTTGTTATGGAATGTATCACGCCAGTAATACTGCATAATGTGCAAGAAAAAAAATTGAGGGTGCAGTTCTATATTTCAACGATAGGAAGACATTTCGAACAAATATTATGATGAAATGGTTTTTATTTCGAACTAATGAAATGTTTAATATAATCATATATTAAATACTATGCCAGTTTGTTTGTTTGTTTGTTTCTTATGGCACTTGCCACTGACAAGCCCGCTGTTACGAAGACAGCGATTTAAGCCTGAGGGGGAACGTCTCTTATTTTTTATAGCAGCGCCAACTAGGGCCAAGAGTACGACTTTGCCACTCACGCATCATTCATTCGCTTGCACAACCCCTTTTTACAGGAGGGCACATTCACACATCTCACAGATAGAACAACAGAAGAACAACCATGCCCAAACCGGGACTCAAACCCGGGACGCCCAGATCACAGGGAAGACGCGCTACCCCTATGCCAGGACGCCGGCATGCCAGTTTGTAATTAAATGATTTAATTCATCACGCCGATGTTCACTGCGTTTAATCTTTCTGTGTATAAACGATATATCTGATTCATGTTTTTTTTTTGTTGTTGTTGTTGCTGCTGTTGAGTGATTAAACTATAAAAAAATTGGAAATAATATTTTTGATTTCCTTAAAATATTCTAAGTTTTCTTTTTAAAAAACTATTAATTGCACTCTGAAATAATTTGCATGCTAACCCCATTTATTTCACCCCATTCAATCCGCCACCCCCCCCAATTTTAATCATAAAACAATGACTTTTTTATTGTATTTTTTAAAGTATTAATAATAGGACTAATGTGATTAATTGGATTAAAGATTGGCTAAAAACGTAAAATAGTTTATTTTTTAAAAAAAATTCAATTATTAAATACATGTCTATCCCTAAAAGTTTACAAATCGGCCGTTGGATCACGATTAGCCTGTAAAAGGCGAGCTGATGTCATAGTGGGACTAATATTCCAGCTGTAAAATTTTAGAATATTTTCAAAAGAAATTTGATAATAAACAGACAACATGTGCCTTTTAGTGAAACTGAAGCTCTAAATAGGAAAAACATTACGCCATTGACTCCTCCAAATAGCTTTCAAACGCAGTAATTCAATTTATGTCATCAAGAAAGTAAAACTAAAATTTACTTTTCAATATGCTTGGAAATGAATATATATACGTTACAGTAAGAATCTGTTGATTAATTGCATATCATTATTCATTATCACCAATATAATAATAACCAATGTAAACTGGTAACTACACGTAATCACCAGTTTATTACATTTACCGTTATATATATATATATATATATATATATATATATATATATATATATATATATATATATATATATATATATATATATAGTGAACTGCTGCACACTTCTAATCCCATACAAAACCAATTATTACATTAAATACTTTTATTAACTTATTCATGACATGTCAACGGTACTCATATGTCCATAAGTAAAAATGTTTGAGCTATCGAAAAATTACTGCACATTCTACACTCATTATCCTTTCGGTTTCAACTGCCAATTGTACTGGCATCATCTTTCCCATTAAAACTCATGTACTGTATACTGGGCCTGTTCTTGAGAAATAGTAACACCTGTTACTGAAGCAGAAGTTACACACTTGCACTGAAGACTCTGTTTTACTCACTGACATGCCATCATAATACTTATAATATTCAAATTTCTTCTAAGACGCCTCAGTCTTCTATCTACAGGGAAAATTTAAATTTTCAGCAAGTGCTTTAAAGCCACCAGAACAGCAGTTCCACTTTCATTTGATTGCACTTTGTAACAGATTTAATAAGTTTTCGATGCTTTCATGTAATTTCTTTCAGGTCACTGGTATTTGAAAATTGGTCACATGGGTATACAGAGAAATTCAGAATTGAATACACTGGAGGAAATCAAGGAATGGTATAAGAGTGACGGAGATCAAGAAGTGCTCGACAAATACTCAAAGTTCCTCATCGGTATTATTCCAGGTAAGCATTACGTATGATGATGTCGTGTCCGCGTTACCACGGAAAGGAGGTGCAGTAGCTTCTGAGGGTAAATACCCCTGAGCACCCGAGGGCAGAAGTCTGACTTCTAGCTCATATGAAGATGAAACTCACACATTTGTTTGCACAACCCCTTTTTACAGTGAGGCACATTCACACACCTCACAGATAGAACACAGATGAACAACCATGCCCGAACCGAGCTTCGATCTAGGGACTCCCAGATCGCGGGGAAGATGCGCTACCCCTGTGCAAGGACGCCGGCAACATTACATATACATTATGCATTTTGATTCTTGCATATTTATATATGTATATATGTTATATATATTTCTGTATAAATATATAATACTTTATATATTTCATATTCAATGGGTAACTTTCATTCGAGTAGCAAGGTCTCTATATTACTTATTAAAAAAAAGCATTAAAAATATATTTGCACTCATGTAATAAAAAAATATTCGTGCTTCTAGCTTGCCTTTTGCGTGCTTTTTGACATAAACTTCTATAGCAGAAACTTTCCCCGAATTGCCATACCGAGAGTTTACAGAGAGTGGCAATTTGAACTTATTTTCGAATTGCCATCAGCCATTATATATTCAATGGAAAACATTACGGTTTATTTTTGAGGTCTAATACATAATAAGTTAATAGACATATATTATTCCCAACTTGGTTTGAAACTGAGATTTGTCAAATCTCGTGTTCTTATTTTTTTGACAATAACAATATTTTCTTTGTATACTTTGTACCCGAGAAATTTAAAACAAGCGTTTTTAATGCATTAAAAAGCATCATCTAACTCATAGAAATAGATTTTAGGATGAGAAGAAATAAGCATAGTATGAATTACTGAATGCTTAATTAATTTGCCCCATAAATTTCTCAAAACGTTTTTTAAAAATAATAAATGTTTTTTATAATTATTATTGGTTTAACTTGACGTAATGTTTCGTTATTCACTCGAGTTTTTCTTTCAGGTCTTAAGGTAGAGGAGGTGAAAGGTAAGACCTGCGTTACTTGTGACAGCCCCAGTGACCTTCCTTACATAGATCGGGTTTCACCCACTGTAACCGTAGCCGTGGTGGGAAACGGCAGAGGAGCTACGATATGTGATGAAGTTGGCAGAATTGCAGCTGATCTCAGCCTAACTGGGAAATGGAATTCTGAATTACCACAGAAATTATTTGAAGCAATATTTATTTAAATATAATTTTCAACTAACTTTTGCTGTAAACTGTTAAATGATTGAATTAGAATGAAGCTTTATTTTTGTATTTATAAATGTTCGTTTTAAAATTAAAATCAGTGATTCCAATATAAATACCTGGCTCCTTTGCTTGCAACTGTTTTCAAAACAATATTTAGAATAGAACAAAAAAAAAATTAACTTATTCTTAAATCACTGCCATGATCTTTTCATAAGATCATAAAATTCTATCGAAAGTGATTAGATATTAATAGTAGTATCTAACAAATTCGATACTCCACAATTTTTTCATATAGATTTAATAATTTTCTAGTCAAATCGTAATCTTAATTTGATACCCTAAACTACCACATAGAATTTCTAATAATATACAAGATGATGAAACAGTCTCTTAGTTATGTTAGATTAGATTTATCTAATCTTTAACAACAACTAATAAAAATTGTATTGGGTTTTTAAAAATTCAAGAATCATCCGAGATAAATTATTTAAGAGAAAAGTAATCCCACGATAAATCATCAGGAGGGTCAATTAATTCAGTTATTTGACTCCATTTTTCAATGCAATCCAAAATGAAGAGTTTCTCAAGAGCCACCATTTGTCTGCTGAAACAAACATATTCTATTCAAAATCGACGTCAAGATGGCAAGCTTTGTCTTACATCTGTCTTTCTCTCCACTAACAACAATCATGAATGTGTGTTTGTCTATTTGTATAAGGTGTCCCAAAATTAACGCAAAATTTGAATTTGCTACCATTCGGGCAGTAAAGTATTGGCAATCCTATTAAAAAATAATCACGTGACAGCTGATAGTTTAGGGTTAGGGAAATTGGAGCACTACATGATAGAACTATGTGTTAACCCACGATTTGAGTTAAATAAAAAACAATTTTTTCCCTTTAAATTGCTATATTTTTATTGAATTGTGAAGTACACAGGATAGGGTCATGTATGGAATACACATACGGCAAATAGCCTTCATGGCATTTTGATATTTTACAAGTGTTTTTTACAATTATCTATTACCACCCAATAGAGAATGGGGGGGGGAATTGATTTTAGGGTTCCATAAAATTTTAATAATAAATTATAACTTAAAGATTAATCGATGATAAATTATAAATTAAATTTTAACAATAAATTATAAATGAAGCAAATAGTTTAAATTAAATAAATTCTACTTTTTTATTGAACTAAAAAACCAGTTTTTAAAAGCTGATTTCTTTAAGAAATGTATTTTGACAAAGCTAATCTTTTTTTCTTCCAAAGTCAATTATTTTCTTCCCTCCTTATAGATAGAAGAATATAATTCTCGAGAAATATTTAGTTCTTATTATGACGAAGGTAGGGTCGTTCTTGTTGCAGAACGCGATCCAGCGAGTCAGGTTTTACCCAAGCATTCAATCAACAGATTCAGAGAGATAGAGAAGTTATCAGGTAAGCAATAATAGCTCTAAAAGAGTCGTGTTTTTTTAAAAGCGGAATTCATAATATATTTCTAACATTAGAAATATCTTTTGTTGAGGCTCTTTTTTCAGTGTTATTTAATGTTGCAGAATGCGAAGTACAATTGATTTAAAGCGCTTGGGATAACAGCACAGATAACGTCCACGACGGCATCTGTACCCCATTTCAAATCACGATTCTTCTGAAAATAGCACAATGCTGCTTCAAAACAAAATTTTAATATATCAAAACCAAACAAAGTGAGAATATAAGTTTGAAACTTTGGCATGAAGAATGTTAGCAAATGTTCACATTTCACCTAATATACAATATAATAGTAAATGAAAAAAATGAGTTGCATGTTAATTGATCACATTCGAAGGGAAGAAAATCGTTTTATATTGACTTGTAAGTTGTTCTTATTTACGTATTTAAGTATGATTTTCTACGCCATGTTCTTAATTGGATATTAATTGGATAAATTTTCGTTTCTAATTATACATAATTCTATGACTTTAAGATGAAATCACTTAGAGTTGCGCATGAAGAAATTTCAAAATATTTCCCGAACGGTCTTTACAATTTCAACCACCAGATTCAGAGAGATAGAGAAGTTATCAGGTAATCAATAACAGTTTTTAAAAAGTCACGCTTCTTTAGAAGAGCAATTTACAATATATTTCTAACATCAGAAATATCTTTTATTGAATTTTTGAGAATCTTTCGTCAGTGCTATTTAATATTTCCAGAATGCGGAATACAGTTGACTGAAAGCATTCGGAGTGACAGCTCAGATGACTTTCTCGGTATCTGAATTACATTTCAACATTATGAGTCGTTTAAAAATAGCCCAATATTGTTTCAAAACAAGATTTTAATACATCAAAACTAAACAAAGTGGGAATATATATTTGAAACTTCAGCACAAAGAATATTAGCAAATTAAAAATATACAAAGAAAATTGCCATTACTTCAGCCACGTGACTTTATTTTTTGCAACATAAGTTGATCGGAACCCAAGTGAAATATTCTTATATGGAGCACTGATGCATATTACATTATTTATTAATTGTTTAAAATCTTTTATGGACTAATTTTACAAATTTAATTATTAAATAAATTTATGAAATAATTTGTTCATTATTAGAAATTAGAAAATCAAATATAATTTTCCTAAAAAGCCATAATAAATTTTTCATTGATTTGTTTTAAATAAAATTTTAACTTTAAATTACATTTCAAATGATTTTCCTTGAGTTCTTTATGTTTATTTTCATGAATTGATTCAACTGTGATTGAAAAATAGAAATTGTGCCCCCGAGAGTTAAATTAAATTCAGATACGTATGTTTGTTCATTTGAAATGGCAAACTGCCAATTGTCCAAGAAAATCACTTAAATATGAAACATTTGAAAATGCTTTCCGAGATTCTCAATAAATGATAAATCTGAGAAGTTATTTTTAGATACATAATCCTAGTGTTTTTATTAAATAAATATTCGATGTTGTGCGGTTGAATATTTAAAATTATGGCACTTTTCTCATAAATAATGTTTAATATTGAATAACTTATATAGATAATGGTTTACATTAAGTAATGTATGCATTACTTAATGTAAGCTCTTCATGCGAGCTCTTTACATGAAATACAAGCGTGAAAGTCATGCTTACATTAAGTAATGTTTCATCATGGTAACAACATTATAAATAAAAAGAATTTTTTAAGACTGTTCTTATGTTTATAACATTCAATTTCTTAAAATTTAAATTCTATTTGAATTACTAAGAAACGGTCGTAAAAAAATAATTATCAGAATCAAATAATAGTATTTCAAATATTCTTAATTTATGAATGTATTTTTGCTTGCTATTATTATTGCTAAATTTAAATATCAAATAAAACCAACGTTAATAATTTTATTCTTTGATTGGGGAAGAAAAAAAGGCAATATTTGAGTAAAATTCGTTTTAAATTCTGCATAATCAAAACATAGGTATCGCCAGTTACTTTGCCTTTAAGGAAAGTCAAATAAATTCAATGTCAAGCGAAATACACCTTTCGGATAAATATAAGAAACAAATTCAAAAACAAAAATAATTATTTACAAACAATTGCAAAAAATAATTAAATTAAAAAAATTGAGCAAAAAAGTTCAAATGGCAAAAAATATTATAAAAGGCTATGTACTATTTGGGAAATAACAATTTCAATATTCCTTCGAAATAAAAAGGTGCAAGATATTAAAGTCATTTAATGAATTTTAAAATAAATTATTAGAATAGGAATAGTGTACACTGTACATTTTTAGATTTTGTTATTAGATATTTAAACATAATTTATATATAAATGATTTATAATTTTTAATAGAAACTAATGCAACTGATTTTACAATAACTCGGCTGCTAGTTTTATATACTACAAAAGCTAATCTTTTATATTTGATTTTCAGAGATTCATCATTTGTTATTAAAGTAAATTTCAAAAAAATATTGGATGAATTGCCGGTTCACAACTAATATAAATTTTATTAGTCAATTTTTTGGAATAATTTTTTTTTCTGAATGTATGAATGTGTTTATTAATTTTAAGTAAAAACAATTAAAAAAATCATCGTCTTGAAAGATATCATTAAATGCTCTAAATAATGTTTTGAACCGAATGTATTTTAATTAGTAGCACTTATTGCTGCATTTCTTATTTATTTACTAACTTCGGGGTTGCAGTAAAATTTTTCCAATAGAAATGGGGTCGGCATTTTTCTCTCTTGGAAAAGGGTTGCGAATAGGAAATGTCAAAAAACCTTGATCTATTTTAGTTGTCAATTTAAGAAAAAAAAATCTCAAAAAAAGGCTTTTGATAACAGAATTAACAAATAGATGGCAGCGTGTGTTCCAAAGAAAGTTGAAGAAATTGAGTTTCGTGACATACCATGCGCACGAATAGTTGTGGATATTTTTACTAGTACCTTTAAGTAACAATATTTAATCAGCGTCCTACTATTGCAGATAGATACTTTTGGGTTTGTATCTTTAAACTTATTCTATAGTACTTCTGAGTTTCTTCCATTGTTAAATATATATTAAAAAATAAACTGCTTTAAAATTAAACAAATTTGCATTAAAATTTATCATACGAATGCTTTTGTAAGAATTTTTTTAAAAAATAATTTTTATCATAGGATTTATTTTAAAATATCCATCAGGTACGAAAAGTCAGGAAATTCTTTAGTGAATATTGCTTCTGACTTTTATTCATTGTGAAATGTGGAAAATTTGTATATTTAAAATATGATATATGCAAAATTACTGTTGGTAATCAGTCGTGGAATCGTTATGAAAAGTGCCGTAAGGTAACAGATGAATTCAGATGCCATTGAGCTCACTATATAGACGGAGATGTACCAAACATGCCCGAATGTTCATTTTTAAGTTTTCTTTTTACGTTTTATTCAAGACGAATAAACAAAGTTGTTTCAAAAAACCTGTTCTCTGTTATTTCTCCAACAATTACCTTTTTCTGGTTTCATGTACTTGAAATAAGTTTTCTTAAAAACGATAAGGCAAATATGATTTACTTCATATAAGAAGCATTAAAGAAAGTTTTGCAAAATAATTTTGGAAAAAGAATATTGTTAATAATCATTTCAATCCCAAGCCGGAGTAGAATCATTATTAATAATTCTACTACAATATTTTAATAATCTTATGTAAAAGAAACTTTTTCGAATGATTTTTTTGGAAGTTCTCATAAAAAACGATGAAAATGATGCGCCCATCTTGTGAACAGAGTAGAATTATAAGTAAATATATTTATTATAAATTAGTTCTTAATACCCCATGTCTGAAACTGAATTTATTAGTAAATCACTCATTATATGTATCAATTATCAATATTTTTTATATTACTAAATTGAATTTGGGGACCCTTTTTTAAATTCCGAGTTGCAATTCAAATGTATTAAATGGGCACTGTATAAATATTTTTTTAATGCGCATATAACTCTTGTATAATATGATGCGTCTGTAAGGAATTTTAAGAACTATGAAAAACTTAATTGGAAACAATTGTATATAAAACAATAAAATAAAAAAATATATATCGATATTAAAAAGTGTCAAAAAATTTAAAAAAATCCAATAATGTGAGGAATTATAAAATAATGTAGTTATTTTATGACTTAAAGCCTAGATTCTTCGAACATGGTATTGACCTTTTCTAAATTATCCTTCATAAATGAATGTGCAGCTGAAAATTTTAGATATAATTTGATAAGTGTTTACCACTGTACAACGAGCTTTCATAAAAAAAAAGAAAGAAATCTCCAAGACAAAAAGAAACAGTCTTGGACAATTAACAAAAATAAGGAATAATAAATTTTAATTAATGCATTTGAAAGAACAATTTCATGTAAAAAAATGCGTGTAAGACCTTGATGGGAGTACTCATATATTTTAATTATATTTGCAATATATATCAATTTTTAATCATTTTTTAATAAATGAGGATTTTTTATGCCATCTATTTATCTATCATAGTTTCCTTATAATACTGCTTTTTTTCCTCACGAATTTACAATTTTGATTTTGACATACTAATTTTTAATTATATTCCTTGGAAACTAGATAAGATTCATTGGAAATCCTACTTTATTTATTTTTTTCCGCCATGACCAAAAACCGGTATATTCTGAATAGAAAAGCAAAAAAATAGGAAAAAAAAATAGTCCTGTGAAAATATTTGAACAGCTGGAGAATGGAATTTTGCAGAGAAAGAAGTTGTAACGAGTGTCAGCGCGGGGAAAACTTTTGCAACTCAGAAGTGAAGCCAAAATTCGAGTGACTAGTTAATATATACTTTTTTTTAAAGCAAATCCATTGAAATTATTATAGGTTAGCCACCTTTAGCGACCAGTTGGGTTGTCGGGATTAATTTAGTTGCTGAAACTTCAATTGTTTCCTCATCATGATATTTTAAAACTTTAAAGTTTGATAGACATATAATTTACATTATATCAAAAGACTTACACAATTCTGTTCATTGTGCCTTGCATTTCCCTAATTTTCACTCAACATCTTTATATATCCAATTATATCACAAGAAAAAGCAGCAGTATTTTAAACTGGAGGCGCTTAAAAAATTTTCCACTGTTGTCTAATGATAAATTTAGCCTCGATTTTAATTTCATCAAAATGTCAAAAAAATTATTAAAAGCATGCCTTATACTGAAACTTACTCGACATAAAGAAATACGCCAAATCTACATATCTTCATCTCAACAATGGGAAAAAAGGCGGGAAGAAATATTAGTAGTAACAATGCGAAACATTTGAGTTTCACTCTAACACTAAAATATCTTATTGAAAATGCATTTAAAATATTTTTAAAAACTAATTAAAAATTATTAAAGTCACTGCTGAAAAATTCCTCTCCCCTAATAGGGCCATCTGGTCATTAGTTGAGTCCAGATAAAGAACCACACGTGCGCCTTTCATTGTTTCAAGGTAATAAATCGTATCTTCAAAGGGCAAGAAAGTCAAACCCTTCGGATGTAAATCTTTATTTTTTCATTGTGAAGGGTCAGTTACGAGGATGGATCATTAACGAACATTCCCACGATCGACTGGAGGTCATTGAGGATTTTTCTGAACACTTATTATGTAACAGGGAACAGGAAGAGCACGAATGTGAAAATGAGAGGCGAAAATTTGACAAAAAACTAAATGCAAGATTTTTTTTTTTTTTTTTGGAAGAAGGAGGAGACCAGAGAGAGTCGTTTTGAAGAGAAGTCAGAGAAGTTTCGTGTGATTCGAGCTTCTGAGTTACTAGCTCTAGGAATTCACACGATGAAGATCGGTGGATTCCTAGAGCTACCCCTGTGTATATATATATATATATATATATATATATATATATATATATATATATATATATATATATATATATGCACATTAAAATTTCCAACTCAACTTTTTTTATGCACTTCCAGTAAATATATTTTTTTCATAGATAAAAAGACTATATATCTTTTAAATAATTAGAAAGACTTTATAAAGGTATTTTATGAATCAATCTTGTAAAATACAGGGTGATCAAGAAATAACAGGAGGTGTTCGGAGCCATGTAGCTTGTTATACTGGAGGAAATATAACAGAATTTGGCCATCATACACATTAAAATATGCGGTTTCGATTAGTCAAAAAAATATAGTACCAAAAAACGCCAATAGTGGAAGTACTGACGTTGCAAGTGCATAATGTGTAAAAAAAATAATACTTAACTACCAATGGAAACAGTAACTAATAACACACTAAATACCAATGAAAAACGCTTATTATAGCAACATACAAATTTGGTTCAAGATGACCTCCAGCCTGATGTTCCAATTATTGCTTGCTGTACACGAGGCTTTTGACGGTGGCTCGCAGCATATCGGCTTTCATTCGTCTGACATGTAACATTATTTGATCTTTTAAAGTAGAAATGTCAGGAACATGTTCCTTGATATGCAACACCTTTTAAGCAGCCCCACAACCATAAATCGTCCTCGGCTTGGTTGCATATCAAGAATTCCTGTTGTTTCAAATCATTCAACCATTCTTCGTAAGTTAGTTATGGTCATCGGTTCTCTACGTAACTGTTTTAACTGCTGGTATTCACGAAGAGGAGCACTGGTATTTTCATACCGCTGTAAAACAGCTGGACTAATAAGGCACGTCCATCTACGAGCGAATTCTTGTAGAATGACTTGAATTCTCGCAACCTTTCCTGTACCCTCAATATCGTGTTACAAAGTACTCGTATATGCAATTTACATAAAGAAATCTTCGATCGCAGTGTCAGAATTTTCCCTATCGGCGTTTTTTGGTACTATTTTTTTTTTTTTTTTTTTGACAAATTGAAACCACCACCTATTTCAATTTGTCAAAAAAAAAAAAAATGGTGGCCAAATTTTGTTATATTTTGTCCAGGACGTAACACGCTACAGGACTCCGAACACCTCCTGTTATTTCTCCATCACCCTGTATATAATTTTCTACTAAAAAATGAGAGAGCTCATTTTTGAATTCAGATAAATCGAACAAAGAAAATCAATAACTTTTGAAATTAGAAGTTCATTAAAAGAAATTAGAAGTTCGTTTTTCAAAAATTTTATTATTGTGATTAATTTCTTATTTTCCGCCATTTTGAATTTTAAATAAAAATTCAAATTTTAATTTATAAAAAAATCAGTTTTTGTGTATTTTTATAGTTACTTTGATTATATTTTAATTTTAAAAATTGTAATGGCGTCATAATTAAAATATCAAACAGTAACATCAAATTCTATATTTTGCCAAATATGATTTCTTCGTAATTTTATTACTTTAAATTGCTAAAAAATGCGAGTACACGAATTTTACAATGAAACTTTCTATAATTTTAATTTAGAACACAGACATATGATAGTTTTATTTTATCTTTTTTCATTTAATGCATTTTTCTCAGGAATTTGTGACTAATTTTCTATGAAACTACCTGAATGTTTTACTTCTGTACTTAAATATGTAATAATATAATATATTTAAGTACAAGTACTAAATAGTAAAGTTATCAATCCTACATTAAGTTGAGACGCTTTCTAATCTTATGAAATTAGTTTAAAAATATACTCAACTATAACATTTCATAAAATTAAAATTATTTCCTATTTAAGAAACATTGCAGATGTTTTGAACTGATGTATTTGCGACTTCTTTGAAAAATATTTAATTAAAATAAGGAGAACTGATAAAATTCAAACAAATATTACTAAATAGAAATGAGAATTGAAGTATGAATTTAGTTGTGTTTGTTCTGTGAATGCTTACTGTCTGTAAGACAATGATTGATAAGAAGCATTATGGACAATTGTTTCGAAGATTTTTAATGTGCAATCAGTATTTATCGTTGCTTAATCTTATCTTATAGTCTTTATCATGCAAAGAATTTTCCATGATCTCTTAAAACTTTTTTACGAAATATTTCAGATGTAGATGATTTTTTTCGTAAGCACAAATCATCATTATTACGCATTTATTTAAAGTCGACTAAGGTAAGCTTGTTTTAATTAACTTCTCTACCGGGTAATTAACCTTTATTTAATTCGTTCGTATTGACATATTTCGTCATACCCAGTTAACGGGTTAATAATGATATTGCAATAAAATTAAAAGAGCATTGAAAAATTGGTGAAAAGTCAAAGACAATTATCTGCCTTCGTTTCGTTTAATTATGCCTATTTTAATTTCATTTCATTCACCTTTGATGAATTAAATACTCTGATAATGAAGCAGATGCAAACATCATTACGTTGATTTTATATTTAAATATGTTATTTCTTTTTTTTTCATTTTGTTCTTTTGTGTTTAAATATTTTCATGAAATCCATTCTATTTACACTGAACGCGGCAGGATGTGTGATACCTTGTTACCAAGATCATTCCTGAGAACTCATCCAACATAACGAATCGATATCAAAGAAATTATCAATGTCTTAAATAAGGATTAAAACGATTAGAAAATAAATAAACTAAGCTGATTAGTTTATTGTTTTATAATATTAGGTTGTCCTATAAGTTTCTTTCCTATTTCTATGAAATGAATACACAATATTTACTGTTTAAAATATTATTTATTTTGTTATATAAGAACCCTTTTGCTCTATTACCTTCTTGCATCTCTCTTGAAGCCTCATTATGTCTTTTTTCCAAAATTGCAGTGTTTTGGAGAAGAAATAATCCTCGAGGTGTGCTTTTATTTCGTTGATGGATTTAAAACACTTATCGCGAAGAGAATTTTTGAAGGACAGAAAGAAGTAATAATCAGAGGGAGCGAAATCTGGAGAGTATACATGTGGCTGTGAAACATCGCAATCAAACTGTAAGAGCTTTTCTCTTACGACTAATTCAATATGTGATCTCGCGTTGACATGATGACGAACAACCACTCTTCGGTTAATTAATTCTGGCCGGGGTTTTTTTTTTCTGTGGCAGTTTTTAATTGATCCAGTGGATGACAGTGTTTCGTAGAATTTATTGCATCACCTTTTAAAAATCACGCCTTTCCAATCCTACCAAATGGACAAAAGAGTCTTTGGGTTTCCTTGGGATGTAGTAAAGCTCTGGTACGACTGAAACCGATGACATAGACGGCTAATAGATAAGTCTACATGTTTGCACAAGCAGAGCCAGATAAGGCCATTCACAGAGCGATGAGAAAGAAACTTTTGGGACAACCTCATAGATATCATGTTTTATAAATATCAAAATCGCTATAAAATATTGATTTTTTTTTCACACTGCAAAAAAGAAACGCAGCATATTTCACAAAATTGTTATTTAAATATTTAAATTTCATACTGACAAAAGATATTTTGCTGATATCTGCTTTACTGTTACTCCTTTGAGAAAAGCTCTAAAAATGCTAAACAAAAAAAAATTAATTTTGAAGTCATTGTTATGGTATTATAGAAAAAAAAGTACATTGAAATGCACATAAGTTATCTATATTTAAAAAATTGTGTACTCGTCCTTCCTGTATGCAGGTTTGTTTTTATATTGAAAGAATTTACATACTGAAACTATATGTACAAGCAAATTTGATATAATATTTTGTACCATTCTTTTCACGTACTTTTATTTAAATAACTTGTTCTGTGTTTCTAAAAACGGAAATTTGTATTCGAATTATGTACATATTTTCAATGTGCTGAATTTGTATAACTGTGCATTTTTCTTGAAAACATTGTCTACTTAGTTTCGTTTCGAGTGAAGCTAAAATGAGATACTTGTTAGAACTCCAAAGATGGAAAATGGTGTGAACCCGTTTGGTTAGAGGATCGGTAACCACAGTGGCACAGCTGTTGGGGGTATCAATAAGAACCGTGTCGAAAGTCATCACATCATCCAACGTTCATATAGAACTAACTATGAAAGAAAAACAAAACTCACTGCGAAAGGCAGATGTACATTAAAGAGGATTGTGACTATGAAAAGGAAGACCACGGCAACAAAAATTATAGCTGAGCAAAATGATCATCTTCAGATCCCAGTGTAGACCTATACAGTTCGAAGAGGATTGCATAAACAAAATATTTGGGGCACAGCTGCGATTACAAAACTGCCTGTGACAGATGTAAGTCGAAAACGGCGAGTACAGTGATTGAAGGACCATGAAACCTGGATTACATATCAATTCAAACATGCCTTGTTTTCTGATGAATCTAAATTTCTCCCTATTCCCTATCATAAGACGGGTTTAAGTGTGGCAAACCCTTGTAGATGTCTACAACTGCCTTCTTCTTGCAGTTAAGTGTGGGGGGGGGCATAAAAGTTTGGGACCTCATCTCATAGTTTAGATTAAGTTCCCTTGTCACCTTACATGGAAGGTCACTAGAAATACCTTTGTCACTCTTTTGCCGATTCCCTACATTCTACAGCACAGACATTGTTTCTGTCTGATGGAGATAATTTCCAGAGTCGAACTGCTAAATCATAGTTTCGGGCACATGAAGACTCTGTTACCTAACTTCCGTGGCCTGCTCGATCTCCAAACTTAATATCATCAGCCCCTGTGGTCTATTTTCGGAAGAAAGAGTGAGATCCCGTTGTTCTCCTCTTGCACGTCTCCTGGAATTAGAGCAATTTCTGCATCCCACTTACCATCATACAGAACCAGTATATGCCCATTTCAAGGTTGGATCTGCCAAAGGTGATCCAACACCATATTATGTGCAAAAAATTTCTTTTTATATGAGTTTTTCATTATTTTGGACAATCCATGTAATTTAGAAATAATTATTAACCTACGATTTTTTATCCATATTTACTAGATAGAACTCTACCAAAAAAAAATTTCAGTGAAATCCTACGCCGCATGTAATTTAAAGTGAGAAAAGTGGTAGATTTTACCCTTATTTTAATTATTAGAGCTCTGATCAATCGGAAAGAGATAAGTAGAAACCGGACAAGAAAATCGTAATACCGGAACGATAGGAACAAAATAGTAAAGCGGACACAAATAATATGATTAAGAGGTGTTTTTTAAAACTTATGGAAAATACTAAATGCCTTCGATTCAAGCCATTATATTTAAACAATGGTTTTAAAAAACATTTTAAACAGTTCTCAAGACACGATTGATTTTCATTTTTTGAGAATAATAGAAATAATAAAATTCCTGAACTTTCCAAAATTTAAACAGAAAATTTATATTAACTTGATAAATATTCCAATTTTTTTTTATTCATAAAAGGATTTGTCGCTTACATCGTATATATATAACTACAGCTATTGCAAGAGCATTATTTTATGTAATACTTAGGTTTAGATTTTAGAATGTTATTTGCTATATAAGGATATTTCACATTCTTTAAATGCAATTTTATTTAAGATCTACTGAACTATTTCTATTTTTTTTAATAACGGGAAAGGAAATTATGTATACATCATGCATGTCTGATCTGTATTCCGCAGGTAAGACGATGCAACCTGAAACGTTCGATTTATGCATCATCGGCGCTGGCATGTATGGATCTGCCGCTGCCAGGCATGCTTCGTCTAATTCAGGAGTGAAAGTCTGCTTAATCGGGCCCAGTGAACCTAGGGTGAGTTCTGTTATATATACATAGTAATGAATGAAAAAAAGAACATATTTTTTGTTGAAATATTGTTTGCTATGTTAAAGCAAATGATCATGCTAATCCAGGAATAAATGCTATACCTTTTGGTGCTTACTGCAGAATTACTTCTGTAAATTGCTTAAGAGTTATAATCTCTAGCTCAATAAATGAAGTGGATTGTATTCGTTTTTAAACGGTTTGTTGATAAGCGCAACGAAGATATATCAAATTATGATTTTTAATGCAAACTAAATTATTAAAGGTATTTTAAAATTCCTCAATTAAACACGCCTTTGCTTAATAGAAGGTAAATATGAACATTGATCCCAAATAAGAAGGTTTTATCTTCTGCTTAGTAGAAAAGGATTTATTCCGTGCTCCAGCTCCTGACGAAAACCAGCCTGAACCCTTCAGTCTGAACTGAGGGTTTTTCTCTCGTTTGCAATCCCAGGGTGATTGACGCTGAAGTGAGCTTAAACAAGAGTAATGTGTTGTTATTGTTTTAACAGATACCAATAATTATTGCATTTTATATAACCCTCTTGTCTCGAGTAGTGCAGAAATTTAGTCTGACTTAATTCCATATTCTGCGGATATGGAATTAAGTTAGGTTTAAAAGTAGTATATATATGCGTGTTCTGGCGCACCTTAAGAGCCATCAATAATTTTAAAATAACATCAAAATTTAGAGCAAAAATAGTGTAAAAAGGCCATAATTAGCACACCTTAAAATCCATCAATAATTTTAAAATAACATCAAAATTTAGAGCAAAAATAGTGTAAAAAGGGCATAATTAGCACACCTTAAAAATCCATCAAATAACCTCAAAATTTAGAGCAAAAATAACATTAACAAATAACATCAATAATTTAAAGTATCAAGTCAAAATTTAGAGCAAAAATAGTGCAAAAAGGTCATAATAAAATAACATCAATAATTTAAAATATCAAGCCAAAACTTGGAAAAAGTTAACAAATTAACCGAAAGGCTATCGTCTTAAAATCAATATAAATTCATGCGTTGTTCACATTATTATACACATTAAAAGAAATAAAAATATAAGAATAAAAATATAAAAATAAAAGGTTTCACTATTCAATTTTCTTGATATAGCAATCATCATATTTACCATCAACCTTACCTCTATAAACAAAAATATATGAGCCTTCATTAATTATATCAATTGCTTCATCAGATATATTAGATTTATGTTTAGGGAGAAAATATTCTTTTTCTTGCCCTTCAACTTGTAATTTTGCAATAACTATATATCCATATTTAGCAGATTGAATTTTTTTCAAAGATAATAGAGTGTATTCACCATTCTTTAAATCTTTTAATCTATATGTTACAAGTGGCTTAAGTCTATTGAAAGCTTCCATTTATTTAGAAAAAAATTTTACAAGTTGAATGACTTCCATCTTATGAATCGATTATTTCTTCAATTGAGTTGATTAATTGTGTGTTTGAATCGATATTTTCCAATGCATTAGATATTTTATTTGTATATGAATTAATTATTTCTTTGACATATTTCGTTATTAATTCATGCAAGTCAGATCTTAAATATTTTGAATTTAGTTTCATAAGTTCTTGTGTAAGTTGTTCTAGATCCTCCATTTATTTCCTTTAAGAATCTATCGTCTTATAATGACCCAATGCTAAAGTGTGAATTCCATCTTCTAAAATATATCTTTTATCATCTTTTGCTGATAAAGCTATTTTATTTATTTGAATTGAATACAGCTCATGTTTCATACTTCGAATTAAATTCTGTGTTCTATATTGATGAATTTTATCAAATAAACATTTTTTATAATCATCAAATGATATTCTATTTTTAACTACAGATTTTTTAACTCCTTTCGATTTTTTAATTTCACATTTTTCTAGTCTGATTGCATACATTTTACTTCTTAAACCTACAAATTCTTCCATAATAACACCACTATTTTCATCTTTCATTTTACCCAATATTTTTTTATTACATCTCGGCATATTATATAGATTATTTTCTTGATAATCAGAAGTATCAAAATAATCAATCATAGATTTCATATCTTCATAAAAATCATCTGTTTTAATATCATATATGAAACTATCTGTATCCATATATAATAATTTAATATTATTCTTATATCTTGGCTTCATTACATTATAATGGAAATCATACATTAAATATTTAGACAAATCTAATATACTCATTCCAACATAGATTGGTTTATTAAAAAGTATTTTTGTCTTTTTCATATGAACAGCAACCAAATTTTCATCAAAAATAGTTCGACTTTTAAAATGAGGTTTGGCAATTAATTTTTTAACTTGATCATAATTACAACATAATCTTATATCTATTCGTTTTCTTATGTTTTCCATGGTTTTTCCAAATACTGAGTTATTCATCAATTTATAAAAATCTTTCTCAAAATCATTAGTTGCTCGTTTTCTCATTTCAGTGTTTAAATCTATATATTTTTTCAACCAATTCGATTGTTTGAATTTCAATATTCTATGTACTTTTATAATTTTTAAACCCATTTTCAAATACTGTTTTAAACTTCTATAATGAACTACATATTTCTCTTTATCGTATAAAGTTGTTAATAACTTACCTTGTTTATATTTTTTTTCAGGACATAATGGTAAATCTGTATGATAATCATGTAATTCTTTTGGATATTCTAAATCAACTTCCAATATATATCCTTTTTCTGAATCATCAGGACATTTAAGAATATTTTGTATTGCATTTGTATTTATCCATTTAAATCCTCCATAAGGTAAATATTGACTCATTGCCCATCCATATAAGTTATTAGCATCTAAATACATTAAAAAATTGGATTCTTTGCTTTCATCATAATTTTTCATATATTTATTATTTGCTTTCCCATATCTATTACAACATTGCGAAACTCCACCTCTTAATCCTTTTTCTAACATAAGAATCATATCATAATCATCTAATAAATCTAATTTAATTTTTGTCATTTTTAACATTGCATCCCAAGATAAACCAGGAGCAGTAAAATACCAATCTGGATCTAATTTATAAGTTTTTAAACAAACATCTCTAAAATTTTCAAATACATCTGTTAAAATTAATACATCTGTTTTAACATATAAATCTGTATATTCACCCAAATTTTTTATATTAAATGCTTTCCAAACACGTTGAGCATGTTGATATTCTTCATCAGTTATATGACATTCATTCAATTTATTATAAAATTTATCTTTTGGAGGTAATTTTGTTTCTTCATATTTATCTTTAGAATCCATATAATCATACGGATATACACCTTTTCTTGTTATGAGATCTAATTTGTCATCAGGAAAATGTAATGATGTCTCTCTAAATTTCGATTTTAAATAATTAATATATTTCATTTCTCTTATTTTTGACGGATATTTACTCAACTCATTTTCAGGCATCTTTCTCAAGTTTTTTGATAATTCATCTAAACTGGATGACATAAATTTAAATGAATCAATAAATCTCAATTTCATTCCTCCTATTTTTTTGCTGAAAGATATATATTTTTCTTCAGTATTAGGTATAGCATCTATTTTTGATTTATCAAATCCGAGCTCTTTTATAAATAAATGAGAATCATAACCTGTTAAATTATGGATTTTTACTGGAATAAATTTTGGAATTTTATAATTTAAATTACAAATATTATGAGCTGGACCTCTATATTTTCCGGTTAAATGACAGTGATCAATTACTTTTTTTTCCCCATCAACAGGAGAATCCTTTAAGATTTCATTTTCACATATATGACAAATATTAGTTCTTTTGTAATGATTTTTATCGAAATCTATCATTGATTTAAGACTTTCATATTTTTCAGTTTTCTCTTTTATAAAAATTTCAATTTCGAGAGTATCCTCTTTTAACATAGATATAAACTTTTTTATTGCATCAGGTCCTCTATAATGAATAGGAGGTTTAAAATATTCATTTTCATATTTGATATAATAGCAAAAATTATCAGATTCATGTTTCTGATATTTCATAGTATACGATTTAGTTTGATCTGGTTCACTTGTATCCATTTTATGTAAAAGACACTCAAAATCTGCGTATATAGTAAATGGATTTCTCATTTTATGATTATATTTTTTAAATCGAATAACTTTACCTTTTTCTGGCATATTAATTGTGACAGCTTCTTTCTTTTTACAGTATTCTTCATGCATTTTTAATTTTTCCTCAGAATAAAAATGATTTAAACATCTATCACATAAAAATATTCGATGATTATCAGTAATTTGGGATCCGACCAATTTATTTATATCTTTAATCCAACAATAATGATCATTTTGCTCATCTTTCATATAAAACAAGTTTACATGATTTTGTAATTTATTGTTAGTTATTCTAAGTGGATAAATCGAACTGTCATAACTGTAAACATTTACAGATATATTATTTTGTTTTTCAAATTTTTTAATATTATCTAATGAAACAGGGAAATCAATTCCTTTAAAATTCAATTCATCTTTAAATTGTTCATATTTTGACACTCTTTGAGGATCTTTTTTTACAGGATGAATCGCTGATAATATAGACCACATAAAACATTTATTATCTTTATTTTTAACATTTATTATAGCTTTTTTAGATTTAATTTCATCAGGTAAATCAATATAACTTGATCCACTCAAAGGTTGATATTTATTTATTCTCAATTCCAAAAATCTAATTTCTTCAAGACTCCAACCAGAGCCTTTTGCTATAAATTCATCAGATTCATTAATTAATTTGTCAATAACATTATCATAAAAAGTATGTAAATCATTAGAATTTAATATAATTTGATTCTCAGTTTTGAATGAAAATTCCTGAATTTCATCATCTAACCTATACAAACAAAACAATTTTAAATTGACTTTTATTCCATTAAATTCATTCAAAATTTGTCTTATTTTATCAATTACAATTTTTCTTTTCTCTTGTAAAAACTCTAAGGGGATTATAATATTATTATAATTATTAATTCTATAAGATCTTAATCTAGATTCAAAAGCAGTGTCATATTCTATAATTTCTCCATCTTTTATTTTTGATAATGCTTTTAGATGTTTTCGACTTGATATGTGATTACTTAAATGTGCTATGTTATAATATTCACCACAAATCATACATTTTCTCTTCTTTTTTGATTTTTTATTCATTAAGTCTTTTTTTATATGCTCCTCTATATCTTCGATTTTGTAATATTTGCCACATATATGACATTTTCTATCTTCTTCCACTGTAAATAACTTATCAAGATTAAACTGGCCTTCAATTTCACCTTTATCAAAATCATATAAATTTTTTACGAAAGAATCAAATATTTTTTTAGCTGAAAAGCTATCTCTTTTAATCTTATCACGCTTTTCTGGTTTTTTGTCTCTTTTACATTTATTCAAATAATCAGTAACATCCAAGTTTAATAAATCTACCAAAACCGGTTTATATTCACCTGTTTCTTTAATGTATTTCCTTAATAATCTAATCAATTCATCTTTCTTACAACCTCTAGGTTGTTTAATCTTTAATTGTTTTACAGCTTTTCTAAGTTCACCGATAGTCTTTGACTTAAACTGCACCTCCATTTATTAGGAAACATTTTTTAAAGGACTTTGCGCTAGACGACTAATATGATATCTTGAACTTTCATGTCTTTTTTTATGACCCATAGAGTATTGTTTACCACATTCACAATCATATTTTGTATAATTATATACAGATTTACATGTTTTACATATATTATCTCGATTAAATTTACCATAATTACGATGTTTATAGAAATCATCTAATGGTTTTACAATTCGACAGTATGTACAAGTTCTTAGCACTTCCATTTATTACGACACATTTTTATTAAGGCTTTTCATAAAATCATTCCAGATCTTTAAAGTGTGTGGTATATTGCATAATTCGCAAATTCTAAAAATTTTAAAAACAATTCATCCGCTTCGTTAGTAAAATTTAAATTAAAATAACACATTTCCTTATTTTTTATTTGTTTAACTACTTTCAAATAATTCAGAAGAAATATCTTCTTCCAAGTCTTTTAAAAAATTAGTATTCATTTACGTGGAATTTTTTGAACCTATCAGATATTAAAAAGAAATAATATAAAATTTTAAAAGATGAAGCCACTAAACAGTGTTACATTCATTGCACTCTTATCAAAGACGAATATTTTTCAAAAGCTTTTGACGAACCTTGTAAAAGTCCTTCAAAGTCTTGAAGGACGCCTTTTTTCATTCATATTTACGTAACTTCCTGGTTTCTTATCATCGCTTCGAGAAGCTTCTCTGATGCTATATATTATCTCCAATTCCATAACTAATTTTATTTCCTCCGATTTTTTCTAATAATTTAAATCTTTTCGGATTATTTCCTTTCTTTTAATTTTATAGTCTTATAGTCATTGTCTTTTTTATTATATTTAACCAATTCAGATTCATAATACGTTCCTTTAATTTCTTCATCATTTAAATCTTTAATTTTATATGTTATTGGGTCAGTTTTTAATATTTTTGAGATTAGAAATATTTCTTCAGTAAATGTAGGATCATAACCTCGTGTAAAAGTTTCTTTATATTTAGATATTCTAACTTTATCACCTACTTGAAATTTCGGTTTTCTAATCACTTTTTGTTGGTATAAATTCTTATAAACTAATGATTCGTTTTCTTCTTTACTTGCTTCTATAGGTGTCATTTTTATAGATCTGTGGTAAGAATTGTTATAATTTTTTAGTAATTTCGGTAATACATTTATATACGTTTTAGTATTGTTAGCTGCTAAATATTTTCTTATTTTAGTATTAATAGTGCGATTAAACCGTTCAACTATAGAGCATTTAATTTCAACATTTTCTGTTGTAAACCAATGAATATTATTATCTTTGAATAACTTTTGAGTATGTTTATTAATAAATTCAGTTCCTTTATCTGTTTGAAGATTTTCAGGAATTCTGCCTTTAAAAACCTTTTTAAATGCTTCAGTAACTTCTTCTCCTGTTTTTCTTTTAATTGGTATAGCCCAAGCATATTTGCTAAAAATATCAATGACAGTTAATAAATAATTAGTTCCATCATTGTATTTACTAAATTTTTTTATGAATAATAAATCTGCTTGCCATTGATCATCAATATGAGAAACATATACTCTTCTTCTTTTAAATTTTCTTATAACAGGTTTATATCTAGTATAAACATCTTGAGAATGTAAAAAATCTGCAATTTCTTTTTGTTTTATCCCTGTTTTTCTTTTTATCTCGTTAATTCCACAATAACCAGTTTCTGGATTATAATATGTTTTTTCAAGGACTTTTAAGGCTTTTAAGGCTTTTTCTCCTTTCCTAGATTGCTCCCTAGACTGAAGGGCTAGCGCCCTAAAAAACGACACTTTTTAGATCCACATTGTATACAAATTCCTTTTAATATTGGTCTATTATTTTTAGTAACAGTTTCTTTCATATCTTTAGTTTCTGTTTCCTTTTTACATTTTACACAATATATCATGAAAACGCCTCCCATTCCAAACCTTTTTTTAGTTTTAATAATAGGTTTTACAATTGCTCTTTCAATTCTTTCTCTAATAGTTGGCTTTTCAATATCATCCAATTCTTTCAACATATTTGAATCACATACTTCATTTCTTACTTTTGTATCTTTATTTTTTAAATAACAAACATCATGATTATAAGCAGCTTTATCAACTCTATTAATCGGTTTACTCAAATCTTTATATGATAAATCTGGATTTAATCTATGTTTTCCCCATAATAATTGAGTTCCAGGACCAGTAAAATTATGACCTGGTAAATGCAATTCGAATGGTAAATTATTTATAGCTGAATTTATAAATCCTTTTCCATATTTAACTGATTCCGGATTACTTATTAGTTTGAATAAACCTGAACCTAATTGTTCACATTTTTGACAATATCCTTTAAATTTTCCATTTTTTGATATTTTTTCAATAACAAATTTTTTACAGCTGCAAGGTGTCTTTTTCTTATCACAAACCATTTATTAAGGATAAAAAATCATACGTTATTAACATATTTATATCCATTCAATTGAGTCTTTTTTACATATTTTTCGACAGGAAAATAGTTTAAACTATTAATAAAATCTTGTTCTCTTTGATATATTTCTTCTTCAGAAATTGCTTTAGCTTTCCATAAATTTAACAATTGTTTATAAAATCTATAACATTGCTTATATTCTTCTTTTCTTTCTAAAATATTTAACGATTTTTCAATAATTTCAACAATTCCAGCACTTAAACTTAATGCTGCTAAAGGAATAAAAACAAATGCTGATAAGCCTGTTCCACTTAAAATAAACTTACTGACAGATAAAGAAATGCTTATCTTGTGAAAGTAATTATAGCTCTTTCTGTAAATAAAGATCCGTTTTTCTAAATATTCGTCCATTTAATATAGTCAAAATTTTGTCTGTATCTCATTTTTGGATTCACTAAATCTAGCATAAAGAAATCATATGGTTTTTGAATGCACTTATTATATAATTGTTTAAATTCTTCTGTGTTTAATTTACCATCTATTTCTCTAATAATTTGTTTCATTTCTCTTGGTTGAAGATTGAAAAAAATGAAATAATTACAGTTTTTTCTAATATTGATTGGTGTAGAATAATAAGATTGTGATAAATAAATAATTGATGCATTTTTTTTCCTTCCTCTTATGAATAAATCTTCTATACATTTTTGATTTTTTTCTGTAACGCAATCATCAAATATAACCAAGTTTTTAATAGCAGGATCTAAATCATCCACTGTAATAAATTCATTCAAATCAGATGAAAATAAGACTTCTTTCTTTTTGAATTTGTTGTACAATTTTAATAACCTTTCCCTTTTTTTATGATTTTTAATATTGCTAATAATATCTTCTTTTTGAAGATCTTGAAACAATGTATAATTTTCTTGCAATTTAGAATATTTAGGTTCAAATAAATCTTTAGCACATACGTATAAAGCATCAAAATCTAAATAATCATAGATTAAATTCAATAATAAATTCGTTTTTCCTGAACCAGATGCTCCTGTAATTAATAAACGAAATGGATGTTTTGGTATATATGGATTTTGGTTTTCATCTGTAAATTCTTCTTCTTCACTATAATTTTTGATTTTTATCATTTATTATAGTTGAAAAATATTCTTTTGCTCGTTGCAAATATTCTTTTGCTCGTTGCAAATATTCTTTTGCTCGTTGCAAATATTCTTTTGCTCGTTGCAAATCTTAAGTTTTTCAACAATAATAAATGAATGAAAAAGACTTGAATGAAAAAGACTTGAAAGATTTAAAACGTATCATAAAATTAGAAGAAGAAAAAAGAAGAATAAATGAAGAAGCTTTAAACCGACAGGTTATCACCTTAAAGGTATCGAATAAAAAGATTACCCCTTTAAAGAAAAGTTCAGAAATAAGAGATTTATTACATATAAATAAATTAGATGAAGAAAAAAGAAGAATAAATGAAGAAAAATTAGAAGAAGAAATTGGAATACAAAAATCTTTAAAGAAAAAATATAAGCCTATTTTAGAAGAATTTCAGAAACAAGAAATAAATACGAAAGAGCAAATACGAGCTATACAAAATATTGTAAGTGATTTTTCAATCATTCCACAGCATGAATCATCCAAAATTCCTTTAGAAATTGAGCCTGATTATTCGTCAGATATTACAAATATGTTTGAGAGAGCTGACGATATATTTAAGATGCATTTTAATAAAGATTTAGATACATCTTTTATTAAAAATGAAGGTTTTGAATTACCGTCAGAATTAGTAAATAAAAGTGCAGATGAACTGAATACAATAATAAAAAAAGCAAAAGATAGACGAGATGAATATAAACGAGCAAAAGGAAATGCGTCTAAACATAGGAAAACAGATCAAATACAAGATGCAGATAAAAAGATGAATAATATGAAAAAATACATAAAAGCACTGAGTCTTATAAACTTAGGTAAAGATTATATTGGAGAAGGTTTAGAAGATAAAAAGATGCTTTTAGATAAATTAACAGATAAAATTTGTCAATTTAAAAGTGATATTCCTGCAAAAATATATAATCAAGTTGTTATATTAATAGATAGATTACATAAAGAAGGATTTATGACTAATGATCAAGTAATACGATATTATCATAAATTTCTCTTATAATAAATGAGTTATATTAAAAAGAAAGTCTTTTTAAGTGATGGGCAGAAAGATAAATTAAAATCGGCTTATAGAAAAAATGAGGAAATTACCTTACAAATCGATAAATCTAAATCACCGAATTATGAATTGTATTTAACAAAAACAAATATTAATCGAATTAATGAAGGTAAAAGAATTACAATCAGTAAAGCTCAATTGAATAAAAATGGGGGATTTTTACAATTTCTTATTCCTCTTTTAACTGGTGCAGCAACAGGATTAGGAGCCTGGGGCACTAAAAAAGTATTAGATAAAGTAACAGGCTCTGGTAATCCTAGACTGAAGGGCTGGCACCCTAAAAAAAAAAATCGAAAACCAAAGAATGGAAAGGGAGTATATCTACCAAGGGAATATCCGATGCAATGATTAATGAAAATATGATAAAAGAGAAAGGATTTCGAGGAGTTTTTACAATAGATACATTACCCAAAATAATGAGAAAATTAGAAAATGGGATAATTAATTTTGATATTTCAACTGGATCTGGAACTCATTGGGTCTGTTATTATAATGATCCTAAATATAAATTTGTTGAATATTTTGATTCTTTTGGTGAATATGAATATGAAGGGATCAAATTCAAAGAAGGTGATATTCCTAAAAATATTGTAAATTATCTTAAAACATCTAAGAAAGAAATCAGATATAATTCTAGTTTTTTACAACAACCTACTTCTGTAAAATGTGGTTTATTTTGCATGAAATACATAACTGAAAGAAATAAAGGAAAATCACCTGTTGAAGTTTTATATTCATTTACTCAAGAACCAAGTGCTTATAATGAGAAATTAGTCGACTTTCGACTATAATAAATGAGTCGTTTAAAATTGACATCAGATAATTATGAAAAATCTGAAGACTTTACAGTTGAATATTCGCCTCCTTTGAAGATTAAAAAGTTAGCTTTAGAGTCGTTTTCTATTAAAAAGACTTGGCATAACATAAGTGAAAAATTTAATAATAATAAGTTTAAATTGATTGAAGGAAACAATGAAAGGATCATTAAAATTCCAAATGGTAGTTATACTGTTAAAAGTTTAAATCGTTATATGATTGAACTATTCGGAATAGATTCACCCATTAAATTTGGTATTATTGAAGAAAGAGAATTAATTTCTGTTAATTTGAAGAAAAATTTTAAAATGGATTTAACAGAAGGAAATCTTCATCAATTATTAGGTTTTAAATCTAAAATATTAGATCAGGAAAATCAATTTGGTGAATATATTGCAGATATTACACATGGAATCGATAATATTTATATTCATTGTGACATCGTAAAAGGTTCATTAATTAATAATTGTGATTCAGATGTTATTCATTCATTCGTTAGTAAAATTCCTCATGGTGGTAATATAACTAAAGATTTTAATAATTGGATATTTTCAGCTGTGGAAAAGAAGAATATATATAGAATAAGAATGAGAATTACTAATCAAAATAATGAACTAATAGATTTGAATAAAGGAAGAGTTGAATATAATTTTGTAGCTGTATATGATGAAGAAGAGGGAAATTATTTAAAGAAAATTTACAATTTGATGCATGAAAGGTTATCCACTTAGATAAACCCTTAAAGATGATAGTCTTTTCATCCTATAATAAATGAATAAACATAGATTATATCGTAGAAGTAAAAGAGATAGCTTTTCATCTAAAAGAGAAAAAATTCAAGGAAAAGGATTTTTTAAAGATTTGTTTCTAGCAGCTATTAAAGGAGTGAAACCAGTATTAGAAGATAAAACAAAGAAAATTTTTCATGATAAAGTAGAAGAAATTTTATCGAAGAATAAAATTGGAGGAGGCTTTAAAAAGTATTCCAAGTGACCTTTACACTTTTTATCCTTAATAAATGGAAAAGATTTATGATTTGACAGATACTCATTATTTTCAAAATAATGATCTCGAACAATTTGAATATCAGGAAAAAGAATGTGAAAATCCAAGTAATGCTTATGATGAAAATGCAACGTATAAGTTTAGTATTAGAGGTGAAAATGATAATATATTTTATTCAGGAGCCTATATTCATCTGGAAATGAAAATTACTGATAAAAATGATTTAAATATTGGAAATAGAAAAGCAACTTTTGAGAATGGAGGAGGTTTTTTTAAGGGTAAAAAACTGCAAATTGGCTCAACTACACTCGAATCGATTAATGAAAATTGTTCAATTCTAGATCAAGTTTTAAGACATATTCATTTTACAAGTGATTATTCAAAATCTGAAGCTCAAAATATGTTTTTTTACTCAGATACCGCAGATACGAATGATATAAATAAATTTAAATATGAGGGAGCATTAACAGATACAACTAAAATAACTGAATTTTTTAATAAGTTAAAAATAAATGAGAATTATAACAAAGGCTTTGATAAAAGGTATTATTTCACAAAAAATAGTAAAACCGTTAATATATGGATTCCTTTGAAATATATATTCGATTTCTTTAATGAATACAGAAAAGTATTGACTGGATTTCATGTTAGAATGGAATTTACGAGAAATACTAATAAGGATATGATTATTACAGATGATGCAAACCCTGATTTTAAAGTAAAAGTTGAGAAAATATCATTATTTTTACCTTATGTAAAGTTTAGAAATGCCGCAAATTTGAAATTTACAGAATTGAAAGTTTTAAATTCATATATAGATATATATTGGGATCATTATAGAATAGAAAAATCTGGTACAAACTTAAATGTAAAATATGGATCATATAAACTTTCAACTGAATGGGATGAAGTCTCAGCATTTTATGCAATTCCCCAATATTATGATAGAAATGAAGATTATACTAAAAATAATCTAATATTTGATAATTTAGGGATAGTTGAATATTGGGTTACTGTAAATGGACAAGATTATCCTGAATATCATTATAAAGTAAATTTTTCGGATAAAAATTATAATAATGCATATACAGCTCTTTTAAAAGAAGGATATAATGCTAATAATACAGAAACAGGTTGCATGATTGGATATAAAGATTTTGGAGAATTATATCCATTTCTCTGTATAGATTTATCTGCTCATAAGAATCTTACTTCTGTATCTTCCAGAGAATTAATATTTCATTGGAAATTAGAAAATAATACCCAAAAAGAATATATATTTTATTTTATTTTGAAGGAAAGGAATAAATGTTACTTAAATATGTATGAGAATAATTTTACGTTTAGTATAAAAGATCATTCAGAGTGATAGTCGCTTTTCATCCTATAATAAATGGCTGCTTATTATCCACTTTTTGATGATGAAATGAAAGAAGGGCCAATTGGACCCTCAGGAATTGGTTTTAAGTTAACAGATTATGGTGATTATGATATGGAAAAGAAAAAATTAAAAAATGTAGATGAACCTGTTGATATAAGTGATGCAGCGACTAAATCTTATGTTGATTTGAATCAAATATCACTAAAAGAAGATATTGTAGAATTGCAAAAAAGAAGTTTAATTCATTCAGAACATGGTGATTTTGATGCTAAAGGTAAAATTATCGGAAATGTGAAAGATCCTATAAAAAACTTGAATGCTGTCAATAAGCAATATTTCGAAAAAAATGCTTTAACTTTAAGTCAAAAGAATACTGTTCCACCTGAAGAATTTTATGATTTGAAAGGTATTTCTTTAAAAAATCTTTCTAATCCTCAAGATAAAAACGATGCAGTTACTAAACAATACGTTGATAAAAAAACAAAAATAAATGATAAAAAAACTGACAATATGTTAACTAGAGACCATGATGGATTATATGTTCCTAAAACATCAACATTTTTAGCAACTAATAAAGAACAACAGATAGAATTTCACCATGAGGGTACTTTGATTGAATTTAATGTTTTCAGTTCTACTTTATTAACTAATGAACTGCAACTTACAACTGATATGTTGATGAAAATTACACTCTTTTTAAAAACTGATAGATTTGTAAATAATTATCATTATTTGTTATATATCCAACTCAATGATAATATAATATACAGTGATGATCTTAGTAAAATGGTTGTCCTGTTTGCTTATGGTAAACGTGATGATAAATTATCATTAAGTATACAACTTAAATTTTCTACAGAAGATATGATATTTTATGTAAAACCTTACCTTTATATCGAGAAATTAGCTGAAATTGATTTATAATTTTTTTCTAAATAAATGAGTTCATCTACCTATTTTAAAGACGATAGTCTTTCCGACTATAAAAAACCAATATTAGCAGAAAATCAAAAATTAAGTGAAGATTTTATTCGAGAATTTCAACATAAAGTAGATTTGGAATGGTTTTATATATCCAAATATCGAAAATTAAGTGAAGATTTTATTAGAGAATTTAAAGATAAAGTAGATTGGAAGTGTATATCCCGAAATCAAAAAATAAGTGAAGATTTTATTAGAGAATTTCAAGATAAAGTTAATTGGGACTATATATCAGAATATCAAGAATTAAGTGAAGATTTCATTAGAGAATTTAAAGATTTAGTAGATTGGTATTATATATCCGTAAAACAAAAATTAAGTGAAGATTTTATAAGAGAATTTCAAGATCAAGTATATTGGTATGATATATCAGCTTATCGAAAATTAAGTGAAGATTTTATTAGAGAATTTAAAGATAAAGTAGATTGGAAGTGTATATCCCGAAATCAAAAAATAAGTGAAGATTTTATAAGAGAATTTCAAGATAAAGTAGATTGGTATTATATATCAGAATATCAAGAATTAAGTGAAGATTTCATTAGAGAATTTCAAGATAAACTTGATTTTTTATTTTAGATTTCGACTTATAAAATTTTTCTAAATAAATGAGTTCATCTAACTATTTTAAAGACGATAGTCTTTCCGACTATAAAAAACCAATAAAACAAAAATTAAGTGAAGATTTTATAAGAGAATTTCAAGATAAATTTAATTGGAAACTTATATCAGAATATCAAAAATTAAGTGAAGATTTTATAAGAGAATTTCAAGATAAAGTTAATTGGAAACTTATATCAGAATATCAAAAATTAAGTGAAGATTTTATAAGAGAATTTCAAGATAAAGTTAATTGGAAACTTATATCAGAATATCAAAAATTAAGTGAAGATTTTATAAGAATATTTCAAGATAAAGTAGATTGGTATTATATATCCCGAAAACTAGAATTAAGTGAAGATTTCATCCTATAATAAATGAGTGAAAAAGTCAATTGGGATGAAGTTTCAAAAGAACGTGGTATGCCTGAAAGTTTGATTAGAAAATTAAAAGATGAAGTGAAATGGGATTTAATTTCTAGATATCAAACATTATCAGAAAATTTCATTTTAGAGTTCAAAGATAAAGTTGATTGGAAAAATATATCAGCTTATCAAAAATTATCAGAAAAATTTATAAGTGAAAATGAACATTTAGTTGAATGGGATATCATATCGAAATTTCAAAAATTAACAGAAAAATTTATTTTAATGCATGATCATAAAGTACACTGGCCTGCAATTTCACAATATCAAACTTTAAGTGATAAATTTATTTTTGAAAATGTTGGAAAACTAGATATGGATTTAGTTTCTCAGTATCAAGATGAAATGAGTATGAATATAATCGAAAAACTAGAAACAACTGTTAATTGGAATAAAATTTATTCATATCAGAAAAATTTAACCTCTGAATTTATAATGAAACATGTTGAAAAAATAACAGATTGTAGAGTTATGAGAAATCTGAAACTTTCAGATGAAGAATTTAATAAACTTTATAGAAGGATGAAATTATGGTATATAGCAAGAACGTGTTTGAATAAATAATAATTCTTTTTTTAATCTTTATAAATGGGTGGTAAGCAAACAAAGATATTAACAGGTAGTTGTACTAGTGATCGAATAAACGTTAGTTTTACAGAAACTTTTAGAATTCATCCTGTAATAACTGTAACACCTATTTGTAAATATGGTGAACCTTTTATTGTTAAAATAACAGAAGTAGATCGATATGGTTTTAGATTTCAATGTATAAAATTAAACGGCGAACCTTTAACAGAACATAAAGATTTTTTTCAATGGGGTGCGTGCAGTATTTATGAATAATTTTTTCTTTTTTTATATTTTTATTCTTATATTTTTATTCTTATATTTTTATTTCTTTTAATGTGTATAATAATGTGAACAACGCATGAATTTATATTGATTTTAAGACGATAGCCTTTCGGTTTTGGCTTGATATTTTAAATTATTGATGTTATTTTATTATGACCTTTTTGCACTATTTTTGCTCTAAATTTTGACTTGATACTTTAAATTATTGATGTTATTTGTTAATGTTATTTTTGCTCTAAATTTTGAGGTTATTTGATGGATTTTTAAGGTGTGCTAATTATGCCCTTTTTACACTATTTTTGCTCTAAATTTTGACTTGATACTTTAAATTATTGATGTTATTTTGGTGTGCTAATTATGACCTTTTTACACTATTTTTGCTCTAAATTTTGAGGTTATTTTAAAATTATTGATGGCTCTTAAGGTGTGCTAATTATGGCCTTTTTACACTATTTTTGCTCTAAATTTTGATGTTATTTTAAAATTATTGATGGCTCTTAAGGTGCGCCAGAACACGCATATATATACTACTTTTAAAATACTATATTATTTAAAGTAAATATTTATTTAAAAGCTTTGGAACTGCCGTCGCACCAATCCGGCTTCTACCTTACTCATTGGAGAACTTCAGGCACTCGTTACTCAGATTGATGATATTAATGAGTATTTTAAGTAATTTTTTTTCCTATTTTGTCGGGATTAGTTTCCCTTTCTAACCCCAGATAGCAGCGCATTCCCGTTGTCTTGAAAATTATGCAGAAAATATTTCTTGCTTACTGGACAGTCAAAGAAAGGAGACGTACATGTGGCGTGTGAGCAATCAGTAGCTCACGAGGAAAAGCAGAGCAAATTTATTTAACGATCACGCGGAAACCCAGCGAGTTTCTTGTGAAATTAGTAGTTTATGAAGAAAATAATTTTTATTATATTTAAGAAATATTCGTAACCATGATATGGAATTGCTTATCGAAAATTGTATAAAAATAAAGTATGGCTCGATGTGGATAAATGGATGACTAGTCAAGAAAACCGTTTCATTACTTTTCTTGCGTGAAATCTTCTATTTTTTGCAAACAGGAGAACAGAGTATGTGCTCATAAACAGTGCAAAAATACATCGACAATAAATATCTGAAGTAATTCTTCGATTGTTATGATCAAGGTAAAAATTTTCTGGAACAAACAGAAGCTCTCAAAATATAAGATTATATGGAATGGAAGTGAAACTACAATGATTTTTTAAAATGTATAATTAAAATCTTTATATCGATTAAAATTTAAGCGGATAAAATACATTAAAAATCAAAGATTGACCCAATCAGAGATTGATTTTTACTCTCTTATTGTAAACTGATATAAATTATTTTCATTTCAATACTTTATTTGTCAAATTTAAATTTATAATATCATATACATAAAAAAAGATTTTTATTAGTTAATATTGTTTTTAGAATATCCTTTTAATGAAATGATAGAAAATTGACTTTTATCTTTCTTGCTTATAAAAATGGATAAAAAAATACATTTTTATTTTTAAATTATTTAGTGCGGGAATGACATAATTTGTAAAATATAGAAACACCTTATATTTCTATTAATATCAACTAGCGTAGATGAGTGCAATGGTTATTAGCTCATTTGTATCGAAAACTACTTTGATAGGAAGATGAGATGGAAACACGAGAAATTCTGAGTTCTCACTACGACGAAGGAAGAATTGTTCACATAGCGTACGCAAGTCCCGTAATGCAGGTGCTGGTACGCCACACAATAAAGAGATTCCGAGAAATCGAGAAATTATCGGGTGAGCAATTTTGTTTATTATATCATTTGTTATGACATTTTTAAACTACCATCTTAAAACATATTGCACTGAATCATAAGTCATTAAAAGCATTTTGCACATTTTCCAATAATATGTACATATAATAAAGCAAACTCACAGAGAGATAAAATGCTTTTTAAAACTTCACCGAAAAAACCAGCATTAAATTAAAATTGTAATTCCCATTTATTGATTTCTCCTTTTTTTACTGCCTTCTTAAAAACATGCCTAGTTAAGATAGTTAAGAACGAAGTTTCAGTAAAAACTAGTTAAGTAGGAAAAACATTTTTAAAAATAAACTGTTCACAAGAATTTTTCCTCTCGTGATATTTCATTTAGAATTAGAAATGTTATTTAAAAAAATATATTAAATATTTCTAAAAGCATTTGAAGCATTATATGAATTAAAAAATGAAATTTCTTTTTTTACATGTGTTTTAAAAATATGTTCTCGTTTAATTTTTCTTGCGTTTTTTATTATTTAATTTTAGCATATTTGCAATGCTTTGATTAAATAAACATAAATTGCAAATTAAGAATTAAAGATTTTATTGAATTCCGATAATCCCTTTATTCAAAAAAATATGAAATGTCAAGAAAGAAAATCCTCCGATTTTGTCTTTTTTCAGGAATTAATTTTTTCTCTCCCGTTGGCACCATCATCACGGCAGAGAGAGGTACAAGTTATTTTTATACTTTACTGCAAGGATTTGAAATGCACGATGTAAATTACATTGATCTTTCTAAAGAAGATATTATGAAACAAAGGTAATTCCCATTCATAATTTAGATCGAAATTTTTTGATACATTTATTCAATTTCATTTCATGTTATGCTGCAATTTTTTTAAAGATTTTTTAAATACTAGTTAATGTTTTAAATATTTTAAGTCTTGCAGACTTGTGGATTTTCCATAATATTGTAATATTTTTTAGACCTTAATGAAACAAGTTCTTACTTTCAGACCTTATTTCTCAAATAATAAAATTTTAATGTCTTATGCTTTGAACTAGTTCGGAAAAAATTATGACGAATTCCATAATAGTTATAATAATGGATTGTCAATGCTGACTAAAAATTTATAAAATAATTAAAAAAAAAATACTTTCTGTGAACCGGAGTTTAACCCCCTTCTTCACCAAGTTGTGATAACGCTTCAAATCTGGCAACCTCCAGACTGGCAAACCTATTATCTTTCGCCTTTATTATGCGCTATGATTGGACATCTGCTCCCTCGCTTTTGAACATTTCGCATTGGCGATTTTTTGAAAATTTCGCCAAGCAGAGAGTACTATTCCGGTCGTACCAATACTTTTTATCTAACTATTAATACTGTTTATATAATTATTTTTTCGATATTTTTCTCACAAATAATGCATTTGTTTATGATATCATATAAATCTGAACGATTAGAAGCTGTTAATGAATTTCCATGACCATAAAAAAAATTTTCAATCCACAAAATTTCTCAATTAGAGAAAAAAAATTAGACTGAACGTATATTACAGGTATGAACAAATATTGTGGCTCCTCATAGAAATTGTACTGATTTGCAACCATTTTTTACCGTTTGCTAGAACTGTTTGAAGAGAATAGAAACACAATTTAAACATTAACAATAATATTTCATTAACATTTCTTTACACATATTTAGACTATTTTTATTCACTTCTGCATAATGATATTTTTCATTATGCAGATTTGTTAATCATTATTAAACAAATATTTAGTTTAGTAATGATTCAACAGAATGTTTTGAATATTTTTTGGCTGGAATCATTTCTAAGTCACTTCAGCTAAATACGAATTGTTTTTACTTCTAATGTGAAAAATTCGTTTTTCTTAGAAATAATGATGTCTAAAGATAATTCAAGTTAAAACAATAAATTTTTAAACAGACCTATAAGCGCATTAAATAAAAATTATTTTTCTTACCAAAAGCATTTTAGTGTACCTGTAAAAATTTGCTGTATAATTGTTACTTAACAATCTATTCCGAGAATTTGAAATTTTGGAAAAACCTACCAGATTTAAAAAAATCCACCCCCCCCCCCCTCTTTCTGTTGTAAACTCTAAGCCTTGAGGTGAATGTGTTTGCATGGAGCATGGAATTTATCTGCGGTAACTTTCACCTTTGTTATAAATACACTGCGTAAAAAAAAGTAGAAGAACAGTCGTTTTCTGTAAAATTTCTTTTATTTTTTATCCTGGATAATAGATTCTTATGTAGGTTTTATTTAACAATGTTTTCTTTATTTTCCTGTTAAAATGAAAAAAAAAACTCTCACTATTTATAATTAGAAAGACTAGAATTTATAGTTTACAGTGTGTAAAAAAAAAGTAGAATGACATCTACTACAATTTTTTATTTGGTGCAGGAGTAGAAAAATAAGTATATACTTTTTTTTAACTTTTTTCTCAGGAAAATGTATTTTGTTAAAAATTTCACTGATGCCTTAATTTCAGAATGTCTAGAGGTATGCCCTTAAGTGATTTTCAAAAGGGTCAAATTGTTGCATATAAAAATGAAGGTGAAGCCATTAGAAAGATCTCTCGTATACTGCACGTCAGCCCCAATACAGTTTCTCACTTTATTAAAAATCCAAACAGAAAGGAAATAAGGAAGAAGACTGGTAGGCCTAAAAAGTTAATGCCTCGTAATGAAAAAAAAAACTTGCTCAGGAGCTTAAAAAGAGTAGTGGAAGTGTTGAAAAAGCTCGGAATCAAGCAGGACTTATTCATGTGTACAAGTAAACGGTATACAACTACATCCAAAGGTCAAATGATTCGTTTTCAAAAAATGGAAGCATCATCCAAAGTGGAAACAAACACATATTAATAAGTTAATAATCTCTTATCTTGGGCTAAGGAACACTTGTCATAGACCACAGAATAGGAGGAGGAAGTTTGATGGTCTGGTTAGCAGTTTGTTATGGAGGAAAAACAAATTTGGTCTTTCTCAATGGTAGACAGAAGCATACAGACTACATGAATGTTTTGAATTCTAGGCTTCTTCCTTATGGCTCCGAATTAGGAGAAGAGTGGATGTTTCAACAAGATGGAGCCTCAATCCACACCGACCAATGGAGTTTAAAATTGGTACGCTGCAAATAATGTGCAAGTTTTATCATGGCCAGCTAAAAGCCGCGATCTGAATATAGCAGAAAATATCTGGGCAATGCTTGTTCGTCGAGTATACGCTGATGAGAAGCAGTTTGAATCTCTCTCTGAGCTTCTAGTGGCATTAACTCTTTATTTACCGAATTATGTTGCCATCCATTTTTCAACTTCATTTTTGCACCAGAAGTTAAGTTTCCTTGCAGAATAATCCTAGGTAACAAGAAAAAAATTTAATTAATAGAAATATCTTAATTAATTTAATTATTAATTAAATATTTTTAATTCCTACTTAATAGCTTATATGAACTTTTTGCTATTTCGGTTACATTCTCCGTGTTCTTTAGAATACCATCAGCAAACATAGACATATTACGAAGATATAATCCAAATTTAAATGGTACTTTTAAGTACAGTCAGTAAATAGAGGATTAAATACCTCATGAGATAATTTTTATTAAACAGAAATCTATCTTTGTTATGATTCACTTCCAAACAGAATATTTGAAGTCATAAAAGCTAATGGAAAGAGTATTCCTTACTTAAACCGCTTATATTTTGTTCATTTTATAATTGTCCTTCCACATTTTTTACATGGTTTCAAATGAAAGAAACCATTTTTATTAGCATTTATACTTTACTTTTGAATATCATAGTAATGATTTTAATATTTTTTCCTCGAATGATCTAAAAAAATAATTCTTATATAAATAATTGCAGTAAAAACTTTTAAAAATCCTTATGTTGTTGTTTTTTTAATCCGGTGTCCTTCTACTTATTTTACACAGTGTATTTATCATATCGCAAGTACTAAATTATATGAAATGTTTTATAACAAAAAAAAACTTTCTTGGTAAAAATATATGAATATTTTATTTCGAAAAACGGTATGTCAGCTAGTAAATATCGTTTCGTCAGAGTTTGTTTTTAAACAATTTTAAAAAGATTAACCATTTATTCATTTCATTTTTAAAATCAGATTTCCATACCTGAAGCTAGACGATTGTGATCATCCGTTATTCGACGATGACAGTGCCGGATTCATCAAAGCCAGGGATATGGTAGAGGCCCAAAAGAAAATAGCACACTTGCAGGGATGCCACATTGTAGACGATGTGGTGGAAGAAGTGAAGGACTTTAAAGACGGAGCACACCAGGTTTGTTTTTTGACATAATTTCTGTCTAAAATGGATTAATTTATCACTTTTGTTATTTGCTTTTATAATTCCAATAAATATACCACTGAAAATTCATTTAACTATGTTTCTTATCTTTTTTTTTTTTTTTTGGTTTAAAAATTCTGCTTGCATTATTTGTATCTTTTCTTCGGTGTCCGAGTTTGGCTCGGTGCGACTGTATATAAAATATGAAACCAAAGAGACAGTTCTACAATTTCAAGAACTGGGCAGATTTCGTCTATTTCTTCTTGATATGAATGCACGTAATATCCAAATATGTCATTATAAGTTGCCTGTTTTCCCCTTCTCTCTACTCCAGACAGTTTCGGGAGAAATCTCAAAGCACTTTCACTCTTGATTTTCCAAGGAAAAAATCTCAAAAGTGTTCCACAGTTACAATCATTGTACCGATTTCATAGATTTTTATTTCATGCTTATGACCCCCCCTATTCTCTTCACAGCCTACCCAACATCCTACATTTTCAACAGGCAACATGCATACAGATTTCGGAAAATGAATTTTTTAGAGGACCTCCAACGTACTTGATAGTTGGACACATTTTGCGAATTAATTTCACCCTTTTCCAACAGTAGCTAACCGACCATAATTCTCTATATTTTTATAACTATACATTAAAATAGTACTTTTTTTATGGCGTTGAAATATAGCTTATCGACTAAATTAATAGATTTAAATATGGTGAGAGAACAACTGGTATGCAGAAAACAATAAGTAGGCAAAATTATTGTGCAATTTAAAAATAATAAATAAGTGAATTAGTGCGTTATTTAAAACGCTAAATTATTGCGCTGAAGTTTAAATGTACAGAGCTTGGCAAATGATTCAAGGACTTAAACATTTCAATATTTTGATCCCCTTTAACACGATTACAAGTATACAGTCTTGCTAGATTTTGCTGCCTAGTTTGTCAGAGGTCTTGTATACTCTCTGTTGTCCAATTTACTGTGAACCTGCATTTTTTAAAAAATATTCGCTAGTTTATAATTCATTTACCTATTTAACCATATTTCACTATACGCACATCAATACTGTATATGCAAATTAGCACAAAATATTTCTATTATGATCAATCACTTGAGCCTTTAACATATTCGAATATTTAAAATTCGAGTTTCACCAATTTTATTTTGTTCGGCAGATAATAACGAAGGAAGGGCATGTACTAAGAGCAAAGAAAGTTCTGTTCTGTACAGGTGCATTTACTGCTTTCAAGAAGTTTGATCCTTTGAAGAAGAAATTAAAAATTCAGGTGAACAGAGAAACAGCTGCCATGCTAAGGATACCAGAGGAAGAAAAGGACAGATTGAGGTAACAATTGAGCATTTTCACATTTTTTTTTTTTTTCGTTATTGAAAATTTAGCTTTCTAACTGATTTACTAGAAAAGGTCTCCGAGTCTTTCTAAATCAAAATACAACAAAAGAGAAATCCAGCCAACTTTCTTTTTTTTATGGTCAATTAAAGCAAAATACAAATAAACAAAAATAGGATCGATTTTATGAGTCCAAAAAATTTATCACTTAACATTTACAAAAAAAAGTATACAAAGAAGAAATTTGTGTTTCTTGTTATTTCTTTGGAATTTATCACTGCATTTAATCTTATTCTTTTATTTTTGTCAGTTTCATACCAAAATTATTGCTATTCTTCAATAATAATTTTTTTTAAATTTTCCCTTACTCTATAATATTTACTGATATGTTTAGTTATCAAGATATACCGAACATAAAAGAAGGGAATTAAGGTATGGGAACAGCAGAAGATGATCTAACTCTAAGGTGTACGATATAGTATTCATTTTTCCACAATTTTTTTATGTTGGGCTTTAGATGATTATAATACGGGAAGATTTAATTTCGTGAGTCCAAATTTTTGAATGCTAGGGGTAACATTTTCTTACTTGGTAATTACTATACATTTTTGTTTATTTCTTTATTCATTTTTGACATGATGGATACCAAAATTTCCAATATCTGTTGTTGTTTCTTATGACACTTGTCATAGACAAGCCCGCTGACAAAGTCAGCGATTTTAAGCCGAGAAGTAGAGTGTCTTGTTTTTCAATAGCGCCATCTAGGGCCAAGAGTACGACTTAGCTACTCATTCGTCACAACTCTTTTTACGGGGTGGATTTAATTTATACATTTCATTCACTCATCCACAGATCCTAATTTAGACCTGAATCAGAGAACGATCACCTCCGAACCAATATCCCCAGTGGTATTGTCTCAACTTGGGGACTGTGTGACAACGACAGATTTATACGTGCACTAGCTACCTTATACACGAAGATCTTCGGCCGGCGGGGTTCGAACTCACTACCCGAGAGATGCGATTCCAACACCCAACCAACCAGGCTATCCCTGCCTACTATATCTCCTACTGCCATACACCACCACACTACAAAAGGATCTCACAAAGGATCAAAGGAACACACTCCATATCTTTCACTTTTTGTTTGTTGTTGTCAAATTCACTCTTTGATCTCTGCACTTTTGTATACTTCTTTGAGCGAAAAATTAGAACTTTTTTATTACGAAACGAAATATTATTTTATTATTTTAAATCCTTAGTATGGATTCTAGAAAGTTATGCATACTCTTTCTGATTAGCTTGATATATGAAGGGTTTCTCTTATTTGGAATCTTATCACATAACCCATATTCATTACGTGTTCTCCCGATGATATTGAAATGAATATGGGTTCCTGATGAATATATCCTGATGAAAATAGCTTGAAGTTTGCAAAGTACTTTTCGGTATCTTCCTGCTATTATCAACTGAATTTGCTTTGATCATCAGCACTACATTTCTCGTTCCTGTATCAATAAATCAGCAGAGATTGCCTGTTCACTGAAAATTATGCTTTTTTTTGTAACCTTATATATTTGTTAGTTATTTTAATAATCGTACAATGAACAATTGTATGGTACTTTGAACAATTTCTCCTATCTCACTTAATGATTTTTCATTTTCCTTTGAATTTATTATTATTTTTTCTCATTTACAGCTATATTTGTTTCCTGATAGCAAATCCTTTTTCCTCCCTCCCGAAAAATTATAGAATAAACTACATATTTGACCTTTTATTTATCTTTAGATTTATTAAAGGGAAAGGCAATACCTATGAAGTTAAAAAAAAGAAACAGAAATTGAGGTTTACCACTTTATTTTTTAAGACATAAAAGTGATTCCATTTTTTGAGAAAGTGAATTATTTCCTCTTATAATTACTGTTTCTTTGAAATTTAAATTGTGTTGAAATTTTTATGAATTAGAAGATGTACCCATCTGGACGATATGTCATTCTCTTACCAATACCTCATATCTTGTTGCCACAGATTATTTAACAAAACTTGTAGTACAAAATATCATGACCCCTTGCAGAGTACAGAAATAAAAAAAGAATATCCTTAGCAAATAAAAAATAAATTATTTGTAGTACAATTTAGATGTAAATAATTAATAACAACAACAGTTTATTTCTTGCCGTAAGATTTTCTCTGTTCATATGTTCACGAGCTAAAATCGATTTGAAAACATACGTAGTAAAAAATATAATCGTAAATAAAAATTATAAAATGCTTAGAGAAAATATAAGCGATAACCTTCAATTTGCCCCATGAATAGAAAATGTAATGACTGATAAAATATTACAGACCTCAGCTCATCGACCTTTGTTATTTGTTCATGGTGAGGGTTATCCGTACACAGATAAATCAGTCAACGCATTTAAAAAAAAACAGTCTCAATTGTAAAACGTCAGAATAAAAGTTGGGATTTAGCTTTTGATAATGGCATAAACCAAAATGATTAGAATATTTAGAATTCGCTCTGCATTACAGACTGCAGCGGATATTTATACATACTGATTATTACTTAATCATGCAATATTACTTCATGTTACAGGTCTATAATGTATTTGAAATAAAAAGTTTTACATGTGAAAAAAATCGCTTCCACTTTTTTTTTTAAATTCTCGCTGTACATCATTCGTATTATTCCTTATATTTGCATTTTCCGTCTTTATTTTATGTTTAAACAATAATCATGAAAATTTATCTAAATCAGAGAAGTAAGAAAAATAATTTTTGATTTTAAATGAATTTAATTTTTGTTTTAAATGAAAAAAAAAGTTTTTTGAAAGTGTCTTCCTTTTTAATTGAAACAAAAACAAGTCTGATACACCATTAAATAGTATATTGGTGAATTATGTAAAACAAACAAGAAAAAAGCAAGTATATGCATTTTGTTTTCAGTTCTATGCCAACCATGATGATGTACAGGGATAATTTAGCCCTTATGCCGGCTGTTGCAAAAGGAGCTTACATCCTGCCACCGATTAAATATCCTGATGGTAAGTATCTTTCTATTTAGCATTTGTTTAGAATGCTGGTAAGCATTTCCTTACTACACGTTTTTGTCTTGACCTTTTGACTTATTTTAGTAATTGATAAATCAAGCTCATCAGTCAAGCATTAATGGTAAAATTAGAAGTGTGACTGCTTCTGTTTGACAAACCAAACTTGCAGTACAAAGGTACCACCTGAAGTAGAAGCAAAATGTTATGCCTCGATGGCAAAAGAAATGAAAAGATGGCGTAGGAACCGGGCAATTTTAATTTATATAAAATGAAGTATTTTATCAAAATAATTTTAAATCATTTACCGTTTTGCATCTTCAACAATAATAATATCAGTTAAGCATTTCTCGAGTTTTTCTCTTTCAAACCTGCAGACGCTTTCAGGAGACTTCATTTCATACTATGTAGAGATATATAGTGAAATGCCTATTTTTAATCCTATACAAAACCAGTTGTTTACAATAAATACTTCTACTAACTTATTCATGACGTGTCAACGGTACTCATATGTCCATAAGTAAAAATCGCTGAACTATCGAAAAATTACTGTACATTTTATACTTATTATCTTTTCGATTTCAAATGTCAATTGTACTGGTATCATCTTCCCATTAAAATTAATGTACTGTATACTGGACCTGTTCTTGAGGAGTCATGACACTTGTTACTAGCACTGAAGCTTCTGTTTTACTCACTGACATGCCATCATAATGCTTACAATACTCAAATTTCTTCTAAGACGCTACAGTCATCTACAAGGGAAATTTAAATTTTCAGCAACTGCTTTAAGGCCACCAGAACAGCAATTCCACTTTCATTTGATTGCACCTTGTAACAGATTTAATAAGTTTTCGGTGCTTTCATGTAATTTCTTTCAGGTCACTGGTATTTGAAAATTGGTCACATGGGCATTCAGAGAAATTCAGAATTGAATACACTGGAGGAAATCAAGGAATGGTATAAGAGTGACGGAGATCAAGAAGTGATCGACAAATACTCAAGATTCCTCATCAGCATAATTCCCGGTAGGCATTACATATACATTTTGATTCTTGTAAACTTATACATACATATTTATGTATATATAATATACATATTTACAAATAAATATATATAATACTTTACATATTTCGCATTCGATGGATAACTTTTATTCGAGTAGCAAGGTCTCTATATTACTTACTAAAAAAAGCATTAAAAATACATTTGCTCAAAATGTATACTTGGCAGCCCTTATGCAATAAAAAAATATTCGTACTTCTAGTTTGCCCTTTTCGTGCTTTTTAATATAAACTTCTATAGCAGAAACTTTCTGCAGTTGCCATACCGAGGAATTATAGAGAGTAGTGGAAACTCCTTATTTCGCGCGAGCCCATATATGTTCAATGAAAAGTCTTTAAGTGTGTTTTTGAGTACTAATACAATTTAAAATATAATAAGTTGATAGACATATATTATTCCACACTTGGTTTGAAACTTTCAGTTTTGTCATTTTTTGACAATAACCGTCTTCTCTTTGTATACTTTTTACCAAAACCATGCACTTTTAATGCATTTAAAAGCGTCATATTACAAACAGGAATAGATTTTACGATGAGCAGAAATAATCATAGCATGAATTAGAATATTTAATTGATTTGCCCAATCAATTTCTAGAAAATGTTTTTTTAAAAGAATAAATCTCTTTATTATTATTATTAGTTCAACTTGACACAATGTTTCGATATTCACGTGCGTTTTTCCTTTCAGGTCTTAAGGTAGAGGAGGTGAAAGGTAAGACCTGCATTACCTGTGACAGCCCCAGTGACCTTCCTTATATAGATCGAATATCACTCACTGTAACCGTAGCCGTGGTGGGAAACGGCAAAGGAGCTACGATATGTGATGAAGTTGGCAGAATTGCAGCTGATCTTAGCCTAACTGGGAAATGGAAATCTGAACTACCACAGAAATTATTTGAAGCAATATTTGTTTAAATATAATTAGCTACTGACTTTTGCTGTAAACTGTTAAATGATTAAATTAGAATGAAGCTTTATTTTTGTTTTCAGAAATGTTCGTTTTAAAATTAAAACCAGTGATTTCAACATAAGCATCTGGCTCTTTTACTTGCAACTGTTTTCAAGTCAATATTTGGAATAGAACAAAAAAAAAATGAACTTATTGTTAAAATGCTGCAACTATTTTATCATAAGATCATAAATCATAACATTCTATCCATAGAGATTAGATATTGATGATGACATCTAAAAAAATTCAATATTCCACAAAGTTTTCATATTCGCTTAATAATTATCTAATCAAATCGTAATCGTAATTTGACCTTCCCTAAATTTCCACATAGAATTTCTAGTAATATACAAGATGATGAAACAGACTTTTGGTTATGTTAGACAGATAACAATTTATTGATAAAAAAGTTCATTGGGCTTTTCGAATTTCAGAAATCATCAGAAATGAATCATTTAGGAGAAAGATAATCCCACGATAAATCTTTAAAAGGATCAATTAAATCAGTTATTTAACTCCAATTTTCAATGCAATTGTAAACGAAGAGTTCCTTAAGAGCAATAATTTGTCTCTGCCTTAAGTAAGATGTTATATTTATTTTATTCATTCGATATTATTAGTGATTAGAATTAAGAGCATAATATTAAAATTATGTAATTAAATTGCTTATGTATTAATTCTACTTTTGGAATATCTATTTGTATCGAAACAAGTACATCATCCTAAGCTTTCATTTTTTTCAACTCGAAGAATTTTTCAAGAATTAAAACAGCTTATCTGGAAATATCAAGGTCATGGAAAAGATACCATATAAATTGAACGACTTTCTTGAAATTTATTTGCAAAATATTGTAAATAATTGGATTGGAAATTCGATTTGAAGAAAATTACTTTCTAATATTTTTTTTATTTCTAAGAATGGATATTTTAATTTGTACGTAATATATATTTAATATACTTGTCGGATAATGAATATATAATTCTAGTTTCTTTTTTAGTAATTTTCTTATTCTAAAGACAAATTTTCTAATACTTATCTTCAAATAATATTCTTAATTTCTTACTTTTAATTACTTTTTTTATCAAAAATATGGATATCAAAACAAAATTATAAATTTTTGATAGAAATATTCTAACTGAATTTTTATCAGATTTATAATATATTTTAACTTTTAATAAATATTCATAATTTTTTCCTGTCCTTTTATTATATCATAATTTCATTATAATATTGCTAGATTTCCAATAAAAAAAATTTAATTAATCACTCTTTAATGCAATAATAAAAGCGTGTTGAAACCTTATTATTTTATTTTATTTTTATTATTATGCTTGATTTTTAGAATATTTCATACATCAGTATAACAAATACTATGAAATCTAAAAATTAATATTCTTTAAATTCAAATATAGATTTCGTCATGTCTTGAAATCAATTTTTAGTTAAATTAAATGTTAATTAATAATTGAAATCTCTAAAATTACTAAAATATTCTATTATCTTAATGAATTAACTTCCCAAAATTCAGATGAGTAATTGTTTAAAAAAATCGATTACAAAATCCAATCATTACTAATATGAAACATGGAAATTTGAACAAAAGCGTTCGAAAATCAAATTTAATTATGTTCTTTCGTACTTGAAATTTAAGCAAAAGTATTTAAAGGTGAAAATTAACTATCAGTTTTTCCTTATCATAAACTTGAGATCAGAAAGTGAGCATACTAACGTATTCTGGATATGAAAACTATTTCCATAACTAAATTAAAACTTGATTGATTAATTTACTTAATTAAGTTTTGATTATGCGATATGTTCCATTTGGTAATAAATTTATGGGGGGTTGACTGACGATTACACAGTATTTATCATAATGAATTATACAATGAATCATAATGAATTATGAAATATATTATATAATGATAAGCAAAAGATAATCAAAAATAAACATAATTTAAACGCCTATTCATAAAAAGTGTAACATGATGTTTTAGACTCTGACTGTCTTTCTTGTCTTCATTTCACCAAATTGCATCAGTTATTGCATTCTACCCACAACGATTTATATATCACTTAATTTTCAGAAAGAATATTTCTTTATGAGTCTTATGCCAATTCTTTAGAGAACTTGTTTTTTTTTTTCATTCCATTTTCACGTGCCGAATTTTCTGCTACATAATTTACAGAAAGTATTACAGTTTAAAAACATTATCATGTTGAAAAAGTTTTTAAAATGCACTTTTATTGATATTAAATATGGAAAAGAATATTAAAAAATACAAAATAAATATATTATCAACACTTTTCTCACCAGTTAAACATGTATTAATTTCCACTATTTTGTTATAATGTTACCAAAATGCATATCAAAATAGAAAGCGTTATCTTAACTGTCTCTCTCTGTACCAATAACAGCCATGAATGTGTGTTTGTCTATGTTTATATGTTGTCGCTCTACAGGGCAGAACATTAGACCTAGGTCTGCCAAATTTGGCAGAGATGGAATTTGGTAGATGGAAATTTAAGAGAGATTTTTTTAAGTTTTAATTAATTAGAAATTGAAGGAAATTTTGGCGGTTTTTCATCCTTAATGTATTCGAAATTAACGTTTATTTAATTACAGCTTACTGTAATAAATTTGACAGTTTTAAAGATATTCAAATCGTCTGTATTGTTTACTACAAATATAGGTAAAAAACGGTATAGTACAGATATAGGTAAAAAACTTCCAATAATGAGAATTTTTTTATTTAAAGTAAGTTTTTAATCTAGTTTTTGAAATTTGTTGAGCATATAATTAAAGTTTAGCTTACAAGTAATCAATATTGAAAAATATTTTAAGTGCTACCATTTAAAAGAACTGCTCTATTTTAATGTTATATAATTGGATATAAAATACATCGTTTGAATAATGTTTTCTTATTGTAGTGCATTGAATTTTTTTTCTACAATAGGAAACATTTTTATTGAATATTTTTTAGTTATTACTCAAACTACATATAAAATATATTCTGTAGTACACATGAACTTCTAGAGTGAGTGATTTTACTTCCTTCCATTAAATTTTGAATAAAAATATTTAGTTTCGACAAGATATTATTAGTATTGTATTAGTTCCGTTTTTCAAATTAAAATTTTATATAAGATGATAAAAAAAATTTTAAAAATACTGCGTGCGATGAACGAAACCGTGTAAAGCTTTTAAAGTAGTACGTGTTAAAAAACGTACAAATTTTAAATTTAAAGAGCATTGTTGAAGAGCAAGTGACATTAAATATTTAATTGAAAACTTTAACAATCTTTAATCCAGGCGAACCAGCCGGTCGCCAAAGGCGTAAAATCATGAATAAATCCCAGTTTCATTCTCCAGTAAGTGGATAAATAATTAAATAGAACTTACCAATGTTTTCTGTACATTAAAACATTTTCTTAAGGTTACTTTTTTTTTCCTTTATTATTCTAGTAACTCGAATTCTAGAATGGACACGTACGATTTATGCATCATCGGAGCTGGTATGTTTGGATCTTCGGCCGCCAGGCATGCGTCCGCCAACCCCTGTTTGAAAGTTTGCTTAATTGGTCCTGAAGAGCCAAAGGTAATCAATAATAAAGGTCTTCAAAAATACTTTTAGGCAATTGGTTTTGCTTTTGATAAATGATTTTTAAAACCTATTTCATTGCTGATTCCAAAAATGAAACAGTTTTTTTTTCCAAATCATAAGATTTTTTTCCGTAAACTATTTCATAATTTAGGAAAAATAGCTCAAATCAAATTATTTTGACACTTTCATTTTAATTTAATCATTTATTAAGTGCATTTATATCCTAGCTCTATCATGATAAGTTCTGAAAAAATTTGCAATTGCTCAAAGTACTGTTTCCTCAAATTCTCAAAACGTTACACTTTTCATGAACTGAACTTTGGATCTAAATTTTGTAAATTATAATCCAATAATGAATGGGCAAAATTACATACTACATCTTGGGATACATTACATATTACATGCTAAACAAAATGTAAATGTTGGAATGCATGTTACTGCTAACATTTTTTAATCAATAGATTTGAAATTTGAATTTTTTCTAAATTTTCTCTCGTTTAGTTCCTATTTAGCAGAAAATTTGCATTCTTAATAATTTTTCTGGTGTCAGATCCAACGATTACTCCTTCATTCTATTTTGTTTTTAATAAATTTAGGAACGGTTCTAAGAAGGTATTTGAAGTATTCTTGTCGTATTGATAATGAGTGAGGAAATTTCTTTATAAGATTTAATTTCATATGAAATTTTGGAAATAAAAGCCGTTTTTCTCTTTAATCTATTTTTGTTTTTTCTTTCTTCTAAATCAAACTTTCTAAGACACATTTCATAATTTATGTGATGCGCGAAGATTGTTTTGATCCCTCGACTTCAAGTAAAAATACACTTTTTCCACAAAATCTGAAATGTTTCTTTGCTTCTTTTTGTTTAATTTATACTGAAAAAATATAGCCGAAACAATCAGATGAATTAACACATCTTCTAGAAACTGTTTCTCTCTATGATAATGCAAAGGAAATGTAGGATAATGCAAAGGAAATGTATTCAAAACTCGGAATTATACACACATCTACATACCCGAGTAAAAAAGACATCAATGGCGGAGTACAAAAAGTAGCAGAAAAGGGAAAAGGAATGATAAAAAGGGGGAGGGGGGAGTATAAAAGAGGAAAGACTTGCCCGCATGTTCTTGATCCGGTTTTAGACTGGTTTTTCTGACTTAACTACTGTGTTTATCAGATAGTTTAACGGTTTAGAAAAAATAACCTAAATAAATAAAAAATTATTCTTCCTCTGACGGAATTTATATAAAATAAATTATTACTTAAAAGCTATAAATATATTAAATAGGTTCAGATAAATAATATTGCATTGCTCTTAAATATAAGAATTTTGAATTCATTTGTCCACTTGATTTTTGGTAAAGGTGTAGGCAAAGTAAGGATGACTAATCCAATAATTCAGCATCCAAAACACTATAAGATAATTTTAAGAGGATTTTTTTTTTCATTGTAGACCTTTATAATCAGTGCTATAACTTCCAACCCCCCCCCCTTCGTTTTTGCAGCATGAATTTTACAATAATCTTATCTGCTTATGTAATAACATAGTATATAAACGTAGAAATTTGATAATTAAATGCATTTCAGAGAGAATTCTGATGTACTTATTATGACTTCTATTTAACTAAATTAGTTTTATATTCATAAAAATCAACACTCATATCCACATACAGCAGAACTAAAGTTATTAAATTCTGCATATGTACGGAACCAATATACTCTATTATTTTTCAGGACTTAATTATCAGTTAATTGATTAATTTAATTAAATTTTGATACCTTATAAGTGTCTTCACCTGATAGAGGATTAAAGGAAACTGATTTTAGGGTTACATAATCTTTTAATAAATTATAAATTAAAAGCTACATAGAAGCAAATATTTTAATTAAAATAAATACTGCTAAAAAGTAGTATTTGTTTTATTAATAATTATATTATAATAATTAATAAATATTTTATTAATAGTTATATAATTATAATTATATACTTTTATTTATAATTATATTAAAAGTAGTATATTATTTTATAAATACTACTAAAAATTGCTTTAAAAAAGATGTCCTTAAAATTTTTGTTTAAGAAATGTATTTTGGCAAAGCTAGTTTTTTTTTTTTTTTCAAAAGTTAAAGATACATATATTTTTTTACTTTATAGATAGAAGAATATAATTCTCGAGAAATATTTAGTTCTTATTATGACGAAGGTAGGGTTGTTCTTGTTGCAGAACGCGATCCAGCAATTCAGGTTTTATCCAAGCATTCAATCAACAGATTTAGAGAGACAGAGAAGTTATCAGGTAAGCAATAATAGCTTTAAAAGAGTCGTGTTTTTTTAAAAGCAGAATTCATAATATATTTCTAATATCAGAAATATCTTTTGTTGAGGCTCTTTCGTCAGTGTTATTTAATGTTTGCAGAATGCGGAGTACAACTGATTTAAAGCGCTTGGGGTAACAGCACAGATGACGTCCTCGGCATCTGAACCATTTTTCAAAATCACGATTCTTCTGAAAATAGCTCAATGCTGCTTCAAAACAAAATTTTAATATATCAAAACCGAACAAAGTGAGAATATACGTTTGAAACTTTGGCATGAAGAATGTTAGCAAATGTTCACATTTCACCTAATATACAATATAATAGTAAATGAAAAAAATGAGTTGCATGTTAATTGATCACATTCGAAGTGAAGAAAATCGTTTTATATTGACTTGTAAGTTGTGCCTATTTACGTATTTAAGAATGATTTACTACGTCATATTCTTAATTCTATACTAATTTAATGAATTTTCTTTTCTAATTATACATAATTCTATGACTTTACGATGAAATCACTTAGAGTTGCATACTAAGAAATTTCAAAATATTTTCCGAACGGTTTTTACAATTTCAACCACCAGTAAATTATTCTACCTATGCTTTAAACTGGCGGGAGTGGAATTTCCAAACTTTTTTAGCAAATTAAAAATTTGCTAAAAATATTATTTCACTCAACCTGTCTTATGAAATTATTGACCTTGGGCAAAGCCTTCAATGCCAAGGGTACTGGCATTCTTTTTTCGCACATAAGAGTGATGTACATCATAGTATAGTAAAGGAAACAAGCACTTGTGTATAACATCCATGGCATTGAAATTTTTTATCCTTGGAAAACACTATCGTGGGACTTTGGTCGCTTAATAAATAGCATGGTATTAATCCATGGGCTCCAAAATTCTACATACTACTTAAATCGTCATCACAAGATAACATACCATATTTCATTTATTTTTTATATCATTCGTCTTTCCGTTATTGAGATTATATAAATGCAAACGAAAGTACAGACCGTAGAAACAGTTACCCCTTCAAATGATTTGGATCAAAATTAGATATAGATCTATATTTGATGATAATTTGTGCACCAAATTTTATGTGTCTCACTGTTTACTTTTTATAGTTATCTTGCTGATTTGAAATCAAATTTGCTATAAATAGATTTCACTTATAATTTAATAGAAATATGCAAATTTGATGTATATATATCAAATACCAAATTTCATTCTTCTTTCATAAATATTTTCCGAGTTATCTAGTTTACACACCAACAGACATAATTTTAAAAAATTTGCTTTTTGGTTTTTAGAAATGTCTCAAAGGGATAGATTCGCCTTAATCTCGGGTTTTGAATTTTTTTATGATTGCAATATTTTCTGTTTGAATAACTTCATTTACGAGAAAGTGATAAAAAGAAAAGGCCCTCCTCTTGACTTTCTCATATATTTCCACAATTTATGTCTTGTACACCAGTGAAGGAAACCGGGTATGTCTGTTTGACTTTATGTTAGCCAAAAAGATGCATGACAGATTGTCTATTTATGACACTAGGGCCAGTACAAACCAAGCTGCGACAAATGCATGCTTTTTAAGGACAAATAAAGTCGTAATTGGTATGAATTAACAGTATAGAAAAGTAAAAAGGGTCTGAAAGTAATGAGAAATCAAATATTATACAGGAAACCAATCTCACGAACAAATGAGAGACCGGTAGTATGCCTGATTCGCCTAGCACTTTCTCAAATTAGAGTATATCTTCCCGAAATATTTTGAACTTAAAAATTGGCATTTAGTTCATTCACATAAAATAAATCGGACAAAGAGGATTATACCACATCTTGAGTATGATGGATTTGAATCTGAATGAAGCAAATATTTATGAGCGAAATATGTGTGGCCAAGGCGAAATCTTGCAAGAATAATGCTTAGCGAATGGTTGAGACAACTTGCTTTAAATTCAGGCACAGAGGTTGAATGAAGTGCAACTTATTATTTAACTGTCAATCGCATGTACATTTTCATTCAAGAAGTGAGTAAATGACCGAATGAATAAAAAATGTTTTGATTTACCTACAATTTTGATATCAAGATTGCATTTCAAATTTTATTCATTTAACTTAATTCGCTGATTAATTAAAAGCATTCGTTTAAATTAATTAAAAGCATTCACTACTCGGGAATGGATATACCAAAATATATTTACTCTTTTTTTACAAGTCTCGATCCGTAATTAAATACAAACACCGTTTTCTAACAAAAAATTATATATAATGGAATCTCGCTTAACAAGCATAATTCAGTCCCAAATCTTAATCATTATGTGAAACACTCGTTAATTGAAACATTTTTCCCATAAGAATCTATTTAAAATAGGACAATGCGTTTCCTTTAAAAAAACCACAAAAACATATTTAAAAATAATGTAATTTATTATTTACAAATATGCTTTTTTAACAAGAAAATTGTCTAAAGTCATTTGTTTTTGGCTCCAATTCAAAATTTAGCGAAAATGAGGCTCGCATTACCGTTAAATATATTTGTAATGCGTATGTTACGGCCATATCAGAGTGATGCTTTTCTATATACAATTTTCATCGCTTTCAGCATTTCTCTTATTTCCTTGGAAGGTTGTTTCTTCTTTGCATCGGTTATTTCCTCTTCTCCAGACAAATCCTTGCTGCAGTTTTTTGCTGTCCGAAACTCTTCAGTAATTATGGCTATATTTTTCCACAAGCTCATCAATGTCATTGTTATCCACCTCTAACCCCATAACCTTGGATGGATTTAAATCTCCTCAATTAAAGTTCTAAAGGGCACTTGTTCAAAACCCTCGGGGTTCCGTTCCACAGAGCCATCCGGCCAAAACTACTTCCATGTAGGCACAGGGGCTCTCTTCAAGCAAACTCTCAAAACAGATTAATATAAACAACCCAGCATTCTTCTCGTTTTGTGAAACATTACTCGTATACGCGAGTCACTTTTGCACATAATTTGCTTCTTATGCGATGTTCGTTGAGGAATGTTTTTGACTGCATTTTACACATCAATCCAACTGCTTTTTTTTTTCAGTTTTAGTTATATTAACGTGCCGTTGTAAAACAACACTAGGGCTATTTTAGGACAGGACCTCGTAATTTTGAACCGTGGTCAGATGACGAGAATGACATCTGATCTGACACCCCCCCCCCCTCTCCACACCAGCGGGAGGACGTTTGGCGCTGACGGATTTAACGATGATTCTTTGGTGGAATCGGGTCTCGAACCTAAAACCCTACAGCTCACAAACCGAGAGCTTACCACCAGATCACCGCGGCCTCATCAATCCAACTGCATTCTTGAGTTTCGTATCCACTGGCTCTCGAATGGCCAAAAGACACGATTTCCGTCAATAAATTTCATCCACAGTTTGAAGTGAACCACTTTTTGATGTGAACCGCATCACCGAAGAGGTAGAAACTTTGATGCACTTTTTTAACAAGGCATCGACAGGAAACCTAATCCTCAACCAGCATTATTGCAGATTGGATAGCATTAAAAATCTTTTGTTTTTCCTTAGAAATAGCCAAAAAGAAATGAGTTTTATTGCTTTTCTTTTCAAATTACATGGACAAGTCATTGTACTTGTTATATCTCCTTGACAATTCTTATGATTTCATTTTTTAATCGATTTATAGTTTCTACTATTTGAATTCAGACATTAGTTTAATTAATAAGCTTACTTGGATTTTTTTTCTCAAATAGTTTTTTTAATAACATTTTTATGAAGCTATTGCAGAAAGTCTCAGATACGAATATTTTTCTTTTGAAGGTTGAAATAGAGGATGCGGCATATAATTAGTATTTTGAATCCGTTTTTCATTTATTTAGGATTACAGTAATCCCAGATCAGTTCATATCCCTTTTTGCCATTAATGTAGACAGCCTTCACTACAGCACCAGTCCATCCTTAAATCAACACTACAGCTACAACCTCATATAAGTCCAAACTTAAGTCCATCAGCAGACTTATAAACAAGAAAAAGACGCTCCATCGTCTAACCAGGTTCCTGGCTTCGGCGAGATCCATTCTCAGATCCAAAAAGAGATAGTTTGTTTGTTTTGTTTGTTTGTGGTTTAATGGCGCAAGAACCAGTCCAAAAAGAGAGAGAGAGAGAGATTTATCTCAAATAAAATCACGAATTAATCGCTGATTAGTAAGCAGAAAACTCAACAAATCGCAGTTGAAATCATCCAACGCACTTTTTAATAGTAAAGAACAAAATATGAGAAACAATCGCTACTAATTTAACAGTTCATATTCGAAAACAATGGAATGGTCCGTTGTTTGATTCTTAAACAATATGAGGCTAAACAGGCAACGATACTAGTGGTTTTTTCTAACATTTCTAAATCTATTCAGCGATACTTCCTCGAACAATCCAATTTATGAAGTCGCATTCTATTGAGTATTCATCAAAAATTAACAGAATTATGCCAAGAAGCATAAAAATATTCAACTCCAATATGAAAAGCCATCTGTTCTCTACCAAATTTGTCAGAAAGTATAGATCCTCAGTAAAAAATTAAATATATTGTGAATCAAATTTTATTCTACGTAAATGATGAAATAATTAATTCCTAAATTTTAAAAAGAGATCATTGATAGATAAAAATTCACATATGCCCAATATTGCATTTATATTAAAATTATTTTATAGTTCTAGAACATTAGCATATTTTGATTTCCCTCACACAGTATATATTTAGTCACCTTCCCACAAAGCCAGTAATGCCTTTTATCAATAAAGGATTTCAAATTAAATATATTCAGCAAAATAAATTTAATAGTACTTGCTGAATATTGAATTCATATCATTTCTAACTAAAACCCTTTATGCAAACTGATTTGCTTTCTTTAACAAATCTTCGTAATTAATTTTTCTCTTCAGAAAATAAATATTGCATTAAAAATTGGTGAGTTGAAGTGTCACCCTGAACTAGATTTCAACCAAAGGGCATTGTGGTACATTTTTTATACATATATTGTGATGCATATACATTGTGATATATACTGAAGTTATATTAAAGTTATTGATTTGAATCAAATTTTGAACAAAATTGATTCAAAGGAATTTTTGTCTATTTGCTGATTTAAAAAGTGTGTTTTTCAAACTCGGGGAATTTTGAAGCTTGAAGAGACATCAATATCTCAAAGTCGTGTTTTTAACTACAATGTTTTCATTTTGAATGCATCATATGCACGCAAAATATATTACTAACGCCGAGATCTACTTTTTAGGAATTAAATTCTATCATCCAGTTGGAACGTTGCTGGCTGGAGAAAAAGGAAGCCCGCTTCTTCTAAGTTGGTTAGGTGAACTGAAAATGAATCGAGTTCCCTTCATCGATTTGTCTCAAGCAGAATCACTAAATAAAAGGTAGATTCAATTTGTTGATGAAAAATCCATTGCCACTATGGGTCATTGCATTTCACATTCAATTAAAACGGCATGCAAAATTAGAACTAGTACCCATGGTGATTGTCGTTGTTATAAGAAAAGGAATATGACAGGCCGAAAATGTCAAACAATGTTAGTAATTAGATGATATACTTAGTTACGTTTCGTCATGCCATACTGACTGGACGAGAAGTAGCTTATGAAGGGCTAGGAATACCCGGATAAATATTTTTTTTTTCTCCCACAGTCTTCAGTGACTTAGAAAGTATAAATGACGGTCGGGATTTCACAGTATTTCTTAAACTTTTCGTCATATTTTGCATCATAAAATGAGGCAAAGGCTTTAAAGTTTTTATCAATGGCAGGCCCTAAGACCTGGTTCTTCTCTATCTCTTCAACCTTGCCCCTTTGCTTGTAATGGTACTGATAGCTAAGAGGCTCCTTTTAGTTAAACTTTCATTTAGAAAAAAAGGTAACTTTTAACTTATGAATGAAAAAAGAGTTCGTATCAATAAATTCTTGCCAGATAATTTCAATTCGTGTATAGTACACAAGTTGAAGTTCCGTTTATTATAGTTCTCAGACCCTCTAAACGGAGTTTAAGACCAGAGTTAAACTTTCGGAATACTTCCAGCAGCGTATAAAAATATATCCATATGCAGATAGAAATGCAAAATTTAACATAATAATTAGTTTGAAAATGTATTGAAGATAAGTCTTTGAAATTTCAGATACAAGCAAAAAAATCTAAAATATACTAAATAATAATAATAATTCAAGTTTTTCTCACTGATTAATTTAATTATTATTCAAAATTATCCAGAAAAAGTTTGGTTTCGGAAAATAATTAATAACTGATATCTCTTTCAAGTTTCTCTTTAATCCAAATTAATTAGAATTTATCTAAATTTTTTTATTGCTAGTCCTGGTTCTCAAAAATGTGGACTAACATATCTGAACAAATTAATTTTCGGTTAACTTACCGGGATTTTTATACGTCACTTTTCAGTAATGATTTTTTTTGTAGTAGATATCTTAACTTCTATTTTCTAATGAACATACTTGCCAGTGAAAATACTTCTCTACAGTTTCTTGTATCACTGAAAAAAGGGCACATATTTGTAAATTATTCTAAGGAGAAGAGTGACGCGGATTTGCCTTTGAATATGCTCTGCAAAACTCTCTATTATGAATATTACGCACAATAGAGCATGATTTGAGAAATACGAAATAGATTTTCAAACGTATTAGAAAACAGTAAAGAGACATTTCAAGAAAACATAATGCATCTTGTTTTTTAAAAAATTAAAAGAAAATAATTTGTTTTTACATAAATAATGAAGTCATAACAATCTTTATTCCACAATCAAACAATCTTTATCCAGCAGGCAAATATAAAATATTTAAAAAAATACCTACTTTTGAAGTACTATTTTTTTCTTTTTAAATATTTTTATTTCATTGCGATGTGAAATATATATGAATATTGTTTTCATTCTACGTGTATTAATTTTAGAATATTTGTTAGTGATATCTTATATAATAATATTTATTTTTAAAAAAACTCTTGTACATATACTTATGTAATTAACGACAACATCCAAACAAATGCAACTGATATAAAATGATCCTAAAAGCAATTGACTGACTAATGTACCCGCTGTCTCTAGTAGTCAAGGTAGGATATTCATTTCGTTACCACAGTCTTCAACTGCAAAAATTGATAAAAATATTGCAGGTTGATTATTGAATTAATTTTAAATGCATTCATTGATTCAAAAGATTTCTTTAGCACTTACATTTACTCTGAAAAACATTTTCTTGCTTTACTAACGAAAAAGAGCTTCATCATAAAAAAAGGCATAAATTTAAAATTACTAGTAAAATATTCCAATTAATTTACAATGGTAACATTTTTTAAAGCGCATAAGGAAAATTCAACTATTTCCATTGTAAAATGACGAAAACAATTTTCTAAAATAAAAGATCTTTAAAAAAGTAAGACAGACACTGTCCACCGTACTTCAAAGATTTAAATTCTACTATTAATATATTTTAAGAATATTATCTGAAATATCAATCTTTAATGATTGTCGTCGTATTAAGTGTAAAGAATCGTTTTTGTTCCTGCCTAGATATCCATTTCTGAGACTAGAAGAATGTTTCCATCCATTCCTTGACAACAGTGGAGCCGGTCACATAAGCCCTCGCAACCTCGTCGAGGCTCAGAAAAAGTTGGCGAAGATGCAAGGTTGCCATTTGATAAATGAGGTCGTCCAAGAGGTATCAGAAAATGATTCTGGAGAGCACAAGGTAAGAATTCAAAATTTATTTTAAGAATACTGTTTCTATATTCCAAACCCTTACAATCTCATCGCGAGTATCAAGGTCTTACACTCTTTCGGATAAGCAAGTCGTCAATGGCACACCAGAACAGGCCATACTTTTACATGGCTGTATAAAAAAAAGCATAACATGCCAACAAGTAGTATCATGTACCTGTGCGTACAATCGCAAGGAGCATCGACATTTATAACTCAAGAGTCGCAATGTCTTCATTATTAGATGTGTAATTCATCTTTCTGTGACAATTCACGTTACCACTTTTGCTATTCCAATATAAGAAAAGAGTGAACTTGAAGTTTTGTGTGAAACTCTGAAAATTTGGCACTGAGATATTACGCATGGTGGAGCTAGATTACGTTAATACGACCAGTTATTCGAGTGGCATGCCCGCTCCAAGAGTGAAAGAAGACAACGAGACATCCATCACAAAGATCGAACGCGAATCACAGAATGGGCAAGAAGCACTTCACTATTGAACCTGGCCCAATCGGCTATGCAAATTTTACCCTAGAAGACCGGTTTCTGTTTCAAACCAGGGATGAAGGGTGTAAAATGAGTTATCGCTAATGTTGTTCTCACTTAAATCTCGTTTGAAACAGAAACCGACCCTCCAGGATAAAATTTGCACGGCCGGTTCGGCCGGATCAGTACCGAAAGAGTCAAGAAGCAGACTTTCAAGATACATTCTGTAGGAACAGGTTATTGCGATGTAAGGAGATTGTTTTGAAAAGGGCAGTTTGTCCTTTTAAAATAATCACAGTACAAATCAGCACAAAGACAAAATATTTCCTTTTATTGCAAACCCAACTCGGATAATCTTTATAGAAATCACTATTTTTTCCTCTCTCTTGTGTCATTTTATAAATTATTGTATACTTATTGCTTCATTAAAAAATTATTTGTTATTCATTCAGATTTTAACAGAAAGTGGAAGAATAATAAGAGCTAAAAGAGTTTTATTTTGCACGGGGGCATTTACGAAATTCAAAAAGCTTGGCCTACCTCAGCACTTAAAGATCGCTGTGCACAAGGAAACAGCAGCACTGCTGGAAGTTCCTGATGATGAAAGGGAAAGATTGAGGTGAAAAAAATTAATTTTGATCATTCTTTAACTTCGCTTCCATCCATTTATTTTTTAATACTTGATTGGTTTCGTGTATGTAATTATAGAATCTTTCAATTTTCATTCCTTTCCAGATACCCTATACAGTTTTCAAATTTTGTAACTTCTGTGAGGTCGGTTCCTTTTATATACTATTTAGTGTTGTGACAGACAAATATCTCTCTTAGGAGTTTTCTTCTCAGAAAATATTCAGTGAAACAATGCTTTCAAAATATCTCTCGGAAATATATGGCGTTTAAAAAAGTGTACCAGTGATTTGATATGAAAATCTTTTGGCCTTCATGTGACCAGGTGTGGACAACTGGAGAAATCGTTATAGTGGTTGTTGAAATGGTTTTTTAAATTTGCTAATTATTTTAGGTATACAGATGATGGCGGAGGGCATCTATATTTTATATATAACAAAAAAGAAATCAGAAGCAATTTTTCATTAAAAGAAGAAAGTATGAAATTGTATGCAAAATCTTCATTCTTGATCTTTAACAATGGGAAAACATACTATTAAATATTTAATAAAATAATAAAAGTTGTTTAAATTTCATTGCTACAAGAACGAGATATTGAAGTAAAAACTTTCAAAATACACCGAAATGTTAATATCTAATATGGCATAGCTTGCCAATGAGTTTATATTCACCAATTTTTATATGCCAATTATATTCACCTAATTATTGGCTTTCAAATTAACATTTGTTTCAAACCATACAAAATCTCCTGTCAGTAGAATGGCTTTCTTGTCAGGATATCTAGCATTTTGATTATTTCAAACAATATTCTGCACTGAATCCATTTATTGCTTAAATAATGGATGAGAACTATAGCATCTACTTTGAATAAGTTATTCGTACATTTTGAAAGCAGTTACATGTTTGTTTGTTTTTTATTTACTCGGAAAAAGACGAGGTCATATTCATTAACATTAAGTAGAAAAAACTATTATTTTATTTTCTGTGCATAATTGTTCTTAATTTTATTTTCAGTTCTATGCCAACAATTATGATGTACAAAAAAGAAATAGAGGACATGCCTCCAAGTACAACTGGAACGTACATTCTTCCTCCAATCCTTTATCCCGATGGTAATTTTTTCTTTCTTATAAGTAATTTTAGATGTCCGATATTCTGCAATAAAGTAACTTTGGTCTTATAAATAAAACGATATCCATCTGTCAGTATTAATTGCACCAGCCCTTTTATTCGAATCTTGAGTCGAATAACGTCGAATTTTGAACTATTAAAACTAATTATCACCTTTGTCGAATGAGCATTCTGTCAACCCGTGATTTGTTTAACATCTTCGCGGCATTTGGCAGCACATTTATTTGTTAACATCTTTGCGGCTTCAGAATCATAACTTGTTTCACCAAAATATTCTTGAAAATAGGCTAAGAGTCAAATGCATATCAGATACAAGCAATAAATATTTGGATGGAAAAATAGCAAGAGAGCTTTAAAGAAAAGTTTAAAGAGAAAGTAGAAGCTTTCGGGATTTATATAACTTTGGAAGGGAAATTTGTTGATAAATCATTTTAATTTTATTGCATGCAAATAGGGCTTCATAGGGAAATAGGAATCCATCGCTCAACTCAGAAGTTAAAGTGAAGCATCAGCTCGAGTTATTAGAAAATAATTAAATTTAAAACTTAAATATATTAAAATTGTTCCATGTTCACTCACACACACACATAGGGTGTTCCAAAAATGTGGTAAACTCGTTTATTTCTTTCATTATTACGACTAATATATATAATTCCTATCAGAAAATTGTGTTAAATAAGATGGGAAAATGCATGAAAAGGCTTTAAATCAGTCGACACTGATTATAATTTTTGAAGAAGATTAAATTTTATTCGCCCTTAATAATGTTGAAATAATTACTAAAATGCATAGCATTCACCCATGCACATACAGATCCTTTTCTCACCTTTCTGTCAACAAAATTCACAGAGATATGTTTATTTCTACATTTAGAGGGGTGTATCCCAAACTTAGACTGAAATATTTATTTCAGAAATAAATTTTATTCAATACATAAAAGTTACCGTAAATCATTATTTGACTAGTAGTTTATCATTCAAACATCATGACTTGAAAGAACTCTTGTCTTGCGAAGAACGATGGAGAGAAAGACACTATTTCCAAAGAACAATGTTGGTGAATTTCATTTGATACTGCACTAGCTATGGAGAGAGATCTCAATCATTCGATTTATACTGGATTGATAAAATAGCCAAATGGCGGATTTTATAATTGCAGCACGGATTTATTAGGTGATCAGATAGAAGTCAATCTCACCATTAGGTGCAGTCAATAAACAGCGAGGTAGAGGCTATTTCATATAATGTATTTAATGAAATTCAAAAGTATTGTTCACAGTTGCTTAGACATTTATTCAATTGTATCATTAGTCCCACAATGCCAAGTTCTTAAAAATCCTTTGCCTGACTTTTGAACCGTTGCAATGAACACCTTGATTTCATCGTCCGTTTTAAACCATTGTTCCTGCAATGACTTTTTAGCTCATCGAAGAGTAGCAATGGAAGTAGATATGGAAGTAGCTAGGAGACAAATCTTTGTTATAAGGTGATGGGCTCAGAGCTTCTCATTTGAACTTCTGAAGACGTTCTTTTGTTAATATATTTTTCTTTAATTTTATCTTCATTTCAAATTCAAAATTTTTATTTTTCAGGAAAATATTACTTAAAAATTGGACCAATGGGACATCAGAGAAATTCTGAGTTAACCACACTCCAAGAAGCAAAGGAATGGTACAGTGACCCTGGAGACTCCGAAGTCATGGAAAAAATGTCTAGGCTCATTTTCAAAATTATACCGAGTAAGAATTCGGGTCGAGTCCATTTCATTTCCTTCCCTTCAGTAATAGAATTAAAGTCATTTTTGTTACAACTATAAAATGAATAGATTATAAAGATTGTACCGTGTGTTTATAAATCTATACTCATCTATTTTATATCTTACTTGACATTCAAAAAGTTTAAAACGAATGATTTGATATACTATTGTCTCGAAATATCTATGTAAAGTGAAAAAATTGGGAAACTCAGTTCTACTGTTGAAAATAGATTAAGAAGCAAGAAATATTTCATTTTAATGCAAATAACATCTCGAGATATACCGTTTGAAGCACTCATGCTATAAATTAATCCATAATATCGAAAAATTCGTTCGGATAAACAAATCGAATGATTAAGTGTGTGTATGTGTGCGTGAGAAAGTGAGTGAGTGTGTGTGTATGTGTGTGGTATGTGTGAATGAGCAAATCAAATCCTTCTTTTTTATTCACATTTTTTTTTTAAATTTCATTTCATTCGTCAGAAAAACAATCATATATATTGATTTCTTTTTTATGACATGTTGAAATTTAACATGTCATAAAAAAGAGTGTGTGTGTGTGTGTGTATGCATTACTACTTTTTCAATGAACTATAAGAGGGTTGTTTTTTTTTGTGCCAAAGAAATAGACATCAGATTGTGCTAAAGTGTGCTGCATTTCCTTAAATCATTTAAACACTTTACAAGGCAAATATTTTAAATAATTTTTATAAGCATGTTTAATATTATTGCTTTTTAACAATGCAATACATTTTTTATAAATAAAACTTATTTGTTATAAAGCTACTTTTTGCAACAAAATTTATTCAGAATTTGAGAACTATTATCCATTGATAAACAACTAGTTAAAATTGAATTCTTAATTTTTTTTGGGGGGGGGAGGGGAGTCAATAGATTTGATTGTTTAAGAATCTTTCATTGATTTTTGCTCTCAAAAATTTTCAATCAATGAATCAAGAATTTTAACAATTTTTAAACTATTTTAACAATTGATATTATGTAAAAGCTTCAGAAATTCCTATATTGGACTTCGATATGTGATGGGAATGATATTAAAAAATTATGATACCAAACAAGATTTATTTTTAAGTATACAGACTTATTATGCAGAATATCTTTAAAATTCTGCTAACTTATCTTTCAAATTCTTTTTAAATATATCAGTTACTTTGGAATGTAGTTAGGATATATTTAGAACTTTTATGAATATTCCATGATATTCCTTGGTCCTTGATTATTCTCTTAATATGTGCAATCTCGTAATAATTCCTTTATTTAAATCTACTTATCGATTTACTTCTTCTTTAAGTGTTTACAGAGTATTTCTTCCAATAGTCCCATGAATAAAGGAGTTTATTTACTTCTTCTTTAAATGTTTTCAAAGTATTTCTTCCAATAGTCCCATGAATAAAGGAGTTTATTTACTTCTTTTTACACATGCATCTGTTTAAGAACTTTTTTTTTTTTTTTTGTTTAAACTGGCTTACTTCATATTTTCAAGGAAGGAAATCGATTTTTCATTTATTTCTTTATTACATGAATTTATTTTTAGAACTTAATCGTCACGTAATCGGTTATTTTAATTCAATTGTTATTCTACACGAATGGCCAAATGTGTGAAAACATTTTTTTTTTTTCAGTGGTGTCAATTTGAGAACAATTTATTACAGAGATTCAAAAATATTTAAAATAACATTTCAATACCAATTTACATTTTTATTTTATAAATTAAAAATGAATAAATTATTAAGAAATAATAATAAGTAAATAACTAACAAAAAATTCTACTTTCTAGTAGTATTAGTAGAGTGATTTTAAAAGTTATTTCTATTAATATTAAAAACAAAATTTAACCATTAAATGCATCTAAGCTCTCGATTTTATTGAAGGACATTGTCTTTGTTTTCCAGATTTGAAGGTCACAGACGTGCGTAGTAAGACGTGCATCACGTGTGACAGCCCACCCCATCTGCCATACATAGATCGAATAACACCAACAGTGACCATCGCAGTCGTGGGTAATGGATTGGGTGCAACAACATGTGACGAAATAGGAAGGATAGCGTCTGAGCTTAGTGTGACGGGAAAATGGGATTCAGAATTGCCGAAGTCTCTTTTTGAAGCCATTTATGATCAATGATAAATCAATACTTTTGTTTATTATAAAAAGAACAATGCGCTGGGTTTTTTTTTCTATTATAAATAATTTTTGAAATAGAATGCATTTTTTATTATTAAGTGATTTCCCATTATTGGGTTTTATTATATTATCACGGGTAAATTATTTAAAAGAAATAAAACATGAAATCTAAATGAAGGATTTTATAATATTTTATATTCTTCAACACCTTATTAATTAATTAAGTAGGAAAAAAATGTTCATTGCTATTTTTGGAAAAAAAAATCTCGCATTTTTTTTTAAACTAATTACCAACTAAGCGAAATGTCGGGGTTTTTTTGTTATAGTTTTATAAAAATTTGCCACACAAAGTTTTTATCATCATCTTAATATTCAGTACATTATCATTCCTACTATACAAATTTAAATGCCATTGTTTGGCTTAAATTTAATGATTTTTAAATTATAAATTGCTCTATAAGGTAGTTTGTTTTCTGACTTTAATGCACTGATTTTTATTTCATTATATTGAAATTTAAACCAATTTCACCATTTCTACAAATACTTAAACGTAAATTTCCTTTTGGAACTAAAGACTAAAATGCAAAAAAAAATGGTTATTTTTTGCACATTTGATTTTAGAATACATTTTCATTATAAAACATGTTCAATTTACCGATAAGGATGATATTATTATTATTTTACATTCGATGTTATTACCTTACTATTACATTTGATTTGATATTATTACATTTGATGTTGACTTCGGAAAAAAATTGATGCAAAAAAATACATGATGTAGCACTTCTTTTTCTCCTTGAGCAGAGAACGTCCCCTTGTGGCGTTTTTCAGAAGACAAGCAGTTGGATGGCAGACCTGCATCCTGAGGTCGACTTTTTCCCTGTGCGCAACCCTTGCGTTAACGCCGAATGCTTTCGGCTGGAAACGGTGGAATCCCTCCACTATACTGCATTCTTTCACCTAATTTTCTATGTGTGTGTAATAATAAGTGTTTGTAAATTTTGTAGTGTAGCTGTGTTTGTGGAAATTAAAACTAGTGTATTTAGCAATTCTTAGAAAATCACAACACACAAACTATAATGATAGATTTTGGAGCTTGAAATTTTGCTTTCTAAATGTAGGGCCATCGATTTTTGTATTGGATCAGTAGACAAAACCTCTCTAAAATCTTAAATAAATTATTAAACATAATCAAAAGTACATAAATAACATCGAATGTAAATGATTCGACTTAATTCTTCTTCCGCTTTTCTCAGCTCGAGCATCATTGCACTGATTTAATTTCCATTATCCCACTTTCATATTAAAATTAAATTTTTAAATAAGATTACAGGCCCGTAACTAGATTCCAGAACATAAGAAACAGAAAAGCTATTAAAAATGTGTGACTTAAGTTAGGCGACTATATTAAAATGTCGATTTTTTTGCAAAATTATGTTGTTGTTTTTTAAATTAAATATTCTTAATGTTTGAACAGGTTTCTTTATAAAACTGGTAGAATTTCGTTTCTAAATCTATTTTTTGGGAAGTGACACTGATTTTTATATTTACATTTACATACGTTTTTATGCTATTTTGCTTCTTTAGGTGGCATTGCATACATTTTAAGGTATATGTTTTGTCAGATGCCATTTGCTCAAATTCTAATCTTTGTTAGAAATTTCTTTCGAAAACCCTCATAAATTAAAATCTAAAGCATATTTTTTGTCCAAATTTGGTATAATAATTATTCAATATGTTCTGTAGTTTCTGAATTAGAGAATAAGTATATATTTATTTAAAAATATGTTATAGTTATTTTTATGCTTCACAAAATGAAAAAAATAGGAAATTTCATATTATTTATCATTTGAACCCCAATATTTAAAGAATGGATAGAAATACAGCTTATTTTTTTAGTTCAGGAATTCGACAATATTTTTTCTTAAACTATCTGCAAAATTTTAAGCAAATCATTTGATAAGATTCCAAACTAGATGATTTTTGCTTTATACCTCTTTTTAGCCAAAAATTTAGCTATTTTTCAATTTTTTAATACAATTTACTATTTAACTGATATATTTTGGTTTCATGGATGTTTTTTTAATCTTTTTATACAAATATTCAAAAATATAATTATTTTTTAACTTTACCGAAAAAATTCATCCCGAGCGTAGTCACATTTTTAAATGTTTACAACAATTTGAAGATTGAGAAAATTTTGCAGAATAACCAAAAAGACTACATTACACAAAAGAAACTAAAATCCAATGCTACATAATCTCTGAAAAAAACTTTTATTACCAAAGGCAGCTTCATAATAATACATTAAAAAATGAATTCAAAATAGTTATGCAATAAATCTTTGTAAATTGCTGTAAGTCAGAGTAGTTTTCTTAATTAATTCATTTAAAAGAATATAAAAACGAAAGAAAAGTTTTCTTGAATTCAATTCAAGAAGGCTTTATCCAAATGATGAAAATAACTTATTAATGAAAATATATTTATACTTCTTAATTTCATAAGAGATTAGCTAAAAAAATTTGGTTTATTTAAATTAATTGTTGTACTTTCCTAAAAACTGATATTTGATTGATGAATTGTAATATATTGAACAATATACAGACAATCAGTTGACCAAAAATGAATCCTTACATTTAATTTTATTCATTATAATTTTCTTGTAGCGTTTGGATATATAATCGTTATGATGTTTCATGTTACTAATATATAAGTTATTTTGCCAAAATCTAAAAAACAAATTATTCAAATTTCTTAAAACTGCGTATTCTATGATGCTATAAAACTTTACTGGCAAACCATCATAGCTATGCAAGAGTGAAATAATAAGCAGAAAAGTAAAATAAAGTAACTGAGTACAAAGGGCTTCAAGGCACTCTGTACTTTTGCTTGAATGTGGATAAACGGAATTTTTAAAACGTGTAACAGCAACTCTGGATATGTCTTTCGTTCAAAACACTGGTCAAATTGTCTATAGCACAAGTGTTGATGGAGAAAAGAGGGCTTAATTAAAGGGAACATATTTCGTAGCAATCGCACGTTCCAAAAAAAGAATTTTTAACGCAATGCACTTGTAGAGAAATGGCTACACTCATACGACTCAGCTTATTCCTTTCAGCCAAGGGATGTAATACCCAGTTAAAAGAGTTTGGAAAATTATCCAGGGTTTTTTATTTTCTCGTATACGAAGTTTAGATAAAGTATTTTAACTGTCCAAAGAATTCAAACTCGAGATTTAGACGTATTTCTGTGTTGTCGACCTCCTTGAGTTCGAAAAAGAATTATGTCTGTCTTTCTGTGACAATGAAAACACAAAAACGGTTTGAATGGATGAAATTTGCTATAAGGCTCCCTTGGCTTTACTCTAAATTTGTAGATTTATATCAAATTTTGAGCAAAATCCGTTCAAAAGAAGTCCGTCTGCAAAGTTGTTGAAATATAAGTTAACACGATAACTGCAAAACGAATTGAGCTAGATAGATAAAATTTGGTACAATATTTAACATCTATAGTTGGCATTTGTCAAATTTTGAACGAAATCCAACTAGGAGCTCAACATCTGTCGTTCTGTACTTTCAGAAACATATAAACGGTCTCAAAGACTTAATTATATCCAATTTAGGATGTGATGTTGAGACTGCAAGTGTAGTTCTATGTCAAACTTTTGTTTCAATTGGTTGAAAAAAGACACAAATTCGATTTTCATATACTATAAGTATTCACAACATGCAAAGGATTAATCACCAAAAAACTCGCCAAGGGCGCATGATAGATTCAGTAAAAATACCAAAAGTTAATATTTGGTAACTATAGTATGCCAACACCATGCAAAGTGTTCAACAGATAAAAACTTTATTGCAGAATATGCGAAGAAGTATTGAAGACATCACACTGACTGGTCTTTCAAGAGCAAGCAACACATCAAAATAAAGCATTGGCGTTTCCCAATCGAGTATACTCTAGCTTCATGCATGAAAAACAAGCGTGCTTTTGCAATGATTTGATATGTATAAGTATGGAAAATGTATCGAAAATAATTATCTTTAAATAAGTGCTTCTAAAAAAGATGATTGAATGTATTGGAGATATCCTCAGTTTATTGTTGAAGTAGAAAACAGTATCCCTGCTTTTAAATAAAATTTTTAAAAATTATTATTTATTTTTTAGTAATGAAATCAGAATTTAATTATTTTTAACATTATAAAGAGTACTCGAACTTATAAAAAAAATCTTTTTTATAATTTCAAAATTTCAGGGAAGTGTGTGTCCATTTAACCAGGAGAAGAACGTGCACAAGATTACAAAGTTACAAAATTTTATTTTGTCTCTAAAAAATGATTCATTTCAAAAACGCTTTATGTTTATTTAAAGACTAACGTCTACTGAATTCTTTACTATATTATATCTATGTAAAAGAAAAAAATCATAGCTAGAAAAATATTTAATAAAAGGATAAATTTTGACATTTTGATACCGATACTTACATATTCAACCTCGCCTTATTTTTTTTTATTGACATCTTCAAACTAAAAATGTCTTGCAAGGGTTATACACATTTCATATTGGCGTTTTCAGACTCAGGTTAACCATTCATCTGAATCTTGTGATAGAATTTTTTTATATACCTCGCTATTTTCTTTTTCCTTTAAATCCGATTAAATAATCAGCGGAAGAGTTCTTCCCTAAACTTTCCCTCCTGTTAATAATAATAATATCAATAACGGTCTTATCCTCCCTTCCTTTGCATAAAATTGTAAACATTGAATAATGCAGTGAATTACTTGTATGATATTGTTGAAGAATAAGTACAAAATATAGGTATTTCACGTGAATCTAGCATTTTTACTAAATCTGTAACGAGGATATGTATTTTGGAAGCTTTTTTACTGACCGATTGGCAGAAATATTTCAAGGGTAAAAACTACAGCTGTACTCACAAGACAGCACACCAAATTTCAGTGATTTCAATTATTGCTTTATGTTGTTGCATTTACATGAGTGCGACAGTACAGACCTACAGGCGGTCAATCATTTGACGGATTTGGTTGAAAATTTAATAAATATCTATATCCTATATACTAAGCTTCTGTGCCAAATTTTATTTACCAATCTCTGTGCCTTTTGTATTTATCAAATTCACTTATTTTCGAAAAGCATTTAGACAGACTTTATGCAAATAGATTTCATTTAAAATTTGATAAATATCTACACATTTGAAATAATATCCACAAAATAAATTTCAATCGTCTAGTACACAGCGTGTTTGAGTTATCGTGTTCATAGGTAGACAGACGGACTGACATAATACCAAAAATAGGTCTTTCGGAGTCAGGAGGTCTGAAACATGGAAATTTTTCAGCATCTCGAATTTCATTTTATTTTTTAATTTTACTTTAATTTTATTTTATTTATTTATTTTTCTTTCTTGTTGACAATTATAATACTTTCTTTATACTTCGTATACGAGAAAATAAAAATGAATATTCGTGATACTTAGTTCAAAACATCTTTTTTAAACCGAAACGAAGAGACAATATTTGGGATTCATTAGACCTTTTCTTACACAAAACTAATTGTTTGGCACTATTATCTGTAACGTAAACGACTTCAGCGTCGCGCTTTCTCCTAGGTTCGATCGTGAAAGAAAGTTGGGACAAAAGTGCTTAAATTATTTTTAAATTTTTAAGTCACGTGCTTTTTTGAAATTCCTATTTTCTGAATTTCTAGGAATTTTCAAATTTCAAGGAAAGATTTCTATGCTATAATACGGAATGAATTAAATTTGAACTCGAAGCCTTACTTTTTTTTTTTAACAAAAGCTACAAAAAGGTAAGATTTTCTAAAAAATATTTATCCATTTTATTGAAATAATTATCAATATTCCAGAATAGAGTTGTTTTATTTAAAAAAGGACATTTTGGTTTAATGAGATTTAGTTGTCTAAATATTGTCACGAAAATGCAAAGAATAACAAATCGCAAAGTAACACTATATCAAGTTTATTAGCTTTAAACAACTCGTAACATGTGGGCGAAGAACTGGTCCCACTGCTTGTGGAACTCAGAAGTTATATCTTTACAGAATAATCTAGAATTATAAAGGATATAGAAAGTTCTAGAAACTTCTAGAACATTAACAAATGCATAATAAGAAATTCAATTAAAGTTCAACCTTTAAATTAATGCGACTTGGCTGGGATCCGAACCCTTGATTTTGTGCATTGCAAGCACGTATTCTACCTCCGAGCCTTGCTATGTGCAGATCTCCTTTTTGCTACAATATTCTAGAAAGAATTTTTTTTTTTTATATTAAGATTTTAAGCTGCACCAGTTTTTTTATACCCAAATATTATTTTATAAATGCATGCTTTCATTTTGTATTTTAAGAATTAGTTCTTATGGTTCATCATTTTATTAGTTTAAATATTTCAGCTATTCAAGCATTTCTTATGTTGATTATATGTTAATGAATTCTTAAAATGTATTTTCATTTTCAAGCTGCAGTGAAATAAAATTAAATTTTAGTTTTTTTTTTAAGAAATTGATAAGTTTGTGACGAAACATAGATGAGCATTCATAACATCGAACTTCACGTACATGGTATGTATAATACAAATGAGTGAAAAAAATGTCACAATTGTGCCAAAGAAAGCAAAATTAATCGATTTCGCATGAATGGATCGTTACTCATCTTTAGAATTTATCAACATTCTGTTCTAAATAAAAATACATGTTTTCCTTAATAATTGTCTTTTCGATTTATCTAAATTTATAAGTGATAATGATTCCCGATAACAACGATGCATTGCAGCAAAGTGCCGAAAAACAATGCCAAAGAAATATCAGGAAACAAAGAAAAATTATCTTCCTCGCGAGTTTGCTGCTTTTCTACCTACTCGTCAAGAATTGCTTGAGGTCAGTGCACTCAGACCTTGTACATTACTGCCATCTATTGGAAGAGTTTTTCCCTAACTTAAGAGCAAAGACGTGTGAAGAAATGGATTCATTCTACAGCGGACTGCGTAATTGTTTTTTGGAGTCGTTCTTGTTTTTTCGCGGTGAATAAAAAAAACCGTGCAATTCCAGTCATTCTACGAATTACGTAATTCTCAGTAATAAGTTTCTTGAACGCTGAAGAGGAAAGAAGGATTACGAGGTTATTTTCATTAATTAGTTATTTCATTTTTTACTGTTTTATGTGCCTATGCATTTTTTTTATAAAAGTTTCAAATGAACTATTGCATTTTGATTCATTTTACTTTGATTCCACATTTTACTGTGTGTGTGTGTGTGTGTGTGTGTGTGTGTGTGTGTGTGTGTGTGTGTGTGTGTGTGTGTGTGTGTGTGTGTTGGCGCTCTATAGGCCATACCTTTTGATAAAGAACTACATGTTTAGCATGATGTACTTAGGAAAAAGGGAATGCGCACCTCGAAACGATTTTTTTTATTTTAATTAATTGAAATATATATGGAATTTTGTGGATTTTCCATGATAAATTCCAGATATATTACAGCATAAAAAATGATTTTAAAATCATCTTAACATTCAATAAATTATCTTTCTAATTTAATATTCGTGCAAATTTTTTCTAAATTTTGCCATTTTCGTAATTTTTTTTTGTTTGTTTGCCTAATTTCCAATAATAAATCATATTTTACCCTGATGTTCAAACCGTTTTCGTTGTTTCATTAAATATTTAATCGCGTGAATTTCTACCGTGAAGTTGAGGAAAATAAATTCTGTTAATCATTTAGGGAGTTTACAACGCAAATAAAAAGGTTAAGTTATTGTACCACGAAATTTAGATGACAGATGAACCAAACAATAATATTTTTAACAGAATTATGATATCATGTATCCGATTTCCACTAAACAGACTCACGATGAACAGAGCTTTTTGAAAGATAATTTAAATCACAGAGCGTTAATATCTGATAATTTAATGTAATTATGGATATAAAATTATATCTAGACGATCAAAATGAAACTAAATATAACCAATATTTCCTGCTAACCAGTTGGTTCTTGAAACGACCAGTAATACTGGTATGTCTGATTAATGGGATCAATGCCATTAACATGCTTTACCTTTGCTCTCGCCTGTACCGTACATAATGAAGACAATTATAAGTCAATCTAATTTACTATTTGCAGAATCCGGTTTAATGATTCTTCTTACGCTACAGTTGGATATAGCTCTATTCATAGTAATTATCACAAAATGTAACAGAAGTGAGCAAAAAATGTCATCTCTTTTTTCCTATGAAAACTCACTAACTAAAAACTAAAACTAACTAATTAAAAACTAACTAACTAAACTAACTAAAAACTAACTAGCCATTTTAAATATATATAGCTAGTAATTGCAGCAGCTGAACAATCCTATGAAAGAGTCGTGAAAAAAAATTAAATTTTGAAAAAATGCATTTTGTTTGTAATTTTAAATGTGCAATAATTTTCTTTTCCGATTATTTACGGCTGTTCATGCCTTTTTATGAACCGTATAATTATTGATTTCAGTATATAATTCTTATCCCACTTCAGTATATTACATTTTATTTTGTAATATATTAATACATTTTATTAATTGCACAGGTTTCTATTTCTCAATTATTTGCAGTAGTTTATGCCAAACTTCTTTCCGTGTAGTTTTTTTCTTTCTTTTTTTTTTTCCCATGCCAAAAGTTTCTGATTAAAGCCTGTGCATTACTGTCATAGACTCGGATAGCCAAGAAATTCGATGTTTCTTGACGTCGAAGAATTCTTAAAAATTCCAGTAATTTAATCTTCTATTAAGGACATTTTGTCAAAGTTCTTATCTTTAGTTCTTTCCTAAAGTAAAAAGACAGTATGCATTCTCTCTAGAGGGTTCTTTGTTGTTTGAAAGGGTCCAATGTCATCGAGTGTCGTTTGTTCCTTTGCACTAGGTGGGATTGCTCTTCGACTGTCCCATAAAGTTTCCTGCATGGCCTCTGGCTAGGTCGGGGTATTGCTTGCATGCCAAAAATTTCCAACATGGGGTGCAATTTTTTTTAATATACTTCCGTTGTAAAATAAATTGACAAGCATTAAAATTTACATACTTATTTGAATAAAAAACTTACTTGAATTTTCTAATACTTCATTAGGATCCATTTTACTAATGTTCATTTGTTCCGTTTCCTTTGATATAATTGATGTAGATTTATTACTTGTTCATTTAATAAAATGATCAAAAGTATAACTTGGAAATAAAATTGATCCTAAATTCAGCAAATTTTATTATTCGTTATGATCAGTAGATTCTTAATAATCCGGTATAGAACTAATCTGGCCTCTCATGTAATGCGAAGTAAATGAAAGCGTTTAAGAAAAAATGGATGTTGATGTCAGTGATCTTGACACTGTGTTAAAACACTCTGCTGCTCAATTTTTCAATTATATTTTGTAATATTTTTTTAACATAATATATATATAATTTTCAACAGAAAATTATATATATATTTTTTTTTATTTTGTTCGGTAAACATACAACATTTTGCGAACAAAAAGCTTTGTTTAATTCATCTTTATTCATTCGGTATGTTCTCTAATTCAGCAATCTTCTGATCTGATATTTACCGTATTTTACATTTTTATCTTAACTATTTTTATTTCATTCTCAAGAATTTTTGTCATTTCATATTTTAATGCTCTGATATATAAAGCACAAAATAATAGTTTCATCCTGAATGTTTTATCACGATTAAATCAAAACTTATCTTAAATCATTGAGATCTGAAGGTCAGTGAGCTCCACCGCTTGAAAATAATCACAATAAGAATATGAAATCACATAAATAAAAGATTTCTGATAAAAAGAAAAAAATGGGTATTATTTTAGGTTTCTTTGTTTACCAAATACTGATATAAAGGCAGTGATGATTGTGCAATAAGGCTCATACATTCTTTTACCTTTAGATAACTTGCAATATTATTTATTTCGATATCTTACATAAAACTTGATAAATGTTCCCACAAATGCTGTCGATTAATATGAAACTGTTATAAAAAAAGTAAGTTTTCTCTATCTTGAAGTAGAAAGATTTAATATTTTTCTTTGATTATCATTATGTCTTCCAAACCACTTGTACTAATGTTACGCATAACATATGGTAAAGTGCTGGAGTGTAAGTGCCGTAACGGGCTGCTCTCTCCACATTTTGAATTCTGGATACATGGTAATTCTTAAAGAGATTAGGAATCCTGGATTAACCAAGACGCACCAGATTTGTTGACTCTTTTATACCGAGAAAAAGATGCTGAATTTCTGTACATTTAATTAAATTTTGTGAATCATCCCATTGTATGTAAAAACGAGTAAAAGTGCTTAAATTTTTCTAAATACTTCAGAAATTATTAGAGAAATGTGCGCATTTTTAATAACCTTGACTTGTCCTATATTTGTAAAAATGGAAATTTGTCTCTTCAATATGCGTGAACTTGAGCTTAAAATCTACAGTACATACACCCCTGGAAGATAATACGAATTAAGTACGTTAGTAATTAAGTGAAAATAATGATAATAATGACGAAAATACAAGTAAGAAAAATGAAAAATTATAGACTTTCACCTTCCCCACATACGTGCGAAAAATATATCCGAAAGCCTACTACTGAAAAAAGAATAGCAAAAACAGCAAGAATTTTCTTTTAAAGCAATAAAATATTTAATGACTTTTGTAAAAATAAAATTTGTGAGAGAAACTACTCGTCTGGCACGAATATTAAGAATACATATCACACGTAACTCTAGATGCGAGATCCTGTCTACTTTCGTTGGAAATTAATTTTATCAAACTCATCTTCAAGAAACTAGTTCAAGGATTTCATTGAAATTGTTTTCAACTCGAAAAGTTGATTATCACGATGTGTAATTGCTAGTTTTCATCAAAAGGTGATGAGAAATTATTTCAATGCTGTTTTTATTTGTTAGAATATGGAATTAACATTATCATTAAAGAAAATAGAATAAAATACTGACAAATAAATCCCATATATATAATTAAGGTCATTCGAATCTTTTGAATTTTCAATTAACACAACATTTAAAAAAAAAGATATGTTCGCAAAGGGATTGTTGGGAAGAGAATATAATAGTAGAGAAGGGAGTATTCAACCAATATGAAGGTTAAAAAAAGGACTACGGGTGGAAATAAAAGTTGGGAGCCGACATCTAATGAAATTCAACTTCCATATGCTTGTGTATTCTAAATGACGGAATAGTGTACTATTATTTTCAATGCATAATTATCAATTAATAAATAAGTTTAATTTAATGTTTAGTCCTTAATGCATGGAGCCACCTAGTGATGAAATTGAAGGAAAAAATCTCAAGATTCCATGATATTTTTAATAATGAATTATAAATTGAAATCTAAAAGTCCTAAGATAGTTATTAAAAATATTATTATATATTACTTTTTATTATATATTATAGTATATTACTTTTTATTATACTAATATAAAGTGTTCGTAAAATTGTTTTTATGAACCTTTTTATGTTATCAGACAACTGAACACATTATTTACTTCAAAAACAAAGTGCACTTTGCCAAATACCTAAAATTTTGTTATCATCATTTAACTTGAAATTTAGTCAAAAATGGTGCTCGAATGTTACTTATATCATTAATTAATGTTTTTTTCTTCATATTCTTGTAGATTTCGTAAACATGGCTGAAGATGTTTATGATTTGTGCATTGTTGGTGCTGGCATGTTCGGATCTGCCGCTGCAAGACACGCGTCGACTAATTCAAGGTTAAAAGTGTGCTTGATTGGACCCAGGGAGCCAACTGTACTTTGAAACTTCTTTTTTTTACACTAATAAATGAATAAATGTGTGATATTATTGAACAGTAACACATTGTAATAGCAACTGAGAAGTTGCTGTTTTTAAGTTTTTCTTTCTATACTTAGCTTCCAAATGGAGCGAAACTGTGGTTGTATTAATGAGAGAATAAATTTTTAAAAAGTTTTTTTTAAAACACGGTTTTTATTACTGTACTAAAAAGTGCAACTTTTTTTCTATTCTAATGATTTTAGCTCTATAAATTTGAGATTTTGAACACTTTATATGTGTTATTAAATACGTTCAGTATTAATTTTAAATATGTCACTTTTTTTATTATATAATAATACTTTTAACGATTTATTTATATTATAATTTTATTATTTACTTTTATTGTATAATCCATTTTATATTGAAGTGTATTTTTATTATTTATTTATTTTATTATCATTACTTTATAGTGTATATTATGGTTGCTACTTTGCCTTTTATATTATTAGTTCCATTTTTACACTTTCATATACATAGTATTGAGAAAGAATTGTAGTCAGCAAAGAATTGAAACTCGAGATTTTGACGTTTCATATTTCCCTGAGTTTCGAAACACACATTTTTTGCATTCTGTCTGTCTGCTTGTGCAAAATATAACTCAATAGCGCTTTGAGGTAGATAAATGAAATTTTGTACATGGTCTTTACACGTGTACAAAATGTATACATAGTATTAAGAAAGAATTGTAGTCAGCAAAGAATTGAAACTCGAGATTTTGACGTTTCATATTTCCCTGAGTTTCGAAACACACATTTTTTGCATTCTGTCTGTCTGCTTGTGCAAAATATAACTCAATAGCGCTTTGAGGTAGATAAATGAAATTTTGTACATGGTCTTTACACATGTACAAAATATATAAAGTTAGATGTAAATGTATAAAGTTAGACGGATAAAATTTCTGTGCATCGATTTAACATCTGAAGTATAGACACCTATAAAACATTGAGCAAATTAAAAAAGGGGTTGCGTTCACTTGCTGCATTTTCAGAGGCATGTAAACGAGATAATTAAAAAACGAAATGAATTAAACATATCAAATTTGATATATGATTTAGGAACTAAAATTGTAGGGGTTTTTTTTGTTTTTTTTTGTCAAACTTTGATTTTAATCCGTTGGGGAAAACACCTCTAAAACATAAATTCTATTAAATGTATGTCAGGGATTGATCATAAAAATCTCGCCAAAGATCACACTATAGATTCATTAAAAAATGCTAAATTCACACCAAAAATACTTCGTGACTATTGTACGCCAATGCTGTGCAAGGCGTTCTATGTCTTTTCCAAGACCCAACATTTTTTTTTTTTTAAGAGGTAGGGGATAATGCATTTATTAAGGATTATACGAGAAAGTTTTGAGAAGATTATTAACATTGGTTTAAGCAAAATTCATGCAATTATATATCAGTATAAAGTCTAAAAATACGGAACCTAATTCAGAAATTAATGTAGCAATTCAACGTCTTATTTAAAATTTAAATTTAATTAAAACTTAATTTAAAAACTTTTTAATCAGAGCACGAACGTAAGGAATAAACTACTAGATTATTTAAAATTAATTAAGAAAATTGCATAAGAATGTTGCATAATTCAGGGGAAAAATTAACAAGGATGATTATTACAACGATGTTTATCCAAAACATTTTGATAACAGAAAGACTAAAAAGACTGATCAATATGATGTCATAAACGATATCATATTTATTTACTTTTTCATTTTAGAATTATTCCAGAGTCGTAAGTTTTTAAATACATATAAATAAAATGAGACAAAACTCAATTAAAAAATATTTTTCAATGCTCTGTTTTAAATACAAGGACCAAAAAAATATGATTCATTAATGCAATACATGGATTTTTGCAATTTTTATTTTCAAAAAAAATTTAATATTTTCGTAGGTCGAAGAGAGCAAAGACAGGAAGATTTTCAGCTCCCACTATGACGAAGGAAGAATTGTTCAAATAATGGAAGAGAATACCCACCTCACTGTTTTATCCAAACACTCTATAAGTAGATTTCCGGAAACAGAGAAAATGTCAGGTATGTTTCTTTCATTTTCTATTTTAAAATCTCTTTTTTAAATTTCCTTATACTGTGAGTCTTAAAAACCACTTTATATGCCTGTTATGAACGATTTTTAAATTTTGCATCTCCAGATTTTAATGTATTTAGTGTTCATTGAATCCATTTTAAACTGTGAGCCGAATTTGAATTTAATATTGTCACGTAGGTACTTTAGTGTGGAACTTAATGACACACACAAGAAGTGGAGCTAAACCAATTTATTAACTCAACTCTGAACTGAAAACACAGTGACTGACAGATCTTCTGCTTTTATAGTAGCAGGGAAAGTTCTAGAATACTTTTCTGGAGACAATAAGAAAAACCCAGAAAACTTATCTGGAACACTAAATTAAAGAAAGGTCCAGAATTTTCTGGAACATGAAATAGAGTAAAACATAAAATCAAGGAATTAAATATTTACACAGACTGTGAATCGCATTGTCTCTAGCGGGATTCGAACTTACGATCTCGAGACTATGAGATCAGTGCTACGACCATTCGGCCATGGACAGTCGACGGCATCTTTTCAATGCGGCAATATTTTGAATCCTTCTCTTTTTTCATTTTCTATTTAATTTCGCTTTGCATTCATTGCTATTTAATTTCGCTATTTTTTGCTTTATTTTCGGTATTTTTTTATTTAAAAATCAAATATATCTTTAATTAATTTTTAAAAATTCTTTAAAATCCATAAACTGCGTCTCGACGTGTAGAATAATCAATTAAATTTAATTGATTCATTTTCTTCTAAAACTGCAACAGCGCTTCAAATGCCGGAAAGATAACAATATTAATTATATCCTATTTATAAGTAATGTTTTTAATTAATTGATCGGTTGTATTCTGCATGAAATTAGAAAAATAGGAAAAGGTTCCTTTATTAATCTTTTTACTTTAGTGAACCTTTCTATTATTAGAATTGCTAGAAAAGGATAAAGAGATAATTCGGTCACTTAATGCACGACAATTAAGTTTCTTATTACTTAAGTGACAATTAATTTTCAAATTAATTTGAAAATTGTCAAATAATTCGATCTTCCAATGAGGACATATTTCCACTTTTCTCACCGCCCTTAATCCAAAAATATCATATATGGAATTATATCTGTAGCTCAATTTATCTGCGTGAGAACGCAATGAAAATACAACAGGCTTCAAAGCTAAAATTCTGATACAAGGGTTTTAATTAAAAATGCAACTCTATGAAATTTTAATATTTAATTTACCAACTAAACTGGCTAACTATGTATAGATTATTTATTTGCATGTATATGAACGAGTTAATTAAAAAAAACTCAAAAAGAAATAAAAATGACATTTTATGCCTGATCTGAAAATTAAAATGTTTAATAATTAATCCTCTAAGCATTTTTTAAATCACTATTTTGATGCTACGTTTGTAAATATGTTCAAATATTTGTCAAACAAAGCGAACTACTACTGCACGCTACCAGCAATAGTATGATGTAATAAAGATCTGCAATCATAAAAGATAAACATACTAAACAGCGAGAAATGCTGGATGCAATAAAAAATTGACCTATTGTCAACCCGAAGAAATCATGGGATAAGCAGCAGGAGCGTTAATAAACTTTCAGTTAATTAATCAATCACTTAACTTAACGAACACTAAAACTCTTACCGGATTACATTCGTAGTAAAATGTAGATAAAAACAGAATACATCATAGCAGAGAAAATTTAAGGGAAAGTTTTATATTTTAGAGTTTTATTAGGGCTCGCTGCATTCCTGAAAAAATAAAGCTCATCATCTGTAGGTATGTTAATTAAAATAATAAGATGGAGTGGCTTGGGATCGATTCTTTATCCCCGATTTATTTTGACTATATAAATCCCTTTAAAAGTAAAATGTAACGTCCATGTAAATGCTCCATATGTTTTGGAAAGAAATTTAGATGTGTTCATAAAATCCAAAAAATAAAAAAATATCACGGCTTTTTGAAAACTTCAGAAGAAACATAACATATCTATATCATGACATTTGTCAATACCTCGACTTGTCTATACCATGACATTTGTAATACCATGACTTGTTTATACCATTCATTATGCCATGCATCTATAATTCCACTGGTGTGTATATTTTATTGAATAGCTCTTAAATTAATTTTTTTTTTCATTCAAGGAATCAAGTTTTACAATCCTGTTGGCTTTCTACTAGCGTCAGAAAAAGAAAATAAAAATATGATAAACTTGACCCAAACACTTCTTTCTCATAATATTCCTTTCCTCGACTTGTCTGACAATGATGCATTCAAGAAAAGGTGAATACATTACAAATTCTTGCATTATTAACTATTAGTTTATTGGGAATATGTATCTCCCGAAGAATGCAATATTAGAAGAACTAAACTTTTCTTTTTCTAAAGCACTTTTAGATAATTTGTTAAATCAAAGTAATGGAGAATGAAATGACTACCTAATCACATTCTTTTGCTATATCTTACGTCCGAAAATCTATTATCATTCAAAAGAATTTGAATTTAATTAAAATCATAAATTTTAACAAACAGATTTATTTAATGTAAGGAAAGTAGATTTTTTTTCTGTTTAAATTATTTCTGTTTTTTATACATTAATTATTTATTCATCATTAAATGTATAATGGAATTTCAAAAATTTTCTTCAAATTCTCTACCAGATGGTGCCACTTGCAAAACATACAAATTTCTTATCTCTACCTCATCAGGAAGTGAATAAAAAATCGATTAAAAAGTTCATTTTTTGCAAATATGAAGCCAAACGTGCTAAGTAAAAGTGCATAAAAATGGCAGCTTATTCTAATTTTGATATTGCGTAGAGCTTTATAAATCATTCAACAATTTATGCAATTCCTTCGGTCACTTTCAATTTCTTCTCAAAGCTTTGAGTAAAAGAAAATGTTTTTTCTAAGTAATAACTGAATTTTCTCCAATCTTCTAAACGTATCGATCGAATGCACTCTACAATGCAAACCATCGGAACAAAACTTACGGAATTTCGCATAAATATACTTCGAAAGGGTGAAAGAGTAAATTTTGGTGGTATTTTTTTATATAATTTTAATTATAAATATTCAGGATTTTAACTTTTTTCTGCAGTAACATCCGAAAATATTACACCACAAAACTTATTTTAACATTAAAAACATTGACTCCTAAGTAGTGGCCGCATAGTTTTGACGATTCTTTTTAAATATTTTTCGTATAATTTTCAATAATACTCAACTTTGCTAGGATGAAATTAAACCTAATTTCATTACTTTATCAAATATTTAATCGTAAGAATGTTACAGTACGCAAAAGACAAAGTACAATTTGAAAATAGATTATGTTCTGTTTTAATGACTCATTCATGTCTTGGTATTTGACTCCATTTGGAAGGTTCATTACTTAATAAATAGAAAAGGTGTGAGGTCATTAAAAAAGCATGGCTTTGAAGTCTATCACAATTTGATACTTACAAATATTTGTTTTTGAAGTCCATTACAATTTGATGTTTAAAAATATTTTAGCTATACAATCATTTAGACACACATAAGATATTCAAATGAAATTAAGAGCAATAAAATATACTAGGTCAATTTAGAAATTCATTTAAAATATTTAAATTTAAAAATTATTTTTAGTATTCTGATAAAGTGGCACTTTTTAAAACACTATTTTTATTATCATTACAGATTGGTTTGTGGAGTTTATTTTTCGCTGCTTGACCTAATTAAAATTTTGAAAGACACATTTACAATCGTTATTTATAGTTTATTCATATTATTTATTTCTAGGTTCCCATATTTGCAACTGGAGTCCTGTGACTGCCGTCTGTTTGATGCCAATGGCGCGGGCTACGTGAGTGCGAGAAAGCTGGTGGAAGCACAGAAAAAAGTTGCGTCCTCACAAGGATGCAAAATAATAGAAGATATCGTTTGTGAAGTGAATGATCTGGATGGAGGAATACATAAAGTAATTTTTTTTCACTTTGCCGAACTGATTCTTTTCAATATGGGATTTATTTTAATTGCCAGGGCTTTTATTTTAAATTTTATGAAAATGTAGAATATAAATTATTTATTAATATTAAATTTAAATGAATATCGCAGATTGGTTTGTGTAAAAAAGTTTTTTTAGTATTTTTATTAGTTTATGTTAAAAATATATGTTCGTGATTTTCAAATGAATATCACGAATCTTTATTTTGAATTTTAAGATCCTGTAGACACACAATTAAATGCATGGTTATTATAGAAAACAAATTTTAATTTTAGTATTTTGAAATAAATATAATTGTATAAAGAGATTCTTTATAATTTTTTAAAAATATAATTACATAAAGTGATTCTTTATTATTTTTTTAAAGTGAAGTAAAAATTATAATTGTATAAAGTGATTTTTTTTTCCCTAGTGTGAATCTGCAAATTTTTACAATTCTCTAAAAATGTGTTTTTTTTTTCTTATTTTTTAACTAATAGAATTTTAAAAAATCAAAATGATGTACCATCTAGAATGGCTTCCGAGAGGAGCTTCTTCAATGCAAAAGTTAAATAAACAACATAAATAAACATAATAAACATTCAATATCAATAAATTATCTTCTTTATAACAATTACCAATTGTTACACATGTCCTACCTTGTTCCTTCTTAATTATTGTCAATGCCCTTTATTGTCACAGAATGTAACGAAACTATTTCAGCACTTCTTTTTTTTTTTCGAATTACTTAAAAGATTTCCACAAGAACTTCTAAAAATTTGAAATATGGTCTATGTATACTTTAATCTCACTATGGTTTATAGTGAGAAGCAGCAAAAATTCTAATGAACGTAAACCATTATATAATATCCCATGCGCCTTCGTTTATCGTCCTTCCTATGGTGTGGTGTGGGATTTTGGAGAGGGGGTTCCAGATCAAGTGTCGTCTTTATCTCCTGCCCGCGGTTCGAAATTACACGGTCCGTCCAAAAATAGCCGTAGTGTTGCTTTAAAAATGGTTGCTTTTAAAATTAAACTAAACTAAGCGCCTTCGTTTTGAGAAACGTTTAAAAATATGAGTAATTCAAGTTAACCTATTTCATTTCAGTTCAATAAATTAATAAGAATTTTAATTGATAAAAATATGTGCTTATATTTGAATTGTAGTTTAATCTGTAACAAAAGTAATCAATAATACTTGTGTCTTTCTTTCAGATTATTACAGAGAAAAATAAGATTATCAAAGCTAAGAAAGTTTTAATTTGTGCAGGTGCTTTTACTAATTATAACCGCTTACAACCTGTAGGGAAAGTGAAAATGATTATCAATAAGGAAACGGTTGCAATGCTTAGACTTTCTGAACAAGAAGCCAAAAATTTAAGGTAATGAAATTCTTAAAACTCTTGAGTGATTTCTTTTTAATCCCTTTACTGTATAGTTTTTTTAATTTGTTTTGAAAACACTTAATCGAAATTATTCGACCAAAAATTCATGGGATATTTCAAATGATTATTAATTTTGTATCGAATTATAACACCTGTGAGTGATAATTTTAGGCTAATATTTTCAAGAATATGATTATTCGATATACGAGTGACACTTTACAATTAAGAGACGAGTGTTAAAAAGTAATTAATCAAAACATTAATTATTTTTGGATTAGCTGTATCTATAATAGAACTTATTTATGCACATACCAATTTTAAATAAACAAATGATGATCTGCATCACTGCATTCTAGAAACGAGAAGAAACACAGTTGATTTTTTTTTCTTATGGTGGTTCTTTTGGAAAATCCGTAACTTTTACATTACACTGCAAATTCTCTACGTATATCGTAACTGTAAATTTGTGTAAGGGGTTTAAAGGTCTACTTAAAAAAAAATCTGTTTAGCTAAACGTAACCAAATTTGGTCTACAAACTATTCCATCAAAGGCTTAACGATTTAGACAAAAGTTATAGTTCTAATATGGCATTAATTTCCATATAGCACTATGCAGCCAATTGGCCTAATTCAATTATTTAAAAAATTAGTGACTGTAGAATTTTTTCCTCTATGTAGAAGGTGTAGAGAATTTCCAATGTAAATTTTATTTTGCCATCTTTAATAAATATACTTCTATAAGTTTACCTTTCAAATATCCTAAAAAAAAATTTAATCTTTTGGTAGCATATTCAACCGCAAAAAAAAAAAAAAAAAAAAAAAAAAACATATTAGTGTTAATTTGTCGAATATACAACTCTATAATCAAGGCATTTAGATTATCAATACCACCTTTTTATAAACTACACTTCAGATATGACAAACAAACAAAACTCACAGGGAATCAGAACTGGGCTACCAGGTGATTACATGTAAATAAATTCAAGTTTTATTATCTATTGATCTGTAAACTGGTGTCATAAAAAATTGTTGGATACATTATCCAATGTGAGAAAATGAGTCATCTTGATTGAAAGTGTTGAACTGGAAGCATCTGTGCTTCACTATCCTGTATGTTAGCAGCGTAAACTCATTTAGAATGACACAAAATTTCAATTTGCAGTTTCGAGATTTCTAATATTTTTTTCGATTAGCTATGTTGTCTATTCCTTATTATAGCAGTAGGTAAAAATATTTTTTTTTGCATTAATAGAGTTTTATGATTAGAATAATATGTTGTAATTACGTCTTATAATGAAATAAATTATCCAGTCTTCATAAAATATGTGGGGGAGGGGGTGTTACATTGAAGGCTTATTCCCAATAACTGCGTTGAAAATTGCCAAGTTAAATGAGAATATTCATCTGTTTCTAAAAGAAATATCCAAAAACGAAAACTATCAACCTCCTCATAATCGTTCTACCCAGCATATCGAAGAAATATATTACACTATAGAGAGCGAAAAATGAAACTTGGCGAATTTTGGGGTTCAAATTTTCTGAAACAGAAGTTTAAGAAAACAACGTACAATACTGAACTGAAAGAAAAAAAAATAGAAAATACTGTTCCACTAAAATGTGTTAAACAAAGCATCGATGCTTTGTAATTCTCTATTACCTTTGTAATGCGCACTGCAATCGCCGTCCCCAATTACCTATTGTTCGGAATTCGGAATTGTAATGACCCTAATCAATTAAATGATATTTCTATTATCAGAATATTGAGATGATTCTTATTTTATCCAGTGCGATTTTTCCTTTATTTTAAAATTCTTTAAAATTATGTTTTCTTATGATTGTTTTTCAGTTCTATGAAAATATTTTTCATCTTTGATATACAGAAATATTAAATCGCAAGCTATAATTAATTCAAGTGTAATTTTTTGAACGGATAAAATGTTTTTCTAAAATCTAAAAGTTTTTCTAAACTAATAATAGTCTCTCTCTCTCTCACTCTCGATTATAATTCATCTGCAAGGGAACTTTAATATCTTCAAAATATTGGGGTGCCGATGGATCCTTAATGGCAAGTGCAGATCAGATTTTATATATATTTAGTCTAAATCGGAATTCCAAATATTCCTTAGATGGACAAAATCATTATTGACAAACCTTTTCTATGTTTCATTAGATAGGATCACTTGTCCTTACTCCGGCTTCTCCCAAGTCACATTAAATCTGCGTAATCCGCATTGTTTTCCGGTTCTTCTTGGGAAAGTAGAACAGTATTATACGGAAGGCACAATATAGGATTACGCTATGTTCAAATATAAAAATTCAAATTATAATTTTATCCATAGTTGTTCGATTTTTATAGTACTCGTATGTCCATGGTCATTATTTTTTTATTTAGTTCCATGCCCTCGATGACGTACTTCATGAAAAGAGACGACTTGCCTCATTTACTGAACGGAGCTTATATTTTGCCTCCTATGCAATATCCTGATGGTATATTTATTTATTTATTTGTTTATTAATTTAATGACTACTTCCAGCTGAACAAAGATTATTTATTCTCCAGTATGTGAAACAACTTTAAATTGTTATTTACGTCTAGAACAAAACTAATAATCCTAAAAACGTTCTACTCTGAATGCAAAACAAACAAAAAGAATATAAATAGAGGTAATAGACAGACAATATTCAATATACAGGTAATCAAACTGCTTGCCACCATTATTAATGGATAACTATTAATTGACCTCAACTGTAACTGTTTAATGAATAAAGATGAGATTTCAAAAGTGTAGTTTGAAGGACGTTTGAAATTGCGTTCTCTGTGAATGCAAGAACACTAAATGAGATTCAAAAATATATGCACGGGGATTTTTTTTTTCAAAAAGGATATTAGTCATAACATCACTGAGAATATAATTGTCACACACAATTATATTCTCAGTAATGTTATGTTCAGTATATCACATTCCCACAAAATCTTGCTATAACATTACACAGAATATTTTGGCAAAGATACACTCCCCAGACACCAAAACAATGCGTAGATAGTATCTGTGTAATTTGATGTTTCACAAAAAAGTAATAGATAATTTGCCTTATTTTTTACCTTACTATTGAACACTAAGTGGTTAAACTAGAATGAGTAATCCAGTAGCTGTTAAACAATGCAAAACATATTTAATTAAGGAAAAAAGCATTGAAGAATGTGAAATATATATTGAAATGGATTCCAATGATCATAGAGAGGCAGTTTGTTTCAGACATAAATTTCGTAGACATCAGTTTTGCTCTTTTTGTATTTAGTTAAAAGTTATTGGTAGTTTGTCAAAATACAATTTATGCTCAAAATGAAAAGAGCCGGACGATTAAAATATCACAGTTAAATGTTAGCAATTAATTGTTGTTTTGAACGCTGTATAAAGAAATCGAGCTATGAAACAACGATAAATTTTAAATTCTAAAGAACATGTTATCCGAAGCATGTTGCTTATGGAATTGTAACAAAATTGAAATTGGCAGAAATTTAAATACTAAACTAGCATTCTAATTAAGCTGCAACAATTTTAGAAGACATAGAGGAAGAAAATCTTCTTCATCGCCTAATTTTCAGCTAAATGTTAATAATTCGCATAAATAACAAGATAAATCGATGCAAAATTTGGGTATGAAGTAAAGAATGGCCTCAAAATCAAAGACAAAACAGCGTCACTTACCGAAAGTCGATGCATTTTGTGCAGTATCAAAAGCAAAATGTATGGACCATTTTTCTTCCTCTAACAATGTATTTCAACAAAGATGTACACAGATATACCTCAGCCAAGATACAATTTTACGCAGATTCGAATTCGCATCTTACGTAAACAATGACCATCCCTTCAAAGCAGCTCAAAATGTATAGAATGAAATGGATTAATAAGTAGATACTCCTCATGTGACCAAGATAGTCACATAGAACACAATTTTGCGCAGATTTGGGTTGGCATCTTACATCAGTAATGACCATTCCTACATTGGGGTTCAAAATGTATAGAATTGAATGGGCTATCAAATAAATGTTCACCCATGTGACAGAGATATCAGAAAAAAATTACTATAAAGGCTGATTTTAAATTCCCTACTATATTGCACATACTGCTAATTTTAAAGCACATATTGTTCTTTGCTCAGTTATAACCATTTGTAATCAAAACTTTCATTTTGAATTACTCAATATAAAATTTGAGGAAATAAATTCAGGCGTTGCATCACGCTAAACTTTGTCACAATCGTGATCTAGATACGCTGCTATATTGATCTGTTATAATGTTATGCATCCAACAATAATGCTGTTATGAGATAAAATAATGATATCGTCATGAAATATATGTTTTAAATAAAACTTGGACGATCAGTGGTTTTTTTTATATATCTATACGATTTTAAAGGAAATCGAATCCTTCCTACGATTAAGGTACAATATTTTATAATTTCTTTAGACTTAATACACTAAGTTAGAGTGGGATAGTCTGGTTGGTAGGTAGTTGGATTCGAATCCCTTGGGTTGCGAATTCGAACCCCGTCGGCCGAAGACTCTCCGTGTGGGAGGTGGCTGGCGCACCCAAGGGACGTCTGTTGTGGTCACAAAGTCCTCCATGTCGAGAGCAATACCACTGCTGGTACTGGATCAGGGGTGATAGTTTTATGATTCAGGTCTAAATTACGATCTGTGGATGAGTGAATGAAATGCATGAATGAAGTCCGTCCCGTAAAAAGGGTTGTGACGTGTGTGTAGCTAAGTCGTACTCTTGGCCCTAGATGTCGCTACTGTAAAAACAAGAGACGCATCCTTGGCTTAAAATCACTGACTTCTAGAAACAGTGGGTTTGTCTATAACAAGTGCCATTAGAAACAACAAAACACTAAGCGTATGTTTAACTAAGCGTTATATTTTTAAACAAATTCGTTTTCTTAAACAATTACTAACTTTTATTTATTACATTTATTTAATCTTTGAACTTTTTGGAATAGTCATAAATTTAAAACGTCCTTTCTGCCTATTTTTTCTATGACAACAGCTTGAAAAAAAACTTGTGGTATAACTGAATAAATGTTTATTTATTTTAATTGAACCTTTATTGCATACTGACTCTTCTCTACATTCAGAGAACCTCATATCTTTTTAGGACAATATTATTTAAAAGCTGGTCGTGACGGCATATTGCCGAGGTCGACAGAGCCAAGTCTGGAAGAAGTTCAAAAATGGTACAACAACGACGGCGATGTTGAACTTGTGGACCAACTCTTATGTTTACTAAAACAATTACTCCCAAGTAAGAAGTCTCAGTTATAGTTGGTGTAGTCTGTATTTATATTAGACAATAAAAAAAATATCTATTGAACTTCTTATAAAAATTTAGAAGATAATGAAATTATCAAAAATAATTAAACTTTTTTTATAATGAATTAAATTTAAGATTATATTGAACCATTTTACTTAAAGGTATTTTTTCTGGTTTATTTTTAAAATATTGAATGTCATTTGTTTCAAATAATGTAAAATGGTTCTATCGAATGCATTTGAAATGTATATGAAAACTGAATGAGCCTAGAAATAATTTTCAAATTACCTTTATTTATTATATTTGTATAAGTATTTGATTCGGCAAAAAAAAAAGTCATTTTTTAAGGGTTTTTTTTTCTGGCGATAAAGAATTCGTTATTACTTTTTGACCACATTCTTCCGTGAAAAACTAATTACTAATATTAATCTTAAATACAGAGTTAAAATTGTTGTCTGGACATTAAACAAGTTCAAACTAGAAATCTGTATGACTGAAAATTCGAAATCCTAATTTTTAGGACATTTAATTCATTAATTTTTTTTCAATAGCATTAATATAATAATAAAAATAATAAATACCTTTTATATTATTCTTTGTATATTAAAATATTTGTGTCTGATCCGTATATTATTAAAATGGAATTATGATTATATATTTAATTTTTTAAATCAAAATTAAGTATTTATTACTTAAATTATTAACAATGTGATTCTGAATCCATTTTAAAAAGTATAAAGAAAAGCTTTATACTATATCAAGTGATTGACTTAATCTGCTTTACCACTCATATAAATCCACGTACCCAAACTGTATAATTTCATTATCTGTATTATTCATTTAAATTTTGCATTAATCTCAGATACTATCATTTAACCTTTCATTTTAAACGCATTGAAAATAATAAAATAATCACGAATGTACGTATAGTGAATTAAAATATTTCAAATGACTTTTCGATGTGAAAAAATACATTAAATGTCTATCTCCCTTCTGAATATCTTTGTTTATGAATGATCTATTTTGCATACAAAATATTTTATTATTTTTTTAGATGTGAAGTTTGAACAAGTGGGTAGCAAGACTTGTTTAACGTGTCATAATTCTACCGGGCTACCTTACGTCGATTGCGTCACTCCTACCATTTCCATAGCGGCGGTTGGCAATGGATGCGGAGCTGTGATCTGTGATGAAATCGGGAGAATAGCAGCGGAGTTAAGTACAAGTGGAAAATGGGTTTCCGAATTACCTAAAAGCCTTTTTGAAGCAAGGCTGGAATAATATTATCACTATTTATTTTTAACTGTGGTGACATGTACCAATGGACACATATCTCTGTAATTATTTCATAATTATATGTTTGTATTTAGTGAAATATCGTCCTTACTTCATTGCAGATTGAACGGATGATTTTTTTTGTAAATAAAGACCTTGTAAGCATTAATAAATTCACTAACAATAATTTAAATGCGGACCTTGCTCGGCGTTTAGCGCAAGTAGAAGAAAATGAACCATAATAAAAAAAAATAATAAATTTCCAAAATTATGAGAGAAATGGCTTCAAAAAGAGGGAAATGATGTCTATAAGGAGAAGAACCCTTTTTTTCTGTCTGTTTAAAATTACTGTGAAAAATGCATGGTATTATCATAGATTGATATACCATGATATCAATTTATGATACTACGTCCACCCTATAATGATTGCCTTCACATCATTATAGGGTGGACGTTAAAAACTGGAGTGCTGCCTCTGTGTCTGGCAATTCATCGGAGCATGTCGGAGCATGTTAGAAATTACTTTCTAATTTTAGTCTTTCCCATAACTAGCATCTTGTTATAGAATGTTAACGTAACTAAATGGAAAAAGCTTATTTACTGATTGTCTTAAACCGTTTTTTAGATCTTTCTTTCTATATTTTGTGAAAAAAAATTGATTTATTCGTCTCTTTATTTTAACTATTATACTTCATAATAATTCATGTCTAATTTAACACATATCTTTGCATTCTATTTATTTTTTTATGAATTTTTATTCAAATAAGTCTAAAGCATTATTTAGAGAAGAAAACAGATATATTCCTAATACTTCACAAAAAAAAGCATTTTAAAGGCAACAGTGTAGAGTGCAAAACGTTATGAGCCTGGTATCTTTTCTCTCTTAAATAATATAATTTCGATATGATATGGCTAGACTCAACAAAACTAAATAAGCTAGATACAAAATATAGAACATTCCACATTTAGATAAAAAAAAAACTGAGCTATAAAATGATTAAAATAGTAATGAAAGAATTTATTTTAATTCTTGGCAATTTGGCGTCATTCTGCGGGTTGTTGTTGTATTTAAAATTAAGATTAAGATATAAAAAGATAAAGATTAATTTTAAACAAATATATGCTAGTGCTTTATATATTTGTCAGCTATAAAAGTAAAAATTGGCCAATCGATCTTCAAATTTCTTACAAATTCTTTACAGATATCAAAAAACACTCATGGTTCTGAATACAAACTAATGTTAGGTTATTGATTGTTAATTAATATTTTATTTATTACATATTTTTTCGAGCATAATAAAGTCATTATTTGTGCCTCGCGTTGCCTTTAACCATTTCAACAAAAAAGGATTTCCAGTTTTAGATTAAACAAAACATTTACCATATTTAATACAGGTCAATGGTAAATTTTGAAAAATTTTCAAAATAAAAGTCAATTCATTTAAGATATAAGTTTCTCTAATGCATTTTAAGAGACATTTAGTTCAAATTCATTAATTACAGAATACTTAGTTTTCATTCTTAAACACTCATTGTGACGTATATATGTTTTTTTTCCGTCATACTTTGGATAATTTTTGCATGATATTCTTTTAAGCCTTGACTAAATACAAAAGCATCAATCCAAATAAAATTATTATGTGCTGAACCTATCAATTTTTTGGCCTATGTTGGGCTAATTATCACTTTTTGAAAATTAAATGCTTCTCTAAGCGTTTGTAAACTGTATTGAATAATTTTTGTGCCAACTTAATATTTTTTTCTTGGTTTCTTTTTTTTAATTATCAAGAGTTTAATTTCACTTCAGTCTGTACTCCAATACCATTGAAATATAGTTGTATTGCAATAGTAAGCATTTTTCCCTTTAAAGTATGGCTACTTGATCAGGGACATCAGTATTTAAAACTATTTTAACTCAAAGTTAATAAAAATATCTTTGAATTTCTTTGTTTCCCTTAAATTCAAAATTTCTGATTCATAAGAAAAAAATTAAATGAACGAAATAAACCAGAATAGTTTAAAAGATAAAATGTTGCGTATTTAAATTTTCTGTGTAAATTAAGATCAATGTTCTGAATCATGCTCATTGTATAGATATGTTTATAAATAAATATAGGAAAATGAAAAAAAATTTTCTTTGGTTCTTTTGGTATTTTTAAATAATTGCTACAATAATGCATATGATGAGAAATTGATCTGTTTGCGGTTTCTTAAATAAGATAAAAACACACATTGTATAGCACAATTTGAATTATACATATTATTGAAAAAAGTTCATAACAAAACATATTTCCAATTCTTAATAAGTTTATTATTATATTACTATTCTCAAGGGCTAGAAAAAGGGTATCAGATGTTTGTTGGGTATGAGTCCTGAAATTCCGTACCATACCTGTTAAATTTCATAATTTTAGCTCAGATCTTGTTGAGGTTCGAGCTTTGAATTCTAGTCTTGTATGTAAGAATTTTACGAGAAAGAATTCTTGACGTACGATAAGGTCATATTCATCCTATTATCTTTTTGTACTGTTAGTAAATTGGAGATTCTGTCGGAGTTTTTATACTATTGGTATTGAGTACGCAAGACTTACTAAGGTAATTCGTAAGAGGGAGAATTTTATATTTGCCTGTGAAAAACTAAGAAATATTTCAAAGCATCACTTAGGCATAACGTTAATTACTGAATATATCAGTATTTTTCATTATAATTGATAGAGATTTATATCTCTTTTTATACAAAGTGTATTTAAAAATATCTAGACAGCTGCTCTATCCGCAAAGTCAAAACACGTATTGTGAGTATGCTCGACAGATATTGACTTAGAACTTTCTCAACCATATTCCGAAAGTTACAAAATCGTACTTTCTGGTCCATTTCTACCATACAGTACTGAAAAAAATGTGTGTACTAAGCTACCACATGCTTTTTTTTTTTGGCAGAGAAAATTAAGCAGAAAATTTGCATTAAATTTAGATAAAATTTTAAAAATAGGTTGGTGCGATTTTAACAACGTTAATGTAAGTTTATGGAGAAAATTTATAAACCGCCTTTCTAACATAGCAGAAATGTCAGAAATGATGATTCCTAAAACACTGACAAATATTAATTCAATCCAATACCTGTTTTCAGTTAGACATGAAAATCATCAAGTCACTATTCGTGGGTTACTTGAAAAGTGTAGAATTAGCTTTAGCTCAATTCAATACATTTCGACAGAAAATTTAGGTATTAACCATATGTTTGTCAAATGTATGCTTATATTTCTCTCTGTAGATCAAAAAAAAAGACTGGCTGCAATTGTAACAGTAGATGAATGGCGAATTAATGGCTCTAATTCAAGAAGGTTTAGCATTACAAGAAATCGGGTATAGTATACAGCCTAATTTTTTCTCTCATAAAAAAAATATGGCGACAGCAAAATGTATACATGGGATTTTCAAAACTCTACTGGAAACTCCTGTTTTATAAACTTTAGTGTATGCGCTATAATTAGGAAAGTTCAAGATCCATAACTGACCATAGACTTTAGTTTGAGTTTAAGGTAGCAATCCCAATACTTTTAGATCAAGTCTCGGACACATTTCTGAATGCAATGGATTGTATGCATGGATGGACTAAGTTGTATCCGTATTTTGCATAAGATATTCTGTACCAAATTTTCTGGATTTTGAATGCATAACAAGAAAGTTAAATACAGAGCCTGACTAAGACAGGGGCATACGGGTCAATTTCTCCGGGTCCCTATATCAGAGAGGGCCCTCAAATCAAATCGAAAGTTTATTTTACGTTTCCTTCTTTAATGAACTTTTTTTTAACATTGCTTTTCAAAGACAAAAAAAGAAGAAAGACAGAGAAGTTTTTGCCCGGGCCCCATTTAGGCTAAATAGGACCCTGGTTAAATTATATTAAATAATCTTCTTACAAGTGTGTTGAATCAGTTGGTGATGCATTTTACCATACACATAAACACTAATCGAATTATCTCAAAAATCATCCTGTGACTGCAAATAATTTTTTCTGCTGTAGCTTCAAATCCTCTTCGAATAGGAGTTCATAATTTCATCCATTATAAAATCGAATAATATCCCCAGATACCTGAGGTTGATTTAAATAACTGTTCTTGTTCATTCCAAAAACAGAATTTCACTGGAAAACAGCCTCGAAAAGACCCTGTGAGAGTTCCGAATCCCATCTTCCAGTGAGGCACAAGTGAGCCGCAATCCTACCCACCTCGTCTGAAAATTTGGCCCCCTTTCCGTTGCCGGCCACTGCCACGGTAACGGTGGGGGACACCCGATCAATGTAGGGTAGACCAGATGGTGTGTTGCAGGTGGCGCAAGTATGCTTCTTCAGACCACTGAATTTCAAACCTAGAAAGAAGATAATAAATCGTAATGAAGATCATTCGTCATGTGACGAATGCAAGGCTATTCATTCCCCTTTTAATGTTATCTGAATTTATTATTATTTGTAGCATAAAATAAGTGAAGTATTCCACTTCAACGGTGAAATTTCATCCATTTATATAAGTATATATCATTCATTTAAAACGTATAACTATATATCGAATTAGGTGCATAAACTCTGCATATTCTTAATATTCCAAAATTATATAGAGAGGTCAAATAGTTCTTTAAAACCCCTTCGACATTTACTATAATTCAAATATAAATTATTTTATATTTGGTCGTGATATTCGCCAAAAGTGGCGATTATCGCCAAGGAAACCTGAAGCTTTAATCAATATACAGGGTGATCAAGAAATAACAAGAGGTGTTCGGAGCCCTGTAGCGTGTTATGTACTTTACGAAATATAACAAAATTTGGCCACCATACACATTAAAGTATTTATCAAGAAAAAAAACTTTCAACGATCGAAAACTTTGTTATGTAATTTGCTTATACGGGTACTTTGTGATATGACATCGAAGATAAAAGGAAGGATTGCGGGAATTTATGTCATTCTGCAAGAATTTGCCCGTCGATTGCGTTGTCACTACGTGAACGCGCCTTATTAGTCACGCTTTTATCAGCAGGATGAAATGCCAGTGTTGCTCTTCGTGAATATCGGCGGTAAAAACAGTTATTTAGAGGCAGTTAAAACAGCTACCAAAACTAACTTACGGAGAATGGTTGAAAGGTTTAGAACAACTAGGAATTCTTGGTGTGCAACCGGACCGAGGTCGTAAAGTTAGCAAGCAGGAAAAAGTTGAAGAAGTAGCAACTGCCGTTATGGATCAGGTGATAGCTAATAAGCAGATTAACCAGCAGTGCACGTTCAATATCACGACAAGCAGATACTCCGTTCTCAACGATGCAGAAGATATTGCGTAAGATCCTGAAATTTTATCCGTATAAGATAACATCCATTAACTGATGACACTGATCTGAATCTTGGCAATTTCTGGTTGTGGTGCGGTTCTGGTTCACTTGAATGGCGTTGAATATCAAGGATATGTTCCTGAAATTCTTACTTTAAAAGATAAAATAACGTTACACGCAGACGAATAAATGCCGATATGCTGCGAGCCACTGTCGAAAACCTCCTGTATCGCATGCAATTATTGGAACATCAAGTTGGTGATCACCTTGAGTCAAATTTGTAAGTTGCTATAATAAACGTCTTTCATTGGTATTTGGTGTGTTGCTATTTACTGTTTCCATTGGCAGTTATGTATTCTTTTCCCACATATTATGCGCTGAAAATTTCATCCAGTACCTAACACGCTGCAGGACTCCGAACACCTCCTGTTATTTCTTGATCACCCTATATATGCAAACTTTGGCTCATTTTTTTTCCTTGAGCGTTTCCAAATGGAAAATATTTATCTAGAATTTTCAATAGACCTAAAATAATTCTCCTTCAATAATATCAATAACATTTGAGTAAACAGCCACAGAGATAAACTTAAAAACATTACGAAAATGTGATATATTTTCTCACCTGGTATCAATTCAGTTGCAAACTTTACGTGTGTATCCTCCATCTCTTTATCACCGTCGGACAAGTACCACTCCCGCACTTCTTCTAAAGTTTTCAGTTCGTCGTTGTCCTCGTGCGTGTGAGACTTCCCGAATTTTAAGTAATATTGTCCTACAATCGGAAGATTCAGTCTTTATATTTCAGTTTTGAAGCACATTTACATTTAAAATCTGATTATAAAAATTTATAAGAAGATATTTTTTTCAAAAAAAGCCTAAAATTTTAGGATATTATCTTTAAAAAGCAGGAAATTTTACTAATGTAAAATTAATTTATCATGCAGATTCATGAATTATGAATTACATGATTTATCAATGCAGTTTATAAATCAGTTTTGTTAGAAATTAACACCACAGTTGTGCTGCCGTACTACCGATTATTTCCAATCATGTGGTATACAGAGATTTATTAAAAAAGACGGCAGAATGAATGAATTAATCAAGATTATTTGAAATTACAATGAAACTCTTTAATAATCACAATATAGTTTGGATAATTAACAAATATTTTGAATTGTACTTTATCATTTAATCTTTGAAAATGTTAATTTAGACATAACACCTCTCCATGTCCCTGCGACTATAATCTTTACGATTATTCAAACAGTTGGGTGGACATGGAGAAGTTAATTTAGACAACAACAAAAAAAAAATGATTACCATCAGGATATTTAATAGGAGGTAAAATGTAAGCTCCTATGTGTCCTCGATTGGTATTTCTTAAGGATATCATGGAAGGCATGGAGCTGAAAGTATATGATCGTGAATTTTTTTAAATATATATATATATATATATATATATATATATATATATATATATATATATATATATATATATATATATATATATATATATATATATATATATATATATATATATATATATGTCACATTTATAAACATTAACAGCAAATTCTAGGGCAAAAATTAATCAATATGAATGAAACTGTTCATTTATACCATACCATTAGTTTTCATTATTTAGCATTAAATCATACCTACTGTCATTGTTTACGAAAATAAAAGATTTAGTTATTTTTAATTTGTTTTCAACGTGTATCGATATGTACACCGAAGCAAAAGGAAAGTAATCTTCAAAGGTATACATTGAGGTTCCAGAATTACTCTAATGCATGGTCTTCAAATATAATCTATCAACCGCAGCGCTACATTCAATATAAAAAAATATCCAGTGTTTTATTTAAATCTGTAAAATTCTAATAAATTTTACTCCGCTATCGACAAAAAGAATATGATATTCCATTAATTTTTTTTTTGTTGACGAATCTTTACTTAATAAAAAAAGACTCATTTTTATATAAATTTTAATTTATTCTTTATTTTTTCTTCTTTATTATTCGAAGTTTATGTAAATGTCACTTATATAGTAGAAATCCATTCTATCAGTAACATTTTCATTTATGTAAATTTAACGATATGGTTGAAATTTATGCGTTTTACATTGTCCTAAGCATTTGTCTGTGCCTGTACACAAGATATTTCATTGAAAATTTGCTGAAATGAAACTTCGAAGCTCATCAAAGCTTCATGCAATTTCAACAATCTTTTACGTTCTAAATTGTGATATTTTCTAAAGATTGTCGCCGGTGCATACCACCAGGATGTTCCATCGGTCACATAGAATTGGCGGCGGCTCACAATTTTTACTTTCTCGTATACGAAGAATAGAGAAAGTATTGTAATCGTGAAAATATTCGAACTCAATATTTTGACAAATTCCAACGCTTCAGATATTCATGAATTCGAAAAACACGTTTTTTGAAAAATGCATGCACGTATGTGGCAAATATAATTCAAAAACACTTTGAGCTAGATAGATGAAATCCAACTGTTTCGAGAAAAACTTAAGCAAATGCTTGTTCATAATGTATTTGATCTACGAGGATTCGAATATGTAGCACATAGTGATCATCTACAAAAATCGCCGCCATAGACGTAATTATAAAAAAGAATCTAGGGATCACCTAACAGTAAATGACGTAATCCAGCCAATTGGCTTCCTTTTATGCACTTAATTCCCTACTCTCTAATTTTCTAGATTTCTAGTTATAACATTCATCTCGTCTCCATTGTTTCAGTTACCATTTGTCACAATGTGAGCTACTCTAAATGTCGGTGAATTCAGGCTATATATAATTTCTGACAGATGAAGAAAAACAATCTTATGCATCCGTTCGAAATCACTCGGTAGGTAAGTTGCGAATAATAAGAGTAACCAGATCAAATTTACAAGTTACGAAGTGACATCACATTGAGATGACGCTACTAATTTACATTTAGGTTTTCTACTTTTAATTAATTAATCTCGCGCCACAAAGAATCGCAAGAATATTGTTAAATGTTTGCCAACTTTTTTTCAGTTTTAATTCGATCTCTCTTGTAATATGCAACTTATGTTCATTCTTCAATGATTTTTGTATACTCAATAATCGTATTTTAACGACTTTAACAGCACTCTTACGAATTGTAAAAGTTTCTCAAAGAATATGTAAAAATGTTGTAAATGAAAGAAATACAGTTTTAAAATCAAGTTGCATTACATTCTTGAACTTCACCACACATACAATAGCTTACAGAATATTCTAGTAATAGTGAACTTGTGATCAAATAATTTGATATTACTTATTTGTCACTTTCAGCTACCAGGACATAAACATTAGCATGCGTAAGCGCCAAAGACTTTTGATGAATTGAACAAAACGTTTGGCATTTTTATTTTTTTAAAAATTAGCTTAACTTTCATAGATGCATAACTTTAAACAATACCTTAATCTTTTCGCTTCATCTTCTGGAAGGTTAAGTAACACCACAGTTTCTTTCAGACGTTTCACTACTAGTGGTTTCAGAACACTCATGTTCTTCAAATTAACGAAGCCTCCAGTCGCTATCAACAATCGTTTAGCTTTAATAGTCCCTTTTGACTCAGTTTTGACCTGAGTTGGGAAACAGAAAAAAAAAAAAGAAAAAAAAGAACGTGAAACTTACATTCATTCAGTTGTCAAATGGATAAGATCTAAGTGTATATAGTTAGAAAAAATACAGTTTATTTATATTTCGGAGCGTTGTATAGAAAAAGAAATTCAATAAATTAGCAATTTTTTTTTCAGTTTTTCATATATTTTCTATAGTAACTTTCCGCTTAAGAAGAGGAGAAAACGCATTAATTATTGCTCACATTAATTACTTTTAAATGTAGATTTCAGTAATTTTGAATGTTAAAGGAGATTTTCTTTCGTATTTATGCATAATATCTTGAATTCTTAAGCACTTCCAATCCTAAGAACAGTCAGCCAGGCTGAGTCACCGGTGCTTCTAAGCTCGAAGAACAGATATTGAAACAATCAGCTGAATTTGAATTCCGATTCGAAAATATATTAATCTTTGTAATTAATGTTCCAGAAAACTAACAACGAAATTTCTTTCAAAAGTTTCACAAAATATTACTATAAGATTCCAGTTTAAAGTTTAATTATCTAGTTTCTTTCCGCTGATGAAGATTCTAATTGCTATTAATAATTAGATTTTATTTTCCTTACCGTCTTTATTTTAAATTTGAGTTGGAAATTTAACTAGCATGCTTTTAGGGTGAAGTTTCAAGAAGACTGAATTTAAAAACATCACCAAAAGCTCTATTTTAATCACGCCAATAAGAAACAAACATAAAATAAAGGCGCGAGATTGAAATTTGTCTTGACGACTTAAAGGCGTCTTACATAAAAATGTAATTGCATAGAATTTCAATTATTGAAAAGAAGAACTCTTGGAATTTCTGGAGAAAGCCTTTAATATTATTTAGTCTGAAAAAATGTTTTTTTTTATTTCTATTTTTTCTCCTCAGAGTACTATCCGTTTACTTAAAATTAATGACCCGCATGTTGTTATAGGGGTACAGTAGTGTAAAAACGTTGTAATTAGATTCTTGAGTAGAATATTAAAACTAAGTTGCAATACTGGCACTATTTTTGCCAAAAGCCCGCACAATGAATCTGTGTTCTTAACTACACCACGATTCCATTTTAATCTATCTTTAACTGAATATCAAAAATTCAATTAATACTACATTTTTTTCTTATCTTTTCTAATTTCTTGTAGAATTTGTTGTTTATAGAGCCTCGAAGAGCCAAATTATTCAACACATTGTAATTGTATCTATTAAAATTGAAATGTGTTTAAAAAGCAATTGAACACACACAAAAAATACTCTTTTTCATTCGATAAATTAAATGGAATAAAAATAAAATTAAGTAATGATAGAATTTCAGCACAGAGATACGGTGCTTAACATAACTGATATTTAAGACGGATCGAGATATCAACTTATATGTTTTCTGCATTGAAACAGTACAAAGCCTCTTTTATTAGGCTAAATAAAAGCTTTCTTAACATTAATAGTTTAAAAAGGATTACGTCTCTTATTTTTCAAACATTGTATTTAAGCTTTTTGTGGTACTTTTCCGTTAGCCAGGCGCAAATGTCGCCACTTATGAACTAATGCCAATTGTAAACATTGTGGCGTAAAAAATTTGGCGAAATTCTACATTATTTGGCGATTTTTTGTTTGCGCCCAGCCAACGGAAAAGTACCCTTTTTGTTAATGGTAGACCACAAAATTACACACATTTCCGAGAATGTTTAAATATGCTTCGAATAATAAATTTCCAAATTATTCTCTGTACTAAATCATAAGTTAAAAAGTTTTATCTGGTAAATTTTCGAAAGAATTTGTGTTTCATTAATAGAATATAATTTTTTTGAAAAAGAATCCTACACACAGATCATGCTATATTTTGTAAAGAAATTCAAAACATTTTTCGGTGAACTTTTCAAAAGTCATTTACATAGATAAAAAAGAAAAAGAAATACCACATGAATTCCATCACTTTGTGTCTCGGTACCGCAAACGACACTGTCTATAATATGGCAACCCTGCAGACGGGCCACTTTCTTTTGAGCTGCTACAAAATTCCTAGGACTGATGTGACCTCCTCCAGAGTCGTCCAATAACGCGATTTCCTCATCTTTCAAATTCAAGTAAGGATATCTGAAAATGTTATAAAAGCGAAATTTCTTATCCAGTTCAACAGGCAATTCACAATCTCATAAGATTAGCATATCGTTTATAGCCAATTAATAAAATACATTTCTGCTAAAAACTTCCGTTTTTTTTTTTGTTTTTTTTTCTGTTAAACTGCAAATACTGCAAAAAAAAATTATATTTACAATTGAATTTTTTTTAAAAAACAAAAAGACTATTATTGTTTGAAAGTAGTAGCAAGAAAGCTGCACAAAGGATCTTTTCCTTTTCTGGGTCGTAAAATGCTTTCAATATAAATCATTTAGTACAATGATTGCTAGGGTACTAGATTCTTCAAACTTAATAATAAGAGTTGCCTCCATTTCTTGGCAAAATATAAAAGTAGCGAGTAAAAACAAAAGTTCTGTTAAGAATTAATTATCTTTCAATTCATAATAATCGTTTGCATGGATTTATGCTACAACTATATATCATTGCACTTATATATAGTTGTTATATATAGTATAATTGAGAAGAAATAATAAAGTAAATAGAGCATATATAGAATATGTCCAAAAGAAATAGCCGTGGAAGCGTTATGTCTAACCGCAGTAAATTAATCCTTTTTTCTCTTATGCATGAAGTGGCTCCCGATTCTACAAGTCCCAAAACAATCCCTCCGCCATGGCAGATTAAAAGTTATACTCATTTTCTTTTCTGACAAAGAACCACTACTAGTAGACAGACTGGAACGAAAAGAAACAATTAACGCTCATCACAACATGTTGTTGAGACTTAACGGGACATCAAAAATAACCGCAAAAACTAATTAATGGGTGAAGTGCTACCGGAGGATAATTTCAAATTATAGCAAGCCTTAGTAACTTAGTAAAAAAAGAATTTTAATAGGAAGTCCAGAAGTATCCTGAATGTAATAATAACAAATCTCTATGTAGCAGCTACATATTCGGTCCTTTAAAGAAATCACTGAAAAGCAATATTTCACAGTGAGAGAGAAAAGATAAACACCGTGGAAAAGTGGACAATTCTGCAATCTAGGAATCTGTACAATCACTTCATCCATTCTATTTCTGCTCTTTTGGATTATATATTAATATAATGGCAATTATTTGTAAATATCTGTTACACTTGAAATCTAACATTCTTTAGATATAAATATGATTTTCAATATATTTAGATACACCTATATTTTCACGCTTATGTTGTTGTTACTTAAGATACTTGTCATAGATAAGCCCGCTGATGAAGTCAGCGATTCAGGGATTTTCTGCCGAATTTGTGCAGTAGCTTCTAAGGGTAAAGGTCTCTGAGCACCCGAGGGCAGAAGTCTGACTTCTAGCTGATATGAAAATGACACTCACACTCGCTTGCACACACCCTTTTTATAAGGGGGCTCTTTCACACACCTCACAGATAGAACACAGGATAAAGAACAACCATGCCCAAACCCGGGACGCCCAGATCACGGAGGAGACGCGCTACCCCTAGGCCAGGACGCCGGCTTTTACTATTATTGAAATTATAAATAGAAATTTTTGTTTTATCAGGAAACTATTGGGACTTTTTCAAATCAATATTCACCTCTTTCTGAATGTCTCTGAATTTCCCGCCATCTCCACCAGAGGCACTTTGTGCACAGCGCCACTTCTGAGGCAACTCTGAATGAAGCCACCATTTTTAGGTCCAGAGAAGAGACAGCCAATAGGCTCATAAAAGTTAATTCCTATGGAAATAAAGATACTGTTAAATTTAGCTGAAATTCAAACTATAAGATGTGTAAAAGAATTTCATAAATGAAATATAAAAAACAAAAGTGTAAATTAGATTTTGGTTTTATTAGTTACATTCCACCTATGAAGAAAGATGAAGAAATATTTCAATAAAAGAAGAAATAAGATCTTTCAAAATTCTAGATTGCTCAATTGTATATCGTTTTAAGTCGTTATATGCAGAATTGTGCTTAAAAATTGATAAAATGTGATCAAAATCTGAGAAAGATAAATTGACAAGTTTCTTATGCTTTTGTAGGAACAGATTGTGAGTAACGCAACTCATCATCGCAAGTTATTGTGGTTCACACGTAACTAAATATTATAAATAATTATTAATGTTTTGTATTTGTTTAATTGTTATAATTGTTCATGTTTGTTTTTGAAGTAATTGCATCAAAAATATTTTATATATTATTTTTGTGTTAAATGAAACTATTTTTCTGCTGTTGCATCTGGCAACGAGATTTATTATTGTAAAAATAAATAGAACGAGTGAGATGCTCGCCGTTGCTTGGATTTGACATAGTTGTGTTTTTATTTTAATTTCTTTTAAATACTTTAAATCGTTGGTCGTAATATCCTAAAATAAGAAATGTTTATTTTATGTATCGAGCGTTTACAATCTGCACATTAAAACGCAGAGTCATACGCCGATAAAGTGGTGACCCTGAAACAGGACTGCAATAGCGACCAGCGAAAAACACGAACCGAAACTAAGTGCAGCGGATACTGCATCTAATGGTGAAGTAGCCAAGGTTAGTGTAATAATTCCTCCATTTTGGACTGAAAAGCCAGAAATTTGGTTTTACCAAGTGGAGGCGCAATTTTCTATTAGTGGTATTAAATCAGAGGAAACAAAATTTCATTATTTAATTGCGCAGATGGAACCAAGATTTGTTGAAAATTTATGGGATACAGTAACAGATCCTAATGAAAATAAATATACCGCTGCGAAAGAGAGATTGCTGAATACCTTTAAAGAAAGCGAAAATAGACGTATTCAGCGTCTCGTGTCAGAAATGGAGTTAGGCGATTTACGGCCAACTCAACTACTTAAAAAAATGCGTAGTTTGGCGACAGATGGGATTTCCGATAATGTGTTGAAAACTCTATTTCTTCAAAAAATGCCAGATTCCATCCGAAATATACTAATCGTCAGCAATGAAGATATCCGAAAACTTGCCGAAATGGCTGACCGTATTGTAGAAATGCATCCGAATCGGGAAATATATGCTACATCTAGAGGTGATATACAGCAGGATAGTGAAATAAATAGTTTACGTTCGCAGATTGTTTCTTTAGAGAGTAAAATCAACCGCTTACAACTTGAACGCAGTCGTTCAAGGAGCAGAGCTGCTAATAAAAACAATCGGGGACGCAGCGCGTCTCGTAAACGATTTAATCCTGCTGGCAAGTACTGTTTTTTTCATTATAAATTTGGAGCAAAATGTTACCCTGATAAATGTAAACAACCTTGCGAGTGGAAAAATGCAAATTCGGGAAACTAGCATCAGCAGCAGACTTAACGGCGAGTTCTGCTGCGGAAGTAATTCAGGATTGCCGTAAATACCGTCTATTTGTCTTTGACAAAACAACGGGTTTGCGTTTTCTTGTGGACAGTGGAGCTGATGTTAGTATTATTCCCAATACCGCAAAAAAAAAATTTCAACTAGTGACTATAAATTATATGCTGCAAATGGAACTGAAATTGAAACATATGGAACGAAAGTATTAACCCTTGATTTGGAATTACGTCGTGAATTCCAATGGCCTTTTGTCATAGCAAATATCAAACAGCCAATTTTAGGAGCAGATTTCCTAAATCGTTTCCATTTGTTAGTTGACGTTAAGAATAAAACATTAATTGATGGAATAACTAACCTCTCTACTCAAGGTAAAGTTGCACCTGCCTTAAACGTCAGTGTAAATACAATGTACAGTGCCTGTAAATATTCAGATTTATTGTATTTGTACCCATCTATTACAAAACCTAATTTTTTTATTTCTGATGTAAAGCATACTGTAAAACACCACATAGAAACTAGGGGACCACCAGTGTACTCTAAAGCAAGGCGATTAGATCCGAAGAAATTAGAAACTGCCAAACAGGAATTTAAGTTTATGCTGGACAATAATATTATTCGTCCATCTAAATCAGAGTGGGCCAGTCCACTGCATATGGTCTCGAAGAAAGATGGATCTTTCCGACCATGCGGAGACTACAGAAGATTGAATGACCAAACACTCCAAGATAGATATCCAATTCCTAGACTCGAAGATTTTCAGCACATTTTGCCAAACAAAGTCATATTTTCTAAAATTGACCTTTTTAAGGCCTATTTTCATATTCCTGTTGCAGAGGAGGACAAGAAAAAAACGGCTATTATTACTCCGTTTGGACTTTACGAATTTAACAGAATGAGTTTTGGTTTGCGGAATGCTCCGGCAACATTCCAAAGATTTATTCACGAAGTATTTCGAAATTTAGACTTTGTGTTTCCTTATTTAGATGATGTATTGATAGCCTTCTAGTGCAGAAGAACATCGCTCACATCTCAAAATTGTTTTTCAACGCTTAAATGATTACGGCTTCGCATAAATGTCAGCAAATCAGTTTTCGGAGTTGATTCACTAGAATTTTTGGGCTATAAAATTTCGGCTAAAGGATCAAGGCCCCTGCCTGAAAAAGTAAAGGCCATATTAGAGTATCCAGTGCCAAATACCCTCCAAAAATTGCGTACATTTTTGGGTATGCTAAACTTTTATCGTCCATACATAAAAAATGCTGCGGAAACTCAAGCCCCTCTTCATGAATTTTTAAAAGGTGCCAAAAAGAAAGATCAGAGAAAAGTGCCTTGGAGTGAGGCAACTGTAAAATTATTTGAAAAATGCAAAATGGATATAGCAGAAGTTGCAATGTTGACATATCCAAATTCCGATTATCCTCTGTCTCTTCACACAGACGCATCGGATTTGGCTATAGGAGCAGTTTTGCAACAACACGAACCTGATGGGTTGAAACCTATCGCATTTTTTTCAAAAAAGTTAAATGTGGCACAAACCAATTATTCGACGTACGATCGTGAACTTTTGGCTATTTATTTGTCCGTAAAACATTTTAAGCATTATTTGGAAGGTAGAGATTTCCAAATCTTCACTGATCATAAACCTTTAGTTTTTGCTTTTAAGCAAAAGAACGACAAAGCGTCGCCAAGACAGTTGAGACATTTACAGTATATTTCTCAATTTACCACAAATATATGTCATGTAAAGGGTCAGGAAAATATTGTCGCAGATACATTATCGAGAATTGCTAATGTTAACCTGCCAACTATAGACTATGATGAAATTGCTGACGCCCAAACTGATGATGACGAACTGAAACAACTGCGACTTTACAGTAAATCCTTGAAATTTAAGCAGTGTCAACTTCCATCCGGAAAATCTTTATGGTGCGACACATCTACATCAAATGTTAGACCTTTTATTCCAAAGCCTTTCCGTATGCGGATGTTTCAACAAATCCATTGTTTATCTCACCCTGGAATTCGTACAACAGTTAAAGAAATGTCATCACGATTCATTTGGTCTTCACTGAAACAGGAAGTTCGTAACTGGACACGAGCATGTCTACATTGCCAAAAAAATAAAATTTCGCGGCATACAAAATCCGAATTTGGAACTTTTAAACCGCCTGATGATCGTTTTAGTGTAATTCATATTGATTTGATTGGGCCGTATTCTCCATCGGATGGATACATCTATTGTTTGACATGCATCGATAGACACACATCTTGGATGGAAGTGGTTCCTTTACGACAGATCACTGCTGAAGTTGTTGCACAAGCTTTTTACGAATGCTGGATAACACGATTTGGAGTACCTTCTCTCGTGGTTACGGATCGAGGAACTCAATTTACTTCAGAATTATTCAGAAAATTAGCAATCATTTGTGGTGTAAAATTACGGCATACGACGTCTTATCATCCCCAAAGCAATGGAAAGATAGAACGCCTACATCGCACGCTAAAAGCAGCCATTAGATGCCACAACTGTATTCGATGGACTGAGTCGTTGCCTACGGTTCTCATGGGTTTACGAGCTTCTCTTCGAGACGATTGTAGTTTTACAATAGCAGAAATGGTATTTGGTAAATCTATCAAATTACCTGGTGAATTTTTTGAAGATTCGAAAACTGTGTCCATTACAGATTCTTTTGTTGATAATCTGCGAAAACAGATGCAGTTAATAAAACCAAGAATACCCAAGCAAAAATGTAAACAACACATTTTTGTTCCACAAGATTTAAATACAACTACTCACGTATTTCTTAGGATTGATCGCGTAAAAAAACCCTTAGAACCGCCATATGAAGGACCATTTTTAGTATTACAACGAACGCAAAAATTTTTCACGTTATTAATCAAAGGTGAGCATGTAAATATTTCTATTGATCGAATTAAACCAGCCTATAAGTTAACACATTTTTACACTTCTGATGCTCCATTGCCATCAACTGTTAACAGTCCTGCATCTTGTGAACCCAAAAGAAGTGACTCAACTGAAAGGATGCAACATAAGAATGCATTAAGTGATTCAATAAAGGACGAGAAACTGCCTGCTTTAACCACACAAACACGTTGTGGAAGGAAAATAAAACGACCTGTGCGTTTTACAGACGATACATAAAATGTTGTTCTAGTGCATTATATTCATATTAAATTTAAATGTCATTTTTCATTTTTTTTTCTAATTAGCGTAACTTCGTTACTGTCAAGGGAGTGATGTAGGAACAGATTGTGAGTAACGCAACTCATCATCGCAAGTTATTGTGGTTCACACGTAACTAAATATTATAAATAATTATTAATGTTTTGTATTTGTTTAATTGTTATAATTGTTCATGTTTGTTTTTGAAGTAATTGCATCAAAAATATTTTATATATTATTTTTGTGTTAAATGAAACTATTTTTCTGCTGTTGCATCTGGCAACGAGATTTATTATTGTAAAAATAAATAGAACGAGTGAGATGCTCGCCGTTACTTGGATTTGACGTAGTTGTGTTTTTATTTTAATTTCTTTTAAATACTTTAAATCGTTGGTCGTAATATCCTAAAATAAGAAATGTTTATTTTATGTATCGAGCGTTTACAATCTGCACATTAAAACGCAGAGTCATACGCCGATACTTTCTATTTTTATTAAAGCTATTAACTGTATGATTAACTTTTCAAGCTGCAACAGTAGCTGTACATGGCTTTATTTACTGCTTTACATTATTTTAGATTAGTTGTATTTATTGATTTATACACATTTCATTTAACTGAAATTTCAAGAGTAAAAAGAAATCATCATCTTCTAAGAATATTGTTTGCAAATTTGGAGTTCTTTCAATTTGTTGGTCGATGAAGAAGCGGTCCTTTAGTAACGAACGATGAATTTTATTAAGCATGAAGAAACGAATGAACAGACAAGAAATATACAGCCGAGACGAACACATAGCAGCACACTACAACAAACAGTGGCCCACAAGTAGTAATCGGTAGTAATAACAATCACAGTACACAAAGCGGCCGGACAGAATTCAGCAGGAGGAGGGAATCTTCGTAGCTACTTTCTACAGTCTATTCAAACGCCTGCAATTCACTTCACCACTGTCTCCTCGCTTTAGCTGCATCCAACTGCCGACTCACTACTACACAACTGGCTATTCTTCACACGACTCGATGCTGCTTCTGCAATAAATTCCAGGACTCGGCACACAGATCAATTCAGCAATCACTTGTGCTCCACTCAAACACCTGCACTTCATTGGACTAATCCAACAAATCCGATGATGACTTGCTATGGGATTCCAAACCTCTCGTCGACTCCATACACGACTGTCTTCGGCTTGAGACTGTTGGTCTTTTATAGTTCCCGGAGGCGGAAAAAGAAGGTTCTGGAACAATAATTTATTTTGTAGCCAAAGTCGCGAAATTCGTCGCCAAGTTTGTCGCCAACCCCTGAGATCACTGATTCGGCATCCAACAGAGCTGACCGCAAAACGAACTTTCCAGTTATTGAACTAACCGTGTTGGGAAGCAACATTACAGATTTGCAACAATATGTTCCATCAGACTGGGGTCAGAAACTTTGAAATAAACACTTAATTCCCTCCGATTGACGGCTTAATGATAAGATCCAGCTTCGGTACAACGAAGATTGGACTCTAATCTGTATCCTCTACATATGTTAGCCTTATATATATTAGATTAACTACCGTGGATCAAACTTCCACATGTAGACAGGAATTAGGAAAGTGGGATCACAGCTAATATGTTGTCTTATCTGGATGGCTTAATACCTCGATTCAAAAGTACGAAGTCAGTTTTGTTTCGAAATCAGCTGCTGCCAAAGTGTATAATAATTTTTTTTTTTAAATCATGCAATGTAATTTTTATAAAATAAATAAGATGTGCAAAAAAAGGATGCATTACCTGATAATTTCTCCAGCTCTCTGTACCTGCTTATGGAGTGTAACGAAAGAATTTGGCATGCAGGCGCTTCGTCCAGAACGCGAGTGATCCGGCCTTCGTCATAATGGGCTCCGAAAATCTCTCGTTTTTGAAATTCGTCAGGCTGCAAAAAAGACCCGAATTCAGTTTTATTATCAAAGGATGACGTACTTTTATATAGTAAAATAATGCAAACAAAAGAGTGTATTCCATTCATGCTATACAGTTTCGTAACATTCGACGGTTTCTTCTAAATTAAATAAAAGCAGCTTTAAGCTTTTACAAATTAAAAACCTAAAAGCCAATAATTTAATAAATTTGTAGAAAATATAGAAATCTCAGTTCTCTTTTAATCGGTGCATCAAAAACGTTTTCTTTTAAAATAATTTTAAAAACAACGATTTTTTTTTCTTTGTTACAATAGAAACTTTCCGAAACCGTCTCAGAATCGAGGTCCCTGTTTATGCTTAGACTTGAATTTCAGCTTTAGCGTTCAATCTATATTTTTCGATTCGTGCTAATTAGATTGTATAATTCATTTAATTCTCCTTGTTTATGTAAATTTCAATATTTCACCTTTTGATTTTAACTCTTTGATTCTCCTGGTTTATTTTTTTTAAAAAAATTTTTGATTTTGGATAGTTGTCTCAAGTTATTTATGCTTTAAAACAATACTATTTTATAAGTACTATTTTATTAATGATCTACATTATGTAGATATGAATGCTACCAATTTATATATATATATATATATATATATATATACGGGTAATTATAGAGTATACTTGCTATATTTGAAAGGGGAATTTTAAGAAGCATGTTTGATCGAATTAAATGTGATAATTATTAAAAAAGAATCAATTTCATAAATTTATAGAAAATATAGAAATCTCAGTTCGCTTTTAATCGATGCATCAAAAACGTTTTTTACAAATTGTTTAAAGAGGCAGGTATTATTAAATTTAGAGAAATTCAGAAGATTAAATGGGCTGAACAGTTAGCGAGATTAGATGTCAATGGAACCCCCTAAGAAGATCTTTTATGGCTTATCCATTTAATATCGAAAAAGAGGCAGACCGAAACTTAGTGGACTGACTGCTTGGAAAATGACTTGAAAGCTATTCAAGAGACAAATTGGAAAATATTAACCAAGAATAGGATGATATAGAATGGAATTCCGAGAAAGATCAGGGGCCTTTCCAGGGTTGTCGCAACAGTGGAGAAGATGGTGATTAATTAAAATTGAGTTCTGAAAAGTAATCTATTAAGTAATGGGATAAATTAAAAAGCTCTGGTCTGAATGAAAAATGTGTTTCATCTTTTTAAGCATGAAATAAATTAAGCTAAACAGAGATGCACAAAGTTGGTATCTTACCGTTGGTTCGGCTGGCCCTACCAAGCACACTTTGACGCTCGGATTGGCTGACGCGTGCCTTGCAGCCGCACTCCCGAACATTCCGGCACCAATGACACACAAATCATAAACCATTTCGGCCATCTTTCAGATACAGTCTAAAAGGAATAATGTTGCTAACATCAAAACAGTTCAATTACATGAGATTCGTTAAAAAAATTAAATATTATTTCCTATAGAACTACAGTTTCTTTCTTTATTAAATCTGAAGAAATAATCCCATTGTCATGTTTTTCATTTTTTTACCATTACAAGAAAAACAAAATCGCCACACTCTTTAATCTTTCATACTTTGCAAAAAAAAAAAATCAATCACCACAATCACGCGGCAAATGCTCAGTTCATATCACCTAATATCTAGATACACGTTATACACTGTGATGCCACATCCCTTTCCACAGTGGTGTCAGCTCAGGTCATCTGACTGCGATTTAAAATTACGAAGTCCATCCCAAAATAGACCTAGTGTTGCTTTAAAGTGGGACGTTAATATAACTAAACTAAACTAAATCCAGTAACAAGTGAAAATTTATTCATTTTCAGTTGATGTTGGGAGAATAACTGTACCAATGCGTTCACGATGCAACTCTCTTATGATTATCTACCATATAGTATCAGAATGCACAAATTTCAGTGTTTAGTGTTTACAGCCTTTACACATCCCTATAATTTCCTTATCAACTTTACTGTTAGAACGTCTCATGTCCATCTTTTCGAACTTTTAAAATCCATTACATTTTATCCACTCATTTATATTTTTATAACATTTTGGAGTATTTTTTTATATTTTTTTACATCAGCCGTTTAGCAATGTTTTTTTTACATTTTTTGCATTGATATGACTTTAATTTGTATTGGCGGTTCTTCATCAATTTCATGATTCTCAACTCAAACTAAACCCAATATTATAAAATCCCACCAAATTGAAAGTAACTTATAGTAATTGAAAGTAACAAACTCACAATACAGTTATAATCACTAATTATCAGTTCAATCCCTTTTTTTTGCTACTGAGTTACCGAATTAGGATCGCAAAAAAATTACTTCAACAAAAGAAGATCATGAAATTTCTATTCATTCTAAATAAGACAGTAAATTGAAATAAATTTAAGCATTTAGAAAAATTTATTATTTTAATATACATATTTTATATACATACATATTTTAAATACATACTTTTATCAGTGTTCTGAAAAACAAAGATTTTTTTGCATTCCTATTAGTTTCTACTTTTTTGCCTTTATGACTATAAATTTTATTAAATCGAGATAAATTTTTCTCGAATGTACAACTGTATGCCACTTTTATGGAATAAAGATTTCATTGAGTGAATCAGTTAACTGAAAGTTAACTGAAGTTGATTTGCATCCATTATGTTTTATCATATCCTATAATGAGAAATTATGGAGAAACAAGTCAGGCTAAAATTTTAAAACAAAAACAGCCTTTAGAAACACAATTTTATCAGTAAACAAAAAGTAGAATTTCTTTTATTTTAATAACATTATCTGTTTTAATATTTAATTTATAATCACTTATTATAACTATCCAGCCATCCAGATGGATTCGAACATTGAAAGCAATGTTTTATCCCTTATGCTGTATTCCCATATATGTTTATATATATATATATAATCAAAAATATACACAATATGAAATTAAAACCTATTTCTGAAACAGTCTAAATTATTTCGGAAACGAAACTAAAAAATTAAAAATTAAAAAAAGTAGAAAAAGCATCATTGTATTTGTCATTTATATATATATATATATATATATATAATGGAAAAAAATGTTGATTGTTCATATCCCATTTGAACTATACAAATGACATTTCCGCCAGTTATCGGTAATTTAGTTAGTTTAGATGTTTTTAACTCAAGGTACAGATTTAGTCATGCTGTAACTCAAACAATGGATCTCAAATGGAGGACAACAAATTAAACCTCCAATTCAAATTCCAACATCAACCACAGGTGTAGGAATAGGATAGCTGGTGAGAAACAAAAATTTAAAGGAGATCCGTCGTGCATGTCAGTCTAATTCTGATTGGATCTGTCATAATGGATTAAATATCTGATGTTGGCGTGTTGAGAAGCTTTAACCCTTTGACTATTAAAGGGACATATACATCTCAACTTTAACATTTAAACCTTATCATTTTAAAATGTGTTTAAATAGTTATTAATAAAAATTGTTTTTGGAAGGTGACTATCAAATCCCATCCTCTGTTCCAAATATCATTTATTTAAATTTCGAATAAATTTGTTCTATTCAGAATCTATACACTTCACTTAAGTAGAAAATGAAGAGAAAAAGATATTAAAAAAATCATAGTCAAAGAATTAAAAAGTGAAATGACAAATCAGGAATCAGGAATCACCATGTGGCTACTTTTCATATCTATCACACAACCAAACATTAGTGGTGGATTAAATGTGTACTTGATCCATGTCCATGATGAATCTTCCCAGCAACCAATCTCGAAGCCGAATCCCCTCTTTGAATTCGAACTATTAAGACTTTCTTAAATTAATACAAAGATTAATAAAATAAGAGCATTGAAGTTATTTTTAGAAAAATAACAAAAGCAATGAATTGGTTCATATTTATAAATACTGACCTTGCACTAATTCAATGTGCTGATCTTCATTTCAATGGAAAGAATTCATTGATTAGTTCAAAACATTTAAAGACCGTACGAATAATAGTGAATGCAGAAATATTAAAGTGAATACTTCGTTCATCCACTTCTCTTCCTGTTTTGACGCTACATAGCCGCGAAAGAGAAAAAAAAACAGATTCTTCATTCATTGAAAATAAATACGAGGCATCTTGTTTCTCTGACTTCTGACGATATATGTTCACGTGACATTTGCTACTTCATCAAGGTCAGCCAGTTCAAAGCAGCTGTTTCTATCATTTTTAAATGGGAATTTCTGTTCTTTCAAACTTTTAATTGTGATTTCGACGGTCTGTATATTGAAAATTAAAAGATTGCTTTGAGACAATAAATCATTATTTTCTTGAAATGTAAGCCAATTGTTTGCAATTTATCGGTTAATAGAGTTAAGTATTTCTGCTGAAATTAATCCTACACTGCATCATGTAGCCATTTGACGGCACGTTTTTATTTCCATTTATAAGCTTCACATGACTGTTTCAAAGAACAAAAATGAGTGGTTGGAAATTCCTTTTTAATTGAATTCTGATAAACATTTGCAAAAAAACACCGATATATGGAAAGTGCGGAACTAGAATTAGATTTAAACTGGAAACTTAGAAAAGTATCAAGATGGCTGTTGTATGAATAATTTTACCATTAAAAATGTTTTCTTCGTAAAAAATATATTTTCAAAAAAGGGACTTTTATTTTTATTGCAGAATTGTTATAATGAGATTGTGTGACTGGAATATCGTTTAATTCAGAATCTAGCCAATCGACACATTTTAATTGTTTTGTTAAATTTTAATTCTAAAAAAATTAATTAATTTTAAAAAAAATAATTTTCCTAAATTATATGCTGCTATTCAAAACCCATTTTATTTTATTTATTTATTTGTAAAGATATAAAAGTTATGCATTCTAGGGTTAAAAGTTGTACTTAGTTGTGAACAAAAAAAATAAAAAGATAAAAATGTTTATTAATTATAAAGTTATAAAGTATTTTTTTAATTTATTGTGTATTTTTAATCCAAATAAATTTTAAATAAATAATGTCAGAATAATATTTAATCCAAAGAGGTATCTTATACTGTTGTCTATTTTTCAATCTGCCTTAATTGCCTTACTGTTTTTAATAAATTATCATGAAAATTCAGTCATGATTTCGTGAATATTTAACTCGTTCTATTTTTGTCGAGAACAAAATTTATTTATTTTTACAAATTGCAGGAAAAAAAATTTTTTACTAAAATTTGGTTTGATCATGGGTGAATATTTGCTTCCTTCAATTGTTTGATACATAACTTTTAAATCATTTCACGATTATATAAGAAACATGAAAGATTTTCAGTTCAGTAACAAAAAACTCTTTTATTTTAAGGAGTTATTGACAGAAAAATTATGTAATTTATTTCGATAGTTCCTGTGGTTAATTACTATTTCATTTCCTCGGTAGCAATGAATAGCCATCCTACATAGGGTGGTACAAATGGACAGAAGAGTAAAGCTATCTATAAGGTGATTTGAGATTCACATAGATTAGTTTTAGGAAAAGAATAAAATTTTGGCACTTTATTGATGTGAATTGAGCACCAAGTCAAAAATATTTTCTGGTGCATCATATGTACGATTCACATAAGAAGGGGGGGGGCATTCTTTCCAGCTTCAAATAAATGTCGATGAAATTTGGCTTTTAAATATTATGCTTTAATTTAGTAGCTAATTTTTCTTTAAAAATTTAGTAACGGAATTTTGCATTTCAATCTATAAATAGAAACTAGATAAAAATTTGCATTTTTACCAAATTGTTCTCTAAAATTTAAAATTTTACAAAAGTTCACATTCATGAAATCGATTTCCTGCGTGTGAAATTTGATTTCGAGTGATTGCAAGATGAAAGAAGGATGATAAAAACAAGTGACTGCCCTTTTATCTTTCTCGTATGCGAAATATACAAGGAAGAAATATTGTTAGAAAAAAAATCAGTTACGAGATTTGGACGAATTTCAGAGTTCTAGATCTTCCTGAGAATTAAAAACACGCACACTTTTGAGATTGCGTATGTCTGCTTTTTTGTCTAAGAACACGTTAACTCTTTAAAGGGTCATTTTTTTCTAGTCATATTATGTTAAAATATTTTTAGGCGTGAAATTAGAATAAGAAAAGGGATTCGTTTAGCTTATTAGATAAATTTAATTTGATTAATTAATAATTAAGTAACAAATCAAGACACGTCATTTTGTGTGAGATAAAGAACTGAAGCATCTAAGTTTCTGTCTTTCTAAAAACAATTTGTCAGAACATATGCCAGCCTACATAAATTCATACAAAGATTGATAAATTTGGTGGGAAGCATACTTCCCACGGCCTTAGAAAAGGTTAAATCAAAATCGTAAAGAGCTAGACAATTAAAATTTAGTATGCAGCGATTTGGTGTAAATGCCTCTATATCAAAATTTTAGATTTTTATAATATTTTAGACGAAATACGACAGCAATATGACTATCCCTCCATATGCCTGTGGGCACGATAACTCAAAAATGTAAGGAGGTAGATGGATTTGTATCAGTATAAGAGGTTTTGTTAGGATGAAGCAGAAGAACAATTCTTCTGCAATATTTGTATGCGGATGACAACGTTTTCCTCATTCCAATCAACTCACTCTCTTACTCTGAACGAGTCCTAAAAGGTATAACTGTGTGCTTTTGATAGTGAAATGAAAATACTGTATGGTCTTCTTTTATTTTTCTTTCATTTATATGTGTGTTTGAGGAGTGTAATGGACATTCTATCTAAAAGGACAATTACCAGGATCTTTAAAAAAATAACAAGAATGCGACAACTCAAACATGCAATGATTTAAATAACTGAATTTTGGCATATGGTCTTGCGACCAAATGCGTGCCAAATTTTGAATCTAACAGGGCGAAAGAAAAAATTCAAAATACCTGCTGGATATTATAAGAAACACAGAATGCTTCATGTTACGTTAATATGCAAAAATTGTCAGTTGCACTTTCCTGGCACTTAAACTTATTAGCTGGGATTGGTGAATTCTGTGATACCACAAGAAGAGACATACTCTTAAGAGGTGAAGACATAAACAAAATGCACCATATTATTATAAGAGAAAAAAATAGAGGGAAGAATATACCCACTTATAATAAAAAATTGTGTTATAGAATTACAAGCAGAAAACAGTAATAGTTTATGGAATTATTATTAAAATTATGTTGTAAAAGAAAAGTATAATATATTTTCACCACGCATCTTTTATTTAGTTTACGTATATACAAGCAAGTTTATCTCCAAAAAAACATAAAATTAAATATCTCGTTTTTTAAAAAATACCATAATAATTTTTAAATAATTAATAGCAAACTAATTACAAAATTTAAAAAATAATATATAAATAAAAAACATGATTACAATAAATAAAAGCGAAATACGCATTGACTAGATATTTAATAATGAATAATTTCATTTTAAAATGCTTATAATAACATAAAGCATTTAAATTATCAATTTAAAATATTTGATCTATGATCATTTTAACATTTAATTACAGATAAATATCAAAGTTTGCACGTGTAATACTATCAGAGGCATTCCTTACAAAAAATATTCATTTCTTGAAATATTCACTTTAAAATATTAATGCCTTACTAAAACCAGTTTAATCCCCCTTTGTATAAGCAAAATCATTAATAATTCATTTAATAAATAAATCAGTAATAAATCATTTAAAGAAATATAAGTGAAAACTAAGCGAGACTTACTTCCTTGCAATTTAATAATTTAGCAGATATAACTGAAAATGACTGGCCATTCGGAGAACTGCTTCGACTAATAATTATCTCGAATGAATCATTTTCAGAGTCTGCTCTTTTTTACAAAGACATCGTAGTGATAAGGTACGTGATATGATTAACAATAGCTAAGCGATCATAAAATCAAAGGTATTTTGATAAATAAAGGAAAATGTTCACCTCAAAACCTTTGTGTTCCGCCATCTGTCGAAACTGGTTTGCCCTTTTTAATAATTAGCATCAAAAATTGCAAAGCACATAGAAACAAATATTTACTCGAAATTTTTAACTAGAATACCCTTTTATTAACACTAGCTGTGTAATATCCTTTAAATGAGTGTAAGGAATGAAAATAAATAAAAATTTTAAAAAATAGAATCGGATTTAAACATAATGTATTATAATACATTAGTTTTGCTTATAATTATCTAAAAATCTAATTTTTTAATGTAAAATTTTGCTGTTTATAATTTTTATATTTTTCTATTACGAATCATGAATGCAGCTAGTAACATATTTTATCGATCCATAATTAAATTTTCCCAAATTTATCGCAGAAAGACAAAAATGTAAATGATGCAAATATGCCTAAGTGTACAGCGTAAGATTAATATTATATATTTTATTATTATATATAATATTATGATGAATAATTATTTATAAGAAAGACATCATAAAGATCCATATATTCAATTTTTGATTAATTGAGAAAAGAAATGTGTCAATAGAAATGCTTCTAAAATTGGAAAGGGTTGAGTTCCTTTGTAGTCTTTTTTACCTAAAAAAATAAGTAAAACAATAATAAAAATTATTGTTTGTATTGCAGGTATTATTTTCCCTAAAAGTTTTTCATTTATTTATAGAATGCCAGATAACACATAGTAAGATCATATTTTTCTTAAAATCTCATTAAAACGAAAACTTGTAGTTTTATATAATAAAAAAAATGAAACTGGATTGAAACTTTAAAAAGGATTGTTAGATGCAAAGTATTCCTATTCGCAGCACAGGATAAAGGAAACTAATATAAAAGAATAATTTATGGGGGAAACGTCTAATACTAATTGTGTTCAAAACCTCTGTACGTCGCAGCAAAACTTGCATATAATTATATCGAGATATATCATAAGCATCAGAATAAAAATGGTTGTTTCGGTTTTCTAATACCTTTCTGATACAAACTTAATCACTCATGGAATCTATTACTGATTCAAATAATTAAATTTCCAATCAATTAAGTCCATTTTTCCCTCTCTCTTGTGGAGTATTTTTTCCCTCTCCTTTCTCATTCTTAAGGATCAAAAAATGTTTTTTGAGTCATTGATTCTCACATTTTTTCTAGGAAATTATTTTTATACAAAAACTTGATCTATTAACTGTCAAAATTATTTTTGAAATTTTTGGCCTGGTAAGTGATGTATATAAGTACAAAAATCTGTGTAACAATATAATTCTATTCAAATTATGTTTTGTTTTGAAAATATTTAATATTTTTGAAAAAGGGCATCGTTATAAAATGATCAATAAAACCATTTCGATAAAAAAAAAAAAAATCTGAGTGAGTAGCAGATCGTTACTATGACCTCTAAATTACGTATTTATGTACGACATTTCATTGCAATACAAAAATATAATGCTTCAATTCTGTTCCGTTCAATTTACAGAAGAATTTCAAATTCGTTCGCTTCTTGTACACTTTCTGCTATAAACAATATTGACTGTTATATATAGACTGAAACTTAATGTCAGGAGTACCAAATATATTTTTGACGCCGAGTGGTGTACGTAAAATTCCGAAACCCGTAAATGGAGGATCGTGGCAACTAATGGATTAAATATTCACCGAAAGAACCAATCACTGACTTAAACATATTATTGTAGTTAATAAATCCATTGCAAATATATTAAAATTCATATTATTAAATATATTGGAACACTTCATCAGTTCGCCCATCTCCAGAACCAAAAAGTGTGTTTTCTTTTTCGAATTCTCGATATTTTATGACAAATATCAAATAACATGTTTTGTTTTATAGTTTAATTAAATTTCAGGTCAAAATACAAATTTCTTGGCAAATATATGAAACCATTGCAGGTATATATCTTAATTAATACAGAATAAAAAAGATTACAAATACTATTTTCCCCTCGAACAATTTTTTAAAGATGATTTTTTTCATTCTTTGTTACAAAATCAAGTAACATTCCAAATCACTCAGGATTATCTAAATGATCATTTTCTTCTTTCCAAAGCAACTTCCCAGATTCTTTCTGGTAATATCACTGGTAAGTAGCCTCAAAGAGTCCTTGCGAGAGTTCTGAGTCCCACTTCCCAGTGAGACTGAAATGGGCGGCGATTCTACCAACCTCGTCTGAAAATTTGGCTCCCTTTCCGTTGCCGGCGACGGCCACAGTGACAGTGGGCGACACTCGGTCGATATAAGGCAGGCCGGAAGGTGTGTTGCAGGTAACGCAAGTGCGCCTACTCAAACTATTGAAATTCAAGCCTGAAGAATAAGGTAATAAAACTATAGTTAATTTCTGCATTGGTTTTGATTATGTTGAAATATAATACAGGATACATCAAGAACTGTATTATAACACTTTAATAAAATAAAATTCTTTATTGTGCGTTTGTATTAAACTTAATTATAACTAACATAATCATACATGTCATGGATTTAAGAAGATCTTATTGCATGTAAGAAGTTAATTTGAGTGCGCTGTGTCAATATTTTGTGTTATGTCATTACGTTTATGTGTCATTAATGACGGAGTGTCGCACATTTGCATTGTTAATGCTAGCTCATGTGCAATTTTACAAAGAAGATTTAAGATGTGACGTTTCTAAAATTATAACTAAGAAAGTGCATTTTTTTTATTCGGTATCTTCTGGATATTCCTTGTAAATGTCATAAATGACACATGGGTTTAAAAACTTTTATGAATTATTAATGTTGTGTAAGGCTTTGCATCCAATTCGAGCCACAATTGATGCTCAACATCAGCAATATTTTCGAACTTAAAATATCACTCTAAAATGAACTTCAGACTCTTAAATGTTAAATCTATCTATATTCTCTCTCAATTCACTAGACAATAACTAGAGCATATGTCAACATGTGAAGAGCATTTTGCAGAAAATCCCTCTAAAATCGGGTTTGAAAAATTCAGGTGTGTTTATATATTTTGCTTGTTTCGTCTTTTCCGGGAAGCCCGGGACTCAACGGACAAGAACTTTGTTCCACAGATGTTCTAATTTTCTGAAATGTTGCTGGCAATTTTGCGTTTCATTCTCTACATAATATTACAAATTATAACAATGCATATAATATGAATTTAGAAAATTAACCGTTAATGAGTAACTTAATTTTAAGCATAGATTTTTTTAATTTATTTTTATTTATGTTAAATATTATTGTATTCATTAAATTATATTATACTATTAAAATAAATGTGATGAAAAATTCCATGCCATTTTTTAAAGAAAAAAATGAATTTGAAAAAGTTAGTCTGAAGTCATAATAGCGGATTGTGTCTACTTTATAGATATATAATAAGACATTTAAAAAAAAATATTATATATCTGTAAAAGAGGTAAAAAAAGATCTTACTATATATCTAAAATATTAAAAAATTATAATTACTTTAGAATTTTTTGCTTTATCTCGAAAACAAACCAAAGTAAAGAAAAAAAATTGCAACATTACGACATTTTAACATTAAATTTTGGCTGATAGATTCTAAGTGCCTGTGGAAAATTGTTTACGAGTTTAGGTAAAGATATTGACTTCTTAGAAAGTTGAAAAAGAAACAATGAAATGTATATTGTCGCGTTGATTCTCTATATCTATTAATATTGTCTATGTTTCAGCTTTTGTTTTGTTCCGAATGGCAACGGTGTTAAAAAAGATGTATATGTAGTTTGGAATTCATTAAAAGAGGTTGTGTTTACTTTTGAGAATGGCTTTGAGTTTTATATTTACGCCATAAACAAATGCCCTTTCATCCAAGAAATCGAAAGCAGAGTCTTTAATGAAAGTATCTGAATAAGAATATTATCTGATTCGATGTCAAACCGTGACATATATGGTTTACCAAGGAAGTAAAATGCAATTGTTCATAGGATTATGCGTGTTAACGAGGTGATCAGTAAATTTGATCTAAAAAATCAGTTTGTTATTTTTATTATATCTCCGAAAAATCGGGCTCTATCTAAATGACTTACCGTAGTTGTCAGATCTAATGCTGAAACTACAGAGTGGCATGCGTAGCAGTAGTAATGACTTAACTACCAATCAATAGAAGATTTGCTGGGAAAAAAAAACTACTCTATCTGATTTTCAACTTCGAAAATAATAGGCGGGTTAAAAAGAAGTACAATTTTTTGTCAGATTGACTTTTGTGATTCTGCAATAACTTAAATAAAATTTTACTACTAATTATGAGGTAAAAATCTTGAAGAAGTAACATAAGGTTTTAATTAGTTCAGTGCTCCGTAATATCCATCACCATCATTCTCACAATACATTGTAAAACAATTATTGAGAAAATTCTAAACAAGTAATAACATGGAAAAATATCTTGCGGATTTGAACTTTATTCAGAAAATTCCACTTGATTTCAAAATATAAATCTTCTATCTATCTTTGCAGGAAAAAATTGTGTACTATGTTTAGTTCTCCGTTCAATATATCTAATATATAAAATTCTCGTGTCACAGTTTTCGTTGCCATACTCCTCCGAAACGGCTTGACCGATTTTGATGAAATTTTTTGTGCTTATCCGGTATCTATGAGAATCGGCCAACATCTATTTTTCATCCCCCTAAATGTTAGGGGTAGTCAATTATTAATTAAAAACTAACTTTCCCGCCAAAAAAATCTTCCATTTTCCCACCGCCAACTTTTCCGCCAAAAAAATCTTCAATTTTCCCCAACGCCAAATGATTTAGGCTTTAGTTCTTTTTTTCTCCCAACAGTAATGAGGCTAGGGTTAAGATTTTTCGGCGGATTATTTCAAACGATTCTGTTTATTTTCTTAATGTTTTATGCATTTAAAATTAAACATTGTTAATTAATCCATGTTTCAGATTCATTCTGAAGTACTTTTGAATTAAAATAGCACAGAATAAAGGAAATTAAAAATGTCTAATCTTCATAGCGTTACCCCAACTGGCGTAGAAAAATTCACGCATTTGCGTTACGTAAAAGGCGAAGAAAATTCACGCATGCGCACTGTGTTCTGATCGTTGGCATGGCAACCATTATCAACGGACGATTTAAATTACTTTTAGGTTAGTTGTATGCTTTTGTAAGTAAATTGTATTTATGTTATATATTTTTTGTATATGCTTATAGTTTTAAGTACATCGTTTTTTAAGTAGTTTTTTTTAACCTGTTTACAATGATTTAAATTATTTTTAGGTTAGTTGCATGCTTTTGTAATTAAATTGTATTTATGTTAGTTATATATATATTTTTTATATATGCTTATAGTTTTAAGTACGTCGTTTTTTAAGTAGTTTTTTTTAACCTGTTTTCAATGATTTAAATTATTTTTAGGTTAGTTGCATGCTTTTGTAATTAAATTGTATTTATGTTAGTTATATATATATTTTTTATATATGCTTATAGTTTTAAGTACGTCGTTTTTTAAGTAGTTTTTTTTAACCTGTTTTCAATGATTTAAATTATTTTTAGGTTAGTTGCATGCTTTTGTAATTAAATTGTATTTATGTTAGTTATATATATATTTTTTATATATGCTTATAGTTTTAAGTACGTCGTTTTTTAAGTAGTTTTTTTTAACCTGTTTTCAATGATTTAAATTATTTTTAGGTTAGTTGCATGCTTTTGTAATTAAATTGTATTTATGTTAGTTATATATATATTTTTTATATATGCTTATAATTTTAAGTACGTCGTTTTTTAAGTAGTTTTTTTTAACCTGTTTTCAATGATTTAAATTATTTTTAGGTTAGTTGCATGCTTTTGTAATTAAATTGTATTTATGTTAGTTATATATATATTTTTTATATATGCTTATAGTTTTAAGTACGTCGTTTTTTAAGTAGTTTTTTTTAACCTGTTTTCAATGATTTAAATTATTTTTAGGTTAGTTGCATGCTTTTGTAATTAAATTGTATTTATGTTAGTTATATATATATTTTTTATATATGCTTATAGTTTTAAGTACGTCGTTTTTTAAGTAGTTTTTTTTAACCTGTTTACAATGATTTAAATTATTTTTAGGTTAGTTGCATGCTTTTGTAATTAAATTGTATTTATGTTAGTTATATATATATTTTTTATATATGCTTATAGTTTTAAGTACGTCGTTTTTTAAGTAGTTTTTTTTAACCTGTTTTCAATGATTTAAATTATTTTTAGGTTAGTTGCATGCTTTTGTAATTAAATTGTATTTATGTTAGTTATATATATATTTTTATATATGCTTATAGTTTTAAGTACATCGTTTTTTAAGTAGTTTTTTTAAACCTGTTTTCGACAGATTATTTTAAACGATTCATTTTATTTTCTGAGTGTTTGATGCATTTAAAATGAAACATCGTTAATGAATCGATCCATTCATGATGAATCTGAGAAAATTTTGTTGACAAATGCTTGAGATATTACATAAATTAAGAAAGATATTCTTTAGTGCCCATAAAGTTTAAACGCTCAGTGACTCTATTATCAGTAATCATATTATTAAAAAAATGCTTTGTTTCAGTAAAAAATATTGTTATATTAATTGCAGATTAATCCTTTACACTTTAATTTAAAGCATAAATTCTACGAGGGGTAACAGAAAATTAGAGAGATACATATCACGTTATGACTGAAGGCCTTTATAATATTATGAGTGAATTATATGACTATCAAAATTTGAAGTTTTAAAATATTTTGCTGAAGAATAAAATATTTTGCTGAAGAAGTTGGAATTGCATAAAATATTTAATTATTAAAATTTTAACGAACACTAAGATTGGCGAACCGGCTGGTCGCCAAAGGCGGCTAGTATTTTATATTATTATTAATAATAATATACATAGTCTATAAACTTTCAATAATATTTAATGTAAAGTACAGTAGACTCCCGATTATCCACGCCTGGCGCACTAAGTTTTTTTTTTTTTTTTTTTTTTTTTTTTTTTTTGCTTTCAAGCAAAGAAAAAATGCTTCCAAAGTAAGAAGCAAACACAAATGACTCATTTCTTCAAAAAGGTGTAGTTTTACAGTTATGCTTTTGTAATTTATAATACATTACAGTATTAAAACAGTACATATGTATTAATTTTTCTGTGTATCCTTGTCGCCTCTCGTAAGTATAAAGCACTTTTCTGTTTTCATTAACAAAATGCATTTTGTGTTAGTTTTGAGTGATATACTAAAATATTAAGCGTTAGTTAAACATTTCCTGCTATTTATTTTACGTTTTATTATACATAAAACGATTTTTCAAAGTTGGAATGACTGTTTTCTCTTTTTCTATACCCGTTTTTAGCTTTTTTTGGATTATCCGCGATTTTTGTTATCCGCGGTGGCCGCGCCACCCAATTCCGCGGATAATCGGGAGTGTACTGTATAATATTTTTATATCGCTGGAATCATAATTTTTCAGTGTTAATTTTCTTTCCTCCAGCAAATAATTTTTATCCTTCAAAGTAATCCTTTAAACTCCTGTTTTTCAAAAAAAAAAAAAAGCATTTAAATACAACTAAAGCACCTGATAACAAATTTTGAAATAATATTTATTAAACACTTATTTTTTTTATTTCCCACATTAATCTAGCAAAAAAGTACAAAAACATAAAGAATATAAAGGTGAAATAATACATTATTAAAAAAAACACTTGCCTGGTATCAAATCAATTATGAACTGAATGTATGTTTCTATCTCACTGTCGCCATCTGATAAATACCATTCACGCAACTCTTCCAAAGTTTTTAATTCATCGTCATCTTCTTGTGCACGTAACTTTCCAAATTTCAGGTAATACTGTCCTGCATTGGAAAGAATGGTTGAAAGCAGGAATTATTAATTCAAAACAATGAATTAATAGGAACTTTACACTCGGAAAGTGAGCGTCATTTGTTCACACCAGCGGGTTTGGTTTGGTTATTTTAACGTCCCGTTTGAAGCAACACTATGGCTATTTTGAGACGGACCTCGTCATTTTGAACCGCGGTCAGATGACGAGGACGACACCTGAGCTGGCACCCCCCTCTCCACACCACACCAGCGGGAGTGCTCACCCCAAAACTATTTCGCATACTCTCTAATAAAGGTGTTATCTCAGAGAACGCTTTACATGGTACTGGCGTACAATAGCTACGAAACATCAATTTTTGGCGTGAATTCAACCTTTTTACTGAACATATTGTGTGATACTTGGCGATAAATCCCTGGCATGTTGTTGATAGTATCCGAAAATCGAGTTTGTGTTTAGGGTGTGTTTTTCCAAACCGATTAAAATAAAAATTTGACACTGAATTATCATTTTAATCACAAAATCATATACTAAATTTGATATATTTAAATTATTGCAGCTTTGAGTTATCCCGTTTACATGTTTCTAAGAACAGACCGACAGACGATCAGTCCCTTTCTGGATTTGGCTCAAAATCGGATAAGTGTCTGAACTATAGATATTAATTCTGTGTATCGAATTCTATCTATCTTGCTTTCTTCATTTGGAAGTTATCGTGTTAAATTATATTCGAAGAACCGGACAAAAAGACTTCCTCTAAGCAGATTTTGTACAAAATTTGATAGAAATCTATAAATGTGTTATAAAGACTGCATACCAAATTTTATCCGTCTAGATCAAAGCGTTTTTGAGTTACTTTTGTCACAGAAAAACAGACAGACAGGCGGACTTTTCCCAAAAATGCTTTTTTCGAACTCAGGGAGGTCTAAAACGTGGAGATTCGTCAAAATCTCGAATTCGAATTTTTTGACGATCACGACATTTTCTCTATGCTACATATATGAGAAAGTAAAAAGTAATAAATTAAATTATGCATAAAGTGTTTAACAAATTTAACCTTCCATTGGGCGCAACTAATCAGTGAGATGAAGTCACGAAAAAAAGTGTTTTGGAACAATTTCATGATTTGTTCAAATTTATCAATAAAAATAGCAAAGAAAAATTAAAATGTTATCTAAAAGCCTAAATATACTCAAATGTAAGTGAAAAGTTCTTTTTGATATGTTTTTTTAACATACATTCAAAAATTGCCTTAATTGAGTACATTAATCTCTTATATGAATTGCGCCCGATCGTGTTAGGATTTGCATTGCGCCCGACGGAAGATTAATACGCTGGCTGCCGGCATAGCGCATCTTCCCCGTGATCTGGGCGTCCTGGGCTCGAGTTCCGGCTCGGGCATGGTTGTTCTTCATCTGTTCTATCGGTGAGATGTGAGGATGTGCCCCCCTGTAAAAAGGGGCTGTGCAAGCGAATGTGATGTGTGAGTAGCAAAATCGTACTCTCGGCCCTAGTTGGCGCTACTAAAACAAGAGACCTCCATCTCGGCTTAAAATCACTGACTTCGAATCATCGGACTTGTCCATGGCAAGTGCTATCAGAAACAACAACAATACGTTGGCTGCCATTATACACAGTTCCATCTCAAATTTTCTATCTAATTAGAATACTCTTCTTCACTACAATGAAGAGATAGCAAGGGAAAAGTCATCTAATTTGGTAGAAGTGAGATCATGTTTGACCGCCGGCTCCATTATCTAAATAGATCCCGTGACAATTACAAAGAATAGGTCATTCAATTAGATGGGGAGGAAAGTCGCATATCAGGCAGCCAACGTTTTAATCTATTTTCAGTCATAAAAATTGTAAACTTGAGGTTAAATTTTTAAAATATTTAAAATTATAATATTTTTATATTTTTTATATTTCGAAACTAAATATATTTATTTAGTTTATTGTAAATAGTTTTGATACATTTTATATTTAGAAACTAAAATCAATGAATCGTAAGAAAATGTTATTTACTTTTAGAAAAACTCCAAGCTAAATAAATTCCAAAAACGAATTAAATTATCTTTTAAAAAGACTAGGTCTAAAGTATAATGGAAATTTTTTTTAAAGTACTCAGAAGTAAATAATTGTTTTTTACCATAATTTTACATCAAAGATAAATTATTAATTTAAAGAAATAGAAAAATCTAAAGATAATTAAGCTTCTATTTTAAAAAAATTAGCATCTTCAAACGATGTTTTATTTTAAATGCCCATTTCTTGAAGTTACTTTGTTTATCTTATATTCTGTTATTCATAGGAGTTCGAGATTATCAAATTTATAAAAACCCGACAAACAAAGCTTTTGAGATAGATAAAACCCAAATGATTATTATGCTCAATAGACCTTAAACTTACAGAAACCAAGTAGAAAAAATGAGAAATTGCCTTCGAAAATACCCTTTGTTTACTTGATGAGCAACAACCGAAGTTCTTTGTTTTTCACCTTCCCCGAAATATATACCTGCAAAATTGTAAACAAGTTTCTCTGACATATTTGGCAGAAACAAAAATTTATTTACCGTTGCGACCTAAACCTCAATATGCTGCATATATATCCAGAAATATAGCAAATTAATCCTTAAAAAATCAAAAACAGATTAATTAAACTTGTAAAAGAAACGAATGAAAAATAAAATTAAACAAAATCTAAAAAATCTAATACTAATGCCATCATCCTGGCCTAGGATGATGGCATTAGCTTGTATTCTCCGTGATCTGGTCGTCCTGGGTTCGGGCATGGTTGTTCTTTGCCCTATGTTCTATCTGTGAGGTGTGTGAAAGAGCCCCCTTGTAAAAATGGGTTGTGCAAGCGAGTGTGTAAGTGTTATCTTCATATGAGCTAGAAGTCAGACTTCTGTCTTCGGGTGCTCAGGGGCTTTTACCACAACCACCGATAGACAGGTGGTTGTGTATTTACCCTCAGAAGCTACTGCACAAACTCAGCTCGGATCTCTGACTTACACTCAGCGGGCTTGTCTATGACAAGTGCCATAAGAAACAGCAACAATACTAATTTTTGTTTTTTCTTGACAACTTTTATATCAATGTGGATGGTTCAAACTCCATTTTCTTACTTATGATAATATTTTCATATATACACTAGAGTATTAAATTAAATTTCTTCCATAATGGAGCATCCACGTAAGGAGGAGAAAAATAACTCCATCATTAATCACTCTGAATCAGTTTTAGTTGATGTAATGCATAGAAGTAATGCGGGTTTACAATCGGCCAGTTATAAGACGGCCAGTAGACAGCGCATGCGTAGAAAGGTTGATCATCAATCCATTTATAATAATAAATGCAAATGGATTGATGATCAACTTTTTCTTGGTTTACTGCATTTTGATTAGAGTTAAAACTTTTCAAGTTGCACATTAAAAATGCTGAGTAATTAATTAATTTATGGTTATCTTTGTTTTGGAGGTAACATTTAAACTTATATCATATCTGAATTAATTATTTGCTGAAGTTATTAACTCAAAATATGAAACTGAAAGATTAACTTCCATTTTCAATGTATAATCGTCCGATTTTATGTCCCTCCATCAAAAAAAAAAAAAAAAAAAAAACTTTATACTAAAAAGGTAACAAAACTGCTGGTTAATATAACCAGGTTCATATTTTATATAAAACATGAAATTGTGCAAAGTGTTTTAATTGACATACAATTTAGAATTGAAATATCTTTTGAGTCGTTGAATTTTGATTTTCGAAGCTAGAAGCTGCGGGCTTAGTCGTCGTGACTTTTCCCTAATGGACAGATTTAAGCGGAAAATAAAACTCTTTTCAGAAAGAGAGCTTTTTTTTTTTGTCTGATTAAATTGAACCCACTTTTATGAGATTGTTGATACAGCTCTCAGCCATGATGAGCACTTCTCTAAGTTTTATGTCATAATTTTAGATGTTTGTGAAAATAAACAATAGGAGAACAAATCTTTGGTCATCTTTGAAACAAATCGGTGCAAAAGTAGCCAAACTAAGTCAATAAAATTGCCAGATACAGATTCAAGGTTGTTGTTTTTTAATTGAAAATGAATCGATTGTCAAATGTTTAAAACTAATAAAATCTTGCGTCATCTTTTTTTTTTTTTTTTTTTTTTGCAAACCAAATTTTTCACATACCGTAAAAGCTAAGATAATTATTAGGATATTATAAGGCGATAATTCTAGCTCCACATTTCCTGATAATGTCTTAAATATATTTTGCAGATTGAAGATCATTTCTATAAAAGCAGTGTTCTATTCTAACTGCGTCAATATCAGTTTATAATAAGAAAGAAAATATACGACCGTGGATTGAATTTGATGCTTCAGAAAACATTGAAAAAGAGTGACAGTGTCTTTAGATAATTTCCTCTTGTATCCTCCCTCGTTGTATGTATTTGTCGCGGTACCTAGTGATAATCTAAGAAGTTGTTTCATTCTGCGGTACAGCGAGACTAATAGCCGCCCAGGGTATAATACAATTTTTTCACATTCAGTTGTTATCACTCCTTTAACGCATAAAGGGGGTGCCTCGGAACACAATATTATTTAATCATCATTCATGATATTTTATTTTAAAACATAATAGAAGCACGTTCATGTTTTGTTTCGATAGCGAAAGAAAAGAATTGTCACCATCCGGTCACAACTCTACTGGTTTCAGCTGGAAGTTTCAGGTAAATTAAAACTCATTTCGACCTTTTCTTTAATTAATTCAAAAAGTGTCACTGAAAATGAAGGATAATCACCATCTGGATATTTGATGGGCGGTAAAATGTACGCTCCGTTATTGTTGTCTCTCACGGATATCATAGATGGCATGGAGCTGGAAAAAAAAGAATTTATTGATATGTTTTCTTTTCATAGAGATGCACCGAAGACAGTTTTAACTACCCTTTGTCGACAATAATGAAATGGCCTAACACCTGGATAATGCCAATGAGAGAATCATACAGAGCAAATATTATATACTCGTACAAAACAAAACTAACAACACACTGACTGCCGCATTACGCGCCTGAGCATTATAGATAATATGTAATTGTACCAAACAATATATCTTATTAAATGATCACTTCTCTACTATAGTTAAGTAATAACAAAGAAGAGGGCATCTAACTAGATAAGTAACCCGAATACCAGGTGTGAGTCGTGTCAGTGAATGCGTTAATTGTATGATGCATACACTGAACACTTATTGAAAAAGCTATTTTGAGTCACTCTTTCAATTCATGCATCATTTATCAATGTAAATCAAAGCTACATATATAACATGATTTTCAAAACCCGTTATTTATTTTGAAACACCCTGTACAAATGTTACATGGTTTTAACTAATTTAGAAACTCCCTCATGCCTATAACATTGTAATCACCGAGGAAAAAAAGCCAAACTACTTCATCGGCGTCAACGTCTTAGGCCATCTAACTAACTTAACAAAAATTTTAACTATTTTCGAATTTTTACCTTAATCTTTGCACCTCATCTTCTGGAAGTTTAAATAACACCACAGTTTCTTTCAGACGTTTCACTACTAGTGGTTTCAGGACGCTCATGTTCTTCAAGTTGACGAAGCCTCCAGTCGCTATCAACAATCGTTTAGCTTTTATTTCCCCTTTCGACTCTGTTTCGACCTGAATAGGAAGCCAAAAGGACGTCAGATTTGTAGATAAACAATAATCAACTGAAAGAAATATATACTTATGTGCCTCCAGTCTCCCACACAAATGGGTATCTAACTTTTACTAACTTTTCTTATATATGTTGTTATGTTTCCTCCCCCTAACTTTTCATTTGTGGGGGGGGGTGATGCATCGACTATTTTCAAGTGTCTGTCTAGATAAATTTCCATTAGTTTGTATCGTAAAAGAGACTTATTTTGACAATTATTCATGAAGTTGAACCCTCCGTTCGAGGCGAACAACGCCTTTGAATATATTTTTGTTTCTCTTTGAAACCAGATGACAATGATTCTATGCCCTTTAAGGTATCTTTATAAATTTTCGAAAAGTGGAAATAAATACATTCGCGGAAGATCGAGGAACATAATCTTATTTCTTGGATGCACAGTCGCAAAGCTTCTTTTTATTATTATTATCATTACAAAGTATAAGAATATATATATAAACGCTTTTAACTTGACACATGAAATTGGATGTATGGACTTAAGACTAAATTTATATTCTTTGTAAAATTTTGAATGAAATCTATTAGCAGGAAGTCTGTCTGTTTGACCATTCGATTATAAATGAAGTCTATAACTACATGACACAAAGAATAAGTAAATAAAATTCGGAACACAAATTTATCAACTAGAATATAGATATCAAATTTTTAATGAAATTCGTCAAACGGTTGACCGTTCTGCCGATCTAAGTTCTCGCATTCATGTAAACGCAATTACTTAAATCAATAAAATTTGGTATGTAATCTTGTGACTACAACTGCAGTTTTATATCAATCGATCGGGGGAAAAAAAAGACATTCAAAATATATATTTTCTAGATTCAGTAAAAATTCTATAATCACACCAAAGACACAAATTTCGTAACTATTGCTCGCCAATCCATGCAAGATATTCGCAATTTTACATAAGTTCCAAAATTTTATGCGGAGGAAGTGGAACAAAGTGTTTATAGGATAATATGCGAGTAAATGTCGGGATGACCACTCCCGCTGATTTTTTTTTATATGTTTCAGTTTACATAGTACCGTAAATATTTAATACAAAATGAATTACACGTAGTTGATGAATTTTCTTAAGAAATTTTGTATGACCATCCAGTATCGATGCGATTTTAGTTCTTTTATATATATATATATATATACTCACGATGACTTAGGTAAAATAAAATACTTGCGATGAAAACAATTGCCTGAAATCTGGGATGTGCTTTTACAAAATTATAGGAACAAAATAATACATGCAAAAATAAATATATTTTTTTAAAAAAAATAAAAGTTTAAAATAATATATATATAAAAGAGAGTATGTGATCTGAGGATTGTTGTGCACGATAAGAGGTAATCATAGCCTGCCCGAAGGCACACGGAATAATCTGAATGACCCGAAGCTGCGACAACATAGGAGGGAACAAAGATTGAGTTCTAAGTGCCATCACCGGCCACTGTACAATCTCTCCAGTAGGAAGTACGTACCATCATCGGTAAAGGATAACTGACCCCATACCGGAAGTTTCACATCCCCGTGTTTGAAGTGCGCCCACGTAAGTGACCCAATATAAGGCAAGTTACAATCGCATCTATCGAAGGTCTAAATGCTTTCAAACAAAATAACTTTCATCGCAGATTTTCCAGTATTTTAAAACCTTACAGACAAATATTTATAAAATTCATATGATTCAACTCTATCTGAGTTTACCGAAATTCGAATCAGAATCGATTTCGGATATTAATTAAGTCTGTTCCCAATGTGAAGTTTTAAAATTTTATGCGGAAAAACTATTATGAAAATACTACTTACTGTTAATTTGAAAAGAAATAAAAATTCATCTTTTGTAATTTACTTACATAGGTATAAGAATTAGAGTAATTTCAAAAAAGAACTAGAGTAATCACAACATCAGGTTAGGAACATAAATCATTGCTTGTGATTTCAGTTCATTTAATGTTGTTAATGAAATCAATAATTAATGTAATTAATAATTCAGTTAAATAATGTGAGCCATCGACGACATCAAAATTTTTAATTAGCCATATAGAATTAAAAATATTTGTCGTTAAGTTGTATAATTTTTATATGCAATAAAAAAAACTGTTTAACCTTGTTTTTAATAAAAAATTACCAAATAACTTTTTATTAATTATAATTTTTTAAGCACGCCGAAATAGTTTTGATAATTGCAGAAAATTATTTTACTCGCCTTTAAGTTCTTCAAAAAATATATTTTAATATATTCAAACTAAAAGTATAAAACCTTTGTCAAACTTTTCGAAATAAAAAAAATAAAAAAAAATTAAAAAAAAATAGTGGTTTCATTTTTTAAAATACATTTTAATGAAAAAGTAATAGCAAAAAAAAAAAATTATCTTGAAATCTGTATTATAGTTTTTAAATATTCCGTTTCAATAGACATCTCAATATTCGCTTTCAACAATTCGTAAAAATAATAATAAATTAATTTATAAGAAAGCAAATACCACATGAATTCCATCACTTTGTGTTTCCATACCGCAGACGACACTCTCAATAATGTGACACCCTTGTAGATGAGCCACCCTCTTTTGGGCTGCTACTAAATTCCTGGGGCTGATGTGACCTCCGACCGCATCGTCCAGCAATGCAACTTCGTCGCTTTCCAGCTTCAGATACGGATACCTTAACAGAAAAATAAGACAAGATACTTAACTCTAAAAAAAAAAATTTCAAACAAAATAGTTATCAAAAATATTCAAAATTTATACGAAAATTTTATTTAATTATTATTCAGAAAAATCAATAAGGTGCTGCATCTAATTACAATATGTATAAAAATTTTAAGAAATGATGAAAAATCTAATATTATTCCAATTTTATATGTGTGTGTGTGTGTGTGTGTATGTGTGTGTCTTAGTTTAAATCAAATCCTAATTAATTTCCAAATTTTTAATCTTAATTTAGCACATATCTTCATGCTAAAATGTTCTCTTTTTCCTGATCCAATCCCCACGTTTTTATTTAATTGATGCTACATGCCCTCTATAAAAGTTCTTACTTCTACATTTTCTCGCTCTCTAAATAAAGGAATAAAAATTCTTAATGCTTAGCACATTCTTTTAAAGATACCTAGATTCCCCTATCTTGCCAAAGAAATCTGTATCAAAATCTCATTGTAAAAACCATTGAATGGAGAATTTCGCTCTTTTTTGCCCCTCTGCTCTTGTGTCGCGATGTAGACTGATGTATTTCACACCAAATATTCTTGTACATAAATTATGCCTCCCGGGATGGAATAAATCGAAGTTAAAAATTCAAATCTCTTCTCTTCGGCCACGCAACTGCTTAAAATAAGTGTTTACATTTAGTTATACACTTTCAATATATATATATATATATATATATATATATATATATAAGCACATAATTTTTTAATCAGAAGACAGTTTCGAAGACAGGGAAGAGACTTCCGATTTCTTGACGTCATTTTATTTCATCTCGGAGAAGCACGCATTGTGTACAAGCGCACACACACAACACAAAACGACACAGAAATAAATGAGGAAAAAGCTCTTGAACGTTTTATCCCTGGTCTTATATAACATGAGATATTGATAGGGGAAAATATTTCTCCATAGTGCTTATATACGATGAGATTTCGATAGGAATTTTCGCTACACGCGCCGATGAGGCAAGGGAAACACAGGGATCTTTTAAAAAGAATTTGTCACGTCAGCGGTATTTTGTCTCTTCACTCAAAGTGTGGGAAAGTGAGGCTTTTAGCCGATTCAGCAATTTTACAAAGTTTCTCTTGAATTAATTAAATAGAGAAAGTGGATTTGGATCAGGAAATAAGAGAATATTTTAGAATGAAGTTACTATGGGTTAAATTAAAATAAAACCTTGAAAATTAATTAAATTGAAATTAGAATTTAAAATATCATATATATACATATATAATTTAAATCATAATTAATTTCTTAGTTTTTATTTGTTTTTATTTTAATCTAGCCCATATTAACTTCATTCTAAAATTATCTCTTATTTCTTGACCAAATCCCTTCTTTTTTTATTTAATTATCTTTCTACGTGCTCTAGAAAACTGATGATTTCTGCATTTCCCGCACTCAGAGCAAACAGATAAAAATCCCTAATGCTTACAACATTCTTTCAAAGATACTTAAGATTCCCTTGCTTAAATCGACAAGTGGAAAAAAAAATCCATTTCAGAATCTCATAGTAAAATCATTGAAATTATAATTTTAAAAGTTTCTTCTTTTCAGCTATGCATCTACTAAATAAATATATAAACACGCACCATTTCAGCAGGAATTTCCATAATCTCTTTTACACTTATTGACGATGAAATTCTTGGTGCGTAAGTTGCAGCGACTATAGAAATGGTAATGAGAAGTTATTTTTTCTTGCCAAAGGGTATCTTTTTATTGTTGTTGTTGTTTATCAACACTCACCTCCTTTTAAATGTCTCTTCGTTTCCCTCCATTTTCACGAGAGGCACTTTGTACACAGCGCTACTCGCGATGCAAGCCCGGATGAATTTGTCGTTCCTCGGTCCCGTGAAGAGACAGCCGACAGGTTCATAAAAGTTGATTCCTGTGAGGAACGAAGAGTGTGAACTTCTACACACACTTTAATAACTAGGAGGATAACCTGTCTTCCCAAAATTTTCTCATATACTCCTTAATAAAGATGATTTTGTGTTTTAAACGCGGTTTTTTCCCCAACCAGATGAAACCAAAAAATCACACAAAACTACAATTACCATCACAAAATTATGTACCAAATTTGGTACATTTAAGTCATTTAATAGATTTAAGTTATCGTGTTTATTTGTTTAAAAAAGCATAGATCGACAGACGTTCGACTCCTTGTTGGTTTTGGTCCAAAATTTGATATGTCTATATTATATGGATGTTATCTATTTGGCTGTCTTTGTTTTGAAGTTATGATGTAAACTTATATTCGAACAGCCGGACAGACATACTTCCTCTGAATAAATTGCTCAAAATTTGATGGAAACCTACGAATTTGAAGCAAAAACCATATACTAAATTTGATTCATCTAACTTAAATCATTTTTTATTTATCCTTGTCACAAACAAACAGACAGACATTTTCCAAAAATGTGCCGGCGTCCTGGTATAGAGGTAGCACGTCTTCCCCGTGATCTGGGCGTCCTGGTTTCGAGTCCCGGTATGGGCATGGTTGTTCTTCCGTTGTTCTATCTGTGAGATGTGTGAATGTGCCCTCCTGTAAAAAGGGGTTGTGCAAGCGAATGAGTGATGCATGAGTAGCTAAGTCGTACTCTTGGCCCTAGTTGACGCTACTGTGGTGAATTGCATATAAGCCAGCAACAGCGCTTCTACCCGAACAGCTGTTTTGGCAAAATCGGATCGTTACTGGACTGCTAACCAAAAGGTCCCTGGTTCTATCCTCACGCGTCCCATACCTCTTCATTGGTGACCTCGGACGCTGAACCTTCAACCTTCGTACAGCTGTTGTGGCGCCATCTACCCGCAACTAAAGTCGCCAGACTCACTTGGCGCATCAGCACCCACAAAACGCTCGCCATAACGCTTGGCGCTATTCAAAATAGGGTACAGGCCCATTAAGACAATAGCTACTAAATATATCACCACTCAACGCCATATCGTTCGACTCACTGGAGGGAGAGTACTGCGGTGAATTGCATATAAGCTAGTAACAGCGCTTTTGGCAAAATCGGATCGTTACTGGACTGCTAACCAAAAGGTCCCTGGTTCTATCGTCACGCGTCCTTCACCTCCTCACTACTATAAAAACAAGAGACGCTCCCCCACCGGCTTAAAATCGCTGTCTTCGTAACAGCGGGCTTGTCCATGGCAAGTGCCACAAGAAACAACAACAACCAAAAATGTATTTTACGAATTCAGAAAGATCTAAAACGTGGAAATTCGTCAAAATCTCAAGATCGAATTTTTTGACCATTGCAATATTTTCTCTATACTTCGTATACGGGAAAGTATAAAGTAAAAAAGAATGTAAATTAGTTTTCTGTAGAATGAATCAGAATGAGAGGGCAAAACTATAAGTTATCTTTTTGTACATGACAGCAAACTTTTTTATATGTTGAGGAATCTATATAAGTAGGTACGCATGAACGCAAAAAAAAATTTTTAAGGGCACAAACATAAACACAAGATATAAAAGGAAACGTAAATTGGTAAAAATAAAACCATACAGTGGTTTTACAAAAACTCAAAACTATGTCCATCAAAATTAAGATATGACTGACAACATCAATGGAATAATGGCTATGTAAGCAACTATTTGCCTATTAAAAAATGTCTCTGAAACGAATGCCGAGCTTACACTTACCCAGTTAAAAGACGACCAGTAGACAGTGCAGTCTTGTAAAAAGCAATATAATATGCCGCTGTGTTGTATTTTTTCTTACTGCGCGCGTTTCTAGAATCTGGCGGGTTTTTTTTTTTTTGGCGTGAAAAATTGATAACTTATAGATTAATTCCGACATTATTTGCTCTTTGTTCTTTCTAATGTTGTTTTTTTTCATTTTATTTGGCATTTTTCTATAATTTTCCAAATTTAGGTATGTTGACCTTTTTTTTTTTTTTACCATGTTTCCTTGTATAAATATCCATCATTTTAATACGTTACGCGGTGAAAAATAACAAAAAATAGCAATTTATAGCCAAGTATGGAATGCCTGAATCTATCTTTGAAATTGTGGCAAACATAAATCGGTCCCTTTCTACGCATGCGCTGCCTATTGGCAATCTTATAACTGGTCAAGTGTAAACCCGGCATAATAGCTATATTTGTCAGCAAAATATTTGTAATTTCTTCTCTAAAGTTAAAATATGTTAAAAAATTTACTATTGTTTACAATTGCAATAATATAATAGATAATTGATTCTTAGGGCCAATGAAAATGAACTAGTAATATTTTTATGAATAAGATATGCATTAGACAAATAGTACAGTTTTTAAAAAAATTTCCAATTACCCTATATTTTTCGGTTTTTATCGAAGCTTATGATTGTTTAGCGGAATTGCGATGCGCGAGGATAAAACCTGGCACCTTGTGGTTCGCAGCCCAGTAACATGACCACAATACAAAAGCAATTGCTCGTGCAGCGTAGTTGTTAATTGGCTAAAATGCTATTCACCACAATTGCATCATTTCTTTGCTACTGTATTTAATTGATGGCATCAGTCTTTTGTATAAAATAAAACAAAATCTTGAAAGATGTATTTTCATTCATCAATTTTCCAATAATAATAATAAATTAGAAAAACCTGATAGTTTCTCCAGCTCCCTATATCTGGATATGGAGTGTTGTGACAGGACTTCGCAAGCAGGTGCATCATCCAGAATGCGAGTAATGCGGCCTTCGTCGTAGTGGGCTCCAAAAATGTCACGTTTTTGGAGTTCCTCTGGCTGCAAAGAGAGATTCAACTAAGTTTTATCATTTGGAAGTCTGCTTTTAAATTTAGTACACAAATTTCATAATATACTATACCAATCGATTGTGTGAAAAATGTGAAATTATGAATCTAGACCCTAATTTAAGTTGTTTACATCATTTTTCTCGATATAAAACAATAAATTTAGAAGTGGAGCTTAGCTTTTTGCTTTGTCTTAAATAAAGAGAATGAATATACTGTTTATATTAACGCTCTGTTTTAAAGCAAAACTAGGGCTATTTTGGGACGGACTTCGTAATTTTGAACGGTTGTCAAATGACGAGGACGAATATGAGGTGGAATCTCCCCCCCCTCCAAACTTCCACACCATACCAGCGGGAGGACGTTTGACCTCGATGGATTTAACGTTCACCTGACCCGCTTACACGGCGGTTCTTCGGTAGAATCCGGTCTCGAACCTGAAACCCTCCGGTATCGAGCCAATGAATGTCACCGTGGCCAATGAATGTATTTTAATCGTTAAAAATTTGAACTCAAAATATTGGCGAATCTCCAAGCTTCAGAGTTCCTTGAGTCAGCAAAGCACATTTTTCGAATTATGTCTGTCTGTCTGTGACGCAATAGTTCAAAACCGCTTTGAGTCTGATGGATGAAATTTAGTACATAATTTCTACTCCATATTTATAGATGATTATCGTATTTTAAACGAAATCTATTCATATGAAGTATATCTGTCTATTTGAAAATAAGTGAACTTGATTACTACAAATATTAGGATCGAAATGGAAAAAAAAAAAATTTGGTAGATAATTTTAGCATCGAAAGTGTATCACAATCTGAATAAATCTGTCGATGGGTTGTCCGTCTGTGTGTCTGTATCTTCCGATGCATGTAAATACAATAAGTCAAAAACGCATTGATTTAGATGAGGGAAATTTGGTATATAATTTTGTGACAAAAACTGGAGTTTTGTGCCACATTTAGGTTTTGATCAAAGGAGGGGGAAAAAAAACCCTTCGACAAACACTTTTGGCATTTCTGATATTTTTGTGTTAACTGTATTCAAGCGATTAATCGCCAAAAATGACACGCTAATAGGTTCTTTTGTAATTATTATCCGCCAGTCGTAAGCTGTTAATAATAAACAAGTACATTTATTGAAGAGTATGCGAGAAAGTTTCGAGGAGACCATTCTAGCTGGTTAGTTTGAAATTAACAGTTAATTAATTTATGATAGTAAGAGGGGGAAAAAATCTCTTTAAATTGAGAGCATAATAATGCTCGATGAGGGCATACAAGAATTCGTGCTCCGCTAAGATAAATACTTCAACAATGGTCGCAAGCAAGTATGTTGAAACATAATCTAAGTAGTGTACTTTAGCAATTGCAATAAGGCAATAAAAGTATTTTTCTGATAGTGGTTTCCATTTTCTAATACTATAACGGAACTTAGCTTCTGGACACCTCTTGTATATTATTAGCAGATTTGAAACTTTCCCAGTAGATAAAAGTATTTCAATTTCGTACCTGATCTAAGCTGATCAGAAATTAATATCTTCTCAATCAAATGGGAAAATATTCATTCTTTACTTTTGTTCCCTTCAGAACTTAGTTTATTAACACATTTATTTATTTAGTTAGTTCTGGAGCATAAGATAATTAAGTATCGATATAATTCTACTATTTCGGGTCAGAATGCCCAGAGGTTTTGCTAGTCTTGATGCGCAATAGTTATGCCATTGGACTAAGGTTACGAAAAAATGAAATCTCAAAATGTTCTTTTAAAAGCAGAAAAGCTAGTGAAAACACCGGAAAGTGTCTACTTTTTCTTGCTTTTCAAATAATTAAAAGATAAGATTTGTATTTATGCATCGAGGAAGGTATCCTTCCTTTCTCTCTCGAGAGCAACTAATACAGCCATTAGACATGGACTGAAACAGAATGAAAAAGGATTATAACGATTTACACCATGATTGGATTTTACGCACGATGAACACGAAATTTTAATAGCACTGTTAATATCTGTACAACATATATATACATGTAATATAATTTGGCAGAGGCGTGGCTTAAAAAAAGATATCTTTAGAATAAACTTCAAATTATTTTTCATTGGGAAGGCATAATTTGTACACTGGGAGAAGTAATGATAAAAAGACCCATCTGTTTAAATAGCGACGCAAAAAAAAAAAAAAAAAAAAAAGTGACTGAAATTTTCCCCTTGGTGATTGCACTAAGACATTCTTTCAGAGATTTCTTTGACAGATATTGACTTAAGAAAGGGAATCTTAGGTATCTTTGAAAGGAATGCGTAGGTATCAAGGATTTTTATCCCTTCACTTGGAACATGAGAAACGGAAATTATTAATTATAATGTTAAAAATAATTAAATAAAAAATAGAATTTGGATCAGGAAATGAGAGAAAAATTCTAGAACAAAGTAATATAGCCTAATTTAAGATAAAAATAAGGGAAATTAATTTAAATTTAAATAAAATTAAGTATATATATATATATACCATCCTTATGGATAAAAGGGAAACAATGAAAATGCCAACTTACCGTTGGTTCGGCTGGTCCTACCAAGCACACTTTGATGCTCGGATTGGCTGACGCGTGCCTTGCAGCCGCGCTTCCGAACATTCCAGCACCAATGACACACAAATCATAAACCTCCACAGCCATTTTTGAGACCTAAGATTAAAAAATAAAGGTTGGGGGAGGGGAATTTGAATTTGTCTCAAACCAATACTTGATTGCAGGTGTAAAATGTACAAGTGTTTGTTTGCTAGTGAAAATTTTTACAGTCGATTTTCTTACTATTATTATCCGTCTCTACCAAATAATTGGTCCATATTGAATATTACTTGCGTTTAAATTCTATCAAACTCTTATGCATATTTTAATGCTTATAATTCCCTCAAAAAAGTATCTTTAAGTATCAAATCGTAAGAGACATTAAAACCGTATTATTTCAATAATCATTACCCCTGCTTTATTTAGTGAGTTCATGACCCTTTCAGAACCGAATCAAATCCCATGCCCTCATAATACTGTTAAGAACATAGCCTCAATGCTAATCAGTTTTCTAACTGCATGTTGTTTTTTGCGGTATTGTAACTTCACATTCTTATTCTTTATGTAAATTGGGCAGTAATAAACAGGATAATAAATTAGAAAAGAAAATCTGTTGCACCAAAAAGTTTTAAAATATCATAGCTTCTTGAAAAATAAGACTCGACGAAAAGATTTTTAAAAACGTCAATAGCAAATATTTCCTCATAATTTATTAATAATTTTGAAACAATGATTTATAAATTAAAGCAAACATTTAGACGACAAAAATAACACTCGTCGAAAAGAGTTTTAAAAACTCCGAAAAATAATGTTATTTTTTATAATTTATTAATTATTCTTAAACAATCATTCATAAATTAAAACGAACATTTAGTTTTAGTAATTTAATATAAATATAGAGAGGAATAATAGAATTCTGAAATAATAGAAATTCTGAAATTCTTTCTTACGAAAATATTTCAGAATTCTTATTTGCAATTTTTAATCTTGATTTCGAACTAACCAAAAGAAAATCGAATTGTAAAACGATATTTTAACACTATGTTAATATTAAATTCAAAAAACCAAAATTAATAAAATTTAATTGTAGTACAGATGTAGTACAATAATATAGATACAAGAGCAAACTACGACTTACTTTACTATCGTTTCGTTCTTTAATTCAAACACATCCCAAAACAATTGATTGGTCAGAAATCTTGCAACGAATAGTAATCTCAAATTAATTATCAGAAAAGTCTGCTATTTTTTTTACAGTGATATTTTTGTGATAAGAATGTCATATGATTGACAGTTGAAATAACAATAGTAATGCAATTGTAAATTATAGATATTTTGCTAGTTGTTTCCACAGAAATAAAGCGAATTGGATAGTTACTTACTATTCCAATTGTATTCAACTTGAATTTATATTTTAAAAAATGTACATTTTCATTTTGTAATATGATCAGATATTTAATGTTTTAATGTCAGTCGGATTGAAGTGTATATTTATCGAAGATAATGCAAGAATTTATGAAGACCTTATACTAAATTTTAGATAGAACTGCGTTAATTGGAAATTACTGACGAATAACTATAAATGTTATGAGATGAAATGAAAAAATTGCGCAAAAATAAAATCGGTATTGTTGAAAAGATGAAATTTTTTAATTTTATGATGATGTAAATTGTGTTCAAAACAACTTCCTCTGTAGTTTCTGTGGAAAAAGACAAAATAGTAGTTAATTGTTCATAGCCTGAAACGGCTGCTGTCTTCGAACATGTTTCATTTACTCGCAAGGGCTTTGTCTTGCTTGCATTGCGGTGATTGACTTACGCCTACTTTTATTCCATGAAAATATGGTAAAAAGATATGCAGTGAAATAAAATAAAAAAATGACAAACAAAAATAGTACAGTAGTTCAAAGTTAAAATTAATTAAAATGTATTAAATCGTTTTTAAAAAATGAATAACAATTGCAAGAAATAGTGTGCAGAAATAAAATTGATTTCAATGAAATGATAAAATTTTAAATTTTAAGTATTTATTAAAATATTTCTTGTAAAATAAATTACAAAATTATAACAGGAAAAAAAAAGCAAAATTTCCATTGATTTCTAATGAGTTTATTATTTAATTAATTTTTTTGCATTTTCAAAACTTGACAATATTTGTTATCTTGACTTAAAGAATAAATGCACTAAGTTTGGTTGAAATTGGCTGACTCAGTCGTTTAGGAGGAATGGAGCTACATAATATAAATAAAAGTTATTCAGGCTAAAATCATTCTAAATCGCTCGGCAAACACGATTGCATGCACTTGCAGCGGCCAAACAGGCGATAAATGACTGTTTGTTTCGCCAACTGGCGATAAGCATCAATCATACCTTTGGAGATGAACTTTGCTCTCGAACGGATACGAGTGATTCACTTCCTGCCTTCGCCGGCTTGCTTAGAACTTCTGTCTCGTGCTGGTCGATGGAATTACGGCCAATGTATCATATTCTATATTTGTTAATTTAATTTGTAATTAAAATTTATTTTTGTTATTTACATGGCTGGCAGTTTTTATTAAGTAAAATGTTTTAATACTTTAATTTAAAGTAAATTTGGCAATGCGTGTTAAACCACGCACCAAACACTTTTATTTAAGTAGATGGTGTTTATAAATACAATACAATCCCGAATATCCGGCCTAATGTGGCGAAAATGCAGGCTAGACAACAACAACAAAAAAAAAAAAAAAAAAAAAAAAAAAACCCAAATAGGTCGGAATTCTATGAACTCATTTGTCGGTCTACCAATACCAGAAGACAAAGTTTTTATACCAAAATTCACTGTTATAATACGTATTTTATAAGTAAGATAAAGGATAAAACTTACGTTAAGCCTCACTCCGACGACCTGTGCCCGCCTTGGGGCTGGCATAATTTGCCCTTTCTTGTAGTTTTCCGGGGTTCTTTGATGTTTGTTCATTTTACCGACACTTTGCAGGAAGCTCTGAACCGACGTCCACAGGCGGGGGTGGTCATACAATGGGTCAGTTGGCAGATTTATGACCAAATTCAAAAGACTACAAGTCGTCGGAACGCGGCTTTATTGAGTACTAAGGCCTCCATTTATCCTACTCCAAGCCACGTAGAATGTGAACGCGTCCTCGGCCAAGTGAATCATAGAAACGTGTCGAGTTAAAATAGAAGGCTCTCTATTGGTATATATATTTATATACAGTAGACTCCCGATTATCCGCGCCTGCTGCACTAAGTTTTTTTTTTTTTTTTCTTTTTGCTTCCAAGCAAAGAGAAAATGCTTCCAAAGCAAAAAGCAAACACAAATGACTGATTTCTTCAAAAAGGTGTAGTTTTACAGCTATGCTTTTGTAATTACATAACACATTACAGTATTAAAACAGTACATATGTATTAATTTTTCTGTGTATCCTTAACGCTTCTTGTAAGTACAAAGCACTTTTCTGCTTTCATTAACAAAATGCATTTTAGGTTAGTTTTGAGGGATATATTAAAATATTAAGCGTTAGTTAGACATTTCCTGCTGTTTATTTTACGTTTTATTGTACATAAAACGATTTTTCAAAGTTGGAATGGCTGTTTTCTCTTTTGCTATACCCGTTTTTAGCTTTTTTTCGGATTATCTGCGATTTTTGTTATCCGCGGCGGCCGCGCCACCCAATTCCGCGGATAATCGGGAGTGTACTGTATTTCACGAATTTATTAGAGATGAAGTAAGTTAAAGGATAAAAATTGTTCACATTTTAACATAAATTCTGTAATCTCCACTATGGTACACTTAAAAAATCATTAAACATACCCCAAGGACTTTAGAATACTTATTATATTGTGCAATTATAATCAGGGACAGCGGCAATGATTATAACTGCATCGGTCCGTTACACACTGACGAAACAAGGATCAACAAACAGAACGCTGCCCTATTCCTGTCACAACTGGTATTTTGCACACAACACGTAGGAGCACCGTAGCAAACGTCCGCTGCCAATGCAACATCTTGCCATCCTCATTTAATTACAATAAAAGAAAACTAGGCCGTATAGAACGGAAACCGGATAGTCGCGAATTGGATACTCGGGTGTGTACAGTACTGTTAATATTATTCTATTATCTCATCATAATTTGTAATTTTTTAGTAAAATATTCATTAGCAATTAAACAATATTGCCTTTACGTAACCTGCCAAACGTTAACATAACTCATCAAATAAAGAATCTTATTCAATAAACTGCTTTAAATTTGTTTTTAAGTTTAAATAAAAGCAAAGAAAGCATTTTTTTCTCTCTTTTATCATGACTTTAACAGTGGTAAAATAATACGCCACGACAATTCGAAGAAGCAATGACATTGTTTTGAATTTCATCATAATATCATTGATGTAACTTGCTTTCAAAACTAATTTTTCAAAAATTACTAAAACAAAAGAAAAAAAAATGCATTCATTCAACAAAATTTCTATCACTGAAAAGTTCTTTTTTAAGTTTATAAAACGGTGTTATAATTATTTTTGTGCGCTAATATACTTCATAATGAAAACGTTAAAATTCTGTTTTTTATATTTTAATTAAACTTTAAATTAACATTTTGAAAAATGTGCATTTAATCGGCCTATATTATCCTAAAAATAACTTATGAAATTACATATTCCTAACATCAATAATTTATGTTGTGCATTGCTCTGTCAGTCAGGGCAAACTTTTACAAGTATAGAGAAATTTCCTTTCAATTTTTATAAAAGTTATAAAAAAAAAGTAATAATCGTTATAGAATGATAGAATCCGGACTTTGAAAAATATAAAATTGAATAAAATTACTGAATAAACTGCTTGAAAATTTAAATTAACTTTAAATAAAACCAAAGAAAGATTTTTTTTTTCTTTTATCAAAATTTTGACAGTGGTAAAATAACATAACTCAATAAATCAAAGAAGCAATGACATTTTTTTGAATTTCATTATAATAAAAATCATTGTTACAAATTATGTATACAAAACTTAAAAAATTACTAAAGCAAAAAAAAAAAAAAAAAAAAAAAAAAAAAAGCGTTCATTTAGACTAAATTAATACATTTAAAAAAAAAAACTTTTAAAATGCTGTAAAAATCATTTTTATGCGATGATACTTTAATATTACGGTAATACATTAAAATTATATTTTTAATTAAAATTTTGAAATATTCGTTCTTAGAAGGTCTCTAAAAGCCAGGAAGTAATATTCCTAATTTCAATGGCTTATGTTGCGCATTGCTCTCTAAATCATGGGGGGGGGGGGGGGTCTGTAACAGCTATAGAAAGAAAATAAATTGGGAAAACTTATTTTCATTTTTTATAATATCCTTTGAAGAAGACAATAATATACTTTCCTCCCCCCCCCAGCTTTACAAATAGTGAAGCAATCTCATAGAATCATACTAATGCTAATCCTGATCCAATCCAAAAAAATGTTAGTTATAAAAAAATGAATAACTAAATTTGTCTAAAAATAATATCCCAGAAGGAAGAGGTTTTCATTAAACTTTCAACTCAGTATAGGAATTTTTACTTTTAGGATTAAAAGGATCTGTAGCTTTATCAGTTGAAAATGCAATATTGAAATTTTAATTCCGTGCCTTAATTTTAAATCAATGAAATGCAGGTTAGATCAATTTTGAGAAGAATGGTATTAAAAATGTAAAACTAGATTTAAAATAAATTTAATAGTCTGTTTAACAGGATTGTACTTTATATATTTAAAGCAAGAAATCTGAATCTTGGTTCAAACTTGTTTCATTAGTAAAAAGTTTTTTTTTTTTTTTTTAAAAAAAAAAAGGTCAAGTTTTAAAGATGTCATTAAAATTTTCCATCTAATTATTATTCATTGAATTTCCTTTGTTATGATATGAACTATCTTTTTCTGATTTATTTTCCCACTTAAGCATAATATTTTTCTGATGTAAAAGAATTAGTGAATATAAACAATGTAAAGAAATTGTAATATATTTGATATTAAAAGAAATTGTAACTTAAAAGATTGTATTTGCAGGATAAAAATATTGACTTTCAGAAAAAAGCATACTAGGAGAAAAATAATATGATTGACCATACACACAAATTGTTAGGAAGTATCTTTAACCACTGGTACATTAATATATTCTGCAGACAATGCATGGATTGTTTTCATAAAGCAGTATGAGTAGACATAAATCTACTATGTGTAATTAACAATTTTATTTTTCCTCGTATCTTATAAAAGGTAGCTGTCCAATTATTTTTTCCCTGCACCATATTTTAAAAATATGTATTGCAAGCAATTTTTGTTCAAAATATATTAATGTATGCAATTCTTTTGAAATAAGAAACTCAAGAAATACAAATTTAGTTTTGAAAAAGAATTTATTCATGAAGGACAAAAATATATAAATTATATAATACACCAGCTGAAATCCTATGACAATTTTCAGATTGAAAGGAAGATAAAACTCCTTACCTGTCATAGCAGTCAAGTCTTTTTATGCAAATGGCTAATTTTAAAATAAATAGTACAGCTGAAACTAAAACACCGTCATTTGGAAAGACATGATTAACAAAATACAATAAAAGATTGCTCTTACAAAAACTGAACATATTCTAGATGACAAAACAATTTTACAAATTTTCTGCTTAGTTAATTGAAATATCGACGGGGAAACATAATCCACTGAACAGAAGTGTGCAACATACAATCTCATATTCAAGATGGTTCAGAGTCTAAATACATATGCAACAGTCATATAATACAATTTTTCAAGATTCATTTACATTTGGTACGAGGCTATTAATTGTCTGTGGATTACAGATTTGGTACTCTTGTATAAGTCTCTTTACTTCTTTATTAATTACTTGTGCACATTTATATTCAGGGCTGGACTTCGGATTAAACCACTCACAATTTTGCAGAACCAGAAAAACATCACGTATGAAGTCTTCATTGGTTTTGTATTGCATGTAATTAAGCTTTGAGCGAATTGTTCCGAAGTCCATAGGGCGTTTTATTATTTGATGATAATCTGGTGCCTGGAGGGGAAAAAAAGGAACATTAAAAATAAACAAAAAAAAATCATTTCTTAATGATAAAATTTTATACATGACATCAAATTAAGTTCATTATAAAAAAAATAATACAATATGATAAATATAGACTGTTTTGGTAAAAAGGCAAACTGAAGAAAATTTCAACAACACAGTTTTTAATCACTAGTGTACTTTGATACTGAGCATATAACAACTTTTAAAATATGGTAAATTTGTTTGACAAGAACAAATATCCATTTTTTGAATGATTTGTACACAAATAAGAATATAGTAGTTTGCAGTTGACCCCCCCCAATAACTTTTCTTTAATAAATTAAATAAACTTTTATTTAATAAATTAAAAGTTGTGCTTTGCCAATTACAGCCAAAATGCAACTTTCCAAGAATACCAAACTTGTATATAAAGAGAAGCTTTAGCAATGTCTAAAAAATAACACGCAAGTTATTTTTAAATGTTTAAGCATCTAGTAAAACAATGAGATGCTTTTACTTTATGCTCAGATTTTAATTTAAAAACCAGTATGCAATGTAAGCAAAATTAATAAATATCATATATACAAAACATCATAAATCTTAGGCCCAATTCAAGAAAACTGATTCACATTAATTATATAAGAAAAATTCCAGTTTTCCCCTGCAATATTGGTCCAATTACAGGTACACCTTTTCCTCTTAAGTTTTCATGCCACAAAAATAAAGCTTCCTCAACTTCTTTATGCTTACGATTAAGTATGGTCTTTCTTATTTTTATGCCATTTTTACTCATTTGTGCAACACACCACTTTTCAGTTTCTATTCAATTTTTCCCCCCAGTCCCTCCCCTGTACTTTTTCCAACTCTTAAGCAGTATTTTTTGCTGTTAATCAGAGTCTAGCCACTGTATAGTGCATGATTTCTCTTCCATAGTAACTACAATTTTTTGTTTATTACCCAATGTGGCACATTTAACACAACAATTAAGGACCGTTACACACTGATGAACCATGAGTAGAACTCTGTCCTTTCCTGTCACAACCTGTATTTCGCACGTGACATGTGGGAGGATCATAGCAGACGCCGGCTTAACAATGTTGTCAAGGGAACGCCTTGCCCTATTCATTTAATTACGATAAAAGAAAACTAAGTCAGATAGTTTGAGCCGGATACTCAGAAGTGTTATATCATTATAGAGACATTATTATTATTCATCAAGTACAATAATGAAAGAAGCAAAAGTGCTAAATTTGTTAGTTGAATGTTAGATTATTAAACAGCTTAAATTAATGCTTAATTAAAGAAGGTTATATTTCAAGCATATTATATATATATATATATATATATATATATATATATATATATATATATATATATATATATATATATAGTAAATGATGAAGTAGAAGATCATAAACTGGACATAAATTAATACATTCTGATGCTACTCAACAGAATTTACTGTAATTAAGTATTTACAGCACTAATTTCGCTAAATCAAAAATCTGTTTGGCATTTATTGCAAAAATATATCAACATGACTTCAATGAAGTAAACACATCTGTTCCCCTCCCTAACCAAAAGCTAAATAGCCGACTTACAAAAGAGATAAACATTCCAAAATACAAGAATATGATTGACCAAACTGTAAAATAAGGAAACCCAAACAGTGACAAAAAACAAGCAGTGGAATATGTAAATAGATAATGAATGAACATAAAAAATTATCTGAACTGCAGCCCAGTCGGCAGTTTTATTCCTTTCAAAGCATTTATAAAAGTTTTTTAAAAAATCAATAGCATCAGATTTTCCTAAAACAATTTTAAGAAGCATATTGTCCAGGACAAATATAAATGTATATAGGAGAACACATATGAGGGGAAGGTCAATACTTGATTGTTAACACACTTCACTCGCTTATTTTAGTAAACTTAACTTTAATGATCAATGAACCTTTGTAGCTTATTTCAAACATGTTACTGGTTGTTTTTTTTTTTTTTTTCAGATTATTTTTATTGATATGACTCAAAGCATTTCATAGCTTGTTTTTGTGATCAATCACACTGATATGGCAAACAGCTTCATTTTGCATATAAGATTCAGTCATGAAAAAAATTTTTGAAACCTGCAAACTTTTTTTTAAAAAAATTTATCTGCAGTATTACCTGATATTTTATTTGCTTCCTTGACAAAATTTTCCTCTTCAACTCAATTGTTGCCAAGCATTTTCCCACCCTTTTATTGTTAAGAACTTCTGTAGCTCTTTGCTGCTGAATTCATATTTTACAGAGGATTCTGTTCTATTAATTATTTTTATACAACTAAAATGCAAATTTCTTAAAACTCAGGGGGAGAGGGAGGGAGCAGAAAACTGCAGTCACATCAATTTATAATATTTATCTGCAAAATAATTAACTTATATTCATCTGTATATTTTCTCAAATTTGTATGTGCAAAATAAAGTAGATTTCAAAAGTGATTGCACAATTCACTCAATTTTTCTACCCATTTCTCAAAACTGGAAGGAATTTCATTAAAATCACTCACAATACAAAAACATCACATGTCCCTCATCTGATGATTTACCATTAAAAAAAAAGCTGCAGTGGCAACAAAAATAAATATGATTTTACAAAGATAAGCATGCATAAGCCTAAATACTAATATGTAACTTTACACTAAAAGAAAATAATATAAGTGTACGATTGAATCATTATTAATCTGATAAGATAAAAATTTCACTTTTGATTTTAATATTTTTGTATATAATTTAGATATAAATAATTTTATATATTCATCTTAAAATCTGATTTTTATAAGCAAAATTTTTGTTTAGCATCTCCAGAAAAATTAATGCATTTTATATGAAAATAGGGTTTTAGTTATTTTCAGTATTTGAAACAATTATCTTTCAGAAGTAATTTGATTTTATATAAAATTGAATAAATTTATATACATAAAGTTTTTGGAAATCAGTAACTTTAAAATAGACTATTATATGATACAAGCAGGTAATAGACGTTTTAAAGTTAATTTGATTGGGAGATTTTGGATTCCTTTCTAATATTATGATAATTTTACTTCATTATTTCATTCTATAAATTTTACCACATGGAATGATACTTCAATAATTCAATTTATCAAAAAACATGATTTTTCATTCAAATATTTATATTTTGCTATAATTCAATGAAAGTGGCACATGCTAAAACAATTGCATTAGACTTTGATGAGATGTAGAGTAACAAACTTAATGCTTAAAATTAATATTAGATTTATATATCACTGAAAGTGACTTCAAAAATACCAAATCACCCCTAATTTTAGTACAGAACTTGTAGCATAAATGAAGCAACTGAAACTTACATCTTTCTTGCTTACAGGAACTAAGAATGGCCAGCTGGAAGGATGACGCATCAACTCAACCAGCAAATCAATGCATGCTTTATAATCCAGCATGTCACTTCCATTCCCGTTCCCAGTTTTAGATCTCCTTCGGGCTGTATTTACAGCAGAATCTGTGCCAATAGAAAGTCTCTATTCAAACACAAAACTATGAAGGCATGAAAGAATAGTTCACTTTTCAAGAAACTGTTGTATGACACAGGAATAAGATGACATATAAATGTCACTTTAGATTTGCATCACACATTGATTATTGAATGGTATTCCCAACTCTTCAAGTGGTTATAAAGATGAGGTGTGAATATGTACACTAGTGATCCGAAGAAATTCATTTCAAAATGATCAAAGTAAATAGCACTTGAAGAGTTTTTGAAAATCATTATTCATGATATAGATTTTATAAAGTCATTACTATTCAAGTGATTATGCTTCATTTGTAAATTACCAAATTCTCTGCAATTTAAATTCTTTAGTGTATTACTTTTAATCAGAAAGTATTTTGAAGTAAAATTTAATATAATTACAATTTATAAATAGTTTTGACTTAATTTCGCTGCAAGTTCTGAAAATTCTCATTGTTTAAATTAGTACTTGTTGAAATTGCAAATTTAATTACTAAATGTAGATTTGTGAAGATTAATTTTTTTTAATATAGCTAATATTTTTGTTAGATATTCTGCAATATATAAACAAAATATACAGAAACTATCAAAACACTGAAAATTCATAACTTGCAATTTATGTTAGTAAAGCAGACTACAAATTATATATGCAAAGAAAGAAAAATGTGCAAAAAATTGCTGAACTTTAATTTTATTGAATGGCATGACAAGCATTTTTTTAATTAATAAACAAGTGTAAAAACCAAAAAGAAAATAATTATAAATAAACTTTAAAAAAAAAACGATTCTCAATTATTTTTAAATCTAAGCAGGGAAATTTTAAGTACTAACATTTCACTTAAAAAACTGAAAAGTTTCATTCGAAATGAAATTCAGTATAAAGGAGAAAAAATATGGATTTCATTTACAAGCCATTAAAAAATTACCTCGATAAACTTTTTTGAAAGGATTATCTTCTTTCTCTGAATCAGTTGTATAAGATTTTCTTTCTAAGATAAGAAAATGTTCATTGTATACATGTCTATTACGTTAGAACTCTATTTTAGAGTAAACAGTATGTCAGAGTAGCATGCAAAATGAAATTACTTTTATTATTACATAGACCTGCCATTCAGATTTTCAAAGGTAAAAGTAAAGAAAGAAAGAACTTTTTTTTTTTTCTTTCCTATATCATTTTAACTCATTCTTTAAAAAAAAAAAAAAAAAAATTAACATGTTAAAAATGACAAAAAAAAAGCATATGCATGCAGTTAATAAGCACAGATAAATATTAATGGCAAAAGTACTGAGAAAAGCTTGAGAAGTTTTAGTGCAAACACATTTAGCAATTCTTTTAATTGAGGGGTTAAATACCTCTATTAGATCTTTTACTTGAAGGTTCAAACTCCTCTTCAAAGGAGTCTTCATATTTTCTTTTGACTCCTAAAAAAATTAAAATCAGGTCATATAAAATTCAAATAAGACTGAAGCTTCAATGTAATTTTTGAATTAAAGTATTTAACTTACCTCTAGAAGGCAGCTTATTTCTCAAAGGATTTGGTTTTTTCTTTGCATCAGAGGCAATTGTAGCTGACCTGGTGCCATAGGATCCACTTGCAGCTAAAAGAAAAATGATCAATTAAGAATATTAACTCTTTAAACAGATTTTACATCTCTTTAAAACATTCAAATGAAAGGGATCCAAAATTATTATCAGTACTAATTATAAAAAAACATAATTGATACAAATGGTTCTATCGATATATATAATATAGAAAAAAAATGATAATAAACATATAAACAAAACATTCCTTTCTCTACAAGTTTATAAAGAGTTATCTTTTATAGAATAATCTAAGATAGAAACTTAAATTTTAATTTGCAATTCTAGGTCAAATTGTTTTGCTTAAATATAATTTTTTTCTTCCAACCATACCTGTAGAAAGTGGGACTGCAAAAATGATTCTTCACAAAATTCATAATTTTATACATAATGTAAGGTAGCAAAAATTTTCACTGTAAATTTGAACCTCATATTAAAACATTTTTAAAACCTTTAAGGGAAATTTAAAAACATATATATATATATATATATATATATAATATATAAAATTCTCCTGTCACAGTTTTCGTTGCCATACTCCTCCGAAACGGCTTGACCGATTTTGATGAAATTTTTTTTGCTTATCCGGTATCTATGAGAATCGGCCAACATCTATTTTTCATCCCCCTAAATGTTAGGGGTAGTCCATTATTAATTAAAAACTAACTTTCCCGCCAAAAAAATCTCCCATTTTTCCCAACGCCAACTTTTCCGCCAAAAAAATCTTCCATTTTCCCCATCGCCAAATAAATAAGGCATCAGTTGTTTTTTTCTCCCAACAGTAATTAGGCTAGGGTTAACATTTTTCGACGAATTATTTCAAACGATTCTGTTTATTTTCTTAATGTTTTATGCATTTAAAATTAAACATTGTTAATTAATCCATGTTTCAGATTCATTCTGAGGTACTTTTGAATTAAAATAACACAGAATAAAGGAAATTAAAAATGTCTAATCTGCATAGCGTTACCCCAACTGGCGTAGAAAAATTTAAGCATTTGCGTTGACGTAACTGGCGAAGAAAATCCACGCATGCGCATTGTTCTGATTGTTGGCATGACAACCAACCGACGATTTAAATTATTTTTAGGTTAGTTGCATGCTTTTGTAAGTAAAATGTATTTATGTTAGTTATATATTTTTTGTATATGCTTATAGTTTTAAGTACATCGTTTTTTAAGTAGATTTTTTTAAACCTGTTTTCGACCAATTATTTTAAACGATTCATTTTATTTTCTTAGTGTTTGATGCATTTAAAATTAAACATTGTTAATGAATCGATCTGTTCATGATGAATCTGAGAAATTTTTGTTGACAAATTCTTGAGATATTACATAAATTAAGAAAGATATTCTTTAGTGACCATAAAGTTTAAACGCTCAGTGACTCTATTATCAGTAATCATATTATTAAAAAAAATGCTTTGTTTCAGTAAAAAATATTATTATATTAATTGCAGATTAATCATTTACACTATAATTTAAAGCATAATTTCTACGAGGGGTAACAGAAAATTAGAGAGATATATATCACGCTATAACTGAAGGCCTTTATAATATTATGAGTGAATTATATGACTATCAAAATTTGAAGTTTTAAAATATTTTGCTGAAGAATCTATTAAAGTTGGAATTGCGTAAAATGTTTAATGGTACGACCGGAGTTTTATCCCCTGCTTGGCGAAATTTTTAAAAATCGCAAACAACGGCCTTGCGAAATGTTCAAAAGCAAAGAAGCAGATGTTCAATTATAGTGCATAATAAAGATTGCCAGCTTTGGTGCGTTATCGCAACTTGGCGAAGAAGGGGGTTAAACTCCGGTTAAACCTATTTAATTATTAAAATTTAAACGAACATTAAGATTGGCGAACCGGCTGGTCGCCAAAGGCGGCTAGTATATATATATATATATATATATATATATATAAAATATGAGCAATGATGAAACGAATGAAAAAAGAACATTTTAAGAAATATTCATTTTAAATAACAAAAAATAATGGCTTAAAATTCCCGTATCATTTTCAGAAACAGGCTATCTAAAATAGACAATGGTACTTACGGTGCTTTTGTGCTTTCTTTACAGCTTCCTCTTTTTTAGTGCACTTGGGGCAGAGCCATTCTCCTCGTGGAATTCGCTTCAGATTTACACATTCCGGGTGGTACATCAACGGACATCTATCACAACACAACAGAGTTCCCACATCACCACATGCCTCGCAAGATTCTTGAATAGCAGAGGAATCATCCATAGTACTATCAGCGTCCTCTTCATCTTCTTCCTCTTCCTCTTCAACACTAATTCATAAAAGGAATGGCAAATTAAAAATTAAGAAGCTCAACATATCAGATGCTTAAAATTCTTCAGCATTATAAGCAAAATGAAACATAGTGCTCAAAAAATTGGAAATTCAAATAAATTACAAAAGCAGAGTTTTCAGATAAATTAATCAAGTAGACAAGTCATAAGCTTTATTAATATTGCAATACAACCTTGAACATTGATACACCTTCTTGGAATTTCTTAGCCATATTTATAAAGATTTTTGTTTCTAATACAGATCTTTTATATGTAAAAACAATTTTTAAAGGAGAAAACCAACAAATAAATAAATAAAAAGCAAAGTTTACTTTAAAAAAATTAATAAAAAACGCCAGGTTTTCTGATTGCATTTTTTGAATCAAAATTTCTTTATCTCCAATGTCTAATTACTTTAACCAAAAAGTTTGAGATTTGCAAGATTAATTTTTCCTATCTATAATTTGAAGATTTTAACATGAAAAAAGCATTGGGAAAGAGTGAAAAAAATTTTGACTGCTTGTCTTATTCTTCTCATGACATAGAAGTGCAAAAAATAAAAACAAAGAGCCTTTAGTTTAAAAAAAAAAAGTAATGCAGTGCAAGTTTTATGAACTGTTTGGAATTCAAATTATTTCTTAAATAATTTTTTATTAGATAAGTTGAACCAATACATAGAATAGAAATTCACAGGAATACAATCTTATAAAAGTACATGGCAAAGAATTTTATTATGTATTGTTGAATGACAACTGATAAACATAAACAAATCAAAATACAAATGTTTAAAACAACTTCATTGAGCACTTTTACAGCTGCTCTTAATTAGTAGCTTCACTAACTAAGGAAATTTTAAAATATTAGAAATGTCCTAGATAAAGCTAAACCAAAACATTTATTCACGGTAAAGCTGTAAAAGTAATCAAGAAAGAAGCTGTAAATTAATGAAGAAATAGCGTCAATTGAAGTTTAATATGCCTCAAAAATATGCTTTAATATTGCGAGACGGCTAACGTTATGACTTATTAATGGAAATCAATAGATTTATCTTTCAAAATTTCTCGCAAAAAATGGTTTTTGTATCATCTAAAACAAATACCTTTTTAATGATCAATTTCATTTCTATTCAACATTTTCTTTATTTTAAGCCATTTCTGTTAAATTTAATGCACAACTTGTAACAATTTAATTTTAAAGCTATGAAATTTAAATTCATTCACTAAAATATTCAATCGAGTGCTTTTGTCAACATAAAATTTAAGTTTTAAAGAAATACTTACTTTCAACAAAAATACATAAATAAGATCTTTTACTTCCACTTTTATTTCATAATAGATTTTTTTTAATTTGCATGTGTTACAAATTGTTTTCACTTATTCTATTGAATATGTTTTTCAGTTTTATTTAAGTAAATTTTTTTTTAAATATGCAATTTACATTAATACTAGCCTAAAAAGTCAATAAATATGGTTAAACAAGCTGGTCACAAAAGGCAGCTAGTATTATTTTATCAGCTCAGGTAAATTTATGACTACTATTTAAAAATCTACTACACTACTCCGTTACCTTGCCATAAATTTCATATTATATATAATCCTATAGAATTGGAAAAACACTAAATCTGCATTGCTGGCTGAGTTAAATGTCCCCACTTTAAAATTAAGCAACGACTAATTAAACCACATAATTTGTATAATTATTATTGCTTCCAATTTTAATTATATTACGCTTAAGTGTTCCATTTTATTACGGGATTAATTCTATGGGAGCTAATTTTTTTAATGGAGATTTGAATCTTAAAAAATTCTAATATAACAACGTTTGAACCTCGATTTTACATACTAATACACCAAAGAATATCAGCCTAAAAGCAATAAGTAAAAAATAAAAAAAAAAAAACACTCATACTAAACTATTACAAAATGAACCAATCTCAGCTGTTAGAATAAGAACCCAAAAGTTTCTTTAAATATATCCGAATAAATAAGTCTTACAATCTAAAATTTCAGGAAGTAACTATTATACTAATCTAAGATAAAATTAGCTAGCAATGCAACACTGAATAACAATAACATTGCATGTGACAACTCAAATAACTTCACTAATTCAACTTGTTAAATATGTATAGTAAAGTAATCTGTGATACTAGTTTAAAAAAATATAATTTACCAAAGGAGTGCTAGCCTTAAAAATAATTGTTTAAATTTTAATTTCACAATTTTATGAAACAGATATTCTATTTTTTACTTCTAAAAAAACAATGTACAAAATGATATGTATAACACTTTATCAAAAAAAAATTTTTTTTTTCTTTTTTTTTTTTTCCCCTCTTCTGTGCAACTAATACACTGAAGAGTCAGAAAAACTGGTATAGCAGGTCGCCTGCTAATAATGAAGGTGTTCAACCAATCAGCATAATGCCAGGTAGTCAACAGTGCACATATAAGACAGACTGTCTACGGAGACTATTCAACGATTCTTGCTGTTACAATGGTAGATTATCAAGATTTAAGTGATTTTCAAAGGGGCATAATCGTTGGCGTACGAGAGATAGGGACAGCTTTTTCAAAGTAGCGATAAAATTTGGATTTTTGCGCACAACCGCAAAAATGTACTGCAAATATCAGGTTTTCCGGTAAAACTTCAAATTTCCAACAGCACTGCGGCCAGAAAAGGACCTTGACAGAACGATATCGACAGCTGAAAAGAATTGTTACACAAGACAGATGTTCAACACTTCTTCTAATTGATGCGGATTTCAATACGGGCCCATCAACAAGTGTCAGCACATGCACTGTACAATGTATCTTAACTGATATGGGCTTTTGCAGCCGCAGACCATCTTGTGTACCATTGTTGACTCAATGGCACAAAGTTCTGTACTTTGCCTGGGCTTGTCAACACCGTCATTGGAAAAACGTAGTTTGTTCTGACAAATCATGTTTCCAGATGTATCGGGCAGATGGCCCTTGTACTGGTATGGAAAAAACCCATGAATCCCTTATGGCTAGAAGGAACTGTTCAAGCTGGTGGAGGCTCTGTGATGGTATGGGGTGTATACAGTTGGTACTGTTGATACATCTACTCAACTGTGACAGGTCACCAATACATTAACATCCTTTCTGATCACCCGCATCCATTCATGTCCTGTGAGCATTCCGACGGATGTGAACAATTCCAAAAGGATAATGCGCCACCCCACAGGTCTCCAACATGAACATTATTGAGATATCTGGGATGTTTTGCAACGTGCTGTCCTCAGCAGATCTTCACCACTTCACACTCCCATGACTTTGTAGACTGTCCTGCGTAAACTGTCTACAGAGTACCTTCACAAATAAGTTGAATCCATGCCATGTTGAATTGCAGCACTTCTGCATGCTCGTGGGAGCTCTACACAATATCAGATCGGTATACCAGTTTTTCAGGCACTTCAGTGTATTTAAAGCATTTTCTTATTATGTATATATAATTTCAATTACAGTGCATACTAACAGCTACAATAATAATAATCTGAAATTTCATTGTTCAGATTTATAATCCATACCAGTTATTAATATCCCTAGATAAAGAGAAATCCAAAGGTCATATTTAATCAGCCTTTAAAATATTTCTGCCTATAACTACTATTCTATCAATAAATAACACACTCTTTTACATTATAATAAATGTAAATAAGCTTAAGTAATAATAAGACCTAGCCAACATTTGACTAATTATAATGTAAACAACTGTGCTTATAAACAGGGGTGTTTGTGGGACCCCAAAAAATAACCGGAAACTTTTACGGACTTACTACCGACATTTTGGAGTTTCGAGAAGGGGGGGGGGAGAAATGAAAAATTACGATTATGAAGTATTGAATGACCTAATTATAAAAGTTCAATGAATTACTTTTTTTGCAAAAGTAAGACCTTTGAACCCAGGTCACGTGATCGCACATCTGGTCGAACGAAGTCTCTCCCTTTTTTTTTTCTGCCGCGCCTACTTGCCGAAAAGAATCCAGAAGAGAATGTCCGAGAACAGGGGGAATGAGTCATAACTCGCAATAAGGAAAGAACAAAAAAGAAGTTTTTTCCCCCTTTTCACGCATTATCACTGTCTTTGGAGAAAGAAAGGAAAAGTTTTCACCACACACACTGACCTTGCGTTTTCTGCTTTCAAAGCAAACAAAATTACCCAGATCAAAATAAATAATTCATTATTATTCCTACTTCCTTTTGAACGACGATCCCCGGAATTTCCGGGTATCGAAGTTCAAAATCCCCGGAATTCCGGGGTTTCCCCGGAGCACAAACACCCCTGTTATAAACTTCAATAATGAGAAATCTAAAAATTACCTCTGTTCATCATCTTCATCACTGTCTGCTTCTTCACTGTCACTTTCTACTTTACGAATCTTTTTTTCAGGACTGACAGGTTTCTCAACTGGTTTGCAACTGAGACAAAACCAGTCACCTTCTGGAATAGCCTAAAAGATTAAAAATATAATGTTAAAATGAAAACCTAAGGTAAAATGCACTTTTACCAATAATTATAAGCAAGACATACAAATGAGCTTTAGCAATTCTGTTCTAAATAAAATTTCGAATAATACTAACTTTTAATTCATCAATGTCTTTTGATGAATGAAATCAAAAGTTCTGATTAGCAGATAAAAATTTCTGACTTTATTATCTGATATTACAAAATAATTACAAGACTTTATTTTGGTTATTATCACATTTTGTTGGGGGGAGGGGGGACTTAAAAAGGAAGGTAGAACTAACAAAGTTCATCAGTATTTGATACTAAATGGGAAGGGGGAATAGAATACTTAAGACTCTTTCATTTCCCATCTAAATGAGACAATGGTTATCCAAACTATTTCAAAAGGCAAGTTCAAAACTATTTTTTTTTATTATTATTATTATTACTGTTTCCCTGTTACACTACAAAAATTAAGCTAAAACATAATTTCAGTCATAGATTAAAATTTAATGGCATTATAATTCATGATATTAATGTTGTTTGTAACTTCTTATTGTTGCATTAGAAGAAAACTGTAAGCTATATATATATTTTTTTAATGAAGGAGAATTATTTAACCATTTTAGTAATGCATTTGTTGATTCAACCACTTTTCTACAATAACTAGATTTGGGCAAAAGTATTAAGGGAAGGATATAAAATCCTGCTTATGTGCACATAACTACAAACTATGAATCCTGAATTTTATGTGATTCCTGTATTTCAAGGACTGCACAATGATCTGAAAACCTCACAGTTACTATTGTTCATTTTACTCACAATTTTTTGAGAAAGAATTCTAGGACCTTTTAAAGACAAAAGCCTTTCAGTATAATTTTGTTCTTGATAAACTGTTGAGAAATGTATAAGATTTCTAGAGTTTTATTCGGGTCTGAGTAGCAATTCCCTATGATGGAGCAATTATTTGAATTATTTACTATTGTTCAAAACATATTTCACGCTCAGAACAGAAAGAAATATTTACAAAAGAAAACAATCACAAATATGAATGAAGCTACTTACATTCAATGGCGGTTTCAAACAATATAAATGGTGTCCTCTGTTACAGCCATCACACAGCAACATATTTTCAGCATCGCCCCGCCTTCGACATATTCTACAGTGCGCTTTCAGAACAGACCTCGACCAAGCAACACTTCGCTCCAAAGTTCCAAGGTGAACAAACAACTGAGACGGGCTTGTGCACTGCATCAGGGACTCCTGCCATCTCTCCAATGCTAAAGGTTTATTTGAAGCTAAAAATACAATCAGCAAATTTTAGTTTCATCTTTATAAAGAAAAAGGAATTAGAAAAAACTGCACATTAAAGAAATCCAAACTACTGAAGATTTTACATTAACTTCACTCACAAATAATCTAAACATAAGAAAGATTCATGCGCTTTGAAACAATCAATAGTACAATAGTTCAACATTGAATGTAACACTGAGTGGAATTAAAAATATCCCTACTGCTTTGATGTTACAATTGGAAATAAAATCTAAACTTCTGTTTCAATGTATAGAAACTGCATTTTTTTAAAAAATTATTTTTTAGTACTTAACTTGATTGATTTATCAGTGAGCTAAGTATGAAAATTCTGGAGTTAATTCTGAATTAATATTTACAATTTTTTTTAATGATGAATTGTGGCAGAAATTAGCGAGTTGAAGTTCTGCAATTTTTATAATTCTTTGAAGGTTATTGCTAATACATTTTTTTAACATTATTTTATATTCGGCATTTCATTTTTTGGTACAATCCAATTTTGGTGATTAGTGTTAACAGGAATAATTGCAAAGTTTATGAATAGTGAAGATCCCACTACAAAGAAATAAAACTTTTCACATTTACTATTTACATCCACAGTATACTAAAATTATTTTTAATATTTTTTAAGTACTCTAGCAATTTTAATGTGATTTTTCTAATAAATCTTTCATTAATTGATCGGTGACAGTCATATATTAGCCCATTGAGCATATCTTCTAATCAATTAAATAGCCATTATCAATTAAAAATGGGTTTTTCATTTACTGAACAAAAACTTTAAAAACATTTTACATCATTTTTATTACTATACTTCTAAAGGTGACAAGCCATGTTTAATTAATATTTTTATTATTCTTAAAGCTTTTTTGAAAATCTAAAAACTAATTAATACAACTAATCGTCTCATTTGAATTGAAGTGTCTGATAATGTGAGGAATTTGCATACCAAGATATTTTATACACAAGCATTTTTAAAACATGGGTTTATTTACATCCACCTTAGTACTTCATCAAGTACCTTTATTAAATACTTTTTATATTTTACGATGTTTGTACTTGTCGTTGTCAGGTTTAATACAATAATCATAACCAATATCTTTCCAACATTGGTTATGACTTCTTATGATATATTACATATAATGTAGTAATAAAAAATTATTGAATATATATTTTCAAACTTTATTAAAAATTATTTCAGATACTAAATATACAAGGGGAATAATTTCACTTAAAACATTATGCAACAAGATTTTGTTAGCGAAACAAATTAATATTATTTGTTAACAATTTACAATTTGTTTTGCATTTATAAGCAAACTCTTTTTTTGCTTTTTTAAGTTTATATATATATATATATATATATATATATATATATATATTGGTGTTGCTGTAAGTAAGGAATTTTTTTAATGTTTTTCAATATATAACAACTTGTAGTTTTCCACTACCTGTCATCCAATTTCTATAGCAATTACAAAAAAAAAAAAAAAAAAAAAAAAAAATCCATAACTGTTGGTAAACATGGTAACCTTCTTTATAACAAATAATTTTTATTAATAAATAAAAAAAAATTATTCTGAATAGGACTGGGTTTTTCAATAATAATAAATAATATTTCAAATTAGAAAAATATGAAAAATATTGATATAACACTTGTGGATTATCATTTAACCAATAGAAAGAAGGGATATAGAAAAACTATGTTTTCAAAAAAAAAAAAAAAAGCATATACTAAATTTTTGAATATAAAAGAATCTTTATGCAGAAATTTTTCCATTATATTATGGCTACATATACAAAAAATTATTCCCAAATAATACATTTAATCATGCAATTTTAAAAGTCAATTCAATCTTACTTTTCTTTTTCAGAGATTCAGTATCATCAGAAGTTTTCTGTTTTGCTTTTTTACTTTCCTCACTTTCACCTATAATACAGAAAAGAAGCAAATAAAATATAAACATACATTGTTGTGAATTATTAACTAATGTATCAATGCAGCATAAGCTGATGACATAAAGAATAATATATCAATTACCTAAAGGAGGATTGAGGTATTTCAGTTCAATGCCCTGAGATACTTGAAGCATGGCAAAAGCAAGTTCCTTAACCATTTGTTCAACAGGAGCATGACAAATATTGCTTTTAGAATCAGAATTTTCTTCTTTAACAAAATCTCTTCAAAAGGGAGGGAAAAAAAATCAAAACATGCACACATAAAACGCTTTGCTATCATGTCAGAATTTTACAAAAAACCAACTCATTTGACTTACTCTTTATCCTTTTCTTTCTTTCCAATGTCATTGACTTGCACATCATAAGCACCCTGCTCAAGAGTCGATCGCCAGGCTTCTCGATCTTCAACCTGTAGGATAGCCAATTAAATTATAAAAGTGACTTTAATTGTTCAGAAATATTATTTCAATGAATAAACTAAAATAACTCAAAAACCTTCACCAATAATATCAAAATTTCTGCTTGAAACATCATCCATTATCCTGAATTTTATGATTTGTATTTAAAAGAATTTTGAGCAGCTGAGAAAATTGATGCAGTTTTAGAAAAAATAGAATTATTTTTTATAAAACATCAGTGTATCTAACTAATGATTTTTTTTAAAAAAACCCTGTTAAACCCTAAGATAAGAATATAATATACAGTTCACAAAAAAAGAATTAAATACTTGTCTCTCATTCATTCCATTTACATCCAAAAAAATTTCAAACAAAATTGAGAAATTATCTTTAAATTATTTTAAAAACCTCTCCCTAATAATAATAATATATTTTTATAATCCGTCCAACATAATTTTATTTAAAATAAACATAATTTAAAACAAACATGTAATAAAAGTTTGAATATCAGCTGAATATAGTTTTTTTTTAACTAAGATAAATCTAAAATTTCATTTATTAACATATTTAAAACTTGATGAATTATTTATTAAAAAACCAGTATTAATGTAGAATCTAATAACACTTTATATACCTATCATATAAATTAAATATAAAATAATTATTCCTTTTCCATTACAAAACCATTCCATTTTCCACAACAATCATGTTAAACTTAATTTCATAATCCTATATTAATTATTAAAGGTTTAAGACCAAATAAAAGAATCTGAAATTAAAAATGAAATCTGTGATTAAAAAATATATCAATCTTGACTGTCATTAACTGTCAAACTATAACTTCAAAAATAAATATAATTTAACCAAACCACTTAAAAAAAATAGAATTGGAGAAAATTCGAGTACCATCTTATCCATCTTCAATGATTATTGAAAATAGATAGAGATTTAATTAAACATCTTTCACTATATACCACTAAAGCTAAAAATAAAAACTACAAATATTGTTTCTTGTAAACAGATAATACCTTTAGGGAACCAAGACCACCATGGAAGATTCGATGCTCCAGCTCTAATATCATGTCTCGCAATGTTATTTCTTGAGCTTGTCTCGGAGACATCCCGGCAAAACTCGAATTTTGAGAATTCTGATGCCTTTGTGACTTTCTCACTTCTGGCTGAGGAGCTGTTTGTAAAGATTTATTAAAAGCATTATAAGGAAATTTCAATAACATTTCTTTAATTCTCTCTTTTTCATTTAAGAGGGCTTCCTTCAGAGATCGTTCCCTGAAACCACGGGGGTTTAGGTTAGAAATTAAAGTGTCCAAATCTTCTTCTTTGTAATAGAAAGACCACTTTGTTCGAGGAGCATTCACATTATGAACTGGGCAAGTGTCAATATTAGCACTGCACTGGTCCACAGGTAAAATATTCTTAGAATGCGGACAATATAACATTAAATCTTGTTTATCACTCTTTTTATTTTTACAAAGCAAACAACTTTCATTTTCGGATAAATTAGTGTCCAGAACACCTTTCTTTGAATCTACCCTAGGATTAAGGTCCGAGAGTTTTCTGTTTTTCAATGGAAATGGAAGATCACTCTGTACAATGGCAATGTCTCGTAAAATATCATTTTCTTTATCACTACTACCACTCTTAGCATCAATGTTCTGTAAATACTTTTTAATATTAGTAGCAGCTGTTTCACAACGTACATGTGTTAAGTATGGAGAAGAATTCTGAATAGTTGGCTTTGGAAGACAATTTCCTTTAAAAGGATCATCATCTTCCACAAATAAACCAGCAACTGTTTGAAATACCCAGTAGCGGCGAAATGCCCTGTCCCGGCCAAGTGGTACAACATTGAATGAAGACTGAAGTTTTCTAATTTGAGCCTCTATTTCTCGCTCCTTTCGTAAAAATTCTGCCTTCTGTTTTGCAGCCTCCTTGGCCTTTTTTTCTTCTAGTTCAGCCTTTTCTTCAGGAGAGAGGTTATCAGTATTTTCTTTTTCCTCCTCATCAACTGCCATGGATGCTTCTTCTGTTGGCCTAAAATTATATATTTAAAAAAAATCAGTATATATGAACATAAATTGGAAATTCTAATCAGCATATCATAGAAATCCAAAATAATAAAGACATTTTTCTTACATTTCGCCAAAAATACTCTAAAGCATGAGGAAGTTTCATAACTTATAAAAAATTCTTTTTGTTAATTAAAGAATGTTTTTCTTTATATATATGTATACAGAATGGTTATAATTAAACTTCCCCTATAAACAGCATCATGCAATGCAAACGGGTGAATGGATTACAACTCGTGTATAGACTATACACGAGATGCGCTCACGGAATTTCGGAAAATTTTTTAGTTCCAAAATGCCCACAAGAAGATGCTTTTTCCTGAAAAACATTAATTTTAACACAATAAACAAACAAACCAGAATACAGAAACAATATTAACATTTATTGATTAGTGTCTGATCACCTTGTCATCGAAGAAAGAAAGAAAAAAAATAGTTAGGTTTGCAGAAACAAGAACAAATTAGGACGAAATTACATAAGCGGAGCAGTTATTAATCGTGTCCAGGATGATATAGGGAATGGTGCTCCATGTGACCACCTTCATTCACCAGCAAAATTTCAAATCGACAGACAGTGTATTCAACAGCAGATCATAACTGATCAGCTGTGATGCTTTGCACGTGAAGTGTTATGAAGTTCCTTAAGTCATTCAACATCGCAACAAGATACTGTCATCATACAATAGAAAACATCGACATAAAACATGACAATGACTGCAAACGTTGTTTACCCAACCCTGTTTTCCCTAAAGCGTCCTCTTTGCAAGCAGGCAAATCTCAATTTTTTTTCCCCTAGAACTAACGACTTTTCTCGGTTTTACATTTTATTACTCATAATTCTTGTTCTGGATTGTTAATATTGTTTTTGTATTTCATTTTAGTCATTTATTGTGTTAAATTTAATGTTTTTCCGGAAAAGGCACCCTCTGATGGACATTTTGGAACTCTCTTTCCCCCCTTCTCCCCCCCCCAAATTCCATGAGCGTGTCTCGTGTATAGTCTATACTCCAAATTTCGTTGCAATTTGTTCACCAGATTGCATTGTATGATGTTGTTTAGAGGGGAAGTTTGATTATAATCACCTTGAATATATATTACTTTGTTTAATGCTACATTCCTAAAACAAAAAGAAATATTTTAAATCTTATTTCCCTCTAAATTGCCACAGACAATATTCAGTTTGTTTGTTTTTTTCAATATATTCAATATTCAATAAAAGGCTTTTGCAAAATATTTAAAGTGTATACAAAATAATTATTCAGAATTTTAAAAATTATAAACATATACATATATGCTGGCATTCTATTAAGCATAAGTTTTTATTTTCACACTTATATTTTCACCTTAGCCATCAACAGACAATATAATGAGTGATAATTGTAAAACTGGTTTTATTTTTTATGCCTGTTACTCTGCATTTGAATCATAAATGTTGAGCTATGAAGAAAGTTTTAGTAGCTTTCACCTGGAAATTAATTCTGGAAATTATTTCTATTCCATTTCAAAAAATGCAATGACAAAGATCTGACAGAATTTCAAATGACTCAATAATGTGACATGCATACATATATGCATGAATTTATCTGAGTAAATCCAGATTCGTAATTTTTCCATGTATTTGTTCTCAAACAAAATTTGGCAAAGATAATCTCTGGAAATATCTCAAAATTTCAGATTTGAGAAAGAAATTTCGAATCCAAGATAAAGCAGCAACATGATCCCTTTGTTTTATTAATAAATAATGAACTAATTTGATGCTGAGCTACTTTAGGTATTGACTAATAAATAAAATTTTATATTGAAAAACATTAATTAAATAGATGAAAAGCATCCAAGAACTTACGTTTCTTCTGCTCCTTCAGGTTTGTTGTCTTTTTGTTGGTTTGATTTCTTTTTGCTATTTAAAGATTTAAATAATTATTAGATTAACATGAAGATCTAAAAATTATAATAGAAAGTACTCTAAACACAATGCTTTGTAGTACTTTCAAATGCTATAACAAAATAAGATAAATTTCATAAAATTAGCCTTCAAAAATACTTATTACAGGCTATTTTTTTAAGCCTGTAATTATTGAAGTCTTTAGTTTATAATTCAGCATTACTTAAATATTACAGATTTTAAATTATTTTCTTCTATTCACAAATTTTATTACTTATATAAAACTGAAATGAATTTAAATTGATTTAGTATATTGTTATCAAATACACAAAAATTTTAAACACTGGGACAACTAGAAAAGAATGAAAACTCGACAAAATTTCATTTTTCCAAACATGAGGGAAGCCAAATGAAAGTTTATAATAAAATTTAAAAACAATACCCTTTTTCTGTATCTTCTTTTTCCTTCCGAGAATGAGCCCATCGAAGTTGTTTTAATTGGTGTCGCAACGGGCGGGTTTTATCAGCATTCTCATCCACAGCATATCGTAACACATCACAAGCAAGTAATTGATGAATAAGCAGTGTTATAATTTTACAGCGTTCCTCTATAAAAGAAAAATCACATTTTTTATTACTAATAATTTAAACTATTGGCAGCAATAATACATGTAAATTTCTTTAATTACCTACTATTAAAATAAATTTTACTTTACAATAATAGCAAGTTTAAATACTACAGATATAACAGCAGCAAATTACATGTTAATCATTTTTTTTTTTTTTAAGTCTGCAAATCAAAAGTATTTACCTGGATTTAATTCAAAAACACTCGTTTTAGAAAGTTTCTTTAATAATTCAGGCTCTTCTAATTTGAAATAGAGACCAGGGTCTTCACTCGCAGAAACAACACCCACCCAGTTTACACGTCGTTTAGATCCTGAACTAAGTATGTGGAGTCTTAATATTTCAGTCACTGAGAATGAATCAAGTGGTATGTTCCTCAAAACAGTTCCTATAAAATAAAAATGAAAAGTATGGATAAATTCCTAAAATAAAGTATATGCAACAGAAAACTTATAAACAAAGAAAAAATTGCAAAATAGCAAAAGTAAGCTTGAATTCCAAACATGGTTTACAAAAATACATGCACATAAAATTCAGATTTCTCAACATTTATCAAATTGAAACCACATCATTCAGAAAGTTGTTAAATTATTTTGAAATAGAAATGCCTTTTTCTTATAGCCACTTCAATTCATAAGACAAAGACATTCATATTCTTATAGCAAAAATGGTTTTGTTTGGCTATTCTAAACAGATCTAAGCAATTCATATGATAAGCAAGTTAAGTTGAAAGGGGACTAATTCAATACTTTATGATAGAAGGTCCTAAATTCTGACTTTCAGGTTTCAAATCTCTAAGCTATTTTTCATTTTTTTTTTTTTTTAATGTTTTATTTCCCAACGAACCTCATACTACCAATTTGAGTTTGAAATCTCAAATTTGGAACATTTATTGTCGTTAGGCTTCAAAAACATTATTTTACGACACTAAATATTTTCAAACAGCCAGTGACCTTCTTTATATACAATACAAAATAAATAAAGGAGATTTTCTCTAATAAACAATAAAAATGATTGGATAATTTTGGTCAATAATGAGATAAACTTAAATTTGGCAGATAAAATCACATCTTTGATACATTTTGGAATAAATTCATATGGTTTTGATTTTGTTATATGAACTTGCTCTTTTCAACATTCTCAACATATCATTTACAATATCACAAAATTCAGTCATATATAGTCGTCCTTAATTATCACTACTTGTTCAGCAACAGCAAGTTCAAGCCACTCGGTTCTGGGAAAGCCCTAAAGCTGAAAATTTTAGGTAGACCTCTTTTTCTGCTTGCAAATCTTACAATTACACATATTTGGTAAAAAGAGGTTCGGTACCTCACAAGCGATACTATTTACTTTTTTACAAATGATAAATTGACTATAACCCTGTACCTTTATGAACAACTAGTCGCCTCAGGCAAGCAGTTCATCGGGAATATCAGTTATATTTTAATTCAGATAAATTGTTTAAATATAATTTTATGCCTAAGATACCACACAAATGTCAGATATTAATTAATATTACAAATGTCAGACTATACTAATTTAACAGGCTTGCTTATATTATGCTTATTGTGTACATCAGCCTTTCTAATGGGGATAGTCCCATAACATCATAATACTATTAAAATGTACATATCTGGTTTATCTTGTTTGAGATACCTTAACTTCGTTTATTCTTTATTTATCATGTAAACTATATAAGATATTAAATAGAAAACATCTTTAGATTTCAACAATGGAAATCCTTTTATTTTTTATTTTTAAATAAAAGCAGTTTGAATTTCTAGATAACAATTTACATCGTTGGGAACTAGGCAAGGAAAATTTTTTCAAAATTGTCAAATTCAAGAAAAAATTACAACTATTAAATTGATATCAGTAAAAATGCATTTTAAAGAAAAGTTTTGAAATAATGTAAAAGCTATTTTTGTGCAATAGTATTTTTAGAAGTTGTTATAGCAAACTGCCAAAATTCAATTTAAGTTTTAATTAAAATGTCAGGGGGGAAAAAAACAGCTGTATATTTTCACTCCCAATTATATTTGTGCTAAATTAGGTAGCAGCAGATTAAACAGCCTGGCTTGTAGTGTACAAGCACACACATGTTCATCTTTATTATTAATAGAGATGTGAAAAATTTGTATTTCAATATTCAACAAGGTAAAAATCCCAAATTTAAGATCAATCATCCATTAAATAAAGACAACCTTTCTTAAATTAAATTTTTCCATAAAATAATAAAATTCACATAAAATAACTTTACTCACAAAATATTCCCTAAAAGTTGAAGCTAACTACCTGGTTTAAAATCCTTGAATTTTTTTATTTTTCTTTCTTTCCCACTTTAAAATTTAATGTGTAAATAATTTATCCGTTTTGTTTGCAAAGACTGTAAATTGTCTCAACATATCAGATCATTAAAATCAGACAAGCATTTAAACAAAATATCCTTAATGTAAGGAAAAAATACTAAATGAAATTAAATAAGAGCATTTTATCAATCTATAGAACTTTTTGGCAACTTTTCTATCCCAGAACATTTTCCAAAATAAGTGTGAAGCCTTCTTGAAAGAGTCCTCTGAATAATTCTACTCACATTGCAAAAAAAAAAATTCAATTCTACATCTACACACTGTGATGATATAATGAGAATATATGATCTCCAGCTACTGGTTCCCTTAATTATTCCTAGACAGCTGAAACAGTAATCTTTTCCTCCAAATTATACACAAAGACTGGTAATTACATTTACACAAGAATTCTCTTTTCTAATTCGTGGAATTCTAATAGGCAAAATAAAGACACTAAAAGTTTTTTCTTTTTGAAAAATTATTGATGTATCCTTTTCGCCTGTATATCAAAGACCTTACAATAACCAGTAAAAAAAACCCTACGAACTTTTCTGTGGACTTGAGCACAACAAAATGGTGAAACCCTGCGACAAAAACTTCATTAGCTTAAATAAAGTACTTAAAAGCTATAAAAATACTTCTCTAAATTTTTACCTATTTTAATGTTAAAAAAAATTAATGACTTTACCATGATACTTCTGAGGCCATGTTGAAACAATTGCTGCAAGATCCATGGCTTGATCTACATTCAAGTTACCAAGATCTAGAAGAAAATTTACGTTTGAGAAAAAAGAATAGCAAAGTAGAGCAAAATTATACAAGCAACATTCATCATTTTCCAGCTAAATAAAAATAAGAAATTAAGAACATACCATGCATTGTCTTATTTTTAAGATCAGCAATATCATCTTCAGCTTCTTGATATCGAAAAATGGCAGTCAGAAGAAGTTGCAGAAGATCATTAAAAGCACCTTGAATATCAGTTTCAACAAGTGCCTTTTCAATTTGTTCTGAAATCCAAAATAAAGAATCAGTAAAATTAAATTCAAATAAAAAGAAATATTTTAGTGCTTATTCTCACTTTTTCAAAAATCTAATATTTTATGAACATAGCTTAACTTTATCTTTAAAAATTAATAAGGGAAAAAATTATACAAATCCAAGGACATAAAAATGCAGAAATTATCATATTCTATAATAATTTCCAATATATTGTTCTCCTATATACTGTTTATAATATATATGGTAGCCGCCTTTGGCAACCAGTTTGTTTGCCCAAATTATTAAATTATTAGGCTATTAAATTTTTTTTATGGGATGCATTTCTTAAGAAAACATTTCACCTAGTTATTTAATACAACTAAAACACAAGAATTTAAAACAGTTTACTGCAAAGCATATATATATATATGCATATATTATGAAATAAAACTCTTAGTATGGATTGTATGATTAGCAAAAACAGGTGCATGAATGTTTTGTAGGAGAATTTAAATCCTGTAAAAAAAAATTGTTCCCAATAGTGTATTAAATTGAATTAAAAATATTATTAAAGTAAGATAAAAAAAAATTGTACAAACTGAAATTTGTCTTTAAAAAGATAATTTTTTAGTCATTAAAATAAAACAAAAAGCACTTTTTATAAGATAATTGTTTTTGAAGATATGAATTTCAATTTCTGAAAACAAGTCATAGCAGTTACGGCTAGAATTAAGATTAATGTACGAGTGCCAAAATTGAAAAATGTTCGAGTAATTTATTGCCAAATATAATCGTGATAATTATTAATTGCAACTTTAAAAGCTGTTTGTTAGCATTTAGATTCAGATGTGCTTGGCGAGAAACTGTACATTAATCTTCAGTCTTACCATGGTTACTTATCTGACAACAGTTAAGCTGAATTTTGTGCTTGATTGAACTTTTTGTTTGAAGCCTATTTCTTGATTTCTTTTAATCTTCTTTTCTCTGACTGAATGTTCACTTTGTTGACATTGTGAACTATTTTCAATGCACTTCTAGTAATATTTTGCAGCTCCATTAATTAACTAAACTAAGCACTTTATTCAGTAGAGCTGTAAATATTTTCAATGAATAAAGCAGTCTGAAATTCATATCATGTTTTTTTTTTTTTTTTTTATATATATATATTTAACTGTTGCCATTCGACATTTAGTAATAAACTCGATTTCTATGTCACAATTTGTTTTTCATATATATAGATACTGCATATAATAAATTACTATGTACTATTAAATAAATTGATGATTATTTTTAGAACTGATCATGCAAATTTAGTTCCTAAAAGTAGTCAGAAATTTTCTTTGTATTTAGGAAGTCTAAAATATTTAGTGCCTAAATCAAATAATATAATTTTATGATTTGAAATTAATTCTGAAAATATATAAACAATATTATACAGGAAATAAGCATAGAATTCAAGTTACTGAACAATTAAATAAGAAACTGATTTATTTAAAAGAACATTATAAAAAAATTTAAAATAAGAATAACCTTTCCTATATGGCTAGTAAGAGAAATAAAGTCTAATAAATTTACATAAAAAAAGATTATGTTTGAAATCGTATAGTAATGAATACAATTCAGGTCAAAAATATCATTGAAATTCTTTGATAAAGCTAAATTTCAAATTTTTCTTTGTAAGCTTTAAAAATACATGATATCAAATTAAATTAATTAAATAATTCATGACACAATCTTGGAACAATAAAAAAAAAGCTAAATTCCATATAATAAACTGTATCAAACAAACACAGTAGTAAAATGACCATAATTAACAAAACAATAAAAAAAATTTAATGTTTAAGATATTAAAAAGTTAGTAGAATTATTTTATAAAAGATTAATGTCAAGAATGATAGCAATGAATTCCAAAAATACTAAAATCCACATTTCTGCAGAAAATCATAGTTATTCACAAAAAGAGAATTTTTATTTAACAAATATAAATAAAATAAAATAAATCAAGGATTGATTTGGAGAAGTCCCAAAATTTATTAAAGGAAACCTTTTAGTCTCAAGTAAGAAGATTAAACTTCTCGTTTGCTGATTTCTCTTAAACCCCAAGTTATTATTAAAAATACAACATGACCAAAATTTTTTATCATATTTATATTAAAATAAAATCAGAAACTAGGATAATCCATTCATAAAAAGCCAACAAATATTTCACAAACTGTTAATGTTATAATGTTAAAGCCAATAAATATTTTAATGTTAAAGCCAATAATATGTTTAATGTTAAAGCCAATTAATATTTCACAAACTTTTAATGCTAAACTTTTATGTTTAATTTTAATAACATTGAATTTTTTCAAACTTTAATATATCATATATGGATATTAATGGTTTCAAATCAATTCATTTTGAAAATAATTTCTGAAAAAATTCTTTGACCAAAAAAAAAAACTATTTTAACTGAAATATTCAAAAATGAAATGATTAATTTTAAAAATGCTTATAACTGTATTTAGAGGTTCAATCAAGCTTCAATACTTATCGAGTAAACCATGAATACCTTTAAATAATAACTGTTATAAGAATTAAAATCTCAGAAGGCCCTGATTCAAATACATACATGTTATATATATAATTACACACACATGAATTGGGGAGCAATTTGTAACAATTTCTGATACTAAAAATTATGTAAACAATCAATTAACATTTTCATATAAGTTCAAAATAATATAAGATTTTGCTGACAAATTTTTAACACTATAATTTAAAAATACAGGAAATATAGTAAAACAATTTTTATGTCTAAAATTTTAAAATTTAAATCAACTAAAATTCATTTTTATCTTGAAGGCCATGAGCTGGTCTCTAATTGGGGATGATGTACTTTCCCCACATACACGTAGGACAAAAAATATCTTGTGAGGGCAATTTTCTTCAACGAAGAATCTTTTTTTTTTTATTTCACTAGACACTTTGAAATTCACTTTTTACATGTGGATAACTGGAATCTGGAGGATGTCAAGTATTAAAACCTTAGTACAAAAATTTTCAGCAATTTTGTACAGAAGATATCGAAGATATGATTGCTCTTAATTGTACTATAGCAAATCACAAGATTTAAAAAAATCTGAAGAATATGCATGTTTTTGCAAGGAAATAAGATGCATGTAAATCAAAATCATTACAACTGCAACAGTGCATTCTTTCAAGTTGCAAATAGATTAATTACATGGACTCCACCAATGTCAACATGTGCATGTGAAGGAAGTTTTGATACATGTCGAATTGTTGAAAATTATACGCACACAACAATGAATCAGAATAGATTTCAAAACATGATCTTTGGAATTCACAGTAGTAGGACAAGAAAATTAGATCTGTATCAAATGGTAAGCTCAATAAAATTTATTCAATAGGCCTAATTCAGCTGCAGTAGTATTGCTGGGACATAGTATCATTATTAGATGCTTTATATGTATGTGTGTGTTTCCCCCAATAAGATATATAAATTTTGCCCTTTTTGTAGTTATGTTTGTTTTGCAATTTAATTCATTTATTATAATTTAAAAGTTCTTTTAAAATGTGAAATTCATCATTGGATATTTAGAAATGAATGCCAATCTGTACAATATTTTTGAAAATACTTTAAATGTCTTTGCCAGGTTGAAATATTTTTAAAAAGCTCTGATATTCTTAGAAGTAAATTATTTCAGATGAATGTACTAAGACAAAAAAAACATTAAAATGTTATTTTAAAAAGGTTGCTTACACACTATCATAACTGAATAATTTAAAACAGATCACTGAATTTTATTTTGCGCCCTATTTCAGTTTGGTTAAATAGCTTTAATTAAGGGAAAAAATTATGTGGTTTGAGGCTAATTTATTCAATGATGATTATTTATTTTTTTAAATGTGTACAAACAGAATAGACAATATAGAAGAAAATTCCTCTAAGGATTTTGGCAATATTTTTATATCCATTTAAATATCAAACAATTCAACTAGAAGACAAAATGTCTAGTAAAAATATGAGATTATCAAATTCATTTGGATTAGTCCCTTTCTTTCAGTCAGATGAATTGTGATCCCCTGTGGAGTGAATAATAACACTCCTGTTAATAACCCATAAACAGCAAAACATAAACTGACCAAACATAACCCAAAAAAATTCACTATGTAAAGCATTAAAAATTAAAGAAATGTAAATTTTTTTTAGTGGTAACAAGTTTGGCACAGTTATTACATTGTGCTTTTCCTTGGGAATAACTTATTTAACTTAGGAATAATTGTTCCAGTATTTTAATGTATGGTAATGACTATGGTTGAAGAAAGAAACAGTGGAGAAAGGATAATTAAATATTATTGTAACAAGAGTCAATATCCTGGATCTATCTCACAAACAGAATCCCTTTCTTTCATTAGTTTCTTTTCTTGAAACATATAACAAACAGAACTTTATAAATATTTTTATCCCTATATAAAGACATTTTCCAATGGTTTTCAAATTTAAGCATTTTTCCTGACGAGTCTGTAAAAGATGCATTAAACATGCATCCTTTAAAGACAATAAGAAATTATAGTAGTAGAAATCTAGATAACAAAACAATGAAAATGAAAGGAGCAACTAAATTTTTTAATCAATGACATGTTTTTAAAAGGGAGAGTTATAAAGCATTAGTTTTAAAGTTTTAATATACAAACCAAAAGAAATGCCCTGGGGAAAAACATCCTTAACTTGGACTTGTTTTTCAAACGTGTTTAGAAATTCTAAAATCATCATAGCATCACCAAAACAATTCTGTGGAATGTTACAATCTACAGGTACAGGAAAAGGTAAATCCTGTAATAAAAAATTTACAGTTTTAAATTTAAAAAATGCAAACTAAAGCAATTAGCAAACAAATTTATACTTGAAACAAAATAAAATTTATAATAAAGTGAGCATGTGATTATTTATATACTTTAAATTTCTCCAAATCCATCTATACATAAAACAAAAACAGCACATTTCTATGATACAATATAGCTTAAATAATTTACTTTTAAATCATCACATTCTAGATCATCTCTGGGTTTCTTCCATGAATTTAAGTACTCGGCCATGATTTTCTTTTCTTCTTTTTTCTTTAATCTCTCCTAGAAAATACAATATATTGAGCAATTAATTTATTAGTTAGTATATATTAAATGAATCCTTTTAGCCATAAATTCCAAGACTTGTGTAGTTCAAAATAATGGTAAATAAGAAAGGTTATCCAAACTTAAAATTACATTTATTTTTTCTTGTCGCTGTCTTTCTTTTTCTTCTTCGATTTTCTGTTTCTTTAGAAGCTCTTTCCTTTCTCGTTCTTTTTCAGTATTTATTCTTTGCTTTTCATTTACTACTTGTTTGTCAAGTGTTTTCTTCCTTTCTTCTGCTGTTTCTTTCTTGAAATTTAATTTTCCCTGAATTGTTTTTTTACCTAATTTACAAAATAAAAATTTTGATGAAACAAATAGAAAAATCAAATAATAATAAAGCACAAACTAAGTACTTGTGATAAGCTATTAAGATGTAAAATAACCAAACTCATAACATTAACATACACTAAATAATAGAAGAAAATGTGATTTACCTGAATTAGATGCCTCATTTACTGGCTTTCTACTAGGCGTTTTGTCAGTTTTTTCCGACACATGTGTTTTCTTTTTTTCTTGTTGCACAGCATAACTTGGAAGAGGGCCACAAAAAACTTCACTAAACTGAAATTCATCCATCTGCTCCTTTTCCCAAGTTTTATCCTATAAAAATTTCAAACACATTAGATTATAGAAAGGGAAAGTAATTAAGATGTATAGCATTCACATAAAGAGTTTATTTTATTGGGCAGAGGAGAAACAATTTTACAAAGCAATTATTTTCCCCTTTTTTCCTAAATCTGTCTACAATCCATAAATTTCTTTTTAAACAATCGAAATGGAGAAACATCAAAATGAAACATCTGAAATAGTGCTCAAAAAGGGATCTCTCAAAAGCAAGAAATTAAAATTAGTAAAACTTCCTGTCATTCTTTGAAGTGGCCTTGAAGTTGTATATATTTTTTTAATGTTTGGTTGACAACAATTCACTAGAGTTTACCATCTGCTTCATTAATACGGCTGAATAATAATTACAAAAAATGAAAAAAAAATCTCGCTTTTTGCATTTTACAAAACTCAGTTTCATTACCTAACACACGTCTCTAATAAAATTAAAACTGCTAATTCATTAATGTTGAAATATGTAGTTAAATCTTAATTTCTTCTAATACAAGGCAAAAAATAAACAAAAATATAGTAAAAATATCTCCAAATTTCCCAAATTCAGTTATATTATTCCTTCAATAAAGCAATATAAATATTATGTATTATATATTGTTTGATAGACTCTATTACTTTTCATAAAAATCATACTATCAAATTCTTTGAACAATACTGTAATATTTTAAAACCATTTAGGTGAATGTCTATTATTTATGTTAAATTTGCATACTTTCTAAGGAATATGATTAACAAATTAGTTGGTTTAAATCAGTCAGTGGTAATTCCAAGTCAAATAAAACTGATAATAAAGCAAATGTATACTGCTATACTATCAAAATTTGCTTTTGTACTGCCAAAATCAAAAAAAAAAGAAAATAACTTATTTTAAAATTTAGCCAAAGTGGTATAATAAGTTATTAATCATAAAACTAATAATTGCCTTCATTTGTACTTTTCCAGACACAAATGTAATAAAAATCAACAATTTAATTACAAGACATTTACTTAGTTCTGAATGTAAGAATCCAAGTAGCAAATGATACATTTTCTAAAATATCTATGAAAATTAACAATATGAAAATCCTAATATAGATAAGTTATTAGGTTATGTAAGTTCCTTATTTCCTGTAAAATAACAGGATCAAATTCAGCCAAATGTTGAATACCTATAATTGAAGACAAGAGAAAAAATACTATCACCCTTTCAAAGTTCAAAACTTTATCAAATATGAAATAATTAGTTGCATATAATGATTTAATGATGTCTAATAGCAGGCATAAAGCAATAGAACCTAAGAAGAAAACTAAAACTGCACAAATGAAACAGATGTCAATTGTCAACAGGTTGTACAAAATTAAATATTTTGCCTTCTTTTCTACAGAAACTTTGGAAGAAATTATTCTGATAAAAATTTACGCCGTCTTAAAATCAAAATGATACCTTTCAATGAGAATAATTTCATTTTTGTGTAATTTTTCTTTCAATCACTATTAGTTTCTTTTAGAAAAATTCATGCAGATGATTTTGAAAAGACTTTTTTGTAAGAAAACATTGAAACTGAACTGCTCTAATGCTATTTTTTAAAAAAATTTCTCATTTCAACATGTTTTGAAAAGTGCTCTGCATATTATAAAATTTTATACAAAAGTAGTTTCTACTTTTAAAAATAGCATATATCAAAAGATTTTTTTTTTTTTTACCTTGAATAAAGCTGTATACATTATTTATATTATTAATAAACCTGAAAAGCAACTTACTTTAACTTTCCATACACCATCTTTGGGGACTGTATGATTTTTTAGAAATAATTTGTTACGTGGCTTTGTCAAAGTACCCTTCGGCCGACTAAAATGAGAAAAGGGACAAAAATTCAGTTTCAATTCTGTATTTTTTAAATGAATAAATTAATATTTAAATGAAATTCAAAAAAAAAACCATAAAATTATTTACCTCATACAATCTGGTTTTACAATAGATGTCCTTCCAGTACTGTAATTAACAACTTCATACTTGATTTTTGAAGGTGATATATCTTTCGGCTTCTTTGGTTTACTACAGAATTTAAAAATCATGAGAATTGTAAATGCTATTACAAAGTGACTACAGAAATTATGGAAAGAAAAATGACCTTTCCTTACTAAACTTATAATATTCTACTTAATTTTCTGACTTTCTTCTTACTCAAAATCACTGTATGTATACAATATGCATCATCAATGTAGTTATGAAAAGAATATCTTTAAAATTTTCAAACAAATGGAATGATTATCCTAAAAAAACTATTAAAAATGTATCAAGTATCTTATGAATAAAAAATATTAGAAATTTTCACAAAATACTTTGCTTTTGAAACTGCTTAAAAATTCTAGCATTAAACTACTCTCTAAAATACAAATTATGGTAACATTAAAGATTATGATATTGGCTTTAAATAGTTCAGTAACTAATTAATGCTATTTGCACAAGACCAAATTAATGTTACAGCACATATATAAAAATAATATAAATTACATATAATATATATTTTAGTAAAGTTTTCAACAAAAAATTTATAAAATATTTCAAATCTGTTTATTCAACTAATCATAAAAAATTAATAGCTCTAATAAAAAAGAAAACTTATACTTTCATAAATATACAAACTTATTTTCTTTTATTCCATCTATTATCACAAATAACTTAAGGCAAATACTAATTTATGGACAATTCAAATAACTATTGTTTGCCTATTACACTTAAAATAGAAAACAATTACAGATAATCATCAATTATTAAAACACAAATTAAAAAACAATTCTGTTTTAAGTTAATTCAAAAGATTTAAAACTTCTTTTGCAAAAGTTATTTAACAATTCTTAGATTGCAATTTTTTCCTCATCTTTCTAACTCCCTTATTGGGCAGCTAAAGAATTTTACTTTTAATTCTTTAAGAAGATAATCTGCTCCACTTTTTCTTTTCAAATTTTTAATTAATTCTTTTTCTGCCTTTCATTTCTTTCTTTTATATTCATCATATTTGGCTCATGAATTCATCAAACTTAAAATCAATTGTTTTTATGCTTATTCACACTCCTTTGCAATTGACTGTTTATTCTTTCATATTCTCCTATAGATAATCTTTGAATGAAAAACTTCTCTCAACATTACTGTTTCTATGAAAAAATATAATTATCATCTTTGACAATTTTATAGCTTCAATGCAAGGCTTTCAATAAGAACAGAACAGGTCTAAAATTTATCAACTAAAGTTTTTTTCTACATCATTAGATTTAATACATTCTCTAATTAAATACATACTCCTTTTAGGATTTTTTTTTTTTTTTTTTTTGCCTTACTTGAAGAATTTAACTTTTTTTTTTTTTTTTTGCATAATACCAGCAGTGATTTTGCTACCACAAAGAAAAGCAGGATTCAGACGTTTTAATTTCATTAATAACTTTATTATAATTAACTTCATCAAAATCTGATATTCAAGTACTTGTTACTTTTGAGAAATTTTATTCAAGTATTCATCAAATCCAATCACAAGGCACTTGCATAAAATAACAATGCCATTTTTTCTTTCTAACTAGATCTTTTATTTATTAATTCATTTGCAATCTTGCTATCATCAAACATTCAGAATAACAATTTTGCATCTTACTCAGCTGATCTTAATGACAGGTGTGCGACAATAGCCTGCAGGCACCATAAAAAGACCAACATGCAAATACCTTCTTTTAAGGGCTTTTTTTTCTCCCCCAAAGGAGAAACAGTTGCAGGTACATGTAGGATGTCAGGAAAACAACAGGCTTAGAAAAAGTTTAGAATTTTCTTCCTTCCTATTAAGTCTAGATTTATTTTGATTGCTGGCGATAGATATCCCCCCCATATAACTATTTTTTTTAACACAATGTAGAATTACCAACCTCAATATTTATCAGTAAGTACTTCTTGCACCTAATGGAAATTTTTCATTCACATATTATAGAAGGAACATTAACACTTTTTTACCATCTTACATTAAAAGATAATTCATCTGGATGAGTATTACATAAAGGAAATACAAAAAAAGAATGCAAATGAAATAATGACTCAGAAATGAAGATTTTAATTTCTTAAAAAATGGAATACAGATATACTAAGAAATTAAAATACCTGCTCTAAAGGAGAAGGAAAAAATGTTTTTTTTTTTAATTAAACGGTCGAAATAATACCTAGAGAAAAATTTAATTGGGGGAAATTAATTTCGAGTGATGTTTGAGTCTTAAATCCAAAATCATGAAATTCATTACTTAAGATATTGCAAAAGTAAAAAAAATTGGGAAAAACTGAGTGAATGAAAGGTTACGAAGATAACAGAGTGAACATCAACTTTATGAAAGTTTCCTTAGGATTGCTGTTATATATGCTGTAACTATAATTATTTAGTAATATTACACTTTAGATTTAGAGAAATTATAGTTTGAAATTGCGTGAATGTTTGGTGCAAAATACTTGTCAGCGATTTTTCTTAATTTTTTAGATATTTTGATGAATTCCTTAGCCTTTTCCTAATTTTTCCAGAACAATAAAATTCCCTAGCTCTGTCACAGCCGCATATTAAGATACAAACTAAAAATCTTCATCAGCAAAAATGTTAAAACACTGGTCATAAAAAAAAAATTTAATAGCCAGAAAAGGAATAAAAGAACACAAGCATACTTATTTTCTAGTTTTGCAGGTGATTTCCCATTTCGCTCTGGCAGGATCACTTGAGTCACTTCGGAGCTTTTCCTGCAGAAGAAAAATGGATATTCATCAGAAATAGTATTAATGTTCAAAAATTAGTTACTGAACATTTAAGATCAAAAAAGGGAAGAAGGGATAGAGAAACTTCAGATTAGTTAGGTATGAGAAGGCGGAAGAGTTAGAGGTAGGAAATCATTTCAAAAGGATACAGAAAGCATACAACTGCTTTTAACAACCATCAAAACTTTTTTCAATTTGATGAATGCATTATATGAATTACACTAATAATAAGCAATTCATTAATTTAAAAAACAAATTGCTCAAAATACCTAAACAAGATAAAGGATAATATGGTATGACCATTCCTCTCCCTTGTTCACAAAACTTCCAGCAACTATTAAGATGAATTGTACTAAATCATAAATCAAATTTTGTAACTTTTTACTTGAAAAATTAGTTGGTGGTTATAACATATTCTGATATTAAAAGACAATTCATATTTTCCAAATACAAATGCATAAAATTTTGTATAGTTTAAAAGATGTAGAGAAAATAAATTTTTTTATGTAAATACACATTGCCATAATTTTTTAAAATTGATGTTAATAGCAATTCAATAAAATAAAAATAATGAGTATATTAAATTTCTTTTATAACAAATTGATTTGAATTTGTAAAAATAATGAGTATATTAAATTTCTTTTATAACAAATTGATTTGAATTTGTTAAGTTGTTTTCATAGGCTACTTGAAAGTTCCCATATTTTACTTGTTTGTCTCCTCTTCAATAACAATTTTCATTCTTTACAAATTATAAGATTTAGCACAATCTTGACAATAATTTAGGATTTACATAGATAGAACACAATATATTCTTTAAAACGTGAAAATTTCAATTACAATTTAACATAAAACTGAAAAAAATTTGAAATCCATATTTTTGACTAATTACAAAAAATTAAAAAAGATATTTACTATCAAATTCATGCAGATTTTAACTGCAATTTTTTTGTATTATAAACATATAAATTTAATCACTTTTTTGTAATCAATTAACACAGAAATGATGCAATTGCAAGCGTATGCAAAGAAAATATATCATGCACATATAAATCATTTTTTCTAAAAAATTGGTAATTATCATGAAATGAACAATACCAAAGACCATTATTTTGTTCCATTAATAAACTGTTGATTTAAAAGATATGACTTTTTTGAACTTTTTTTCAATTAGAATTTTCCTGAAATATTTAACTGCAGCAGAAATTACAGAAATAAAATTCTTTGTCCAAATAAAACAAGGAATGCAAATAAGCCATTAAAAACGAACGTACGAATTATTAAAATTAAGGATTGTTGATACAATTTTGAAAATTAAGCATGTTGAACATGTAATATGTAAATGCAAATGAAACGTTTTCTAAATAAACATCTATCATAAGTACTTTAAAAATAACTTTATAAACATGAATCAAACACTACCTATTGTTCAACTTCAACAAATTAATGCTTTTTTGTAACAAAAAGAGCGAAACACTGTTAGTTCAGAAGAAATAAGATAAGACAAGATGTGAAATAGAATTCATAATATAAGTACTAAATAAATATTAATCCGGTCGTTGATTTGCGAAGTACATAAAAATATTACAATATCATACTAAATAACCACAAAACAAAAAGTAAATATGTAGTATCGACAACATTCTTTTAATACCGAACAGGAAAAAGGTAAACCACTTACCACAAATCAGTTAATTTGCGACATGATTTAGCTGCGCTTTTTAAGTTCTGTGACTTTCTACCGTTAGGAGCCATATTAAAAACCGAATAAAAATCAGTACTAAAGAATATTATAGCGACATTTTTCAAAAACAAATATAAAAACACAACACTAAAAAGCGTGCCATCAACACAACTTGTTTAAGCGCCATTCCGTTAATACCATTTGCGCGCCAACGTCACTGATTGGTCGTAGAGGGTCACATGATGTAAAAGGGATAATTCTACAATTCTTAGCTGAAATTCCCTTGCGATAGGAAAATCGAGAAGAAGAATCTAAAACCCTTATGTTTTTGTTAGATCGCATATAAATGTTTGACATTTAGTTAATATTTTTGAATTAAAGTTCGGAATTAGGCAGCAAATATAATTGCTATAGAATTTAAAAAACTGTATTTTTTTAATGAAGAACTTAACCACAGTAATTTTTCTCCTATATCCCTCACAATTAATATTCAACTTAACAGTAATTTTTATATTTCTGGTAAAAGAATTAATAGAAAAATTTTACTTTAATTACATTATTTTTTAAATAATTTCCAATCTACTGTAACTATATATTTTATTATTTATATATATCAAAATTTTCAAATAATTATCAAATAAAACTCATTATTTTTGCAACATTTCTGCATTTGATTGCTTTTTAAATATACTAAAATTAAATTAAATTTATAATTTTACATACTATGAGAATTATTCATCCAATGATTCAGACATTATAAAAATTTTGATGAAAGAAGCTATAAAAAATTAACATCAACTAATTGAAAAAAAAAAAAAAAAAAAAAAAAAAAAACAGAAACATCTTAAGTGTTTAAGATTACTTTCTTTCAAAAAATAAAAATCAATACTTCATATAAATATACTCCATATAAATTTCAGAATTTAATTAATTATCAGGACAAAGAAATCAGTACTTATGATGCCAATGCAGAATTTTACACTTAAGAGAATCATCATATTACACTTAAAACCAATCAGTTATACATACCATATGATAAAATATTTTTTTTTTTCAAAAATATGATAATTCATTAATCAGATACAAAATATTACTCAATACTAACTATTGAAAATGTTATTACAAACAATAAATTAACTTCCTACAAACGCAGTGTTTCAATTTTAATAATTATGCTAATATTTATCCAACCCTAAGTAAATAAAACATTAGTACATCATTTTTAAATGACTATTTAAAATTTGCTCTTGGTAAGAATAACTTTCAATTTTTATCTTCTGAAATTTAAAATGCTCTAAGATATGAGAAAACATTCCTCTTTAATTCTAATAAAAATTTTGATTTAATGCTTACCATTTAACAATAAGAATGACTGCTTCACTGTTAAATGTTTAACTAAATAGTCATAATATTAATCATAATTCCAATTATTCTATATATTATAATCCTTGAAATTGGATAAGATATATATAATCGCATTATCCAATATTTTTGTTTTTATCCACTATCATTTCTGAATTAATAAAAACCCATTAATTGGAAAATGTAATTATTTATTTTCATCATCATTAGGTGAATTGAATATTACAAAAAGCTTTCATGAAATGATGTTTTACTCACAATTAGTTATGTACATAGATCAAATAAACATATGACACCTATCCATTCTAACAAATGCTGTTAGAAATTCTAAACCAATTAGCCAGCAGTAGTTGAATCGTCTTTTTTGTTGTTGTTAATTCTTCACATCTACATACTTATAATAAATCATATTTATCTTTTTCTACACAATTTTTATTAAAGTGGGGGGGGATCAACTCATACACAGTAACATGAACGCATTTAAAGAACAGCCAAGCCAGATGAGAATTCAAATGACTCATAAATATGGACTAAATACTATTGAAGCAACTTGAAACACATTAAGTACAAAAACAAGTTTCAAGTGAGGATGTGACACTTTACTTAAATGGTGATATACCAAGTAGAGAATACTCACTTACAGACAAACATCAATCACATTATTCAACAACAACAACAAAATAGTTTATTTAGATTTATTTCAATGATTTTACTTCTTTAATAAGATAGACCTAAGTTATTAGTTTAAATTATATAACTTTTTTTATTTTGAAATAAAATAAACAAACAAGATATTTTACAAAAATAAATATTTTTCTTTTTCTTTGTATTATTAAACAGCTTTTCTACTAAACAGGAGAACAACCTACCTCTGTCTAATATTTGAGATTAATGTAGTTATTCAATAAACATTAAGTTAATTCTTAAGGAAGTAAATCTTCATTTTGTTTTTATTTCTTGATAATAATAATAAAAACTTATGCTCACTAAAATTTTTAAGATCCCCAAAATTGCATAGTATGAGTAAAATGGTTTACTAATCATTAAAAAAAAATTGTTTGATGCTGAAGCAAGATTTTTGATAACTAATAATAATTTGTAATTACCCCACTTTTCTAGATTATTACACTTCATTAGACATTTTATTGCTCACAAATAGAGATCCTTGACTTTGAATATCGATAAAGAAAGAAATACCTTACAAGTTAAACTACTAAACTTTGAAATTAACTTTTTAAAAAATGAATTTTTTTAAAATCATATTATGCCCTTCCTATTCAAATAAACAAAATCTAAATTATTAAATTATATATATATATATATATATATATTAAGAACTGGAAATATGAAGGGGGGGATTTCCACATATTTGCTTGATTTTATTCTTTTCTAAATTGAGCAATCTGGTATACTAGCAATGAAAAAAAAAATCTTTATTTTCTTTTTATTTCATAAAAGAAAATCAAACACAAAACATTAAAATATTATTTCTACAAAAAAATAATAAATTGAAATATTTTTTTATATAAATAAGAATAATTGCGACCATATATGTATACATGTTCCTTATTTCCTTGATAGATTTATTTCTTACATCCCCCCCCAAAGATAATCCTAAAACCTAATATGATACTGAATATCCTGCAAGACGGAAAGAAAAAAAAAATTGAGATCTCCTTTGAACTTTCTTGTATAAATATACAACATGCAGTTAGCATTTTGTGCTTTTTGGTACCATGAAAAACAATAAGTTGCATTCCAAATAACATTTTTTTGACAAAATTTGATTGCAATTTAAAATTTTACACACCAAAATTGAATATATATCAAATTTTATTTAAATAACTATGACAAGCAATCTAACTAACTTGCTGAGCACCAGCATGTGTACACACATTCACCTTCATTAAAAATAAAATTATATTGTATTCATATGCATTTGAATATATATTAGGTTGTTCAAAAAGTAATCGTTTTTTCCTAATAGAGGACTTAATCGGATTTTTTCACAACCGACTTCACACTTAAGCTGCATAATCATTATATATTTTAACAACTGATGTAGCAAGGCTTGCTGGTGGAAAAATTTCCAACACAGTAATTTTTGTTTGGAGCCCTGTGGAAAGTGAAATCAGCATTTTAGGCATATTTCACTTTTTAACTATTGAAAAGGTAAAAATGCTGTTCAAGCAAGAAAAAAATTATCCGATGTAGAGGAGAAGGACCGACAGAAAGACAGTGCCAAACTGATTTGCAAAATTTTTATTTAGAATTTTGATGTTGAAGATGCACCAGGTTCTGGAAGGCCAGTGGAAGCCGATGAAGACATAATAAAGATGTTAATTGATGTAAACCAAAGAATAACAACTTGTGGCATTGTTGAAAGATTAAATTAGTCAAATTCAACCATTCATGTTCATTTGAAACACCAAGGTTTAACCTCAAAGTTCAGCATATGGGATCCTAATGTTCTTAAGGGGGGAAAAAATGAGCATTTGAAAAAGATTGTGGCAATGTCTGATTTGTTTCCGAAACATCAATAAAATTTGAAGTGCATCATGACTAGGGACAAGAAATGGGTTCTCTACAACAATGTTAAATGCAAGAGATCATTGAGTAAAAAAGATGAATGGCTCAAAGCAATTCGGAAGCCAATATTCATTTATTTATTAAAAAATGCCATCTGTTTGATAAGATTTCAAAGAAATCTTTTTTTTTTTTTTTGAGGGGGAGGGGGCATCTACCAGTAAGTTTTAGTATCATAACAAGTATTAGTTGGGTACAAGTGCAAGTATTTAGTATTTAGTTTATCATAACAAATATTTCCATGTAGAAAATTATTTCTTATTTGGCTTCTGTATCAGTAGTAAAAAAAATAGCTGCTGGGGTGGGGGGGGCAAGAAAATTCAAGACTCAAGACCTAAAAATTCATTGTATGGTTATGTATTAGATTTGATTTGTCTGTCTTTTATTTTAAATTTAAAACACTCAATTATAAATAATACACATTAAAAAAGAAACTTAAAAATATATTTAAGCATATATTTAAATATATTTATTATATGTCAATGTAAAGTACTGGTGTAAAATATAACAAATTTTTATTAAATTATTTTTTCTAATAAAATAAATTTTTATTAGAAAAAAAATTATATAGAAATAAAAAATATTACTGAAAGGCTTAACTATTATTTTTAAATTTTTAAGCAGCATAAAAATGGTTTTTGTACAACAAAATCATTGAAAGGAAAATGTCAAAACTTGGAATGAGTTTTAATTAAAATTTAGGAAACTCCTTAGGTAGTGAAAACTTACTATCCCAGATATAAATGCAGGTCAAATTTGAGAATTCTAGGTATAATGGTCTGCCCAGTAGAATATTTATAATTATTTTTACTTTTTCATATACAAAATATAGAGAGATAAATAATAAAAAAAGCCAAATTTGAATTCGAGATTTTGATGAATCTCCCTGTTTTAGACTTTCCCAAGTTCAAAAATAGACATTTTTGGGAAGCATCTGCCTATCCATCTGTAACAAAAATAACTCAAAAATGTTTTGAGCTAGACAGATGAAATTTCGTGTGGTCTTTACACCAAAATTGTAGATTTCTATGAAATTTTGAGCAAATTCTATTCTGAAGATATCTGTCTGGTTATTCAAATATAAGTTAATAGAACTACAAAACAAGAGCTAGATGGATAAAATTTGGTACACATAGTCAGCACAGTTTTATGCCAAATTTTGATTTTAATCCATTGAGAAAAAATGCAAATTCAACTTTATTAAAGAGTATGCGAGAAAATTTTGGGTTTCATTATATATATTTCATAATATAACTTTAAAATATTAAAAATGGCAGGTTAAATTAAAAAGCATTATAGCATTAAAAATGACAAATTATAGATTTTATTTTAAGAAATATTTTCAAACAAAAAAATCATTTAGGAAATAAGAAAACAACATATGGACTTACTTAACTCCATTGATGATAACTTCTACTTCTTCTCCAATAAAATACCTATCTTTCATATAATTAAATACATCATCACACAATTCATTTAGTCGTTTTCTTTGAGTTAGTGAAGCGAGATATAATATTGGCTTTCTTAAAGCACTTGGGAAAGTTTTAAGACTTTGACGAGCTGCGTCTTCAGAAGCAGCAGCTTCTTGAAAAGTCAAATTCGATTTTCCAGTAAGAGCACATGTCCACACAAGACTGTTGCACATGATAACTCGTTCAAAGAAGTCACTGAAAAAAAAAAAAATAGCAACATCAACACAATGTTTAGTAGTTGGTAAGTAATACATAATTTCTTACTTTAAAAATAGTAGTCACGCAATAAAAAAGACACTCCAGATAGTTATAGGACTTAAATGTATATACAAAAGTGTTTTTAAAGTATTTTGCATATTTGTTCAGTAACAACTATAGTTTAATATGTATAAGAGCAAGTCGAAGTTGAACAGAATTTCTATTCAAAAGTCTTAAATGTTTAATAATCTAATATAAAACTTTATTTGAAAAATGCATAAATCAAATCAATTTGCTATATTCTCAAAAATTTTGAATTAGGCTAATAAAATTGATATTTCGAATGACATTTATAAATGATATCTCCAAAATTATCTGTTTGAAGAAAGCAATTTAAAGAATAAAATAATATCAAGATTTTAATTTTATAAATTGCTGATGATATAACTTTGATATGTAAAATTTTTAATTTATTTTTAATTATGTATCTTGCTTCAGCACTAAACGTTGAAAAATGAACAATAGCAAATTTTACTTCTTCCAAGTAATATGTTCAGTTAACTTCTTTTATTACTGGTAAAAGCAAAAATGCCTTAAACAATACTTTTAAAGATATCTGTTATAACATTATTTTACTGCATGTATTATTAGAACAGAATAGTAATACAAGAGATGTAAAACCCTCTTTACATGAATTTAAAAAATATCTATAATTTCCAGTTTCTGTGTAAAGACCAAGGAAAATTTCAAATAAAGTTGAAGTGATTTAAAATTTCATGTAAAAAATAAACATAATTTAAAAATTACAATTTCAGACATAAAACTGAATAATAAGAATGAACTTAATGTTAATAAAAAAAAATTAAGATCTTACAAAAAAATAAATATTTCTAATATACAAAATATTTCATTCACAACAATGTAAACAAATGAAAGCATACCACAATTATTATATAATTAATTCCCTTAAAAATGAGCAGTATCACAGTTAAATTATTAAGAACTTCTGCTATGATTTTGTTTTATAAAAATATTTAACTTTTTCAATTAGATAATTATTAATGAAATATTTTTTTTAATTTTATAATGTCATTTTTTGCCATAAAAGAAATTAAAGAATTTATATAGAATAAAAATTAAGAGAAATCATGAAACTGATTTCGTATTTCCTCGTAATTTCCATATTTTGGATATCAAAATATAAATAAAAATAACTTCATGTATTATTTCAGAAGTTATTTTAGAAAAATCAATTTCTCTTTTATAATTTCAGATAATATTAATGTTAAGCCTACTGCGTACCACAAGAGAGACAATACATGCGGTATGAATTCGCTAGAAGCGTCAATTTAAAACATATGCGAAGCTCAATTACTTTCTTCAAGGCAAATATGTAGTTATAACAGATCTTTGATGAAAATAATTTCATCGAAAACCCGTAACCCACATTGCGTTCTTGAAAAATAATGACGTAGGTCAGATAGAAGATATGACTTACTCGTAATTTCTGAAGACCTCATGTGTAGCTTTCAAATAAAACAATTCTTCATCTGGTTTCAAATCTTTCGGTGGTTTCAATCTTTTGAAAGGCTTCCGATCTTTCAAAGGCATTTTGGAATGTTTAAAACAATGAAATTCAAATAAATAATTAGCAGATCAGCGAGTGAGAATGTCAAATGGTACAGACGAAGATTCCATTAGCAGTTTTCAGTGTTCATCTAAAATCAAAAAAACTAGCCAGCCGCAACGGTACTATTATTATTCAAAATAAAATAAATAATCCACACCGGTACTTGAATGCTGGGACAGACAATCACAATAAAGTTCCAACAATTTGATTATATAATTATAAATAATATTTAAATGTTTAATAATAAAAAACAATTATATTTCATGTTTCAATAGCATTAATAGCTTTCGCGGCAATAGGTTACACCGCTCTAATGCCAGTTTCCCCAAGTTCAGTACCTTCTTCATCCGAATTTAACAAAGAGTTGAGATGTTTTTTGTGATATCAAGCAAATATATAAAACCTGCTTGACAAGTTTAATTTCAAAAGGTCAATGATTTTCAAAAAATAGCGTAGAATTAATATTTCCAACACCTACGAAATGATTTTAAAAGAATGAAAGATTCTTCCTGCTCTTGCTTTACGCAAAATCTCTCATTTTTCTATTTTGCTTTTTAATCATTTCAATTTTATTATTATCATTTTATTGGCAGCTTACACAGTTTAGTAATCCCGCGTCAACTATGAATACATTGCTGAAGTCTATCTTTCCCCAAAATTATGGAATATTTCTTTATGTAGAAAAGGAAATTTACATTGAACTATTCTCGATTCAAAAATTGTTTCTATGATATTTTATTGCATCCATTGCAATGTTATATTTTTGCCATAAAATTTTACTTTTTGCTCGGAAGATAAACAATTTATCTGCTATAAAGTATAATTTAGTTTTAAAGAAATGAAAAGGTATCATTATCATACTATTACTTTAAAACATAAGTAAAAAATTACTTTAAAAGTAAAAATACTGTAAATATTAAGTCATAAAGTGTTGAATATTTCATTCAGCTATTGCAAATTTATTATTAAATGTATTCTCTACTAATATGGCACGGAAGTTCGGACAGCTGGTAATTCCATTATCGCCGTCTGACCAAAATTCAAACTTTCCAGGTTCGCCTCATAATAACCCTCATGGGGCTTCAAACCGAGATGTTAAAGTAATAAAGTATACCTAAATTAATTTTGAAAAATCTATACATTACTTTACCATAGTTTCAATTCTGAATTAATGTTTCAAGTTTACTTAAATCCAATGAATCTCAAATGTTTTTTTTTTTTTTTTTTTTTTTTTTTGTCTTAAAAGGCGAAAAAAAGATAGAGAGAACGAGAAAGTGGTTTAAGAAATCGTTTTACTGAAAACAAGTTTAAATTCTAGGAATAAATGTAGGTTCAGAATTATTTTCTTCATTCATTTACAAAAAAAAAATTAAAAACATAAATAGACAAAGTAATAAAGTCTCTGACAGTTTACGAAATATTACACAACATGTTAAAGTTAGCCATTTATGTAATAGTTTAAATTTTGAAAATGTGTGATTGACCTAATAAATTCTATGAAATTTTGAAAATGGATATTCATTTTTAATCGATTTTTTCTCAGTAAAATTGAAAAAAATTAATCAAGTACAAATGCTAAAAATAGAATAGATGATATGCAACTATTTTCATATGTACAAGAATTTTTACTTTATTACCTAATTTTATCTAAGAAACTGTATTTGAAAAAATTCAGATATTTTACTTAATAGGGTTAATAGGGTTTTACTTAATAGGGTTACTGGGGTTCAAAATATTTCCCCAGTTTCCCTTAAAGCATACAATTTTTTTCAAAAAACACATTATTCAATATTACACGCCACGCTTACACTAATCGTCGAAATGAGAGAAAAATGGTAAATATAAAGCTTGGCTGCTATTTAATGAAAAATAGTTTAAAACAATCTATAAGAAAAATTATTATTTACTTAATGAAAAAATGATTTAAATCGGCTGAAAAGTTGAAATTCGTTTTTCCTACGTTCAAAAACCGTCGTTTTAGGGGGGTTTAGGTGCTGGAAAATCACTTGTCAATGGTTTAAAATAATCTATCAGAAAATTGTTATTTATCTTATTTGTCAGCTGTTACACTAAAAGGAATTTATCTGAAGACAAATTAAGGAAACTTAAAAGATATAAAACGCGATCTCATTTGTTTGAAAACAAGTTTGACGCTAAACATACGGTCATTTTTAATAGAGATACAAAGAACAGAATTATATATAGCAGAATCTTTAACAGAAATACATATAACAATTCTATGAAATCCAAATCCAATCTATGAATATCATAGAAATTATCGAGCTATTGATCAAGACTTGTGAAATTGCTCTCCTTTCTTCAAGGAAGTGCATTTTCAGGCTCTTGAAATTCCGAGAAGGCTTGACGTGCTGCAATTCTGTGGTTTGAGCAATCTAATACAATGCTGGTCAATTCGCTAAAAGTGGTATTTTTTGTTTCCAAGTATTTGATATTAAAGAAACTTGATATCTTTAAACAAAAACTCTGGTAAAAAAAGAAATCTAAATAGCGCTGCACAGACATCATTTATGTATTTTTGGGCTGTTACAAAATCTTTATTTAAAATAATATAGATCATTAAAGCATTTTTTTTAATTTCATAGGTAACCATGACAACAAGCTTTGAGCATTTATGAATGGAGAATAGCAACTTGGCTGTGGTGTTACTAGGGTGGGCAGGGAGAGAAAGTTCCTTGGCGCCATTACCAGAAGGCGCAAAATTGTGGGATAAATTAGTTACATTTAATTTAAAAAAAAATCCTTTTTTTTTTCTCTTTTTTTTAACATTTAATCCTCAGAACTAAAGCAAAACTCCTTTAAATCAAGAATGAATATTCATTTTTTTTTCAATTTAATATAAAAATATATAGAATTACCTCGAAAATTCCTAAATTCAAATCATTGTTTGAGTTCCGAAAGCAAATATCATTCTGACATTGACATTCGAGTCATGAACGTTTGAAAATAATTTTTTGATTAAGAAGCAAAAGAGGATATATCGCAATAATATAAATAAATCATGCAAATAGTAATTGATAAAGACTAGACAATGTGAATTAGATTTGGATCCAGAGGATGAAATTTCTATTAATCGAACATACTTATCAATCAGCAAAAATGAATTAAGCGCTTTGAAACAGCTAATAAATTGTGTAAACAGCTAAAAAATTGAGTTAATTCCTTTACTATTCAGCTCAAGAAGTAAATATTTAATCAACATTCTGCTCACATTCTTTTTGTATTTTCAGTAACAGAGACATCGATTGCTGAGTTATTTTTTTTAAATTTAATTCGACGGAAAAAAATATTCCGAATTTTTGAAGTATATTTTCTTTAGTTACAGTGTATCTCAACAATTTCAATGAAAACTTTCCTAGTAGAATCTTCAGTTCAATATTAAACCAAAAAGAATAACGTCATAAGGAGTATTAAATCTAGACTGTTCTTACTTTTCTAAAGATAAATCATAATGATATATCATAGAAATCTTTTAAACACATTTTTAAACGTTTCGAGGATATTTGCAAAATTTCGCTAATTTTTGTAAGGATGCATGCACTTATACTTTTAACCAATTTTTTTAAAAAGGCTTTTGTGAGAAATTTAAATAGTTATTTATGTGAAATTTTTATATATTAAAAAATATAAAGTGGATATTCATTCCATTGATTTCCCAGCAGCCGAATAAGTTTGTTGAGCCCCCCTAACAATGATACTATTGGTGTTCCTCTGAAAAAACTATGTATTTCGATTTATCAATCATTACATTTTATTATTAAATAATTTTGGAAATATTAATTATATTTTTATAAATAATTGCCTTTCTAATTGCTTTATAAGCTAATTTTTATAAACTGTTTGATTAATAAAGAGATTAATAATAATTCAGATGCACTGATAGGATGCTTGACATAATGGTTCAAAAATTTTTTAGACAAAATTCAGCTTCTCACTTTCTTCAACTCTCGCTTTCCCATAATAAGGTTTTCTTGGAGGGGGAGAGGTGATTGCAGATTCAAAAAGGAGGAATTTAAATTCCAAAGGGCTGTGTTTTAATATTTGACCTGGATAAAATTTTAAGCAGGTATCCACATCAATTCGGATATATTTCAGTCATTCTTGATCAAAGTCCGTGTGAATTCACAGTTCAAGATATATCTGTATTCTTCAATGATTGATTTCATGATGATATGATTTCATCCATTTCTAATGGTTCACTGAATTTGACAATGAGATATACTTAAATGGGCCCTTTTGGAACATGAAGTGAGTGACATGCAAATTTTCGGTTTTCTCACACGAGGGCAAATTGAATATAATGTCTTATTCGAGTTCTTGGAATAACCTTAACATAATTATGCCTTGCTATCTTCCAGATCTGGTTTAAAATTTTAATTAAAAATAATTATAAATAATGACAGACCCCTTCAGACTCATTAAAACTATAGGTGAAAGAATTGTGTGATTTCAAAATGAAATTCTTGAATCAAAAGCCTTGAAATTGGCAAAAACGTGAAATAGAAGTTGGAATAAATTTTATGCCATAACTTTTGAAAAATCATTGTACAAAAATTATTTTTATACCATTTTAAAGTTTAAAAAAATTAAGAGTTCCTTAGTGACATAAATTTCATTTTTAAAAAGCTATTTTTCTAATTTTAATTAATTTTTTAAAATTAAATTAAATGCATTTTATAAAAATATCTTTATTTCCCTTTTGAAATATCAAATCTATTTTATTTTTTAATTACACTTATCACGAATGCACTTTTACCAATGTTGCAATTCGGACATTTTTTTTCTTTTGCTTTCGTATGCAACATTTTTCGTTAAGTCTATATTTAACACAGTACTTTATGTTAGATATTTTTAAAGTCGTCTTTTAAAGTTGTTGAAATTTCTTTAACTAATTTTGTCTCATATTTAAGTAATTTTAAAAGTTTAATGCGCACAGACATCATACCATAAAATCTTCTTTTTATTGATTGTTAGACTGAAGGTGGGTTTACACTCAGCCAGCTACAATCCATCCAGTAAGACCACGTATGCGCAGAAACTGTACAATAGCAAGTACTTGTACCGTTGAGACAAGAACTTGCTGTTGTCTGCACTCTCAGCGCATGCGCAATCTTCTTTCTGCTCATGTGTGACTTGAATTTTATGACTGGTTAAATGTAAACTCACCTTCAGTTTATTAAATAGAATTCTATTCAGAAATAAATAAAGACAATTAAAATATTTTCACATTTATTTATTTAGACGCGCGTTGGTATTCCCAGCGTTTATATTCCATTTTGTTCCATGAAAATGATTTACTTCTGTGTTATCAAATTGCTGGAATTCTGTTTTAGTAGTAATTAATATTAAAATGCATGATTAATGCAATTAAACGTTTTATCGTTTCAATCTTTCAGTTATCGAATTCATCCCATTAATTCTATATTTATTGGCTAATTTTTAGTGATCCATCAAGCTACTGATGATTTCCAATTCCAGAGAAGAAGTAAAAAAAAAAAAAAAATTCAATTTTTTTAAAGCATACGTTTTAAATCACCGAAAGTCTTCATAGAATGGTCTAAAGGTAAGTTAGTCAGAAGTTCTACTATGAGGGAGTGTCAGGAACAAAATTTTTTCTGACACTAAAATCTTTTTTTTTTTTTTTCCCCGGATAAAAATTCTTATATGGACTGAATATAAAAACTGTACAATTTAGAAAAATTATTTCGCTTTTTCTAATAAACACATTGAACAAATAGACACAGGCAGAACTGCGGTTGCACGGGCTAGTTACTTTATAAATCAAATATTGATAGAATATCTTAAAAAGGGGGTTTTAATTTCTATTTCGAAATAATTATTGCTTTTAAAATTTTTGAGTGAAATAATGAAAATGTAATACATTTAAAATAATTAATTAATTAACAAAATAAAATGCAAAGGTTAAATAAGAGTTTCTTTGGCTCCTACCTAATTAATCAAATTTCGAGTGAATGAGGGTTTACACTCTGCTAGTAATAAGACGGCCAGTAAGACAGCGCATGCGCAGAAAGGGACCGATTTATGTTTGCACAATTTCAAAAGATAGATTCAGGCATTCCATGTTTGGATATAAATTGCAGTTTTGGGTTCCTGAATTTTTCTTTTTCATTGCGTATTGAATTAAAATGATGGATATTTAAATAAAGAAACATAGTAAAATATAAAAAAAAGTTAACATATCTAAATTTGGAAAACTAAAGAAAAAAATGTCAAATAAAATGGGGAAAAAAAAACACAACCACGCATAAAAAAAGAACAAAGAGCAAAAAATGGCGGGATTAATTTATGATAAGTAATTAATTTTTCCAGCCAAATTCTATAAACCTATGCTCAGTAAGAAAAATACAATATAGCGGCATTTTGTTGTCCTGTTGGGACAAGTACTTGCCATGGAACGAGCAGCATTTTTCAGCCTTTCTACGCATGCGCTATCTACTAGCCGTCTTATAACTAACCGAGTGTAAACCTACCTTAATGCTATAACAATGCGTTTGACCGTAGAAATATATATTATCAACATGATGGTAATACTATGAGAAAAGCTAATTTTCTCATGTATGCGAAATGTGACGCAGGTTAGATTTTATTTTATGGGAAATTTATTGTTGGAAAATATGCTCAAAGTAAATTAAAAAAGTGGCTGAAAATAGAAAAAAATTTAAACGATAAAATAATAAGTAATAGTGAAAAGATACTTCTTTAAATTTTAAGATGACATTTAAATTATTTTCGTTCCCTTATTTTTTCATAAATGCTAGAGGAAAAACACCAACATTCTGCTAAATTTTTAACAAATTAATATTTCCAATAAAAAAATTCGCTCCGAGTTGTGCATTCCCATCTTTCAAAGGATATGGATATGGTAGTTCTAAGTCAAACAATCAAAACTGTAGAGTGTAAATGTACAGACATTTATCGTTATTATAAGTAAAAATCGCGGTTATTTAATTCAAAATTATTCTAATATTCTGAAATGCGACTCATTTTATTTTTTCTTCCAAGAAAGCTTCTAAATAATACAATATTTACGATGAGAATGGTTTTGAGTAAACCTGGTGCTGGCGTATGCTTTTGCAATGATCTCGAAATAAAATAATATATATAAAAATATGTTTTTGATATTTAATAACAAAAAATTAAAGTTAATAATAAAGATAGTGTTATTTGAAAAATATAACAGCCCCGTCTATTAAAGTACAAGGTCTATTGACTAACGAGTCCGAAACGTAATGATGTTCTTCCGAATGTTAATCGAATGTTCGGTAATGAATGTCTGTGCGGTTACGAGGTTATTCTATATTCTTAATACCAGTCAATATCTTTAAGATACCCTAACAATGCGCTTGGAAGGAATATATCTTGGTAGAAATAGTAGATATCAAGTTTAAAATTAACTTTTTATAAAGAATTACATACATTAACGAATTTTTCATACACAAAATGACTTTTTTCTATGCTTTCAAAATGTCTGTAACCTTCAGTGTTGTTCTGTAAAATTCTTACTTAAGATTCTGGAAAAAGAACTTTGACAGGAAAAACTCAGAGGCTGCTATTTGCATACATTAAAATATAGGAGTTCTAGTGACATATATTTTGATAATCCCTCACAATAAAGTACATTTGTATTAAAAAATGACACATAGACTTACAGATAGATAAAACGCAATAACTTTTTCATTTCGAATTCGAAGACAATAATAATCAAAGAATAATTATTCAATTTGAATTCCAAGAGAAAGAACTGTAGGAAATCGAGATTTTTAGGACTTATCAAATGTAAAAACTTTCTCTAGTAGCACACAAATACTGTAGAATATTGTAAGACATTGGGCAATATTCGCAATATTGTGGGATATTGATTAATATCATATAATATCGCACATAGTGTACAATATTATGCAATAGGTTGTGTTACCTGGGTTATTATTAAAGAAAATTTTAGAAATCATATGTGTTCTGTCCCTATGTATATGAGGATGATAATTTTAAAAAATGAACCAGCAAAGAAATAAAATTGGTTATTAGATCTTAATATCTAAATTGTAGAATTGATCTTAATTGAAAATTTTGGAAGAAATTCATTTAAAGGAAATCCGTGTATTCAGTGTTTTGAGTCACATGAGCATTGAGTACTGTTAATTTTATTGATAATTGTTTTTTTTTCTTTGCATGAAAGATAGATCCCATTTCAAGTAATTTTTACTGTGAATAACAAATAATTTTGAATTTAATCTCTACACTTATATTTATTTCGTTACAATAAATCGCCTTTAATAACTGTATTAACAAAGTTTAATTAAAATTAATTAAAACTTAATATCTTAATTATAATTTTAGATAATCTCTAACAAGTAAATAACCTAATTATAATATTTATTCATTAATTACCTTATCCTTCAAAATTAATTAAAATAATATAATTAAAGATATGAAAAATCGTCATTATTACCTTCTGGTATATGAAGTATACATTAAATATTGTAATTGTCAGAAAATTGCATCAAAAATCCCCACGTTTTAGATCTTCATGAGTTCGAAAAACACATTCTTGGTATTATACCTTTCAATTTGTTACAAATTAATTCAAAATTGTTTCCAGCTAGATGATTGAGATTAGGTATGCGATCTTAACATCGCATTTGTAGGTTTCTATGAAGTTTAGAGCAAAATCCATTCAGAGAAAATCTCTCTGTCCATTCGATCGAATATAAGTTCATATGATAACTAACAAAACTAGCTAGATGGAAAAAATTCGGTGCAAAGATTTAACACCTAGCCAATTTTTAGCCGAATAGAGAAAGGGCTGACCGTCTCTCGGTCTTTACTTTCATCAGCATGTTGTTGTTGTTTATAATGGCACTTGCCATGGACAAGCTCGCTGACGAAGTCAGTGATTTTAAGCCAAGGGAGCGTCTCTTGTTTTAGTAGCGCCAACTAGGGCCAAGAGTACGTCTTAGCTATTCACGCATCACATTCGCTTGCACAACTCCTTTTTACAGGGAGGCACATTCACACCTCTCACAGATAGAACAGGAAGAACAACCATGCCCGAACCGGGACTCGAACCCAGACGCCCAGGTCACGGGGAAGACGCGCCACCCCTATGCCAGGACGCCGGCTCATTAGCATGTAAACTCTATAACTAAAAGATGCAAAGACTTAAATATATAAAATTAAGGTTGTGATTTTGTGACTACAAGTGTAGTTTAGTGTCAATCGGTTCAGAAAAACGCGTCTAAAGCACCAATTAGTTTTTCGAATACTATTAACCATATACCATAGATCAATCGTGTAAGAACTCGGCGGGTATCACACGACAGATTCAATAAAAATGTTAAATTCGCACCAAAAGTTAATATTTTGTAACTATTGTACGCCAGTGCCATGTAAAGAATTTTCCCTAATAGCACACAAATATTGTATGTCATTGATCTACTTTCGTAATATTGCAGAATATTGTTTAATATCATATAATTTTGCACAGTATTGAACAATATTGTGTGACAGGCTGTGCTACCTGAACTCTGCGATAACCCCTTTATGAGAAAGCATGCGGGAAAGTTTTAGGAGACCACTCCCACTGGTTTTAAATTAGCTTATAAATTAAATTTTTAATTATAATTATGGTGATTTAGTCCCCACCCCCCGGTTCAAATGTAGATCTGCCACTGTGAGCAATACTCATATTTCCGTCTTAAAATTTAAATTGTATATCTTTTTATTATCGACTCATAAATAAACTTTTATTTTCCCATTAGAAATATTTTTATGATAGCAAGTACATCATTTGTATAAATGTCTTATTCCAATGAAGCAATAATCAAAAACTTTTTTTTGGGAAAAACTAAATGCCATTTTATTAAAAAAAATTAAATGTTTGCTTGAAAATTGAAATAAATAACACACACACACTTAATAAAAACTCTTTATGACAACTGTTTATAGAGGTTTTGAAATTAGAAACACAACCAAATCAAGTATTTTGACAACAATTTCATTCATATAGTTGTGGCAATGTTTTGTTTCATAACATGGTAAATTGATCTGTTATTTGTCCTCAAAATAGGATTTCAATTTCATACCTCCTTGTTCTGATTATTTAGGGGATATTTAAAAATTGGAAACATTGCATTATAGAAACATACAAATAATTGATTTGTAATTTTAAAAAACAACATTGATACTACTCCGACCGTTTACATGATTTCTACTAGGTGAAATAATCTAGCACCATGTAGGAATTTGGAGCAATCATTATTACAAAATTAAAAAATACCATTTCATCTTGGTGGGAAAATGAAAGAAATATTAAGTGACAATATCTTTGATATTTACAGTTTTAGAGCATTTCAATTCCCTGAATTTAGAGAGCATTTCAAACTTGAAACAGTGTTTCAAAGAATGTTAAAAAGGATTTGACTGAATAAGTTTTGCCTTCACATTTATATTCAAAAGAAGGAAATCTAATGACATATGTATTCAGATTTCATTTGTTATAAATAGTTCACAAGGATTGTCAAGTCATTTCAGAACTACAAAGACTTTTCGGAATCCATTAATTAAAGCATGTACTTTCCCCTACAATGCTTACAAAATTAAAAGGCTCATATAATATGCATCCGTTAATCCAAAAATAAATAATTAAGCATTTGATATTCCATATCTGATAAGTTACAGAATTTGGGGGGTGGGGGTTGTTTCTCTCGTAAGAAAAAAAGTAAACATTCTCTCGCAGGAATTATAAGATGTTTTTCAGTTTTTTTTTTTTTTTTTTTTTTAAGTTCTTTGTGAATATATTTAATACAGGAAGAAATTTTTCAATTTTTTTGGGAAGTATGCACACATGACATACTCAACAGTATTTGCCTTTGCACAAAGTGTATTATTCATACGGTTTTGTTCTTCAGTTGCATTTATTTATGCAGTAATTTGCGCTATAAATCCGAAAGCTGGCAACATTTTTAAATCTTTCAATGATATTGTTGAAATATATATATTTTTTGGAGAAACTGAATAATATATTTTCTGAATGATATTTCTTTATTTTACAGCTTGTGGTTTTGCTGCTCAGATGTTTTGTATAACTTTGTGATATAAAATGACTAAAAAGTAAAATAAAATCAGCTGACTGGATTATCAGCTAAAATCGAAACGAAAAATGTAAAAAGCAACTGTTTTTCTGTTTCACAATAATTCTGTCCAAGGAAATATTAAATAAAAATAAAATAAATAGAATCGTGCTTTGGATTGAATTAACTGAAATTTTAAATCAAATGTAAAGCAATTCAAATGTTTCGTATCTTCTATACCCTTTCTGATTAAAATTCAAGTTCTTCGGGTTGCTTAGGTTGGTATTCCCTCGAAAATTATGAAATGGCAGAGATATGAGTTTGAGGACACAGATAATATTCTGAAGGTATGCGACATAGTTTAGTTTGAGCTTTAGAGTACCAACATCATTACACTTTTCACATTGTATTTTGATTTTTCTTCAAAGTTATGCATTTAATAAAACCATTAATCATCTTTTCATAAATCAAGACTTGTTTAAAGCCATAGCGCTGAAATTATCGACGAAGCAAACGTGGAGTGTTTTGATGAACTCAGCCATTACACATACCATTCTTTCAAATCCTTGCCGCCTTTCTTCTTTTTGGGTGTTTTTTCAGGATGACTCTTGCTGAGTCCATTAACAGGTGGCAAAGGACCATTCAGAAATGCTGGACTAGCAGCGATAGCACCAAACTGTGCTCCGAATTGGTAATTCTTACTTTCGTCCACTTTGTAAGAACCCTCTGTTCTGTTCCTAAGTTTGTAGACGATGAGGGCAATGAGCACGATTGCTATGAGGGCACCGGCAATGACACCAATGACTAGAGCTGTGTTGTCCGCGGAACTTCGAGTTCTTTGGGTTGGCCTCTGGTAATCCTTGCCATTCGGCAGCAATCCCGGGATAGGAACCTCGTACACCACAGCTGGCACTCTGGTAGTTTTAGCGTAAGGGGGCTGATCTGGAGGTAGGTTGCTGTGAGACACTATCATGATGGGCGGAATGGTGGGTATGGAAGACATGGGGCCACGTTCTGGTGACAGGGGATGGATGGTAGGGATGGTGAGCAAGATGTCTTCTGGCCTGCCCACTTCGCCTTCGGAAATGCCTGATCCAATGTCGATGCTGCAGTCATCATCGTCTTCACAAGCTTCATTGGGATTTGGCTGAACAGTGTCCTCGGGCGTTGGTGAAACAAATTCTGGAGTAATAAGTTCTTCATCTGAAAAGATTTATTGCATATGGTTAGAGAGTTTTAAACTTTGGATTAACAAGATCTATGCACAAACAGGAAACGAGATTCCCAACAAAAAAAAATTGTTAAAAAACTGCAAATAAATTCTTTAATTTTTGATACAAGAAAGGGAAAGATACAGCATTTAATCTTAGCTAAACAGTGATACAATACATTAATATTATAAAAGAAAACAAGTAAATAAATTCTTTAATTTTTGATACAAGAAAGGGAAAGATACTGCATTTAATCTTAGCTAAACAGTGATACAATACATTAATATTATAAAAGAAAACAAGTAAATAAATTCAGTTAAATTTTATAATCTTACAATAATTTTTGATCTGCGTATAAAATAGTTCTGTGTGTGGCACTACTAGTCTAGCGGACTCCGGGAATATGGGTATTAAGGTGGTCGTCGAAAGTGAAGCATTATACCAATACCGAAATAATGCATTTTCAAAATCTAACATTTTGTTAAAATGTCTGATAGTTTATTTAATTTTCTTATTCAATCGTCAAAATCGTCAAGATACAATTAATATTTTTCAAAAGTAAAAATATTCATTAATGTGACATGAGATTCCGTTATCGTAACTGCAGATAAATACTTAGGCATGCCCATACTTGGTATGATCTTGATGGTAAAAAAGTAACGAAAGAAAATTTCGTTTATTTATTAAGAAAATAAATAAACAGATGACTGAGAGCCGTTTGGGTGATAGAGCTTTCCAAAATATCCATCATACAATGAGAAACCAGAATTCAAACGGCAGAAGTGCAAAAAGACTGGTTGGTATGTCTTATGGTAAAAAAAGGGAGAACACCATAAGAGATACTAATATCACTTTCTGTACAAAAATGATCAGTTATAAGTACGGCTGAGCGATGACGGAACTTTATCATCTCGGTATATCGTGATATCATTATTTATTTATATATTATAAGTTATAAATAGCATCTCTTAATATAATGACTGATCAGAACGATTCCAAATAAAAGGAAGTTTCAATTTATATAATAAAAATATTTGTTTTCTTTTGAATAAAAATAGTTAGAAAATAATTTTGTTAAAACCCATTTAATAAAATGTGTCAATACCAAAGCAATGTCTGCATTTTACAATTTATAACATTGCGTTTAAAGCCAATATTTTTATATATTAAAATATGACAGTATTTATAGAAATTTTAACACCAATTCTGTATGAAGGTCAATAAGAATGAAGAACAACAAAAATAAGCACTAACCGGCAACGAAAATGAAATCGAAACCGTAAAGTAATTTTGAATAGCGATTTATTTTATCGCGATTTATCGTGAATCGCCAAGCTAAAATGGAAGGATAAAGGAATTTTTTTTTTTTAATGCGAGTATGCTCGAGTGTGAAATGCAAGCTGCGAATAAAATTGTGAATTTAATCTGAATGAATCCTTTTTGTTTTTATTTCTGAAGACGAATATTTAGTGATTAAACAAAGAGCAGCCTACAACCTTCTGATAACCGCAATTATTTTTCCATAATGGCATCATTCAATCAGGGAAACAGAAAACAGTTTATTCCAAAATGACATGCTTAAAACAAGTATTTTTATATAATAGGATATGATAGTATTTATAGAAATATTAGCAAAATTTTGTATGAAGGTAAAAAAGACTGAAGAGCAACAAAAATAAACACTAATCGGTACCCAAAACGAAATCGGAAACGTAAATTCATTGTAAATATCGATTTATTGTATAGATTAATCGTGAACTATTATTCATGATCATGATTTCGATAGATCGATATTTTTTGTTTGTTTGTTTCTTATGGCACTTGCCACTGACAAGCCCACTGTTACGAAGACAGCGATTTAACCCTGAGGGGGAACGTCTCTTATTTTTTATAGCAGCGCCAACTAGGGCCAAGAGTACGACTTTGCCACTCACGCATCAATCATTCGCTTGCACAACCCTTTTTTACAGGAGGGCACATTCACACATCTCACAGATAGAACAACAGAAGAACAACCATGCCCAAACCGGGACTCGAACCCGGGACGCCCAGATCACGGGGAAGACGCGCTACCCCTATGCCAGGACGCCGGCTCGATATTTTTTGAAAATGGGTATCGAAAAATCGATTTTTTTTTTGTTGATAAATCGAAAATTGGCACAGACCTAATTATAAGTATATTAAATTAAATTGAAACACAATGTAATGACTTGATTAAATATAATTTATAAAAAAATTTTTGATAGCTATTCCAGCATTTTTGGTCGTTTATATAAATGATTTTATTTATAAAATCTAATATTCACAATGCTTCTTCAGAGCTGTGATAAAAAAACGAAGAGTAGAATCGTGTTAATTATTAAAAGGGGCAAAACAAACAAGTTAAACGTTAGGTGCTATATTCAAAAGAAAAATAAGTTGTTTTGTATTTAGTGAAAATTGTGACAAAAACGCAGATCTTAAATTTTTAATAATTTTAATTTAAATTTATTTGTAATTATATTATTCTTAACCATTAATGCTCATTTCACTACTAATAAAATTTAACGAGACTTGTACAAATATATATCGCACAGTTAGTGGACCCTATAAAATATTTAAAATTTATCAAAGTAGGATCGTAATTTCAAAGAATTTCTTTGATTGAAAAAAAAATGAACATTATTAACTTATTCATGAATCTATTTATTTAACTTTAAAGCCGTATTTAAGATAATATAGCAAGTTTAACTAGTCAGAATTCAATGCTAAAGTTTTTTTCCTTCTATTTTATAGTATATTCAAACTTTTTTTAATTTCACAGATTTTAAAGCATTTTGGGAGAAATAGAAAATTTAGACCGGAAAAATAAAATAATATTTTGAATATTATATATAAACATTAATATAAGTGAACTTGATAACAGATAAAAATTGGCCCACTTCTTTAAGAATTCCCGAAGAATGAATTCTGTTAAAGAACTCCGAGCCCTGTTTTTTCAACACACACACACACAGTTTGAATTTAACACACTGCATTTTTGTTAAAAATTATTTGCGTAAGATGGATTTTTTTTATAAAAATTGATATTTACAATGTTTTTCCAATGTTCAACACACACACACACACACACACACACACACACACACACACACACACACACACACACACACACACACACACACACAGTTTGAATTTAATTACAAAAATTTTGAAATCAGGATTTTCAGGAAAATATTTTAAGTCTTAAACCTTATTGTCAAGTGTTATTAAACTTTATTTCAGGAAAACTGAAATTAAACAATATAAATCCCATGAAAAAAAATATTCATACTTTTTATCAAATAAATCTTTTATTCCTATATTACAAAAATACACTTAACTTACTTTTTTTATTTTATTAATCGTATATTATAAAATATATATTAAATTACTAATAATACTGTTCAAAGAACGAAAAATTGCAATAAATAACTAAGAACATTTAAAAAGGTAACTGAATTTTTACTTTTATAATTGCATTTTGTGACTATAATTACGAAAATTGTCATATTTTAAATGAATAACAGAACTACAATAAGTTTTATCACAGTATTTTTAAGTAATGATAATTTATTAAAAAAAACATTCTAAATGTAATTTTCAAAATGAATATTTCTTAGCTCAAGTTTCTGACTTGCAGCTCCATATTACTTTAATGATACTTGCAGCCGCTATTCAAATAGTAGCTTTTTGCTTAACAAAAAAAAGCTGTTGTGAGGCATATAGCTAAGGTTATTTGGTTTATGAAAGAACATAATTTGAAACAGTTGCAACAGAAACTCAATGAAGCACGAAAGAAATTTTCCATAAGCAGTTACAAAACTACATAAAAACGCATGTAATATCTCTAGTGTTTGTTATCTGAGGGCATGTACATGAAGTAGTTTCATCCGTATCATAACAGTGCGCGGCAACAAGATTTGAAAATTGTTTCGCTATTACCGAGTTGCTATTAGAGACATTTGGTCATAAAAATCGGAAAAAAAAAAACCTTTTTAAAGACAACAATATAAGTGCTTCCGTGGTTAGATTGAGTTAGAGCTCAGAATTAAGAAAACAGAAAAAGAATTTAAAAATTGGCAAAAACATTTAAATAGAATTCTAGAGCAATATTTAAATATATATATTCAAATTACAAAGCAATGTAATATAAAACTCATGGATAGCAAACAATTAGAAATGTTGTTAGAATAACAGTTCAAAATTTCAACGACACTTGACTGTAATTCGAACAAGTTCGAGTTTGCGTCCTTTGTAAATTCAATAAAAGTACAAAATCAAATTGTTCTGAAAATAATGAAGAAAAAAATTGTTCCAAGATCTCTGGGCCCATAGCACGCTGCCCATTTAATAATCCTACCAATCGGGAGATGAAAAATGGAAGGAAGTTGAATTTCGATATAATAATAGTAGCTTAAGATGTACATAAACGCTTGAAACTTCGAAAATCGTTCAAAATATCGAATATTCTTTAGCTTTCAAACGATACCAAGATGTTGTCAATATTCGGAATATTTCTCGAGTTATAATTATTTTTCTTGAGGTACTTTCACTAAAAACTCTAGTTTCGGTTTTTTTTAAAACTCATTTTATGAAGAATGATATTTTTCCACTATGTTGCTTCATTCAAACAATCATAACTCAACAAGAAATGAATCAAATACGATTATTTATATATCAAAATAATCTGTATGAAACAGTGAATGTTTTGTGCCTCAATCAAAGTTATAGAAATAAGTTTTTAATAGCTATTTAAAAGTTAAAATTACAGAAAAAATTTCGCTTTTTCTATCCATTGTTGATGAAAAAATTGTTCAAAAAAAACTATATACTTTTATAACTTGATTGAGGCAGACAACATGGAGACTAATATTAGGCATAATTTAAAACTAAAATTGTGTGTCTGTACAAATTAGAATTTAAGATATCATGTCTCAAAAAACATGCTAATTAGCTCATTAAATATTAATTAATTAATAATACGTGTAATATGGTTTTTTCTCACTGAAATGAGTTTAAATATATATTAATGACCTACTGTAAAAAAAACTGGATTTTTAAAGTTAAAATTAAAAAAAAACTCTTCTAGTGTGTACGTACACCTTAAAATCGTGGAATTTTACCCTTAGTATTGTTCATCATCTCATTCAGGAACCCTCCGCTCTTTTGCGCATGCGTCAGGAACTGTTTATTTCGTCAGGAAAAGGGTGAGAGGAAAGATGAAAGGAGCAGCTGTTTACATTTAGGAATAGGAAGAACTTAAATTTTGCGTAATTAGGAAGCATAATAATCGCTCGTCTTCTGCGAATCACCCCTTATTGAAATACAATCGTTGAAAAGTATTAGTCTCCGGATCATGAAACGAAGAGTATGAGAGATATAGTAAGTTGGGTATCTTATTCCGAATGAAGCGATAGTGTAAAGCCAACTACTTTGAAAGGTTGTAAACAAAAACAAAATAAAACAAAAAAAAATTCTTACGCTTCTCATTGTTGGACGCTTCACAGTCATCTTCATCGTCCCAGCAGCCGGAGCCGGCCCCAGAGAAGACCATTTCTTCGGTTGGTTCCACAGGATCAGCTGTGGTGGACTTCTGGAATCAAGTAGGACATAAACATACATCAATCACATAAAAATCTGAGCTTCAAGTCAACATATTAGTCAAGCCATGCATCAGTTCCTAGCTGTGTATGTCGAGAAAAATAAACGGTAAAATAATTAAATATTATCTATATTTTTAATTTATGGTAAATGACTATGTTGAAAAGATTGTTTTCCATACGGAGGAGGTGAGAAGCAACCTCTGTTAATCCAAGGATTTGAGCACCAAAAAGGTAGAGGTCTGTCTTAGCTCTTGGTGGTGTTCTTTTTTGTCTGACAGCTATCCTTTGGCCAGTCCGGCAAGGGAGACCTACCAGTAGCAAACTACCGCCGGCTTAACCCTCTGGGTCATTGGTGCACGCAAGCCTCACCACCCCGGCAAGGCAAAAACACCGTCGGGAGGCGGAGTTTTTTTTTCTTTTTTCTTCTGGTCTTCGACTTTTTTCGGGTCAACGGTCTAATGGACCTTGTCTGACTTCGTCAAACAGCTGGAGGATTAGCCACAACAACTAAAGATTGTTTTTGGCGAAAATATCAGATTTTTCCTTAATTCAAATTTTAAATTTCTGAAAATTCTTTTTTTTTTATTAACGTGTTTGAATTTTGTTCCTACTTCATTTTTTAGAAAATTACATTCATTTTTATAATTGTATAATGTAAAATTAATGTTATTTGCATCTTTAAATGGTATGCAAATTCTGAATCTTTTTGCGAAAGGTATCATAAAATGTAATATTTATTATTTTTTTGTTGAAAATTTGCTGGAGTAAATTTTAAATATGTTCTGCAATTTCTTAACTACATAATTAGCAATCTGTTCATTTAAAAAAATTGTTTTATTGGTTCATAATATTTAATGAAGAATGGAAAATGTTGCCATATATACAGGTCAAACCCTGGCATTTAAAGTTTCGACAGAAATACAACTTAGTTCCGATATTAGAAAACATTGTTACTTCTTAAATTATTTGCAAAATTTTGACAAAGTTTGATCATTACAGATTTTTTAGTTAGGAAATTTTTGTTTTAAAAGGAAGCAATTTTTTTTTTTGGTATTTTGTTTATTTTTTAGTTAGGAAATTTTTATCTGCACATTTTTTCCTTTTTTTTTTTTTTTTTGCATTTAACTAATGTATTTTTGCTCATACCATTTTGGCGTGTTTTTTTTCAATCTGTTCTATTTAAAAATTTTAAAAAAAATGAAGTATTTTATACTCTTTTTCAAAAAAAAACAAAACACCCAAATGTAATCACATATATATATTTTTTTACTTCCAATGTATTTTTTAATTATAAATATTATGGAATATTGAAAACAGTTTTTTCTGAAATTCATTTATAGGTAGTTCTCGGAGTGTAGAATCAAAGTTTTATTCAATTAACTAATTAATGGTAATTTACTTCTGAAAATATTACAATAATCTGTTATCAATGAAAATAGACTACTTTATGAATTCTAGCCCACCAGAAAATGAGGGGGAAATCAATTAAAATTTCCATTTTACACCCACGAAATAAGAAAACAAACAGAAATGTTTTTGTTTTAAATTTTTTTTTTAACTGTTATAATATTGAGCTAGGATTTTGCACTGTTGGTATTTTAGAATGAATTTAAAAAGCAACGAAATTTGGAGATCTCTTGGTAAATTCTAGAAACAGTACAAAATGTCGAAAACTTTTAATTCTGCTGCAGTAACTGGAAAGTCATAACGGAGTTCACCAACATTTTATTTTTCTTATAGAACGAATATCAAGAGAAAATTATGTTATTAAAAAATCAACTTCCAAATTTTTATAGATTTCAATATTTTAGAGTGCCTCTCCCGCGTTAAAAAACATTATTTTTAAAATTAAGTCAGTCATCTGGGATGTTTGAGAAACGATAGAGGAAGAAGAAAAAGAAGAAAGAAAAAAAAAAAAAAAACGCAATAAGCTAGACAGAAAAAAGAATTGGAATGTGGTCTTTAAACCAAAATTGTCGTTATTTATCGAATTTTGGAAAGTTTGTCGACGCGTATGAAAGTAAACAGGATGACTCAATCAGCGGAAGTGGTCTTTCCAAAACTTTCTCGCATACTCATTAATAAAAGGGTTAATCCCAACCCAACCCAAAATGGAAACATTGGTCCTTGGGTAAGGCAGAAAACGTCTTGCATAGTATTAGTCTACAATAGTTAAGTAACATTTTGATGAATCTTCACATTTTAGACCTCTCTGAGTTCGAAAACATTTTTTGGAAAATGTCAGCCTGTGACAAAGATAACTCAGAAAAGCTGTAAACCAGACGTAGGAAATTTGATTTATAGACTCTACGCCAAATTTGTAGATTTCTGTCATATTTTGTTTAAATTCTGTTCAGAGGTATTCTCTGTACAGCTATTAGAAGTTAACAAGATAGCTAGAAAGCGAATAGAGCTAGAAAAATAAAATTCGATATAAAGATTAAACATCTATGTTATCAACATCTTTCAAATTTTGAGCCATATTCAACAAAGGGTTGAATGTCTGCTGATCTATAAGAAGCGTGTAAAATCTATAACTCATGCTATAACAAACTCAAGCTATAACAAATGCAGTGACTTAAACACATCTAATTTGGTGTGTGATTTTGTGACTGAAGCTGTAGTTCTCTGTTAAACTGTGGTTTCATTCGGTTGGCAAAAAATGCGTCTAAAACACAAATTCACCTATGATAGAGAGAGAGAAAGCGAGAAAATTTTGGAGATACCATTCTTTCTGATTCTCTTCATTTCTCAAATCTTGATTTGTTGAAGTGGCCTTTGATTTATTCACTTTTCTTTTTAAATCCTTGATTAGTTTTAGAGACTTTCGTAGCATAAAGTCAAATCGAGGTGAAGTTGAGTAGGATAATAAAAGTACTTTAATAATTCTAAATATTTGACATGGATATGAACTTCTATATCATAATTTCAACGAATCCGAAAAACAACAATTTTTGGCAAATAAATTATATGTTTTAAAATATATTTAAACTATTTTCATTCGATAAAAAAGGCAACGCCATAGATAAATTAATCAATTGCATGTATTGAAAAATAGTTTTTAATTATAAAGAAGAATATGATGATGATGAACCGCAATGAAGCTTTCACTCAACATTTCCTTACACTTCATAATATAATAAATCAAAGATGGATAATTTGATGAAAATCTATTCAGTAGTTGGATTTCGCTTGCTTATTATCTATTTACGAATTTTCCTTGTAATTTATCTAGATGATACGGAAACTGGAGACCTTTACTGAGACCTTTCTTGTCATGCAAGGAAAAAGAAATTTCAAGTATTTAGAATATTTGACATTGAAATAGACATTCAGTGCTAATTTTTTTTTATACGGTTAACACGACGAGGAAAAAACTGAACAGAAAATGCTTTCTATGAAATACAAAAATTCATTTAGTTTGTTAAAATTTTTGCGAAAAAGAATCGACGAAAGTGAAGACGAAGATGGTATAAAATGCCATGCAAGAAATAATAATAAAAAAGAGATATTTTAATAGTTTAAACTTTTTCTTAAATATCAGTTAATTTTTGCTGTTTTCTGTATTCTTGATATTCGTTTTTTGCAGCAAATGATATTCTCATTTTGTATCTTTCTTTTCCTTTTTTTTAATTTCGTATCCTTCCTTTTCTTTCTTATTTTCTTCTTTTAATATAAACGACAAAAATAAATGAGATAAATATTTCTTTCATAACTTTCAAATTACTTTCACCTAAATATTTTCAAATCATTTTCATTAAGTATATACATATCGAATTATTGCAATTCTCCTTTAAGATGACGTTTGAAGATTATTATGATGACTAAGAGCTGAAAAATTAATACTGCAGTAATACCACGTATTTCTTGCTTATTTTGATGAGAATGCGAGATCAAAAGTTATTGACCAATATTGGTAAATTAAATTTTATTACCTTTGAAAAGTCAAATATTTAACAACTAATATTATAATAAAAAGACAAAAATTCTGGAATTTAAAGAATTATTGAGAAGAGTAAATTTTTATCAAATTTTACGACTTTTTACAGAGGAAATTACAATAAATTTTATTAATATTTTTCCTTGCTCCATTGTTTATCAATAAAAACTTTTTCGCTGCCGAGCGATACGAAAAAAAGTTTTGACTTTTTTCGGCCCACCCTAATGACACATTTCTTTTTATGGTTTCATAAATGACACTGTAAATATATTTTCATATTCAATTTGATTTTCCCTTTAAAAACTATAAATTTGTATATTCTTTTTGTATAGGAAATCTCCTATATATTTCTCTAAATTTATCTTTTTTTGCATTATATTTTTGTTCCAAGGATGTTTGCATCTTATAAGTATGTTTTTAATAACATAAAATTGTTTCGTTTTTTTTTTGTTTTTTTTTGTAAAATGTTATTAGCCTTTTAGTTTGTAAACATCAGTTTAATGCAGAGGAATTTTAGTTTGTGCTAGTTCCAATTTCCCTTTGTTCCCTGAATTTCCCATTGTTGCTAAAATAGTTCCTATGATTTTATTTTATTATGCTTAGTTCCAAATTTAAAGATAAAAAAAAATAAACGGTAATTTTTTTGTTAGTTAAATATTCCTTATCTCGTAGGAATTCGTAGTAACCTATCTTTCCAAGCTTTTTAATTCACAAAATAGTTTTAGGGTTGTACAATATTTTTAATCAAAACGCAGAAAATGCTATAAATTTTCTTTTAAAAATATTCTGGACACTTGAGATATGAAATTCAATACTTATTTCGAAACTTTACTGCACAATTTTTGATTTGAAAAAATGATGCATATGTTTGTTAAAATTATTTATTTATCGAAAACATTTTTCGATTATTAAGGCTTTTGAATCAGAATTGTTATTAGAAACTACACATCGATTCGTGTGTTATTTAATAAAATTCTTAAATATTAAAAATAATTTTTACTGTAATTTCTAGTTAAAATTTTCTCGTTTCTCTAGTTATCATTAATTTAATTCAAATTTTTGGATGTGTGGATTTTTTATTGTGATTTCTTCAACTACAAAGTAATCAAGTTCTATAAAAATTTTTGAAAAAAAAATATTTTTTTCATAACAATCTTTTGAATAATAAAAGTAAGAAGAAATATTAAATTCTGTACAACTAAATTTGTTTAATGGTATAAATCATAAGTAAGTTTTAAATCTGCAATTGGATAATGCAATCGATAGTTCGCATTTCAAGTATTCCTAACAAGGCTGCTTTCATAAAAATTAGTAATTACGGGTGAAAAAAAAAAATCTCACTGACCTCTTCCGAATTTTCAGCCGAATCCACCGTTTGCCCGCCAGGGGGCATAGCGATAAGTAGTTCGACGTCCCCTTGCAAGGACAATCTCGGATCATCTTCAGCTGCCATGTCAAGGATTCTGTTCCCGCCGAAAACTAGCCCGGAAATGACGCCCTGAAACGGCCTTTCGATTCTGTTCTTGACGGAGTTGAATTTCCCGCCAACCTGGATTTTGGAGTGACTGTTGAAAATGGTGTGCTGGCGTCCTGTGAACAAACACAAAGAAAAAAAATGAATCAACTGATTAATTAGGAAGTGAATTACACTTTTGTAGAAATAATATTTTATAGTAAAAAATGTAAATCAGATGGACTTATATTTAAAGCCTGATATTAACGCTATAGTGCAGAATCATAATTAAATACTTGGGTGTTTCCGTAGTAGCATTTCAGCGGAAATGCAGTTTTTGCATTTTATCATTCTTGAGATAGAATAATTTTTTATGTAATAATTCTATATTATTTTTTAATATATCAAACACTTTTTTTTTATCACTTTAATCATTGACTACCTCAAATAATCATACTTATTTTACTTTTTTTGTTTATGTTTAGCACAATGCATTATTTTTTTAATGAAATTCAGATTTTTTTTTTTTTTTTTTTTCGTTTCAAACTCCAGCCATGTTTGCAATGAAGATTTCCATGTATTACTTTTCTTAACTTTAACATGCTTGCTTGTCTCCTCACTTTAGGGCTTCAGGGCATTGCAACGAGAGGCAGTTACTGCTTTAATGTGTTGATATTTTTTACTTCGAAGAAAAACCCGTCTTTATTTTTTTATTATTATTTAAACATTTCAGACGAATTTTTTTAACTGCATATTTTTATTGTATATATTATTTCCTCTCTATGCATAACAATATATAAATGCCTAAACATAAAAGAGTTTTTTGTGTGCTTAATTATTGATTATTTTTACGCGTGGAGCGTAAATAAGGAACATTTGTGTTTCAGTATATAATTTTAAAACAATGGTACTTGAAAACTTAATTACATGTTTCGTGAGATTTTCAAATGTCACTAAAAAAAAAATGGCAATATTTAGAATGTCTAAAAAATGTAATCTTTTTTTTCTCATAAAAAATGGCCTTTCTCTCTTTCTTTTAATGATTATAAAATGGATTCTAATTAACTACCCACATTTAAAAATGGGAAATAAGGCTGGATTTAATCTGAGTTTTTCATATTTATTAATCTTTTATAATTAACCTTTGCCTTATTAACAAATATTTGTTATATTCGAATTAAATAATATTTATCTTTTTCTGCTGAAATTAAAAAAAAAAGAAAGAATATGTAGGTAACTGTGTAAATATTCGTTTGATTTCAAAACTTTAATAGCTGGGCCCTATTTAATAATTCTAAATTTTTTCAACTATACATTTTTTCCCAAATCGTAAATATGCATTTTTAGAAATTCAATCAGAGAAATACTCCGCAGAGAACTGCTCCGCAAAAATTGCTTATTTTAAATTTGCATTGTTGTAATTATTCTATATGAATCTATCTGAATATAAAAATTAGTTATTAACTTAATAATTACATTTTTTTTGTCATAGTGTTTAAAATACAAATATTTATTTCTTTGAGTTTTGGATAACATATGCGACATGTTAAAGATCATCTGACTCAACCATATTTAATAAAACAGTTTACAATTCAACTTTCGTAAATTTTGAATAAACCGTTTTATGAGAAAAGTTTCTAATCTCAAAGTTTAGAAATTTATTTTTATGTCGCAGTTAAGTTACTCCCTCTTAAATAAATTACAATTAAACTTCTTTCCGTTTAACTTTCGCTATGGCACTAAACATTTCTGGCATCTCATGATATAATTTATGATTTTTAAACATGGATAACTTTGCAGGTAAACTATGTAAGGTATTTGTTTCCAAGAGCTATAAAGGATAAAAAAAAAAGTAAGATTGTTTGTTGGACAAATATTAACAGCCTGGATTCAGTTAAAGTTTGACGAAGAAAATACTTTTCCATTGACTCGTTTTGGGATGAGTGAGAGCGGATCTTAAATTGTTTATTTTTTTATCTTCACATATTCAATTAAAGAAAAAATATTGTGATTATAAACTCATTATAAACTCACTCACTCATTTTTTTCATTGTGATTATAAACTCAAACATTTTAAGTTCTCAATTTAAAATCTTGATAAACCAAGGGAAAAAAAATGAAATAATCTCTCTTTATGTGTGAATACGATTACTTAAAAATATAAAAAGCTAGGTGGATGAAATTTGGCATACATTTTTATTACTAGAAGTATGCATATATATATATATCCAAATCGGTTAACTTTCTCTGTGTGAGTATATGAATATGTTAACACGAAAACACAGGAGATTAATATATTAGGTTGGTCCATTCAATTAAAGAAAAGATGTCCAAGTGTATTTTCAATTATCTTCTTTCTACTGCAAGCCTTAACACAATTGCGTCATATTGGGAACATATTAAAAAAAGTCTAAGGGAAAATAATTCCGTTTTTCTTTTTATTGTTCAGACATCAAAATATTTATGAAGTTAATATCAAATTTAAATTTGATATATTAACGCGATATAAATAGATCCAATGACATTTAATACTTCCAGAGTCCAAGGAAAAAAATAGGTTTTGAATCATGTCAGTCTGCATGTGATCGTTTAGTTTCATATTAATTCACTATTTTAAAGAAACACTAGGGCTATTTTAAGAGGGACCTCTTATTTATGAGCCACGATCAGATGACAAAGACGACATCAGAGCTGGCACAATATACTCTAAACTTTTGCGTCATACCAGTTATATCACTCACACTTTCACGTCATTTGACCCAGACGGACTTAACATGCATCAAACTCTTTTGCACAGCGGTTCTTCGGTTAAAACGGAACTTAAACTTGGAATCCACCTATCCTACAGCCGAGACCTCACCACCAGGGTACCGAATTTGATTATTATTAGATGAGTTTGATTATTTAGAAACGAACTTTTGGTCACAACATAATATCATCTCAGATGAAATCCCCTCACCCCGCACTTACATTCCTTTCACACAGCACCTACAAAGACAATTACTGAACTTTAAAGTCAAATATTTCATCATACTGATTTTTCGCTCAAAATGAAAACCTATTTTTGTTCATCCATTGTTATTTAACTAATTAATTAAATAATTATGACAATTAAAATAATACACGTAAAAATTTATCATAAGGCACCTACCTATTTGTAGAATTTTTTCGTAATGTTTCGTTTAAAACTGTTAAGTACCAACTGCCAAATTTTAAGTGCCCTTTTTGATATTACAAACAATTTAAGAAGCCATGAATGATGATATCGGAAAATTTCACTCGGTAAATAACAAAATAATTTAAACGCATAGTTTAAAAAAAAATTCCCAATGATGTTGTAATAATCTGTAATCATAACTATTGCTGTAATATTAGCTGAAATATTATTTAAACCTCCTTGAACCATTTCACGTATAATAACCAAACAATCTTCTATCATAACCAACATTTCTGAGGAATAAAATAAATTTTAAAATGCAATCAATCAGAAAGAAATGCGTGCAAAACAGAGAGCTTACCAGTTGGCTGTTTGGTGCGGACGTTATGGTCATCGATTTGAATGGTTGAATTTGGACCAGATCTTGTGAAGCGGACCACATGATACTGATTGTCATTGACATTGACGCTCAATTCGCCAATCGGATGATCTTCCGTGCCCATATTATAAACCATGAATACATTACCGTCAACCTGAAAGGAGACGAAAGAAAAAAAAAAAAAAAGTGAATGAATGTCAAATTCTTCAGTCTTTTTGGAATCTTATTTTACAAACATGCTGTTAGTTTCAGAATCACGAGACTAGCATGTTTCGATGATTGTATTTCTACAAGGGGTGGTACGGGGAAAGATAAACGGTTATTACGCCTTTTAATTCTGCTATAATTTGAGTTCGTCTTATTTCTAAATATAAATATCTCCCCCTTTCCTTCCTCTCATCCCTTTTTTGATTAAATAAACACATCTTGATGCATGCGCGAAAGCGCAGAGGGTTTTCGAATCCGACAATGAACACTGCTTAAAGATAAACAAAGTACTTAAGAAACATACATAACAAATAATACGAAGTTAAATTTCACTATGAATTGTTGCTTTAAAAATGTTATGGCGCTATTTTACACGTAGATTATATTCATTACTAGCTTATAGCAGCGTTATCCCAGATAACAATAGATAATAATAATCTTTTTAAAAAATTTTTATTAAATTTAAGCTCCTTTTGTCCTATTTGCTCCTTTGGTCTGCAATGTTAACTTTGAATTAAAACCACTACAGTTATTTCTAATTCTATTTTTAAAAAAATCTTTTTTGTTTCTATACATACGTTTTATAAAAAAGTATTTGTATATCATAATATTTTATACAAAAAGAATTTCTATATTGTACTAGAAAAGATTTTAATTCCAAACAATGCCGAGCATATCAACTAGTAGTAATTCATAAAAACGAATATATGTATAATAGTTTACAAACAATAACCGTGATCAAATGGCTTAACATTAAATATTTCACTCAGAAAAATATTCAATTTACTGAACATAAATTATTAAAAAAGCGAAGTTTGCAAGGATTTACTCATAATGTGAGAATTTCAACATTCACTAGATTTAAAGGACAAATACTGTTAAATTAACTGATTTAATATTCCATACTAATAGTATTTCATACACATAGAAAAAAATAATTCCTTTTAGCTTTTCAAAGATTCATTTAGTTTGATTCCATTGCTATTACAGACATTATTAATGCCGCAGGTGCTTTCAGAAGACTGTTTAGTTTGAATGAAAGGCATCGCGGTGAATAATTTTGTTAAAGCCTGAAACGGTCTCCCGTTCAGTCTTCAAGTTTAAAATAACGGTCATGCATAACTTTATCTCATTATTTCATTATGCAACGTAAACTCAATAAAAGTTCGATTCGGAACACATATTCATAACATGCGTTCTCAATGTCCGATAGAATTTCGATTAATTAAATGCTCTAATGTACTTGATTTAATTTGCATAATTCATACGCTTCATTCGCGAAGAAAGATAAGACTAAGTTGAGGTGAAAGAAGTCTTTCAAGTGAGTCAGCCCTCTTTTCATTCACAATGCGAGCTTATTACTGAATTAAGCAAAGCTGATTTTAACTTTAATGGCCATAAGCAATTCACTCGCATATATTTGCATAATTCTGAAATGAAAAGAATAAAAAAGACCCAAACCGGAATTAAACAAGGAACAGGTATGGGAAATGAAAAATTAGGAATAAGATGACATTTAATTAAATCCATCTTTAGATCACGACAAAATTAGCAAAAATTATAATTCAAATAAATTTAATAAAAATACACATCTATTAGTTTAATACTGAGCAGAAATTTTATATTCTAATTATTATGTTCTTTTCAGTATTAATTTATAATTATTCTATAATATAACAGTTTAACACCATCAACAACGCTGAGTGGAATTAAAAATATTCTGCTTATTTGATTTGCGCCATTACTGAAAGCGCAAATCGCAATTTCGGTTTGGGGCCGCGGTGGCCTGGGCTTCGGAATCAGAGAGTTTCAGGTTCGAAACCCGATTCTACCGAAAAGCCGTCGTGTAAGCGGATCTGGTCACGTTAAATCCGTCGGGCCAAAAGATCTCCCGCTGGTGTGGTGTGCAAACTTGGAAAGGAGGGTTTCCGCTTCAGGTGTCGTCCTTGTCATCTGACCGCGGTTCAGAATTACGAGGTCAGTCCCCAAAATATCTCTAGTATTGCTTCGAAACGGGACATTAATACAACTAAACTAAACTAAACCCAACTTCTGTTTCGGCGTAAAGGAGCATCAGGCCAGATTTTATTTAATGCGTAAATTAAACTGATTTATTTATGTCCGAATAAAGTTATGAATGAATAAAAATATTTATGGACTGTAAATTATCACTTATATTTTTTATGTTGGATTTTAGCAAAGGTCAATGAGCTGAGGTCTACAAATTTTATTATTACGCTATTTATATTTATGCTGATTCATTATATTCTGACTTGGAAGTGGTTAGAAGTTATTGTTAATATTTTCTTTCAGCATTAATTTTATTTTATACTGAGCACTACATTTCTTTTTTCAGATAGTGGATCACTATTTGTTTCAAATTAATTTTAGTGATTAGTTTCGATTTGAGAGAGTCCCATTGCAAGGAAACAAAGTTTTGTAAAAGACCATTTTTCCAAGAATCAAAATTTGACATAAAACTTTTCCAGTACTGGAAACAAAACTAGTGCCAAATTTCTTTTATCCAGGTTGTTGCTTTTTTTCAATTATTACATTCACATGGATGTAAATGCATAGCCCATTAGAAGGTCTAAAATCTTTGAATTTTATTTTTGAAATGTGATATGGATCTGCCCGTTAGATGTTGAAACGGTGTGCTAAATTTCATCTGTCTAGCTATTTATGAATTACAGGTATCATGTTTACTTGAACTTCGGTAGACAGACAAATATCCTTCCTGTAAATGGATTTCGGCAAAAAATTTGACAAAATTATTTTGGTATAAAGACCACATGCCAAATGTTATTCGTCTAACTGAAATCAATTTTGAATCACAGATGATCGATAGAATTCCAAAAATGTGTTTTTCGGACAAAGAAATTTAAATAATGGAGATTTGTCAAAATCTCGCTTCCGAAATTTTTGATAATTAGAGTATTTTCTTTTTAAAACCTTTCTATACGGAAAAAAACAAAATAAATTAGATATTATATTTTAAACAAAATTAGAATTTTTTTTTCAAATGTTGAATCCGATTGGCCAAATGCAAGAGATTAAAACGATGAATCGATTCGCTTCGCTGCTTTGCAAAGTTAAACTGAAAATGCACTTTATTAAAAAGGTATAAAAGAGGTTCCTAGTTGCTAGTTTCACATACACGACATCTTCGCATAACCAGAGACAGTGGTCTCCCCGAAACTTTCTCGCGTATTTTCTAATAACAGTATTATTCCACAGAACGTCTTGCATGATATTGGCATACAATAGTTACAAAATATTAACCTTTGCTGTGAATTTAGCATTTTTACTGAATCTATCATGTAACCCTAGGTGGAGTTTTGGCGATTGATCACTGGTTAATCGCCATGCGATTAATAGCACCCGAAGATCGAATTTGAATTTTAAACAGCCGATTGTAACAAAAAGTTAACACTGGACTACATTTGCAGTCTCCAAATGACATACCAAATTTCATATATTTAGCTCATTGCGTTTTTGAGTTATCGCGTTTACATGTTTCTGAAAGTACAGACCGACAGATGGTCAACCCCTTTATGTATAGGACTCAGAGTTTAATAGGTGTCTGCACTTCGGGAGTTAAATATGTGTACCGCATTCTATTCATAGTGTTTAATTCTATGAAATGTATGTATTTTATTGGAGAAGAAGTTGAATTTAACTTTAATGGTGTTAAGTAAGTACATATATAGTTTTCTTATTTCCTAAATGTTTTATTTTGTTTGAAATCATTCTTTAAATAAAACCTATAATATGCCATTTTTAATATATTAATGCTGTATATTTTAATATACAATATGACACCCAAAACTTTATTGTATACTCTAATAAGGTTGAATTTGCATTTTAGACTTATTTTTCTCAACCGATTGAAATTTGATACAGATTTACAACTGTAATTCCAAAATCGTATACCAAATATGATATTGTTACGAATCTGTAATGCGGCTTCCCAGCATAGTTGGTTCCATAGGAGGTCCCAGAGCTTGGCGACAAACTTGGTGACTTTGGCACCAAAATCGATTATACCCGAAACATCGAGAATTATCCCGATCCGTCCAGTAGGAACGGAGATACGCCTCGAACGTTCCTGATTGGTTGAGAGGCTTCTAGCCCCGCCTCCTGAGACCTATAAAAGGAAGCACCCGCAGCTGCCGGGCAGTGGTGAGTTGGGTAGTGGTGAGTCGAGTGGTGAATTGAGGAGTCGTCGAAATCGACAGAGCAGAGTAGTCGGGACCAGTGGTGAATTGGGTTGCGAACCAGTGGAGTCGAAGAGTAGTCGGAAGCGAAAGAGTAGTCGTCGTGGTGAACCAGATCGGAATCGTAGTTGTGAACCAGTGGTAAGTCGAGTGGTGAAATGAGTAGTCGGAAGCGACAGAGAAGAGTGGTCGTGGACCAGTGGAGTCGTCGTAGTTGTGAACCGACGGTGAATTGAGTCGTGGACCAGTGGAGTCGAAGAGTAGTCGGAAGCGACGGAGAAGAACTCGTCTTCCAGGGACTAGCGGAGCAGCGACGGAGTAGATCTGCTGTGTATACTGTTGTATGCTGCACGTCTCGGCTGAAGATAATCGTCTTCTGTGCTGTAGTGTCGTCCACGCTATAGTTGTCGTCTTTGTGCTGTCCTGTGTGTCTTCGTGTAAAGAAACGTCGTTGGTTAATTTTCTACTGCCCCTGGTGATTGAGGGTTCTCCACACCATATAACATCCACTATCCAAACGAACCCCGGGAAATTTCGTAACAATATATTTTAAATTAGTGTGATTTTGAGATCGCTTTTACATGCTTATAAAAGTACAGACTGGCAGACAGTAAACTCTTTGACCCATGGATTCTAAATTTGTCATATATCTAAAATTTAAACGGTAAATATGTGTAACAAATTTTATCCATCTTGTTCTTTTGCGTTTTGTAATTATCGTGTTAAATTTTTTTCGAATAGCCTAACAGACTGAAATCTCTAAATGCATTTTACACAAAATTTCACAGGAATCTATAAATTTGGTGTAAAGTCCATATTTCATCCTTCTGGCTCAAAGTGTTTTGATTTATCGTGCCGACAGACAGACAGACATAGTGCGAAAAATGTATTTTCCGAACTCAGGAATGTTTAATACAAGGATATTCGTCAAAATTTCGTTCAATGTTTTTTTTTTTTTAAACGATTACTTCATAAACGAGAAAGTAAAAAGCGCCACTCACTATTGCGAGTTCGTAAACGAGAAAGTAAAAAGCGCAACTCACTATTTTAAGTTCGTAAACGAGAAAGTAAAAAGCGCCACTCACTATCTCGAGTTCGTAAACAAGAAAGTAAAAAGCGTCACTCACTATTTCAAGTTCGTAAACGAGAAAGTAAAAAGCGCCACTCACTATCTCGAGTTCGTAAACGAGAAAGTAAAAAGCGCCACTCACTATTTCGAGTTCGTAAACGAGAAAGTAAAAAGCGCCACTCACTATCTCGAGTTCCATGTAATCGTTGCTGCTGCCGCTGTCGATTCGCACCAGAACAGCGTTGTCGGTGGAGCTGATGAATCCGAGGGCGAGGAGGTCACTCTTCGTGTCCGGCCGCTTGTCCGTCGGATAAGTGAAGGTGATAAGACCACCTTTGGCACCGAACTTGTACGAGATGCTCTCTGAAAAGAATAAAATATTAAAAAAAATTGTTAGAATTGGTTTAATTTCGCGTTCGAACCAAGAAAAATCAAATAGAATTATTGGTGATATTATAATCCTTCGCACTAGAAAATGTCATTTGATGCATAATTGTTCATCCAATACAAGTATTTGTTTACTGCTCCATAAAATAAATAAATATATATAATTGTTTTAAGGTGAATTCTCCCGAAAAATTTATCTTCATCTTCTGTAGGTATTTTTAACAATCAAAATAAAAACAAACAAACAAATAAAACGTCAAAAGGATGCACCGTCTTGAATGGTAGTTGATAAGGGACATCTGGTAAAGGGTTAATATTATGCTAATTGGAAATTCAAAGGGTCCGAATGAAAAAAATCTGGATTATTCATGAATTCGGTTTTAAAACGATCGAATCAGCCAACTTTTATTATAACTAAAGTGGTGATTATTGCATAATGAATTCAAATTAAATAATTAAGAGAAAGGATTCAAAAACATCAAAATTGAGTACTTCCGTTTCCTTCACCCACCCATCCTCCCATCCGCTCTCTTTCGCATTTCCTGGAGACATATTTTTGAATGAAACAGTAATCAGAATTTTAAAAAATCTTACGTAACTCAAAATATCAAAGTGTTCAACAAATTCACATTTGATAATACAAATAATTTTTTCCATTTTTTTAAAATATAATTTATTTGATATTTTCACCGATTAGTTTTAGTAACGATTATTCTATATAATTAAAATAATATAGAAAACCAATGAACCAGTAGCTCAGTACCGATTACTCGAAAATTTTGTTTCATATGTAAGATGGTGACTCTAGATATGCCACCAAAGATTGCCTAATCTCTCTTTTCCTCCATTTTTGAAACAAACCGAAAAATTAAACCTGTGTAAATTTTTTTTTTTATCTAAATCTGTTCAGTGATCTTAACACTATGCCATCCGGCGACACCACAGTGATGTCGTACGTAAAGTATCGCTCAACGGCCGCGGACACCACAGTGGTGTCGTGCGTAAAGTATCGACAAGTAAAATTTGACAATTTATAATCTCCCGATAACCTCACAAACTGCCGGCGACAAGCGAAGTAATCTTAATTAGTGTTGCCGGCGCCAAGTGAAGAAATTTTTACGAGACATGCGGACGGCAAAGTATTAATATAGAGACCAAATCGTTCAGTCTATTTCGAAAAAAATTTGTTTCTTATGATAGTCTACGACCCTAAAAAGGTAAAAATTGCCTAAATCTGTACAATAGATATTTTATTTGTTGATATTGATTATGTCAGGTCGACAGTTTTTTTTCCCCCTACAGAGAAGTAATGTTTTGAAATATCTGTCGGAAATGGATGGTGGTTAAAGCAGGGCCCCATTGATTTGATATGAATATCATTTGATTTTCATGTGACCATTAACGGCAATTATTTCATATGAAAAAATCAAAAATGGAAAAATCGATGGAGTTTTGGATTGGAAGGATCTTTTGGTTTTGCCTATTATTTCAGATTTATAGATGATGGGCGAACAAGAAATATAATACTATATTTCTAGAAATATAATAATATTTCTAGAAATATAATAATATAATTTGAACTAGAAATATAATAATATAATTTGAAATAACCATCCTCTTCTAATATAATTTGAAATTTCTTTTTAAATCATCGATTCTGCATACATACTTAATAAAAGAGAGTGAATTTTATTATGAATACCACTATAAAGACGTTTCTGAATAAGCAATAAAAATTTTTTTAGATTGTTCACCTATTTTTCTATCTATGATTTCTGTCTTTTTTCCAATTTATCTAAGATTTTTCCTTTTCCATATGCCTTATTACTGAAAAAAAAGCTGATTGTATCTCAAAGTGAATTTTAAGTCAACTACAATTTATTTACAAATACACTAGTCTCCTTTAGCGACTAGCTTGTTCGCAGGGAATAAAGATTCTAGGTTTCTCTTATTAAACTGTTTTTTTTTAACTTCAAATTGCGAAAGATACTTAAGACATGTCATTAAATCAGCCTTGTTCTTATTCCATTCATTGTGCACATGAATGCCCTTAAGGTCACATGACGTAACTATCCGCATCCTCTAACATCTAAATGAACATTTTCCTTTCTGATGCCTCGATGAAAAAAAATATGCAACAGATTTTAAAATTAAAACGGTTTACGACCCATAGCATGTGAGCAGGATTAAAGCATACAGATTAAAAAAATTAAAATCCAATAACAAAAATCATTTTCTTAGAGGGTTTTATTTATAAATTCCCCAATAAATTCGCTAAAATAAAAAAAACAGGAAAAAAAACTATTATGATTTTATTAAGGCAAATAAATAAATAATAATAATAAACAGAACCCTTATTTCTTTGTTTTGAGAATGGAAGAGAAAAGCGAAATTAAATATTTTTATTACCAATGTAAATGGTTTGAATTTCACTGGAATAAGGAAAAGTAATGACGCAAAGTAAACAGAAAAAATTTTTTAACAATTATTTTTTAAAATTATTGTATAATAACTGGTAGATAACTAAACTGATATTATAGAAGTCATTTTTTTTCATTTTAAAGCAGTGAAAAAATGATTTTTGTGCGATAACCTTTTTGAAAATAATCACTAAATTTTGCCTATATTTTAATGAATTAAAATTACGAAAACAATCGCATAGAAGTTCACATTTCAACTTCCAAAGTATATTTGTGCCAAATTTGGTAACTATAGAACAAACAATTTCTTCTTCCTGGTAGAACACACACACACACACACACACACACCAGAAAATCATGAACTGTAATTTATTATAATTATTAAATTGATGTATAGAGAAAATTACAAGGTATTGTTAGTAGTGCAACACTGAGGACATGTTGTAGACATTCAATATTATGAATCACAGTTAATCATTACCGTTTGAAACACAACACACTGCAAGATTAAATAATTTTAAAATTCACTTCTAATTGCAAAATAACCAGATTTCCGAATTCTAAGCATAGATTTTTCCCAACCTCAAAAATTCATTAATAAATCTCAGCACCTATTAGCATATCAGTAGTATCCGGAATAGTGAAAAAACTGATCGGCTACTAGCACGAACTCTGATTTCCTTTTAATTATAAGCAGAGATAAGATATGTATATAGTCTACTGAACTAAGCCCTTGGCCTTGAGATAGTGTCTGTTCATGTGAACTATCTTCAATGTTGGCGAGAAAATTATTGGAGCGTTAATAATCGTAAGATCGCCAAGACAAGCACATAGCTATTGCATGTTTCTTTCTTTCTTTTTTCGCTTCTGTGGATAACAGAGATTAACCAACAACGATTCAAGATCAAATCTTACGAAGACTCCCACGAAATTTAAGAAATGCTATATGTTGTTTCTGGTGAAGACATATTGAAACCCGTGGAAGTCGTCTCGACCAAACTTTCTCGCATACTCTGCAATAAAAGGGAATTTGTATTTTAGATGCGTTTTTACCAATTAACTGAAACAAAAATTAGACACAAAAATTACCTTATACTGACTAAAATTACAGAATACAAGCCTTTCACTGACTATTATGAAAACTGTCTATCACCTTTACCGATAAAATATGAGCGTTTTTTTTTTTTTTTTTTTTTTTTTTTTGTTAAAGATTGCTATTTCACTAATAAATTGTATTTTAGAAAAGTAAGTAGATGATTTTGTCGAAATATTTGGAATTAAGTGTAAAAACTGTCCTAAATTTAGTTATTATTGCGCGCAGGTTTCTGGACATAATTCGAATTTCGCGCAATATCATCTTTTCAACTCACAAGATATCAAATCCTGTGATATTCTTTCGCATTAGAATTCTCAAATGATCGAATGGAAGTGACAATGCATGATGACATAGTTAATAGAAGACATATAGGGATGCGTTCAACAAAGAAATCAGAGGTTGAACAGTAGTATTCAATTAAATTGACATAATTTTGAAAGGAAAAATATTGATGCATCTTAACTTAGTAAAATAAAAGTTTTATGAGATTAGTTTGAATATTTCTTGGACAGACTAAGTAATTTATGACATTAAGGATGAATGTTAATATTAAACGTACCGGTATTTTACCGATACATTGGAAATGCTGTCGAAAAACGGTCTTTCCATTGTTTGCGATAGTTTTAATATTAAAAATCTAGTGAGTCAAACACAATAAGGAATTAAAAAATATAAAAACTATATTAATGTAAGCATAGTAAATTAAATATCCAAAAAAATTGAGAAATCTCTTCGAACATCCTTTATTTCAACAAACTCGGAAATATATGAGAGAAGAAAGATTCTTTTTTGACCTTGGAAAAAGGAAATGCAAAAATTTGTATCAGGAAGGAAAAAAGTGTTGAATAATTCTATTTTCTGTGAAAATGTGTTGAATAATTCGATTTTTTTGTTTTTGAAATAATTTTTTATTAATACATTTAAAAAAAATTTTTTTACATTAAAAAATTTATATTTTACATTTTTTTACATTTACATGAATACATTAAAGAAGAATTTAATTATTTTCTACTTTTTAATATTTAATTTATAATTCATTATAATAAATGTCCTGGAATCATTAACTGATTTGTTATGAAATTCCTCACTAGGTGATGCCACGCGTACGGAATAAAAATTGAATTAAATCTTTCGGTCAACTGTTAGTAAAATTCTGGAAATATTAGGAAAATTTATTGGCATCAAAAACAACTGTACAAAATTACTCATTACTGTATTTATTACATCTGGAAATAAGTGAAACATCAATTACAAAATTTCATCTTTAGAAAAAAGAAGCGAGTTAGAAGAATATATGTACATAACAATAAAAAGTAAGTGAAACTTAACAGATTCGTCGAATTTTTTCAGCATTAGAAATGCATCAGAGGAAATAAAGTAAAGTATTTGATAGTTTAGATAAATCATATCAGTTAAAAAAAAAGTGAAAAAAAAAAACTGCTTTTATAAATCAATCTTTAAAAAAAAAAAAAAAAGATGCATTTCATATTGCACGGATGCACGAAAATTACTTTTACAAAGTAAATAAAGATACGATTTCTTAAAAAATTAATCGTTATTAGAATAGATTCAAGGGGATTTTATTGAAATCTTAAATTTATAATTAAATAAAACGATTCGCTATCTGATTATAAATAAAGCATGGTTAAATTAATGAGGATAGTAAAAAAAAAAAACAAAAAAAACATGCCTTCATTGATTTTTAAACAATTACTATTTAATTTAATTCTTGCTATTGTTAATTCATGCTGCATAATTACTTGGCATAAAATAAATATAAATAATTGTTATAATTGTTATGTTTCTCATAATTATACTATATAGATACGTGTCATGCGAATAATAAATATATTGAATATTCTTTTAAATAACCATTTTATACCCACATAAAGAAAGTCTCCCAAAGGTTAATTCAAATTTGTCATTCATTTTCGTGTTCTTTCCAATCTTTATTTTAGCTATTTAATTTCTTCTTTCACACTTCTTTTATTTTGTATATTTTTTACAAAGAAAGAAATATTTATACCTTCATCAGAAAATACATGCAAAAAAAAAAAACACAATTAGGAGGATGCCTAAATTAAGGACGTAATAAACGACGAATATATATGTAATGTTGCCAATAAAGTTTATTGTTAAATTAAATACTAATATTAAGATTATTTTTATAAGGTCCATACATAGTATATCATTACATTGATGTATTGATAAGATTTATTTCCCAATAACTTTTCCCATATCTATCTGAAGTTATATCTAAAAGTCAAGAAACTATATAGCAATTCAAAATAATATTAAAAAAACGAGATAATTGTTTTGATTGAAAGTCCTAGATGGCAGCACTGACAAAGAAAACGTATCTTCGGTTTTCGGCGCGAAACAAGTTCTTATCATAAGCATTAAAACTGAGAGGGAGGAGGGGAACAACAAGAAGTAGAATTATATATTCAAATTATTATTATTTTTTTCATCGATAAACAAACAAAAAACAAACCCAAGCAGTGTTATTTTTACTGAAAAATTAAGAGAAAATAAAGAGATAAAATGCCTCATTTATAGTTAAAGAATGTTTCTTTTGATTATCTTAAACTAGATGCAAACAGATGAGAAGTGAAATGAATCTGTTAGATTATTATGTTTTTCTATTCTAATGACTTGGCGTGGAAGTTTGAAGAAAAGTATTCCTTTGATTTTCTTTTTAGCGAAAGAAAAAGCTCTGCCTCTGAGGGCAATTATAATTTTTGTATGAGGGAGAATATATATATATATATATATATATCTTATAGAATTATTCGGATTCTTTTAAATAGAATTCAAAGGAAAAAAATGGAAAGTTTTTGAAAGACTGGAATGGAAAGATCAATAGCATGATTTCATAGGAAATAAAGAATCCATTTGACTATTTAATAAATACAAAAATCAGACAAAAACAATTTTTATTCATTAAAATATTATTTTCATATAACTTTTTAAAAATTATTACTTTTTAAACTTTAGTAAATTTTGTGAAATTTGTAAGTTACTGGATGAAACAACTGCTCATGAGTCATTAATCAGAAATTGCATTTCTATTCAACTTTTTCATATTACCTCACTCAATTTGTTAAAAAAACAAACAAATTGATTTATTTCTTGGCCCAATTTGAACAATATGGCATGAAAAACTACCTTTTGTACTAGAGACAGTTCAAGCACTACCCTTCAAACAACTTAAAATCTATATATATGATATAACTCACACACTCTCTCTCTACAGTTGAAAATCTTTCTATATCTGCCACTCTACTTTTTTTTTCTTTCTTTCTTGGGAGTAGGGATTGAATTCACTATGTAAATATTATAAACATTCCATGGTTAAATGTTCATAACCAAGAATATTAAATGCAGCAGAGTTCTTGTTGTTTCATACCACAAATATAGACTTTATTTTTTATATAAAGTGAATCATCTTACCATCTGAGCAGGTCGGACCAGTGAAGGAAGTCATGTCGCAGTCGCATGTGTAACTGTTCCACATCTGGACGCAGATGCCTCTGTTGGCGCAGGCCGTGGTGCTGCATTTTGTCACAGGTCCTGAAACAAAAATATCTTTAAAGCATAAACGAATGTTCTATTTGCTTGGTTCTGTTATACTGAATTATACTGTCGGCAAATGAGATAATTCAAAACTACAAATGAAAAGAAGAATGAAATTTGGTATATCTTCTTATCACACTAAATGAAGATTTCGATCAAATCTTAGACGATATCAGATAATCGCATATCTGTTTGAATGTCCCTCCGTCCTCCAAAATATGAAGACAATAACTCCAAAAATGCAAAGAGCTTATATTCGATGAATTTTAATACCAGTAGAGCTTAAGTTTTATCACCATTGTATCCAATGGTGAATTTAGAGAGCCCCAAGCAATGCATGTTATGAAGCCTCGTCTTTTAATGAGTTGGCCAATTTGGTTTCACATTTCAGCTCATTTTTAACACGTTGATGATTGATTTTAACTTTCTAAAAACGTATTTACATTTATTTATCTATTATGATTCCAGATTGTTCAATATCTACGTTTGTACACAACGTTATTGAAGAAAACGTTCGATTTCATTAATATTCTAATAACTAAGTGAGTGTAAGGAAACAAATAAAAATCTGATAACTTTTATGATATTCGATAAAATGTTATCTCAGTATTTCATCATTTATACAGAACTATACAGAATTTTATTTTTTACGAACTTATATATTTGGAACTATAAAATTTTTTAATCGACCTATTTTCGACTCACCTTTTAATCTAGCCACGCCTAATCTGCTTAATTGGAAATCCATGGCTGTATATATCAAATTTTGTACCAAACTCTTTAAAGTGCCAACTGTTTATCGATCTGTTTATTTCTGTTATAAAAATGTAACAAGGATATTCATGAAATTTGATATGTGGCCTTGATAATCTGATAACAACCCAGATTAATGAAATTTGGTATGAGGTCTTAACATTTGAAACATAAAGCAACCTCTTCCCTGCCGCTTTCTCCGATTCCTTCGACGGACGTCTCTCTGAAGTGCAATAAGCAATTTCCTTTGTTTCGCTTTCAAAGAGGATCATGCACTCGCAGCCTATCTCACCATTAAGCACTTCCGCTGTATCTCACAGCACGTAAACTGGTGTGGTATGATTTAAATTGGGATAGGTTAGATATCCAAACCGTTCCGCTTCCCACGTAATAGGAGAAAATGGATGTAAATTCTGATATCTAGCTATGATCCACTTTGAAAAGATTTCATTCTTTCCATACTATAATAGTATCAGCTTTCTACACTGCCAATAGAATACCAAACAAAATTTAACAGAAAGAAAATAAGTGAAAGCATGTTTCAAGATATAAAATGTTTATACTCGAAGTAGCAAATGCTATGTGAAAAAGATTCTTTATATCAATAAAGGCACAGGCATTTATAATAGAAAAAAACTATAAAAAAAGGAAGTGCCTTGGGTTATATAAGAAAATTCCAAGCATCGAAATGTATTTCGCATCTACACAAAATATTTTAACAAATCTTAATACAACTTTTCTGCCATATTATTTTTATACTAAGAAAGAGATTTACAGGTATTTTTATTTTTCAATGGATGCTGAAATATAATTTATTGACCTCCTCCCCGACTTTAGCGATCATTTGACGACAAATATTAAAATTCCAGAAAATGCCAGAATGATGGCACTATAATTATTAGGAACCCAAATAGGAATATTCTTCTGAAAAAATGAAAGTGACGTCAAGCGCTGTCGAAACACCTATATAACTTTCAATCCCTGTTAGCAAAAGATCTTATACGATATATCCACGGCATTGTTGGATAATCGGAATGATACACAATATCGTAAAGATTTTGTAACAATGGTGTAGAGTAATCTGAGCTATTAGGGGTGGCTGAAATGTTCCATTTCAGCCTGATCGATTTGCTCTTTGAAACATTGTCCCAGCGTGAAGCCTCTGGTTGTTTATGGTTGTCTCATCACTATTACTGTTTTCTATTTAGCCATTTGTTGTCTGCTTATACTGTAAGTATCTACGGGTACTATTGTTAGTGTGCGTTTTGGTTGAGTTTTTGTTAACTGTGGTTTGTATTTTCTGGAATATTCATGGAATAAAGCATCTGTATTATTTCAGCGTGCTGGACTTTTTTCATAGTACACCTACCGGTCGATTTATGAAATAAAAGTTATTCAACAGTTTATCATTACTTTTGGTAATATATTGTTTATTTTACATGCCTTTTGAAAATTTTCAATCATAGATGTTTAATTGAACTTAAATTAGTATAAGGTATTTTGGAGTAATTTTTAAAAGTTAATTTTGGATTTGAATTTCCAATAAAAATAGATAAAAAGGAGGATGTAATTTTTTTTTTATTAAAATCTCATTATTTACTTCATTACAAATAACAATATAATAAGATAATTAATATATTAACACATTATAAAATGATAGAAAGAGTCTGTCAGGCATTAAACAGTGTCCTTTTTACTTTCTCGTATACGAAGTGTAGATAAATTATTCTGATCGTCAAAAAAGTTGGAACCCAAACATTTGACGAATTTTTACGTTTTGAACCATCATGAGTTCTTAAAAAGTATTTTTTAAAAAATTCTGTCTGCGAAAAGATAATTCAAAAACGCATTGAGCGAGATGGATGAAATTTGGTATATGGTTCTACATATCAAATTGGTCGATTTTTATAAAAATAGAAGAGAAAGTCTGTCTGTGCGGCTGATATAATATAAATTAAGACAATAACTACAGAGCAAAGAGAGCTATACGAATAAAGTGCGATACAATGATATAACAACATATTATCGACACCTATCGAATTTAAAGCCAAATCTTAGAAGGGCATGAACATCTGTCGTTCTCTACTTTCCAAAGCATGTAAAAGCGATAACTTATTTGTTACCTATTTTACTAAGTCATTTTGTGATTACAATTGTAGTTCTATTTCAAATTTAGTTTCAATTGATTGAGAAAAACGTATCTAAAACACAAATTTGATTTTCAGATACCCTTAATCTCATGCCAGGGATTAATGAACAAAAAAACTGGCCAAGGATCACAAGGAAGATTCAGTAAAAATATTAAATTCCAGCCAAAGGTTAATATTTCGTAACTATTGTACACCAATGGCATGTAAGGCGTTCTCTGCCTTCCGCAAGTTCTAAAATATTTTGTGGGGGATGGGAGATAGCAGAGAGACTACTCACGCTGGTTTATTGAGAGAAAATGTTTTGTACACTTATAGAGAAATTGCTAAGCAATTTTGTTAATAAAAAGCATTCCATGTTGCAGCTCGCTAAATAGCTCGAGAAAGCAAACATATTCTCATTTACAATAATAAATGTTGTCACATACTACGGCTACTGCAACAATTTAAGGGAAGGAAAACAAGATGCTGGTGATGACCTAATTTCTGATTTTCTTTTTTTTTATTTACTACTTTTATTTTGGACGGTATGGGTGTACTGATGTTGAAATAATATAAGTAAATGTCAGAGATATGTTCTACAACATCTCCAAAGATCTGAAGAAATTTGATTTTTTTTTTATTGTAAATCGTTTTATCGTTACCTATTCTCATGCAATCAGAAATTCCGATATTGCTTCAGAGCTCCATAATAAGGGAAACTGCAGGCAGTACAACTGATGCATTGCGGCAAATATCTCTAAGATATCCTTAAAATCTTGAATAATTTAAATTTTACTTACGATGGCATTGAACCAGCAGGTCAAAAGGAAACCATTGCATTCTAAAATTGCTGCAATATGAAACCAGCCGGAGTGGTCCTCCTAAAACTTTCTCGAATTCTCTTTAATAAAGAGGTTACCTCAAAGAATACCATGTATTGGAGTACAATAGTTATAAAATATTGACCTCTGTCGTGAATTTAGTAATTTTAATGAATTTATCATATGATCCTTGGCAAGTTGTTTGGCATGCGGTTATTAGTATCCGAAAATCCTATTTGTATTTTTAGACTTGTGTTTCTAAATCGATTGAAAGCAGAATTTGACACAGAAATAGACTTGTAGTCACAAAATCCTATACCAAATTTGATATATTTAAGTCCCTGCATTATTGAGTAATCGCGTTTGCATGCTTTTGAATTTTCAGACCGATAAACGTTTAACCACTTGTTAGATTTGTCTCAAAATTTGATAGATGTGGACACTATAGATGTTAAAAATGAGCACCGAATTTTATCCATTTAGTTCTCCCGATTTTGTAGTTATCATGTAAAGTTATATTCGAATAGCCGGTCAGATGTATTTCCTCTGCATGAGTTGGCTCAAAATTTGATAGAAATCCATATATTTGGTGTCAAGACCATGCACCAAATTTCATCTATCTAGCTCAAAGCGTTTTTGAGATATTTTTGTCACAGACATTTTCCAAAAATGCGTTTTTCGAACCCATAGAAGTCTAAAATATAGAAACTCGTCAAAATCTCGAGTTCGAATTCTTTGAGGATTAAAATCTATACTTCGTATGTGAGAAGTTAAGAATAAGAAAATAGCCCGAAGAAGATGATATATGATCGTTTTAATCCTTTCACCGTCCTCTCCTGTCCGCGAACATTTCATGTATTTTTCGCCGAATTTAGTAAACATTTACAAAGAGTTTTAAACGTTTAAAAGTTTTACAATGTAGAAGCACGCTTGAAGCGCGTCACGGCTTCCCAGCAGAAGTTTCATTTGAACGCCCTAAACGCGTTACGAACCACGAAGAGGTTCATAAACTTGAGACAAATCAAGCGTTGCAATGACCCTCTTCAAGTTTCTTTCACCTTCAGAAGCAGCACATAAATGCATTCCAACAAGCGTGCATGGTGCGCTGTTTTGATGGATCAGATTAGAAATGGGGAATAAACCATTTATACTCATATAAAGGCTCAGAATAGTTAAAAAAAGGGCCTCTAATGACGTGGATGAAATAAAATTTGAAAAATCGTGGATAAAATAAAGTTTATGAAAAGAATTTCATGTTGAAAAAAATGTGGAAAAACAAACATGTGTTGCATTATCATGAGTAAGAACTGTCAAGGCTGAAATTTTCCAAGGCAATGAATGAAGAAAATGAAGATATTATGCAGTTGAGTAAAAACTGCAACATTTGTTCTGCATAATCTAGATAAAATTAATTTTAATGGTCGCAGAGAAGTAAAATATTTTGCCGTGAAATATTTGCCTCAACAATTTCTTTTACGCTTAAAGTACGCTTTATTCTTAATTTATGACCATGTTTCAAGTTTTTGTTTGAGAAGGTTGCATTTTGTTTGAGTTTAGCTAAGCTTTGCTAAATATATTCTCTTTAAAATATAATGCAGAAAACTAAAAGAATGTGTGGTCTGTCACATAGTTATTTAAAAGCAGTATGAAACAAAATATAAAACAGTATGATAAGTGGTATGGTTACAAGTGTGTGATTAATATTATTTATTATTATTACTATACCAAATTAAAAGGAAAAAAAATTACTTTGACCTTTTCTCAAAATATATATATATATAAATAACATAATAATAATGATATTTAAAAATTTTTCATAAAATATATTTTTATAGAAAGTTTATATCTAATGCAGTATTTAATAGTTAACTTAAGTCCCGGTTTTAAAAAAAATCATGGTTTTGCTGAGTTTATAAGTAAAATACAGTCTTTTAAGATTCGACTTTCACGAAATTTGGGGGGGGGATTCAATGAGGGAGGGATTCTATTGTTTTCTTGGAAACCCAATGTGTGTTTAGTAAAAATTGAAAAGTTTGAAAATTCTCTTTTATTTTCTCAAATTCTAATTAATTCTAAAGAGCAACTAGAATGGTGCTATTTCCCTTTGATTTTTTTCCTAGAAAAATACAAATGATCCTCCACATGGAGAAATAATTTTTTCCATAGGGATCAATATAAAATAGAAGAATGTGCGCCATTCAAAAAATTGAAACCAATTTATAATAATGTAATGTATTATTTATAATATTGCTTTTTTTTACAAGAGATTTATCTAAACACAATTCTTTTCGCTTATATTTCAAAATGTGGCTAATATGAGACATTGTAATTATCGCTAAATAAATCTGTATCATGCATAAATGCTGTCTTTTTAGAGTGATTCTTTTCAACATACGATGCGGCAGTTTCCCATACTTTCAGCCTCTTCCTTATTTCATTAAAAGATTGACGCAATATTAAAGCAGTTTTCACCTCCTCTCCTCTTGAAATTTCCTCTACAATCTCTTGCTTTGGCACAAAGTGCAGCTCGACCGACTTTCGAAATTTGTTATGACTGCAAACATTGCTATGATTTGTTATGACTGTTATGATTGTATGTTATTGACTGTATTTGCGCTCGTATGTTATTGAAATAACTCTCCCTCATATTGCAGTGTAGAACTATAATTCTTACGAAAGTATCTCACATATTTTTTTAATGTTTCGATTAATTATATTCCCCTAATATGATTAATTAATTATTTTATAGTTCCGCTTTTGATATGAAAAAACCCTTAGCAAGGGTTAAACACTAACTAATAGTTAAGATACATGTAGGATTCTGCATGCGAATTCACTCGTTCCTGCCACTCGTTTTACAAAGCATCACTCATTAAAAAATTCTTCTTCTTTTTTTTTTTTTTTTTTTTTTTTTTTTTTAAGTCTTGCACGCTGTGCGAATTACTTGGTATAAAATATGCCCATTAAGCGAGGTTTGTATCTTTTCCCTAATAGTACAAATATGTCGTACAATATTGTTGAATATTGAATAATATTACATTGAACAACACTGTATAATATTGCGCAAATACTGTACTACCTGGTTTTTAAGAAAATCATGACCAATGTGCCAAGATCAATACACGAAATACCAACACATGAATTTTTTGGTTTTTGTCGTTTGTTCATAAGAGAAAGTAGAGAAAATGAGGATACTATCTTTGATAATTTATACATATTGAAATATTTGTTTTTAGAAGTCAACTGAACTAGAGACTAAAAAGTCAAACCATTTTTTATCAAAAAAGCTTGACCTTTAAAAATAAATATATAGATAATGACAGGAGAAAATAGTACAAATATGCTGAAATGAACACTTAATCATATTCATAACATATTACAATTTTTAATAAGACTTTTTTTTCCTTATCATCTTTATTGTGCCTTAATTTCCCGATTGCACATATTTTCCTAACTGACGTTTTGAATTTTTACTTTGATCTTTGATATCGAGAGAGAGTTCTATTATTTCTACCAATTTTGCTTATTTTTATAAAAAAAATTATTAATTTCTTAAGAAATTTGTTATTTTTTTACCTTTTATTTTTTAATCTGTTTTAAACTTTATTATTTACAGCTATTATGAAATCTTTAAATCTATTTTCTCAAAATACGATGAGATCGCGCCAATGAATGCAATAAAAAACCCCAATCGATTCATTAAACCAATCGACTTCTGAAAATATTAAACTGTCATCAGAAATATATCACTGTTCAGAATTTCAAAACTCCAACACATCAGGAAACAAGTGAAAAAATTGTTTACAAAATTCCACTTTCACAAACATAAAATTAAGAGACAGAAAAGCGCTAAAAAGATGTTCTAAATTAATATGAAATTCGCATTTCATAAACAAATAATTGAAATGTTTAAATTGTTTTCCGACACTGGAGATAATTTTTCGTAATATTTTAAATGATAGTTTTCATATTAATATTTTAATAAATATATACAGTACTGTGCAAATTAATTGGGACAAACACAAAAATTTTCACAAATGTTGTTTAATTAGTATAGGTTCACTTACATGCACGGTATAGCAATCTAATACAAAATATGTCCTCCTCTAGCTTGAATGAGATCCTGTACACGGTTTGGCATGGATTCCACTAAATTAGAACATAAATTTTTGATCTCGTCATCACGAAACCAAACTTTTATAGCATTCTCAATCATTGTTTTCTTTATTCAGCAGTCCATTTTACTCAGATGCCTCTTTGCAATGCTCTACAAATTTTCGATGGGATTTACATCAGGAGAATTACCAGGCCAATCCAAAACCATTATTTTCTGTTTTTGAAAAAAATTCGTTGTTAGCTTAGAAGGATGGCATGGAGCAAGATCTTGTTGAAAGATACCAACACTACCAGCGAACGTTTGCATCATAGGCACAATTTTACTTTCTATTATAGAAATGTATTATTTAGAGTTCATCATCCCTTCAACTAGTACTACGCTGACAGGTCTTTCAGAAGTAAAATAACCGTAAAACATCTGTTTCTGAGGGTGCTTAACTGTTTGAATAAGATGTTGTTCCCTGATGGGTTCTCCACTGTTTCGCCCGACAAATCTTGGTCGAAACCTTTGCACAAGAAAATACGTTTCATCGCTGAATACAAACTTCTTCCAATCTTAATCAGTCCAGGATTGATATTTTCTGGCCCAATCCAAACGTTTTTTCTTCATTGCAGGTGTTAATAACAGTTTTTCTATTGGTTTTCTTGCAAATCTCCCAGCTTCACTAAGTCTTCATCGAACTGTAGATTAGGGATGACGAATATTTTCAGAGCGGTTAGTACGTAACCAATATCAAAAAGTCACAAATCAAAGTCAACAGTCAAAGAGGGGTGTGATTCAAATCCTTCATACGATCTTACTGGTGATATTTCGGTTATAAGTTTTGGATCACGATAGAAACTAACAATCGATACGATATCACTGAAATTTGCCGGAGCTGTCCAATGGAAACTCTCGAAAGAAATCTGTGATTGAATTGAAAAGTGAACGGACCGGTTATTGGAATTATCGTATCGTATCATTGAATTGCATATCACTGAAATTTATCGCAGCGGTGATTTCACCGGAAAGTGCGAGGCTTCACTGGAAAGTGCGAAGTCACCGATATTCGTATTTGATGATGCACTATTCCATACAGATCATTTTTTATTGCTCGTGATATGATTGACTTTGATTACATGTACTCTGTTTACTGCTGGCGCCATCTATTGGTAGAATATAGGACTAAAGTAAGCATTTTAAAGAAATGACATATATTTTTAACTCATTTTTTCCAGAAAATGGTCCACTCTAATAAATAAATTAAATAAATGGTTTTGAGAAAAAAAATAAAATTTAAGAAGTAAGCTGAAACAGATAAATTAATTCATTCACACGTTAATTAAATTAGTAAATTAAGTATTAATTACAATTAATAAATTTCATATTTAATATTAAGTAATAATTTTCAATTAATAATATGATTGAAATAACAGATATTTGGAACGCATATTTAAAAATAACAATAGCAATATTATTTGTTATTCAAAAAATCGTGGATTATGCATCTCTACTGTAGATGAATCCACGCTCACACCAGTAGCTAATAATTCTCTCTGAAGATCTCTACTTGTGTTGTAAGGATGCATTGTACTATTTCGTACAAGAAATTTGTCTGTTCGAAGTGTGGTCTTGCGTTTGCGTCCACATTTACTCTTTCATTTTGGAGACACTGCCCCAAAATTCTTTTGCTGATTAATAATCCTAAAAACACTGGATTTTCCAACTCCAATGACTGCAGCAATATCCCTCACAGCCATAGAAGTATGCTGACTAAGGGTAGCAATTCTAGTCCTTTTCCTGGGAATGATATCCATTTTTTTTACTGCACGTCAGAAGGAAACAATTCACACAAGCGACCACTTTTTACAGCCACTAAAGGGAAAAAATTTCGACATGTCATGATCACGTGGTCAAACCGGTTTAGACTAGTCAAGGGCAGTTACACGTTCTAAGAAAATGCAGTTGAAAACGATTTGAGACAGAAAATCCCAGAGAAAGGAACAATTTTCTTAAAAAATCTGTTTGTCCCAATTAATTTGCACAGTACTGTATTTATTAAAATACTTATTAATATTCATTCACTAATTTTCTTAGTTTCATATTAAATTTTTTTAAATCGTGTGATTTACTTTATTCTAAATTTAATTATAAACTTATTGTTCCATTGAAAATTGCGCCTAATATTTTTGCTTTCTTCAATAAATTTTGCAATTTAAACACAAAGAGAATTATTTATTAATCACTTTTAAGTGAAATTAACTAAACCACATATTCTGCAAATAGACGAAAATTTTCTTTTGCTTAAATTCTAAGAGTTTAAATAGATCATCATTTTACTGCCAATCCTAAAAGTCCAGCCTAAATTACACTAGCCCAGTTACAAGACGGTTGGTAGGCAACGCATGCGCAGAAAGACTGAAAAATGCTGCTCGGTCTATGGCCCATACTTGTCCCGACAGGACAACAACATGCCGCTGTACTGTATTTTTTCTAACTGCGCATGCATTTATAGAATTTGGGGTTTTTTTGACATGAAAAAAATTGATCACTTCTAATATATTAATTCCGACATTTTTTGCTCTTTGTTCTTTCTGATTCTTTTTTCATTTTATTTGCCATTTTTTTATTGTTCCAAATTTAGGTATATGGACTTTTCTTTTTCTTTTTCCATGTTTCTTTGTGTAAATATTCATCATTTTGGCACGATGCGCTTTGAAAAAGAACAATTCAGAAACGCCAAAACGGCAATTTATAGCCAAGCATGGAATGGCTGAATCTAAGTCATGAAATTGTGGCAAATATAAATCAAACCTTTTCTGCGCATGCGTTGTCTTACTGGCCGCCTTATAACTGGCCGAGTGTAAACCCAACTTAATGGACTATGAACTCTTCAATTAATTAAAATATTTATTTCAACTGAAATTCATTTAAAAAAATTAAACTAAATTAAAAGAAGCGAAAATATATTAAATAAATTATTATTTCTTTTTTTCAAGGGTGTAAAAGTTTAAAACTGATATTTATCTCATAAACATGATACAAGTTTATGTTGTAAGGAAAGTTAATGAAAGTGAATTGAAATATATCATATCAAGATATTTTCTTCCATTGTTTTTCATTAATGAAAATTATAATTATTGTGTGAATAAATTATAAAAATGCTTTCCCCGAAATACTAATAAACAATTTCGTCCAAACTGTGCTTCATAGTTTTAATATCCTTTATCACAAAAATCTGAAGTATGAAATTGATTATTTACAGGTACTTCTTCATAGCGTAAATAACTATGATAAATCCAATTTATTCTATAACTGAAGTTTGGATCGATGCAATTTAAGAATAAAATATTAAAATGAAGATTGAGACATTCAATTCCCTAATTACATTGTTTGCTTATGGTTCTTGAGTATCTTCGAATAATAAAGTCAGCATCTTCGCATTGCACCTAATAATAGAAATAGGATGAGAAAAATCTCTCTTGTAGGATCTAATTAAATATTCAGTCAAAAAAGAAGAGCAAAATATTATTTATCCTTTTGTCCTTTATATATTATTTATTGTCCTTTATTTATTACTAACGAAATCACTTACCAAATTTCAGTTGTCTAAACCATTGTAATTTTGAGTTACCGCATTAACACACAGACTAATAAACTGCCAATTTCTTGATGGATTAGTTTAGGATTCCAGATATTATCAATTAATTCAAAATGTAATTGAAACTTACAAATTTTTCAAAACACCATTTATCATATTTCATCAGTCCATCCCAAACCATTTTTGAGTTATCGTGTCCATTGATAGACAGATTCCAAAAATCTATTTTTCAGACTCTATCAGACTCTCAGATCTATTTTTCAGGTTTGAAACATATAGATTCTTCAAAACCTCCAGGCTTCATTTTTCTGACGATTAGAATAATTCCTCTTTCTATACTTCGCATACAAGAAGGTAAAAATGTATTAAAAAGTGCGAAATGTGGCATTTTTGAATTACTGAAATGTGAGTTAAAGAATTCGTAATCAGCAGTGCTCTAATAACAACGATGTCTACATTTAAGAAAATCTACATTTAATGGCACATCAGAAATTTACACTATATTAGAAGTGACATTAAGTACATTAGAAACGGTACCTATATTTAAGAAAATGTACTAAAACATGACATCAAATGCCTGAAGCTTATCTATTCTAAAAAGTTCAATTTTTCGTTTACCTGCACAACCTGATGACACGAGGGTGCTGGGTACCACGGCGTCCTTGATGGGATCGATGGTCTCCCCGTTGAGGTCCAAAGAAGCCAGGCACCCTTCGAATCCGTGTCTGGACTGCACGAGCTTGGGCAGCGAAGTATAGGAGGCCCGTCTCACTCCCCCCAGATAGAGGAGGCCATCCAAGTCCAAGTGGACGTTGGATCCTGTGCTGGCCACTGTGGCTATCATGTCATCAACCATGAGGGTGTGCTGCTTCACCGATGGCCGGCCTGGGAAAGAAGAAATGAATAAGCATATACTTCACCATGGATGTGTGTTATGGATGCGATAATAGCACTTCGGGTAAAAAAAAAAAATAATAATAATCTTTTTATATTTTAACTACAGAATTAAAAGTCTAAGAATATTTATGCGGAAGTAGATGACGGTGGAAATTTACAAGACCACATGAATTCTATTAAGGTTTTAATGTGTACGTCGTGGTGTGAAGCACGTTATGCAGGCAGGTTTGATACTAGTATCCAGTATCACGTTAGTGAAAAATGACATGGAAATTCTTAAGGATCGAGTCCCTTTGACAAAATTCTATTTTTACTCCGCACGCGGAGGGTATTTAAAGGATGTTTATGCTCCTATCAAATGAGAGATCATTGTTCAATAATTATCTGGTGAGGTTTGACTTTTGACTTCAACATCTACTCTTTGAAAATCCATATTTGAATTATAAAGAATATTTCTGGTAAATATTGGAGAATGACATGTGACAAAAATTTCCTCTGCCAATAAATTTAGTCTTTTTTTTGTCTAAAATTTCGTTTAATCTGGATTTCATTGGATTCTAGTGTCTTGTAAAATACATGCAAATTTGAAAATGGATTAAAACAGTCAAATAAAATACTGAATCAAGGTTTTCAGTATTGTACTAGCACCTAGTACTTGTAGTTTGTTTGTTGATAATTTCTAAAACCTTTACAAAAAGAAAGGAACTGATCAACCAACGTTTTTCCAGTCATATAAATAGAGACGATAGTAAAACATTTTATTTGAAAGCAAATAGCATAAACAATTTTCGTTTACATATTTATTCGAGTAATTACTCCTAAACTAGACGTAGAATTAATGAGTCTGATCCACTAAAATTCAGAGTTTCGAGTAACTATACAGAACAACATTTTTTTGTTTGTTTGGCACCTGCATTTCTTAAAATTGATTTTGACTCTATCTGAGGAATATATTTTAAATATGGAAACGTTTTTCGATATATACCTCTACTTTTCGTGATTTCACGTAGCTACATTATAAAACATTTTAAATTTTCGAGCAATTTCTCAAACAGAAAAATTACGTGTAAAGGAAAACAAGAACAACAGATTATTGGACTTTGCTCTCAGACTAAATGTCCTGATCCAAAAAATAATACAATACGATACTATAGCTTCGGTCGTAAAAAGATTAAATTTAAGAAGATTCAATTTCATTTCACAGACTCCTCTTACTAAATAAAAAGACTACATGAAATATCTTTGTTTCTTGTACTATGGGTTAGAAGAACCAAATAATACCATTGGATAAGGCAAAAGTGACTTAACAGAGAGAATATAGCTGCTGGAGATAAAAAAAAATATCTTTCATGAAGTTTTATTAGAATGCGGTAGAATCACCTTGCTTCCATCTCATATAAATTTAGAATTAATGAAACTAATTTCATGAAAGCTTTTGACTAAGATAGTCCTTAAATTTCATAGGCAGATTGGGACTAATTGCAATATTTTTTTGGTAAAATATTTATACCTTTATATTAAATGTATTGGCTTTTCCTTGCTTATTTTAATTTAGTTATATTGACGACCGGTTTTAAAGCAACGCTATGTCTATTTTGGGCCGAACCTCGTAATTTTGAACAGATGACCAGGACGACACCTGAGCTGGCACCTCCCTCTCCAAATTTCCACACTACACCCCGAAGGATTTAACGTACACCAGACCTGCTTACACGGCTGTTCTTTGGTGGAATCGGGTCTCCGTTCCGAAGCAGAGATCTTACCACCAGGCCACCTCGGCCCTTTTCCTTGACTATAACAATTTTCTTATAGCTTAACAAATCATTCATAATATGCGCTAAAAGGCATTTAACAATTTTGTTTATTTTAGATCGGATATATTTTTTTTCCAAAACTTATTGGCTGTTACAACTTGCATCAGACAGGAGGAATGTTGTAATAATAAAAAGAAATATATTTAAAATGATTTTCTCTTTATCATTCTTTTATTAACTAAAATATATAAAGCATTTGGTAATTATTATCACTTGGTATAACGGTAATAAAGGATTTTAAGACTGCTTTGACGTTATAAAAGTAAAATTATTTAACCAACCTACATAAAATATAACCAATCAACAACAACAATTCAATTCTGATTACTCTGAATCAGTATTGAAATTAACGATAGCAAAAGATAATGATGAGTAAAATGGCAATTCTGCCGGATGAACGAGATCGTTAAGAATGCTAAGCTCATTCATCATCACGGTAACTCCTTATTTCTCATATTTTTTTATTTTGAGCACATTTTGTAAATTAAGCATTGAACCCATTCTCCTTCATCAATTTGCATCATAACTGCAATTAAAGCAAGCAAATGATAGCAATGAGTAAAAATGCAATATTGCTACGGACTTGATCGCCAAGAACAATATGTCATTCTATATTCTATATTCACGGCAACACTTTATCATGAAATTTTTCATTGCATACATTTGTAAATTAAGCAATGAAGCCATTCTCTTTCTTCAGATTTGCGGGGAACAACGATCTATTAATAATATCTTGACTTCAGAGTCGGAATGTTCCTAGTTTGAAACCCGATTTCACCGAATAAACCATCTTGCAAGTGGATTTATGTGTACGTCAAAAATGTCGGGGTTACACTTCTGTTTGTTGGGGAGGAAAAGAGGAAAAGGGAGGGCCAGATCAGGGGCTATCCTCGTTATCTGACTGCTGTTCAAAATTATGTGGTCCGTTCAGAAGTAACACTAAATTTATTTTATAACTTGTTAATGTAATATACCATAATATATATCATCAGAGTTGCTGTACGCATCCATTAGAAGTATGTAACCATCCATTAATAGAATGAAACCATTCTGTTTTAGCATCTGTTTGTTAGTTCAAAATTCATTTTTAACTCTTTTTTTTACCTCTGTTTTTCTCATTTTTTTTCTTAAACCGTTCCCTTTCTTTTATTCTTTTTTCTTGCTCTCATTTCTTATTGAGTCGTCATTTTCTGTTTCCATTGCATCTTTATCAGTTAAGAGAGTTAAGAATTTTCTTTTATTGAGTGAGCCTGTTTTACTCTTTCAGAGATAAATCCTTAGGGAGAAATGTTATTTTTGATGGTACATGATGATAATTGATGCAAAAAATCTAACTACATGAATCAAACATAAATGAAGATAAATCTCTCAAGTTATAATATGTTGCACAACTTTCCAATTGTATAGTTTCGGATATTTCTTTTTGATTTGTAAAAAATTGCAACCACTAATAAAAAAAAATTAAAGAGTTTTTTTTTGCATTTAATGGACATGAAAAGCTATGAAAAGTTGACAGACCAGACTGGAGTCAGTTGAGTTGAGCTCAACTGACTGATACAAACTCAGTCGAATATAGAGCAGCATTGATGTGCTGAGGAACTAGCCAGTGCTGAATTGAGCACTGTCTTAGTAGTGAATCGACAGTGGAGTTCAGCTAAATCGAGTAGACAGTGAAGATTAGCAAATATTTAAGAGATATAAATAATCACATGCATAATCTTTTGTGGAGTTCTCTTTGATCTTTTTGTGCTTTTACTATTGTTTCCCATTGATTCGCTGTTTGTGTGCTGCTGTACACTATAAGTATTTCTGTGTACTGTTCTTGTGTACACTCAGCTGTATTTTCGTTTTCTCTACGTTCGCATTTTCGTGTTGAATAAAAGTCTTTATTTGTTATTGAGCTTGTTGCACTGTTTCACCATAAACTTACTACACTGTATCTGTTGACTGCCCCTGTTTTTACGGACTTCAGAAATTTGCATGAAATTTTTTATAACAATAGATATTGGTTTGGTTTGATGGAGTTTATTGGCGCAAAAACCATTTTTGATTAAACAGCGTCAAACATATGGTGAGAGTTAATCTTATTTTAAAAGTTGAAAAAGTTTGTTTCTAAATTGCATCATTTTCCTGGATCTGTCAATCTGTAAAATTTACTAAAAGTAATAGCATGGTAAAACATAATCTAAAATTCATTTAAGAATCATATTAAAAAGTAAAAGCCAATCATTTTTAAAAAGGTAAAAAGATGGGGAACTTTATGAAGGATACCTTTTAATTTTATGTGGGGAGAATGAAAACAGTGAATGCGTTCATTGTTAAATTGTGGACATTCTATTAAAAAGAGAAGAATCGTCATAGAACACTGACATATACTGTACATCGGGGTGCGGGTTCCCCAAACAGCAAATGTTTGTGTTTGAGCTGTGTGTGGCCAATTCTTAATCTGGTAATAATTGTATCAAGTTTTCCATTAGGCAAACAAGGCTAACAGACGATTAGATGTTTTATTGCTTTCATTTTATTTGCCACTGTTAAATCCCACTGGGTTTGGCATTTTAAATGCAGACTGGATTTAACATGGTTTTGTTATGTCTTTTAATGGAATAGGAGATTTTAATATACTAATAGCAGATTGTCTGATTATTCATTTCCTGGTATACGAATATGCGAAGGAATTCAGCAGAAAAGAACTTTGAACCTCTTGCAAGTGAGATTATCATGTAGTTCAAGTATGTTAAAAGTCAATAGATGAGAGAAACGGTGGAGTGATGTCAACGATTCCAAGACACATTTTGAGTCTGAATAAATGATATAGTTATCAGGTGGTCTATTTGAAATGTGAGATAATGCATGAAGGATGGCAGTCATTTCTGCAGTAAAAATAGAACATGAAGGGTGAAGTTGAAATGAGATGGTAGAATTGATAAAAACGCAAGCAAACAAAGTACATGAACCTTTTGAACCATTTTTAAATATTGGAATGAAATGTTTATATGTTTCACGATGATGAGCAAAAAGTTGGAGATAAATCTCAGGGGCCGTATTAGATTTATCAAAAATTGTAAATGGATTAAGTATTTTTCTCCATGTGATTTCCATGAAGGGAGGTATTTATATTATTTTACGCTTGGTATAACAAGGATATTGTCTATGTTTAAACTGTTTGAATGTTGCTCTGTTAAAGAATGAAGGAATGACGAATATTCTGGCATTTTATAAGCGAAGTATGAATTGATTTTGCTTGTAATTAAAAAAAAACGTATGTGATAGAGGGGAAATAGTAAAATGGAAAGTTTAAAATAGTAATGGAGAGTTAGCATTTTTCGCCCGGATCGAGAGAGGACCCACAACATTCAACATACATGCTTTCGACAGGAGAAGTACGATAGGCACCACTGCAAAGCCCGAAAGCAATAGATATTGAGAAAAATACAAAGTCTCTTACCTATAGTGACTGCGTGCCATTGGTTGTCGTTCAACGTTGTTCTGGTGTTCGATCTAACTTTCCGAGGTCCGTCCCCTAGATTGAATATGTAGTGCAAATGACCGTCCACCAGCTCGATGACAATGAAATCCTGTCCCTTGCCGCCATTGAAGAGGATGAGTCCATTAGGTTCGAGAGTCTTGAACTGGAAGTAGAGATTCATGGAGGAGTAGGCCTTGAGCTGCGACAGGCCGATGAAAGTGAATTTAGATTTGAAGGTGACTGGGTGATGGACGATCTCGTCCTTTTTACCGAATTTGGCTGTCACCTGAGGAGAAAAAATGATTTTTGGCGTTGGAGAAACAGAAATAGACGTGAATTTTTCACATCAAAATACACAATTTGTATAGTTTCAGATGATTGAAGAATTAAAATATTATTTGTAAAACAAATCGTATATGTTTGCTATTCTTTCCATCATAATAAAATGTTTATTTATTTTGTGCAAGATGCTTTTAAACTGTGGTTAATAGTTCAATAGGAGATCAATAATATTTTACAGCATTCATTTTTTATCACTTTTAATTACTTTGACTTGTTTCGTGCTAATTAAAATGGTGTTTGTAATCTATTTTTTCACACCTCTTTCTAAATTACAATTCTACTTCGTTAAACTCCAAATTCTTGACAAAAAATTAATCTTCATAATACTCTTCGTACACTAATAAACATTTTTCTTATTTATTTCAGAATGTTCCATATTTTTAAACAAAAATAATTATGAAAATAACCTTTACTTAATACATCTCACCAACTTCTTTTTTTTAGCAACAATAAATTGGATTTCTTTTTCCTTTTTCCTATTAGATAAAGATTCATTTTCTTACTGTTTCTTTATTCAATTATTGCAAAAGTTTCCTCCTCTGAAAGGATTTGCAAGTGGAAAAAGTTTAAAAAGTCTTCACCGAGAGAAAGTTTGATTAGAATTTTCCTTCTCCCGTTGTCATCCTAGAATGTTCGTCATAATGAGTTTATTCTGTACAAAAACAAGATAAATCAATCAAACACTTTTTGAAAATAAATTCCCTCAAAAGTTTGATATGTGTATTATTAAGATCACAATGTTTTGCCATTTGTCAAGTCAAAAAAACATTTCATAAAGTCTTCCCAGTTTTTTTTTTGTCGTTAAAAATTTGTCATAGCACTGCAAATATTCATCATGCCATTTTACCGCTGGTGATGTGAAACTATGACTGGTTATTGCACCCGTTTATGATTATTTCCTTCTATTGTAGGATAATTAAATTCTTATCATATAAAGTGCATAGGATTTATTTTTAATGTTTTCTGATGCTTTACAGTTGAGTATTGTCAATAATTTTTTTCATTCATTTTAGTAAAATATCAATTTTTTTTTGTCTGAAAAGATAGTGTAACCTTGTATTTAAGAATACACAACATTTTAAGATTTATTAACATAATGACAATGAAAATTTTAAAACGATTTCGTGAGTTAAATCTAGGCGTGGATTTCATATGTTGATTGTTTAACTAATATTAAAGCACAGGTAAATTTTGTTTTAAAATATGGTGATATTAGCTTGGACCTATTATGATAATATACAAATAATTGCAGATGAATTCCAAACAGTTTCTAAATATTGTACAACATATACAAACATTAATTCAATATTTCTATAAAACCATACAATAAATGATATGCGATTAATAAATGAGATAGCAATGTATCAAGTAGAAATACATAAAATGATTTCAGCAAAATTTGATAATAGCCCTGGCAATTATAATGCACATTTAATAATAAGTATTGTATCTGACATAAAGTGTTATTTTTACAAATTTTTATTTAATTATGCTTATTTCACGCTTTTAAAAGATGGAATTTCCTGATCTATTTTACATAAACTTCCTGAATTTAAATCAAAGTTTTAAAATTTATACACTTATGTATCTAAATAACGATAGAATTATTTAAAAATTTTAAGATATTGAAAATTATGAAAAACCGTTAATCTATTAATTTTAGTAAAGTTTGGTTACAAATTACTGGCACCATCTAATACTGAAAAAATAATTACAATTACTGACAGAAATGATTGAATCTTTGCGTTATGTAATCAATCTCTTCGACTAGCATTAATAAGAAGCTCCGAAAAGGCTTTAAAATCATATTCTCCTATTTCGACTGATTTTTGATTCTGTAATCTTGATATTTACTGGCGATATTTCTGGAATTCTTTATCAGAGCAAAAATTATTTTTTAAAAATATTAAAACTGAAAACATTTTTTAAGTCATATTCTTTTTATCATGTAGCTGTTTTTTTTGTTCGATTTCCACAATTAAAAAGATATATATATATATATATATATATATATATATATATATATATATATATATATATATATATATATGGCAATGCACTCATTGTATTTATTGCCTTGCACAAGGCTCACAATTTTTATGTAGGAGGAGAAGAGGAATGACACCTGTATTCAAGAAAATGCAAGAAAGTCTCGGTGAGACCATTACTTCTGGTTTTATGCATAAATCTTTAGAAATTATAATATGATACGTTTCAAACTGTAACTGAAGTGCTTAACACATAATGAATGAAGGAATGTGCGAGCATATTGCCCATTCTCATAAAAAAGAATAAGTGAAATAAAACTAAATAATATGTGAAATGAAACAAAAAAAAATGTAAAATAAAGAACAGTTTTTCCTTACTTTGAAATTCGTCATTTGTCCACTTCTGGCCATATCGAAGAAGTGCTGTCCGTTGAAGATGAAATGCTGCATATGGCCAACAAAGTTCGGAATGTCTTTATTCGTTGAAGGCGATGTCAGGGACGTTGGTGGTCTCTCCGTGCCCATGGCGCCTATGTACAAGACTTGAAAATCGAGGTTGATGTTTTGTCCACTGAGTTCTAAAACAAGAAAATGAGAAAATGAATCACACATGGTTTGTATGAGTCTTCAATACTAGTGAATTTTTGAAGCATGCATCATAGTATACAACAGGAATATATAAAGTCAGAAAATATAAATGAAAGCATGTTTTGAAAAAAACAACGATGTTTTTATTAGTATGGGCTGGGTAGGAAGAGAGACTTTCCAGAATTCAAATTTATTTTGCTGTTTATTATCCAACCTTCGCTTTTTTAGGGTTAGGATTACGGATTTTATTCGTCTATGTAAATATTTGCTTAGTTATTACAAACGATTGCTTAGTTATTACAATGTTTATAAACACCGAGCTCTTGCTCGATTGATTTTGCGTAGTGTTCATTTTAAGATTTGAAAACTCTCCGCGCTTTTGTGCGTGCGTCAGAAGATGCTTTTTTTATTATTAAGGGGGCGAGAGGAAACAGGAAAGGATATATTTACTTTAAGGCCCGCTCTGATGGCCCGTGCGCGTCTTGAGACGGCACATTTTGCCGTCTTTTTTCCCTCTCTAGTGGTTTTCCGAGGTTCTTTGATGTCTGTTCATTTTACCGACACTTTCCGGGAAACTCCCGGTCGACGTCAACGGGCGAGAGAGGGACTTTAGCAGTAGGGTGAATTTAGATTTTTTGTGGAATTAGGAGGGGTAATAAGCGCCCATTTTTCTGCGCATCGCATCTCAGCGAAGTACAATCGTTGAAAGGGCTCATCTCGGTATCCGAAAAGAACAATACAAACGTGGATACCGCATTGTCAAGTTACGAGTTATAAAAAATAAATGAATGACATGCATTTTGACAAATTACAAAAATTAAAAAATTGATCTAAAAGAAATAATTAATACGTGAAGTTAAAAATATGTTGAAACATAAAACTAAATTATTAAACTAAATTTTGACTAAAATTATTAAAAGGAGAACCTCATAATAAGCTTTGCCTAGTGCACAAAATGCCTAAATCAGCAACTGTAAACAATATTAATATCTTCATAAAAATTGGTTTGAATCTTCCTCATATAGGATTAGATCGTTTCATTGAATTAATTAGATAATTTTTAAATTCAGACCCTCATACTATTATATTACATTTTTAAACAAACTGTTCCCATTTGATATAATGATTATCTAATATGTTTGACACTGAAATCTATTACTTAAATCCTGTTTCAACAGGGAAAATCAAACCAAATTAATAGATGCTTACGATATTTCCTTTTATAAATCAAAAGGCAGATCCTTGATCTCATTTTATATGTCAATATTAACTTTCAATAGTAAATAAGATGAACAGATGGCTCATAACTGTTGTTGTACTCGAGTTAGAATTACTTTTCTTAGAGTTAATTCTTCCCTTTTTAACTAATCCACACACTCGAATCGAACATGAATTTAATTTACAATGGAGATCAAAACATTTAAATGAACTTTTACAGAGATAAATGACTGAATTTTGTTATTTCTTCATTATTTTGTTTCACTATCCTTAAATGCTAATTGAAGATCGAAGGCTAAATGTGTCATTAATTAATTAATTTTAAGAAGAAAGAGTATTTAACAATTTTAGACAAGTATAAATACACTTTAAAAATTTTAAAACTTTTAAATAAAATAGAAACAAACAATTTCAAATAAATTAAAATATGAAATATTATGTGCAATTGTGTTAGAATCAAAAATTTCAGACATATATTCGTGAAAAAAAAAGAACTAAGAACTATGAAGAATGTTTATAAACATTGTACGATTATTACAAAGTAGCCCAGCATAATATTCCAAAATCCAATATTTTGTCTACGAGGAAAGGAAGCATTTGTGAGAAACTGGTCTGATTCCAAAAATTCGTATACTCAAAAGATTTATAAAATAAATTACTGTATCCATTATAGCGTTAAAAAAACAGTAACGAAATTTCAAAACTATGCATGGCAACTTTCCCTACCGGGGCATAACGGAACTGAACTTCATTCTCGAAGTTTTGAAAGAATCATTTTTGTTTTTCTATTCCATAATGGTGCACTTTATATGAATAATAGCCTTCGCAGCAACCATCAGCAGTCTGCATCCAGAACTCTTCAGACCACAATAATGTTTGTGAAGTTTTCTTGTTTTTGATAGATGTTGCCACAGGATAAATGGCTATTTTCCTAAAACGGCAGAAATGGCATTTCCATTGCTGATAGCTTTGCACTATTGATTTTATAAGTTATTTCCATTGTTCACGGCAACCGTATCTGCTGAAGTATTCCAAGAGGAAATGGACAAACATTTTCAGGGGAAAACCTCGAAGTAGAAAACTGATGAAAACTGTCCAGAACATTAGAAATATTTAAGAAATGCGTTTTAAAACGCTTTTCTATACATTTCTTTAAGTAATCTCTACGAAATTCGGAAATCTTTCGGGATTCGCGAACAGTTCATTTATATTCTCTCTGAAATGATTCGGGTATTGCACCTAACTGAACAAAATATTTACAAAATGCAGAAAGATGCATAAATCACTTCTAACATCTATCTCTTTTTTAATCCAGATTCTTTAGATTTAACCATTTTTCAAAATCCTTCCAGTTTTTATTCATGTAGCAAAAAAAATCAAATTCATTTTATTCTAAAATTTATATATTTGTAAAGGAATTATTTTTATTTTTTATTTATATTTTATATTTCTAAAGCTTTTATTTTTGAATTAATTTTTTCATCATTTCACAAAATGTTTCTCTATTTATGGATAACATGTCAACAAATTTTTGTTAAAGCAAATAAATTACTTCTCATAATTTTTTTATAGAATTTATCAATTTTGGAATTATTTCTTGAAGTGTCATGGATATTTAAAATAATGAATAATTAGAAGGTTTTTATCGGAAATGGAATAATATAAAGAATAGAAAGAAAATGATTTTTACTGCTAAAAGCTGTGCAGAAAATGAACAAGTTCATCAACAAATCTAAATAGAAATTCCTTAATTCAATTCAAAATCACAGAAAGTATTATTTTAATTTCACTGAATTTAAATTAGCTATTTTCGAATTTTTCTAGACTTTAGACAAATATTTGTAAAGACAATAAATATATCTGACGGCCAAATATTCAATAAAATTTGTTTGTAAGGGAAATTATTGAAATTTGTTTGCAAAGGAATTAGTTTCACTAAACAAAATCATTTTTCTGCTTTATACACATCTATTAAAAACATTTATATACGCATCACACTGCTTTATACACATTAAAAAAAGTATTTGAAATAAATACTATATTTATCAAAGTGATTAAGCGAAAAAAATTCACTTTCAAAAAGGGTCAGAAATATATAAACAGATAGAGATTTTAATTTTCCGAAAATAATCAATGATCTGTTTAATTGTATTCAATACAATAATATAATGCATATACAATATTAGGGATATTATAAATTTTATTTAACATTCAAAATCAATCAATGTAGTACATTTAACCCACTTGTTTTAGTAATCTTTTTACAATTATCTGTTTATAAAAGGTTTTTTTTTTTTAATTTTGACTAGTGTCACATTTATAACGATAAAATTCTATAATCGATTTTACATCCTTCTCGATGAAGTGGAATGTTAAAATTTATATAATTGTACTTTCTCGATGGAAATAAATTATTTTAATATTTTTTATATCTAAATTATCAGTTAATTGATTTAATTAAATTTTAACTCTATACATGTGATGCCATCTGGTGGTGAATTTTTTAAAAACAGTTTTTATGATTCTGTAATGTTTTAATGATAAATTAAGGATTAAAAAGAAGAAAATAATTAAATAATACAATTTTTTGCATCCTAATAAAATATGTTTAAAACATTATTTGTATTAAATTTATTTTTAACCTATCGGTTATTTAGTTTCACATCTCATTAAAAATATTGAAAGATGCTTGGTTCAACATTTTTAAATTACAGTCAGAAATACGTACTAGTCTCTAACTTCCGTAATACAAATGAATAAATTCTTTCGTATTCGAGAAAATAAAAAAAAGAAACAATAATTTCTATTTCATTTATTTCTGAAAGCGTTGCTTATATTAAAATTTTCTCCATTTATAACAAATGATCATCCTTATTAGATTCAAAATTATCTGAATATTGGAATATCTGAGAGGAAACTAAATTTGATATAAATAAAGTTAAAAAAAACTTTCTGAGAAATGCTTTAAAACGATCCCGTTTTTAGAAAGAAAAGAGAATATCATCCCTCAAGATATGCATGCCTGAAGTAGTCAAGCCTTCATTAGCGACGGGCTTGCGAAAGAAGCGGAAGTACCTGAAGCACCAACAATGAATTCAACATTTTAAATTCCACCTCTTGCTGCTTTGTCTTCTTAAAGAAATAATAGAATCCCATTTTTTTATTGTAAGGGCCCCAAAGACAATCAAATCAAACTCTCGCAGCAGAAAGCAAAAGAAAAAGCATCGCCATTCCCCGTTCGAGAAAAGGAAATTTTCGGTCTCCAATTAAAATCAAATTTCAAAACCTTTTTTGGAATTCCGATATCCAGAGCTCATTAAATGTATGCCCTCTTCAAATTTCAGAACAGGAAAAGGTTTCCCGAAAAGCGAATCCCGGGTTGGGTAACAATAATAACCATGTTAGGAACAATAACGGCAGGACCAACAATAATGAACAGTGGCACACAGGAAAGAGTATAGATATATAGATGGTCCTGGCAAATCGCCAGAAGACCTGGGAATAGAGCGCGTTTTCCAATTGACTGATGAGGCGATATTTTAGAGACATGCGCGCATTTATGTATAGCGAAAACGAGATCTTGAGGAGCGTGGTGTTTGTTGTTAGATTAGAGATACCTCCCAAATAGATTGGATGCTTGAGGACATCATTTTCTGCTGCGGGAAGTTCAAAAAGTTCATTTCAATTGTCAATCCATAGGTCATTTTCTTATTCGAAAACATCTGTAAAGCAGTATTGCATTCTAACCAATAATTTCGCTATAGGTTGCAACAACTCAACATCATATAGTTATTAGAAAATATAAATTTCGTTTGCTATTTTTATTAGCATTTTGCTCACCGTCATCGAAAGGATGATAGGGTCCACTTTATACTCACTGGATTTTACTTTATCGCATATGTTATAGAGAAAATATAGTAATCGTCGAAAAATTTCAGCACGAGACTTTGACGAATCTTCACATTTTAGTCCTCCCTAAGTTCGAAAAATACTTTTTTAGAAAATATACGTCTGTTTGTCTGTTGCAAAGTAACTAAAAAACTTTGAGCTAGAGGGATGGCATTTAGTATGTGATCTTTACACCAAATGTCAGATTTTTTGAGCGAAATTCATTTATAGGAAATCTGTTTGTCCAGCTTTTCGAATATACATTAACACAATAATTACAAAACGAAGAGAGCTAGATAGATAAAATTTGATACATATTTAACATCTGTAGTGTAGACACTCGTTAAATTCTGAGAGAAATCCAACAAGAAGTTGACTGTCTGTCGGTCTGTACTTTTAGAAACATACAAACACCAAAAAAATGCATTGATTTAAATATATAAAATTTGGTATGGGATTTTACAAATGCAGTTTTGGGTCAAATTTTTGTTTCCATCGTTTGGGAAAAACTCGTCTAAAATATAAATTTGTTTTTTCAGTACTATGAACCGCTTGCCAAGGATTAATTGTCAAAAAAACTCGCAAAGCATCGCACGATAAATTCAGTAACAATGCTAACTTCCCGCCAAAGATTAATATTTCGTAATATTATTGTACAACAATGCTGTACAAGGGATAGCATCTTTGTTACAGAGTATACTAGAAAGTTTTGTGAAGGCCACTTCTGCTGGTTTTATATGTTGAAATTGTTTCATTTCATCTATACTAATAATAAATGACTGCTCGACAGGCTAGATCATTTGACCAGCAGTTACCAAATCTGGCATTTGTTTGTATACTTTGGAGGGTGGAAATATGGAAATATGCACCTACGAGTGATATTTTTTGAAATTTTAATTGGAATTTAATTAATTAAAAATTAAGCTGAATTTTAGCATTTTTGTGCGATAGCTTTCGAAAATATTATCGCATAAAAATCAATCTTACATTGCTATAAAATATAAAAAAATGTTTTTATAATGATATCAATTTAATAGGCATGCGAATTTTTGCTAAATTTTTGAAAATTTTAAAAATATTTTTTCTTTCTAATTTCCAACAATACATTATATTATTTCCTTGAAGTTCAAAGCGTATTCATTGTTTCATCAACTACCTACCTAATCACGCGATTTTCTGTTGTTGTCGAAGATTAAAGATGAAAGATTCTTTTAAACATCTATATAGATTACGAGGCGGATAAAAGAAGAAAAGAAGTTCCAATAACGCAATTTATAAAATAGATGAATCACGCAACCACATTCTTAACAACGCAAAGATATCATGAGACTGATTTGCACTTGAATGCTTCATGTACAAAATGCGCAGAGCATATTTAAGACAATTAAAGTAACACATCTTTAATATCTGACAATTTCACTGTATAATGGATATGATGCTATACCTAAATGATTTAACTGAAATTAAAATAATAAAATCTAGCTAGTAAACAAAGAGGACTAGTAATTTTATATTATAGAAATCTGATTACCAACATTTAATTATGCTTCCAAAAAGCTGTAAAGCAACTGGGTAGTTAAATAAATAATTGAAATGGAGATTCTAATTATAAAACAATCGATTGTATTCTAAAACGAGGGATTTAACAAATGAGTTAATTGGGAATGTTAATTATAAATATCTAAATTGTTTGAAGAAAAGATAATTTATTGTTACGGAAAATGAAATTGATTACACTTGTTTATTCTATTATGCTCTCAAAAATCTTTAAACTATCCCTGCTGTTCGCATTCGATGTAAATAGGATTTTTCATTGTTTATATTCCTTCGCTTCGGTAATGTGAATAACATCTTTCGACGGCGGGGAAGAGAATGTTCAATTTTTGTTACTGATATTTCTGAATACTTGTAGGAAATTTAAGAATACGATATTTTCAATGCAGAAATCCACAAAACGCTGCTTTGAAATGTTTGCATATTTTATTCATTCAATTTAGAAAAGGATTTGAAGCAATATGTCAACTGGCATATTGTCTACATCGCCAGTTCTACTCATTTTAGACAAACCACATGAATGGCGCAATTTAGCCAAAGATGTCTCTTGTGCCAGAAAACTACAAACCAAAACTCATTTTAGGATTTCAGATTCAAACATTCTGCACAAGCTTCAATCACATCTAGTTGCAATTTTTTTTTAATTTTATCTATTTCTACATATTTACTCCTTTTTAAGATTGATATTTTGTTTTTACATTATTCTAAATATTAGTGTAACAAAAAAATCAATATCAAAATATAAGATGAAAATCATTGGAATGCACGAGACTGCTATTTATTTATGTATTTGCGTTTCAAAACGACCTGTTGTTGTTGTTGCTGTTTATAATGGCACTTGCCACGGACAAGCTCACTGACGAAGTCAGCGATTTTAAGCCAAGGGAGCGTCTCTTGTTTTAGTAGCGCCAACTAGGGCCAAGAGTATGTCTTAGTTACTCACACATCACATTCGCTTGCACAACCCCTTTTTACAGGAGGGCACATTCACACATCTCACAGATGAAGAACAACCATGCCCGAACTGGGACTCGAACCCAGGACGCCCAGGTCACGGGGAAGACGCGCTACCCCTATGCCATACGAGACGTTTTTACTTTTTCGTATACATAGTATAAAGAAAGTATAGTAATCGTGAAAAAATCCAAACTTGAAATTTTGATAAATATCCATGTTTTAGATCTCTCTAATTTCGAAAAACACATTTTTGAAAAATGTCCGCTTGTCTGTCTCTTACAAAGATAACTCAAAAACATTTTGAGCTGGGCAGTTGAAATTTGGGTATACATTATTTATACCAAAATCTATCAAGTTTTGATAAAAATCTGTTCAGAGAGAAAGCCCATCTGCCCGTCTGTTCGAACATAAGTTAGCACGATAATTACAAAACGCAGGGAACTAAATTGATAAAATTCGGCACACAGATTTAACATCTATATTGTAGACATTTGCCGAATCCAACAAAGGGTTAACTGTATGTCGGTCTGTATTTTCAGAAATTTGTAAACGCTATAATTCAAAAGCAGAATGACTTAAATATATCAAATTTGGTATGGATTTTTGTGATTACAAGTGGTATGGACTTTGTGTCAATTTTTCAAGCTTTTATCTAGAAATTCAACTATACATTTACATAATAATAGTATTTTTTGAAAAAGTTTAATATATTATAGAATAACCAAAAAACATTCTTTTATTGTGCCAAAATCATTGGTAGGTAATTATACGGTACCTAAGAAATCGTCTATTACAGCGTTTCTCAACCTTTCAGTATTCGTGACCCAGTTTTCAATCATAATTTTCATCGCGCCCCAAGCTTACAATAAAATGCATACAACAATAATGTATATTGAGTATTTTGGATTCTGTTTTTAAACTATTTTTAACTAACTGCCAAAACAAGAGTAAAAGCGAGCCAACGTTGGCGAGAAACCACATCTTGCATTTTGGATAAGAGTGAGGTGAACAGATGAAGTGAATGAAAGTGGAGAAAATTTAAATATTATATTTGAAATGAAAGTCAAAGTTAAAAGAATATGAAAGTAGAAAAATTCATCAATGAAAGTTAACCTAGACGGGGTGAGCTAAATTTAGAAACTGGGAATACATTTTTTCGAATAATAAAAGAAATAAAACAGAAGCATGACAAAACAAAAAAGTGAAAAAATAGCAATGTTTGTGGAAAGGAATACACACGACCGATGCCATCTCGAGCATGCGAGGAGCAAATGTTTTTTCATAGGAAGAAGGAAAATATTCGATAACTCAAGTTTCAATTCCAGCCAGTCTCATTCGAGTCGATCCTTTTATTACTATCGAATCTATCGTGAATTTATATGTTATATATGTTTTCGTGTTAACTGCAATTCACCATATTAAATATTCACTGCAGCAGATTTATGCAGGCTCATGAATAAATTTTTAAGCGGAAGTAAGCAAGCATTAGACGATAGTCAAGCATCAACAAGTACACAGACGAGCGTGGTTCCGAAAATAAAATCAAGGAAATATTCGTAAGAATACTTAAATTTTGGGTTTACCAGTACTGAAGTAAATGAAGAAGAAAGGCCCCTGTGTATCATTTGCTCAAAAATGTTGGCCGCAGACAGCATGAAACCTAATAAACTTAAACGACATTCGGAAACGCTTCATAATGAGTACGTCAACAAACCCAGAGAATTTTTCGAATTAAAATTAAAATCATATAAAAAGCAAAAATCATTTTTAAAGAAACTTTGTCTGTAAATAAAAAAAGCTTTAATTGTATCTTACAAAGTTCATATAATTGTAGAAATCCTCCCACCATTGGTGAAGGGCTTATTTTGCCAGCAGCAATTGAGATTGTAGAAACTATGTTTGGAGATAATTTTTCAAAAAAATTGCTGTCCATACCTCTTTCAAATGATACTGTTGCCCGTCGAATTGGCGATATAGCTGAAGATGTACAGCGTCAACTTTTCTCGAAGTTTCGTGACAAATTGTTTTCAATACAGTTTGACGAAGCAACAGATAGTAATAAAGATGCTCATTTAATTGCCTATGTTCGAATTTGTGATAATATGTCAGTAGTAGAACTACTTTTCTGCAAACCAATAGAACTCAAAACATCAGAGCTCGCATTATTTGTTATTTTAAATGATTTTATGAACGAGGCAAACATAGAATGGAAAAATTGCATCGGAATATGCGCCGATGGTGCTCGTTCAATGTCCGGAAGATTCCAAGATATACAAGCACTTGTAAAACAAAAATCCCCTCAGTGCAACATTGCATGATCCACAGAGAAACTTTGGCTTCGAAAGAAATGAGTCCTAGTTTGAATATTGTGTTAACTACGGTTGTAAACTTAGTAAATTATATAAAAATGAGATCCCTGAAATCGAGAATCTTTTCCGCACTTTGTAAAGACATAGGTTCAGTACATTCAGCGTTACTATTTTATTGCGAGTCGACATATTCGAGAAATTAAATAACTTGAATCTTCAACTCCAAGGAGCAAATACACATATGTTGGATACGAGTGATAAAGTTTATGCTTTTTGTAGAAAATTGGAATTGTGGAGCAGAAATTTAAAGCAAAAAACCTAACAATGTTAGTAAATGTGGATGATTGTACTAAAACTTACAAGGCTGAAGAACATGTAAAAGTTTTTTTTGTAACCATTGAAAATCATTTAGCCATGCTGGCAAAGAATTTTAAAAAGTATTTTCATGCTGACGACAAACTGATAGCAAGTTACGAGTAGATTAGGGATCCATTTCATAAGACTCCCGAAGAGCTCTCAATTGATGAAGAAGAAAAATTCATAGACTTCAAGACAAGTGACGAAACTAAAAGACAATTTAGTAACAAATCACTATTTGAATTTTGGGCAGGAGTAAAGTTGATTTTTCTGAACTGAAAACAAGAACATTTCACATTCTATTACCATTGAACACCCTACCTTTGTGAAACTGGATTTTCTGCTGTGGCTTCTTTGAAGACAAAATATAGAAACAGAACTGAGAGTGGCTATTTCTAATATTAAGCCTTCCTTCAAAAAACTTTGCTCTGCAAGGCAGGCACAAGGAAGTCACTAATAATTATTAAATTTGTTTTTAATTTAGTATGTTTTGATTAAGTAAGTTGTTTTACTTTAATAAGTTATTAAATATTTCGAAATGTATTTTGTTTTCTATGTGTATGTGTGCTTTCCTTTCAGTCAGTTAATAAATTTTTAAAATAATATTTTCTCTTGGATATTCTTGCGCCCCACAGGTTGAGAATCGCTGGTCTATTAAATTTGACATAAATTCTGATTACTAATTTTGCATTTATTGTTTATTCCATCTAAAATCCCATTTTTTTAAGGAAGGTAAAATACTTTTTGGGGTTATTGTTATTTTAGCATTCATTTCAATATTAGAATTTCTGAATTTTATTTTTCGTCAGATGTTCGAAAGTTTTCAAAATATAGCCAGAAAATTTTACTCATTACATTAAGAGAATTATAATTATGTACTTGGTAGTTTTGACAAGTTTTATGAAACTTTAATTGTTTATTGATTTAAATAAATGGAAATGTTCTGAAAGTGTAAGGAGGCCTATTTTTCGTCGGGAATATCGCCACATTCAACTATCACTGGAAAAAAATGTGTGTGTTTGAAAGGAACTTAAAAGGTTCTTTCAATGTTCATATAAAATTTTGTATACTCATAGCACAATCGATTCGAAAATAATAGTAATGTATAAGAAAATAAATTAGACGAAATTAATTTTCATTTAAAATGTATGCAATATAAATCTTAATAATAGTACAATCGTATAAATCTTATTTTAAATTGAAGTAAATGGCATTTTCCGGAGAAAAGCTATCTCATTATTTTTACAGTTTACTGTGACATATTCAATTTCAAATGAATATTGGAAGAAATATAATATTTTTTATGTTGCGTTAAATCAATTATTTCATAATTATACTATCCGATTAGATTTCTTTTTTGTGTTTCATTTCGCTTATGCTGAAAACGCTGATTCTTCCAATACCAACTCACGACGGAACCGTTAAAATTTCATCGTGAGTCTCACTTCCAAGATTTGCTGTTTCGGCAAATGAAACACAATAATTCATTTATTCTGGACTTTTCCGGCTATGAAATGTGAATTTCGATAACTCCTCTTTCCCATTCGGTTTTAATAGCACGCTGGTAAGATTTCTTCATGAATCGAATTTTCAAAATTTGCTGTTTTAGCATATGAAACAAAAATTCCTTTCTTCTGGCCTTTTCCGGCTGTGAAATACGAGCTTCGATAGGTCCTTTTCCCACTCGGTTTTAATATGGTCTACTGGTGGATTTAAAACGGACAGAGCAAAACTGAAGGTAAAGGCTAATTAATTTAATTGAGAAGTGAAAAGTTTCTGATGGAAAAATCCAAATACAAGAAAAAGCAGCAAATTTGATGTAAAATTCTAATCTCTCCTTATCTGAGAGTTTTTCTCTTACATATTTTATTGTTAATTTCGAAAGAAAACTATAAAAAATGTATATTCAATCAATCAAATAAGGGAAAATCCTAACTGTATGTAGCGTATTGCCTTACGAAATGGGAATAGGATAAAGAAGAGAAGTAAAAACGAGAAGTATTCGGCAGAAATTTATTAAAAAATTTATACTCAATTGTTACAACATATATCTCTCGAAAGCATGATTAATATTTATGAATTGTCTGTACAATTCAATTCAAGAATTGTAGAGACTTCATAAAAATTTTATGAACTGGAATACTTCGATAGCAAGCGCCTTTTAAATTTTACATAGAAAAAACCCCAAGAAAATGATCTGGATTTAATTTTTTTTTGCAATTTCTAAAATTGCCCAGCGAATTATGTATCTATATATGTTTTAATTATTTTCTTTCCGACATAAAAAAGATTTGGGACCATTAAAACATTTTTTATCGAAAGGACCATAAAAAAAATCTTTAAAGTCCTTCTATAGATATATAATAGTATACGCAATATTAACAAAAGTAAGGCTGCAAACAGATATAAAGTTCTAAAAGAAAGATTTTAAAAGTCGAAACCTTTTCTAGGAGTATTTTGTGATTGTGATTGTCTAGCCAAAAGATACGTCAGAACTTCCAGAGAACATATCGCTCTAGAATTTGGCACCATTTCAGAGAAGATAATAGGATTCTTTTATTTATTCATTTTGTACACAAATTAGTTTAGTTTCGCAGCGTGTTACAGATAAAAGGATTAGTTTTCGGGAGCGTACAAAAAATCTGGGTGTAGATATTTTCTCAAATTTGCAATTCCTCTACCTGAATCTAAAAGAAGAGCTTGCTTTGCTCGAAATAAGTATAGCAATTTCTTGAACAAAGAATGAGACTTTTGAACTAGAGTTAAGAATATTTCAAAGAAAATAAAGCATCTAAAATTTCATTTATAATAAGGAAATTCTAACACAAAATTATAAGAGACATAAAAACATAATAAACATAAAATTATAGAAGACTAAATGCAAATAATGTTCATAGTAATTCATGATGCATATGAAAACGTTGCTGAGATTTAAGCTTACTTTGATACAAGATGAGTCTATATTGAAAACGACCCAAGGCTACTCCGACCCGTCTATATAATTCTTTTAAATTTGAATGACGAACCGCCGCGACAGCATTTGCGTGAACTTAGGTTGAATTCTCAGGGCCATCAGCGGCTACCTGTACAAACCTTCCTGTGGAAAGCACATCTTATCATTGGTAGGAAGTGGCCGATTCTCACCATTTTTGTACCCACCATGGTGGCGAGAACCAAACACTATGCCGGAAGCTTCTAATCCTCAAATCTGAGCTGCCTACCGGTGAGATGAGTATGTTTTAATAACCCCACTGGCTACTCCGTTACGCCTAATTAAGGCTTTAGTATTAATTCTAATTGACCGGAATGTCGTGATAGCAACTCTAGCGGGAACTGTGGTTGAGTCTTTCCTTTCCATGAGAAGCAAGTCTTGTCATCGAAAGGAGGTAGCCGACCCCTCACCATTTCTCTACCCACCTGAGTGGTGAGAACCAACCATCGTTTCAGAAGTTTCTCATCGTCAAATTTGAGGTGCTTCCCTTTGGGATGAGTCTATTTTGATGTTTAGAAGTCAACAAAATTGTATCAGTTACAGTCCTGTTATTTCAACAAGATTTGCTCGCCATTTCTGAATTTTTCTCTCTCTCTCGACAAACGCACCTCTACATATGAGGTAGAAGATCGGTTGTCAAGTTGTGGCTGTCGATCAGTATTATCAGTTTGGCAAAGCACATTAAATTTATTTTAAGATTTTTTTATCTTCAGAAAATTATGAGGTAAAAAAAGTGAATGTGAATTATCCACATCAGTTGATTCCAACGGAAATAAAATATTTTTCTTTTATTTTAGAAAAATATTATATCATTATCTCTTTCAGCAATTACTTGTATAAAAGGATCATAGTCTTAAAATATATTTATAGTTGCTTTCCGAAATGCTTAGAATTTTCATAAAATCTTATAATTCGAAATAAAATTTAAAAATAAACAGCAAAAAAGGCTGATTTTCAGAAGTTTTCCTTTCATTTCACTTTACAAGATATTAAATCATTCAAAACGATTTTTAATTGCTCTAGGAATTAGCTTCATTATTTTCAGCACTGTGATTGAGCGTTTCTACTAATAACTGTTCATTCACACTGATTTGATATTACTGCAGTAATTAAGCAAATATCAGTTAATAGCTTCATCCGATTTTGTAAAAAACTGCCTTTTTGGCATTTATTCGATCTTATGATCTATCAAATAACTTTCAATCCAAATCCTTAAAAAGATTTCTTAATATTGTGTCCAACAAAAAAGTCCATCATCGTTAATAATTTTTTTCATATCATGGGTTGGACATGAGGGAAAATGAACTTCTACTCACCTCGAGATGTAGCTTCGGAATCCACTTTGACGTCCATGCTTTGTCCCCTCCTGGTCACGTGAAGTGTATGCCACTGGTCATCGTTGAGTCCTTGGCCAACGAAGAAGACCTAAAATAAATAAATAATAAAAAAAGCAGAAGTATTAATTTAAATTGCGAAAATGATATCTTCGATATTAAAATTATAATGGTGGATTAACGGAGATCAACTACAGTTGCCATTTTTTGTGACTTTAAATGACAATAAACTGTAGATTAAAATGAAGGAGGAAATGATTCAACTTCTTTATAAAAAAGAAACTAAACTCTCACTTCTGTAGAATAAATATTTTTTGAGAAAACCTTCCTGCAAGACATTTTTCCAATAGTGGTGAAATATTTAAAATTTTATTTGTATTAAATGCTTTTAATAAAAGGTATTGTTATTAAGACTTTTGAAAAAATCCACCCAAGGTATAAAAAAACGCAGCAAAACCCAAATTATTTATATGACACATGTGTTACAGAAATATGTCATGCTAAAAGAGAATGCATTAAAGAAAATCCGTTGGCCAAAAGGGGAATAAAAGCAGATGTGGAGGAAGGAAGACCAATCTTTTAACCTAAATGACTCAGTAAAGAGGCGAAGAAAGTTAAATCAGACCAATCAGTTTCATCAACAGAAAAATCATTGATTGATCATTTGTATCTCACTCATAATCTGAAGCTCCATTTACTGCTAGATTCGTGGAATGAGTTGACTTATCTCAATCTCATATTGAGTGGAACATCTCTTAACGGGAATTATTCGTTGCCAATTCTTGCTAGTAATTGCTAGTAAGACGTTACATTTAGAAAAAAAAATACTCAAACAAATTTAGAATAATGTATTTTACTATTTATAGTGCCTGTTTTTTTTACAAGAAAATTGTTTAAAACATTTGTCTTTGGCTACTCGACAAAATTTGGTGCAGAAGAGAAAAGGCATTATCGTTAATGAATTTGTAGCTCGCATAGTTACTGCCTTATCAGGGTGATGCTTCTCAAGATATGATGGAAAAGTTTCTCACGTTTTCAGTATCTCCATTATTTTACCAGAAGGTTGTAGGTCAGTTATGCGTATTTTTTTCTCCTTTTCTGACCCAAGCGCCACGCAGACTTTTGCTTTGACACCGAATGCAGCTCCATAAGCTCTTTGGTAGTTTTCTTCCACCAGTTTATCTATGTCGTTGTTGTCCATCTCTATCTCCATAATCTTGCCACATATAAAATCTCGTTGGCTTCACTGGCGGTCCTAGGATTCACATTTGACAACGCCATCTGGCCACAACTTTTTCCATGTAAATATAAGGGTTTTCTTCAAACAAGTGCTCAGCACAGTTTAATATACGGTAACGTCACAGTGCCTCCTTGCTACTCCTTTTGCGAAACATCGCTCTTTAAACGAGTCACGTTTTTATATTTTGTTTTATTCGCTATGCGAAGTGCTCGTTAACAAAAGTTTGAATAGAAATGATATAGAAAATATATAAATGATACAGAATAGTTTGATATAGAAAAAATTTTTTTAACGTCATTCAGTTTTCACTTTAGACAATAAAAATATGTAAAAATACAAATTCATCCCTTTTTCCACTCCTCAGTTTCGTATTTTTTTATATGGTATGTTTATTTTAGTATTAAGAACTAATTAAATTATTTTATAGCTAATTACACCGCCGTCCCGGCATGGGGGTAACCACGACCTCCGTAATACAAGGCCTCACAACTAGTTTGTGACGTCACACAATTAGGATGATTGCCTGCCGTGAGCAGAATCCTGCTTTCTTCCTTGATGTGTAGGTATATTTTAAATTCACTTAAAAATAACTTACTATTCCTAATATTAAGACATGAATCTTGCATAAAATTCAAGATTTATTTTTTCCCGTGTGAATAAAAGAAACGGCATGATAGAAAATCTTAAAAGTCCTCTATAGCGTATTGACCATTTAATAACATTCAAACTTTCGAAGATGTAAATTTATTAGATATATACATTGAGGTATAGATTAGTTTTCTTGTTTTAATAGTTTTTTTTATTTTATTAAAAGCTGTTAAAAATCGTTTTATTTTTTCCTTTGAAAATATTTTTTAAAGCTTGAAATTAAATTAATCATTAAGACTTTTTAAAGCTTTTGATGATTTTTTTAATTGTAGTGATAGGTAAGTATTTTATAAACTAACCATGTATTTTATAAACTAACATATAATTGTTTACTTCTCAAATTACTTATGAACTTTCAAATAAAACATTAATGTATTTAATATCAGATTTATATTTTACACCAACTAATTCTGTTGATAAAAAAGAATTACTTTCACACCTTGTTTTTTTACATTAAGAATTGTTTTCATTTAATATATTAGTAATTCATACAATTTAATAAACTAGCTTTTATTACATCTGATTTCACATTTTAATGCACTTATACTTAATCTGAAGTAACAATAAAGGATAACACAAATAAAAAAAAATCACACACTATTTGAATCATAACATTTTATTTTCAGAGAGACAATAACAAAATACATTTTGTTTCCCAACTTTATTATAAATTTCACACAGACAAATGAAAATAATTATAATATTAAATAAAGTTAAAATACAAATTTATAAATAAAAGTTAATAACAATATTAAAAGAAACAATTGTGATAAAAGTCAATTAACAACTTAAACTGATATTACTTGTTATGCTTGAAAGTTTAATATTAAATATTTTTATCATCCCTCCTCTTTTTCAAGTTAGTAATTTTTAATTTTTTTTTTCCTTTCTTTTTTCTGTTTTCTTTACAGCTAGGTTTTTTTTCTGAACTAAAGCTTTTGACCATAAAAACTTGGGCACTAGAAGCAGAAGCTTCAGAATCACACGACATGCCCGTTACACAACCACCTTTATACTCAAAATATTCTTTTATGTGAACTTCATCTAGCAATAAAGTCACAATTTTATCTTTCTCCTGCAAATATTTAAATTTCTGTTTTATGTACAACAAAAAATATGAATCTAGCTGTTCTAATTGTGGGCTTACATTATACTTTGAACACAGATGATTTATAGTATTTGGATGAGGCAGAACCAAATATCCACTTTGTCTTAGGAATTTATATGCAGATGGTGCTATAGTATACAGTAAAGATGAAAATATCATTATATCAGATGAATATCTGCGTGCATATTTATTTCCAAGAAAAGAAACTTGCTCCATCAAAAAATTGCTTGCGAGCTAACTTCAGAATTTTCCGAAAGGGCCTTTAATAAGTTGCATATTAACTGGACTGTATCTTTTACTTCAATTTTCCCTTTTAACTCATACATAAAATTTTCTAAATGATCTAGAATTTCTATAATTGTACCTGATTTACTTATGACTAATGGAAAAGAAAAATTGCCTAAACTTCTAACCTCATGATCTGCAACATATGCATGGGCTTCTAATTTGGAAGAAATTAATAAAGAATGACTTACCTTAGGAGCTTGAGAAGTGTCTAGACAAATAAAAATTATTTTGTTTGCTTTTTGAATTACACTCCATATATTTGATTCAAAGTTTTTAAATTTTAAAATTAAATCAGAAAAAGTTTGATTTTTTCTAACTCCTCTTTTTTTGCTATGTCCTGGAAACTGCTATTTAAAGCTGCTTTTAAGTTTTCCATATCCTTACATGTTGCCCTATCCATTGGAGTTTCTCTTCTTGCTTTTGATTCCGAAGAAAAATATGAGGGTAAATTAGGGAAAATTAAAGGTACAGCACCAGGTACAAGCCTAGAAAAAAAAAAAAGTGGAATTCATTAGATAAAAAAAATTAGTAATTTTATAATGCATAAACTGAAAGCTAACGTATGTTGGACAGTATTAAATAAAATCATACTATTAAATAATAAAATTTAAAATCAACAGAAACATTCATTCATCCAAAATAAATAGTTCAATATTGTGTTGGAATATCTAAAATAATTTATTATTACTACCATTCAAGTAATACAATATTCTACATGAATTAATCAATTGATTTTACAAGGTATGAAAAATTGATTTAAAAACAGTTAACTTTTCATTACTTTTTTAAAAAAGTTTAAGATATTTTGTAAAAGTTGCATTCATTTATAATTAAAGATTGTGTATAACTAATGATATTTAAAAATAATAAATATTAATTGTTTTATATAAAATCTGATGATTTATAGATAAACAAATAAAAACTACATTTTCTAAACCTATATGAGCATGCAATTTATATTGTTTTACAACTATATCTAACTTTTTTACATAATATTTTAGAACAAAATATAAATTTAATTTGCTACAATCTATAGTCATGATATATATAATAAAAAATTAAGTTTTATTATTCATTAGATGATTTAAACCTTTTTTTTTATAAGAGTATAATAACAGTAAATCACTTAAGTACTTTGTAAGATTTTAGTGATAATTATTACATATTTCTAAAAAAAACTTACCTTTTATACTCCATTGGTACTTGAATAAGTTCTCCTGTACTGGTATTAAACGCTTCTCTAACAGTTAAAAACTGATTTTCTGGAAAATGTTTAGCACAGACCTACATAATATATCAAACAAATATTAGGCCTAAGTCAAATTTTAAAAAATATATATGAAGTATAATTAAAAAGACACAGAAACAAAACATTTTAAATATTAAGAACAAATAAAAAGACTATGAGAAATAACAATAAAACAAAGAAATTTTTTATTTAGCTCAAGCAAACAATACCAAAGTAATTGGAAGCATAAGCAACTAAATGTAGAGAAAACAAAATGACTCAAGATAAATGGAAGTTATACATAATTTTAAATGTTTCACAGTTCAAGAGAATTAATTAACTAAAAACTGTACAAAAAAGAATCAAACTTACCTTACTATATTTAGTTGGCACGAAATTGTCCCGCTTTATTGCAGAGATCCATGCTCTTCTAATGTTTTCATCTCTTGGAAACGAAAATACTGAAATATTGGGGCTATTTTTCGTGTAATTACTTTTACAGTTAGGAACACAGCACGCACTAGGCATCTTTATTACAATAAATTAAAATTAATATGAAAAAAAGATCAGAAAACTTTTAAATAAAACCAGTAACACATTACCCGCACTTCGCTACGCCAACATCTACCGTGACTAACCGCACTCTTTTACACCAGCTGCCTTTAGAATTTTCCTGAAAATTCATCCTAACTCGTGACGTCACGGGCTGAACGCGTTGGGAGTTGTGAGGCCTTGTATTACGAAGGTCGTGGGGTAACGCGTCTTTCCCGTGATTTGGGGGGTCCTGTGCTCGAGTCCCGGTTGGGCATGGTTGTTTTTCATCTGTTCTCTATGTGAGATGTGTGAATGTACCCTCCTGTTAAAAGGGGCTGTGCAAGCGAATGCGATACGTGAGTAGCTAAGACGTACTCTTGGCCCTAGTTGGCGCTACTAAAAAATAAGAGACGCAACCTCGGCTTAAATTTGCGTATTTCGTTAGCAAGCTTATCCATATTGCCATTAGAAACAACAACAACAATAGCAAGTTACTTAAAACACGTGAATTTTCTCATTTGCATAAAGATTTTTCTTATACAAATCTTAACAACAAGTTATACATAAGCTTTCGCATTTAATCTTGAAAATTTATTTAATTAGTCGTATTAAAAAATTTGTCATTTCGATGATAATATTATAATATTGTTACAAAATGCAGTATCATTCTTGCTAAATGCAACTTATCTTTCAAAAATAAAGTTTATATGTAAAAATGTTTTGTTTTATAACGTTTTTTATAACAAAGGATTTATTTAAATTATATTAAAATGGATTTTTCCATAAAGTCTCATTTTCATGAGAGAGTAAAACTGACACCTAAAGAGAAAATAAGAAAAACAACAGCCATAAATCCAGTATTAATATCAAATTTTAACAGATTTCAAAATGAAATTAAATTGATTTCGAACTCTGGCATTTCTGAAGATTAATGAATCAAAGACTTTATTGAAAATAAAATTTGTCATTTGGAGTATTCTCTATAGATTCGAAATTATGCTCTCTCACCGAAGCGAATAAAAATTTAATTTAAAGAGTTTTGCTTCATTAAAATATTGTTTTTACGCAAACGATATCACATACTCTGCAGACGAGATGAATATTAGTTTTATCCTATTCTAAGAATATATATTTTCATCCAGCTCTCATTTTTAGTTGCAAAATATACAAGTTGAAAAGTATTGCGACAAACATATTATGAATAGAAAAATTTATTTTGTGAAAATATTCCAGTTTTCCAACTTATTTATTTGACATCGCTTGATTTACTTTAACTAAATAGAAAATATGAGTTTATTTATTGCGAACAGAAATGGAACAGAACTATAAATAATAAAAATAATCGCAAAAGGGAAAAACAAATGCTTAGTACTAACTTTGGCTTTTTTTAGAAAATTCCCCGGCGCGTAATTTACGAGACTATCCTTTTAGCCTGGGTATGCAATAATTTGTTCTTACTAAGGATATTGATTCTGAGACAAATAAAAGATACAAAAAGCAAAAACTAAAAACCAACCCAACCCTATGAAAAAGAAAAAAAAAGTGACATGAAAAAGGCTACAACAGGGAGTAGTACCATTTTATTTTTACTTTCCTAAATAACAAATACAACTTAAATAAAAACAAAAGTAGCTATTAAAAATGCTCTTTTACTTACATTCTAGTAAGAAGATTCTTTAATTTTTTTAAAATTTTTTACATCTTAATCTCTTAATTTATTCTTATAAATGATATACTAGGATCTTGAAAACAATTTTTCTCAAAATCATAACAAGATGAAAACACTTGTATGGAATCAAAATGGAATTAAACTAATCGATTCATTGATAATTAATTTTAGTAAATTTTTAAAGTAGTGCATTTTTATGAAGACTAGAATGCGCAAAATTTCAAAACTGTAGAAAATTAGGAAATGTATGAAAAACTTATTACTAAATTCCATTTTTACAAACACGAAACATATGAAGTAAAATTAAAGATAGTAAAAGCGATATCGACATTAATCTGCATATTATATATACGAGCACATATACATACATACGTATGCATACACACAGGGTGATCGGAAAAGTTTTTAAAGTTCTTTAAATTCAAAACAGCTTCTCATGTAGCCAGAGACGTAACGTGTACCTATAGTAAAGTGAATGTAGTGAATTTTTAGGTAGGTTACAGCGCCCCTAGCGACGAAATAAGGAAGTTACAAGAATAACTAAAAAAAACCCCAAAAGATCGGCAAAAATGTCAATTTAGAAAAATATTCGCTATATTATAATAAAAATATGGGAAGAAAAGCACATAATTTTATGGACTTATCCATAAAATTAGAGAAACTAATTAAGATTAAGATTATGAACTATCCGTGATTTGAAAAAGTGTTCATCCAAAACTGAAAAATGTATTCTCCATTATAATCATACAGTCCTAGTTAAGCAATGAAGCAAGTAAACGAAAATAATAATAAAAAATGCTGAAAATACACACGGGGGGAGGGGATAATGGAGAATCTTAAGACAAAAGAAATGCTACAAGGAGTTTGCAGCTCCTGTAGTATGTACTACAGGAGCTGCAAACTCCTGTAGGCCGACTAGGGAGGAGCTCCTGTAGGCCGACTACAGGAGCTGCCTCCTAATGTACCTGAACATTATTTTTTAAAAATACATATAAAGCTTTTACTTCAAAAGTGCCTATATATAAAATAATATAATAAACAAAATTCTCTGATCACCTGCAATTTTATTTTTCATTAAAATGTTACTGGCATTAAACAATTATTAAATTCGTAATTTTTCGAAAAATTACAGATGGTATCAAAAAATTCTTTAAAAGCTGCCGAAACCTCACTCCCCCCACATTAGTTAATAATAATTTCTAAAGAATGATACAAATATTATTTAAGCATTGCGAGTGCCAACTAATATACAAATAGGCAAAATTATTTAAAATATCTAGAATATTTTCATTTGATGATGGATAGCAACACTAGAGATAAAACACTATTTTGTTATTAATAAAAATTAATAATTCGTTTAATTTTCAATAAACTTTCAGTCCAGCCTTTCTGATTACTTAATAGTACTTACGATGAAATTATTGAGTTGTCGTTGGAGATTCTTATTGCAGATTATTCATGAAATTTCACTTTTATTCAAATAGCTTAGCACTAAGAATAAGAACAAACCTTGTTTCCATCACCAAGGTTGAGGACCAATTTGAATCTGCCAGCCTCCAGGGCGGCCGACATGGCGGTGGTCGATTTCTCGGAGGAGGTAGCGAACAGTAGGCCACTTGGTCGAGTCGTCTTCATCCTCAATCTGATGTCCTCCGCTTGGGTCGGGCCCTCCAGCACAGTGATCTTCATGTACTGGGTACCATCGAAGCTCAAGGTGGTTGCGTCTGGAAAAAAAAATGACAAGAATTGGATTAAATAAATGTACTCATTTGTTTAAGTTGAATAAATGAGGAAACTGTTTTTTTTTTTAAAATTGCATACTTATTGTTATTAACAATTATTATATTTGGCCGATTGTCTATGTCTAAATGTCGATTTGCATTTCCCCCCGCCCCCTTTAAAATCAGAAGTCTGATTTTTCAAAAAATCTAGGAATACAATGATTATTTTGAAATTCATTGAAAAATACAAAAGTAAATTTATTGGTTTTATAATGCATATTAAATCTAACATTCATATCTGACGATGATCCACTGGGTCTTAGATTCCACGTACAAATCACAATCATTCATTTTGAAAACAAAGAACTAAAGATAATTTACATCAGCTTTCATTCCTTTATTTCGTGTAAATTGCGTCGTAAATTTTCATAGCTTTTAATAACCTTGTTAGAGAAATAAGAATAAAAAGAATCTACTACTACTATCCAATTTGGCGCATAAAAATTGCATGCCAAGTAAAATGGTATAAATTGCATACGTTTAAAAAAAGACTATCATTAACTATCTGAACTAAATTTTCTCAATTTTAGCGTCCTTTTCTTGCGTTTGAGGAAAAATTTGTCTGGTACATTTAAAGTTAGGTAACTTCTACAGTAATTTACCATGTGATCCCACAGTAAATCGAATGCGTGATTAGGGAAAATTAAAGATATGATCTTTATCTAGACAACATTCCGACTTTTGATTATGCTTTTTAACATAACTACAGATACTGATAATAATCAGGTAAAAACATTTACGAAAATTGTGTTACTAATTATTCAGAAAAGTTAAAGCTAAGATGCAGGATTTTATTTTCCCTGAAATTCGCAATTAGATATACAATTAGAACAATTGAAAATCTAGCTTTATATATTACAACCTATAAATTCTGTGAATATTTGTCTAGCAAAAAAATTACTACAGAGATTGTTTTCGCTTTTTTTCAAAAACACTTTAAATTTAATTAAACATATTCAACTTCAGATTGTTTAATATACAAAAATGAAATAAAAATGTTAAGAAATACCAGATGAATGATCTTGAACCTTTTGCATCCGGAAAAGTAATTAGACAAATAAACATTCATCGAATAAAAAAGATTCATTTTTTGGTCACAGAAGAAAGAAAAGAAAACATAATTTTACAAGATGATCATTTTAAGAAAAATGAATTTACAATTTTTTACAGCTCGATAGTTATGATTTTGGATTATTGAAAACAAGAAACATCAAATTCATGCCCCATCTAGAATGAAGCTTCACAAGAGATATCAAACTACAATGGGTGAATAAAAATATATAAATGGGACGAAAAATTAATATTTTAAAACAACTGACATACATGCTTTTTTAAAATTATGCATAAAATTAAATATTTCATACCTTTGGCGCACACAGTTCCCGAGTAGCTAGTGTGAGAGCAGTCACAAGTGAAGTGGTTCCATCCTTCAAGGCAGAGTCCATTATTGAGACACGGTTGGCTGTCGCACTGTGGTGTAGGGGTGTGGCAAGCAGGACGAATGCTTCCCGAATCCTGTTTTTGGCTGACCCCAGCAATGTCCACAGTCCGGCCGTTGATGATGAGATCTTTCATGCAGCCAACGTAGCCGTATCGTAAGCTGCCGGACCACAGCTCACTAGGTATTAGGACACCCTGCGCACTTGTTCCGACACCACCCACATAAAGGGGTCCTTCTAGATCTAACTGGTTGGAATTTCCTAAAAATGAATTATTCCGAGTTAGAAGAGTTAATACAGGGCGGAAAAATATAAAATATAACGAAAGGAAAAATTTTGAAGTTGTGATAAAAAGTTATAAGATATTATATATGAAAATTATAAAGTAATAGAGACAAAATTCAGCATAATTTCTTTGCTTGTTCGGCTAAGAAAGCGATTTCGGAAATGCATAGTAAATAAATGTAAAATTAAAATAAGCATGTATTATTCAAGAATAAGCGTATAAACTTATTTCCACCCTCCTCACCCCCCACCCCCACAGACAGAAAAACAAACAAACAAAACGAAAACCTGCAGCCGGAACGGTTTTCCCTTAACTTTACTAAAGAATTTATATTAGTATGGACGGTATTGTTAAAGACTTTTCCATAACTTCACCCTTTCTACATTCTTTACTAATATTCGTTGTTGTTGTTTCTAATGGCACTTGTCATAGACAAGCCCACTAGCGCCATCTAGGGCCAAGAGCATGATTTAGCTATACACACGGCACAATCCTCAACGGGACGGACTTCATTCATGCATTTCATTCACTCACCCACAGATCGTAATTTAGACCTGAATCAGAGAATGATCAGCCCTGATCCAGTACTCCCAGTGGTATTACTCTCGACATGGAGGACTTCGTGACCACGACAGATTTAAACGTGCGCCAGCCACCACACACACGAGGAGTCTTCAGCCGGCGGGGTTTGAACTCGCAATCGAAGAGATGCGAATCTATCGCCCCACCAACCAGGCTATGCCCACCTACTAATGTTCGTAAAACTGTTAATTATGAATTTTTTTGACTATTAAGATATTATTTTCTTTGTACATTTCATGTGCGAGAACGAGAAAAAAGGCAGAAAAACTTTAGAGTATGTAATTTTTCAATTTCCAGCAATTTGAATGCTGTAAATTGTTACAGATCGCGATCTCTGAGAAAAATTGTCTGTCTGTCTGTGACAAAGATATTTCAAAAGCTTTGTACTAGATGGATGAAATCTGGTACACTGTCTTCAAACAAATTTGTTGATTTCTATCAAATTTTGAGCAAAATCCGATCAAATGAAGTTTGTCTGTCCGACTATTCGAATATAAGTTAACACGATAATTAAAAAATGAAGAGAGCTAGATGGATAACATTCGGCACGAAGAATTATCATCTATAGTCTGTACACCTATCGAATTTTGAGCCAAATCCGACAATGGATTTATTGTCTGCCTGTCTTTACTTTCGGGAACATGTAAACGCGATAATTGAAAAACAGAATTATTTAAATACATCAAATTTGATATGGGAATTTGTAACTACAAGTGCAGCTTTGTGCCAAATTCAACAATGGATTTATTGTCTGTCTGACTTTACTTTCGGGAACATGTAAACACTATAATTCGAAAACAGAATTATTTAAAATGCATCAAATTTGATATGGGAATTTGTAACTACAAATGCAGTTTTATGCCAAATTTTTGTTTCAATTATGTGGAAAAAGCGCATCCAAAACACAAATTCGATTTTCGGATACAATTAACCGCACTACAGGGATTACTCGTCAAAAAACTAGCCAAACATGGAATGACAGATTCAGTAAAAATACTAAATTCACATCAAAGGTTAATATTTCGTGGCTATTGTGCGCCAATGCTATACAAGACGTTCTGGGGGTAACACTTTTATTGCGAGTAAGTTTTGGGGAAACTACTCCAGCCGGTTTCATAGCTGAGAACTGTAAATATTTACTGTTGCGTACAATTTATTTAGATGATAATCGACCATTCTGAATCAATACGCAACTGATCTACTCAATCGAAGATTTTCGCCAAAAAGATATTAAAAAAAAAAAACGTTACAATAAAAATAAGTTAACAATACAATAGTTGCAATATAAATAAGTTAATACATTTTCAATACAAATGAATGAATTTTGAAATCTCATTTTAGAGGAAGAAATGTAACTGAAAATTGTTATAAGTCAAAAAAATTCTCAAAACTTTTTTCAATCCAAATGAATTCTATTTTAAGAATTAAAATACCACGATTTTTCAATTGTTTGTTTGTGTGTGTGTTTTCAATAATTTTGAAGTTGCATTTGATTGATTAGTACGAAACGGACAATGACACGAGTTCAAGAAGACGGTTCGCCGGTCGCTCTAATTTCGAAGACGGTTGACTTCTACTTCCTGCGAATGAAATATCGCTCTTGGTACCCTTGAAATGGATCGAACTGATTCCTGGAATGAATCCAGAAATTCTTTCCAAGTATCAATGAATGGTCTTTTTGAAACTGCGAGGCGCGTGTTAGGGGGGTGGAGAAAAAATCGTTCGAAAAGGTAGAGCGGAAAGTAAATCAAATTTCCGCTGAAGTTAAACAATGTACACTTTAAAATGCAATCCAGGCACATCAATCTTCGGCTATTTTAATTTTTTAGATGTGGGTTCCTATTACCATATATCAAAATAGATGAGATATTTTATTTGAATAAATCAGACCGGTATAATCATCGTTTCTATTTTTATCAGTTTTGTGAAAGCTGAATGTTTGAAATATATTCGATTGTTATTTCGAAGACGTTTGTATATGAATCTGCAGATGAATCGAACGGTTGTTATAGAGAATTCTTCGATTTTTATGATAGCTGCCTTCGAAATATATTTATTAATCGAGTGCTGCGTTGATTTACAAACATCAATCTTTGGATGTCTGAAACGAGTCCCATTGGAAGAAAACCATTCCCATTTACCATTAAAAGAAAAGTCATATACCTTTCAGGTTTGAGCGGAATCATTTCGTTTTACATACCTTATGTCATTTCCAAGAACAACTTCGGGGCGCTAAAATGTCCTATTTTCAGATACTGATCAATTCACAGAAATAAATTCGAAGAATATAAATTAAAAAACAAACAAACCTTCAGAGAATTTCTGTTTGCAAATAAGATAAAAAGTATTTAATGAGTATTTACTTAATAATAAATATATAGCATCTTAAAAAATGAAATGAAGTTACATTTCAACCGAAAATCGTTAAGTAGCATTATTCATAGCATTTCCTACTAATAATCTGAATAATTGAAACTTTTCCATAATTATTGAATATAGGTAGTGAATATAGTAACCTTATGTTACCTCCGCACGAATGTAATCGCATAAAATGTTTTTTCTTCTTATAAAATTGCAGTATGAGCGAAAAGACAATTACAGTTTTTATAAAATTGTTTGTTGCTAAAAAAAATACTGACAAGAATTTCATTCTTATTTTAATTGACCTCAAATATATGTAAGCAAATTTATATTTTTTGAAGAAAATACTTGCAAACGCATATTTGGTATTGATTAAAGCTTCGGAGAAACCATTCCTACTGTTTATCGTATATTTATTTATTATTAGAAAAAAAAAACAGTAATTAAAACTTAAAATAAAGAAACAGAAAATATAAGACCATCCAAAGCTTTATCCTATTCTATTTAATGAAATTATTTGTGCATTATTAACTATATACCACTGGTGAACAATAGTTATGAAAACACATATTAGAGTGCGATATTTGTCGATTAATTATTGGGATGTGGTTAATACAAATTACCAGAAAACCAAATGTGTATTCGGGACACCTTTTATTCCCGACCGATTCATACCATAATTTGACATATAACCACAAAATTACATTCCGAATTTCAACATTTAAGTTATTGTGTTTTTGAATTATCCAGCTTACATGCTTGGGAAAGCACAGACCTAACAGACAGATTAGGTTTAAACTTTACTGCTTTATTTTAAATGATAAATTTGTGGACTAAATTTTATCTTTCTATTTCTTATTTTCTTTCTTCTTTTTGTTCTTAATTAATATTCGAATAGCCGAACAGACAGATTTCATTTGAATGGATTTCGCTCAGAATTTGATAAAAATTTAAAGATTTATTTTAATGACCATATACAAAATTTCACCCGTCTAGATCAAAGCGTGTTTGAGCCATCTCAAAACAAACAGAGCCACATACAAACAAAATTCCAAAAACGTTTTTTTACTTTTTCTTTTAACTTGGGAAGTTCTGAAGCATGGAAATTCATCGAAATCTCGAGTTTGAATGTTTTGATGATTACAATACTTTCTCGTTGTATATTTTGTATACGAGGAAATAGAAACTTTGTTCCATATGTCGATTTATAAGAAAAATAAATTATCAATTATATATATATTGTTACGAAATTTCCGGGGGTTCGTTTGGATAGTGGAAGGTATATGGTGTGGAGAACGCTCAATCAGCAGGCGGCAGTATAAAATAAAACAACGAAGTTTATTTACACAAAGACACACAGGACAGCACAAAGACGACAACTGTATACAGCATAAAAGACGATTATCTTCAGCCGAGACGTGCAGCATACAATCAGACTCTACTGCAGACAGTAGCGCACAGCTTAGTTCAGCACTAGCTTGACTCCGTCGCTGCTCTGCTAATCCCTGGAAGACCAGTTCTTCACCGTCGATTCCGACTACTCTTCTCGGTCGCTTCCGACTACGACTGACTCTTTGGTTCACGACTACTCCCCGGCAGCTGCAGCTCCTTTTATAGGTCTCAGGAGGCGGGGCTCAACCAATCAGGAACGTTCGAGGCGTATCTCGGTTCCTACTGGACGGATCGGGAAAATTCTCAATGTTTCGGGCATAATCTATTTTGGCGCCAAATGGTCGCCAAGCTCTGGGACCTCCTATGGAGCCAACTATGCTGGAAAGCAGCATCACAGATTCGTAACAATATAATGATATTTTAAACTTCAATTTCCAAGGTTTAATCTTAATTTAGCCCATAGTAACTTTATTCTAAAATATTCTCTTAATTCTTCATCCAATTCCACTGTCTCTACTTAATTAATTCAAGAGAAGCTATGTAAAATTGCTGAATTGACTAAAAGCGTCACTTTCTCACACTCCACGTGAAGGGACAAAATACTGCTGAGGAGACAAAATCTTTTTTAAAACCTCCCTGTGTTTCCCCTGTCTTGTCGGCGCGGTTAATGAAAATCCCTATCGAAATCTCATCATAAATTAGCACTATGAAAAAATATTTTCCCTATCAATTTCTCTGGTTATATAAGACCAGGGATAAAATGTTAAAGTGCTTTTTTTCATTCCTCTCTGGGTCGCTCTGTGTGCTCATCGCTTGTACATATGCCTGCTTCTCCAAAATGAAATAAAACGACGTCACGAAATCGAAAGTCTTTTCCCTGTCTTCAAAACGGCATCCTGATTCACATAAAATAATGCTTACATTTATGCAGTTTTTAAATTTAATAAAATTTAGTGTGAAACCACAACATTTCTTAAAGAATATTATCTTTATTCAAATTAAATTGAGAAAAATCACAAATATTTGATCATCATAAAAGAATACAAATGATTTTTTTTCTTCTAGTGTTACTTGATATTTTCCAGATCCGACCTCTTAACCTACTATCCGTTGGACTTTTTAAAAATTCGCCAATGAGAAAAGAAACTTCAACTCTTAGGAGAAGTAAAAATAGTACTCTTGATTAGTTTCTTATCGATAAACCAATGACATTTAATGATAGTGAGTAAATGAAGCTTCTCAAAATGTGGCAAAAATCGCCAAAAAAAGTGTTGTTGTGACTCATAGCACTTCACAAGCCCACCGACAGTTATGTGTCTGCGGTTTAAGCCGAGAGAGCGTCTCTTGCTTTTTCTGTAGCGCCAACTAGGGCCAAGAGTACGGCTTAGTTATTTGATTCGTCACATTCGCTTGCACAATCCCTTTTTACTGGGGGGGGGCACATTCACATACCTCACAGATAGAACACAGAAGAGGAACATGCCCGAACTGGGAGTCAAACCCGGTAGACGCAGATCACGGGGCAGACGCGCTACCCCTATGCCAGGACGCCGTCACAAAGTTGCGTATATATTACTAAAAAAACTTCATTGTTAATTCCAAAAAAATCCTGTTTTCAATTTTCTCTTATTATTGACGACGACTTGCCGAACATTCCAGTAAGTATATTACAAGACATAGTTCTATATTGTATAACGAATAAATTTATAATTTTGCGATAGTAATAAATAAAAGCTTTTAACGATATCCTTACGTTATTGAAAAAAGTATATTGTTTCATTTTTACTTTCTCATGCATGAAGAGAAAGCATTGGAATCGACAAAACACCAGACCTCGAGTTTTTATAAGTCTATTTACCCCGATTAAGTTGTATTTCAAGCTTACTTGAATCTATAAAAAGAACATGAATTATGATTTGAGTTCATTTTGAGTTATCTGTTTGCGAAGATGATAACTCAAAAATTAAACACTCTATAGGTATGAAATTTGGTATTTGAGATTTCAACTAAATTTGCAGATTTCAGTCACGTTTTGAACAAAATCCACCGAAGGAAAGTTATCTGCTCTTACCAAAACTCTTCTTGTGAACAGCATAACTGAAAAATTTGAACGAATAAATTATTCAAATCAATCATACAAATTTATTATTCGATGCATTTATTCGCCAGTAGGTGTTGACCGTTTGTCGGTCTGTATATTTACGAATATATGAAAATTTTTAACTGGAAAATCCAAGGATTTCGGCAAATGAAATTTTGGTATATGCTCTTATCGCATCATAAATATAAACTTTTAGGTTCAATCGGCAAAAAGAAACGCACGCACGCACACAGACACACATAAATAAACAATACTCGATCTCAACTGCCTACACTAAAAAAACACAAAATGTGCCATAAGTATTAAAATATGAGAAAAATAGAGAGGTGCACACTCCTACTGGTGACATGAAGTACCTGGTGTGATAAAATCCACAGCTGATTCATCGACTGTTACTCTCCCGGATTTTCCAGACCGCTTCAAAGACACCGAATGCCATTGACCGTCGTCGACTCTCCGCGTCGTTGCTTTCACCTACAGAAAGCAAAATAAATATTTTAACTCTTTTAAATGCATTTTTTGAAATTGTAATTCTGTATAATTCATTAGGTAAAGAAAATATAATTAAATAATAAAAAAAGGGCTATTAAAGAACAAGCTTTCATTAAAGTTGCAAAATTAAGAAAATAATGTTTCTTCTAACAGTTTGGAGATCAAAACAAAAATTGTAAGGACATGGCAAGCTGATTTAAATATTATATGCGAACTGGAATTTTAATCGCAATTATAAGACACTCAAATTTTTAAAGATTATTATCTTTTGATATTAATGATGATATTAATTTCTTTTAACAATAATTTTCTGAATATATATTGTTTGTTGTTTTTATGAAAACAAGCATACTGAAACGTAATATAATAGGTATGTCTGACTAAATTTCTGTAGTTTGTACTTTATAGACCATCCCCTCAGATTCGTATCGCATTGTATATCGCTGTCGAAGCACATAGATAATTCTTTTCAGGAAACAAGGCAAGACCTTTAAAATCTTTTTTCTTTTACAGTTAGGTTTTGGAGTTCCTTTATTGTAAAGTCCTTTTTTTTATAAAAATTTAGAAATTGCATCTTTCTTTCCTTCTTATTTCTTCACGATTATAAATTCATTCTCTACAGAATAATTTACCCTCAACATCCCTAACTATTTAATAAGAAATGGTTCAAAGAAAAGATTTACATTAGGTATATTTTTCAATGGTCTTCATATTTCAAACATCTAATAAACTTTTCCAACTTCTATTTCTGTTCATAAATTCTGTATGTTTTCTATTGCAGCGCATTTCTTAGAACAAGTTAAATTGCTGTTTGGGGATTTTGCTGCTACTAAATTGGTAGGTCAATTTACATTAATCAGTCATTGGTTAATCAATTAATTTTTTCAATGTTTTGAAGGGTGGCATTTGACTATCACTAGGTTTTTCATTTACATTACACATTTGATGGCTTATCACAGTCATTTATTGCATATGGTCTGAATCAACTGAAGAGTAAAAACTGTAACAATAAGAGAATCTTTTCTTCACTTTCAAATAGTTTAATGTCTTTAAACTCCAAGAGGCAGAATGATATTCAGTAACAATTTTATTTATGACGACACGCACATATTCCGATTCATAGCTCTTGCTCAAGATCCAACGAAATTTCAATCTTTCACCAGCAATTCTCTATTAATATCGTTACGAAATTTTCCGGGGTTCGTTTGGATAGTGGGAGTTATATGGTGTGGAGAACACTCAATCAGCAGTAGAAAATGAAACAACGACGTTTATTTACACGAAGACATACAGGACAGCACAAAGACGACAACTATATACAGCACAGAAGACGATTATCTTCAGCCGAGACGTGCAGCATACAGCAGCATTCAATAAGACTCTACTGCAGACAGTAGCGCACAGCTTAGTTCAGCACTAGCTTCACTCCGTCGCTGCTCCGCTTATCCCTGGAAGACCAGTTCCTCACCGTCGATCCCGACTACTCTCGCGCTACTAAGTTCATGATGACTGCGGCAGCTGCTCCTTTTATAGGTCTCAGGAGGCGGGGCTAGAAGCCTCTCAACCAATCAGGAACGTTCGAGGCGTATCTCGGTTCCTACTGGACGGTTCGGGAAAATTCTTTATGTTTCGGGTATAATCTATTTTAGCGCCAAAGTCGCCAAATTCGTCGCCAAATTGTCGCCAAGCTCTGGGACCTCCTATGGAACCAACTATGCCGGGAAGCCTCATCACAGATTCGTAACAATTTTTTTTTTGTATTATCTCTAAGTAAATAGTTATAATCACATTTAATCGGACCAATAATTTTGAATTATCCTGCATTTTATGTCATTATAGAAAAGTAAGCTGACAATCATCAGTATTTATTAATATTTATTATTAGCTCACAAAAAGACTTTTCAGCTTAATCTTAAAACCTGAAGTATTTTTTATGTCAACAACGAAACAAGAAATCTCACAACTGAAACAAGCCAAAGACAAGGAGAAATAATATTAGTTTTCTAAATAGTCATGATAGAAGATTAAAACTATATATGAAGAGAAGTTACAATATATTAACCCAAATAGGCTGTAGTTACTTTATCTTGTTCTTTGACTACAACTTTTAATAGAATACAAACTACTACCAAATCAATTAAAAATCCATGAAGATATGAATAAATGTAGAAAAGGGAAGAGATCACGCAAGAAACGCTCATTACCTAAGTTTTACAACGGTTTTATCCTGTTCTAGAGCATGTTTTGCTGGGCTGGCAAGGGTTCTTTGCTATTTTTTGAGAACAGTGTGTCTTCCACGTACTACATAAACATTCTTGCAGGTCAAGGTCCATCTTTATCGCGCAAATGACATTGTTCAAAAATAGGCTCGCTTTCTGTGGATTTAAGTGTACTCCAAAGTCTTACAAAATTTATACCTAACCGAATATGGGCTAAAAGAAGTCCAAAAATACTGAATATATGTTTCTAATTAACTGGAAAGTATCTCTAAAATTATACAATAGTGGTATGAGAGAGACTCTGTGAATGGCTGTGAGAATGCCTCCGAGTTCCAGCATGTAATTTGTTCATCATAAAGTCTATATCTATATTTATATCCAATTAATTAAGAACATTAGGTAAATGGTGGATAGTACATATCAAAAAGCAATCTTTTGTCTTCTAGAAGTCTTTTGAAATTTTTTTGTCTAGACAAGTAAGTATTCTCTGGACAAATGCAATTCGGCGCTTCGTAGAATTCATACCAAATCAAATACGGGATAAAAAAAGGCTCTATAAATACTGAAAGCAAGTTTCTAAATCATTGAGAAATATCCTAAAACTGTGCAAATGTGGCTCTGCGAAAAAGCATTTGAGTACTAATGTTTATTTGTCCATCGTAAAGTCAAAATTTATATCCAATTAATAGAGAATATCAGGGAAATGGTTGGCAGAACATATTAAAAAACAATATCTTGGATTTATTTAATCCGACAGGCAGGTATTTTCTGAACAAAAGTGTTTCAACGTTTTGTTGAATTTATGCCTAACCAAATACAGGATAAAGGAGGTTCGATAAAATATTTGAAGGAAGTTTTATATTCATCGGGCAGTTTTCTAAAGTTATCCAGCACAGGCTCTACGCAAATATCTTTGTGTTCCATTATTTATCTATTCATCGTAAAATTTCAAATTTATGCCCAATTAATTGAGAATGTCAGGTAAACGACGGATTGAGCATATAAAAAAAGATTTTGCTTTTAGTTTTGTTTGTCCAAAGACAAGTAGGTATTCTGTGGCCTTAAAAGTATTCCAGCATCTAGTAGAATTCACGCTTAAACATAAGCAGGCTAAAGAATTCCCATAAAGAATTGAAAAGAAGTTTCCAATTCATTGATTGGTACTGCTAAAATTGAACAAAATTTTTAGCACTATATTTTTTATAAACTTTTTATTTATCATATGCTGCCATAAACCACTATTGCCCACAAGGTCACTTTCAACATTTGTTGACTTACATACGTAATTAAAAATAAGTAATTTAATATTTGTTATAGTGATATGAAATAAAACAAATCAGTCTGAAGTTAAAAATGTATAACTAGAACATTATTATTCTGAGTTGCTGCGGCACACTGTTTAAATTTACGTCATCAAGCACTATGATTAAACTAGCTTAAAATCCCCTGGGATAAAAGAGTAAAAATAAGGGATGAAACCTGTTGATTGTATTATTAAAAATGAACAAAGCTCATAATTTCTAATAAAGACTATTCTTCTAAAGCAAAGATAAGTCAATATAAAATAAAGTATTTGGAATATTTTGAGAGAAAACTTTTAAAATATGCATTATTCTAACAACGCATTTCAAATGTATTATTTCTAACAGCGTATGTGTTTTCAGCTATCTGCTTAATCATTGACTAATTATATTTTTTGAGCAGCTCAATTATTTGAAAAATATTTTCGACACATTTCAGGTACTGTATTAATACACAATATTCAGAACTACTGAATTTATTAGCATTATAGGAATCTCCTGAGATTAGAAATATCCAGGAAGCTAATTAAAATTTAACTAGTATTAATAGTTAAAATCTCCGAAATAAATTTAACATTTAGAGAAACAAACGATAATGAATTCATATTATTTATTATTCATTTCGATTTCTATTGTCAGTAACAAAATGCATTATTCTTGAAATAAATAGGTAAATAAACATTCGTTTTCACAGTTCGTTAATTCATGACACGCTATATTCATTTAGAGACTGAGGAATATTCAGTTGTTAAATTTCTCTAATAAGTTTTCCTTATCATTATTCTTGAATAAAGCGTTTTGGAACCTAAATCATGGCAACAAGTAATTAAAGTTGCCAAACTAAATTCTGAAACTAAAAGAATCTCTCAGATTTCAAATATGACATAGAATTTTGGATTCATTAAGTTTTGATAAATTGACTAAAGAGTAAGATTTATTCATTAACTTAAATCATTACTCAAATAATTACTCTCTAACTTTATATAAGCTTTAATGTAAAGGTGACTGTAAATTAATTTTAACGGCGTACAATTAAGATGAATTAAGTTAATAAATTCCAGAAAAACACAGAATAAGAAATTTTAATGTTGCCAAAAACAAAACAACAACGATTATGAAATGTTAAAATATATTTCCGAAAATTGCCACAAATGAATTCTGTCTTTTATGGACTGAACTATTTACTTTGATGAAGACAATTCATAAGACGTTAAACTTTGATGCGAATGAGATATAACTACATAATGTCATATTCTTTGTCTTGCTCTAAGATTCTCAAAGCATATGGCGCTTTTTGAGTGAAAATAAATCCTTTATTTTACATACCTCAATAATTAATTACCAGAATCTGTTACGTGATTACGTGTTCGTCAAACGATAATAAAATGGAGGAACTTTCGTTATAATTCTGATGTTTTCGATACTGTTTTAGTAATAATTTTTCTCCGAAAAATAGGTTTATTATACTATTGTTCAAAAATAGGATTAAAATGGTAATCATGTTATAGAAACTGTAATTATGGGCAATGGTTATTATTCTAGGCAGTACAGCTTATTTGCCTTGTTTACGAAACTCTATTAAAATCAAGAAACAAGAGAAATTTTGGGATCTCACAATTGCACTAAAAGATGTATATTACATAATGATTATTCGCAATTTTTTCATTCAATTCGAATTTCAGTTTTTGAATTTCTTTCAAGCAAAATAAATAAAAAGAACAAAGGAAGTTTTAATTAATCCTTTTATTCGAAGCTTTGGTGTTCGAGGGGTCATGTGGTTTGGTGATAAAGTTTCAACTTTGGAATTAAAGGCGTTATATTTGGCGTACCTCAGTTACAGACTAGCGTTACATTTGGCGTGCCTCAGTTACAGATTAGCTTTACATTTGGCGCTCCTTAGCTAAAGACAAGTGTCACATTTGGTGCACCTAAGCTACAGACAAACGTTTGTACATGCACGGATTTCGAATTTTCATTGCGAAGGAAATCTAGGAACAGAACGAATTCATTTATTCGTGATATTCCTATAAGTGGAATAAAAGTCTGATAATAGTTATACATTCAAAGTTTGTTTGTTTGTTTGTTTGAATGAGGGGGATTTAGGGATTTTTAGCTACAAAGGCTGTCATCCCAGCGTTCAACAATATCTTCAATCAATAAATATCAAAAAATTTCAAGTGTTGAAGGAAAATATGGAGAGAGAGTTTATCTGCAAATGCTTTGCTCGTGAGTTGTTTGAAATTACAGCTTGAAAGAGAGTTGAGGCCCAACTTCGACCACAGGCAACGTCTTACGCTTGAGTATTTTCGGCAGTGCAGTAAGATATGATCCAAATTATTCAAAGAGTGGCATGTTTCGCAATTTGGTTCATTCGACAGGTTAAAACGATGTAGAAGGCCAGGTGTAATGAGTGTTTTGGTAGATATTCTAGCGCAAATGATGTCTTCTCTTCTATTTCTTGTCCATTTAGCAATATTTTTTATGTCTGGAATTTCACCAAGAATTTCATAATATTTGCTCTGTCTATAGCTGTCTGTTGTTTTTCTTTTTGAGATTTGTTTGATGCGTGAGATGATGTCTTCCGATGCGATCCATTCAATGCATGGGCTGATTTCTGTAACTGATTTTGCGATCAAGTCCGCTTTTTCATTCCATAAAATTGTCGAATGCCCTGGGATCCAAAGAAAAGTAATATGTTGGTTAATCTGAGATTTTTCCACAATTTTGGCCACAATTTTATGAATAATGGATGGGGATTTATATGAAAATTTTTGAAGTGCTGTAAGAACTGAAAGACTATCTGTAAGAAGAAGTAAATGTTTCTCAGGAACGGAAAGATAGTCCAGAGCCTGGTAAATTGCAAGAGCTTCAGCTGTAAAAATTGAATTGATGTTGTGGGTTCGAAAAGCAAATTGAGACAGATCCGAAATGCCGGCGATTGAAGTTAAGTTTTGCGATTTCGATGCATCAGTTGCGATAATGAAACATTGTTTGAAGTCCTTTTGAAGCGTTTCTTGAAAACTGCCATTAATAGCTGAGTGTGGGAGAGATTTGTTTTGAAAAGGGTATTTTGAAATAATAATACTGCAATTTTCTCTTGGAAGTTGCAAAAAATGTTGATCAGAAATAATGCGATTCCAATTAATGTTTAGATCAGAAAAAATTTTATCCAGAAAAATTTTGTCCTGTTCAATAAGAGCAAGATTGAAATGTTCTAAATCTAATTTGTAGATGGCGGAGAAGGAACTGATAGAAATCTGCTTAATGAGAAATTGTAAGGATAAACGTTTGATTTTTTCACTGAGAATTTCCTGATTGGAGATGTAAAGGAGAGCTTTATTTGGTGTCCACTGTGGAACACCAAGTGCAATGCGAAGTGCTTTGGTCTGAATAATATTACATGCTTTCATGTGAGTTTCTGGAAATTTGTTGATAATGGGACTGGCGTAAAAAAATAAGCTGCAAATGCTATTGTCTGTGATTGTGATTAAATCTTTTGTTCTTGGGCCATAATGTTTATATGCAAAACCCTTTAATGCGTTGATTTTTTTTAAAGCTTTATTTTTAATTTTATTTAAGATCGATCCGTTTTGATTTCTTTTTGAAAAAGGAATTCCGAGGAATGTAATTGAGTTTTTCCATTGGATGTTCGTTCCTGCTAGTGAGATATTTGGGTGGGTAAAATTAATTTTGTTTGAAAGATCGGCTATGTAACTTTTCTCTGCATTAACTGAAAGCTTCCAATACGTACACCATTGATGTACGTTTTCCATTGTTTTTTGTAATTTCTTAGCAATAAGTTCAATAGACTGATGCGAGCAAAATATAAATATGTCGTCCGCAAAGATCAAACAATCAACTTCATTTTCAAGAGTTTCAAAAAAATCCGATATAAAAATTGCCCATAAGATTGGCGAGAGGACACTACCTTGTGCTAATCCTTTGTTTGTAATTCTTATGTCGGAGAGTGTTTGTCTCCATCGCACTTGAAACGAACGGTGACTAAGGAATTGATGCAACCAAGCGCATATCTTCCCGCAGATGCCCAATTCCAAGCATTTATATATCAATCCGTCAATATAAACCGAATCATAAGCTTTTGCGATGTCGAGACTAATACCAATGAAATGTTTTTTTTCCCTCTTTGCTTTTGAAATGCTGTAATATAATGAGTAAGTGGCTGCCCTATTGTCCTTGTATGGTAAAAAACCAAATTGTTTTGGATGAAGTTTTTTGTTCTTTGTAAGAAAATCAGTAATTCTTTTACATAAGATACGTTCAAAGATTTTGGAAAAAACAGATGTTAGAGCTATTGGCCTATATGATGTTATCTGAAGCTTGTCTTTATTTGGTTTTGGAATGGGAATAATAAGTGCATGTTTCCATGTTTTGGGAACATATGCTGTGTTAAAAATCTGTTGAAATAATTGAAGGATGTAATAATTTGCATTTTTGTTAAGTTTTTTGAAAAAGGATGCGGGAATATTGTCTGGACCTGGGGTTGTTGTTTTTGATTTTTTAATTGCGAATTGTAATTCTTCCATTTGAAGTGCTCCGTTTAATTCGCTTTCCTGATTGTCCGTAAACTGGATTGGTAATGGCTCGTGAGTACTGGAATTGTTGGCATAAAATTCTGCGAACAGATTACTTTGCACGAATGGGTTTGTGATAAAAGAATTGTTAACAGAAATGGTGTTGAAGGAGTTATTATCTTCATATTGCTGATTCAGTTTTCTTAAGATAGAATAAAATAAACGAGGATTTCTTGCACTATTACATAAATTATCCCAAAATTTTTGTTTTGCTTGTTTACTATAAAATTTGAATCTGCTTGCGAATTTTTTGTGAAGAATCCAAAATTTAGTTGATATGCATTTTAATGCTTTCTTCCGATATATGATTTTAAGGTTGTAAAGTTTGTGACAGGTTTTATCCCACCAGGGTGGGTATTGTTTGTTATTCAAAGGTATTTTTCTAGTATTATTGGATATGATTTCTGAAATGTTTGATGAAACTGAGTCTAGGTTAAGATTTGTATCTTCAAAAATTTTTTCCGATTGAAAAAGAATAGATTGCCATTTAATTTCTGTGAGGAACCTTTGTTTGTTGTGTAAAACTTTGCAGGTGGAAATTATGGGGAAATGGTCGCTATCAAAAGATGATTCAGCAACAAAACAATCTGAGCTACAGAAGAGTGATTTGGAACAAAGGGTAAGATCCAGAAGTGATTGGTTACCTGCAGGAGTAATGTGCGTCGGGTTCGAAGTATTTAAAATGACAAAATTTGAATCCGTTAACCAATCGACAAAATTGTTGCTGAGTCTGGAAGAAGTGGTTGAGCCCCAAAAAGGGTGATGTAAATTAAAGTCACCAAAGATGAACGTTGGTTCAGAAAGTGAGTTAAAAAAGTTTCCGAAAATTTCAATGTCAAAACCTGTAGAAGCGTAAATGTTTACTATACAAAAGTTTAGAGAAGCTGTAATGATTTTAACGGTGAGTATTTCCACGTCCGAATTTTGAGGTACATCGTAAGGGATTATGTATGCCGACAAATGATCGGGGATTCCAATTAAAAGGCCCCCTCCCAGTCTGCCTTCCCTGTGAGATCTAAAAAACCTTTTTTTATAGAAACTAAAATCTTCTTCAGCATAAAGAAAAGTTTCTTGAAAAATCCAGAAATCTGAAATTGAGAAGGGAGGAATACCAAGCCAGATTTTTTTATTCCTAATACTACGGCAATTCCACTGAACAAAACGCATCCTAATAAATTAAACCAACAGAAAAGGAAAAAGCAATCTGCAAACTCTGCAAGAGGTCAACCAAACACCGGGGTGACGTACACACACACACACAAAAAAAAAAACCAAAAAAAAAACCCCAAGCATTTGGGAAAGATAAAATTGAAGCAGCGCTTTGTAAAGAAGAGAAACAAATAACAAGCAGTAAAGTGGGAGAGGAAACATAAAACAGCAAAAAGGAAACAAAGCGCAAAAAAAAAAGATTATTAATCCGAAGTCCCAGCAGGGCCACCAGCGTCCCATTGCATGGGTTGACTAGTAGAACTAGCGAAGTTTTTCGAAGCATTAAGTAAAGCTTTTTTCTTCCTGGATGGAGATTTAATTTTTTCACCTTTGTCAATCACATGAATTAACTGTTGCACCATAGACTCGACCGTCTTTTGAAATATTTCCAATAGAGCATTGAAATGTTGCTCCATCTTTTTGTTGATGTTTTGGATGATGGATTCCATTTTGTCGTTGAAATGTTGTTCCATCTTTTTGTTGATGTTTTGGATGATGGATTCCATTTTGTCGTTTAAAGATTTTTCAAAGTCAATGGGTTCCGTGTTCGATCTAGTAACAGTCGCATAAGTTGTATTAGAAGATGCATTAAATATGCGTCGTGCTTCCCCCGTAGTGAGGTGGTTACGACATTTTAGATCCAAAATTTGTTGTTCTTTGACGTACAAGGGACATGCTTTAGATGTTGCTGCATGAGAACCTTGACAATTAATGCATTTAACTGGGTTTTGACAATTTCCAACGTGTTCTGTTCCACATAATTGGCAAACTTGGTCTTTCGAACATATCCTAGATGGGTGTAGGAAACTGTAACATTTTGAACACTGTCTAGGCCGATCAATAAAAGGTCGAATTTTCTGGACTGTAAGCCAAAGTTTAACTGAATCTGGAAGAGAAGTACCCAGAATTGTTACGAGAATTGGAGAAGTTTGTTGTGTCGAATTTTGTTTGACAAAACGTCTCATCTCTCTGATTTCAATATCGTTAAACTGTCGCAGTTCATCTGCAACTTCTTTGAGTGGAACACATGTGGGCATATCAATAAGCAGAAATCTAGAAGTAACTCCTTCCCAAATAACGTTTGAAGTAACCTTAGTATCGTTAATCTGCTCTAAGCTAAGAAGTTGTTTTGCGCATCCCGGATCCTTTGTAGTAAAAATTAGTTTCCCTTGCCGGGTAAATCTCATGTTCATGATATTTGAGTGTCTGTCGATATTTTGCTTTATGAAAGTTTGCATCAGAATGGGGTTTGTGCGCGGTATTTGAGAAGAAGCATTCGCATTAGAAAAAATAACGTTTATTTCCTCGTAATGTTTCTGACCTAAATTTAGCACAAGGTCCTTGGCAGGTTTTTCATTCAAAAAATAAATGTCAGTAATTTGAGGCATCGTGTTGAAGGCGAGAGTTTCAGAATTCAATTGAAAGGACTCATCACTAAAGTCTTGCACTGATACAAATGTGCGACTCAGCTTGCAATGAAGAAAAAATTCACAAAATATAAAGGAACAATCTTACCTCGTACAAAATGAATTTAGCAGAGTAGAAATATGAGGAGAAACAAATAAAAAACTTGTCTAAGCTTGAGAGTAAGATGCAAAAACAAAATCCACCGTAAAGTATTTTTAAACGCAACTTCGCTTTTTTATAAACAAAAGACCGTTCAAAATTCTCCTATCATCTATAACTTTCACATTTAAAGTTTTCACAATAGCAACATTTTCCTACATGTTTCTATTTAAGATCAAAATTTATAGCATGAATTAATTTTAAGATTGATCTTTAAAAATGGTCAATATCTTAGATGATCTAGAATATTAAACTATTATTAATAATGCGCGCTCATGTGAAATTGAGATTTTAGTTCTCGAGACTTATTTGCCATAGTTGAACTATGTATCTTCTCTAGCAGATGTTTTTTTTTATATCATATGATTCAAAGTGGCGAAGTACCGTCGAATACAGCAAAAACAATAGAACAAGTGACTCTGTGTCATTGATTCATCTGAAAAGACTCAGCTTATTCAACTTTTATTACAAGAAGGTAATAGAACGATAATATTAGGAACTGGTATATGCCATAAAAAGCAGTTTTGGAATAGTACAATAATCATTGATATACTAGCGCAGCTGAGCATGCCACGACAATCATAATTGTTAGTGTAAAAATCTTTTCACCACCGAAAGACAATTTCTAGAGATACCCCCAATCCCGTACATATTCGACTACTAATATCAGTTCCACTAAATCCTGTCTGCGTTCAAAAGTGTGATTACAGCGCGTTAAGTCTGATTAGATGAATCTACGGCACGACGTTATCGCATCTGCTTTAATTAATCTACACAATCGTAAATTGCTCTAATCAGTTGATTCCTAATTTAAAATACAAATTTCCGTAAATTTCTTTTAAATTATGTTAAAAAGATGAAGATTAAGATAAAAGAGGAGCAAAATTACTGTAATAGAAAAATTATTGAAAAATTAGTAGAAAATCATTATAAAAGGTGTTAGGAAATTTTGTCTCCCGTACTTTATTGAAAAATGATGCAATGCATTTTGAACCTGCTATAGTGCGTCATTAGTATGAGTAAATCACTTCACTTCACATTAAACATTTAACTATTTAATTGGTATCGTATCTGACATTTATTTAACCTGGCAGCTGTAGCTAATATACAAATTTAAGAATTAATAGATGATATAAATACGTGTCATTATGTTTGTAACATGGTTCGGTTCTGTACTGGTCTCAGGTTCTGTAATGACCGTTTATGTATTTATAAGTGTCCATATCTGTAAATAGTTCATCATGTGTTCAATTTTATTTCCTCTTAATAAATTGTGTTTAAATTAAACCTTTCCTTTTGTCGGACCCAATCTTTGGCGACTTTTTATTTGTCATCATTTCCACTGCAATACTCTAATATCAAATGGCTGAATTCACAGCCGTTTTATAAGATATCATTGTATCAAAAGGTGTAAAATGAAAGGATTATAAAATTAGGTAAAAAAATTAAGGATAAATTATATTAAAAGACTTTTTATAGATTACGTTAAAAACGTTTTATAGATTACTTTAAAAGACTTTTTATAAATTACATATAAAGATTTCTATTTATTATATTAAAAGATATTTTCATAGATTGTGTGTTAAAAGATTTTTAAAATAGTAACATATAAAAAAATATAATTAATTTAAAATTCTTTGCATGACATATAAAATAAATCAAAGTAACAAAAAATCAAAAATGACAATATTTTGATTTCAAAATCTGGCAAATAGGAAGTACGGTTGAAAATTGCTTAGAAGTTTGGGAATGCACATTAACTTGTCATAAAATTAAAGAAAAGAACAAAGTCGAATGCTTTCGGTTTAATCAAGGAAATGAAAAGCAATTCTCTTATAAATGAGATGCTAGGCGTTATAGGCTAAAATTAGTTTTTTTCAGATATACAGAACCAATTAATAAGGAATAAGTATGGCCAAATGTGACTCTTTCGCCAATAACTACGAACGATATACTAAAAATTTGATTTGGTTTGTGTGTTTTATTGGCGCAAGAGCCATATTTGGCCATACTGCGCCAATCCTATGGTAACGATATACTAAGGAAATCTCAAAGTTACTGCCCATATCAACATCATTACAAGCAATATAACTTTCATGCTGCTGAGAGTTTTATACTTTTAAATTGTATATCTAATTCTTCCGATTCATTAAAATGATGCGCACCTTGACAGCACCGGAGCCTAGATTGAGCAAGAGAAACACGTGTCCATCCAGGAGCTCGAATGCGAAGAAGTCCCCTTGAGCAGTGGCACCGGTGTTGTACATGAGAACTCCGTTGGCTTCGTTGGTGCGGAGCTTGAAGGCGATGCTTCCGCTTCTGGCAGCATCCCAGCTCGGCAGGGCCTGCGAAGTAAATAAGTCACACAAACTGTTAAAGATTTGTACATCTTAACAACCAAATACAGAAATTGATCTCAGTGAAATCGTTTATGACAATGACATGACTCGTGCAGACATCGTGATTATGATTATAAACTCAATGCAGCATATATCACGATCTTTGATTAGAAACACCAATATTTAAATTTATAATCATGAAAATATAAAATTAAAGGAGAAAGAAATGATGGCGAATGACTCTCTTTGAACAGAATTTAATACGGATGGCATGCTATTATATGTATGGCAGCCTCCAAGCTGGGCAGAGACTCCGAAATAAATATGTTACACAAATTATAAAAGACTCGCAAATCTTAATAATTTAGCACTGAAGTTGATCTCTGTGAAAGCAAATATGACAAGACTCAATACAACATGATGATTATGGTTAAAAAACTCATGACAACATAAGCCATGGCACATGATTACAAACACCATTCATTATTTATATTTATAATCAAGAAAATATAAAATTACAGAAGAGTGAAAACGATGGTGCATGACTATCTTTAAACAGAATGTTATACGGAAGTCATGGTATTATGTGTAGTATAAATTGAAAGAAATGAGAAATTCAGAAATAATTGGTCACAACATAATTTTCAAATTAGTTCCGTATTAGTCGCATTTATATTATGCAGTCAAAGGTTTTCGACGGACGCAAAAAAATCTATTAATAAAATATTCATATTTTCTCCCTGTTTAACTGAGAAGTTTTTTCTGTGGATACTTTCAAGAATGAACTGATCTCAAATTAATTCTTTCCCATCGATGTCAATTACTCCAGCATGGTAAAATTTCAATCAAATCTAATTAATTTATGCAAATTTTATTGTTATCTGATTTTATAATATTTTTTTGTTTTAGCCGCGAAAAGAAAGGAGAGCGAATTCGTTTTCTGCTGAACTGTAACAAAGTCCCGATCTTCTTAAAATTCTTCTACTAACTTATTTGTGGATATAACAAGATTATTTATGGATACTAACAAGGTTATGATATATTAGAAATATTCACGTGATATATCATAACCATGTTTTAGAACTAAGACGGGAAGGAAATTCTAATGCATAAGAGGAATTGTACTCACGAATTCATGAATTGCAATTTGGAATTGCACTCTCGAATTCATAAATTGAAAACAGAACATTCTAGCTACTTATAAAAATACTAATATCAATTTTCTTTCAAAATTCAAAGGCTTACAGTTAGCATTTGAAAATTAAAGTCACTTTAATATTCCAAAGATGTGCTATTCTTTGCAGATATTTTTTTTCGCATCTTTCAAATTAAAGTACGACATATAACCGAAAAAAAATTATAAAAAAAACATATTTACTGTACTATGCATTACTTTCACGAATATTTCTAGAAATTTATGCATATTTTTTATTTGAACATTTATAATTTTTTTAGGAAATAAATATATAATTTATTAAAATGATTGTGCAGTTCATTTATTAAATTTATTTTTTATTTTAATTTAAAGTTTATACAGAAAATTAAAAAAAAAGAAGTTAAATTCTTATAGATATGTAGTTTATAATAGATAAAAACGTGCATGGATTTCAAATTGAGAAACAGACATTGATTTATTGTTTGGGTCAACAATAAATATTTATAGTTATGAATTAAATCAATTTTTTAAACTTCATCTAGAAATTCAATGGAATTGGAAATAGATTTAGAATTTTTTAAACTTATTCAAATGAAATATATATTAATAATGTTCAGAAAAAACAAACTGGAATGCTATTCCAAAACGTTCTCGCATACTCTAATGTAAGTCTTATCCCCCCCCTCTATTTTTGGGAGGATAAGACTTGGGTAAAGTTTGAATCGTGGGTAAAGTCGTGACGCTACGAGTGTTCATATTTTTATATTCGCATAGGAGAGTTGTAAGCTTCGTAGCATAGTAAAGAAAACAGAAACATGTAAGCGCATGCCCCTGGCAAATACTAAATACAAGATTGCGATGTTTGGAGTGAATCAAGCTTGCAATCTTTGGCGATTTATCGGTGACATGGCGACATGCGGTTAAACGTATAGCAAAAAATCGATTATATATTTTGGAAGCCTCTGTTAAACTGACTGAAACCAATGTCAGACATCGAATTACAAGTGTAGTCATAAGATAATATGGCATATTTCATTTCTTTAGGCCACTGCGTTTTTAAGTTATTCTGTTTGCATCTATGAGAAAATACTGAACGACAGACGGTTAATTCTTCCGGAGATTTGGTTCGAAATTTCATAGGAATCGATATGACGGATGCTTAATCTGTATGCAAATTTTTATCTATCTTACGTTTTATGCTTAATAGTTATCGTGTTCATTTACAATTGAACATCTAGCCAAACGTCCTCTAAATGGAATACGTTCAAAATTTGACAAAATTTGTTTGGTACAAGATAATAAAATTTGGTACAAGATAATATACCAAATTTCATCTACCAAGCGCAAAGTGCTTTTGAGGTTTCATGCTCACAAATAGATAGACATAATTCCAAAAATGTGTTATTGGGATTCGAGGAAGTCTGAAACGTAGAGATTTTTTAAAATCTCGAGTTCGAATTGTTCGGTGATTACGATCTTTGTACACTTCATATACTATATATGTAATGACATTTTAAACTCTTAATTTAGACCATAGTAAAATATTCTCTTATTTCGTGATCCAATTCCACTTTCGGTTTAATTAATTCCTTTGTAAAATATAATGCGCCATCAGAACTACGTTTCAAATGAAAGTGATACTTCGGTACCCTTGAAAAGGTGTCAAAGGTCACCATGTGTATTGAATTGGCGCATGGCCAGAAATCCTGTGTTATATAAGACTAGTGATCATTTGTTCGTCCCTTTTTTCTTACTTCTGCTTTTTGTGCCGCGCTGCGTCTTGTAAATATATTGCTTTCCCGAGATGGATATTGAGAGAATAAAACGAAATTAAAAATACAAAGTCTCGTCTGTGTCTTCGAACCTGCACGCTACTTAAACCAAAATATGTTACATCTTATTTAGCCGACAAAATTTGAAATCCATTATATATATATATATATATATATATATATATATATATATATATATATATATATATATATATATATGACGGAGTAAAAATGAATCATATTTTGATATCATATACTCCCCTTTAATTCGAATAGTTTAGTAACTAAGCTGTGATTAATAATCTTTCATTTCAGAATTTTATTTTTACAGTTTAGTAAAAATAAAACAACAAAGAAATTTTTAAAAAAATTATTGTGTTCTACGTTGCTACAAGCTTATCGTGAAGTGCGAAGGGGAAAAAATGGCACTAAATCTTCCGCCTGACATAAAACAAAAAGACTCATGAAAAAGAAATTTTTGTTCTAGGTTTTGAAAAGCTCCGCTGGGAACAATGCACGAACACCGAAAAAGACAAAAAACACAAAGGAACGGGTTAGCAATAAAAGTGAGACCTGAATCAAACAATTCTGGTTTGCAACTTATAACTTAGCATTCGGTTAAGTTTTAAGAAACACAGAAAATGAAACTGGTACAATATTGATACTCTTCTTCCTTTCCCTTAAAAAGTGCGCAGCCCACGAGCAAATATCAAAACATCTCGCCTTTTCTTTAGAGCTGTTTCTGGATGGATGGAGGAAGGAGAGAGTCATCTCGTCGATTGTTTATGAAACGAAGAAAAACAGAGAACCCAACAAAAACGTGAAGTTCTTTCCAGGAATGAAAATACAACCTATTTCAGATATTGAGGATAAAGAGAATTTCTGTTTCTTGCTTTGTTGCGGAGGTTTTATTTTTGTCTTCCGCCTTTTCCTGCTCACAGCCTACAATCGCAAGAAAAGAAACAATCAGGATGTTGTTTTTTTGAAAAAAGCAAAGCCAAATAAAAGATAAAAGTTTTTGCAACTGACGAAAAATCAATGTCACGCACTCGAAGTTTAATGAAAGGACTTTTGAGCCCAGGTACAGAGGCGGCTTCTATTAAATCTATATTTCGTTTTGCGGTCGGATATTGTTTTGTCGGCAGTGAAATTTTGATTCAGTTTTTATTTCCGTGTGATTATAGGAAATAAAGGTATCGAGAAATAGAACTGAAAGTAAAAGAAAAAAGATAAATGACAAGCGCCGTATCTTAAAACATTATTAAAAAAATTACAATAACGTAAGCGACCAAATTAATTTCTATAATAAAATAATGATAAAATTTTCTATTACTAAATTAAAAATTTGGCATTTTTATAAGTAAAATTTTTTTCAACCATAATTAGTAGAGATTCTGTTTAGTCAAAAAAATTTAAAATTTACAAAAATATTTAAAGAAATTTCTTGTTTTGAAATTTTTTGTAACTCTCGATTATCAGCGGAATTGGATGTCACGACATTCACAGATGATCTAATTCCGCTGTAAATGACTAAAAAAGGACGCAAACGTTTACATGCATATAACGCGATAACTGAAAAACGCCACAACTTAGATAAATGAAATTTGGTGTATGATTTTGCTACTAAAATTACGATTTTTTAAAATCAAATTTTGATTTCAATCGTTTGACAAAAAGGAATGTCTGTTTTTCTCACTACGGAGCACAAACTATTTATGCGTCGGACTCTGAAAATAAAAAAAGGAGTACTCTTGGTGTTTACAGCCTTGTTCAAGGTTCACAGTTTTTAAGTGAGGCAGGAGTCATATCCCTATTTTTAATGAGTTTTTGAGACATTTTCGAGGAAACCATTTTCGCCGCTGTTTGTTCGTGATCGAACTTTTTTAATATTTTGAGATTAACGCGATAAACGATAATCTGACTACAAATTCTTGGGAGTGTATAGCATTAATAACTTAAGATGAACAAACTAAAATATTTTTTGCTACATATGAAGACGACTCAGTGAGACAAAAACTAAATTTACATGAAACAGTAAATCAATTAATTTTTACATATCTTACCGACCATCTGAATTTATTTGGTAATCTAGAAATTTTCGGATATTCTACAGGATTTAGATTTAAGATTGTGTATGAAAGAGGGGTCACTAATATTATAAATTTGGAAAACCTTAGCCATTTCTTACTATTCAGAAAAATGATATTTATTAACGTTTGAAAAAGTATCAAGTTATGGCCGTTTAAATTCAGTACAGAGCGATTTTTCATTGTCAAAGAACCAATCCCATATGACTTCCAATTTTCGAGAAATTTGTGCTTGAAAATCTGTTGTATCGCGTAGAGGTCACTCGAAAAGAACCTTAAGAGAGCCTCATAATTAAAATCTTAAATAATACGAGGATTTTATAATGAAGATTTGAAGGAATTGAAGTATCAAGTACCAATGACAGAAAACATAAAGTTGGTTTTTCGTCTTTATTCTGCTGCTCATTAGTAAATATAATGTATACGAGTTTAACATTCCAGAGCAAGCAATATGAAGGACGGTTATTTCCAGCAATTGACCGTGTAACCTTTATGCCTCATTCGCCTACCACTGTTTTGCAAGTTTAAAAAGAAAGTTTTGAAAGTTTGTTGTGGAGTTTCTTTACGACCGGAGTTTGACTATACCATTTTTAACTGAAATTTTCTTGAAAACTATATGCCGTATAAAGGTGGTTCTTTATGTCCTTTTCATCCTCCGAGACGAAGGCCATGCATTATTCAGAAATTATGTGGTCATTATGGGGCATACAATATTTTCATATATGTTAATGTAATATAAGCCATGTAACAAGAAACTTTGTTTTTCAAGTTTGTAACAATATGATTTTGAAGTATGTTTTAGAGTATCTTTGTGATCAAAGTTTGACTCCATCGTTTCCGAATGAAATTTTCTCAAAAACTAGACGCTTCTCTTGGCACTTTCAATCCTCCGACATGATAGGAATGCATTATTATGCGGTCATTACAGGGCATATTGGATATTTTCAGGTACGCAAATCCAGTAAAACTCAACAAGAAACTTTGTTTTTTAAGCTTGATATAACAAATTTTTGAAGATTGCTTTGGAGTTTCTTTGTGACCGCAAATTGTCTGCACCATTTTTGAAGGAATCTTTCTACAAAGTCATTGAAAGACGATGCTTAGGCACTTTCCATGCTCTAAGATGATGGAAATGTATTATGCTGAAATGAGGCGATCATTACGGGGCATACTGAATACATTCATGTATGTAAATCTAATAAAAATTATGCAACGAGAAACTCTAGCAACAGCTTAAATATTAACATCGTGAGAAGTAATGTTTCTTTGCTACATACGTAATTCTGCCAGATGAAGAACGATGCTAAAATGAATGAAATCACGGCAATGGATACTCACCAGGAAAGATTCTTTGTTCGTAAAAGTAATGGGATCTGCGGCCTCGACTTCTTGGCACAAGTACTGGACACTTCCTTGCTGTTGAATCAATTTGTTACCAGTTCTCCCCAACTCGATGACCTCCAGGCGCAAGCTATCGGCTACAAATTCTACCTGTACATAAAAAACGGAAATAAGTTAATTATATATTTATTCCAGTTGTAAATTTATGAAAAGTATGGTTGGAATTTAATACCATTAAGTAGTTTGCTTAGGTATTTGTACCCATTCATTTGTATTCATGCATTTTTATTGTATTGTACCATGAAATCATACTCTTCTTTCTGTGAAATGTCAACGAGATATGACAAAAATTTGATTAAATCTCATTTCAAAAATATTTCTTCTCTTTTGAATTATAAAATTCATCTACTTTTTAAAATCTCTTTTATTTGATTTTCACATGTATGTAATTATGTCAGTAAAGATGAAATTTTATAGATAATTTTTCACTCCTTCTTTGATGTACCGGAGAGAATGTACTCTTTTTTAATTACAATATTTTAATACTTTCAGAGCTTAACTGAAACTTCAGCTCTAAAAGTATTAAATGAAATGATCAAACTGAAATAAAATTTCAGCTTGACTTTAATATTCATCTCAATTGGTGAATCTGAGAATTTTTTAAAATTTTTAATTATTTTTTAATCATAAATATCATAAAAGACTAAAAGGCAGAAAGTAATAAAAATAAAAAAAAAGTTTTAAAAATACACTTTTTTTATATAAAAAGAAAAGAAACAAAAAGTTGTTTAAAAATCTTGTGTGTGAGATTAAGTTCAGTTACATTTATATGCTATTTTGAAATACACCTTGATCAGATAACGAAGACGATATCTGAGACGGCGCTCGTTCTTCTAATTTTCGAGTAACACTAGCGAAAGAATATTTCACCCAATGGATTTAACATGTACTAAGTTCGTTTATACGGCGGTCCCTCGATGAGATCAGGTTTCAAATGCGAGACCATTTGGTCCAAAATTGAGACCGTACCGTTAGGGCTCATCTGTCATGTATATTAAACAAGAATGGCAAATAGAAGAAATAAACTCAAATGAACAATAATGGTGCAATGGTTAACAGAAGAAACAAATATTGCATTGATTCATTAAAATTTAAAAATATGAGTGATTAAAATTCCAACTCTCTTAACATATTTATCAACAACCCGTGATTTAAGCTTTTATTTCGAACTCAAAATACATGATTCACAATAAAAAAATTTCTATTAAAAATAAGAGAATTATAAATGATGTTTAATGAAAAATTAAAAAATTATAAATGAAAGTTTTACCAAATTTTAAAGTGCGAAAAATGTTGCAATACTCGCAAAAATATTCGTACACATTTAATAAATAGAGGGTTATAAAAGTACAAACTTATCAAAATACTAAAAACAGAAAGTTTTTATTTCTGCTTTTTAGTCTTTAATTTGTATTTCGCTATCATAAATATTAAGCAAAAAAAAAAAAAAAAAAATTCAAATTCTCTGTAAGACGAGACCATTTATATGGAAACAAAATTACATAAATCGATAAAATTATAATTAAATTTCAGAAATATTAAAATAGTATACCATCTTTGTGAAGAAATAAGTAAACACAATATCACATCTCTGCAATAAAAGAAATTGAAAGAAAATAAAATCATCTATGAAATTTCATCTGAGCTAATACAATGAAAGCCAAACAAAAGTTGACAAAATAAATAAATAAAATAAACTGTCCATTTAAAAGTCTAATATTTACATAATTTCATAAGATTAAATAGATAGTACAAGAATTACTTTTTGAGGAATGATTTATTTTATATAAAATAATGTCTGTTAATCGATTTATTAGAAATTCCATGAAATTGATAGTGACTGAAACTTTGTTTACAGGTTAGAAAAACTCGAAATAAAATTGGTCAGATTTTCAAATTCTTAATCCATTAAAAATAATTCTCAAAAAAAAAAAAAGAATATTCAAAGTTTTTGAAAAATTGCTCGCTGATAGTGATATAGTTTATATGAAATATGGCGATTTCTACCGAATGAAAGTAATAAAATATTTATTTCATTCTTCCTACACGTTTTTATTTATAAAATAGTGCATATATTTTCACTTAATACAGCTTTATATAAATCAGTTTTGAAGCTGTTCTACCCTTGGTACATTTCAGAAATGAGGCATATTCATATGCAAAATAAAAGTAAAATACAATCCACGAAACTTCCATTTAAACCTGCCCTATCGTTAAATCGTTTCAGAGCTCTATGTCCTATCTTGCAGATTTTTATTTCCAGCAATATTTTAATATATCATACTATGTATAAAAGTTTGAAAAATGACTATCAGTATTTGAAATATAATACTAAATATCTTACATTTATTTTAGTTGGAAAAAAATCAAAGTTATTTTCATAACTTTGAATTTTACCTTTTATATCTTAACTGTTATATAATTATAAACCAAATTCATTGATAGTAAATTATGAATAAATATATATAACTTAATTCAAAATTTGAAATGCAATATATGATCGTATAATATCTGTAACAGTATGAAATGGTGTATGATGAAACACCATTTCTCACTGTCATAGATAATTCGAATCATTTATCAAATTTTATTTTTATTTCAGTTTTTGTCGGCAAACAAATGTTTTTAACTTTCTCAGGCTCAGATTATTATTTGTCAGAATATTGTATTAAAGTTATGCACTTACTTAAGATTAATTTATTTAAAAAAACATTGAAAATTATCAAAGTTTGTCTATTTTCTATTTATTTCTACGTCCTGTTCAGAAAAAAAATATATTAATATATATATAATCTATATAACTATATATAATATGTAAATCTAAAAGTAATCGGACGGCGGACTCTATTAGGCAATTTTGCGAGTTTCTCACTTAGAACTAGGAAATGTTTTTATATATGTATTATAATATAAATACATCATATATCCTTAAAAATCTTTAATACAAAATATAGCATTTAAAAAAAATACAATATGTATAGTCTTAAAAGTTTCAAAATATTTCTTGCTATTTAATTTTTAATTTTCTATTAACTTAAATTTTCTATTTTCTATATAAATTTATTTCGTATAAAACTAGGTAAGATTCCAATTATTATAGTAAATGTAATTGAAAGGTAATATTTTAGGAACACTTTTTATGACAAGCACTACATTTTCGTAAGAGATTTGCGTTTTTCTGAACTAAAAGTTAATTTTAACTTTCTACAAAAACTCCAAACATAAAATGAATAACCAGTTTTATTTTAAGGTTTAATCGAAATCTTTATTATCAGTTTGATGTAATTTCCCCAAAAATTAAGACTGAACATTTCAAAGATATTTAAATATAATTAGAGCATTCATTTGAGAAAGTCATTTATAAACATTTATTCCTAAAAGCCCTACATTATTCTTTTTATTGAATAATATAGTTTATAATGTTATTTCAGTTAAATCTAAGAACATAATTTGGTTATAAAAGAATGTTTCCCCAATTTCGTCATTTTTTACCTTTTTCAAAATTCACTTAAGCAAAAAAATTACGTCATTTAAACTGCAAACATCTATTGGTAAAGGTTCAAAATCTCAAATGCCCTTCATATTATTATAGGTATTTGAACAACAATAAATATTCCAAATAAGTTGTGCCATCTAATTAGGAGATTAAATAAATTCGTAATTGAAGAGGTGATTGAAGTTTTAAAAAAATTCCGTGATTTATTTCCATTTTGGTTGTCTAGAGAGACCAAAGGGATTATTTCCTTTTTGGTTGTTTCTCTTTCTGGAGTCTAAATCCAATTCGACACTCAATATATTTTTCATTAAAACATCATTTCAATATTTGGAACGTCGTTGTTTTCGATTTATTTCTATCTAAATAATGGACATTTTACATTTAATTGTTATCTGTAACTGTTGAATTGCTTGCTATAAAAAACTACAAATTCAATTTTTTTTTAAATTAAAAATAAAATAAATTCTAATTAAAAAACAAATTAATTTATTTATTATAGTAAAATATTTTGAGAAAAAGGTTTCATTTCATATTCCATTCAAGTAATCATGTTAAACTTATTTTGAAAAAGTGAAACAATAAAGCTTTGGTGCATAATGGTTTCAACAAATATATTTAATTCCCTGAATTATAAAAGACAGTTTGGGGAATTTTAACTGAAATTAAATTCAAAAATCCATCTTATCTGAATGCATAGCTAAAATGTCGTTCTTAAAATAAAGTTAAACTTAAGACAGGATAATCATAAAATTTGCATATTAATTTATGACCCATATTTCCCACTCGATCTCTGAGGGATTACCTTGCTCCGTTCACTTCAGTTTGAAAAGTTTTCTCACTCTTCACTTCCTTATTTTGTGTAAAATGTTTATGGAACACCTCTTTGATAGTAAAGACAACAAACGCAGAGACGTGCGCCGTGTGCAAAGATGACAGATGATTCCCTGGAGATTTAATTCTGACGTTCGTGAAAAATGATCCCCTTAACGAGCGGGGGTGAAAAGAGGGAAAAAAATCGTTTGTTGTTGGGAGAGCCAAAGGTGAAGAAAACAGTTTAATTTCCGACACTCCAGTAACGAATTCGTTTTGAAAGAAAACGCTGCTTAAGCAGAACAAAACAATTTAGAACAACTTTGGAATGCAAATGCACCTTTTGTGTCAAGAAATCGTTTGCGACTTTTCTACTGTTCTTTCAGACTTTAAATTAGAGTGAACGGGAATTGTTTGGAGAATGAATTAAGTCTTACAGAAATTTTTTTTGATAAAGACTGTTTTTAAAATTATGTTTTTATTAGTGAACTAAAACTACAGATATTCTTTTTTTTGTGCACGAAATATGCAAAGAAAAATTAGTGTAAAATTTAAAAAAAAATCAGATTTTGTGGAATCTTCACGATTCAGACTTCCCTGAATCCGAAAAATACATTTACGTCTGTTAATTCAAAAATGCTTTGATCTAGACAAAAGAAATTTGGGATGAGGTCCTTACATCAAATTTGTAGATTGGTATTATATTTTGAACGAAATGTTCAAAACGATTGGTATCAAATACTAATTTTTCTCGAGCTACCTCGAGAAAGATTTCCTCATTCAAAATTTTATACCACTCAATTTTTTGCGCGAAGAAATTTCTCTGTATTTTCGCTCGAAGGCATATAGACAAGGTTATTACAAAACGCAAAGAGTTAGAAAATTAAAATTTGGTATATAATTTTGGCACTTAATTGCAGATACGTATCAAATTTTGAATCAAATCCATAAAGAGTTTGACATTTAGCCCCTTGGTTTATGAATTTACATAACATCAAATTTAGTTGATATATTCTATTTGGGACATTATTATTATTTTAATACCTAAAATAATATAAGAGCGTTTGAGAAATAGTAGCCTTTTTCAAGCAGTTTTTGCATTTCAAATTATTTAATGCATTAACTTAACGGCATATTTAAAAATAAAAATTCAGCAATTCCATGCGCAAGTCAAACTTATTGTATGCGAAAGAGGCTAAGCATGCATATAAAAGCGGTAATTCAAAAACGCTAAGAATGTAGGTAATTTAAATTTGGTATATAAGCTTGTTATTAACATTCTAGTTTTCATTATTTTTTTTTTCAATTTTGACTTCAATCGTTCAGAAAAAAATGTTCAAAATTCAGGTTCAGTTTTCTTTACTATACTATGAACACAAAAGACTTTGTGTACTTTTGACCTCCATAAAATTGACCTCCATAAGGTCCCCAATTTTTATGTAGGGAAGGGGTGGGGAGACGGCTTTCTTAGAGAGTATATGTCAATGTTCAGGAGTACCACTCATATTCAGTTTATTTATTTCTTTTTTGTTAATTCCTATTTAGTCTTACATTTATAATTCAGTACTATAATTATCATCGTGAAATAAGTTTTTTTTGTAAGTTCATTATCATGAAATGCTTCAAACATGGAATCGAAATTTAATTTAACTATTAGATGAATACATAATGAAGTTTTGAAGATATTAATCCTTTGCAATCAGATGTCTCCTCTCAGCCACCATTTAAAATAATGGATCATTTTGATGTTTTTGTTCATTTTTTAATATTTTGATTGTTAAAAGTACCTACAGAGAAATGAAAAAAATGTAGTTAATTTTTGGAAAAAAATTATCTTAAAACAATTACATACATAAGTTTTTTTTTCAGAACATTAAACAAGTCCTTGTATTAAGTGAATAATTATGCAGTGAATTACTTCTTTGTGAGCAAAGGGTTAAAAAATGCACCATCATCGAGAACACACAAATATATAAAAGTTGAAAAAAAAATCTTTTTTATGTTAGGTAGTGAGTGAGAAACGATTACGAAATTCTATTTTTAAAAACATTAAACAAAACAAGTTAAATAAAACCAATAATCAATCAAACATATATTGGTTCTTAACATCAAATTCGTATTCAACAACATGAATCGAATTAAAATTACAACGTTATGTTCCTTTTTAAACAGAAAGCCTTATGAATCGAATCTATGATAATAAGGCTATTCTGCATCCTAACAATGTTATAAATTTAATTTAAGCTATGGTAATTATTTTCTATATTAAATCAAATTGTTCTAACTGGATTCTTTTTCGGAAGCTTTTTTTTTTCATGCACTTTTAGAAAGCCGCATATGCCACACTCGTGAGTGAAGGGATTGAATGCATAATTTACCTTCTTGATGCACCCGACGAAGTTGGAGTGCTGGCGGGCGCCCTGATGTCCGGCCGAGTGGTCAGCACCTCCCACATAGAGCACGCTACTCGAGAGCAGGTTGAAGGTGCCAGCTGTGGAACCCCGCTCCGTGTACACTCCGTCCACAGTGATGGAAAACTGCACGGAAGACAAAAGACGGCACAATTGAAAAAACGCATTACAGTTACGGTAAACTAAGATGTAGTCAGGCTGACCTTCACCCGTCCGTGTTCCGAGAATTTTTTTTAATAAAATATATACACTTTTATTTAACCCTGCAAAGCGTAATTCTTGCTTTTAACAAAAAATCACGCATTTAACTACCCCACGATCACACGCATGAGATTATTTTGACCCCACAATTTCTCGTTTAGTAAAATGGTTTTTGGAAATTTCTCAAAACTGGCAGAGGTCATTTCTTATATCTTGATGAATGGTTTAGAAATAAAGGATTTGACCTGGGAAAACAGAGTGTTTCCTTGTTAAAGGGGAGTTACATGTGCCAGCATTCTGGATATATTTAACGTTATTAATAAAATAAGTAAACAATATACAAAATATTGTTTTTTTTTATGTAAATATATTGAGGAAGGAATTATTTATTTTGTATGTATAGTACATTTTATAGAATAGAAAACTAATAAAAATTAAAAAATATAGGAAAAAACAGTGACAATTTTTTTTAAATTCTTACATTTTTGTTATCACGAATGCAATTTAAAAAACTGATATGCATTAGTAAACACTAGGATATTACAGAAACTTCATTTTTGTTTGTTTGCATAGGTAACAAAATAAGGAGGAAATCGTCTACAACTTGGGAGTAATAATGATCCCCTGTTATGCTTCAAAAATAGGTGTATGTGCTGAAAGTTCAAAAGTTAATTTTAAAAAAATATAGAAAAATTAATAAAATAATTAAGGATTTAATTTTTTATTCGGATCTCATTTCATTCATTATTGACGAAAAACGCTAATTTGTGCCTAATGAAAATTCTGTGCGAATCAAGATCACAAGCCTGAAGCACTATGTGGCTATAAATAAGTTAAAAACTTATTGTTGAGTTATAATTTTGTTATAAGATTTCTCTAATCAAAAATAGTATAAGTAAAATAATTGAGAAATTTCAAGAATTATAAACTATACAAATGTATAAAAATATTCAGAGAAGGGTTAAAATATTATTCAAATACTTTAAAATGGGAACTGATTTACCATTACTAAGAATAAGAATACGGAACCTATATCCCCTTCTTAAACAAAGGAGACTAGTAAAAATTCCTAGCATTTGAGAAGATCTCTTGTATTCTACATCCAGTTGATTGTCCATTGTTCTATAATATTTGTTAATTGCAAAAAATAGCGCATAATATTTTTCGGCAAACGTAGTGGATATATAACCATCTGCACACGCAGTATTAACATGAGTATAGTAATATAGTAAGAGTAACATGAGTATAGTAATATTAGTGATTTTATAGCAAAAGGTTTATTGAACACTGATTATTTTACAGTAATAAAAAAAAGCCAAAAAGAAATATACTATTTACACTGAATCTTGTTCAACAGTACAATGACCGAATATTTCTGTATCTAAAAAAGATCAAAAAGATTAAAAGATTATATTGAATTTTGATGATATTTTTGTTTTTGAAACTTTTTTTTCTCTTACCAGAAGGCCAAATCCTTCTACAAAGATTAACTTCTTGGAATTCACCATTCTAAAGAGTTCGTTCTTACTGACAAGGATTTCTATCGGCTGCTGGAAATACCTGTTTTTAATTGGAAAATGAAAATTTTTTTGACATTTTTGGCCCAAATCAAATACAATTACCAAACTGTTAACTTGAGAGCATTTGTTGATTCGTAATATTCAAATCAATGCTTTCTTTCCAAAAATTTCAATAATTTCTAAAGAATATTACATTCTTTCTGGGAAACAGAAAATAATTTTGAACAATAACATATAATTAGAGGTAAAATTTTATTTTGTAAAGATCATTTTGAAAAAAAACAACATTTTTTTGAAGACCTTGTAGTCGATATTTTGTATCTCAATCTTTGAAAGAAAATTTCGAGGAAATATAAATTTAGGATATTTCAGTCACTGTTGGGTCTAAACGATCAAATTTCGAGACGTCTAGACTGATCTCAAATTAAAAGCTTTTTATAGATGAGTACTTTGCTTTAGATTTCGTGGAAGAGGCGATGAATATAGATGAAATGACACCTGAATAGGGATTTTTTTATTGAGCATCGTGTTGAAACAAGAACTCGTGATCTTGGTAAAAGGGTTTTCAATATTTCGCTTCAAGAGTGTTGGCTATGTAAAAGTGGTGTGATTGGAGACGAATTCGAACTCTTTATTATGCTTCGTTACCCAAAAAATGCTTATTTTTTCAGTTCTGACATACCTTATATGTTTAAACAAATTGAAAGCAATCCTCAAGAAAGATAGTTTTAAAAGATTCTTTGGAAAAATCATTCCAACGAGCCCTTCCAAATTTTTTAATCGAGAATCGTTTTTGTAATACATCATTTGCAAGAGACTTATCTACGAGAACGTTAAAGCTAAAAGAACTTTAATCGAGAATCGTTTTTGTAATACATCATTTGCAAGAGACGTATCTGCGAGAACGTTAAAGCAAATTAACAATGGATAAAGAATAAATTTCACTATTGCAATTAATGTCGTTATGTATGATATTTATTTCGATATTTTATCTAAATGCTTTAATCTGGAGGAATTTTAAAGCTTAAGATTAAACTTATTTAACTCTTTAAAATAAAGGGAATATCTTCGCACAAGTAAAGTTTCTCATATTCAAAAAGTAATATTCATAATTTCATATTCTAATTTACAGTTTGATCAACTATCCTAAAAAGACAGAGAGGAAACTTTGGATATTTTTGGAATACTCATTCGACACCTTTTATTTGAAAGTGTCTCTTCCCAACAATTTGAACTCCACAAAGAGAGATTTGCTTTCTCAGATCTCTGCTTATTTGTTGTTCTTAATTTTTTGAGATCTATACCCATTAAAAATTTTTTTTTCCAAATGGCCAAATACTTCATGTGATATTTTGGCATCTAAAATTAAAGCGACATGATAAATGATTTGCTACAAGTGCCAAAGATTGTATAGTCTTTACCTGTTTTAGAAAAGCTCAATATTATAAGATTTGTCCTTTCCGAAAATCTCGGAAAGATCATATTTAATAGATAGAGTGACTTCTTTGAGAAATTTAATGCAGCTTTTCACATTTTTCTGTGCTTTCAGATAATGTTAACGTCATGATTAACTTTTACACTGACAGCCAGGAGTGACATCTCTCATTGTTCATACATAGAGGCAGTAGGGGGGGGGAGGACAATACCGAGGATTTTAGCCTGAGATATGTCCCTCCCCCTCCTGTCGAGGTGAATATATCTAGACAGAGAAATTGACCAACTGGTAACTTTTAATTATTTCAATAAAGACACAATGAGATTGTTTTATGCACACATCGATTCTGAATGCTGTTAGGTTTAAGAGCCGTGGTATCCCAATCACCAAGATAGAAGATATAATTGCTTTAGGTCAATTGTACTGCAGTAAATCACAATATTTAAAATTATCGATTCAAGAATATGCGTCATATTTTTATATTATCGATTAGTAGTAGCAAATATGATGCATATAAAATGACGCAGAGTAGGAAATATGATGCATATAAAATGAAAAAAAATATTAAAACTGCAACAATACATTTCCCGATTTGCTGACGCTCAAAGACGAATAAATTGAAAAATTACACGAACCCTACCTGCATCAACTAGTGCATATCAAAGATGTTTCAGTACATTGGGAATTGTAAAAAAATTATGCGTGAATTACCATGTTTCGAATGTGCATCAAGGCCTCATGATCTTAGAAATGCACAGTAACAGATAAAGTAAATAACATCTACATCACAGAGAAGAAAAGTTTGATAAAATGAGTCCACAAGGCTGCACTAAGGTCATCAATACCTATAATCACTATAGCTGATTTATTAAATTTCAATGAAACATAACAAATCCTCTAATTTTTATTTATGTTTATTTTGTAGTATCTTATTTATTTATTACAATTCAAAAGTCATTTTTCTGTAATGAGAAATGTTAACATTGGATGCCTTTGAGTGCACGTAAAACTGCATTATCTATTTTTAATATATGAATGATTTTTTCGCGTTTAAATGTATTGTACATATTCCAATAATCTGACATATCAACCTCTTGTAATGAATATAATAAAATAGATGTTGAAACATTGCTTGAAAAATGCTTATGGGGTATATTAATACTGAATGCTATCGTAATTAAATACAATAATTTATAATTAAACCTTTTGATAATATTTTTGTGTTTTGTTTCAGATCCAATTTAAATTTAAATATATCTCTTTAAAAAACAGAAATACGTAAATTTTGGCAAATTTTATTAATTGCGTTGATAAATTTGAATTATGCATGTATCTATTTTTTTAATAAGCATGTATGGTAACAACCATAATAATAACCTATATAGAAAAAAAATTCTCTGCAGATTTTGGCAGTATTTTACCCCATTTACGCTGTGATCTATTTAACTAGAAATTAAATTAAGATCTGGCGAAAATGTGAGAGAGTCATCATTACAGTTCTTCGTCCGTACAGCTAATCAAGCTTTTCTGCCAGGAAAATTGTGCTCCCATGTCGGGATTACACTAACGTCACTCCTAATTCTCAAGTTGGAGCCTTTGGCATGTTTTCTGCTCTCCAAACTAATGATTAAAGTTCTAATTGCTTAAAAATAGACATGCCACTAGTACTCTGTTTACAAATTCTCTAATTACTTTAAACTAGATTAAGACTTCATCTGAGTTGCTTAAAATCAGCAGAATAACAAAAATTCCGGATTTAACAAACTTTTTATGCTAACATATATGTTCCGATAATATCCCAAGCGGCCCTGTGTATAAGGAGGTTAAATTCTCCTAAATGTTTTATACTTCTCCTAAATTTATTACGGATTCCACTACTATTAAATCCGTAATTTCACCGGGTTCATTTATAGTAAGTGTATGGTGTGAAAACCAATCAACAGGCCTCAGTAACAAACGACGACGACGTTTATTTAACGCGAAGACACTAATACAAAGACGACAAATATATACAACAGAGACGGATACAGGACACACATTACAGCAAACAGTAACCCACAAGTAGTAATCGACCACAGCACACAAAGCGGCCAGACAGAATTCAGCAGGAGAAGGAATCTTCGGAACTTCGCTCTATGGTCTCTCCAAACGGCAGAAATTCTTCACTGTCTCCTGGCGTTAACTGTATCCAACTGCCGCCTCATTACTACACGACTGGCTACTGCACACACGACACGACGTTGCTTCTACAATAAACGCCAGGACTCTGCACACAGCAATTCAGCACTCGCGTGAGCTCCATACAATGCTGCTTCGTTATCCTCTCGATGGCTCGTTACTTGTCTTTGATTTCAACTCCGATTCATTGCAGCTCGAGACTGCTGGCCTTTTATAGTTCCCGTTAGGCGAGCCGAGAAGGTTCTTGGACCAATCAGGAGTATCTCAGTTCCAACTGGCTGGATCACTAAAATTCTCGAAGTTAACAGTAATATCTATTTTGTCACCAAAGTATCCAAATTCGTCGCTAAGTCGCGAAATGGTCGGCAGGTTTGTAGCCAAGTTCTGGGATCACTGGCTCGGCACCCGAGCGCATCCAATACAGATGATTGTAAATCGGTCTTTCTGGTGATAGAACTAATCGTGCTGGGAAGCAAAATAACAGGTTTGTAACTCTATTATCTGTGGTGAGAGGGTTTGATCCTTCAAAGGTATTATCTTTCGAATAAAGCCTATTGTTGCTATCTAAACTTAAATTCCTAAATAAATTATTTTTATAACCGGTAATTTTCTAAAAGAATTCGAACTTTTGGATTTATTTTTAGGTGTTTGAAAAATGTCAGTTGTGAACGTGTCTGTAAAGGATTTAATGAAGCAGAAATTTAGCTCATTAAACACTTTGAAAAACTGAATGCATATTTACGAAATTAAAAAAGTTTACTGAAACATTGCATTTGTTTACCATAAGAATAAACTAGCTTTAATTGCTTTATTAACTAAAATACTATTATTCTCGTAAGTGGAAGGATAAAAAATTCAAATTTATAATTAATTAAAAAATATCAAATTGCATTACAGAGTAAACATGTAATAAGTTTAAATGAAATAATGATTTAAATGGAATAAAATAGAAAGAAATGATGAAGCCGGACTGAAGACCTTTTCTAGTAAAGATGTAGTAACTTTAACGAGCATTAAATATTATCATGTTAAATATTTTCATATTGATGCCAATAATTTTTTCTATCATATTCATCGCAAATACTGACCATTTAATGTTTAATGTAATACTGGCCATAATACGAAATATTGCTCATATTTGAGAAAATTGTTCTAAAAATAACCTAATTGCATCAAATAAAATAATGGGTAACCTACCCAAAGAAAGTGACTCTTTATTTTCTTTATATAAACATAGAGTTAATTTTTGTAATAAGTTTATGGTAAAATTTAAAACAAATATTTTAATGGAATGCTTAATTAAATATGTGCTTTCATGATCTTATGTTTGTCTACCAAAACATCCCATTTGGACTAATAACTTTTCACCACAGACTTTACTGTCTGTCTGCAAACGTTTTTCTAATGAAAAACAGAAGAGGTCCCAAAATGTTTTCAGAAAATGGGATGACATTTGTAGCGCAAACGTTGAAATGAAGAAATCTTTTTTTGAAGCATTAATTAATTATTTTAAAGACAAATATACTGATTGGCATATTATTTCATTCTCAATGTCTTCTGATTTCAGTGGGTTATGGAAATCGAGGGCGAAATCTTTTAATCTTTAATCTTAAACGCTTAGTTGGAAATTCAAATGTAATTATTGAAAAATATGCTTCTTGAAATAGTTAGTTGAATTCATACCCCCAAACTCCCTTCCAAATTAGATAATTTCGAGATTCCGTCACTTTATCACTTTCTAATTTATAAATTAGTCGCTACTATTGTAGAGTTTCAACTTATTTTTATGAAAAAAATAGATTGACTAGATGGCTCAAGTGAACTGATTTTAACCAGAAAATTTGGAGAGTTTGTAATAGAAATTACCAAAAAAATTGCAAGAAAGGAAAAAGAGAGATATAGTGAAATAATGTGGGAAAAGGAATTTTTATCTTTATTATAGGCATAGAGGTGTCCTACATAAAATGGCTCCCAGAGCTAATACTAAAATAGCGCCCCTCTCCTTTTTTTAAGTGCGATCTGGACATAAAATACATTTCACAGGGCATAAAATATTACAATTTTAAGACAAATAAATGTTTAATAAATTTCTTATTAAAGCCCCTTTGAATTGGTTAAGTTATCAAACAATTTCAGAGCAAGTTCTGTAAAATTTCTTTACAAACTTTCAGAAAGATTTTATAAAATTTTTTATGATACGTCTTTATAATGCCTTTTAGACAAAAGAGTCATTCATATTTAAATGTTAGTTATTCAATTATTCCTTCTTATATCAAAAGCAAAAAATGTATGTATGTGTTTACATTACCATTATAATTTGAATTAACCCTATTAAATTTACCAAAAATATAGTTTGGTGGGTGGGAACAGGTATTTCCGAACGACTTTTCTGGAGCATCAAAAAGAGAAATATAAAAAAACAAAGCGAAATTTTGTTGCTTGTAGTGATAATTTCTGTAAACGTTATCGCATAGAAATAATTCATATACCATTTTAAACTCGAAAATTCTGTTCTTTTCAATGACATATACAGAGGATGAGAAGTCCTTCTCAGTTTTAAAAAAAGTTTAAAAATATTTCTAAGCATAATTTCCAACAGTATTTGTTTCGAAATTTTAGTCAAATCTCATTGTTTTTCAACTATCTAAATTGCTTTTCTTCTTTGAAAAAAGATAATTATAGTTCAAATAACTTTTTAACTAAAAATTTTATTTTACTCTTAAATAACTGAAGCGTGGTAATGATTTGATATGTTAGATCAACGTTAGATCTCTTTTCTTCTTTTTGTATGGTCTGAGGCATAAGATAATTTAATTTCGGGACCATATCATGTGTTGTTTTAAGAATGTATAAATTATTTATGAGAATCTCATACTTCTAAAGCTATGGATTTTTTAACACTATATTTCATAATCAAATGCAGTTATCCATATTTTATAAGTTTAGGAATCTGCAGCTATCAATGAATGCTACTTTTTATGCGACATAACCAAATACGTAATTTCTAATCACATAATAAAGAAAATAACTGTTATCACCTAATCACATAATTGAAATAACTCATTAATAAAAAATCATTATATGTATAAAAATTATTTTCGAATTACTAATAGTTTGAATTAATTATTGGAACACTATTGGAATGTTTTAAGATATTTCCAACATATATTAGATTCTGTGCGTGTAATAATTATTATATGATAATTGATATTACTTAATTATATTTGGTATGCAAAGCATTTTTTATGTAGATGAAGATTAAAATGGTTAATATGAATATTGTTTTTTAATTTTAGATACATTTATTTGCATTTCATAAGATAATATTTTTGCTTAATTTCAGAATAAAGCATCCGTAGCAACTAAATGGTCTTCATTTTGGTCCTATAATAAACCTAAATATGTATAACTGTTATACTGTTTTATTAATTTATTCTCTTATACTAGCATTGTTCAGTATTAACTAAAAAAATTTTGATAACATCTTTTGTACATTTTACTTTTATCTCGACACATTTTTATTTTAGATAATCAACGTAACGACTGTTGAGCGTTTATTCCAATTATTTTATAACTAAGTAATATGTAATTACTGAAATTTGAATGAAATTAATGCTTGAATAAAACGACAAATAATATTAATTAAATTCCGTACTTTTAGTAAGCCTAATCATTTCTTCCAAGCATCTGTAACAGTTAGTTATAAAGATCTAAAACATTAGCAGAAAAACATTTAGCATATTTTCATTTTGTTTATGCATCAAAATGTAGTGCTAACAGTGAACGATTTAATGTAGCGTTTTTTTTTTTGCTCTTCCTTTTCTAATTTATTTAAATGCAATCATTGCTCCCATAATGTGTATGCGCAGAATTAAATTTTAATTTATCTTATATTTGGCGTCTTTGGCGAACAGCTTGTTCAGCAGGATTCATAGCTCACTGACATTTTCATATAAATATTTTATATAACTTGGTCTCTTAAGAGTAAAAGTACTTTGTTGAAGTAGCCGTTAACAACATTTCGATAGTCATGAAGCTCATAGTATTATAGAAGCCTTTCCATATTCTATTCATTATATCATCTTATCTCTCTAATTCTCTGTCAGGTATCGTAAAATTTGAGCTTGAAAGTAAAGCCGAAATGATAAAACTTAAATAAACACGGAAACGTTTTAATTAAAACCTGCTGACATGCTTTGCAAAAATTTGAATACAGGCAATCGAATCTTTAAGGATGAATTCTTATGAGTTCTACCAAGAATCAGTTATAAAAACTAAAATAATTTTCAAAAACTACTTTTTTGTAGATATGCATTTTCTGCATTTGCCTCAGTATAAACCGTTATTTTCAACCAGGACTCTCTGAATATGGCAGCATTTCCGTTAATAACAATCAAACTGTTTATGCGATTTGTATTCCATTAGTGGTTATTTTACCGCATGGATTATTATCTTCAATCGAAAATTCACGAGCTCTATTATCAATATGTCTTAACTACCATTATTCAAAACTATTTGATTGATATGAGCTTTACTCATATGGTTGGGTAGGCTAATAGAGATTTTACTGTACGCAAAACACGAATTGGGCAGTTTCCCCTGAAAATTCTCCAGGAAGGGAATATACACTGGGACTGAAGTTAGACTCGCACATTGGAACTCCAAACAATAGCCAAGAACAAGTAGAAAAACCTCAACACGTGATTCGTAGGGCTGATTAGAAGCAATAAAACATTCACTCTAGAGATTAATTTGAATATTTTCCAGTATAAAAGCAAGGGTATATGATAAAAAGTTTGTTTTGACGTTTTTTTTATGTAGGCCGTATGTGATGTCATTTTTAATGGCACATGTACCGGCTTGTTGAAGTACATGACGCTTTTTATGTACTCTAAAGAAAATTTAATATTTCAGAGATTTTAAAAGCTTGAAATAAGAATAATATAATAAAACATTTCTGTCATGAAATTGTGAAATTTCTGAAATGATACAGAATTTTACATTAATTCTGAAATTCTGTGAAAAATGTTCTAAAATAAATAATTCGAAAAATATTTTCTTAAGATAATTTCAGAACCATCATCTGAGTGTTTAATAATATTCGCTTAATAAGAAAAATCTAATTTGTTTTTCTAAAATCTGTTTTCAACTGATCAACACAGAAAGATATAAAAACATGTAAAATCAGAATTTAATATATTTTTCAGTCTCCGAAATTAAATATATGCTGATTAAAATTTACTTATGATAAATTGATAACTAAACTCAGTCAAAACATTTTAGAGCAATTATATCATTTTAAGATCTCTTGTTTTTTTTTCTTTCTACTTTCACAGATTTGAAAATATGCATTTGTTAAAGAATGAAGGTCATGATTTATGAAATATAAAAATCTACATAAAATTTAATTTTATTAATCGTTGCGATATTAAAAATTATAAAACTTACGTGGCAAAAGCTGGTCGCTCTGGTAATCTGCAAAAGAAAATTAAAAAATTAGTCACGAGACAGAATGAAAAATTTTAGAAATAATTTAGACAATAATAAATATTTAATTATTTTAGAATGTATGCTCTCTAATTACATGCAAATTCTAAATATATGCGTAATTATTTAAAATTACATGCTCTCATGACAAAGGAAAAAAACAAATAATGCACCTCAAAATTAGATACACAATAGAGTATGGAATGTGTTTTTCTTATCAGAAGTTTAATAATGATTTTATTACTGCAGTTTTTACATCTTCGGTATGCTTTCATTTCGTTCTACGTTATGTTCATAAAACTAATTTTACCATCGATTTTTCATTCACTTTCTCATGTATTAGAATTTTGAAATTTTGTATCCTTGTGAACTCCCGATGACAACACATTTCTTTTATATTATCAGAGCTTAATCACAAGTTAATTGGACAATGAATTTAAGTTTTGATATCATACAGGTGGTGGATAATTGGTAATGAATTTGACAATTTTTGTAGGATTCAGTAATATTTATAATGCAGAATTACAAATTAAAGGTTAAAATACTGAAAATTATTGAAACTGAAATATCCAATTCTTAGCACTTTAATAAGAAAACGTTTTTATAAATACTTTTGTACACATTTATTTAAAGATTTTTTATTTATATCTGAGATCAAATCTGAAATTTGGAACTTAACTCATTAAAACTTAAATTTTGTACATCCCACGCGAAACTTCCCAAATTAATTATTTAATTATTTAAGAGGAATTTTAATTAATCCCTTTGTGTTTTAGAAATTAATCGATCATACATAAATTACTTAGGTAAATGCACCGTTTGACATCACTTTGCTGAAATGGGAGCAGATACCAGCAGGAATTTTGTGTAATAATTTCTTCGCCAGTTTTGAGATGACAGCAGAACATTGAATTATTGATAAGTGCGTAGATAGCAGGAAATATTATTCACATAATGGCGTTGAAAATATCTCCAATTACGGGCAACTACATTTCGAAATTTAGCATTATTTCTTGAATTTTGAATGTCATGCGATTAGTCATACTTAGAGAGTACTTTATAAAAGGAATTCGATTATTGCAGCAGCACGTATTTTCATTGCACTCATTTATATTTAAATGAATGCATTCTTCAAATTTCTATAAAATAGCTTTGAATATTTTAGATTTCTATGCTTTTTAAAAACAAATCGTGGCCATTTATCCAACTTGTTTCTACATGCATCTTCGAGATTTTTTTTTCCAAAATATCTTATCCTACAATGCATTAAAAATCTGCAGTAAGGAAGCAGATTTGTAACATATCTGCTTTCCTGGAAATCTGTGTTTAAAACAGAAAATCTTTAGAAATACTTTTCACGCGATCATTTCATATTTGTGAAGGCAGTAATCCGATAATGAAAAATAATAATATCAATTTTGTAATACCCTATTTCAACGAATTGTTGTTATAATAATGCTCTGAGATTTTATAGATTACACAAAATTTGAACATTTTCAGAATATAATAAGTTAATCTGTTTATTTTTTAGCAATTGATTCTATATCAGAAGAAAAAGAAAACTGAATAAAAAGCAAAAGTTTTTGCAAATACACTTTTGTTAATAAACAGGAAAAAGGAATAATCCATGTTTTCTAATATAAAATATTTCCAATACATATAAAAATATAAATTATCTGCATATTTTTTTATAATTTTTTTATCTCCATATTTTTAATAAAAAGTATGAATATAAAAACAAAATTGTAAATCAAGGAGCACCGACGAAAATACTTTGAAAAGATCAAGTTACAATGAATACAGTACAAAAAAATTCATTAAGATATTTTAAATATTAAAAATTAATCACAGATACAATGAAAATTCCTTTTTCTAAAAACATCTGGTCTTTACCAACACACTTTTAGAAAGGAATATTTTATACTGCAATAACATACATATAAAGAAACATGTTTTAAAAACTGTTTTTTATATATGTAAAATATCTCCAATCAAAAATACATTATATAACAACATTAATAAAAAACATGCTTTTAAAAGCTGTTTTTTATGCTTGTAAAATATCTCCAATCAAAAATTCATTGTATAACAACATTAATAAAAAACATGCTTTTAAAAAGCTGTTTTTTATGCTTGTAAAATATTTACAATCAAAAATTCATTGAATAGCAACATTTACATGCAAACATTAGGATAAACTTTCCTCCTCTGAAATATTGCATAACATATTAGAAAGCATGCATTAATTCAAAAAGTATTCTCTTTAGTAAATTCCTGTCAACACGCAGTTCTTCAAAATATTTATTATTTTAATAGAAATTGCTAATTTAAAATATGATGAAAAGTTTTTGTTTCGTCCTTCTGCGACTACTAATTTTCATTCTTAAATTCTAGAGAAAAGTATTAAGAAATTAAAGTAAAAAAACATTAAGGAAAATGAAATTAGCATTCATTAGCATTTTTTCGATGTTAGTCTTCCGACTTCATGAAAAATTTTAATCAAGTTGTATTCATTATTTTTGAAAGTATGAAAAAAAATGAAGAATAAAATTAGTTTTCATTAATTAAGGGAAAATGAAGTTGCGAAAAAATATAATTAACTTATACTGGATGATAACAATAAGATGTGAAGAACCAAATTTTCACTGCTTTGTAATATTCCTGATTATCAATAATAATTAAAGAAGAAAATACATAATTAGAAGTTATTGAAAAAGTTGTTTTCTTTTATTAAACTTTAATAATTTTTTGTTAATTGATGCGAAATTTCTGATAGAATGTTAAGCATTTTAAGAAAACTTATAAATCAACTTCCATTAATATTTTTAGTTTAGTTTTCTACAAGGTTATGATTGCGTTGTACGGAAAGAAATTAGTTTAAGTTTTTACATAGTATATAATTCCTTCATTATATTTTTTTATGTTGTAGTATTTAAAATAAAATTTGAAGGATTTGACAAATATAAATAGCATGCCAAATTAGATGCTGAAAATTACGCAGAATAAATATCGTTTGCAAAATAGTAAAAAATATATTTAGAATCAGCTTTCAATAGAATTACTATGTACTTGTAAACAAAACCATTATAAATATATGCATATAATATTTCCGATATAAAAGAATTTTTCTATAAATTAATTATAACAAGTAAAGCTTTTCTTTAGCCTGCAGCTTAATTTTAAGAAAATGAGGAAATCTGTAGAACCAAATAAATTTTTAAATATCATAGTTTTCATGATTCTTAAAGGAAAAGCAAAATAGCAATAAATATTTCAAGTAGCAAAACAAACATATACTTTCAGCTTGTTATATGGAGGCAAGAATTTTAAATGAGGCATTTAAATCTTCATTGACCTTTAAAAGCAATAGTTAAATGTTCACTCAATTTATAAATAACAAGAAATTTTCAATGAATTTTCAAATTATTTTGACCAAGTTTTCTAAAGTCACGCTCAAACTTTAATTTATTTTTCAGTATCATAAAGGCGAAAAAAATCTCCCTTACAGCTTTTTTTGGTTGTTTTAATTTCAGAATGTTAAACAAATCTTACACCATATTACGTGTAAGAGTTTTAAATAAATAAAAAATAACTATTTAATAAACTATCACGCATCTTCATTAGAATTTTCCGCATTGTGTTTGTAAAGAAATTTCAAGAAAATATATAATTTAGATTGCTAAGTAGAACAAAAACTATCGTTTAAATTTTATATATTGAAGGAATTAATCAAGAAAAATAATGCACAGTATATGCAGAAAAACTTTTCTTACACATGAATGAATATTTTGTTTAGTACTAAGAGATTAAAATAAAAAAATATTAAAAGCAACTTTTTAAAATGCCATTTTATTTGCATAATACAATGCAGAAATCTTTATTTAATTATTTTCAATTTCTAGTTGTTCAAAAAATTGTAATAATTTTTCCCTCCCTCACATGAGGTGGAATTGAAATAGTATCCAATTTAATTTATTTAATGAAAAACTGATAAATAAATTCTGAAAAAAATAAAATAATGCATCGTCATCGAGAATATGCAAAGCAACGAAATTTAAAAATTCTAATATAAAAGAAAATAATGGTAAAAAATACACTGAAAATTCTATTTTAACGAATATGAAATAAGTTAAACAATAATGTTTTTAAAATAGCCAGAAAACAAAACTTTATTTTCCGTACTACTGAAATACCATTCCTTATCAACAGTTTCCACGTATACAATATATTTTAGGGGGAAAAATTGGGGATCGCGATTTAATAAAAAAATTTTTGACTACGAAATTGAAAAATAAAATCAGAAGTGGAACATATTTACTGATAAAAAGATACGATTTCAGCTTAAAACGAATAAACACGAAGTTTTTTCAGAATCTTTTCAAAAGAAAATGCTTGATTTCATAAATCCAAGTAAATCGAAGAATCAGAATTTTTTTTTTTCACAAAATCAATGTTGTTTTGAACGAACCCCTATCTGGAATTGCGACAAGTAATTTAAGAATTATGACATTACTTTTTTTTTCCATTATTCTTAAAACTTAGCCATTACGAATGGCTTTCTTCAGATTCTTTCTAAATTACCCGCATATCCACTATGGTTTAGTCAAGACATATGTTTGATATCCGTTGATGCAATAATTGAAAATATTATCCTGTCTAAAAAATTTAATGCAAAAACGTTTTTATGGAGTACATTATAATACCCAAAATTGTTACTTGCAACATTTTTTTTCAAGTAAAAAGAAATATATTAATTTCCCGAAACGACTTTTAAAAATAAATTAAAGTTAATTGTTTTCAATATCAAAATAAATAAAACGATTTTAAATATGCATAATAGTTTCATTCAAGAGAATAACAGTCCTAAAAATAAAATTATAATTTTTATATACAAAATAATGTACTATAGTGGTTTGATATGATTTGATTTTGTTCTAGTCTTGCTTGAATTTGAGTTTTGAAATAATTTTTTTATTAAATTGATATATTTTTTTTACTATTGTCTGATTTTAATACCATTGCTTTGTTTATATCATTTCCTATCTTCTAAATAGCTCAATTCTTTTGGATTTTTGGGTCAGGAGGGACTCAATATTTTGGAAGAAAGTCGGACTCCTCACAGAAAAAATCCCTGGCAGAGGGTAACCCTTGATAAAGTATTCAGGTCTGTTCATATTTTCCCTCATTTTTACATTCCATTTTATTTAATTTTTTTCAATTGAAACTTTATATTTACTTATAATTTGCATAATTACATTTGTGTTTTAGATATAGCAGCATTGGCGCGTTTTAAATTCAGTATATTTTCCTTTTAAAAGTTTTTGACTCATGAAATATTTACTTTATAAGTTAGTTTTATAAATATTGCTTTAGTTTTATGAGTAGTTTCTGAATATAAAGTTTTAATTTAATAAAAATAAAATAGTTAATAAGTTGCCTCGAAACTTTCACTCCAAGATTTATTATCAACGTATTTGTAAGCAATTTTTAGTAGTTTGGGTCTTTCTAAAATTCAAGCTGTTTGTGACTTTTCTTTTTTGTAAAGGCAGATATAGGAGAGAACATGATAAAATCGCAAAATGGACAGGTTTGCACATAGCAATTTCAAAGCCATTTCCTAGTAGTAAAATATGTGGGAAATGGTTTTATACCACCTGCTTAAATGGTGAACAAATTTATTTTAAAGTAAGGTTTTTCACCTTTTAATTTCTCATTTTTATAAAAACATTATTGGATATTTAAATGAATCGAAGTTTTCCTTATAATTTCGGGCCTCTACTTTTTATGGTAAGACTATTTTATAAGCAATAAAAACAACCTCCATCTGTTAGTTTAATAAGACCCAGTGTTTTTCAATGCTATAGGCTATTTTTGGAGGCAATTTAGAGAATTTTAAAGGAAGTAATACTTGTTGAATGAATAAATTCTGTGTGATGTAATTGCGCAATATATGACAACTGGTGGGGCCTCGTATTAAAACTCCTTCATCTAATGGGTAATTTGTTTGTTTCACAGATGCCACGAAATTATAACGAAGTTTTTATAAGTAATTTTGGAGACAGTCTCATACAAAAGTATTTAGATTGAAGATGTTTCTAGAAGAGGCTGAAAAATCAGTGAAGTAGGGAGATCTTCTGGAATCTCCGAATCCATCTTATACGAGATAAATTTCTAAGATCTAATCTTTCGGAAAATCACTTTAGAAAGAAGCTGGTTTTCTCACTTTCATAAGAACAAGAACAAACTGAACACACTCTGAAGCTAGCATGAATATTTTGTGAGCATTCGAAAGCTGGTATGAAATTTTGCTGAACTCAAACTGATTTTATTAAACCTAGAAAAATAGTCTGTGAGGATCGGTTGGTGTTATCACTTAAACGCACTTTCCAGACCATTCTTGTAATCTCGAATATTAGAACATCAAATGGAATGAAAGTATTGATTTTCATTTTAAGGCCTTCATAATTATCTTGAAGTATAATGTGAAATAATATGAATGTAAAATTTTCATAACTCAAAGTCACAAATTGCCTATCAATACTTCCCAAAATGATAAGAATAACCTGAATTAATGATTAATTTATTGAAATTAAATACTTAATAAAGTCAAACTTGGAAAATACTTTAAAAAAGAACTAATTAATCGAAAGAAAAAATAAGCCTATATTGTAGACAAAATCGAAATAACAACCTATCAAATTCCTGCTAAAATACTGGGGGTTAAAATAGTTCTGCGTCTTCGAATCCTAGTAAACAGTAAATAATGCCATAATAGTTTGGGTTTTCAATGCTTCAAAAATCTCAGTTTTGAATATTATATAGACGGTGATGAACTTATCGGTAAAATTTGCACCAATGGGATTCAAATATTGCTGCAGGTGCGAAAACAATTTAAATTATGACATCATTACCTTAAATTCATTTAATAATATTTGTTTTTTATTTGTTTATTTATTTATATTAATAAAATGTACAAGATTTATATTTAATTTTATTGATGCTTACATTTATTTTTACAAAAATTCTAAGAAACAGTGTTTTTACTCCTAATTTTCAAAATTTTAATTCAACATTGCAAACGGTATGCTCTCCACTCAATACGCGGTATTACTCACTATACAGGATAATATGGCGCAAATGAGCTTTTATTGAAAAATGATTATTTCTTTTACTTCATGTTCATAGGTTGCACTTAATGAATATTGGGAACGGATCAGGACAAATCATTATTAAATTTGTCATTGCAAAACTCCTTTAGATGTACGGAATTCTCCATTCACCTCTATCATTAATCAATTTTTAACTAATCCTTAATCAATGATGACGAGGCACTTTGACCAAGCACGGTAGGCGTATACAGCTTTAAACGCGGGGAAATTAAATTTAGTTTAACGCAGTGCATCTGCACCGATAGGTTTATTTTCTTCACAGTTTTTGGAGTTTTACTTTCAACCTGTATGTGCTTTGCTGATATTTTTTGGTTTTATGATTAAATGGTCTTTTTGTAGTTTGGTTTTATTCAATTTTGCTGTGGTATTGCTTAGATTTAGAAAATTTGGAAATAATATTTTGCTTGTTATTGTGTAATTTATTGTCTTTAATTTTGTGATACTAATTTTATCTCCAAAACCTCCATTTTTGGGGGGTTTTGGGTCACGAGGGGTCAATATTTTCGGACGAAAGTCAAACCCTTCACAGAAAATATCCCTGGTTTGAATTCCTGCCTGAGGGTGCTCTTGAGAAAGTCTTCAGGCCGGATTAATCATTTGTTTCTTTTTGGTTCCTTTTTTTGCATTAAACTTAATATTTATTCCTAATTTGGTTAAGTTCATTTGTGTTTTAGTTGTAGTAGCATTAGCTCTCTCTAAATTCAAAGTATTTTTTATTATTTTTAATTGAATTTCATAATGATTGCTTTTTGAATTGATAGTTTCAATTCTAAAGGGAATATAAACGCTTAAAGCACAGCGGAATAAATAAATAAATATATACATATAAATAAATTCCTATCTATTATAAATATTTTTATTCTACCTTCAAGTTCAATAGAATTCAAAAGTATATAAATGTAGGGGAAAAAATTAGATGAGAAATTTCTTATATCTGAGAAAAACAAAAGCTGCTTTAAAAAAAGTAACGGGAAATGTGATGGGAAATACGTGATTTGTTGGGATATAAAAGTCAGATTTAACTTCAATAATTTTGCGCCGTATATATGATGACAAATGAATGTTAAAATAAAACTTTCTTCAACGGCAAAGAAAATTCCAGAGAAGATTCTTTATATTCATATAATCAATTTGTTGCTTTCCGCCGTTGACATTGATTGATAGCGTTATCGGAAATCGATGTTCCGTAATAAAAGAGGTCTTTATATTTCTGGTAACAACAAGCATGGTATCCTTATTTTTTTAAAAATTTGAAAAGGTACGAAACATTTTTTTTAAAAAAAATATTTCTAACCATGCAGATTTGGGGAAATAAAATGAAGTTTCATGCAATTTAAAGAGAATGCAGATTATCAAAAGTTGCAAAAGCAGATTTGTTGTTGTCATGTCTATGGAAATGCAAAAAGTGAGGAAAGAAAGTCTCAAATTTTGTCAAAGGCCCGGAGTACCACAGCCGCCAGCTTTGGTGTTTCAGGACTGTAAAGGATCTCCTGAAGTGGAACCATCAGTGGTAACCAGCCAAGTTTTAAGATATATGCGGTAATAGATAAGCACTCACAGATGCGTCTCGGGCCGGGATAGCCTGGTTGGTAGAGCGTTGGATTCGCGTAGGTTGCAAGTTCGAACTCCACCGGCCGAAGATTCTCCGCGTGCTTGGTGGCTAACGCGCATAAAAATTTGTCATGGTCACAAAGTCCTCCATGTCGAGAGTAATACCACTGGGGGTACTGGATCAGGGGTGATCGTTCTCTGATTCAGGTCTAAATTACGATTTGCGGATGAGTGAATGAAATGCGTGAATGAAGTCCGCCCCGTAAAAAAGGGCTGTGGCATGTGTGTAGCTAAGTCGTTCTCTTGGCCCTAGATGGCGCTACTATAAAAACAAAAGACGTTCCCCCCACCGGCTTAAAATCGCTGTCTTCGTAACAGCGGGCTTGTCCATGGCAAGTGCCATAAGAAACAGAAACAACAGATGTGTTTCGGTGCGATCTGAGATTCCGGGCAGTACTTGCTGTAAATATAGGGTCTTGTCTCATCAGGAAGGATCTTCATTCCCTTATGGTGATTTGTTCTTAATCTAGCCATTGTCGTTGTTAAATTTCAAGCGAAATCAAAGTTGGTGATTAAAGGTAACTTAAAGGGCTGATTTATTAGTCTGCATCTGTCCACAGCATTCGCATCTGCAAGTGTGATGGTGAAACTAGGTTGGAACTAGATAAAGAAGATTTAAAAAGAAAATATAAACTTCATATTATTTTATTTCATTTGATATGTGCTGGATTCTCAAATATTTCTGTCTGATAAAATATCCCAAATTCTTTGAAAATATTAGAATATTCAACAATGAGAAAGAAACTCCGTAATTTATATAATGGCCTTTTATATTCTTGTATTTAGATAAAATAAACCTAGAGCTTTATAGCATCAAATCAAATAAGAATATTGATTTTGAAATATGAAGAATTATAAGATTTTCATAACTATCTTAAAATATAATATGAAATAGTACGAATGTAAAGTTTGCATATCACAGAGTCACAAATGATAAAAACCCAAAGCTTTTGTAGTGATCCAAAAAATTGCTTATCATAAATTCTTCATACATTTTCTTTTATATTTTTCTGCTAAATTTGATAGTTTTTTTCTGTTTTTACTTTATGGTAATAAAAATTAAAACTGAAGTTCTAAAAGAAAATATATTAACAAAATATCATGAATTTTATGTAACATAATTACAAGAAATATGCATTAATAATTCAAAGAAAAATACTCTTTTTAATACTATCCTTCAAAAGAAAAAAAATTCTTGACTGTATGAATTTAAGCAGAATAGATTAGAATATTTTTATTACACACTTTCATTTAACTTGTCTTATGTAAAAAAAAAAAAAAAATTGCAGTCAATTTTTACTGTTTTCTGATATTCGAGTTTTGCAAATTGCATCAATTTCGTAACAATAATAACCTATTGGTTAATATGAGAAAAAAATTCCGTCATACTTTCAAGTCATGCATATTATAAAATTAAAAAATAAGCAGTAAAAAATAGCCTAAATAAAAAAAAATCTATATTTTTAGAACATTCCAAAAATAATTAATAAAACAGTTCACTTATCTGAAGTAATCTGAATTAGCAGACAAATTATATGTTATTAATAAAAGCTACTTGACAACAACTTAGAAAGAACTTGAAATCTATTTAGAAATTGTATGGTCTACTATTAATTGCATCGTCTAATACTAGATTTTCATTAAATGCATTAATACTAATTTTTTCAAAAGAAAAGCAAGCTCATTATAATTATAAATGAAATTCAGCAACTTTGTTACTTACAGATAAAAAAAAATGGGAAAATGTTACAACGTTGTTTCCCACTCATTTACATTTCACCAATTAATGCATAAAAGCTTAAATCAAAATGTGATAAAACGGAAGGATCTTCTTTTTATAAGATTATTTTTCAGTTTAATTTCTGAAAAAATAATGTTTTCCCCTTTGGAGACGCCATATCAGCCCACACATTTTCGGTGCTGCTATTCTTTTCACGTTATAAATTAAATTACAGTTTTTCGTCGTTGTGTTCTTCTTTTCTTGAAATATTAGATGTGTATTGATCGCAAAGCCACAGAGAATTTCTCGAAAAATGAAAAGAAAATACGCTTCAAAGGAGATGATTTTCGTTATTTTTAAATTTTTCAGACCAATATTTGAGTTAAATACTTAGTATCGGAATAAACGCAAAATAAATCATCACGATATTTTTTTTTCTTGAAAATACAGAGTATAGAGATGTAAACATAGTTTGATGAACGATAATTCATTATTTTCTGTGTTTTTTATTGATCTAAGTTTGAGTATAAAAAAAACTGCTTAAAATAAAATTAATTGAATTATCTATGAAATTCTACTGAAACGATGACATCATAAGGAAATGGATTTTTCTGGTTAGAGTCAATTTATAAAGAAATCGTTAAATAATGTTTGGAATACCAATAAGGAACTTTATGATGGTATTAATTTTTATTTATTGATTAATAGAAAATTTTTTTCCACAACGAAGAATTTATTTTTACATTCTTACAACTAACTGTTTGTTAGATGTAAGAATTATGATGTTTTATCATGTGAGAACATGATGTTGTTTTGGTTAGGGGGTTTTGAAGGTCGAAATCACTTAGGCAATGACTATTGAAGCTCGAAATCGCGTAGGCAACGAATAAAGCATAAAACTTGAAATTTGAGATCGTACATTTCATTAAAATTTTTATTTCTATTTATTTAAACCTGCTTTTATTCAGTTTACTTTATGTCATGCTTGTAAAAATGATATTTTTTGATCTGTTTACAACTCACTTGAGCTAAAACTTTCCTTCACTCTTATCTATTCTCAATCATAATGCACTTTAAAAAATATTTTCAGTGTTTTTGTAGATTCAGAAGATTAAATTACGATTAGGCGATTTAATAAGCTGACTACTGAATTAAATCTAAAATTAATTTCTTGATTCCATAGTATTTTTTAAAAATATATTATAAATAAAAGATTAAAAAGTAAAAAAAATATAATTAAAATAAAAAAATTATCTTCTGTTTACCCCTCTAATGAAAATGTGCTGATTATAAACTGTTATTATTTTATTAAATTTATTTTGGATTTTTATAAAGTCTAGGGCTTTATTAAATAGTATTTTATAAACAAATTAAAAAAAAATATTCTCCTTATTGTAATGAAGCGAATAATTATTTATTATATGTGTAAGCTGTAATACCGTTGATAAATTAAATTGTTTGGAATAACTGAAACTTGATTTCTGCATTATGCAAACGTGCTAAAATGATAATATCCACTCTGTTGGAAATTCAAGTTAGATCATAAATATTAGCACCCATTATATCTCCAAACATTCAAATTAATTGGAATTTTTAAGATATCTAAATAGTACCAATTATTTGGGTAACACAATTTCTATTGGGATTTTTTTAAATCTGATTTTCACTGAAAACATCGTAACTGCTTTTGAATAAAAAAAATTAATATCTAATATATGTTTACGAGAATAAATCAGCGTAGTAATGTCCTCGAATCTTTCTCACATATTCTCTAATAAATGCTGCTTTCTCTCCCATAAAATTGAAAACATTCGATAAGAATCGCAATTTATGAATGCCTTATATGGCGCAGGTGAACAGCAATTACGAAGAACAGATATTCGAATATAGTGAATCTAGCAATTTTATTGAGTCTATCATGCGAATATACATTTTAGATGCCTGCTTTTCTAATTAAACGAAAACAAAATTTAACACTGAACTACAGTTGTAGTCACTAGATAGCATACCGAATTGATTGATTCACGTCATTGCGTTTTTACATGCATGCAATAATACAGATCGACAGACGGTCAGCCTTTTGATAGATTTGATACAAAATTTGATAATTATCTATACTTTAGATACTAAATACCAGTGTACCAAATTTCATCGATCAAGCTCTTTAAGTTTTTTGTATATATCAGGCTGATTAATTCTAGCTTTGTAATTACAAAATTGAACACATCAAGACAGATAGACATAAAATGAATAAATTTTGCTCAATTAGAATTTCGAATTCGAATTTTTGGAAGACTACAATGTTTTTTTTCTATATTTATTTTATAAGACAGTAAAACGAGTGAGTGAAATATGACTTATTTTAATGTGAATAATTAAAATGAACATTCAAAAAAAGCTCTGTATATCGAGATAATTCCTCATATGGAGTTTTCGAAGCTTTAAACATCATAACAAGTTCGGCGTTAATAATAATAATAAAAAAATAAACAGTTCAAATTGACTATTCTAAATATAACAGAATATGTGGGCGTAAATAACACATTTCTGAGGTTCATATCATATTGATATCATTCAGAAGCGCTTCATCCAAACGATTGAAACAAAAATTATGTACCAAATTTTATATACAGTAGACTCCCGATTATCCGCGGTGCGGATTATCCGCGCCTGCCGCACAAAGTTTTTTTTTTTTTTTTTTTGACTGATTTTTTCAAAAAGGTGCAGTTTTACAGTTATGCTCTTGTAATTACATAATACATTACAGTATTAAAACAGTACATAAGTATTCATTTTTCTGTGTATCCTTGACGCCTCTCGTAAATACAAAGCACTTTTCTGTTTTCATTAACAAAATGCATTTTAGGTTCGTTTTGAGTGATATACTAAAATATTAAGCGTTAGTTAAACATTTCCTGCTGTTTATTTTACGTTTTATTGTACATAAAACGATTATTCAAAGTTGGAATGACTGTTTTCTTTTTTGCTATACCCGTTTTTAGCTTTTTTCGGATTATCCGCGAGTTTTGTTATCCGCGGCGGCCGCGCCATCCAATTCCGTGGATAGTCGGGAGTGTACTGTATATATATATCATATATCATTGCGTTTTTTGAATTATCGCATTTATATGTTTCTGAAATTACACGGGCAATTACTTATTGGATTTGGCTTAAAATGTGATAAATATTTACATTAAAGATGTTAAATCTATGTGCCGAATTTTATCCGTAAGGCTTCTTTCGTGTTTTATTATCGTGTTAACCTATATTTGGGCAGCGGAAAGACAGACTTCTTTCGAAGAATTTTACTAAAAATTTCATAAAAGACTTGAAAACTGGTGTAAATACAGTATACCAAATTTCATTTGTCACCTCAAAAGATTTTTGAGTTACCTCTATCACAGATTGATAGATAAATAGACGGTTGGTTGGTTAATTCAAGTTTAATGGCGCAAGAGCCAAAAGTAGGCTATATTGCGCCAAGAGATAAACAGACGGACATAATGCCAAAAAGTGTTTTTCGAAATCGTTAGGTCTAAAACTTGGAGATTTGTCAAAATCTCTAGTTCGATTTTTTTTGGTGATTATAAAACTTTCTCTATACTTCTTATATAGAAAGTAAGAAGTAGAAAATTGTTTAAAAAATTGAGACTTTATGACTATCGATTCAGTAAAAAATCGATATAAGAACGTTCGTTGTTATAAAGAATGGGAGCATTGCTGTTGGTAGGACGTAGAGTTGAGTATAGTGAATGGTTATCTTGCTCTTCCTTAATTGCCTCATAAATCTCATCTAGGCGCCTAAGGAAAAACCTAGAGTAACTTTTCAAAAACTGTTTAGAATAAAATGGAATTTCTTGGGATGCATAATTAATTTTTTTTTACTAAAAAACTAACGAAATTTTGCGATTTCTAGTTATAATGATTTAATATAAGGTTGCTTGTTGTTGCTAATCCACCTTGGGTTGAGCACAAATTCAAACCAAGTCCAAGAGATCGGGGAAAGAGGGGTACAGAACTTCTGAGGGTAAAGCACCCTGAGCACCCGAAATCAGAAATCTGACATTAGCTCACATGAAGATGACACTCGCACACTCACTTGCACAACCCCTTTTCACAAGGGGGCTCTTTCACACACCTCACAAAGAGAACACAGTATAAAGAACAACCATGCCCGAACCAGGACGCAAGATCACGGGGAGGACGCGCTACCCCTATGCCAAGACGCCGGTTATATAAAGGTTAGTTTAGAAAATGGGGAGAGGAAATTGAACTAAAATTTTTATAAATTTTCTTCAGAACCTCAATCTTCCGTAATGATAATCTTCTGTTAATTAAGTTTGCTTTCCACTTTTTCAAAATTTGTTTTCCCTAACAATATAGGAATCCTCTATAAATTTCAGATACAATCCATTTAAATGTTACAATGATAATCCATCCCCCAAACGTACTACGAAAACTGTTCACTTCTGTGTAATCTACTTTTCAATAAACTATTACAATTTACTGCTGAATGTGAAGCATCCTTCCGTCTAACGAGATTTTAACCATTACTTAAGCGAAAAGTCGGGATGCTTAGGTCAGCTATTAAAATTCAGTGTTCAATTTATCCAACTAAGATGCTTTACATCATTAAATGGAATTCCAATCTTAAATAAACGCTCGCATTTAATGCATACAAAACGCGCGTGGGCATTAATTAATTTACGGTAAGATGCAACAGTGTGATTAAAAACACTTTTGCAGTCCTTTCTGAATTTCCAACGTCTGTGACTTAATGGCATTAAATATTCTCTAATCCTTTTTCATTACTGTTCTGCACATTTCCTCAACAGTTCCCTTTAATAGCGCAGAAATTCAATTTGTCCGGATGGAGTGTTTAAAATTTTGAGATCTCTGATCTAATTTTCTATCTAATGCTGTTTACGACGCCTCCTCTCATTTGTTCTGGGTGCATTCATTTATGAAATGCGCTGTTTAACAAAGGGCACGCTGCAGTTGGAGGAGGTTTTAATTTTCTAGAGAGCAGTTATTATTGTCGCGCTGTTTGCAAATAATGAAGTTAAGGGTTTTCGCTAAAAGGTATAGATGCGTTTTGCTTAAAGGGGAAAAACAAACGCCGATACTTTGTTTAAAGTTTTTGATAAAGAATGTTCCACTAAAAATTATCTTCAACTAATTCATTCTCTTGTGTTAATTGTTTCTGGTTTTCAAATGATCAAAGCTTACTGGATATCCTCATTGCATTATTAATGACAACTTAACAAGTCCCTTGTGCATCATTTATAGGGAACCTCAAAATGGATCCCTTGACGACAGAAGATTATACGTCCCATATAATAAGGAAGTAAATATTTAAATACAACACTGAAGAAAGATTAAAGTTTTATTTCCTCACGTAATAAATATTCTGTGTGATTAATTTTGGTATCTAGTTTTTGAAATTAAATATTATTTACATTTTAAAGTTAATTGTTTTTATAAGATTTCAGTCATGATTAGCGAATGGTTAGGGTTATCTAACTATTTCAAAAGCACACAAACAAATAAATTGTTACCTATAGAGACATTCCCATATTTTGTCTGAGTGGATATTTAAACATTTGTTAACATATTTACAAGACAATATATTCACTATTAAAGCAAATTCAGTAATACAAAGAGTTTTCTAACTTAATAATTTCCATGTACGTACTCATTCTTCCCTATTCTTCCTTAATTTATTAACAGCAAAATAGGCACTGCATAATAATATTTTGTTCGTGTTCTTTTTTTAGTCTGAGTTGCAGCTATTGATATTAAATTGATATTCAATTAAGAAACATATATTGAATTAATACAGATTGAATAAATTAGTATATATTAATTATCATATATTGAGTTAATTAATATAATATTGAATTGATATTCCATTAAGAACGAACTTCTAGTGCCGGAATACCGTAGTTGGTAGGGCGTTGGATTCACATTGCTTAAGTTGTGAGTTCGAACCTTGCAAGTCGCAGACTCTCCGCTGCACATGGTGGTTGGTGTGCGCATAAATCTCTTGTTTACACAAAGTCTTCCAAGTAGAGACAATGCCACTGGGGGTACTGGATCAGAGGTGATCGTTCTCTTATTCAAGTCTAAATTACGATCTGTGAATGAAATGCATGAATTAAAGCCACCCTATGAAAGAGGCTGCGACGCATGAGTAGCTAAGGTGTACTCTTGGCCCAGGATGGCGCTACTGAAACAAGAGATGCTAAAACTCGGCTTAAAATCGCTGACTTGGTCAGTGGGCTTATCTACGACGCGTTCTATAAGCAACAACAACAGAAAGGAATCTACAAGACACTAGAGGGTCTTTAAGTATTGAGAAGCCTGCCTTCGAAGAAAAAGGGTCTCTATTCTCAATAAAACCGGATGCAGCTGAAAGATGCAATTTTTCAATATTTTCCATACATTTTCTACATTTATTTCTGAACCACTCCAAAGCAAGTCCTGCTCATTGAATGATAGCATTAGCAAGCATAAGAGATCCGTTGCACGAAGAGGAAAAGTGCAATATGCAGGACAGAGATATTCGACAAGAATGTTCATATACACGTAGGATGATATTCTATATCCCAGAAACAAGAAAAACAGAGCATGCGACTTAATGCTTGGTAGAAATCGATCCACTAGATTTCGTCTCTTACCTTCATTCTCATACATTTTCGTGGGTTTCCAATTAGCTGGTCAATATCAGCATCTTCCCAAGCTGCATTTAGTATTTAACAATTTAAATTCAAAATGGGAAGTAACAAAGTACTTATTAATTTAGTTATTCCAAACAAATTTTAATGGACTTGTTTAATATATTACACTAGAAACTTGCATGCCATTATTTACGCCATTATATCTGTAGAATATTAAATGTAGATTACTAAATGGACTGTATGCATTACTTTTTCTATAAAGTTTCGACGAGTGCTGGTTCGTTTCTTAAATGATGAAATTAATTCGTAATCAACAATATTTAATCAACAGTTCAATACTATTCATGGCTGAACGCTCACCATAGAACGCCAACCACGCAACGAGACGAACAAGAATCATAAAGAACCAAAATCAGAATCTAGACAGAAGAATAGTTGCCACAATTGGCGAACTATCATCTGACATGGCGATATTAACAATATTTAACAATATCCTTGGAAAAACTCACATGTCTTACGAGATTTTGTCTGTTGCCTTCTTTCACATACATTTTCGTGAGTTTTTAATTCACTGGTCAATGTCAGTATCTTCCTAAACTGAATTTAGTTTTAAGTAATTTAGATTCAAAATGGGAAGTAACAAAATACTTATTAGTTTATTATTGAGTGCAACTTTTAATGGATTTGTTTCAGAAATCTGCATGCCCTTATTTACAGCATTATATACTTTGTAGAACTTGCATGGTTCAAAAGATTTCACATATTACCTTCATTTCTACACATTTTCATGGGTTTCTAGTTCATTGGACAATGTCAGCATCTTCCCAAGCTACATTTAGTATTAAGAAATTAAGATTCAAAATAGGAAGTAACGAAGCCTTATTAGTTTAGTTATTCAAAGCAACTTTTAATAGATTTGTTTAAGAATTACATCAAAAATTTGCATACTCTTAAATCAGAACAAGGATTTATTTCGTTTCGATATAATTTTTATGAATGAAAGGCACTTCTGAAAATAAACCAGTCTAGAAGAAGAATTCTTTAGAATTGATACAAATTATAAGGACCTACCACGCATGCGCAGTATCCAATTCAATGTTTTCTTCCCGCACGGAATTTTTGTAAATAAGGGTTACTTTATTGATATTTGCATTTCACAATCAATTTACATAAAAACGAGATTTTAATGCTTCCGTACTGAGACTAAAAACACAAAGGATGGAAGAATTTCTGCATAATTAATTATGCATCCATCATTTTAATGAATTTCTGAGTGGAAATGTTTCTAATAATAGTTTCTGCAGAAATTTATCCATATTTCTCTTAAAATGTTCATACCAGTTTTACCAGTTCATGCCAAATGTTCATACCAGTTCATACCAAATGTTCATACCATTTCTATTGGTACTAAAATTATTGCGTACATTATATGTCGTTTTTCCCTTTTCAAAATTATGATAATCATTCTTAAGTGTACATTATAGTAAATAACACATCTAAATTGAAGAATTTAAATTCTGAAATTGAAGCAAATATACTGTGGCAAATAAATATTAAAATTTTGCGTATTAAATATTAATAATAATAATAATTTTGCATATTAAATATTTGCATGGACAAGACAAACTATTCTGATTAAAAGATTGAAATACACATAGATTACTTCTAACGATTTTTAAAAAGAAATGACACTTAAAAATTAATAACCATCCAAGTTTCATACATAAATTGCATAAATACTGTAAGTATCAAAAACTTTATACATAATATCTCCTTTTGTTATATATAAAGTGGGGAATAACATTTTTATTTATTTAGACTCTTTAAATATTCATAAAGGCATTTTGGAATGAAAAAAAGAAGAGTGCATTTTTTTTTCTTTAGAGACAGAATCCCTTGCACCTCTTACTAAAGAAAACTCCGTAATAAGGCTCCTTTTTATGCTTCTTTTCCAAATTTATGAACATTTTTTTCAACCGTGATTAAATTAAAGTGGCCAAAGGAACGCGTCCACACGTTTCACCCTATAACTTATGCATTTGATATAAATGGAAGCCACTGCGATCATAATGATATAAGTTCTTTCAGCATATTTTAGTTTCAAAAACTTGTTTCCAAAAATGCGAATAGAAACATGTTGGGAAAAGTTTGCTTGCATATTAAAAATGAAGTCTAAATCATGATAATTTTTTATGTTTGTGTTTGGGCTATCAAAAGAAAACAAATGATTGGCATTTTTATTCCTGTCCAAGTAAACGTATGTTATCGAATTGTACTAATTAAAGCTTTAAAATTTGTTATAAAATCTCTCATATACACAATCCAGTCATATCAATGTGACCACCGCCAATTTTTGTTTTCAACGTTGAATAACCAATCGCAGAAGGCACGTGTTATCAGCAAATTTGGTGGATATATAAAGTGTGTTATAGGCATTCGGAAGACATTTTGTTTTCCTACAAAAAGAATTTGATCGAATGTAGATGAACGGACTTATTTACAAGATGATCCAAAATCAGATTCCAAGTTATCTGATAAACATCATGGAGTCTTAACTCACTGGCAGATCATCTGAAGTCAGGATACAACATGAATCCTCAGACATGGAAACAGTAAATGCAGGTGTACCATAGGGCTCCAAGCTAGGCCCGGTACTGTTGTCCATTTACATAAACGACATGCCTAAGCAATTCAACACTATGTTATGCTTATTCGCGGATGACACAGCGATACTAGCCAAAAATAAAAACACCAATTATGTACACATCGCGCTTAATAGACACCTAAAACATTAGAGGAATGGTTCGAAAAATGGAAAATTGAAATCAACACCTCTAAAACGGAAGCAGTCATGTTTCACAAGGATCGGCAGACAGCAACCAAACTTCTACCAAATTAAGATTAAAAATAATCTCGTTCCGTGGTCTCAGGATGCAAAATATTTAGGAGTAATTCTCGATAGGAAGCTTACTTGGAAAAAGCACTTTTTATTTATAAAAGATAAGTCCCGAGCTCAATCACGTAAATTTACCCCCCCCCCTTTAATCTCGAAACTCTAAATTGAATAGGGACATGAAAATGCTTATTTTTACAGCCTATTTGCCTCCAGTACTCATGCACGCTTGCCCCGTATGAGGTTATGCAGCGAAAAGTAATCTAAAAATCCTCCAATAACAACATAATAGAATAATAAGAAATATATGTAACTCAACCTGGTACATGAGAACGGCGGACCTAACCAAAGCATTAAATTATAATTCCTTTTTCGAAGCAGTTCAGAAGCTCTCAATAGAACGGATAATAATGATAATGCAGCAGTCAAAAATATCAATAAATACATCCCGAACATTAAAATTAAAAGACACAGAAATATCACCATCACGCAATAGTCCATACCCAAGTCCAAAGTTTTCATGTATCGGTTACTTCAACAATGCAATAGTCTAACTCCTCATTGGTCAATAGCAAACAATAGTTTATACGCAGCAAAAAAACCCCTAAACCGTAAACTGCTACACTCCTCTCTAGTCTGCACACGGCACTCCAAGGATGCTCCCTCACCACCACCGCACCAGGACGAAGCGTTCTCATTGGATGAGAGCTGGACCCACTCTCCTACCCATGCCTTAGACACAGGATGAGACCGAATAGAAGTCCATTTTCCACACTAACTCAGAAAAGAGCACATCCGCTGTCAGGACTGTATTCTGAAAGTGAAGGAGATAGCCCAGTGAAAGAGGCGGGGGATCCATAAAACTCGTAAATTCGGAAAACATTTCAGTTCTTGCAATCATGTAGATACGGAGCGATTTATCTGACTTCCAAAAGGGCATGATCATTGGCTTTCGGGCCAAGAGTAGAATCATTTCTGAAAAGGCTAATTTTCTAAAGTGTTCGAGGGCAGTGGTGGAAAAAGGATACCATGTATGGCAAAATGGCACTATCCAAAATAAGTGACGTGGCAAATGTGGTGAACCACGGATCATAAATGGCAGATACGGGCTGTCACGGAGATGCGTTCAGACGAATAGACGTGCAACCGTTGAGCAACTCGCCGCCCAGATGAACCAAGGGGCTTCCAATAGTGTCTCTACAACGACTGTTCAACAAACATTGCTGCGTATGGGCCTCTTCAGTAGACGCCTGGTAAATACACCTATGCTAACTGCTGTTCGTTGGTGACGAAGGCTGGGATTTGCACTCCAGTACCGCAACTGGACTTCCACTGAGTGGAGACTGGTGACTTTTTCCGATGAATCATGTTTTATTTTCCATGGGACAGATGGACATTGGCGTATACGACGTGAAATGTTTGAAAGCAAACATCCTGCAACAATTGCCGGAAGGGTCCAAACTGGGGGAGGGAGCATTATGGTCTGGAGAATGTTTTCATGGCATTCTCTGGGTGCACTCCTCATTGTAAAAGGCACGATTGATTAACACAAGTATGCATCTATCCTTGAGGACCATGTTCACTCCTACACGCGAATTGTTTTTCCTCAGGATGATGGCATATACAGACAGGACAATGCAACGTGTCATAAAGCTCGCAGTGTACGTGGATGGTTCGAAGAGCACCAGGATGAGATTACCGTATTCCCTTGGCCAGCAAATTCCCCGGACTTGAACCCAATTGAGAATCTCTGGGACCATCTCGATTCGCACCATGGATCCTCACCTGTGTAACATAGCTCAGCTGGCCCCGATACTGGAGTTGGCATTCCAATGAACACCTTCAGGAATCTAATTGACTCTCTTCCTGCACGTCTCGCAGATGTCCGATCTGCGAAAGGTCGTTGTTCTTGATTTTGACAGGTGGTCACATTAATGTGAATGGTTCCACATATGACAACCATTTAATCGGTAATATCAATACAGCGGAACTTTCAAAGATGCAAATTTAAACTCGAAATTTAGTTCCAAGAGTTTAAAAAAATTATGTAATGTATCTGTGAAAACACAGGTGCAGGCCTGGTGGATGTAAAACAATTCTGTTCTTGGCACAATCTTTCTTAATTAGAACGAAATTATAGAATATTACTAGTAATGAGGAAATATAATGAAGATGTTGAAGGAGATAAAGATGATAATCAGAGCAAGAAATTTACGTACGAGGATGCCGAAAAAAGATTGCAAACTTTTAAAAGCAATATCAGTCTATGATCAATGTCAGAATATGATTTTATGAAGTTTCATTCTACACACAGTGCATTTTTAAAACCTCAGCAATAGTCTAATAACCAGGCAGGTATTCGGAAAGGCTGCTTTGCTGTCAGTTAAGATAGATCTTGCTGCATTTATTATATACACTAAAAGTGATAAAGGAGAAGTATTATTCGATAGATAATAATAAAAAATAAACCATTTAAATGCCTGTTTTCTGAAAATTCTGCCATTTTTCAAATATTACAACGTTTTATTTCTTATATATTTTAGATATGGCAGCAAAAAATTTATTAAATATTTGGATTCCTTTGTATGGTTAATAGATTTACTGACTTGTAGATAATGGAATAAGAAAAGAAGTTTAGTTTAGTTATATTAACGTCCCGTTGCAAAACAACACTAGGACTATTTTGGGACGGACCTCGTTATTTTGAACCACGGTCAGATGACGAGAACGACACCTGAGCTGGCTCCCCCCTCTCCACACCACACCAGCGGGAGGACGTTTGTCATGCCGGATTTAACGTGCAACAGACCCCCTTACACGACGGTTCTTCAGTGGAATCGGGTCTCGAACCTGAAATACTACGGCTCAGAAGCCGAGACCTCACCACCAGGCCACGGAGACCTCCGAATAAGAAAAGAAAGGAGGAAAACTAAACTATAAGTCCTTCATATTACTAACTCCCAGATTTCCCATTATTACAAACAAACCCGTCTACATCGTTTTTATAGGAAAAAAAAAAGTTTAAATGATTGGATTTCAGAAAATGAAATAAAAAAAAATTGTATGCCGTATACTTTTACAGAATACATTTATAAATGCTATATGCATTTCCAAATAATAAACAAAGTCTCGATCTCCTCTCAATAAGAACTAAACTTCATTTTAAACACTTTCAAAATCGGAAACAAAATTTATTGACAACTCAGAAAGATATTTCAAAATTTCTTTTCTAGAAAAAACATTTTACAATAATTTCATTTGTTGTTTTTCACAAAGAAAGTTATTCGAAATACTATAACCGAGACATCGACTAGACATTGAAGGAAATATTTTCTATAACTAAGAGTTTGGCATTATCTTTCAAACGCAATTTTTCTTGGACTTTATAAGTTTATTTATATTCGCATCCCAACAGGACAGCTTTGCTCCAACTCATACATTCGAATGCAATCTAATTCCAAGTATATTTAGAGCATAAAATCCCAAATAGATAAATATAATCATAGGCATTTTATTTGAACAAATTCTTCCAAGAAATAATGCATAGCATCAAAGAATGAATTCGGAATAATGTAAGTTGATTATGATAGACAATACCGACTTAGAATACTGATACTTTTATTATGAATGTACACAATAATAAGAAAACAACAAAAATAATGCATTTTTTCCATCTAAAAATATTTTTAAGGATTTTATTGCCTACTTTTTTATTCGAAACAAATAGATTGTTATAAGTAATTTTAAACCATTTTTTTAATAATGAAGTGTTTTTTTCGGAATTCCGTTTCCCTTGGGTTGTAAAAATACTGTGAGAGGGTTCTTCCTAAATAAAAATTAACAAGTTAAATTTTAAAACCATTACGAGAATTCCATCCATCTGTCTTGTTGCGGTTTTGAGTTAACCCGTTTATGATCAGATATAATTCCAAAAATGTTTCTTTATGATTCCAGAAAGTCTGAAGTAGGAAGATTTATCGACATATCGATGACGAATTTTTTGTCGATTACAATACTTTTTATTTTTTGATGTAAGAGAAAAATTATACTTGATATATGAAAAGGCAAGTATAATAATAATGAAAAGGAGTTGAGTAGTTCCATTTAAATTGTTTCATGAATCAATAATCACATCAATAATCTATTTACATCGTTTGAACTTAGCACTCACACAATATGACTCAGTTTTTCTAATTTTGTATTTTGTCGCTATTCAATAGGAAGGAATATAATGTGACAACGGTTATGTAAATAAGATACAATGAATTTTGAATTTTCAGCATATTGCTCCATTAACAAAGATGTTTAGGCAATTCCAAAACATAGAATGCTTTCTATAGCACGGATAATCCATTTTGATAATGGCAGTGGCGATTTCATTAATAGAAGAATTTTCGCTGTTGCCAGATAATATTGTATTTTCAATTTCAGAATAAAATTTTTTCAACTAAATAAATCAATTGCAGAATTCAAACTAAGTTTTTCCCTCATACAATATAAATCGCCTGTATGTGTACTTTTTTATTTATTTATAGCAGTGATAAATTTTATTTGTAATGTACAGAAATTTCCATTAATATAGTTCATTAAATTATTTTTCATAAATACATAATTTTTACTAATTTTCTAACCAATTCATAACATTTGTTCCATTTCTTTCATAAATGAGGTAATGTAGTTTCCGAGTGAAAGGATCACAAAGGAGATAAAAAAAAATTAGCAAAATATTGCATGTAGTTTGGTGGTGGGGCGTTATTTTGGCAGGTCTGCCATTGACATAGGATCACTTTTATAAAATTCTAAAAATACAACAAATGTTTAGAACTTGCCTTTCGAAGGGATATACCATATTTCTTGCATTAAGTTCTTTTAATAAATTTGCACTCATTGTGTTGCATATATTTCTTTTGCATAATTAATTAGAAATTAGCTCTCTCTCCTCTCTATGGAGATCGGCCATCACATCTACGACATCATATTCATTTGCAAAAATTGTTTGTCTTGATGTGCGCGATCAGTTCCCTAGAATTCTAGGCCATCCTCTCGTTCTTGTAAAATTGAGGATTGAAAAAAAAAATATGACTTTTTTTTAAAAAACAGAAAATCCCTGCCGGTTGTTTGCGCACTGAAAAGGAAAACTTAAGGTTAAAACAAAAGGTCTCTGACTTAGTTAAAAAAACGGTTAATTGCTTATTTTTTTAATAATCGAGTGTTTCCTAATCACCACTGCTTTTAAGAGTCTTTCTTATATTTATATTTGCATCATTTCACAATGTATTTCAAGTTTCTATCTTGGATGTGACTTCCTTGTAAACACTAGTAGCAAGAAAGTGTTTGAACACAGTTTAGGTGATAAAGGTTTGCTCACGCGCGCAAAAGTTACTGTTTGTGACTATCCATAGACATCGAACGGATAACATATAAGCAATCACGTGGAACTATCTCTAAAAATTTATATAATGCGTCACATGATTATGAAAAAATCGCATGAAGTGGAACGAAAAGTTGCAAGCAAAGGAGGTATTCAGATAATCTGGGGGTTCATGTAATTTCTGAAGGCAAACGTCAGAAATAGTTCTCAAAGATTTAGATGGCTGGTTGAGGAACTCGATGATTTTCGCACTTTAAGCATTTACATTAATTTTCATATGGGCTCAATAATCTGCATATCCATCGCATATGTAAGTGATGATAAAAGAATTTAAAGATACACACGAGCGGATGTAATGACATTCGTGGCTATGAATTGGCTTTCTGGTGATCCCGCTTTCATCAAGATGACATCGCGGTTTAAGTTGTGTGCTCGTGCTAGCGGATTAATCATGTGATCCATGTATTTTTTCTGTGTTCACGAGATTTATGCCGGGTTTACACTCAGCCAGTTATAAGACGGTAAGTAGGCAGCGCATGCGTAGAAAGGAACTGATTTATGTTTACCATAATTTTATAAGATAGATTCAGGTATTCCATGCATGGCTATAAATTGCCATTTTCTTTTCGAGGCGAGGTTTTCTTTTTCATCGCGTATCGTATTAAAATGATGGATATTTACACAAAGAAACATGGTAAAATAAAAAATAAGTTAATATACTTAAATTTGGAAAACTATAAAAAAAAGTGGCAAATAAAATGAAAAAAAAAAAAAAAAAAGAACATAACCTTGCATCAGAAAGAGCAAAAAATGTCGGAATTAATCCACAATAAATCATCAATTTTTTTTATGCCCAAAGAAAAAAAAAAAATCCGCCAAATTCTACAAATTCATGCGCAGTAAGAAAAAATACAATACAGCGACTTGTAGTTGTCCCATCGGGACAGTTACTTGCCACCGACCGACTTGCCATCTTGTAACTGGTCGAGTGTAAACCTGGCATTATATATGTATTTGCTATATATTATATTAATAGAAAAAATCTTTTTCTTAATGTTTTTTTTAAAAAATAAAATGGTTATTTTTTTTACGCCGTTGTTGAATTGAATATGCGGACAACCATCCATAGCTTCATAATGGTGGGCGGGAAAAGAATCGCCACATGGTTGTTGTTTAGATGAAACAAGACAATTGTACAAAGCATTTATAAAGTATGCAAATAAATCTTTTAGTCTTCTTCGACCTATTGTTCAAATTGTATTTTGAGTTATTGCTCTTAAGTAAGAATCCAGCCATTTGTAACCAAGGCAACTGCTAAATATCATACCTAGCCAATGTATTTAAAATGGCTCTGCTGTCGCTGACGTGGCATTACATGTGACGTAAGAAGTGAAGATCATGCATGAATTTGAATCTGGAGTGAAAACGCCGTGTGGCGGTAAATTGAAATGTCATAGAATTTTGAGAATAGTGTAAACCCAGTCATTGATATATTGAGCAAAATAACAATCAATTTGAATAATCTTATATATTGGTTGTGATGAAAATTAAATTCTCATAATTATCATCTTAAAAATATAATAAAATGGAGCATTCTTTTTAGTCAACTTGCTGCTCCAAAACTGATCTTCTGCAAGATTATATATTTCATACATTAGACAGATGCAACAGTTAATAATCTTTTAGGACACTAAAAAAAGAATTCATATAAACAGTTGTCCTTGGAAGATTCAATAAAAAATTTCAGAAATGCTCGACTATTTTATTCCCATATTTTCAGAAACACAAAGCTTATTTTTAATATTTTCGAACGGATATTGCCTTTATTAAAATAAAGAAACGAACAAATATTAAAACAAGATATTATTTAACAAATTTTTTTTAAATCTTTTTCTATCTCAGATAGGTCATATTTCTATATCTTAGGAAGAACCAATTCTGGATGATTTCCTAACAATTCATCAACACCTATGAATATTTATAAGTTTCGGCTATTAATTTATTTTATGTTAAAAGAGATTAACTTACACAGAAGATGTGATTAAAATATGACGCATTTCTTGTAAGATATAAAATGAATCAAGTGACGTTACTTGAAGATTTAAAAAAAAGAAATATTCACTATGATATAGAAATTAATCTTTTGATGTCATTTTATGAAATGTTTTAATACAAAGTAATCTCAAATTTTCTGTATGTAAGTAAAAATTGTTGATTTATCTTGAATGAGAAACAAAAAAAATCTTCTTTAAAGTGAGTTTATCGCGAGTTTAAGGATCTTCTTTAAGTACACTGGTCATTTATTATACGGCTGAATCTAGATTGATAGCTTCTTTGTTGTTTTCTCGCATATTTGCCAATCAAATCAAGCCAGGAAAGAAATCACAAAGCACTTTGCTGGGATAAAAGGCTTGTGGTTTTCCGTTAAGAAACATCTCTTGATTGCTAAAATCTCAAAGGATTTAATAAATTCCCTCCTGAATGCTTATTTAAAAAAAGTCGTGCATCACAAATTAAACTAGTTTCGAATTTCATCACACTGTAGCAGTTGCATTATTCTGTCTTCTCTTTTGGATAATAGATGGCGATGCCTGATTAGGTACACATCCCACAGTGCATTGCGATTGTTATTATAAGGAGATGAGATGCAGTTTTGTTTAGGCGCACGCGTTAATGTCTTGTCTTGTCTTTCGTGTTTGTGTTTGTTTTGTGTGAAATATGATTCTTATAGAAATGTTCCCGTAAACATACGTCCTCTTGCTCCCACTGCACGGATCATAATGATCTTCATTCCTCCACAACACCAATTTTTATACACTTCTATTTGATTTGAATTGTTCTGACTTTCATTTTTTTGGGGGATAAAATTTTGTAATCGATTTTACATTCTAATTTCGAAAATTTGCACTGGATGACAATACACCCTTTTAACATTATCAGAACCTAATTATCAAAAAATTCAAATTAAGCGATAATTATCCGTTCACTGATTTGGTAAATTAGGTTTCGATTGCCAAAGTTTTGTCTCCTAGCAGCTTTGCTAGAAAAACATAGATTTCAAGACGCCAGAGTATTTATAGCAATGAATTTTAAATTGATTTCTAAAATGTAGAAAATAAATTAAAGAAGTTTCACTTGTCAGTAAACTAATATAGTTTAAAAAAAAACAGCTTGTATAAATTTGTCCATGTGGCAGAATGATTTTTTTTGTCTAAGAAATAAATTATTCATTTCAAACTTATTTAATATTTAAATTTTTAAAATTAAGGATTCAAGACATAAAGCTTTTACATGGCGCATATCGTTATGGTTTCCCGGAAACCTAGTGGGAAGGACTCCTCAAAACATTTTCACATATTCACACATAAAAGTATTATATATCTATTCTTGTATAAAAATGAGGACATTGGATAAGGCCATGAGTTTCTTGCATGCCACTGGTGAATGATAAATAAGAAATATTTGATGTGGATATAGCGCACAATATTTTGGGATTAATTGCTGGCATGCGATTGAAAACAAGTATTTCAAACATCTTCTTTCCCCCCGATGGAAATCAAAATTAGACGTAGAAAACAATTGTAGTCAAAAGATCACATGACATCTTTGATTTATTTAAGTTACTGTGTTTTTGAGTAATTGCGTTTGCATGAATTATTAGATCTGTGGTGAAAGCTTATAAGCCAGTTAACAGCTACGCTATACGAGCAATTGCTTTAATATTGTAGTCGTTTTCCTGGGCTGCGAACCACAAGGTCCCAGGTTCTATCCTCGCTCATAACATCCCGTCACAGATAAAAAAATTGTAACTTTGCAAGTTAATACAATATTTTTACAAAAAATAAAAAGTGCTTTTTACACATTAGATTGTTTTAACGCTTGTAAAGATGGAATTTGTAATTAATTTTTCAATCGCTTCTCGATATAATTCAGATTTTGTGCCCTCAATGGCAAAACTATAACTCCAATTTAAATAACTCCAGTTCATTCATTTCACTGAATTTCATTTCAATATATGTGGCGTCATTTGTTAATGAAAATTTAAAAATTGATTTCAGAATTCTACAGTGTTTTAAGCAAAGGATCTTGAAGCATACAAGTGATAAAAATATTATAAATAAATCAAATTACTTTTACAATTACTTTTTAATGCACTAATAAAGGTGTTTTTAAAACGTGAGTCCTTGTAAAATTATTCAATATTTTAAAAAAACTCCAACGAAAAATAAAATAATTATTTTATGAATTTAATTATACACTTTAAATTAGATGAAAGTGGCCTCCGAAAGTTAAGAAAACAAAAGGAGTTATATGTATGATGTTGGGTAACATTATCTAAATTAAAAGAAAGAAAAATATGAATCACTTATTTTTTGAAGAAACTGTTATTTTTATAAAATACATTGAAAACTATGATTATATTGTTTTCGTAACTTATTAATAATTTCTACGAATGCTGGTTTGACTTCAATTGTATCTACGAAGATGCTTTTGGAAATTCCTTAGATAAATCGTTTATTTATGATTCATTAAGATGAACGATGACTACTTGAAGTGTATGGAAATACACTGATACTACTTGAAGGCTTAATGTACTTTTATGGTGGGGAGGATCAGTTTCAAGAACATCTGATCCAAGTCGCCTACGTGTAACAACCCCAGGTAAAGGCTTCCAGCCCAAAGGAGGAATACCAGTACTGTGCATCAGCTTGTTTCAGATCGCTCCATTGCGTAATACCAGTTCCTAAGTCATGTAGATTGCCTTCACAATCAAGGGTTCTATGTAGAAAACCACTTGTGTGTATCCATCTTAACTGAAGAGAAGACGATAGAGAAACACCTGTTTACATTAGGTAAGAGAGTACGTTACTAAGAGCAGATAGCAATAGTCATCATGCTCTTCACAGATTAGCACTGATTTACTCTGTAAAGTCAATAGAGTTGCCTCTGGAAAGTGATCGTGCCAAAATAGACAGACGCCGGGTACCGTCCATCTGAAACTGGTGAAAAACACAGTCATAAAGAAAATAGAATCATTGTTTGGGTTGGAATATTTCTGGTTGTTACTTCGTGCCCTTCATATAATAACTCTCATGCTGTCAGAGATAGAAATGCGAGAGTCACCAGTGTGTCACACCATATGCTGATGCCACTGGCGAGAAGTGTACCCCAATGGATGACATGATTCGACACCATTGTTCACTTAATCTCCGGGCCTTAATCCGTTAAAACATTTTTTTCATTATTTCCGAGGACAAGTGGCTACTTCAGGTACTCCTCCGAGGTTATTAAACGAATTTGACAAAAACGTTGTCTCATTAATTGTATTACGTTTCTTCTTAGGTGTTCTAAAATTTAATTGATGGCATGAAAAGTTGCTGTCATTAATGCCTGACAGCTAGGGGGGCAATATATCCCCCCTTATTGTAATTCCGTATTACATTTATTATTTTCTCCAATTTTTGCAAAAAAAAGTAAAAATTTAACTACAAATTATATTTGATGCTAAAATGAAGCAACATTTATTAAATAACTTATTATGTTTATTTTATTGAAAACTAGCCGCCTTTGGGGACCAGCCGGTTCACCAATCTTAATGCTCGTTAAAATTTTAATAATTAAATATTTTATGTAATTCCTACTTTAATAGCTTCTTCATTAAAATATTTCAAAACTTCAAATTTTAATAGTCATGTAATTCACATATAATATTATAAAGGCCTTCAGTCATAACGTAATATGTATCTTTCTAATTTTCTGTCAGCTCCCGTAGAATTTATGCTTTAAATTAAAGTGGAAATGATGAATCTGCAATTAATATAATAATATTTTTTACTGAAACAAAGCATTTTTTTAATATGATTACTGAAAATAGAGTCACTGAGTATTTAAACTTTATGGGCACTAAAGAATATCTTTCTTAATTTATGTAATCTCTCAAGAATTTGTAAACAAAATTTACTCGGATTCATCACCAGCAGATCGATTAATTAATAATGTTTCATTTTAAATGCATCAAACACTAAGAAAATAAACAGAATCGTTTGAAATAATCGGCCGAAAATTTGTTAAGCCTATCCTTGTTAGCGTGGGAAAAAAACTGAAGCCTTACTCATTTGGTGGTGCGGAAATGAAAAGGTTTTTTGGTGGGAAAGTTAGTTTTTAATTAATAATTAAAATTCCAATTAAAAATTTTAAAAAAGGGACCCCCAGGTACACATTCCCGACCTACAAGGCATGCATGTACCAAATTTGGTAGCTGTAGGTCGAACGATCTGGCCTGTAGAGCGCCAACACGCACACACACAGACACACACATTGAGCTTTATATAAGTATAGATTATACAAAAAAAGTAAGTTGCACTTTTACTTTTGCATTAATTGCAAAAAGTGAATTTTAACTCTCCCAACCAAGGCGTTTATTTTTCTTATTTGAATCACTTATATCGAAGTATTTAATGCATGAATTAACTTTCTCGCATCAGTATAATAATTGCAATAAGTGAATTTTAACTCTCTCATCTATGGTGTTTATTCTTCTTTCTTGTATCACTTATATCGAAGTATTTAATGCAAGTGAATTCAATTTTAAAAACACTGAAAGAGGGGAATATATTTTTAAGCTTTAAAAATGCCGTTTCTTCCTTCGATTTTATCAAATCTGCTTCAGAGGAAACAAATAAATAAAAACAAATAATAATATACCCATGATAATTCCCTAAAGTCTCCTTTCTCAAACTGTAAACAAATTAAATCTCAAATCAATTTTAAAAATGAAAATTAAGAGAAAATCATTCTAAAAATTACATTTTTAACTCAACAATGAACAGTAAAGCTATTTACACTACTTAAATTTTTACCATTTCCAAATTAATTTAGAAAAATGTCGTTTTAAATTTTTTTAAAGCAATTCAGCAATGCCGTTTTTCATTTGAAGCAGAAAAAGTTTAATTAACGAATAAAACTTTGTTTGTGAGAAAGGTTTAATTAATAAATTTCACTCAATAATTCAGCCAAGAGGGGTAATTAAAATAAAAAAAAAGACAGAAAGTCTTCCCACAAGTTTTTGTTTTTAGATTTTAACAACTGATATTAAAGAGCAGAACAATTAAAAAAATAAAAGCATAAAGTTGAAAATTACTGATAAGCATCCTGCTTTTTAAATGGGCAAATTTCTTTAAATTCTTAAAAATGCTTAATTAATAAGAGAAAAAAATCAAATAATTAGCAGATTTGATTTTTTCAGTTGTTCCCCAAATTTTGAATATTTCGAAAGTGCTCTATACTCATAACATAGGTAGAAAAATCTATTATCTTTGAGATTTCTTTCGAAGTTAAAAAAAATCTATTTTCACAAAATGGTTTAATGCATGAATCAACTGCAAATTCAAGCTGCCATTTCTACATCAATTTAATTATTTTCAAACTTTTTAACGCATTCATAGAATTTGTTTCCAATATTTACGAATCCCGTTAATCCTGAATTAAATTGTTACAAGAATTCATATAAACAAGACAGTTGAATGCATGAATCAACTGCAGATTCAAGTTGCCATTTCTACATCAATTTCCTTATCTTCAAACAACTTAACACATTTTTAGAATTTGTTTCTAATATTTACGAATTTCCTAATATTCCATTAATCCTGAATTAAGTTGTTACAAGAATTTGTATAAATTATGATTGTACTGGAAAGTATGACATTATGGGAATAATCAGTGCATTATTCTTGAAGTTAGATGCAGATTATTCATTTCTTCTTATTAAGCTGATTTTCTGTGAAAATAGCTTAGCATTATCTAAATTTATTCAAATGCCGAACTGAATATGCTATTAAATAATTTTAAAGTCAGCATGATATTTCAGTTTTCATAAAAATAAAAAGTCACAAACGAATATAATTTATTAAAAAATATCTTATATATCAAAATATAATATATCTCATGAATATTTTTCCAATTTTTGTATATTACTTTTACTCCATTTCAAACACTTTGACACTTCGATTTTCTTCAAATCAAAACTGTCTTTGAAAATCCATTTTCTCATTCTTCTAATCTAATACACTCTTTCAACGACGTCTAACCCACCCTTTACCCTCCCCCTTTATGCTGAACACTACGCGACAGAGATTTGATCCCAAGAGATTTCAATCCTTCCAACTCTTAACCTCCAAGATCTCCCGATCATCCTTCCTTCTTTACCACGTCCACCCTTGACACGCTCATCCCCGCCATTCGAATTCAGGAATGCTTTTGGAAGGAAAAAGGATCTTCTGCTACCCCGTCACAACCGTTTCATCCAGGCAGCCTTCCTCCGATTCGTATCCGAGGTGCCTTGAGGGCTGGCGAGGGCAATAAAGTTAGAGGGTGGACGAGAAATGTTTAATAGCCCGGATTGCGAAATTGTCAGACGGGATTGCGAGGGTCAGACTTTTAAAATGGATGACTGCAATCATATCCGCCAGAAAGGGACTGATTAATTTTCTGGACTGTTCCCGCGTTCTCTACTTTTATGGCGCGTGACGACAAATCACAAGTCCCCGGACCGGTGATCCGTCGTTGAAATTAGATGGAATCACCACAGAATTCACTCCTCCCTTCTTTTTGGGCGCGAGAGAGAGGGGAGGGTTCATTTCCATTTGATTTGAATGGAGGAAGCTGATTGGTGAGATCTCAGTCATTCAACCATCGATAATATATTCATACCATCTGGCGAAGAACGATAGTACAATTCTCTGATCTGAATGAAAGAGATGGTAAGAAAATATTATTTCAAGATATTAATGTCTGAAGAAATAAAACGGAAATATTTTAATGTTGAGGAAAAACTGCAGCAAAAACTGCTTACACAGCAGCATTATTCTCGAGCTATCTTATCCCTGAATCTCTCGTAATATAACTTTATTATTTTGTCCAACTTAGTAAAAAAGTTTTTCTGTGACGAATTCATGCACAACCTTCTTATTTTAATGAAATATTAATGGAAATTTATTAATAGATATTACTTCAATATTATGCAGGAATGGATTCGATGAAATAATGCCATCCATTTAGAGATCAGAAATATAGCAAACTTTTATATACATATTTATTTTATAAATAAAAGCTATTATGAATATTATTAAAACGGACAAGAGAATTGACTGGATAGCGAACTAGTAATTATGAATATCTGAAACTGATAATTGGGGAACAACATGCTAAATTTTAATCGTCTAGCTGGATTCCGTTTTATAATGTCATATTCATAGATAAAAATGTGCAACAATTTTTTCGGGCTCTGGATTATCTCACTGTCGAATTTTTTGATAATTAAATGCTTAAATGCATGAAAAAGTAAATTTATATATTTTAATGAGGAGTCTAACTCATTTCAAATCCGTTATAAAAGTTCGTTTAAGCGGGATAATTGTCCTTAAATTTAGCGGTTTGACTGCAAATTTAAACTGGACTTAGATCCGCGACCACCAAATTTACTTCTTTATAATTGCGAAAACCCCCCTAATAGCAAAACTTGTGAAAGAATTCCCAGAGCAAGCAAGGCCAAACCGGAATCCAATACCGAAACTTTTTTTTCGAAGATGTCTGATGAATTCATCTTGGCTGTGTTTGGTAATATACCATTTAATGCTTTCTTGGAAAACACATTACAGACGTGATAAGATAGTTCTTTCACTTCCATTGTTCATATAATGGTGTCTGTAATTGCTGGATGGATGGCAATTGGAACAAATAGCAGCCACTATTTATCTTCCCGGAACGATTGGAACTTTGGTTTACTTATCGACTACATCTCTCTGCCGAGGGGCTTTTATTTTCATTACAGCAGGAGAATAAGAGCTGTAAACTCGCCGATTGTCGACGCCTTCACGGTTAGTTTTCAATTCTTTAAACCAAAGGATGCGAAGAAGAATATTTTTCCCATTAATGACGGTTTACAACAGGGATTATCGATAGTCGAACAGAAGTTTCAGTTTGATTTAGTTCAGTTTTTAAGATTAGGGATTTAATTTGAATGTAATTTATTTACCGTATAGTGAGTCTAGCTTATTTAATTCGAATATACTTACTAAAATAGACCATAAAATATAGTATTTAGATGGTCTCATTGAAAATGATGAGTGAATTTATGCATCTTAATTTTTGTAAAGGTTATTTTTTTCCAGTAATGCTATATTAAAATAATTTAATGTTTGAGAATGGTTTAACAAAAATGATTTACTTGGTATTAATAATCAATTAGAAAAAGAATGATTTAAGAAAAATTTTACTAGGTGTTAATTATTACTTAAAAAAGAATGATTTAAAAATTTACTTAGTATTAATTATTGATTAAAGAAATTAATTTTCTAATTTGTAGATCAAAACAGTTTGTTATGGTTTGAGATAAGACACTGAAGCATCTAGGTTCTTGCTTTTGCCCAAACTTTTTTGTTTGTTATTCAATTTAGTCATTCTCGTTTTCAGTGTAAGGTGTTTGAACTATACTATGGCAAAATAATAATATTATTAATGTTTAACAAATTTGATTGTCAAAAAAATTATACTCAAAAGGTTTTATTAAAATTTCTATATTCAGTTATTAAGAGATTCTTCTTAGTAAGCATGATTTGACAGTTGGTCGTATAAAAGTATACCCAAAAATTTTATCAAAGAATTATCTCTAGACTAAATGTTTCCTATATGAGGGACTTTTATTATTTTTTCCGATTAACTCTTTTGTAGTTTCTGTTTTTTAAAATTAGACTCGCATGTAACATATTTTAATACAAAGCATAATTCAAAGGAAGGATGGAGAATCAAACAACAGTAGAAATGCAGATTTGAGTAACTCAAGTTCAACAGTCAAGACTGTGAAATTCGGAATCCAACACGAAAACCTACATTACTTAGGCATGCACGCATGACAGGAATGTCTGAAAAGACAGAACGTAATCTTAGACAAAACGTAAAACTTTTACATTTTTTAAATTAAACCATGATAAGGAAGACGAGTGACAACTCCCCATACTGACAATGAGAGCATAAACAAAGCTTATACAGTCTTATAAGAGATAGGGGATTTAATCGAATGTCGGTGAGCAAGGATTTGTGTTAGGCTCATATTTTCACGTGACATCGCAGCTGAACGCCGGCGTCTTGGCATAGGAGCGCATCTTCCATGGGATGTGGGCGTCCCGGGTTCGAATCCCGGTTCGGGCATGATTCTTCTTCGTCTGGGTTCTATCTGTGAGATGTGTAAATGCCCCCCCCTATAAAAGGGGGTTGTTCAAACGAATGTGCGAGTTTCATCTTCATATGAGCTAGAAGTCAGACTTCTGCCCTCGGGTGCTCAGGAATCTTTACCCTCAGAAACTACTGCACCTCCTTTCCGTGGTCACGCGGACACGACACCATCATCATTGCAGCTGAATATACGTCAGTTAAAGTATAAAAGTCAGAACCAGAGAAGCATGGGAAATTGAAATGTCCGTGCAATTCAGAAGTCAGTGTGATTTTTAAGTTTAAAATGAAGTGATTAGAAAATGATAACTATACTATTACTGAGGTTACTTAGGAGTGGAAAAATTAGGCTTTCAGAGAGCGAATGTGTTGTTGGTAACGCTCAGAGAGCAGGCACGATATCTTTCAAAAGATAAGGAATAGAAAAATATAAAGTTTAAAAACAATTTTATCAACAATTGTTTTTTTAAACCTGGTTTTTTATAAGGGAATTTTAATATTTTCCCCTTATTCCATCTTAAAGTATTTAATAAAATCTAGTTTATTTAATAAAAAATTTCTTTTGGGCATTTCCTGCACGGAGACTAAGAAGATAACTTCGTCTAAGGCATCTAATTTTTATATTATTTTAAAAATAATTATATTTCAAATGAAACAATTTATTTTTAAGGAACAAAATAGTTAAAAAATAATTTTACATATGATTGTAAAACACACATTCATTTATATAATCTGTACCACTAATAAAGATGCATACGTGCGTGTGTGTGTGCCGGTGCTCTACTAATCAGACCTTTTGACTCATAATGACCAAATTTGGAGCATGTATACCTTGGAGAGTGGAAATGTGTACATAGGACAGATTTTTTAAAATTAACATTTAATTAAAGTTAGCTGAATTTAGGCGTTTACCTGTGATAACTCCGGAAAATTCGGTTGCACAAAAAGAAATTTTACACTATTTTAAAATATAAAAATTTTTTAATTTAATTATACCAATATAATAACAGAGGAAGTTTTTGCTGAATGTAGAAATTTTAAATATATATTTTTCTAATTTCAAACAATAAATTACACAGTTGCCCTGAAGTTCAAATCCTTTTCATTGTTTCATCAATTACTGATGGTATGATTTTCTTCCTAAGTTGAAAGCTAAAGCAGATAGATTTTGTTTAATATCTATATACGAGGAGGATAAAAAATTGAAGGTGCAATATCGAAGAATTTAAAAAATAGACCAATCGTATATTTAAGTGTTTAACGCACTATGCTGTTATGGGACTGTCTCCATTAGATAGATACATGCACACAATAAGCAGTGTTAAAATAAGACAATTCAAGTAACACAACTTTGGTATAAAACAATTTGAGAAATATCTAGACGATTTATCTGAAAATAAATGCAATCAATATTCCTAGTGAACCAGTGGGTCGTCCGAGGTGATTAGTAGTAAATATTAATGTTTCACTATACATTATCTAATAAATATGGAAAAAGTATAATAAAAATATGGATGGGTAGATAGATGGAAAGTAATTTCATTCCATGCACAGCAAAATATAAATAAAAAATCGAATGAGAACCGACAATAATTTTCTCACAAATAAAAGTAATTATCACGGATATTATAAGTTTTAAAATGTCGTGAAAGGATTTAAAATGGCGTTAAGATAGAATAACTAAATATTAATCGAATGTTTTATTCATTCTTGAGGCCAGAATAAATTTATTATTATTTTTTTAAACCATAGTAAACAAATATGAAGAAAGAAAGAAATCTGACGATGGCATAATGTATCGAAAACCCAAATGCGCATCAAATTTGTGACCTCTCCTCGAACATATCATCTACTATATCGGAATCAGATCTCATCAGTTTGGACTCGGAATTCATGTTGTATCAGGGACAAAAACGTAACTGTTTATTTAAGTCACATTATGTTAAAATTATTTTTCTTCACTTTAATTCATCATTTCACAACAACAGCCGCGGGCGTCCTGGCATAGGGGTAGCGCGTCTTCTCCGTGTTCTGGGTGTCCTGAATTCGAGTCCCAGTTTGGGCATGGTTGTTCTACCTGTGAGATGTGTGAATGTGCCCTCTTGTAAAAAGGGGTTGTGCAAGCGAATGAGTGATGCGTGAGTAGCAAAGTCGTACTCTTGGCTCTAGTTGGCGCTACAAAAAAAAAAAAAAAAAAAAAAAACCAAGGACGCTTCCCCACCAGCTTAAATCGATGTTTTTGTAACAGCGGGCTTGTTCATGGCAAGTGCCATAAGAAACAACAACAACAACAACCGCCAAACTGTGGCCAGATTAATAACGTTAACAACAAAAGAAAAAATACGAATTAGACGAATATTTCCAAGATATACTATTTTCATTCTTTTAGTATCCAATATTTGCTATTTTTTTTTAAATTCTCTGAATGTCTTGCAAGAAAATAAAGAAATGATGAAGCACATTTTTATTTTTAATTCTCAGAATTAATTATAAACATTATATTGCCTTGGTTGACTACTTAATATACATTTCTCTAAAAAAAGCGCTAATTTTTTTCAGTAAACTTTGCAAACAAACAAAAAACAATTTTACAAAAGATGAATAAACATAGAAGGAATTAGATTTCATAAACTCTGCAATACATCAAAATATTTGCGTTTTGTACCTTCTATAATCAGTACCTTAGAATAGAATACTGTAGAAGCATCATATTCTCCCTGGTATGAAACGTGAATTCTCTCTTCAAGATACTCAGAGCAAATTATCTGTGTGCGGTGACTGGGGCCTCATCAATCAGCCTCCCTCCATTCAAATCAAATGGAACTGGACTCCAAAGGCACAAAAGACAGGGGGAAGAGGGTTATGTGGTCATTCCGCCTAATTTCAAAGGAAGATCAGTGATCAGGAGACTTGCGATTTGCCGTCACATGCCATAAAAATGTTGCCTGGGCCAGGCCAGTCGTGGAAATTAATCAGTCCCTTTCTCGCGGATATGATTGCAGTCATCCATTTTAAAAGACCGACCCTCGCAATCTTGGCTGACAATTTCGCAATCCGGGCTATTAAACATCTTCCGTCCTCCCCCTAGCTTTATTGCCTTCACCTGCCCTCGGGGAAGCTCGGATAAGAATCGTCTGAAGATGGAGAAAGAATCAGGATGAAATGATTGTGATGCGGATTGCAAAAGATATCAGTTTTCGTCCTTCAAAAAGCGCAACTGAAGGACACCCGGAAGGCGCGGATGTGTGTGTTTTGGTTGCATGCGAAAGAGAAGGGAGCACGACAGGGAGGTTAAGGGGTGGAAAGATTGAAATCCATTGGGATCAACTTTCTGAGGGTAGTTCGGGGAGGGGGAGAAAGGGATAGAAAGCTGCGTTTGATGGAAGCGACGTCGTTGGGAAAGCGAATTAGATTAGAAGAATGAAGGAAATGTATTTTCAAAGACTGTTTTGACAGAAAGGAGTTAGGGCGCCAAAGTATTTGAAGTCAGGTAAACGTAATATTGGGAGATAGAAATTTATTCCCCACATGTATTAGATTTTGTTGGTTATGATATTTATTGTGAGCTATATTAAAACATTTATTGAAATTATGATACGTACTGTGTAAAATCATAAAGTATCATTAAAAATGCATCATTAATAGATAGAATGATTAATTAATCATTAATCATTCTGTATTCAGTTTAATTAATAGAATTAAGCGAAAGGATTTTAATAGGTGAGATGATTAAAATATCTATGTGTTATTTGTAATCTTTTGTTATTGATGAAAGGAAGGAATGAAATTTTGATCGGAGAAAATCGGCGCTCTTGAAAAATTAAAAGAATGAAAAAAGAAAAGTTTCAAACATGGTTTTACCTGAAGAAGCTTGATAGCTACAGCTTATGATACAGAATGAAAAAAATTGTAATAACTGTGTAATATGAGAATAAGAATACTTTATCTAAGAATATATTAATTCAGTGAAGAAAGTATTAAGTATCGTAAATTAAGTTCATCTTAACTTTAAAATTGATTGCTACATCATTCAAAGTTTATGCCATTTTTACTACTACTATTTCCATTAATGTTTCAGGATTTTTTAAACCCATTAAACGAGATGATGTCTGCTTTTTCAAATGCATAGTTATATAAAATCGAATATTTAAAGAAATATTCATTTTAAAAAATAATGGAAACATTAAAAATAACAGTAATATCTAGCGAAAAAAGCTATCTATTATATATGCAACTTAATTAATTATAGGAATTTACTGAATAATATAAAAAAAGTACAAAATTCTATGCAAATAGTTCCTATTTTAAATTCTTTTTTCGGTTCCCTTTTTACAAAATAGTTCTTCCGAAAAAGAAAACTGAATTCTGTTTTTAAGAAAGAAAAACATTTTTTAGAGTAGCTTCATTAGTTTACAAAGATTAAACACGTTAAGACTACACATGAAATTCTTGTCAATCATTTCTAACAAAAAACAGAAAATGCAATACTTATATAAGAATTAAATTAAGATTGAATAGAAAAATTTAATATAGTGCAAAAAAAAAAAAAACGCACTATAATCGGACTCGAGTGTGTGAACACGCTGGGAACACGCTAACAACTGCAGGATAACTTTTTGAAAGCAATTAAAAAATAATAAAGTAATTTTATGCATTCTAAAGTAACTGAACAAAAATTTCCATTTCCAATACAGTTATGCTTCTAACATTGCTTCTATTGTATTTCTAAAAAATTGCTTTCAATAGAACACTTAACTAAGAACACATAACTAAGTGTTTATTCATTAATTAATTTTGCACTAAAAGTGACCGAGATACAAATGCCTTTCTTTTTATATATTTTTGATAAAATGACATGTATTTTCGAGAAATTTGTCCATGATGTCCTTGACCGTGGTTCGTTTAGAAAAAAAATCCTTTCACAGTATAAAATGAGTGTTTTCCTTGATGAAATAGAAATTCTTAGAATTTTTATTATCCCATTAAATAGCTGAGTTTTGATGACAATAGTATATTCTTCGATAGATAAATTGTCATTCTCAGCTTCGACAAACACATACTTATAAACAATTTATCTTTAAAGGAAGCAGACAAAGTGCATGGTTTTACAAAATTCAAGGAATTCATGCACTATGATAATACATTTTATATTAAAACAACTACAATAGTAAACATTTCAAATTATGAAATAAAATAATAAAATGTAAAAGGAAATCAGCTTGCGATTTTGGGTGTAATGCTCTGAGATATCAGACTTGCAATTTTCGTCTTTTGGAGATATGGGACACATGCAAAAATTTTCTTACTTCTCATTCTTAAAAGGTTAATTGAAGATATCATGCGCATAATATGAAGTAAAGTGATGTGCGTGAATTTTGCTTTTATATCCGATTTTTTAAAGCGAGAATTCAGAATCTTTAAATAGGAAACACGCCATTACAAGAAGGGGTCAGTGAGCTTGACGTGATATTGAAGAAAATACTCAGATTTTGAATTATATTTAGTTATATTTACTGAATAGTAGTGTACTGCCTATGGAAACGAGCTGATTTTCTGGGAATATTAGTTGTATTTGATTTCATTTGTATCTTTCAAACATAACTTCACGATTTCGCCAACTAATTAATTTTAAGCATCAAATTGTCATTGATATTAAAGCTACTTTTAATACTTCTACATATGATCTAATATAGTATATGTGAGTTCTTCTAATGAAAAACAAATTTATCACATTAAAGGGCTTAAAACTTAAATTAACCAGTTAATAAATTTTATGAAGCACTTATGATTAACTTTCATGCTACTGTAATTTCCTTTTTTTTAAATCTTCATATATAAAGTATAGAGAAAGTATATTAATCGCCTAAGGATTCAAATTGGAGATTATAAGGAATCACCCAGTTTTAGATTTCTTTGAGGGAAAAAAACCAATAACATATTTGGCATTATGCCAATTCATATTTTTATGAACATTACTGAAAAGCGTTCTGAGTGAAAGACCTGAAAGACCGAATCGCCAACTTTAGCTTCCATGAAGCCGAAAAACACATTTTTAGCCTATGCCATATTTGTGAATACGATAATTCAGCAACGCTCTGGGCTAAACGACTGAAATTTCGTATATGGAATTACAATCAAATTAGTAGAATTTCTACCAAATTTTGAATAAAATTTATTCACAGACTGTTTGTCTGACTATTCGAGTACAAGCGAACTCGATGGCTACAAAAAGGCAAACAGAGAGTCCGTTAAAATTTGGTATGCAGATTTAGATTTAAAATATAGAATCTAATCATTATGTCTATCTGTCCATTACTTTGTTTTTACTTATACTAATTTTAAGTCTTTAATTGCAGTTTGTGTACAATTTTATTTCCAGTCAGTGGAAAACAATATATCTAAAACACAAATTCCGGTTTTTGGGTGCCTATTGCAAATATCAAGGATTAGTCACAAACAAATCGCCAAAGATTACGCGATAGATTCAATAAAAATGATAAATTCACATCAAAGATCGATATTTCGTAACTACTGCCATACAAAGCCTTCGAAGTTTTAACCAAGGGTTACCCAGGTTTTATGCAGGGAAGAGAGATAATATCAGATGATTAAAGTGAGTGAGAAAGTGACACACTTTGTGAGACTACCTACGCTAGTTACTTATTTTGGAAACAAAACGGTGGAATTTCACCTCCTTAGTTTTGAGAAATGGAAGAAGATTGAGGGATTTGGAAAAACAATGAAAATATTTTGAAGTGCCGGGTAACAATAATCGACTACAGTTAAAAATTAAGTTCAAAGCATTTTCAAAAAAAAAAAAAAAATCGTTAACATTCAGAAATCTTTTGCATAACTCTTAAATTTGTATCATTAACAATATTTTTTTTAAAATTTTGTAATGGTAAAAAATTTATATTTGAGCAATTATATCTTCGAAAGTTATCACGATAACCCCCCCCCCCTCTTTCTTTGTGTGTGTGTCAAGTTCCGTAGGCAAAATGGTATAGTCTGAAAAGCGATAATACACACAGACATAAACATACACTTCATTATAAATAGAGATAATACAGTTTTGAATATTTTGAGGAATAAATATTAGTTTTGTTTTTAAAATGAAGTTTTTTAAAGAGCCTCTTCTTACAAGGACATTATAGAAAATTTAACTTGCATTGCTTGCAACTACTATAATAATAATGACTATGAAACTAGTTAAAAACCACCATTCAAAAATTTCTATGAATCAAAAAGATTTGATTTTTATTATTATTGTACTGGAAATTTATAGATCGATGAAATAATGAAGAATAAAAAACATAGAATATATTTTAGAATAAAAACTGCTTTACTTTATAAAAAACATGTGTTATATTTCATAAACAGGAAGACTTCTGACATGTATAAAAATTCAGAAACTTATTTCAGGCTTAAATTCGTTCTTCCCTTGCCTTTTTTTGCATTTGAGCTCCATAAATTTAATTTACAAAAATATAATGAAGAATAGTGAAAAATAGAATAAAATTATATACAAGTAAACATTATGAAACGAATTCGAGAGCGCAGCAACGCTTATAAAGTATCATCGCTCCTTATTTATTAGCATTTATAGAACATCCTCTAGAAATTTCATTTTCTACAAATGCTTTCTTTGAAGTCTTCCCTAGGTGCCGAAGGAGTTATTCGAATAAGAAAGCGGAAAATAATTTAAATATTCTTCTCCGTAAGCTCCAGTCACACCTCCTCACGGAGTTTAATAATCGAAGACATTCCGAGTAACTCTGTTTCCGGATCAAATAATACAACTTTTCAACTCTTGGGCTAGATGATGAAAAATCTTTAAATTATATTCTGATTCCTTATGTTAAAAAACAAATTTTTGAAGATAATTTGCTTACTTTAAAATATAAATTTAAGGTAGTAATAAAATAAATTTTAAATGCTTGCAATAATAAGTTAATAAATGAATTAGGTTTAAAGCAATTTAAAATTTCAGACCTATATCAGACTTCATTTAATTTTACTTTCTGTTATAAAAGACTGCTAACTGCAACTTTAACTGCTTTCATGCTATAAAAGATTACATAAGTGCTTACTAAAATACAAAATGAGATTTTTGAAAACATAAAAATACAAACCGATTGCCTTTGACAATATAAATATTAAATCATTTTAAACTCTTAAAGCCTAAAAATGTGATTATTAAAAAATTTATTTGTCTAAAATTAAGCATCATAGCGCTATGAATTATTCGAAACAAAGTTAATTTAGGCATGTTTAATATCATTTACTCAAATTATGCGGTACGCCTTAGTTAACCTCTACAGTGCATTGTCTAGCCATTTGGCTGCACGCTTTTATTGCTATGATTCATTAATTTTCACATGTTTGCTCAATTAATTTTCACATATCTGTTTCAAAAGACAACAAAAAGTGCTTGAAAATCCTTTTATAAATGCATTTTTATAAACATGTGTAGAAAAGATTTAATGTGGAAATAGTGGTACTATAATTAAACTGTAAACTTGCAACAATACCAAGATGATTCATGCATAAAATTTCAACCATTAAAAATATTACGAATTTTTTTTTTTTTTTTTTTTTTTTTTTGCATTGCAAAGAAATATACTGGTAAAAAGGGGCTTTTAATTCTATTGCTGAATTGTTGTAATGGTATTTTGTGTCACTGGAAATTGTAAATTGTATTTAATACACAATATTTAATTCATAAAATTTAACATTTCATTTTTTTTTTTGATTTTATGAAAAAAAAAATAACTAAAGCTTTTTGAAGTAATTTTCCTAAATTATATGCAGCTATTCAAGTCACATTCAGTTTTTAAGTAAAAAAATAATAAGTCATGCATTTTAGGGTTAATCATTCAATCGTGTAAATTAGACAAAACAAAACAGAAATTTCAATGTTCATTTGGAATTTCTTGCAATAATATAGCGCCTAATATTTGCCTGGGTGTTGTTCAGTTTCAAAAGATCTATTTTTATATAAGCTGACAAGTACACGAAGCACTGTCATAAAATTCTTGGAAGTGAAATCGAATAGATTTTTAGTCGTAAATCCAATACCTGAAAGTTCCAAATCTTGCTTGGCAGCATTTCTGCGAAAGTTAAAAGATGAAAGAACTGCTTATTTCGAAAAAGGTTTCATTCAAAAGGGATTTCGAAAACATGATGAATAAAGACAGCTAAGGCACTTTACAATTTAAAGAAAAATTACAGTATAATTTAGCAAATTTGAATGCTTCTAATTTGAATTTATTGATATTAAACATCTGACCAGAGAAAAATGTAAACTGTGTTTGAAAGTAATTGCAGAAAAAAGCTTACATTTTCGATTATTTTTAATTAAAATCATGAATAACCCTTTTACCTACTACCCAATAATTCTTATTTAACGAATTAAGCAGAGAAAATGTCAAACGGTCTGCTCTGTAGAGCATGAATTTTTGCATCATGTATGCACCATCCCATAATTTACAAATAGAATGCCGTCAACAAACATTATCAAGCTAAATTTAATTGCACGATGGAAAGCCACTTATTGTTCACTTATGGACTTTCTAAGACTATAAGAGAAAAACCATAAAAACCAACTTATAATTTGTGTGAAATCCCGAGTATAAAAGTCTTCGATTTTAATAAACTATGCCCGAATGAAAGTCAGTTCTATCATATAGTCTAAAACATCGCCATTAATCTTAAAAAAGTGCAAAAAAAAAGTGTAAACAATGTTATGATTAAAAATTACAGCGTTACTAGTATAGAATCAAAATTAATTTCTTCTTGTAAAGTAAATTCTTGAAATTTCAAACAGTGCACTTCCATCAAGGACATAACCTGATGAAATTTTGAAAATATAATAAAAATAAGTGAAAAATTGATTTCAATTAAATATAAAGTGAATCAATTTGAATAAAGTGAATGGAAATGAGCAGGACTTTGTAGCATAAAGTAAAACAATAAACAGTTAGATATTATCTGACTTGCGATATTGAGTTTTGCTTGTCATCGACAAGATACATGAATTAATTTTATTTAAAATTCATACACTGCATATGTGCCTGATCATGGTTTCCGAATATAATAGCTTAAAAACAATTTTCTCTCGTTTCTATTTTAATAGATTAATTAAGCATATCCAATAAATAGTAAAAGATATTTCATATTCCTTTCCTTATAAGAAGATTTGTAAAATTAACCGATTGGAAATCTCTCTCTTCTAATTTAATAGATTATTTAAGCATATCCAATAAAAAGTAAAAGATATTTCACATACCTTTCTGATTGATTGAATAAAAATATGTTATCGTTTTCAGTTCATTCAAAATCTTTCGGAATAAAATAAAACAATTTTTAAAAGCACTTAATTAATGGAGTAAAAATCAATATAAAAAATATTTTCTTTTAGTACTTAATTTTAAATTCTTTGTTATAATTATTGTAGAATCTTCAAAATAAATTAATCTGATATTCAAAGAATTTTCAAACTTGTATCAAACTTGTCACATTTAATAATAGCAGGTATTACACTCACATTGGTTCGAATTTTTTGAACATTTTGAAGACATTTATTGAAAATAAAATTCTGAAAACATTAATGACAGATTTCCAACTTTTAAATAGAATAAAAAAGTCGAGTCATTTAAAAATATGAGATAAATAAATACCTAGAAGTGATTAAAGACTCTTGTAAATTTCTTATAACATTTTTCAAATATAAATAAATTGCTTTGAAATGCATCTACAACTTAACAAAAAATGTTTAATAACAATTATTGCTTATTGCATGGCAAAAATAATAAAATATTATTATTGAATTAAACAATAACAATGAAGAGCTCCATTCTGGCATTTGAACGAAAATTAAATTCAGGGAAACAAAATTTTATATAAAAGATCCAATAAAATAACAAACTTTTGAGAAGAATAAAATATGAGATAACCATGGTTATCTCATACTACGTGTATTTCAAGTTTATTTATTATATATCAAAGTAAAGAATGCTGTAAGAGTTTTCAGAAACATTTATTTTATTAGAGAAACGATGAAAAATACCAAAAACAAAAATATTTTAGTTATTACTCGGAAATTTCACGAGAACTGAGACAAAGAAAAATATCATGTTATTATAGATGTGTACACGGCAAAATAACTCGCAAAATTCAAGTTACTCTTGACTTATGATAAATCAATTTTAACAAAAGACGCTTTATTTTTACACTACATTTGCCTTCACAAATAACTTTGGGTTGCATCTGATCTTTTCTTTCAAATTGATTTGAATCAAGTGAATATGCTTGAATAGAAAAAGAATTTGAATGCAGGATGAGAGAATACATTATTTATCCGCAAGAATGATCTGAGAAATTTAAAATAAATATTTATTTGGAGGAAAGCTACTACATTACAGTAAAGTAAATTCTATTTTAAAAGCAAATTCTATTATGTATTAGAAGAAGCGGAAATTTATTTTAAGACTTTTCAAAATGTCTTCGAAAGATATTTCTGCTGCAACACAATAATCGTTTGGGTATTCTGTTTTTGAAAGAAAAAAAACGAATGAATAAATATTAAAATATAAGAACTCCCTTGGTAACAAGTATTTAAATGTTAACTGACTGACAACTAACATTTAGACTACTCAGAATGTTAATGTGAAATATTGTAAAATGATATTAAATAGATTTAATGAAAACCTTTAAAATCTCAGTTTTAATAGGCATTAAAAAATATAACTTTTCACTTCAATTATTTACTGCTTTTTAGCCTCTGCTGCAATTTATAATTCTTTGTTATAATTATTATGGAATCTTAAAATTATTATGTATCAAGAAGTCTATTCATCAAATTTCTCCACACATATGGAATTAAAATTTAATTAAATCTATTAATTAAAGGATAATTTAATCAAAATATTAAAATAACGAATTGTCATCGACAACATATAAATACATATAAAATTTCAAAATACTAACGCATTAAATATAGACGCTTTACATCCATTTTTATATATAAGAAAATATATATATTTTTAAAATTAATAAGTATTAAAAGATTTTGATCTAAATAATCTATTAATTTTTAGTTAAAAAAGTGAATAATTAAAAAATAGGCATTAGAAAACTATTATACTGTTTAGAAATTATTGCTTATTTTCTTCATAGCTTGTTAACTTTGCTAGTTTTATAAAGTTGTTTCTTAATAATGCATATCGCATTCAGACAATTTTTTACACATTATAGTTTATGTGCACGAATTTATAACTTTAATCATTACTTTTAAAATTAAAGATTACATAAATAAAATATTGTTATGCTACAAAATACACTTTTTAACCATCTGATGGGAATCTCCAAACTAGACTACAAATTTGCATGCAACATTCTCAGGAGTGACTCAATGATTTACATTTAAATGGAAATTTTATATAAAAATTATTTCACAGTCTAGTTTCCAGGATGAAAGAGATTCAGCTGCAGTCAGATGGATTTGCAGCATCATGTTATTATGCTATAGTTAGACATGTTGAATACCAGTTACTTCAATTGTGAACATATAATTAATCCAGTAATGGAAATTTTAAAACAAATCTGAAGTCAAATTAAAGCATTTTTATAGTGATTATAGTTGGAAGATTTGAAATAGTTTTACTGAGTGAAATAAAAACTTGTTGAATTACGATAAAATAAGATGATTTAGAATTTGTGGGACACTTCAAGCTGATACTAACTATGCATAGAAAATATACCATGATATTATTTTTTAGTGTGGAATAACAACGAAAATTTGAAAATCCAATTTTATCAGTTTTTTAAAAAGAAATATTTCTTTAGTTTAAATACCTTCTACTTTCTAATCTGTACTATATAAACCATTACTATAATTAAATATTGAAACAATTTTATCGAATTTCCTACCAGATGGCGCCAAATATACAGAATCAAAATGTAAACAACTTGATAAACTAACCATTCAAAAAATAATAAAAGAATAAATTGTTCTCAGAAGTGTAAATATATTTAATTTCAAAAGCCTAGCCCTCCTGGAAGTTATTGAAAAATAAATAACAAAATCCCATTTTTGAAAACATAGAACAAGTCAAGTTAAATGCAAAAATGTAAAAAAATAATTAAACAAAAACAGGAAACGAAAAAAATTTCCCAACAGAAAAATAATTTGACATTTGGTTGACCTAAGAGAAATATCCAAAGTAAAATGATATTCTGTTTGTAATTAAATTTGATTCATGCGAGATTATATTCTGATTTGATTATTTCTGTTTCCAATGAAATACATAAGGCATCAATAAAAAAAATATTTTAAGATTATACGCATCGTTTAATATCGATGAATTTGATAAACAAGTGATGAACTTTTTAAAGAAATCACTTAAAAGCTATCTTGCTAATAAATGAAGAGTCGCCATAATAAATGGAAAAGAAAAGTAGTTGCCACAAAGATCAAGATATATATTTAGATTTAAAGCTAAATATTGTGCAATTTTTTAATTAAATATACGGCCTGCAGATATTTTGAAAGAGAAAAATGTACTTATATTTATAAATTAATAAATTTTAATCTTTAGACTTTGACTGCTTAATGCAAGTATTTAGAGGAAGGCACAGTAAAGTTTCACTAATTTCCAAATTGTTTAGAGATAAGTTCATTTCTTTTATCCACTTACCGAGTTAGAAATTCTTGTCTACTCCTAATTCCATTAAATGTATTCATAATATATGGAAATGTTCTTTAAAAGAAATACAAAGTTTCTTGGTTGATGCGATTATAGTTAACCATGCATTAATCACTGAACATACCATATCATTATTCAATTTTTGGTGGTTAAATCATAATAAAGTAGTGACGTGAATACTAAAACATCAAAAATTCGCTAATTTGCAGTTTAGTTTATGAAAAAAGAGGTGGTAAATATATTTACTAGAGATTGTTCAGGGGTAACTAAAAGTGGTAAGCATAGTTACCACTGAGCTTTAAGAGTAAAAATATCATCGAATGTTCACTGGTAAATATACTTACCACTTAATTTTAGGTAATTTAAAACAATTTTATTCAATTTTTTTAAAGTTAGAAATCATGAAATTTCTTGGAAATTAAATTCTGTAATGCCTTGCTTTAAAGTTTGAAGTTCATTTTGTATTTATTAGGACGACTAGGCGAATCTTACATTGCAGGAAATTAAAACTATTGCAATCTGATGCAATTTTATTAATAACTTAAGAAATAAATTAAAATGTCATTGACTACAATATTTAAATAATAAACGCATTAAATATGAAGTCAAAGTATGCATAAAAGCATTAACAGAGAGATTCCGAATCCTGAGAAACTCCAACTGGGTGAAAAGCCTTTGTGCATCTTTAAAAATGAATATTGAAAAATGAATTCAATAACAAATACCAATAATTATATATAAGACTATCTTAAACATAAGAAACAACATAATGGTGTTTCAATTTTAAAAACTTTTCTGGAAGATAAAAATTGAATGACAAACGCTGGAACTTAATGTCGTTATGAAAACCCTCGAACCATGAACGGGAAGTGGTAAGTATAATGACCACTTTTGAATTTAAATGATTTTTAATTATAGACTTAATGCATTTCAGAGCTATTAAGGTAGCTCAATCAAATTTGAAGAATCTGATTATCTTATTTATCATTTTAAAATGCTTTTTACTAGTCCGCATAAAATATCTTTTGCAGATGGTAAGAAGATCCTGATACCAGATAACCAGATACCAGATATATCAGATTACCAGATACCAGATATACAGATATAAAGGTTTAAACTCAATGAAAGTACCCTAAAATGGCACTGACCTCTCTGACTTTTCTATGGACGAGCACCTTATGCCACTGATTGTCATCGAATCTGACTTTGGCGGGTTTTAGGACCTTCTCCACAGAGCTGGACCCAAGGTGAATGATGAGCAAGATTCCTCCGTCCTTTAGGGTGAGCAACAGGTGATCCTCTCCTTTACCCGTGTACAGCAGCAAACCGTTGGGCTGTCTGGACTTGAAGTACAGGGAGATCTGGTCACTGGAGCTGAGGATGGGCTCGGCGTTGAGGGACAGGAGGTTGAAGGACAGATACTCGGAACCGCGAAAGGTGGCTTCAGCAGGAGTCCGTTCTGAAACGACAAAGAATGGAACATATTTTACTGTTGGTGGTTTTCCCACAAAGCGAAGCACAATTGTGTGTTAGATTATCTCTGCCTTACAACTTATCAAGGAAGAAAACCTACCCCCAAACATAAGAACTCAATTCGTCTTCTTGCATCGATACTACTCATATACTTTTATCAATAAGAAACTGCTACCACGCCTTACTCCTTATCGCGAAACTTTGGCTGGTTATACCAAGTGAAATCCTCACGATCTTATTTCGAATCAGGAAACTGAACTTGCAACAGTCGTGATATATTTAAAAGTTACTCATGAGATAGACTTGACAGTTTAAAGGCAACGACTCGGCTTCGATTCCCGTTGAAATTCGATGAAATTTGCATTTACCTCACTTAAATGAAAGCAAATCTTGATATGAGGTGATCATGTCAAACTTAAAATTTTGTTGCAACCTTAGTATCGTGAAATAGAGGTTCTTTTCCTATGGTAAGTTATAAGTCATAATCTGATAACTATTACATCATTGTTAAAGAATTATGAGGAGTTGTTGGTACTTGCCTATGGCACTTGCCACGGACAAGCCCGCTGTTCAAAGACAGCCGGTTTAAGCCTCAGGGGGAGCGCCTCTTGTTTTTATCGTAGAGCCAACTTGGGCAAGAGTACGACTTGACTACTCACGCATCACTCATTCGCTTGCACAACCCCTTTTAACAGGAGGACACATTCACACATCTCACAGATAGAACAGCCATGCCCAAACCGGGACCCGATCTAGGGACGCCCAGATCACGGGGAAGATGCGCTACCCCTATGCTAGGATGCTGGCATTATGAGGAGAAGTTGTCATAATACGAACAGTGCCATAACTGGCAAGTGCCTTTTCACTGGCAAAAAAACTCTCATAATAAAAAATAAAAAAAATGTTTTTCGGGAAATTAGTATCGGTATAGATTTTCTGAATAACATAATAAATGATAATGAGTCCTGATAACGCTTTATCTCTTAAATAGATATCGATGAGACAAAAATGTAATCATATATAAACAACATTGAAACAGAATATGAATGTAAAAAATTGGAGTACATTGGTACAATTTTTACAATTTTTTATTTGATTTGACTTCCACGTACGTTAATTTTAAGATTGTGTACATCGCAAAATTTCAATAAAAAACATTATTTTCAGAATTTCATCATTAGTTAATTGATTTATTTTAAATAACTTTTGATTTCAGTTTTAATTTGAGAAAAAGATACTTCCATATGTCAAAATATTTTTGATAATAAATTTTTAAAAAAATTAGAAACATTTTAAATTGTAAATTATTTTAATTTTGGTATATTTTTGAAAATCTGTGCTTTAAAATCATTTTTATTAAATTTAATAAGCATCTTACTCAAGCGGTAATACAAAGGTCTATACTTTTCACTGGCTCGCACATTTTACAAAAACTGTCACTAACAATATACTAACTTACAAGCATAAATTTTATTTGTATATCGTATTACTTACTTTTTTAGAGAGCTGATCTTCGATTTCATTTGAATTTTATAGGAAGATTTGAATTATTATTATTTTATAATTATCGTTAAACCGATACTTCAAAATTTTCACTAAGCTTAAGCTAAAAAGACCCTGTTCAGAATTTCAGTAAAATTATGATTTGAAAGAATTTACTCTTAAAGAAATTTTTAAATACTATTTAATTTTTGATTTATATTTTGAACGTAATTTAAGTACTTTTAAGCTCTAATTAAAGCAAGGTGTAGAAAACGTTACTTTAGCTATGCTATTTCTAAAATTATAGAAAAATTTTAATCTCATCAAACCTATTCCTGATGTAAAAACTAACTTAACTTAAACTTTTAAATTTTAATTTAAACTTCTTCATTCTAAATTTAAAATGCGTTTTACTAAAAACAATTTTATGTTTCGTTTATAATCCCGGTACGTTCAGGAACTATAAATTTTCGTATTTCAACGCAGCTTCAGTATCGATTCATTTATATATTATGCTACTTAATCTCTTGCGAATTCCAGTGTTTTGATTATCTAATGTAGATGAAACTTCTCGTTTTAAAAATGAGCTGCCTTATTGATTCAAATGAAATGACAATTTAATTTAAATCTTAATTTATTTACTATTTATTTATTCGTCCCTATTATTTATTCTCTTTATTATTTATTCTTAAATTTTCTCTCACTTCCTGATCCGAATCCTATTTCTTTATTTAATTATTTCTAACACGCGCTCTAAAAAATTGATGACTTCGTAATTCTGACACTACAAGCGAAGGAATAAAAATCCATAACGACCATAGCATAATTTCCAAAGGTACCTAAGATACCATTTCCTAAGTCGACATGCATAAAATAAATCCCTCTAAGAATCTTCTACTAAAATTACTAAGGGAAAATATTTTCAGACTTTTCGCTTCGCTCGTTTCCCGATGTACATAGGTCCGGTACAAAATATGTCCTCCCATGGAAAATAATTTGTAGAAATTTATTATTAATTAATAAATTTCTACAAATAATTCAAAATATAATAATATATATAATATTATTATATTATAATAATTATATAATTTCCAAATTTATCTTCTTTTCGATCACTAATTTACAAAAATGTGTTGCATATATATCTGAGATGGAAAATATTAAAAATTATGAAAAGAAATAAAACAATTTAGTGAACTCTGGTTTGATTTATAATATGCCATTGGTTGAGTTGAAAAATGAAAATAATGAAATTGGATTGTATTTCACTGCAGCATGGCATGATCTGGTTACAAATCACGGTTAAAAATTAATTTTAAAAGATTAATCAAAATTAAAGTGAAATTTCCACGGAAATGGAATCGGTATCGTTTAATACGTAACTTTCGGAATTTTAAGATGGTATAAAAAGGGTTTTATGTAATAATTTGCTTTCAAGTTATTGTGTGAAATAATCTTAAATAATAATTGCCCCAAGTGTGTTTAGAATCCAGTGGCCCAGGAGGAAACATGGAAGAAACCACAAATTCGCAAGTATATATTTATAACATAATAAGATGATTTTCAGAGTGCTATCTAAATGTATAAACGAATATGCAAATAAAATTCTTATTATAGCAAACATTTGCAGTTGCTGTTTTTTTATATAAATCTCAAAAAGATTGAAAAAAAAAACATTTCTCTATTGAAATCGAAGAAGAAAAAGTTGCATTGTGATAATCATCAGAACAATAATAAAAGAAAAGCATGGCTAATTTGTGAAAAAAATACTTGAAAAATTAAAAGTTTGAGCCTCAACTTCATATTTTTTCGCTAAGTGTCTTGAGTATTCGTGCTACATGAACTTCCCACGGTATTGGAATTTAGATACGCTCCATATATGGATAGATAGTATTTCACCAATAAAATGCCGCAGATTAAAAATGTAAAATTTGTAGAATCTGTCCAAAATGCAAAAACTAATTTCTGAATTTTAAACGTCAAATGAAAATAACATAGATTTTAAATAAATAAATCAGAGTAATGTATTTTTTCCCTCATTAATAAGCTAATGTTTATTAAATGATCATATTTTCATTTATTTTTTGAAAAAATAGGCAAAAAACTGATTATATAAATTTTTTTTATTTCCAATTCATACTTATTAATTTGATATCAAATATGATTCCTTATAGTATTGTGATGCATTGCTCTTTTTAAAGACATACATTTATTATTTTTTTCATGATGCATTCAATTATTAAAAGAGATTTTTTTAATGACTTTAAATAAATCTTAAAAGGATATTTACTAGTTTTAAAATTAAAATCTATAATTAATTGCAAGTGAATTTATATATATATATATATATATATATATATATATATATATATATATATATATATACTCTCATGTCCAAAATTAAGGTCACAAAAATGTTTTTCAAAGTAATTCTAAATGGCTACCAGTAAAATTTAAGCAAATTAGATTTTATATATTGTGAAGGACCGGCAACACGACATTAACCCTTGTTGTGGGATAAAATGTTGTTTAGCATTAGTTTTTGAGGAACTACTGAAATTAGACCGTTTAGGCATCTGGGATTTTTGTCTGCAATTTTGTGAATATTGAATTAAAAAAAATATAACATGATTCCAGTGAGAATGAGGTCTCATAATCGTTTAGACGATTCATTGAGCTGGAGAACCGTCGGCAAGCTTGAAGTTGGGCAGTCTCAAGCGGAGGTGGCTCGGTGATTACAAGTGTTACCGAAAGTGGTAACCAGGTTGTGGAATCAATTCCAAACAAGTGGTACTGTAACCAGGAAGGCCGGCCAAGGCCGTCACAGAACAAAGACGCCTGTACAGGATCGCTATTTGGCTTTAAGCGCACGGCTGACAACGGCTCCTCAACTTGCTCTTGACCTTGCTGCTGCGTCTGGAATAAGAATTTCCAGACAAACAGTATACAGACGTCTAGCAGAGAGGGCCTTTTATGCCCTGCGACCAGTTGAGTGCGTGCCTTTAGCTGCATCCAACAGAAAAGCCCGGTTCCTGTGGTGCCTAACACAGCAGTCTTGGGCACAGCAAGAATGGGGCGTGTTCTTTTCAGTGATGAGTCGAGATTTACCATACAGAGTAACACTCGTCGAATCTTCATCTGGAGAGAGCGAGGATCTCGCTATCATCCCTCCTACGTAAAAGAAATCGACAGATTTGATGCAGAGGAATCCTTGTCTGGGAGGGCATAATATTGGGCAGTCGTACACCATTGCACGTCTTCGATGCGGGTACTGTCAATGCACATCTCTTTAGAGACGAGATCCTTGAAGCCTATGTGAGGTTGTTTCGGGGTGCTTTTGGCCGAGACTTCATATTTATGGACGATAACGCGCCTCCACACAGAGCTCAGATCGTTGATGTTTTTCCTGAGGAAGAGAATATTCGACGTATAGACTGATCATCGAGGTCTCCGGATCACAATCCTATTGAACATGTTTGGGATGGTCTCGGAAGAGCCATTGCACAGCGTAACCCCCCACCTAATACCCTCAGAGAGGTAAAAGCCGCGCTTTTGGAAGAATGAGCTTTGTTGCCCCAAGCATTTATTGACACCCTCATAAACAGTATGAAAGCTCGTTGTGAAGCTTGTATAGCAGTGCACGGTGGTCACACTCCATATTAGACAGGCTTTTCCCGAGATCTCTGATTCATAATGTAACACTTTTTGATATACCTTGTTTCTTAATTCCCAATTAAAATCTTTTCCATGTTGTTATGTGTCTATGTTCTTTCTTTCATTGTAGTGTACCTCTGTGCCAAATTTCGTGGCAACACAGTGAATAGTTATCCATTTTCCTCAGATTTTATGTTTGTGACCTTAATTTTGGACATGAGTGTATATATATATATATATATATATATATATATATATATATATATATATATATAATGTATTTCGAATCCTGTCGACAAAATATTATGTAATATTATTTTGTTTGAAGCAGAAGGCAGGTTTGAAGACATAGACGATACGTTGTATTTTTAATTCTCTTTAATATCCATCACGGGAAGGCAAATATGATTATTTACAAGAAGGCGCAGCGAGGCACAAAAGCAGAAGTAAAGAAGGAAAGAAGGCCATTAGTCTTATATAACATGGTATTTCCGGCCACGCGCCAATACAATACATGTGTTGACCTTGAGAATGGCAACGGAAGTATCACTTTCACTCGATACGTAGAATTGATTGCGCAGTAATTTTTACACAGTTTCATACGTGGAATGGGGATCAGGAAATAAGAGAATATTTTACTATGGGCTAAATTAAGATAAAGTTTTGGAAATTAATTGAAATTAGAGTTTAAAATATCATTACACACACATATATATATACAGTATAAATCGTTATAACATGTAAAATTTATAAATATTAATTACTATTTTTTTATTTCAAATAAAAATTTGAATATTTTGTATAAAAATAGAGATTGTTTAAAAATAAATGTACTAAAAATTTCATTGATTTTTTTTAAAAAAAATACCTATATTATCTAAAAATTGCTGAAAAGGCAGAATTTTTTTAAATTATGAATTTATTTATCAATTTATTAATATTACGGTTATGAAATGTTGAGGTCACTTTTTATCAAATTTATTAGCAAGTGATTTGATTATTTAATTAGCAAGCATTTTGATTCTATAAGTACACTTACAGAATTAAAGTTTTATAAAATGAATCGAAAACTTGTAAATAAATTCTGGAATTATTAAAAAAGTGCATTTCCATTAAAAATTTAAACGTGTAGAAAATTTAGAGGCCCTAACACATCAAGAAACTGTTGAAAAATTATTAGAAAATACTATCTTTACAAATATGAAACATGCCGAGTAAAACAAACAAACAAAAAAAATGTGTAAAAACAGCGAGTACAGAATTATTATAAATTTTATAAATTTGAAAAATAAAATTGCGGTGATTATAAGCAACAGAAACTTTTTCAGAAAAACTTTTCTGATAAATTAAGTTTTCAAAATTCAGACGAGATTATTCAAGAGAAAAATGAATGACTCTTCAATTCTTTAAAAACACTTCTCGCAATAACCAGCATAAACACTTTATTTCGAACAATGTTTTAAAAAAGCAGTTGAAAACCTCATTAGGTGAGAAGTTAACACTCATTTTAATCTCATCCCAATTTGGTCCTTTAAAAAAAAGAAGTAAGAATCTTCTAGAAATGGAAACAACAATAGTGATGCCAGTCTGCATTTTGAAAAATAGGCTTATCCCTAACAACAGAAAATCTCATACGTATAAAACCCTCCATCCAGAAAAAAGGAAGACATTTTTTTCCAGCTTTTATCTACGTTATTTTTCCCTCCCATACCTGGCAAAAAACCCCATTACCACACCTTAGTTCACACGCTCGGAGGAAAAAAAAAAGAAAGTAATTCGAAAAAATATATAAATGGTTCTCGCTACTTGCTCATCAATCATAAAAGCGCTGGGAAACGTGCATTGTCGTCTTTTTTCTGGACGCTCCTTCATCATTTTGTAATGCGGTCTCAAATTTTTAGGAGCTCCTTCGGTTTATAAAATGAGGAGTCGGGCGGCTTCCTGTGATTCGGGTGGAGCATTTTCCTCCCCGAATGCACGGGGAGGAAATGTAGGGGAGATGCACCGGCCAGTTTTATTTGACTTTCTGACAGAGAGATATGGCTGCCAGATTCTTTATGAATGCCTGGCCCGACGCGTAGGCAAAGAATGGAGAAATGTTAATACAAGTTGCTGTGCTTGGAACGGGGACTGTTACGGACAGTTTTGAGTAAGAAAGATTTTGAAGCTTTTCGGATACAAATAAAGTCAATATATAGATAGATATATATTTTAACTTTTAAGGTTTTTATGGTGATTGTCAAATGCACTCAATAGTTACGGAAAGCGAGAATAATCTATTTGCCACATTGGCAAATACAGGAGTTTTGAGTTGTGTATGCTTTTACCTTGAGGTATTGGGGGGGGGGTTGGCATTAGTTAGTTATATTAATGATGATGATGCCGTGTCCGAGTTACCACGGAAAGGGGGTGCAGTATCTTCTGAGGTTAGACACCCCTGAGTACCCGAGGGCAGAAGTCTGACTTCCAGCTCTATGAAGATGAAACTCAGACATTCGCTTGCACAACCCCTTTTAACAAGGGGTTGTGCAAGCGATTCTATCTGTGAAGTGTGTGCATTCACACACTTCACAGATAGAACACAGATGAAGAACAACCATGCTCGAACCCGGGACGTCCGGATCACGGGGAAGATGCACTACCCCTACGCCAGGACGCCGGCAGTTATATTAATGCCCCATTTGAAAGCAGAACTGCTGATTTGGTATGGGCTTCTTAATTTTTTAATAATGTCAGGTGACGTGGATGACACCTGTGCTAGTATTCTCCTCACCAAACTTCCGCACAGCATCACATCAGTGGGAGGACGGAATTAAGGAGCACCTGCCCATATACTTAACGAATCTTGAGTGGAATCGAGATTTGACCTTAAAGCTCCCCGGATCCACAGCAGAGACTTTAACACAGGGATAGGCAGATTTTTCTACGGTACGAGTTACTTTTAATTATTTCAATGTGTTGCGGTCCACTCAGTGGCATAGGTGTAGTGTGTTAAAAAAAGGTTTACAATATTTATTATAGCTTAATAATAAATATGGAATATTTGCATATATATATATATATATATATATATATATATATATTAATCGTTGGCTGAATAACAAGCATTTATGTTGTTTCTTATGGCACTTGTCATAGACAAGACAGCTGACTAAGTCAGTGATTTTAAACATCTCTTGTTTCAGTTGCGCCATCTAGGGCCGAGAGCACGACTTAGCTACTCATGCGTCATAACCCTATCTACGGGGCGGACTTCATTCATTCAATTTAATTTCACTAATCGTAATTTAGACCTGAATCAGAGAACGATCACCTCTAAACTAGTACCCTCAGAGGTATTGCCTCGACTTTGAGGACCTTGTGCCCACAACAGGTTTATGCGTGCACCAGCCACCTTTCACATGGAGAGTCTTCAGCTGGCGTTGTTCGAACTCACTAGCCAAGGGGTGCGAGTCCAACGCCCTAACAACCAGGCTATTCCGACCTCGCTCATCCATTTGTAATTTCATTGATACTTTTTAAAGCTTGTAATTTGTCATAAAATCAAGTTCTGTTTTTAACAATGCATTTCTTCTGAAATGAAAGGAAATGCTACTGTATTCATTTTACAAATGGATTTGAATTGGGAATTTTAATATCAGCTTGACAGCTACTGAATACAGATGTATTTCTTTATATAATTACAAATGCAACAATTACAGCAGCAAAGCTTCTTGGTATGTGAAGTCTGCAAAATTACCAATATTGGTACAAAAATTTTATAGGTATAAAAAATATGAAGTAATAACTAGTATAAAATGTAGGAAGTGCGCAAGAGGGATAGCAACACATTATTTTTCCAAGTAATCCCTCAAATAGGTCGAGTCATTTATCATACCACAAGACCAATTACCTTCATCATCCTGACATGGTAGATGGAAATAATATCTTTAATGTTTTAGGCGCTTTTTTGTAGTTACTTCTACTGTAAAGATGATTTTGATATTGAAATCTGCTTCTTCATTTGTTGGAAAAGAAAGTGTGATATCGAATCACGGCTGTATGGAAAGGGCACCGCTCCTCCTACTTGAAGCTTTAGTAAATTCTGGACTTTAATGCTATATTTACATCCGGGGTCTGGAGTTTAATACCGGGTTTAATGCCAAGTTATAAGACGGTCGGTAGGCAACGCATGAGCAGAAAGAGGCTGACTAAAGTTTGTCACAATTTCATAAAATAGATTCCGGCATTCCATACTTGTCTTTTTGGCGTTCCTGAATTTTTCTTTTTCATTGCGTATCGTATTGAAATGATGTACTTACTCTTTTTTAAAATTTTAGTGAGACAAGAATAGTTTATTAAATATGAATAAAAGAAATGGAAAATTTTATAAAAATATTTATTTTGTAATTTTTTTAGATGTTCAATTTTTTACTGAAATGACACAAAACATAAATTGTATACATCAGTTAGAGCTGTTTTACGACTGGAATTACATTCCTATTTTTATTGATTTCGAAATTAGCTGATTGGCCACGATTAAAGTGAGCAAATTATACATAAAAGAGCAGGTTTGTTTGTATATCCATTTGTTTTGTCGTTAAGGAGAAAAAAATTAGGCCATTTGATATACTAGTGATTAAATTTGGCACGGTTTATAGATTAACGCGAAAGGGAGTTAACCCGAAAAAATTGTAATGGAACCTCGCATAAAGAGCATGATTTGTTCCCGAATCTTACTCTCAATACGAAACACTCATGAATCGAAATAATATTTTTCCACAGAAATCCATGTAAATTAGAACAATGTTTTTCCATTACAAAAAGAAATACGCAAACAAATTTATAATAATGTTAATTTATTAGTTAATAAGTTTATAACAATATGTTTAAGTGAGTAATAAGTAAGTAAGTAGTAAGTAAGTTAGTAAGTAGTAGTACGTAGTAAGTAAGTTAAGTAAGTAAGTTAAGTAAGTAAGTCAGTAAGTAAAGTAAGGTAAGTGAGTGAGTTAAGTTAGTAAGTAAAGTAAGGTAAGTGAGTGAGTTAAGTTAGTAAAATAAGTAATAATAAGTTTATAAAAATAAATTAATAAGTTTATATGTATAATGTCATTTACAGATCTCAAACAAATTTATAAAAATGTTAATACAAATTTATAATAAAGTTGCTGATTAAGGGATGCTTCTACAATTACGATGCAATAATTCCTCATGCCTTCAATATCTCCCTTATTTCGCGGAAGGGTTGCAGCTCTGTTTAATTTATCATTTCTTCATTTTTTAACTCATTCCCTTCGAAGCTTTTTTCTGTACTGCATATAATAGTTAAGATATAACTATTATACTCTGTATCTGTACTGCATATAACAGTTAGTTCCATAAGCTCTTCTGTAGTACCGTTTATGTTCTTTCACAGATTCATTGATCCTCCCATATCCACCTCTAGCCCATACTCTTAGATGGAGGTGAAATATCATCGATGAAGGCTCCATAGGCACTTGCTTAAAATACTGGGAACACTACCTCCCGTTCGACAACACCACTTGGGCCTTTTTTCGTAGATATAACGGCTCTCTTAAAACAACACTGACTGATTCAGTCCAATACAGCTTGTGACACCTAAGTTCTCCTCGCCAATCGTTCTGCGGAACATCGCCTTTTAAGCGCGTTACTTTTTTACATTTCGTTTTGCTCATTATCTGATCATACGTTATGAGAGGTGCATGTTACATGAGATATTAATGTAATTTAAAATTCGAAATAGTTTCATATTTATTTAAAGTTAAATACTAAATTTAGGCTTTTTTTAAGTTAAATTTTTTTTTATACATTCCGCTTGAAAACTAATTTTTTTATGATGTTATTGTAGCTAGTTCCCTTCCTGATAAGTGCAATCTGAAGTTCAAACTATAATTTTTCCGATTTAAACAATTTTTTAAAGCTTCTCAAAGTATCTTTTTTTTTTGTACATTGTTACAAAATATTATCTTTCATTATTACCCATGCCGCATCTGATATTCCATTCCATAAACATTCATAATAATTATTGCTATATGAGATGATATATTGTGATTCTATAATTTAATTACTTTTTACATTTATTTTTTTCTCCCTATGTTACTATCACTACTACTAAAGTTAATATCACTGTGTTACTGATCTCTTATTATTTTCTGCATCTTTGTATAAAAAATGAAAAAAAAAAATACAAATCAAAGTACCTGAAATGGATTAACAAAATACAACGAAACGAACAAATATAAGAGTAAGATACATCATTGAGAAATTGAGTGCCAAGCTAGGACGAAGGAAAATATCAAAAGAATTACAGAATGAAAATCGCAAAAAGCTGCAAAAAAGAGGAACAGGGGCATGAGCTGATTGTTGAAAGAGAAGCTGGTCAACAACAGAGAAAACGGAAATCAAAATATTATGCGAGTTCAAGCTGGGGAAAAAAAAACAACCTTGCTCCAAGAATGTTAACATCATGGAATATGAGTGCTTACAATTGTAATTTCAGCAGTATTTATGTATCTGAAAATACTACGTAAATAGGATCAGCGTGAAGTATTTGTTAAAACTGCGATTCGAAAAAGAGGCTTAGAGAGTCATCTAACACATCCTTATTTGTGAGCTTATTTCTTTTAAACTTATATGTTGCAAAAATAGAAGATTTGTTCTTGTTCAGAACCATTTAAACCTTTGAAAAATCTATTTACAAGAATAGATTTGAAGGATTTATAAGAAGGGAGGTCAACAGAGATTTAACGGTGGGGAAAATTAGTAAAAATACTTGTAGAAAAATTATTCCAGATATATATGGAAAATTCTGACCACATGTAACACAGCTAGTACATTTAAAAATTAATAAATGTTCTTCAAAAATGTTTTATGTATTTAAAAAATTTTGCATTGATATTTCTGCGTTAAACGAGGAACCATTCTTAACTCCTGTGTGAACGACTATAGTGTTACGAACCTATAATATTGCTACCCGGCACGAATAGAGTCATCGCAAGAAAGACCGTTGTACGATCGGTCCTGTACGTGCTGAGATCAATGAACTTAGAGCTTGACGACAGACTTGGCGAGCATTTGGCGGCTTGGCGATAAATTTGGCGAGTTTGGCGACTAAATGGATAGTACCGGAAAGTTCGAGAACTTTCAAGATCCATCCACTAACAACCGAGATGCAGCCAGATACGCCCTGATTGGTCAGAAGATTCTAGCCCCGCCTCCCGGAACTATAAAAGACGGGCACTCAGAAGCTACGAAGTTGTTAGATAATTCTCAATAGATTAAATAATTACCTAGAAGAACATAATATACTAACACCTGAACAATTTGGATTTCGCCGTAACCTATCTACAACCCACCAATTAATTAGAGCAGTAGAATTCATTGAGGAAGGTTTTGAAAATAAACAAAAAACTGCAGCGGTTTTCCTTGACATTCAGAAAGCTTTTGACAGAGTTTGGCAAGATGGTCTTATATACAAGCTAATTAATTACAACATACCCCCACACCTTATCAAAATTATAATTTCTTACCTCAGTTACAGATCCTTTAAAATCAAGATAAACAATGAATTTTCGGAAGTAAAACCTATTCTTGCAGGTGTACCTCAAGGATCTAAACTAGGGCCAATTTTATTTTCCTTGTTTATTAATGATATCCCCAAGCAATTTAACACTATGTTGTGCATGTACGCTGATGACACTGCAATACTAGCTAGAAACAAAAATCAAAATTTCATTACCATAGCTTTAAACCGACATATTAAATCTCTTGAGGACTGGTTCGTCGAATGGAAAATTGAAATAAATGCTAGTAAAACTGAAGCTATAGTTTTTAATAAAAATAACTGTAAAAAGAATTTCTCCCCAGTTAAAATTAAAAATCAAACTGTCCCGTGGTCTAAGGAATGCAAATATTTAGGTGTTATTCTAGATAGTAAATTAACTTGGAAACCCCACTTTATTTACACAGCTAAAAAGTTTCGAGACCTAACTCGTAAATTTTATCCCTTAATTTCTCGAAACTCCAAAATGAGTAGACAAAATAAAATGCTTATTTACTCTGCCTACTTGCGTCCAGTATTAACTTATGCCTGCCCTGTGTGGGGATATGCTGCCAAGACTAATCTTAGACTTATTGAACGCCAGCAAAATAACTTAATTAGAAATTTCTGCAATATGAAATACTACATGCCCAATACAAATATGTACTTATGCCTAGACTATCCCCCTCTTAAAAAATTCATTAAAAATCTAGCCACTAACTTCTTTAAAAACATGGATAAGAATGAAAATGAAGCAATAGCTAAAATCCCTAAATATAAACCATCTACAAACTCTAGAAGACCCCGTAATATACTACTTTAATTTATCTCAGCCCCTTAGTTTTTCTTCCTAACTTTTATTTTTTCAAACTCAAATTATACTGTATCTCAATAGCCAATTCTAGCTCACAAGCAGTAAAAACTTACTAAGCCCAACAGCAGCGTACCCCCACCCCCACCCTCACCCTAATATCAGACAATCACAATGAGTCCTGACACTCGTCATCTCCAAATTTCGTCGAAGACGGCCACGGCAAAGTATAGACAGCAAAGCACTGTGAAGTCTCTCCTTACCGGGGATAAGCCCCTGCCGGGGCTAGGCGCCCCGTCAACCCAACCATCAAGCTACGAAGTTGTTGTTGTGTGGATCGTCCGAGTTGTCGTGTATATCGTCAGAAGGAGTGTGTGTATCGGCGGAAGTTGTGTGTGAGAGAGTCGGAGCCGCCGACACGTAGAGAAACTGAAGGATTAGCAAGCAAGCAAGTTGCTGAACTACTAGAGATTAAATGCATTACGATTGATCGACGGTATTTTGCTGTATAGAAAAATTTTGTAACAATAGATAAATTTTAAATGAGTTCTTTGTGTTAGGGACTCTATATGTTTTAAAAGCTATAGGAAGGCAACGATAGATCATAATATACAGGGATATATATTTATATAGTATATACACAATGACAGAACGTAATACAAGAGGAAAATATTAGTATTTCAATATAAAATAACTGCACTACAACATCTTCAGATTATAAGTTTAATTTCTACAAAATTTCTAGGAAATTTAAAATAAAATTCTGTATTAAATTTTTGCTCATATCTGATAATTGAAAAAAAATTGATTTACAAATTAAACTGAATTTGCTTACAACCACAGTTACAGGGCAAAATAAACCTTGAAATGGCGTGTCAAAAATATAGATATACCATAGTCATTTCATGCAATTGAAAGAAACCTTTTCGTGTTTAAACCCATGATATATTGTAAAATGCAACTGTATTGTATTGTGCATTGCGTTGACACAATTGCTTAACCTCATCTTATATTGAAGTGAATAGAATATTCATTTTAACAGAGTATTCCTTCTACGAAACAGATATCGTTTAAAATTTAGCACAGATCGATATTTTTGGTTGTGTATATTGTATCTAGATCAGATCTACTATTGTAAATCTGCAGAGCATATTTTAAGATTCAAACAAGAAGCTAGGTGAACTATCGTATTTATACACAGATCTATCTTCCATTGGGGGGGGGGCATCTCAGATATAAGGATAAGAAGTTTCCGGCTTGGTGGTCGGTTCTTGACGCCCAGGGTGTGCAGAAATGGTGGGGATACAATTGATGAACAGACGGGGTACAGAGCGAGACGATGTTTCCTACTTACCAATAGGACTTGTTTCCCACGAGACGGTTTGTACCGTAGTCGGTGATGGTCCTTAGAACTCAACTGTAGTTTTAGCTAATGCTACAGCGGCGGCCCAGTAAGTCAGATCAAATCCTTATGCCTTAGAGGCGATCTGAGTAGCCAAATTTGTAGTTCTACACAGATATATTCAATCTGATGATCATCTTAAACCACAATTAGATCCACATCTATAATTCTAGCGAAAGAGTCAAATCCCAAATTTCAACCATCCTTTCCCAGCGTTTCTCAATTAATCGCAGATCCATCCATTCACTTTCATGGATTTCGAGTAAATTTGTAAAGAAATTAAAAATTTTGGGGGAAGGTTTTGGGGAATTTCCGTGGGAACGACCACTGCCGTTTTATGCGAAATGACAGCTTCTTCTTTGTACATCGTATTTTGAAAATCGTCAAAATGTGCTGGCGGAATTTTTTAATGAATAGTGTTATTTTTCTTCTTCATATACAAGAAAATGGAAAAGATATTTTAACATCACTTTTAGAGCTTTATAAAACACAAAGTCAAGAACAATGAATGCATCAAGTTAAAATTCCAAGAATCGCTTTGTTACAAAAAATAAAATTTTAGCCTTATACTAAAATAAAATAATATTACTAAAAAGAAAATGAATCACAATATAACAAAGTTAAATACAAAGGAATGTAACAATGTGCTGAACAATAAGCTGAAACAATGTGCTTAGGAAATTTTAGCTAATAACTTTTCTAAAATAAAACAATATTACTAAAAAGAATATGAATCACAATATAACAAAATTAAATACAAAGGAATGTAACAATGTGCTGGACAATAAGCTGAAACAATGTGCTTAGGAAATTTTAGCTAATAACTTTTCTAAAATAAAACAATATTACTAAAAAGAAAATGAATCACAATATAACAAAATTAAATACAAAGGAATGTAACAATGTGCTGAACAATAAGCTGAAACAATGTGCTTAGGAAATTTTAGCTAATAACTTTTCTAAAATAAAACAATATTACTAAAAAGAATATGAATCACAATATAACAAAATTAAATACAAAGGAATGTAACAATGTGCTGGACAATAAGCTGAAACAATGTGCTTAGGAAATTTTAGCTAATAACTTTTCTAAAATAAAACAATATTACTAAAAAGAAAATGAATCACAATATAACAAAATTAAATACAAAGGAATGTAACAATGTGCTGAACAATAAGCTGAAACAATGTGCTTAGGAAATTTTAGCTAATAACTTTTCTAAAATAAAACAATATTACTAAAAAGAAAATGAATCACAACGTAACAAAATTAAATTCAAAGGAATGCAACAAAGCTGAAACAATGTGCAATATTCTCTTTCAGTAAAAACTCTTATCTAACATTTTTCAATTATAGATAAGCATTCACAATAAGATTTTAAAAAAAACTGTATTTAAAAAACGAGATAATACTTTAAATAGAGAATTATAATAAGCTTAATCAGCTTACTTTGAATCAAGCTAACTCGTTTCTTAAGTCTCCCTTGACATTTAACATTTTAAATAACTCAGAGACGTTATATATCTAAACAATATTGTTTACAGACAGATAGCTATTGCAAATTTCTAAACAAGTCGCAATCATAACATTTTAAATAAAGCCCGCATTTGAATAGAGGAATATAAAAGATAGAGGAATCTAAAAAATCAATTCTTTAAAATGTTTTTACCTTATAGAAAATGAAGAAAACGGCAAATATTCCAGTTATAATTAATTCTCGTTTCTTTTGTTTTTCGCAGATTTTTGCTTAAATAGGACTATATTTTATAAATTGGATGAAGAAACAGTATTTCGAAATAAATATTAAAAGCAAGCACGGATAAAAAATATTCACTTATTATCAAGAAAATGTGATAGTTAATCAAAAGTACATTTTGAGATCCTCCATATAAAAACTGAACTGAATAAATATTCAGTCCTTTAAAATAAATTTCTTTGAGATTTTTTTTAATGCTTTGACGAAATCCTTTTTGATATTTTTATCTTCCGACCACGCAGTTTTATTTTTAGTTGATAAAATGGAATAAAATAACAATACAGAAATTCTAATTCAAAACACCCACTCGTTTTCTTTTCTAAGGTTTGATTTTTATCACTTGTTAGGCCGTTACGTTTTTGTTGGACACAATGCCGCTATAACAAATAACAAATGTACCCTGTTCATTTGGATGCTCCTTTAATTCGCTTCTTTTTCATGGTGAATTTCTGATCTTGAATGCTAAAATACAGCTTTGAATGTGGAGTTAAGCAATTATGATGTGGTAAGGAATTCTTCCTGCAATTGATGAAAAACTTCATCATATTTATTGAAGTTTTTCACAGCATTGCAAACACACTGAGTTCCGATGTGGAAAAGTTGATTGCAATTTGTGAGAGCATTTTTGCTTTAAAAATTAATTTCAATTAATTTAATTTTTATTAAAATCGCGCATTTTTAAATTGTTATTTTTTAATAGATCTAAAAAAGATCCTCTGAAATTGATAGATGTGTCATTTAAACGTTGATTATTACTCTGTTATCTGTAAAGAATTTATGCAATTTATTTTGTCTCAAAATTTTGTTGACAAATCACAAAATGACGTTGCAGTTCATTTTGCGATTTGCAAATGACTTTGGCTAAATTTAATTGCCTTCCTAATGTGTTCTTAGTTACAATTATTTTAGTTTAATTTAGTTATATTAACGTCCCGTTTAAAGCAACACCAGGGCCATTTTGGGACGGACCTCGTAGTTTTGAACCGCTGTCAGATGACGAGGACGGCACCTGAGCTAGCACTCCCCTCTCCATACCACACCAACAAGAGGACGTTTGGCCCTGATGGATTTATCATGCATCTCCCTTACACGGCGGTTCTTCGGTGGACTGGGGTCTCGAACTGAAACCCTACGGCTTACAAGCCTTACCACCACGCCCCACTCTTAGTGACCATTGCATAAATATTAAGAAGCTTATGTACATTTTACATTTGTATAATGCTCACCGCATAATAACTTTCAAGCTTAAACATTAAAAAAATTATTAAATTAAAAGAAATGTACCAACATACATTTCACAAATTTTCTCACAGAAGTTTTAAAATGTTAATGAAAATTTAATCTCAATCATCATGAAATTAGGTGCAGAAAATTGCTATCAATATGAAGTTTTATTTAAACTGATACACTTCTTGTTCATAATGATATTGTGTAACAGAATTTGTTTCCAAATGCTCTTGAAATTTGAGATTTTGCATAATAATGCATTCTGGATACAAATGAATTATTTTTATATTTTCGGGACTAAAATATAAACTAGTTAACTGATTAGATTCTGACTCCACACCAAAGTAAATATCCAAAAGAAAATTCGAGATGAAAATTATTTCAAGATTTTATAATATTTATTATAGTAAATTATAAATTAAAGAATAAAAAAATGGAAAATACTTAAAGCATTTTTTGATATTTTACTATGTTAATAAAAATGTATTTTTAATAATTATTTTTATTGAAATTCTCCTTAGAGGAAATAATGATGTATCATTTCGTAAAAAAAAAGAATATCTTGAATTTACTTTAAAGAAGAAAAGCTATCAGATAAAAATTCTTTATCATCCAATTTATTATTTCTTAAAAACAAAGACTTCATACATCGCGTGCACAAGGCGTTTTCTAAGCTCTACGAAATACAGCCAGCCAACTTGAAATATTATCAACACTTTATAATCGCTGTCTTTGAACGAAGTTTTCTCTTCCTACTCAAATATTTGAACTACTTTTTTCGCCGCTCCAAGCGTAGACTCAACAAAAGTTGGAGAAGAGACTCTTTGAGGAGAAAAATAAATTGCGCTAAAGCTATCCAAATATAAAATGAAAATTCTATAAGCTCTCGACCCCGGAATTTTACTTGCAGATCCCCTCTAACATGAGGCAGAAGGGGCCCGTGGGACCTCGAACGACCACTAGGGAACTGGATGATACAAGACTTATCCATCCTTTTCACATTTCACATCTGTATTCCGGGGAATGTATGGAATCCATAAAAGCTCTCCTGATAAAATTGTCTGCCTTCCCAGTATTTTTATTCTTCTCCAGTAGGGATTTCGAACCTGGAGGAGGGACACGTGCCTAGGGGGAAAGAGAATGATGAATTACAGCTAAAGAAAAATCGTTTTATTATTATTATTATTATTTTCACTTAAATGTGCATTGACTGAATTTTGAAGCTGTAATTAATGATGTGGTTGAAAGAAATACGTATGATATATTTCAAAATTGAAGAGTTTGACTACATAGAATTATATAGTTAATAGTATGATTAACTAATGTTCGATTTCGACCATTTCTCATAGTACTTTGGATTATTTTGTATTTCTCCTTGAAATAAATAATTTCGTGCTTTTTCAAATGACTCTATACATGTCTGAGAAAAGGAAATCAAAGAAATTTCAGTTTCAATTATCCACTTTCGCAGGTAAGTGAGCGATATCGATGGTTTTTTTCCTTCAGTGCTCACAAATTTTAAGTTGTAAATTTTCGTTGTGAATTTCTATTTAACATATTCCTCTAATAAAAAGAACAAGAATAAGTAAAGAGGTGTTATTGCAAGAACAGATAGGACGACAAATGATCAACTGGGTAAAGCACTGCACCTAAGTTATGACTTACATCTGAAAATCTGGAGGTAAATCTATGTACCAAATTCCTTCATCGAGCTTGTGGCAATGATGAGCTTTCCAATTTTTACTAACAGAGACAGACTCGTCGTCCAAAACTTGATACAAATTGTAATTTGGGTTCAAAGATCATATACAAAACTATTCGTAACTTTAGAGTTATCTTGTTCTTATAATTTTAAATATTGAATGTTTAGAACTTTTTAAAGTTTAGAGCATAGAGAGTCATCAAAATCTCCATACAATTTTTTTTTATTATTAAATATTATATATTTGTAACATAGTTTTTGTAGATGAATGCCCCCCTCCCCCCCAAAAAAGACAACTTTAGAATTAACTTCAATTTATTTTTCCACGGGAGGGCATATTTCATAAATGGAAACGAAAAGCGAAACACGTCTGATCACACCAGAACACAAGAGCGGAAGTGTGAGAAACTTTATTTACTAAGAGATTTTTATAGGGATTTCCCCGACATGTTTCGATTCAGAAAAGGGAATTTTTGATACCTTTGGAAGATATGCCGTAGGCGTTAAAGATTTTCTCAATTCAGTTGGGATATCAGAATTGCAATAGTCATCAATTTTTTAGAAGACGCGTTAGAAAAATTAAATAAAAAGTGTTATTTTGATAACAGAATAAGAAGAAAATTTAGAAAAAAGCAATATGGGTCAATTTAAGATAAAAAGTAGAAAAATAATTAGGATTTAAATTATATCATATAAAATATATGTGCGTAATGATACGATATTATACACACGCAATTTCTTATGCTAGAAATCAAAAACAATAATCTTCAGAGTACTTTTATAGAAGATTTCTTCCTCTAAGAAAACTGTTTTATGAAGAAAATGAAACCAAATTAAAAAGTTGCATGTCTTTCCACAGTACAGCAATTAAAGCCAAATTCGAAAACTTCAATGGTTTTATACAAAATCAATTACTGCTTCCCTTAACTATTTCTGAAACTCTACCATTTCTCAAAAGACGATATAATAGCAATCAAAATGAGCATTAATCAACAATAAATCATCTATAACAGAGTTCCATTAATTAATTTCGTAATGCTGACAGCTGCAGTCCATTAAATGTAATCTGTCATTGTGACAATACTGATGATTGAAAAGAGAATGAATAAATTTGTGTTCAGAATGTAATCCAATAATTGTCACAAGGGATCGTCTTGTTCGAGTATTTAAAGGTAGCCTTTACTGACAGACGCTCGAATTGATTATGGCATATGATTTCCTAATGACATCTGAATTTTTATATGTAAGTTCATCGAAAAGAAAGGAATAATACCAAAAACTTTGTTAATAATAGCTGGAATAGCATACAATATGGATTCAAGAGGAACACCAAAGCATCACTTTTCCTTGGAATAATCAAATGGAATGAGAGAATATTCCATCATGAATCATTGTTTAGAAATGATTATTTCATTGTTCAGCAATTGAATATTTGATTGCAGAGCATATTGCAATACATGAGAAAAAATAATCGTGTTTCTGTTAATCACGTTACAACTTAGAAACTCATTTTACTCTACTCTTTCATCTGCAGAGATGCTTGTTTAGATAATTGGTCTTCCAATTACTACAAGTAGAAAATATCGTTAAGGTCAAATAAGGATTAAAAAAGGTACAATACTAAATTTCGCCAGAGGCTTGGCGTGAAATTTTGAATTTGGCGAAGAGTGGGAATGTCAATCGTATGAGTTCATGCACATTGCATATACGTTATAAATTTCAACCACCTGAAAGCAATCATATGCAGAAAAATAAATGAAGTAATATTCTTAGACGCTTAAAAACATATTACATTTAATTATTTATTGATATTCGACGAATCTCGATATTATTATTCGATTATCACGCTTAAAATTTAATGACATTTGACAAGACAGCAATTACACTGGAGAGCTCCTTTAAAGAGAGAAATGGAGTTGTTTTGGTACAATACGTCTTGTAAACCATTTTAATGATTTTCGGATTTTTTATGATATAATTAGTAGCTAACTTCAGCGCATTCTGAGGCATTTGTTACATGATTCAGAATATTATGTTAGAATCTAAATCTTGTTAAAATTATTTCTACTAGCAAGAAAGTATTTTAGTTTAGATATATTAACGTCGCGTTTTTAAAGCAATACTAGGGCTATTTTGGGACGTATCTCTTAACTGTGAACCCCGGTAAGATGACGAGGACGACCCCTGAAGAATTTTACAAATGATAAAATCTTAACATGCTAAATACAGGAATTTAATAAAGTCTAAAAGCAGAAAAGGTTGATATAAGTTTGATTCTAACCTCACAAAATTTAGCGAAGAAACTAAACATTTATTTAATGTTGCTCCTTTAAAAGTCCTCTAAAACTTTAATACTTGTGCTCGTATGAAAGGAAAAAAAGGACCAGTTATGGAACAAGAATTTCTAAACGATCAAATTTCTGACAGGAAAATGGTTATATTTAATATTGATATAGCTACTACAAGCACTTTGAGGAAAAAAGAAGCGGAAAAAATAAAGAATTTCAGAGAATAGTTAAATTTAATCAAGAACTGATAAAAAAATGCTAGTGTGTCAGAAACGGTAACTAGCGAAAGTGACAGCGGTCAAGACAACAGTGTTCTTTACAAGAAGAGGCAAACCAACCAGATGATGCAAATATAAAAGAAGAGATAAAATTACCAGGCCCTTCAAAACTGACATAAAAGAAAAGCACTCAGATTTGCATTAAATTGACATCTGTGCTTTCATTGCTAACCATATCGGAATATCAGATAAAGTTATAGCTGTAGTCATTAGCTAGTGCTGCTTTACAGAAATTGGGTGTAATGACAGAAGAAGACAAAAACAATGCAACAGAAAGGAAAAAAAATTTGAAGCCATCTGAAGCTGAACCAAATAGTGGATAGTGGACCCGGTTATCGACTTTCACCGGCTTCCTTATCACACGCAAGCAGTGGAATGAACTGTGGAACTGATTACCGAATCGGTTCAAAATGTCTGTGGTTCAATCGCAAAAGATGGTAAAAATTGACTAGCGTATGAATAGGCCAAAATTTAATATGAAAAATAGTTTAATGTGGCAATGAAGTAAAAACAAACATTTTGCAGCCTGTAACATTCATAATAATTAAATATGCAAAATTAAGAAACATAAAATTGGACATTAAAATATTTTTCATCATTATTATATTTTGTAAACTGATAATTTTTTCTAATTATAATGCTTATAAATGCATTTAAAACCATCTTTTATAACATTATATGTACGAAAAATTCATAAAAAATATTTTATCAAAGTTTATGATTTATCAATTTTTTTTACAAACTTTAAGCTCTTTGCGGCACCTCAAGATAATAGAATATTGCATATACTTTTTATGAACCTAAAAGGCACAACGTTTCCCCACTATTACTAAACTAAACACCAAAAAAATATATTTTAAAAGCAATTTTCGTTCCGCCCTACTGTCCGAGTATAAATGAAGTACACGATATCTACAAAACGTAAAGCATTAAATGAATGGTATTTACAAATTTAACATCTAAAATCCATCAATTTTGAAACAAATCAATCAAATACACGCAAGTTTTTATTTTTATTTTGAATTCGATAATTCAAAAATATAATGCCTTAAATAAATGAAATTTTGCAGATTAACATGCAATTAAAATCGTAATTGTGTGTCAAACTTTCGTTTCAAACATATGTAAAGAGGCGTTAAAAAGGCACATTTGGTTTTCTTTAAAATAATATAATTCGATTTCTTTAAAATAATATTCTCATGTGCGGTACTCTGAAAATAAAAGTCTGAGCGGGTATCTGACGTTATCAGCCTTGCCCAAGATTCATAATTTTACTTAGGAGAGGATAGCAGCTTTATTCGGAAGCAATGGTTTACGAACCCTTTTTAAAAATCTCTGCGATCCGTAACTTTTTTAATATTTATATTACCTCTTGTTTAAATTGCCTCTCTACGTAATCAATCTACGTAATTTATTCCCCACGCGGTAAATGTTTTATTCATCTTTTATTTTAAATGTTCGTTTTCTAAAAATATTTTAATGAATTCACTTGAAGTTACCTTATAATTCTTTTACTAGCGAGATTAAATGACGTCAAATCCGCCCACTTACATGTTCTGTGATATTTCCTCTGAGAATAATTTTCGTATAATTTTTTCCAATTGAAATCTGATTATCCAATGACGCCCACAATTCATTGCTGTTAGTAGCTCATCCGTTTTTTTCCTAATTTTCTGCGTTATGCACTACTGCTGGATCAAACGATCGACGCGCAAATAGCATTATTCTAAGGAGAGCGTTTAAATTTAGCTATAAGAGATTTCAGATATAAATTTATCCAATTATCTTTATTGGTCATGCTTTCGACAGATTAGACATATCGATATTAACTTATACAACTTTAATTTTTACAGTAACAATATCTAGAAGATTATTGTACTACAATAACAAATCCCACATGGGGCAATTCTTAATTAAGGATGAGAAAACACCGCCTTGGTGGTTGGTTCACGCCTCCCTTGTGGGTACACGCATAGGTTTGGGTTGGCTCCTCCCATCGATGAGGAACGTACTTCCTAAGGGAAGGGTTGTACCGTGGCCGGTGATGGCCTTTAGGACTCAACCACAGTTCCAACTAGTGTTGCTATTCAAGTTTTTCCGCGTGGCTTCCGGCGGGTCGGAGTAGCCAGTTTGTGGTACCACATTAACACAAATATCATCATCTACTTTCTAATACTTTTGGTATGTTTATTTTTCTTATTTCTCCAAATACATTTTCATATTTTAATTTTTAATGTAGAGTTCAAACATTCAAGGTGAGAGCATCATAAATTTTGAGAGTTTTCACTTGAACAGTGAAAATTACTAAATAGATCAATGACGATAATAACGCACCATTTCTAGAAAAACTGATTTTTTTTCGGTGAGCTAAAAATTTTTTCAGCAATTCATCATAGCATCATTTTTACCTTCAAGAACGTTAAGGGCTCTTTTCAAAGGAAGTATATGAATTATTTTGAGCTTAATCGATCAATTATCGTTAACATGAAAACAAACCGAAGAGTAAGTTCTTCTTCCAACTTGGAAAAGTAAGTTCTTAAAACAGTATGGCAAGTTCTGTTAGTTTCTTCTCATTAGATTTTGTATCCTAGTGATACAGATGTTTCCAAGACCGCAAATGGATCACGTACCAGGATGACGAAAGAGATAATGAAAACATTGACACAAACGTGCAGTTTGGTCTTCGTTGCAAAATGAGAAAAACTGATATGCATTTTAAATGCCTTTCATTCCAAAATTTCATTTATTACACTTTTAATTACATAAGATTACAGGTAAAGATTCATTTACCTAAGTCACTGCGTCTTTTAGTAAATACAGACGCTTTCAAATTATACGTCGTTAATCCGTTTTTAGGAGGTTGAACAATATCTTCAATGTATACCGAAAAGCAACTACCCTTGTGCTCTGCTGTAAAATCTGAGGTAAACTGAATGACCATCATCTTCGAGACTGTATACTGGAGGGAAATACGTTTGAGTTCTTGGCCATTATCGGATACAGTATAGTCACTCCCATAGGAAGTACTTTCAATCATCGATATGAAGGTAAACGACTCATTATTTACCCATCAAAAAAGCTAGAACCAATCCCCATAACTGAATCTTCCTTTTCGACCCCATATTTTGAAGTGTGGTCTTTGTGGTTCCTTGTTGATGGTCTTTAATATATCTTATAAGTGTTTTAACACAATTTTCAAAACTGCAACACTACAAAAAAGTAGCGCAATACGCATACAAGTTCCCAATGTTGAATGATAGGAAATGAGAAGATAAAACAAATATCTTTTCAATAGGCGGAATGTGTACCTGAAGAAACGACCTTTACCTCACGAAACAATTTCCTCAAATCTGTGGTCTCGCTTAAGGTTACGTTTTAATGCAGTAACTCAGACTCTAGCACCCACTCAATCAAAAACTCTTCTTCTTCATGAAGTTTGCATTAGTATAGATTTCGAAGCTGTTCGTTATTATAAGTGTGAACATTTATTGTATTTGATACTTTTTTCTTTCCATTACAAATGTTACTTTTGGACCCATAAAACTTCTTTCTGAAAGAGCGTAAACTGAAAGATGTGTGTTCGTTTCTGAAAATTTCCTGCCATGACGATGAAGAGCGTCGCTATAAATACGGTATCTAAAAAGTGAGCCCAAAAAACGTTTAAGGTTTAGGAACACTCGAGAATATAAATGTGAATATATAGGATATCATGGATATAGTCAACATGTCATAGATCATGGTCAACATGCTGATGGATATGTTCCAGCATCTTATAATTATCTACAAATGCCTCATCAAAACGGAGAGATCTATCTACATGGTGATTGTAAATGAATATCCCATATTTGCAGCTGTGTTAAAAATAAATGAAATGCAGCCTTGCCTTTCATCTGAAATCAAAAATAACAGTTGAGAGATTAAATTCAATACAGTTATAAATGTTCATTTTGAACCCATCCAGAAATACAAAGGATATCGAAGCGGTGCAATTACTCATACTACAATTTTTCCTGCATGACTGGTGTGAAGCCTTGAAAGAATACAGACATGCATGTATGGGGATACTGGATTTTTTTTTCTGGGAACTACATTGAAACAGCAGGTGCTTATTCCCAATCTACCAACTAACATTGATAAAAAAAACATGAATATCTGTTGGCTTTCAAATCATCACATCATAGATGCTGAAAGAGTATAGGATGAATTATCGTATCACCTCGGTATCATTCGCATTATTGGAAGTGCTTATAATAAACATTTATGTGTGTTAAATTTAAATTTTCAACTATTATTTGTAATATCTGATGAACAACAAAGCTATATTTTATTTTTTTATTTTAACAGCACTGCAAATTTGAAATATACATTTATAATCACCCTGTGTTTGTATAAAATATACAATTTTGGTCATGAACCCCCTATGCTAAATTTTATATATCCATCTTGATGCATTTACGAGTTATTTCCCTAAAAAAATGAGCTATTTTGGGTAGATTTTGCCCGAAGTATGAAAGAATTCTACAATTCTGATGTTAAAGTTACATTTCAAAATTCCCAAGGATTGCATTTTTCAGTAATCCAACTTATAGAAAGATATTACTTTAAAAATTGTTTTTATGATCTCAGCAATATCTAAATCGTGGAAATTCATCAAAATCTTGTGGTCGAAATTTTTGACAGTTACAATACTTTCGATGCGTAAATTACTTTAAATTAGTTTCTTTGTTTTTGAGTTAATATAAATATTTGATTCTATGCAAATTTAGTAATTAGTAAGATGTGATGCTATTGAACTAAAGTCGAATGTATTTACTCAGCATTTATACCGTTTCAGATAATCCTGCAAAAAAAAAAAAAAAAAAAAAAAAAAGATCAAAGAATTAAAAAAAAGGAAATACATTCACCTGAGAAGTTCATATGCAGGGATCCACCAAGTCGTTTTTGTGGAATGAAATTCAGTATCATAACAAAAGCGAAAGAATGGGGGACAAAAAAAATTACGAAAAAATTGAAAAGAATGGAAAAAAATTGCAGCGACAAGATTATTGGATTAGAAATCAAAGGATATAAAAAATGAAGCATGGGTGGATATTTTTTCGGGTCAAACTATTCCTGAGATAATAAAAAAAATCCACTTCAAATATTTTGAAAAAGTATCCTTAAAAGTTCTAAAAAAGTGCTGAACAAAGAAGAACAATGAAAAGCTAGAGAAGAACTGTTTGCTCAAACTGTATCTGGCAACCGGCCAATAATATGAGCACGTGACTTCATGGGAGAGAGATGAAACTCATTCAGGAATTTGAAATAAAAATCCGATCTATTTTTTCCACGGAGCATTTTTTGGTTTGAATAAAAAAAAAAAAAAAATCGAAATTAACTTATTATTTTTACCTGAAAGAAGTGCCAATATCAAAGGGTTTTTTTTCCACCTTCAGATAATTTTTTTTGTGGGAAACCTTTTTTGCAAGGACTAAGTGAGAGCTTAATCTTTATTTTTTTTTAGAAGTCGTTATTAAGCTAATATACTTTGTTTTATAAAGGAACAAGTTAGTTACTAAATAAATATGTGTTTCAATTTGTTGAAAGGAACTGGAATTGTAGGATGTACGATAATTTCCACCTTAAAATGTAAGAGAAAAACCGAGAAATTAAAAGGTGTATTAAAAAGCTTTGAAAATCAGTATTCTTTTTTTTAAAGCTTACTTAATCTATGCCACATTTTTTAGCATCAAACACAGGTAGAATACTATTAGAAAAATGGCCGCAATAGGAAAAACAATTATAGCATACATTAAAAAATCTAGTAAGATTTAATTAATTTATTATTATCATTTTATTAACTCTAGTGACATTTTATAAACTATATTTTATTTTATTTCAAAACGCGGCATTACTATGCTTTGCCGATATTTCATTCTATATCCTATTACAAACCGAAAAGAAAAAAAAATTCAGAACTAAGAGGGTTACCCAAATGAGAAGTAAACACTGATTGCAGCTATAGCAGAGTAACCGAACAAGTATATAAAGGGCGGTAGGAAGTTCAACAGGGAAAGCTGTTTTTATTAGAAGAAAGTAGTTGAAAGTAAAGTCGTGCTATTGATGAGTTTTTGATTCTTCGATTGCCGTGGACCACCCTTGATTGATTTCCTGGCCCTACGAAACACTGTCAGTTCAACACAATACTGAAGTACTATGATGAAACTACGGAAAGCAATCAAAAGTAAACGGCTAGGCCTTCTCACACAACAAGTGATCTTCCTCTATGACAATTCCTGTGCACACGTCTTTCTGGAAATCTAAAACGTTGTAAAGTGTTGGAACACCCATCATACAGTCCAGATTTGTCACCCTGTGATTTCCACATCTTTGGGCCACTTAAGAGAGCATTACAAGGGGCACTTTTCCATTCGGACGACGAAATGAAGGAAGCTGTTCAGGTTTCCTTAAGAATCAACCAACATATTTCTATTGAAAAGACATAGATCTGGTACCTCAACGATGGGACTTGTACGGAAATGCCCATACCATTACTTTTGATTTCCAGTCAAGGAATTCTTTTCATTCAAATTGTCCTCTTTTACCACAGAAATTACCACATTTGTTGCAATTTCCAAAAACTGAAAGGGTGTAATATCTTATTAAAATGGCGATTACAAACCATTGCTGCATAATATATACATATTATGTTCAGTACTTTTTATAGGCGATTAGATATTCATTTTTTTACAGAGTTTCTGTTGCCACTTTCTCTAGAAAAAACTAATCAAATATTTCAGTCAAAGACATATGTCATGGAGAAATTATAGAAGCTTCTGTTGGATAAAGAGACTTTGAATTAAAAGCAGTAGTTAGCTTGGGTTGGTGGGAGAGAGATTAAGATTGTTTTCCTTCATAACTTTCGAATGAAACTGACCTATATTTGCGCTGTTCTTGGAGGCAAGTCACCGGCGATAAGCAAAATGTCACTGTAAACCACATTTCAATCACAGTTTTGAATAGGATACAAAGATATTAGAATCCCCTGATTGAAGTTCGTCAGATACCTGATGCGTTAAGGCAATAGGCGACTATTGGGGAAGATTCCGAATTTATTTTGAAAATTAAATTAATATTTTAATATTTTAGAAATGACTAAATACAATTTAAAATTTATGTTCTAATCAGTGGATTGAAATGATGAGTAGTGATTAATTGTAACAAAGTTTAAGTCACCATAAAGTTAATACCAATTTCCATGTTATGTATATTTTGTATGCAAAGCCACTAACTGTAGAAGCATACGGAAGAGTACTTTTAGCATAGCAAGCTCCGGGATTGCTTTCTATTTCCGCCCTTACGACGTTATTGATAAACTAGTGCCATCGAATAAACATAACAATATTTTCTATATGAAGTTTTTGGTAATAAGTAATATTTAGATTAAAAAAACTTTACTAATTATAAGTCATTCATAATTTATTAATTGACGAATATAATCCCTTTCCCATAAGTGAAAGTGTTCATCAAAAAATTGGAATTCGAGATTAACACGTATCTCAATGCTTTGCACCTCTCCGAGTCCGTAAAGCGAATTTTTTTAATTATGTCTGTCTGTCTGTAACCGATAAAGCTTCGAGTTAGGACATTTGAAATTCAGTACATGGTCTTTGTATCAAATTCATGCCTTTCTATCAAAATTTGAGAGAATTCCATTCAGCAGATTTTCTGCCCGACTGTCTGAATGCAAATGAACACGGAAATTGCAAAACGAATAGAACTAGATGAATAAAATATGGTAAATAAATTTAAGATAGAACGTGTAGATATTTATCAAATTTTGAATCAAATCTTGATGCTTAGCGTGTGTATGTCTGTACTTTGTATAATATGTAAATACAATAATTTTAAAAAAATGCAATGACTTATCTATATGAAATTTGGTATGTGGTTTTGTGATAAAAACTACAGTTTCGTGTCAAATTCTGGTTTTTATTCAGTCGGAAAAAACACCCAAACTACATATTCGATTTTCTGATAGTGTATTAACTGCATTTCAGAAATTGTTCTTCAAAAAATAGGTAAATTTACACGCATCATTGGTAACATAACATACATACTCAGTTTGATTTAGCCAAATCAAATATTACTGGGCAGCATATCTGCATCCTTTTAACAATTCAGGAAAATACTGAAAAAATTGTGGGACGAGTCATCGTACTGCTTCGTGATTCTTTGCGTTTCTGGAAAGGTTCAAAATGGATATTTATATCTATATTGAATGTAAACTTTCAATTGTTATTGTTTCAATTGTTATTTCAGATGAAAAAAAGGCTGATATTTTTTCTTTAACAGAGCTGCAAATATGGGATATTCATTTGTAATCACCATGTATTAAGAAAGTAGATAAATTTCAAAACGTGCCAATTGGAGTCTTAGTCCAATCTCATTTTTCTATGTAAATAAGCAAATATTCTATTCTATTCGAAACATTTTAAGTTAAGAGCAAATGTTTTTCAGTATTTATGCACTAATATATTTAACTTTTACCAAGTATATCCATATTAACATTAAAGATGTTGAATATGGTATTTACATGTTATAAATTACGTGATAGACATTATGATGTGAAACATTTTTCACTTTACATGAAGATCTTCCTAAGGTATCTCATGAGGCATATTCACGGGTACTAAAAATCACATTTTCCCTCAACAACTTCTTCCCTTTATTGCAGAACCCCCCCCCCCCCCCCTCCATCATTTCAAGATAAAATTAAGTTAGCATTTCAATGGTATAGATTTTATTTTAGTGTATTTTTTCAAAATTAATAAGTTTTTTTAAATATATTTTACAATACCACTAAAATGGGTAAGTCAACAATAATTTCTTTATTCAGTTTTATTCAGTCCATATTAATTGCAATTTTTTGGCAGATGCCACTATTGCTAAAACCGTATGTCTTCAAATAACAATAAGAAGAAATAAAGCCTAAAATATATAATTCTAATATGTTCAGTACTACAGACTCGAATCTTCTTTAAATATTTACAAATGACTCACCGCCTTTGACGATTAGTTTGTTTACTCAGAAATGTTAGATTATCAGAAATTAATATGGAATTATTTTTAAAAAAATAATTTAACTAATTTGGTACGATTGAAATATGAATCAATATGAAATGAATCAATGTGTTATAATATACTCAAGGTGCAAATTAAAAACATTTAAATAACACGAAATAAAATTAGAAAGAAAATTCCTATTTCTGCTTGAAGGTTCAAAGAAAGTAATTTTTCATTTTAATTTTAATATGATTAAAATCATGCGTTTAAATATCTTCATGGATGAGTTTGATTTTCATAGCATTGAAGGAAGTGCAGCTTATAAAACGTTCAATGAGGCAGTCTGAAACGTCCGTATAGAGATGTGTTTACATTTCTTTGTTGCCATTCGATAATAAGTAATAAGAGCAATTTCTGCGGCACGCATGTTAGCGTTGTTTATATATAGATTATTTGTCTACATCATCGAACGCTAGTTCAAAACTAAAGCAACACTCTATAATAACACTTCAAATTTGGTTCAGTACAAACTTTTATCATTTCTTTATCTGACACATATTCTAGAATGTTGTGTTCGTGTTGTGATAGAAATCCATTCAAATCTTTTACCACTTCAACATAAAATCGAATCTCGATGCTTACGAGCATAAAACGTTAAATCTACAACTGGTGCACTTTTTCCTCCTCTTCCCTCACGCGGAATAAAACACGCTAACTTCTTTTTTTATTCTTCGAGTAAAATTGGATCTATATTTGCGTCGGCGTAGGAAAGGGTTGATGGAATGTGACATAAAGTGCACAGCCCTCGCTCGCGACGGACAGGTTTACTTTACAAGAACATTTGTGTCGAAAAGATGAAAACGAAGGGTTTCCATGGCAACGATTTCGGTCGTATGTGCCTCAGAAAGTTCTTCTTTTGTGATATATGTAAACTAGCGATGAGGTAGTTAAATGCGGAACAAACAGCAGTTCGATAAAATATGCTTTATATATCTCTAAGCTGTTTTGAGTGTGTAGCTACAAAATAAGGTATGCAAGCAATTTTAACCCTTTCGCCATCTTCTACTGTCCGCGAAAACTTTTCTCCAGCCGTCCTCTGCTTTTCGTTACATTAGAACAAACAAAAATGAAAACTATAATAAACATTTACAAACGCTTTAAAGTTTTTAAATGTAGAAGAACACTTGAAGCGCGTTACGGCCGCCCTGCAAAAGTTTCACTAGAACGCGCTAGACGCGTTACGGACGACGAAGACGTTAAGTAACTGTACAAGGTTACTTACCGGAAACTTCCACTTGGAGAATAGCAAAGAAAAATGAGCATACATTTTGGAAATGTTTCATCAGATGATCGAAGCAGAAATTTATTTCAGAACTTTAATTTAGTAAAAAGATAATACATCTCATTTCGTTTATCGAAGTCATTGTGCTTTTGAGTTATCGTGATTATATGCATCCAATATAAAGACCGACATACTGATTTGATTTTCAGAATTTAATAGGGATCTACATTTTATATGGTAAAACCAGACTCCCGGGAGGGGCACCTCGAAATGAGGATAAGATGCTTCCTTCATGGTGGTTGGTTCTCGCTACCCTGGTGGATGCACAAAAAGGTGAGGGATTTGTCTCCACTCATTGATGACGAGACGTACTTCATTCGGGAAAGGCTGTACCTTGGCCGGTGATGGCCCTTAGGACTCAACCACAGTTCCCGCCAGTGCTGCTGTTGCGGCGGTTCGGTCATTCAGTATTCTTTATCCGTGTGCTTTCGGGTGGGTCGGAGAGTCAATGATATGATTTATGTGGTAAAACCGTGTACCAAACTTTATTTATCTCTTAGTTCTCAACTCTTAAGTGGTACTCACTTGCACTCGGAGAGATCAACTTGCTATGGGTGAATTTGTCAGAAATTTGAATGCAGTGTTGTCTTCAAATTTTATGCAATACCAAATTTTGCTATCTAGCTCAAAGCATCCCCCCCCCCTTTTTTTTGGATTCTGAAAATCTAAAATTCGGACATTTGCCAAAATCTCACATCCAAATTATTTGATGATTTCTCTTTGCATATTTAGTTTAGGAGAAAGTAAAATCGCAGTTATGACCCCACTGAATGAGCACCTTGCATAATGGGAGATTCGCATAATAAGGAAACAAACAATCATTTAGAGACCGATGTTTTGAAGAACGATCGGCTAATAGACACCGTAACGTCACATCTGGATTGGAATGTATCAATTTATGTTGAGAGAGTGTTTAATATGAGTCCTTATATCACCATGGAAGAAATTTCGACCAGATAGCGGTGTCGGACATGACTTCAAGAGATATGAGCAAAAGTCAGGCAACCTTACTCGACGAAAATTTGGCTCTGGCCAAGATTGTGGGGCTAGAAGGGGATCGCAGAAACATTAATGAGCTGGTGGTAAAGCAAAGCCAGAAATACTGAAGAATTTATCGGGCGCGGTGGCCTGGTGGTAAGGTTTCGGCTCGTGAGCCGTAGGGATTCAGGCTCTAGACCCGATTCCACCGAAGAACCGTCGTATAAGGGGGTCTGTCCTCCCGCTGGTGGGGCGTGGCGTCGAGAGGGAGGGGGCAGCTCAGGTGTCGTCCTCGTCATCTGACCGCTGTTCAAAATGACCAGGTCCGTCCAAAATAGTCCTAGTGTTTCTTAAAACGGGACGTTGATATAACTAAAACTAAACTAAACTGAAAATTAAAACTGAAGAATTTATCCTGTTCTGAATCATAGCAAAAGGCTGGCAAAGAGATTTGTTTAGAACAGGGTAAATTAAGAGAAGCAACAGAGCAACAACTTTCTAGAAAAATAAGGGAGATGCTGAAAGCATGGGTAGTTATTGCATTGTATTTCAGAAGCATCAATTTGATAAAGCAATAATAAAGTAAAAAAGCAAAATAAGGCTATGTCTCATTTTCACTAAAATCTGAAGTACAGTGAAACTTGTTTAATGAGCATAATTTGTTTCCAAATCTTACTCGCAATGCGAAACACTTGTTAAGCATATTCATTTTTTCCATAGGAATCACTGTAAAATAGGGCGATGCTTTTCAGTCTGAAAAGAATATATATTAATGAACATTTATAATAATGCAATTTATCATTTATAATGCATGGGTTTTTTTCTCACAAAAAATGGTCTAAACACAATTGTCTTTGAATAGACGTACTTTATTACAAAACGTTTTAATTTTGAACATAAAAGACAAAATTCATTAAAAAAAACAGTCATTTATAACCCTCTGTATTTGGGTCTGAACTAAATGAAGGGCAGCAGGCACTGATAAGTTTAGTAATTCATTACATTTCTCTGGGCACCCAGATGAATTATTAACTGAATCGAAGCACTCAGTAGATTAGAAGCACTTTCTCTTCTCTCTAGGTTACTGTCACTGGAAATCGAGATACCAGTAGGAATTGAAAAAATACTGCTAGAAACAATCTGGCTTTTAGTGAAAGAAAACTACTCATTGCAGAAAATCTAACAAAGACACACAGTAGGACAGAGAAGACTGATTCATAGAAAAATACTAACAATGGTTTTGTTTAGAAACAAATCGTGTAGTTGGTGTCAAGAAATTAATTACAATTATGATAAATTACAACAAAAGATGTAAAATAAAAAAAATAAAAAAGCTGTTGCATTTGGGAAAGAGACAGAAGAAAGAGACGCCGTCATCTCTTGTAACAGTAACATGGTAAAACAAAAATGATGAAATAGTAATTACTACTAAACATTTTTCATCAATTATTGTAGCCGCTTTTTTAAATTCAACTATGCCTTCTTAACTTATCCAAGATTGGGCCACTTTAATCGGCGAGGAAGTTCCTTAAAAACATGACTTTCTTTCTTTCTTTCACCACAGAATATCCCCGAACTTGGAATCTCTAGGATTTCCTGTCGGTTGAAAGGATATACGTGGAAGTATTTATTAAGATAAAAAAAATACACATAAAAAGACATAAAATATCATCAATACACTTAAAAAGTAACTATATACAATATTATAATGATGAAGGAGGTGTTCGGTGGGGAGTATGAGTAGATGAAATTTATTGAAGCTAATATATTCCGAAGAAGAGCTTGGTTGAGAAATGAAACGAAAATTTATACTGGGCTTGGGTCTGGAGAAATCAATTCCTCGTTCTCTTGTAGGAACCGCACAAGATTTCTAATTTTAACCTTGGACATCTTGTTTCTCATAACGTTGGTCCACCAAATATTTTCTAGGTCGTGGGTGGGTTTTTTGAGATGAAAAGATGTGGTGAGAGGGCAGCTAGTGCCATAATGAAGGGGTAAAAACATGACTGCAATAGAATATTGAAAATATTTTCAGAAAAACCAATAAAAGCAGTAATCAATAATCGAAAACCAACCAGACAGACGCGTTAACCCCCAAAATCACAATTTCATTTGTTAATTTCCATTTCACAATTCCATTTGTTAAAAGAATTCTAGTTTGTTACAAATTTTATTTAAAATATCACATTTTCTAAGATACAACTACTTATCTTTTAAGATAATCAAAAAATAATTATTAAAAATATATTAAAGTAGAAAAAAAATATAAACACGTTTCAAGTAAGTTATATGCTTATTTAAGATTAAAGCTCCAAGCTAAGTAATTAGAATAAAATCCTTTGTCATCTTCACAGTTCCCTCCATATTATAGTTCCAATTATTCAACAGGTCATATTATATATTTTTATTAAAAAAAAGGTAGAATTTGAACCCCATTGTCAATATTAACAATTGATTTTGCTAAGTAGTTCCATTATTTCATTGTCTACGATTGTCCCTCTTCCAGTATCTTCACCCAGAATAAATATATCTAATCATTATCTAAGGAAAATAATTGTTTGACCTTTAAAATAAAATAATTTTTGAGTCTTTTAAGACTTAAATAAAGTCAAAGAATAAATAAACAAAGATTAGATATATTTATTCACCCAGAATAAATATATCTAATCATTATCTAAGGAAAATAATTATTTGATCTTTAAATTAAAATAACTTTTGGGTCTTTTAAGACTTAAATAAAGACAAAATATAATGAAAAATATAATATGAAATGCGATTCCACTGTTTTTGAGTTTGATAAAACTTCAATTAACTATATGAAGTATTTGTTAAGAAACTTGGTTTTATTCATCTTCGATTTGGTTGAGTTAGTTGACTCTTAGCAAATTACTAAATAAGAAAATTCTATCTTTATCATCATTGTGATTGTCTTTAATATTTGTAAGAAGAAGTTTAATCAATTTAAAAGTGTTTATGGCAACCAATAGCACTTATTATGATTACTCCCTTTTAAATTTAGCGCCCATTTTAAAGTAATACAAGGGTTATTGTAGGATGGCCTCTTGAACTGCTGCCAAGTGTCGAAAACGCCATTGAAATAGGTATTCCTTTCTTCTTCACATTATCCCTCAGGATTTATACCATTGCAAAATTATGTTGCCATTCATCGGGGAAGAAGTGTCGGTAGAAGGCGATTCGATTCCATGAGTTTTCAGTCCTTAAAAGGTGATGTTCTAAAATAATCGAAACTCTTTTTTCTTTATTAAATCATATCACTAAAATGGTATCACCCTTTGTCACTTTTCCTTATTGCGTTCTCAGCCTGTTGATTAAGCGAAAACGATGAAAATTTGGCATCTAGTGCTAAGTTTAATCAGTGTAAATATTCTTCCTTCAACTTTCTTATGCACTTGTTCAATATAACGTTTGACTTTGGGCTTGTTTTGGGATACAATATAACGCGTAACATAATAAAGAATACTATGAATTCCTTTTGTATGTCTTCTCATTGACTGGTTTGTATCAAAATTTTGATGACAACAAGCCGTCACTAAATTTAATCAGAGGGAGTAGAAAGTTTTTTTCCTCAATTTTCGCACAGATTTTTTCAATATAAAGCATTTTGAACTTAGCAGCATAACAAATATTGCTAAGTATTCATTTTGGATATCTTCTCATTGACTGACTTGATCCAAAATTTAGCATACTTCATTACGGGAAGATGATGAGGAAGATCAGTCATTGGCCACTTTGTGGCTAGGGACCACAGCATCGAAAAGGATGTCATTTCGGTGAATAGGCCAGTGTTATTGACTCTTTAAGATAAAGGCAGAAGACGGCCACAATAATTCCTGTAGATACTGCTTCGTTCAATGGTGATGGTATGGTTGGCTGTACACAAGAAAAACAAGTTTTCTTTCGTTAAGCTGTCCCGTTTGAGCTACTGCATTCAAATATTTTTTTTAATAGACAATCAAAACATTGACGGAATCCACCCAAATTTTAATACACAATTATAATTCTGGCAATAAAACATGATAAACTCCATCCAGTTCGCAAATAGCAGTTCCAAATTATCCCATTCATGTACACAAGGACATCAATACTTACAGATGTTATGGATTTCGCCTAAAATTTAAAATGAATCTAAAATATTCACATACTAAATTTGTTTCGTCTGGCTTGCTGATTTTTCTAAGCATTAAAATATTTCTTCAATATTAAAATGCTTTCTCTTTGTTTAATTTGTAAATGAGAAAATAAAAAAAATCGAATAATGAAAGAAAGGCGCTTTCCACTATTCCTCATTTTTCGAAAAATTACTGCTTAAACCACATATATTAATTTCCCTAACATATTTTAAGAATGTTCTATTAAGAGTATTGGATAATGACAGATTGTAGCGGCGTAGTTTATTACTTACATTTCTTCGTACCATCCATTAATCTGAATTAGATTAAACCATCAACGAATCGGCGACTCATAAACACTCAACGTATGATAATATTTAGCACACCCATATGAATGAGACTTATATCTGAAAATTTATCGTTAGCTCAAGAATGGGAAAGTAACACTATATATAAATATAGTTAGAGACATATTGCAGAATTATAATACAATTAATTCAAGAATGTGAAAGTAATATAATTGTCTTGGAATGTGGGGTAATTTATGGAAATTTGTGAGCAACTGTAAATAACCGATCTACTAAATCACATTATAAGCTTTGGAATTAACATTCCTTTTACATAATTTTTGAGATATATAGGTGACGGAAGTAATGAGCATGATATATAAGACCACAAATCGTTTTCTAAATTTTCTAACAAAACAGAAGAATAGAATAAAATTAACGCAGGAAATATTTTGCAATCATCTTTTTTGTAAGAATCGAATATATGATTTTTGGATCCAGAAATCGACCACGAATTATGACCACCGTAATCTCAGCTTATCTATATACCGTGTGATTATAAAAAAACTATCCCAATTTTCTTCTTAGTCTGTCTATAGTTACATTTCCAATGCTATTAAAAAAGTTGGCATTGTCATTTGAAAATTTTGAAATTATGCCATTGTAACCTTAAATGGTACAGTTTAACTACTTCTTTTTCATATGATTTCGTAAACACAGACCTCAAAATACCTTGAACCAAAATTTTATTCCGTTCTTATGAATGATATAATAGTTACATCTTATATATTGTAATCGTCTTTTTTTATTATCACCCAGTATATAAAAGCTAATGTACGTGATATAGAAATTTCTTTTATTATATATTGTCGAATGGCAACAGTTAAATGCAAACAAAATTATTCGAATGTTTCAGATAACTTCAATAAACATTTTTACAGCAGCATATAATTCTATGCTTCGCTAATTAATGAAGCTGAAAAATATTATTGGAAATACTCTGGAAAAGGTTGACCAAAAACTTTATTCTCACAGAGGAAAGAAGATGTAAAAGAAATCAAGAAATAAACGTCAAACAAAGTTTAATCGGGCGTGAAGATAGGCTTAACTATGGACAGATGGATAATCGCTATGACTTACCAATAGAAATGATGGCCTTATCTTTCAAAACTATCATACCATGAAAGTGGCTTTTGTATCATCTTAAAACCTGAAAATTTCTTTTTCATGATATCGATTTCATTTCTCTACAATGCTTTGTTATTAATAATTTTTGAATGCAATACAAAATCTTTAATGTTATAAGATTTATTCAATCGTCTGCTTTTACCAAAGATAAAATAAAATTTTAAAAATTCTTTCTCTGCACATTAACTTTGGAGTAGGATTTGCTCGTTTCAAACTATATTATTTTGGATATTGGAAATAAAATCTTTGACCTAAAGTTTTTCCAAAAAATAAATGAAATAACCAATTGTACCGATTTAAAACTGATTGAGAATCGGAAGGTTTTATGTATAAATATGGTTATTTTTTATTTGAATTTCTATTATTATTTTTATTTTATCGAAGTGTACTGAGATTATTAAGAACTTTTTTGAAATTATTAAGCTTGGATCAAGCTAAAAAAAATCTGTTGTGCTATTGATTTTGCGCAAAAACATAATTTGAATAAAAAATATATATTCAAGCCTACTGATTTTAAAGTGCTTTTTTACGTCCAATAACATATTAAAAAGTTAGAGCTCTGCAAGCATTATTAGTTTTTGTTTAATGCCTTTAGAAACTTTAAAGGCATTTTTTCCAGACTTATTCTCAGACATTTTTATTGATGCAAATATTTTCATTGCCGAACAGTTTTTTTTCTTTTCAAGACAAAGATTTGATATTTTTTGTAGATACTTTCATATATTTGCTGTATAAAAATTAGTATCGATTTTAAGCCTGAGAGCTACAGATATTTTTTTTTATGTCAAAGATAATTTTATGTTTTTTAGAATTTTTTTTTCTTCGAATTTTTCTGAAAAAATAAGTATGAAAATTGTGCAAAAAGTCAGATTTTTAATTCCGTAGTAACTTTTGTATCGATAATTTAACATATGAAAATCAGTTAAAATAATTAAAAATATTAAAAATTAAATACTGTATAAAAGTTTCAAAACACTTCAAAACTTTTGTTTTAAAAATATTAAAATAATGGCGCGTGCTAAACAGACTTTTCTGTTAATTAATCAATTTAATAATATAATCTATAAGAATGTCATTAATTACATTTAATATTACTGTGCACGAAAAAAAATTGAAAAAGGGGTACTGCGCTACTGTAAAGGAAATTTGAACTTCATGTCTTAACATTAAAACATGTTAATATTTTAGGCTAGTTATATTTATATTATTTATATACTATCTTTTTAAAAATAAAAATTATTCTTAATTATAAGAATAAAATATACATAAAAATATCGAATATCATCGATAATTGAAACAATAATTAATATCATTGTAAAATATTTTTTTTTAAATTATTTATTAGAGAAAAAATTGTGAAGAAATAAAGTTTGGTATCCTGAAAAGTTAATTTTTAAAAAAAGTTAAAGGGTTTATGTAATAATGCGCTCTGATATTTTTGAAGACAAAGTAAGCATTTAAATTATTTTTAATTAAAAATTTAACTAAAACTTTAAAAATCTTTTCTTAGCGAGTAACCTTAGACCTAAAAATAAATACAAACTGATAGTGCTCTTCAAATAATAATAAGCATTTTTGAAGTTCTTTTTTGGCAATGCAATTATATATAAGGTATTTCATTTCTTTATAATTTTGATTTACACTCATTACAACTAAATTTTTGACGATTTATTGCCTTCTTAAATACTGAAAAAAATCACATAAGCTTTTAATAACTCTTATAATAATTTTCAAATCAAAATATATTTTCAATATTTTTTAATAAACAAACATTTAAAGTTAAGAAAGAAAATAAAAATACAACAGAATGCTATTAGTTCTATAAAAACAAAGGAACATGCTTCAAAATATATTTCAAGAACAGATATTTCATTTTAACAAAATCTTCTAACAAATTCTTTCCCAAAATTTTAGAAAACACAACGGTCTTTCATCTATTGTTGAATAAAAATTACTGGAATAAATTTGACGCATTTTGGCTAAGGTTTTTGCTGGGTTTTTTTCACGTTTTCTTCCCCCGAAGTTCCAGTTCATATGGTAATGAGGTGTTTTTAATTATAAAATTCTGGGCATTAACAGTTATTAAAAAGCCTTGCAAATACCCCCCCCCCTACATTAAAATTAAGGAAAACAACGGAAGTTTGTCTGAATAATTAATAGTTTCTTAAGCCTTACACTGACAGTAAAACACGCAAGAATATCTGAATAAAAGATGAAGTTCCCAAATTGCCGTAAATGCAATTTTTTTTTAAAAAATAAATTACAGTTTATCTGAAATATTTTAATGATGTGCCACGATAAATGTAAAATAATAAATGCCGCTTCTTGCATTATTAAATTTGTTTAAATAAACGTTATCAGAATATTTCTAATTCTTCCAAAAATATTTAAAAATATCATTTTGCTTTTAAGTAAATTTTTAAATTTTTTCCCCTATATCGCAAAACTGTGAAATTCATAATTTGTGAATTAATTTCAAAAGAAAATGCAAAGTTTTAAAGAAGTACAAAATACCATACTTAACTTTCTTTGCGCTTTAGTGATCGTTTTTATAAGAAAACTAAAATTAACAATCTTCTACTTGCTTAGAAAATAATTATAAATGCGTAATTAAAATGCTTATTTCCAGTGATTTTTTTTAAAAAAATAAGCTTTTGTTTCGTTTATTACGATCTAATTTTACTTTGATTTAAACATTTAAAAGCTGCAACTATGTATTAATTAAGAATATATTTAAAAGTTAAGTTCTTTCAAAACACTTCGGGTTGATGAATACAGACATAAAAATATTTTTATTCTTATTTTAAATATATCAGTTTTTCTACTGACGATGCAATGACCTTAATCCTCTTCAAAGGAATTAAAGTAGTTCTAACTTTTTTTTATCGATTAATTTACTCAGCAATTTTTCATTGACAACATGCTTTATTTTTTTTTATAAATTTTAAAAAATAAAACAACTTAGAAAGAATTCACGATATATAGACGATTCTTTTAATTTGTATCTTTTTAATTCTAGTTTAACTAGTTTTATTCCTCAAATGACAAAATTTTTTATAAAAAAATGTATATTTCAGAAAGTTATTAATTTTTTTTAAAAATTAGTATTTATTTACAAATTAATTAATTAGAAATCAAAAGAATATGAAAAAATGATATTGCCTTTGATTATAATCAGAAGATTCTAAAGTTTTAAAATGCACTCAAACATTTTCAAAAAGTAAATAGAATTTTATTTAAATTATAAAAACATACCAGTTTATTTTACTACATTTTAATATATTAAAAAACCTAGTATTTTTTATTATTTTAAAATCTGCCATTCAAAAAACGATTGATTTTAAATTTAGGTGTTGGTTTCAATTCTGTTTGGGCCAAGTTCACCGTAGTCAGCAACTTTGAAACATCTAGATAAAGTCAGAAAAGTTTGATTCAGCTCCAATACACAGAGCAAATTAAAGTTTTGAAGGATTTGGTTGTAAGGAAAATGGTCCACATTAGTATTTCGCTTGGAGAAACGTTCGGAAAACACACGTCCCGCTAGATTGCAATGACCAATATCTAGTAAAATCGCATATAGTCCGTCTGCTACTGCCTGTATAATACTTGTTAAGAACACAGCCAGAATGTTCCTCAATTATGTCTTACTTATATCCACTAGTCTGCTAATTGAAAAGCAGAAAAAATGTTTCGAATACAAAATGTGAAATATATATATATTTAATTCAACAGTAGAGAAAAAAAGTAAAAAACTTTTATATAGAAAATTGTCCACCTCACTATGCTAAAATTTCTTAGCATAAGTAATAAATCATTTAGTTTTCTTATACGCAATAAATAATTCAGACTATTAAGTAATAAATTATTTAATATAAGCAATAAACATTTTTACATTAAATTTAAAAAAAAATATTCTTGGCTTTATTGAATTTCTTCTTCTAGTATCCATTTTTGAAGGATTATTTTAAAGCTATTTGAAGTGAAAATTGAATTTAATTAACAAATCTGAAATCAAAATTAGTTTATACTATTCCTTTCTAAAGTTTTCATTACATTGTTATTGCATTTTTGCACCTGTTTCCGTTTAGATATGTTTTATTTGAAATGAACCAGAAAATCATAGAAGACAAAAATATTATTATTTCGTAATCCCTCGATACTGCCATTTTATTATTTCTTCATGCATATTTGAAATCATCGAAACACGTAATAAAGAAACCATTACTAGAGACACAATTGTTCGACAGGTTTAAATAAACTCTTAAAAATAAAAAGTTATTGGGACCCTAGAACAACGAAAGGTAATCTGATATTTGCATAAAGAAGCATATTTTAAAGTTTAATCAACATATTTCACTGCCAGCATATTAATTATTACACATTGAAAAGTATAATCAAAGTTATTTTTGAATTTTGGAGGCAAAAAGGACTTGTAAAGTTTTTTTAAACTGCCAACGATACTCAAGCTCACCTTGCACACAATTTATTAACCGATGCCATTCTCTTACTACGCTAGAATGAAACGCTTTATAGCTATTGGAAGCTAAGTTTTGTATAAATGCAGCTATTGAAAGCTGCACTTTGTATTAAGGTAGCTTAAGGTAGCTGGAAGTTATGCTTTGTATAAATGTTGCTAATGTAGCTATTGGAAGCAATGCTTTGTATAAATGTAGCTATTGGAAGCTTTGTTTTGTATAAATGTAGCTATTGGAAGCTTTGATTTGTATAAATGTAGATATTGGAAACTTTGATTTGTATAAATGTAGATATTGGAAACTTTGATTTGTATAAATGTAGATATTGGAAGCTTTGCTTTGTACAAATGTAGATATTGGAAGCTGTAATATTGTAGCTATTGGAATCTATGCTTTGTAATAATATAACTAATGGAAACTACGCTTTGTATTAACCCTTATCATGGCAAGATTGCTTTTTTGAAGAAAAGCAAAAAAAAAAAAAAATGTATATAGGTAGCTTATTTTATTATATATATATATATTGTATATTTTTATTTTATAGTGGTAGTATATTTTTATAAAGTTGTATGTATGGTATACTATACAAAATGAACATAAGGGTTAATGTAGCTATTAGAAGCTACGCTTTTTATAAATGTAGCTACAATGAAAGCTACACTTTGTATGAATGTAGCTACTGGAAGCTATTCTTTGTATAAACGTAGCTTTTGGAAGCATCACTTTGCATTAATGTAACTATTGGAAGCTACAAATAATACAAAGACTTCTTCATATTACAAAATAACTTTTTCCTGCGTATGCTAAGAAGTTAAAATTTGACACGCTTAGGCACTTAGGACAAGCACGGAACAGATACTCAGTACAGACACTCAACATATATGGGGTATAAGAGTATGAAGCAATTTATAGCAGATGGCTACGCAATGCTCGTGCACATTTGCAGCTTTCCCAGAGTATAGCTTATATCTACAGTACAAATCCCGGCAAATTATCACAGATTGGTGAAGGAAGTCATTACAGAAGGGCGAGAGATGCAATCATTTCCTCTTGCCACATCCATTCACAGTTGGCCATTAGCTCGTGCAAAACAACGAACTCGTGTTCCGAAAGATGAACCACTTGGGCTGGAAAAACGTGCCATGCACAACAAGATGGTTTTGGAACACATTCACCAACGAAGTGTACACTTCGGCGGGCAATTATAGCATAAGTATAAATTATGTTAGCGACCCGTCGATTGAGATTGTTTGCTGGAGCACAGTTTACAGCAGCAGAAGCAGTGTCAGGAACGAAAAGTAATTCGTTTAGATTGGTTTGGTTTTATAGCATAAGGATCCTATTAAAAAAATTAATTTAAAAGAAATTTTTTTTTTCGTTTTTTATAAGGTAATGGATACTTTGTATGACTTCGTTGCAAATTACAGTAGACTGTTTCTGAATGCACATCGCTGCGTATTTAGACAGCTTAAGTGGTTAATTGTAATGTGTCTTCTGAATCACCGGGGCAAAATTAGACGATAGAGGTAAAGGAATAGCAAGTAAGATGTTTTTAATACGCGTGGCTTTTATATATCGGTTTCCGTTTTTCATTTTGACGACAGTTCTGTTGTATGAAAATAGATTAATCTATTTTGATGAAAGGAAAAAGACTTGTATGAAATTTGCTTGAATTCAGTATATTACTTTGATTAAAAATCTTGGTTAGTTGCTTAATTTCATTGTTACATTATATAAAAGTCAATTGAAGAGTCCTTTATATCTCAATAATGATAAACACTATAGAAATTATTGGATATTTAAAATAAATAGGTTAGCCGCATAGGAGTAACCTTATTAGTTCGATGATTGAGTAACCGGAAGTAAGGTATACTTCTGGATCAATTGTACTTGGTTGTTGCTTAGTTGAAATATATTAATTGATTGTGTTTTTAAATGAAAAGAATTTACATTGACTTGGTGTGTCCTGTATATACTGTAAGATGCAGATATTTTAGTTCATTAAAGAATTTATTCTTAAATCTTCTGTCTGGTGTTTGCACTCTGCTAATAAATATATATCTTGTTGTCGTGAAGTAAGCCAATAGAAATGGTATTTTATAGGTTGAAATATCACCACCTGATTTATACCTAATTTGTATTTGTTGCTGCTGCTTCTCAGTCACCTTGAATCATCAATCTTTATCTACAAAATTCCATGCTCTTGCTTACCATTACTGAATTACAATGGAGTGGACACTACTTTTTAAAGAGGATTTTGTAATTCGTTCCATGTATTACTTTTTACTTTATCGCATGTTTGTAAACATTTCAGTAAAGGTTGTTCATTAATGTTTTGAAAAATATCTATTGCTGTAATGACTTGCAACTCTCTTTACTTTTAGACCAAATTAATATTTACTTCTATTGCAATCATTTAATCTTACGCAATTTACAACTACTTCCTTTTCATTCTTGTTGCATCTTTCTAAAATTTTACAACACCAGTTGCTGCAAGAAATTCCTAATATTTTTACAAACAGTAAATAAATATTTACAAAATCGTTTCAATTTTCACAGAAAAATATCTCTGGCTACTCTTTTATTCTGAGAGCATCTAAATTCACCAACTTCGTCTTTCTTTGATGTAAATCGTTCTTAAACTTACTTCTGACCACAATTTGTTGAATGTATACATTCTGCTTTTTTATTCAACTAACCACTGAACAAACGCTATAAAATTTATGCCTGCCTGAACTAGCTACTTCCCCAAACTCTGCAAGCATCTTGCAAGACATTAAATTCAGAACCACATAAAGTTTAGTCGTAAACCTGAATAATTTCTCCCACCCCTAAGTAATCCCAAGATATTTTCTTTTTTTTACTTTTTACGAGCCTCCAAGAACAACCAGAATCTGACCAGAGAACTTATCTGGGGCTCGGGCAAGTGCTTCAATCTGATAAGACCCAGTGCAAATGGAAACCCACTAAACTCTGGCGAGAAAAGGTTTCAGCCTATAAAAATCTATTTTATCAAGGAGGAAAACCGGGTTCCTTTTATTATTTAGCTCGACAAGTTCCACTCACTCTTGTGGAGGCTTTCAGCACAAGTGCTAAAGATGCTTCCAGGCAACTCGGAAGAAAAAATAGTGCTCACTCAAGACAGCCAACTTTATTTCGTGGCACTTGTTCCAACCTAATATTCTTCTTCTGCTTCTGCTGTTACTTTGATGATATCTATTGAGATAAAATAGGAGTGCGTACGTTACTTAGCGAGGCATATTTTGGTACTAATTTGGTAAAAGGAGACTGAAATCATGGAGATAATCAAAAAGGATCTTAAAATATTTCGTGGCAACAAATGAAATAACTTGTTTTATGTTAAGTACTTCGGATAAGGTTTATTTGAATATAAACAGGAACGAGTCGTAAATTAAATGATTGTGGTGGCTGTAAAGTTTTACTAGTGCAAGTGTGTTTCTTACTTTAATTTTATTTGCTCTTTATTTCTTCGTTGTATAATTGCTGCATGGTGCGAAAATAAAGCGAATTAATGGGGATTTTATGACTATAACAATGATTGGAACTTTTACCCCAATGATCTTTAAACGAAACGGCCATTCGAAAAATTCAACTGGTCCGCCGCTTTTTAAAGAAAATTCTTCCAAAGATTAGAATTTGAGAAAATCGATTTAGAGATATAATATAGCATTAAAATGCAAATATAAAAGTTGTGTAACTTCCAAAAACAAAATTTAAACGATTTTTAAGTTTTGAATTTTTTTTATTATCTTTAGTTCTGTTTTAAATATAAAAATAACTAAATTTGCCTCCTTTTTAAGAATAAAAATTTAAAAAATAACTTGCTATATAATTTAATTTTATTTTTAGATAATATCATTTATTTTCATATTTTCTTTTAACAAATAAAAACGAGGTGATGTATGCCATGGATGAACTTACAATTTATATTTCAGATGAGATTTTTCCTTCTTCGACTAAAAGATATTTTGCCAAATGTGAGGATATTGTTTAGGGAAAACTATAAATTAACTGAACTTTATCGAATTTTCCTGAGGCCTCTGATATGTCGAGAAATTCCTTGGATTAAGAGATATTTCCTGGAAGACTGCCAATTTATCTTACCAAAAGCAAGCTTGGAACAGCAGAGAGCTGTTACTGTGGTATTAAATGTCTTCTAGATGTTATCGATTCAAGATAAACGAATAACATGTCTGGCTATAGATTACAAAAACATGTTAATACATTTCCGAAAGAATGAAACAAATTGGTTCAGTTTCAGCTACAGAATAAAAACAAATTATTTAAATATTATATAAAAAGTACTTTATATTGCCTACAAGTAGCTTTAGGCATTAATTAGTTGGGAAATTTCAGTGAAAATAGAAAGTGCTCTTAATTAATAATAAAAAAAAACACTATATAAGTAATAAAAACTGATGTATACATTAACAACGAATAACTCGATGTATCGAGTTTGTCTTTTAGAGACATACTAGGGAAACGAAATGCAAATGTGTGCTAATTTCCTTTAGAAAGGCTGCTTATTCTAAATAAAGGAACCAGGTAAGACTTCTACTTCATATACTACTACTTCGGCACTCCAAGATCGCATCGACAAACAGAAATGACAACTTCCTACTTGTCATATGTTCTTGGTAAATTAAAGTGAAGAAATATTAGTTAGAACAATATTAAGACGATACAAAACAATCTTGGATGAATTCTTCAGACATTTTTATTCCGAATTACAAGAAGTTACTTGTAAGACATGGATTCAGCAAGATAGTGTGATGTGTAGAGGACACCTGCAAATCAGATGATTCACAAGAATTTGCACAATTTTCTCTGCTGCATTTGCCTTAATGATCAAGGGTGGTTTCTAATTCACTGGAACATCAAATAAATTGTTACATGAATCCTGATCGGCGGTTTTAGGAACATCAGTTTCGTAATTTATTCAATATTGCTGTTCTGAATGAAATTTAAGGAATATTCTTACAGCTTTCAAATAAGCACAGGTAAAATTTTATAATATTCAGTAAATAAATATTTTGCTGTACATTGATTCATAAAATTCATGCTCTAATTTTATATCAGTAGTTTTAATTCTTTGATACGCGTTCTTAAAATTTTTAGTTGATTCTGTTTCAAAATTGAGGGAGAAATTGTACATAACTGAAATTGATATCATTGAAAAGATAATTTTTTGAGTTAAGATAATATAAAGGCGTAATAATTGTTTTCGATAATTGTTTAATTGTTTTTGAAGAAAATAACATTTATTTTCATAGGAAAGTCGTAGCGATTATCCAATTGACGACAGTTAAGCCTATTTTTGCCATCGATTAAGTTTTCTTTTTGAAGCCTATTTCTTGATTTTTTTTTCTATTTTCTTTCCTCCAACTGAGTACATTTTATGTCACACCGTAAATACTTTTCAGAACATTTCAATAATATTCTGTATCTCTCTTAATTACCTAAGCGATATCTAAACTCCATTCCAGCAGCAAAAAATTCAGTGAATGAAGAAATCTGAAATTCGTATGACAATTTGCTTAGACCTGGCTGTTGCCATTCGGCGATAAAAAAACAAAGATTTCTATATATGTGTGTGTACTACCGCTTTTATGAAACCATATTTTCTACTTTATTATATTTGAAGTATAAAGAAAGTATTGGAAACGTCAAATAATTCGAACTAGATATTTTGATTAATCTCCATATTCTAGACCTCCCTGAATTCGAAAAATACATTTTTGGTATTATGCCTCTCTGTCTGGCTGTAGCAAAATTCAAAAACGCTTTGATCTAGAAAGATGAAATTTTGCATACGATTTTAACTCCAAATTTATGTCAAATTTTAAGTAAAGGCTATTCAGACGAAGTCGATCCTGCTGATAAATTGAAACGATAAATAATAAATAATAATAAATAAAGAGAGTTATATGGGTAAAATTCGATGCACAGATTTAACATCTATATTGTTGACAGCTAAGAAATGTTGAATCAAATACAACAAAAGTGTTGACCGTCTATCGGTCTGTACTTTCAGAAACATGTTAATGCGATATCTTAAAAATGCAATGGACTTAAATATATCAAATTTGCTGCGTGAATTTGTGACTATAATTGTATTTCTCAGTCAAATTTTGGTTCAAACAATTCAAACATTCTTATTTTGGGTCGGAAAAACAGATCTAAAACACAATTTCAACTTTAATAAATAGTAGGCGAGAAAGTGTTATGGGGACTACTCCCATTGATTTCTTTTAAAATTGCATCAAATATATCCGAAAGCAGACATGATTTAAGGAAAGGTTGCTTTACATTGCTCATTGTGAGCTGTTTATTGAAACAAACCTGCTATTGCTTCTAGTTGTTGCAATGTATTCCCAGTTAAAAGTCATTTTTAATAGAAATTATATTTCTATACTTCTCCAGAATTAAAAATTCAACCTTTCCTATTTCGGAGGAATTGCTTTTATTTTTATGAAAATCAGCTGCTGCTTTCAATTCACAGGAATTTTTACGTTAGAAACTCTCAAATATAATTCAAGGTTTTCTGCAATATTTGTTTCAGATTCTATAGTTATATGACGATTTTATAGCACAAAAATTCTAATACCATAAAATAAAAAAAAAAACCACAAAGTATAATCTTTTTTTCCCTAGCAAGGAATTGTTATTTTTTCAGCTATCGAAAATAAGCCTTAATATTAAAACAATAGCATGTCGTCAATGCCCTTAGAGTTATTTATGGAGTTAAATAATATAACCAACAAAAAAAATTGATTGAATTTATTTCTAAATAGCTTACAACTGATAACTTCAGAGGAAAGTACTATTTCCACAACCTTAGAAAGGGTTAACGGAAAAATCAAAATTCTGAATCCAGAAAAAGCTTTAGTTACATATACGTTCAAAAATCAAATAAGTTCTATATACGTTCAATCAAATTTTGGGTGTTTTATTGAAGAAATTTAAGAGAAATTATCTTACACACTCAACGCAATGGGGAGAAAAAAATTATGAAAAATTTATGAGGGAAATTATGAAGAATTTTGTCAAACTTTCTTTTGTAAAAACCTTACTATTAGAATAACACGTAATGCAAAGATCGCCTCATTTTTTTCCCCATTTTATTATGAAAATGAAATATTAGAGAGAATTAATCATATTTACAGGTTTAACTGAATAGTTGTATATCATTAAGTAGAGTTATATAACTGCATATACATCTTTTCATTAAAAATAATTAAATATCTTCAATAAAATATCTATACCTATAGTAAGGATCAATCGTTAATGCAATTAGGCTTAATGAATGTTGAAAGGAATGTATAGAACTACAATATCCTCGAAAATAACAGAAAAAAGTAGTTTGCAGTATTTAAAAAAGGAAAGAAGCACATATCTCTAAAAGTTTTCCTCTAGTAAATATGTCTCCAATTATTCTAACAAATAACTTAAGATAAAGATAATTCATTTAAAGAATAAGGAAAATATGGAATGGCAAACAAAATTGAGATTCATTAACAAATTGATTTCATTAACAAAGAAAGTTTCAGTAATTCAGAAATTAAACTTTTTTTCTATAATTTTATTCGTAAAAATTTTAATTCGTAAACTTTTTTTTATAAATATTATAGATTGCTGTGTAATTAATTTTATTTTTAACACTTTTACATATAAAGTTTTATCAAACTTTTCCTTTTAAAATATTCCAAGCGCATAATATATTTAATTATTCTGAAAATTTTATCCATGTAATTTAAGCATATAGGTATAGGATTCATATTAATTATTTATGAATTATCTTTTTGTATTTATAGCTTCGTACATTATTGCAATATTCTTTTTCGTGAAGTTTTGGTAAAAAATCAAATAATTAAATATTTAAAGCGGAATTTTTATTCCAATGATGTTAAGCGTCTAAAATAGTCTAACACTAAACTACTTTAAAAACATTTGTGAAAGTAGTTTTATGTTGAATTTCAATGTACATGAAAACATCTAAGACTTATTAATATTTCAAAAGCGGTTTTTTTTTATTTCTTTAAGAAAAAAAGTTCATTGAAAAAAAATCGCTAAGGAATTTTGCTAAATTTTCTTACAGTATCAAAATGCCACAATAAATTTTCCATTAAAATTACAAAACAATAAATAATAATTTGAAAAGTTTAGTTTTAAGTATCTATTGCACTCCTAAATCATTTAAGGGGTCCGACTACGTTAAAAACAGTGGTTTTCGACTACATTGGCGAATTCTTCTTTTATTATTATTTCTTGTAGTTCAGGCTTTCCTCTTTCCAAAATAATATTTTCTAGGAAAAGGAAGGTCTGATCTATCATCCAGGATAATTTTAAACATTTTTTTAACTAAAATATTTCTTTAACTTCAATTTTCTTAAACTTTAATTTTTTATAAAATTTTTCCACCGTTAACATGATATCTCAAAAACTAATAAAGGTATTTACATAAAAATTTCAGCGTGTGTTTTAAATACTATGGGCAATGAAATGAACCAAAAGTTTTATTGTTGGTGAAATACTTTTTTTATTTATAGGTGTTTTTAGAAAAATTAAGTTGTAAATTTATGGAAAAAATGTATATATATGTACATTTTTACCCATAATTTCTTTGCATCTCAAAATGTTTTAGATTTTGGTTCATTTCATTCATCATTATATTCTATAACTTGCGTACAAAGAAAAATAGGATAGCTGCATTACAATTTTGTGTAGAGTGTTAGCCGTTTAGGTTAAATTTCATTAAAATTTACTACAAATTTTCCTATTTCTCAAAATATATTATATTTCCAAATAATTTTTTTGTATATATAGTGTTTATAATTGACAATGCATCTAAAAACCATAAATAGATTTTAAAAAATCCAATTTTTCAAAAATATTGCTTCGAATGTAGTCAGCTACCTTTTAAATGAAATATCAAACGGAAAAGGAATTAAATATTAATCAATATAAAAAGATTCGAGAACGTCTCCTTTCACAATAGTATCCAGATGCATCATTCAATTCCACCTCAACAAGTCGAGATGGACACTGGCGCGTCTCAATTAAAGATTAAGACATCCAACTGGTCAGTCCATGGAAGGTGTGACAAGATGTCCCCCAAAGGGAGAAACGGAAGCTGAAAACGTGGAATTTCTTTTTCGATTTTCTGTTGTAGAGAAACCTCATCTCCCTCTTTTTTCGTTTAGTGGAACATAAATGTGACAGGAAACGTCATTCTAGAAAACGCTGAAAGAACTGATTTCAGAGGAAATACGACAGCTTTCTTTTCTTGGGTAAAAAATGATACACTCTCGAAAATTCCATGCATTCCAAACAATATCTTCTTTTTGTTTAGAGCGATCCTAGCCATCTCAGGGTTTTATGATAATTCTTTGAGCAAATAATAGATCATAGTTATTTAATTCGATGATAAATTTATTTCATTTCAATACAACCATACTAGAATATACAGTTTTGAATAAATGAAGAAAATTAAAGATTTCCTTTGTGTTTTGTAAAATCAGCATTAGATTGAAGGAAATCATTTAGTCGGCGGAAATAAGCGCATGAAATTTTTCAATTTATTTAAAGAACCGAATAACATTGTCTAAAATAGGACAATTAAAGGGACATTGGACCCTATTAGACACTTTTGAGAATTATTCGGTCAAGGTTATGAAATTTTTTATGCTTATGTATTAAAAAAATAAATAAATAAAAGTTCTTAAAAAACATTTTAAAATGAAATATATTATTTTTTTTAAAAAAATTAAAAGATATATAGTTTTTAAAAAATTCAAAATATTCCAGGCGCCTTAATTTTTAATTTTTTTAATTATTTTTTTCTTATTACTCTGTGTTATTAAAATATAAGTACGTCAAATTTCTTAAAAAAACATTTCAAAACAAAATATATTACTTTTAATTTCTTCTTTTATTTATTTATTTTTTTACCCAATTACCTAATGTAAATTTATTTGGAACAAAACTACGTATGATTTTGCAATTCCAATAAAATGCTAATATTTTGGAAATATTTGTATGCTTCACTTACTGAATTTTCATAGGAATGCTATTTTTTCCTGAACTAAAATTGATTTTTAACGAGCTAAAAAAACTCGGAAACATAAAATGCATACTCCATTTTCTTTTGATGTTTGACCGAAATCTTTATTTTAATTTCTTCAAAAATTAAGACACCTGGAACATGTGAAAGATAATTAAATGTAATTAATAATTTTGTGAAAAGTCATTAAGATGCACTTTTTTCCCTCCTAACTCTTCAAATATTTGTTTTATTGAACAATACATTTTATAACATTATTTTAGTTGAATATAAACATATTTTGTGATGAAACGATAAAAATAAAGGTGCACGTTTTCGTTCATATTGGATTATTTCAAAATCCACTGTCCTCGCTGTTAAGTAAGTTCACTGTTTAAGTATTAAATGCACGCTCATTTAATACTTAAAATTGAAAACAACAACATCAAAAAAATACTGTTTTATGTGTGAGATTAGCGTTCATCATAAAACATAATATTCTCCTTGCTTTACAAAGCATTTTAATTTAACTTGCATAACATCTGTACAGAGGGAATTTCGTACTCGATTTTTCACTCACTTCTTGTATTGGTTGAGTGTTTGTATTTATTAGAACTTGTTTTATGCATGCTCGATGATGGTAAACCATTTAAATATTTTTGAGTTTTAATCATCAGTTCATAAATTAATGCAATTAATTTTTGATTCTGTATAAGTAACATCACCTAATACTGAATTTGAGAAAAATTACTTTCAAGATGACATAAAATGTTCCACATTTCATAACATCGCAATTTATGAACCACTTTGCGCTTTTTCTAGAGCATAATAAATTGAAATTACTACTTCGAAGTGAAAAGTAAACAGCATAATAAATATATTACGAGTCGATTATTCTATTTTGATTTCAATTTGATTCAGAACATATATTTTTGAATCATTTATCTGCTCTTCGTTAGACATAATACACGAATTATTCGATAGCAATCAGATTGATTAGCAAAACATAAGTTCCAGTTAAATATAATTAACAATTTGAATTTCAATTCAATTGGTTGGCTACTAAATATGCATCCCAACAGAACCGAGTGGAGTTTGAAATTGTGTAAACTGGATATCCGCCCAGAGGTATTCAGTTGTTCGAGAATTCCGCAGAATATCGTGAGAAACGGCACGAGCGTTTCAAATTTTGGCATACTCAACTACGTTATTCAATCAAACTCTCTGTTTCAAATAAATTCTCATGCTACTTGATCAGTCGTTTAAAACGAGGAACTGTAAGACAAATGCTTGACTACTAGAGTTAATACCTTTTTTAACAGATATTTTTGCTCACAAGATGTTAAAAAACCCCGCTCAAACATGAAACGCTAGTTTTGTGATAGCTAGTCGAAGATGGAAACTGTAAGCAGTAGAGGACATATAATACTGAACGTGATACAGCAGACATATACTAGAAGAATTATAAATTAAATTAAATTATTGTAGTTTCAAGAACATCGTACATGAAACTATGTCAGAATTGAAGCCACTGCTTCTGATATATGCGAAGAATATTCTTCAATCCATCGTAACTGCAAGGCGTGCATTAAATTTCATGGTACCGTCATTAGACACTGATTGACATAAGTATGGTCTAGTAAATCTGATTTTTTTATTTTTAAAATTTTGCTCATTTTATGACAGTAAGCATGAAATGTCCTCTATTGCCACTGTTTAAATCTGGATAGCAGGGACAAAGCAAATAAGGCAGTGCCATGGCCTTCTTCAAATAGTATTGGATCGCAGTAAACCAATATTTGGCGGCAGATGATGTTAGTGGAAATGAGGTTTACATTGGAATATTTATGAGAGAGTGCCCATGTCGTGAAAGGCATTCTCCGATCATTCAGAAATTTTTATGTTAATGCGCGTAAGTGATTGTACCGATTGTGACATATCAACTGCATTCGCCATTCTCACCATAATTAAAATTACTGCACGATTGGAAAATGCTCGACTCTGCATACGCTTAGTCCCGCACGCATTCAATGAGAAATGTCAATTCCGCTGACATTATCTGACGACAAATATTCGATAAGCCTATTCATAGTTTGTTTAGAGAAACACAAGATACAAACGTGTTTGCATTGCCCCCTCTGTTTATTCGAAGAGTCTCAAAGATCTATCGTCTGGAATGAAACCGCTAGAATCACAGTCAAGGCATCTGGTAGCGCCTTATATTTCTTTGCGGTATTCTTTAAAAATACTCTGTATTCCATTTAGACTGGAATATGAATTTTTTTTTACCGTTTCGCATACCAAGTATTGTAATCGTCAAAAATTCGATTTCGATATTTTGACGAATTTTCTTAATCAAGTCCACCCCTAAATCTGAAAAAACACATTGTTGGAATATGTCTATCTATGAACGTGATAGCTCAAAATGTTTTAAACTAGTGATACAAAATTAGTTGTATGTCCTTTATACTAAATTTGTTAATTTTTATCAAATATTGAACAAACTTTATTAAAAATCTATCTGCCCATCAAAATGTAAAAGAATATGATAACTACATACCTTAAACAAATAGATGAATAAAATTTAGTACACAGTTTAACCCTTTCTAGGGCCGTGGGAAGTATGATTCCCACCAAATTCATCAATCTTTGTATGAAATTATGTAGGTTGGCATAAGTTCTGACAAATTTTTTTAGAAAGACAGAAACTTAGATGCTTCAGTTCTTTATCTCAAACAAAATGATGCGTCTTGATTTGTTACTTAATTATTAATGAACCAAATTAATTAATTAATCAAATTAAATTTATCTAATAAGCTAAATGAATCCCTTTTCTTATTCTAATTTCAAGCCTAAAAATATTTTAACATAATATGACTAGAAAAAAATGCCCTTTTAAGGATTAAAGTATAAAGTATAAAATCCGCGTCTAAATTTGATTTAAATCTTTCAGCATGTCTGTCGGTCTGTACATTCGCATGCATGTAAATGCTATAACTCAAAACCATACCCACTTATATAATTGAAATTTGGTACTTATTTTGTTTGTACCGTTTTGTAAAATTTTAGTTCCAATCACTCGACAAGAAGGTCGTCGGTTATTTTTACAATATTACGAACCACAACTCGCACGTGCACAAAATTCCGGAAATAAAAATCTGAGTACTAGTGACATTTTTGTTTAGAGTCCACAGATTTTATGTTCGGAATGGGGGTAGGGGTAGGAATGGGGGTATAACATCTTTATCAGAAATATAACAGAAAGTTTCATAGAGGCTATTCTCGTTGATTTTATACTCTTTTTCAATTATATCTAGTAGCACCTGGAAACAAAGATGAAATTGAATTTCCTATTAGCTCAATTTTTATATCATTTGATTGGAGAGATTTATATTTTCAGTTAATTTTTAATGTGGAATGAATTTAAATATATCTTCTTAATACGTAAACCATGCTTAATTTAGATTTTGCTTTACACGGTTTAATGTTAATGAAAAGTTTCTATCATTTGAATTTTATTAATTTGTTTTAGTTTCAGGAATTTATGCACAGTTGTTCATATAGTTTGGTTATATCAACATTATAATCTGTATTAGAATCATTAAATGTTTCATCGTGTAATTAATCGAATGAAACCCTGTAAAATATCTGAATGGAGTGCATTAAATACAATTACCGCAGAGACATTGAACTAAGCGGACGGTTTGCAACCTGCCATCCTTCCTTTGGTGCTTAATCCAGCGAGAGTTTTGCTAAATCGCTCGGAAATATCTGGTATTCCATAGAATATAGAGTCGTTGAACAACATGAGCTAATCGCAAATAAGGTGCACACAGCAAGGTTAAGTAAATATAATTCAACGCCCAAATGTTATCACTTTGTACCGAACTATAGAAAATTAGGATTATTTCTTCAATTTATAGATTCATTTGTTATTATTATTTCTTTTATTTTCATGCATATGATTTATGCATACAGGAATTATAGGAATCGTCAAAAAATCCGGTCTAGATAATTTTCCAAATTCCATATTCTAGGAATCGGGTGTATATTTCTAGAATTACGGCTTTCTTAGAACAGTACAGAAATGCGCAAAGAAGAACAAGAATAAAATTTGGTCAAAATGTGTACATTTCTTTCATATGTTGCAAGGAACCCAATGGTAAGTTGTCTTGTTTTTTGATTGCATCTAACAAACTAACTAAAAAAATTATAAGTTAAATGTAATTTGATTTTTATCATCATAATTATCAAATATTTAATCTAGCTAGTGAAATAACTATTTACGTATATATGTTTTAAATAACTCAAATGTGTAGAAAGCTAGAAACATGAAATTCAGTATATGGAGTGGAAATGCATTTTGCTACCGATTTTCAGCCCATTTGGCATAAGCAAACCATAAACTTGATTCCCTACAGTATTACAGTAAAGCTAGTTGTGCACAACAAATCCTGTCGATTCTGCATTCATTCAGTGGTTATGGGGTGGTCGACTGTACAAAAGAAGAAGTATTACAGCAAAGCTAAGCACCGAGGAAGGCAAGAAGGTCGAGAGAAGAAAAATTCTATTGGTTTCATTTCACAAAAATCACAATTAAATTAACAAATTATTTATAAAAGTTGGAATACTTATCCAATAGCTCTTGCTTTTAGTGACAAAAAAATTTTTAGCTATTGAAAAACTATTCCGTGCGGAAGTGAAAGTTTATAGCTACAAAACTCATACTTTTTCTGTGTCTAAAATTTTTTAAAGCTAATGTATCTTTATGTTATTTAAGCTTAAATATTAAATCTTTGTTTTATTCTGCAGAGGAGAGAAAAGCAATTCAAATTTAAAGCTTGGTAAGTCGGCCCGAATAATTTGACTTGAGACTTTCTGGTTAAGTCACAATACAAGTGAACATATTCTCAGTTCCTCCTGCCAGTACAATAAATTTGTTATGACTACTTAACAGTTCCATCGCCCATGGTAAGATGTAACACATTTTGAGAGTTCCAGGCCGGTTTTGTTCTCAATGGGGTCTCTGCCAATAGATCCGTACAGCTTCGGGGGTGTGCTCATTCTGCTTTACTGGATATCTTAATGGTCAAACAGAATATTCCTAGTGACTACTTATTGAATTTCCAAACTTAATCTTGGGATGAAAAAAGTTACTTTCTACATAATTCAACATTTTTCAATTTATCTATATTAGTCATTTTCATTTTCTTCTTAAACACACACACTTCTTCCACAGTTTTATTTATTATACAAGAAGAACATAATCAGATAGTGATAAACTTTTCAGTTAACAATGCTTTTAACATTCAGGAAACAGTATATTTTTAAATATAAAAGGAATCATTTTAGTACATAGTATACCCTCCAACATTGGTTACCCAGTCATCAGCAACACTTATCGGTATGCAACAAATAACGTATTATCGACAAATTATTAAAAAACAGGTATTTCCAAAGAATTTTAATTCATAAAAACGAATATTTTCGAACATCATTCAAAATCATTTAACAGACATTTATTATTTAACAAATATATAAGTGAAATAATTTTTAAAAAAATCACATGGCACAAATTTGTTGATCAAATCAATACTATTTATTAGACATTTAAAACTGACTTTTTATTAAGTAGTAAACATTTTTGCATTTTTAAAGTCATCATTGCTCAGTTTAACATGAAAACAAACTCTCATGTACATTTTTGTTATAAGGAAAGGCTCTTCCCTTTTTTTCCCCTATAACATGTTAAAAATTCTTTCATCACCAGCGTAGCTGTAAGCAAGGATTCGGGGAAAGAGGTCACTTTCGACATTTTTTATAGTCAACCGTAGTTTTTTTATTTTTATAATCCCGTATTTTTCAATGAATTTCCGTAGCAACTACGGCAATTCCGTAGCGGTTATGTACAGATTTATCAATTTGTTTAAAGAAATAACAGAAAAGAATGGAAGATTAAATTTTGTTGATTCAAATGTTAATTATAAAACCGAAAAATGCTCAATGGTTCAAATGTATTGTAACATTCCCCGTTTCCCAGCATTGATAAGAAATTTAGAGCCATCTGTGTTGTTGCTGTTACTTACTAAACTCCTTGAGATAGCCAGATGGTGGATCTTTTCACCTGGGTGGTCTCGCGTCTGTTCATTAGCGACTACAGTGAAAGACCACATGTGGAATTCCTCGTCCAAGAGGTATTGATAGTACCTTCAAAGAGAAAGGGGTGTCCTAACATCTGGATGCTAAATGTTTCTCATTGTGAAAGGACCTTCCCACGACCCACTGGCGCCACTGAAAGAGAATATTGCTGAAACCCGATTGGTCGAAAGAGAGCTCAAATGACCAATGTAAATTAAGATACGGAGATTGTCGCCGAAATAAAGGGCAAATATTTTTTTTTTTTTTTTGGAAGAGAGAAGAAACGAATTGCAGACAGACTGTTGGACTACGCTCACGAATTCAGAGTCCCAAGTTTCAAGAAAACCCTTCGACTTCGCCTGTTGTATCTCCTACTACAGGTGTAAATAACTATTTATTTAACCAAGATTAGAAGAAGTTGTTATTTTGTATATATAAAACTGTAAAATAAAGAATTGTCTGGAAATTCTGCTTCGTTTTTTGATCGGTCTAGATCAAGGCATTACAGTATTTCGAAAGTAATTTGGACAAAATCTGCATGTATTATTTTAATAATTGCATTTAATTAATTATTTCCCTTTAATGTTTGAAAAGAAACAGACTGATTGTTATTGATATGCAATTTATTCAAAAATAAACAATTTCTAAGATTCATATATTCGGTTCCAGATGTCTGGTGTCGATATTAAATCCATCATAAAGATATCAAGTTTCAATCAGCCAGTGAAAGAATGAAATGTCATCGGCAATCAGAAAACAGTATCTGAAGTTGAAGGCTTGCGAAGCAGAAGTTTAACAGACGCAAATCTTCTCCCGAATTTCGATTCTATCTCAATCGAGATAGAAAGCAGAAAAGAATGAGATGAAAAAGAATTGGAGAATGAGATTGAGAAGAAAAATCGCCGTCTTTTCACACCGTGCGAAAGAGAAAAAAAAATTGAAAATTGAAAAATGACAGAAAATTCATTAGACATTAAAAATGACAGGAAATTCATGTTCGGCAGTCTTATGTAATTTAATGATATATGAAATCTTTGAAGGATATGCTGAAATTTGAAACTGAAATATCTTTTAAATTTGTTAATATTTTCTTACTGATCATAGGTACTTTTATTTTTAAAAAACCTAAATACCAACAGTCCATGAGAAATAATTGTTTTATATCTTTAGTTTTCTATCCATTTTTTATTGGTATTCTTTATATCTATACAAATATTTAAAGCATATTTCTATTAGTATTTTCTTAAAATATCCGAAACGCTTTTACTCCATATTTTAAAATTTTCAAAACGCTTCATTTATCTAGCTACAACTTCTACTACATACTAATTATTAATATCTACTTCAATTCTACTTCATACTATTTATTAATATCCAGATGCTTTTGTTTTATTATTATTATTTGTATAGAAGGGCTCGTGTTCTATTTTTGCAATGAATTTAGCAATTTTTTAAGGAAAATTTTAGATCTGGAACAAAATTTCAGTAGCGCAATATTTTGTAGAACCAACTTATTTATTTTAACAAATCTTGAAATATAGTTTTACATTATATATTAATACTGATTAAAAAATTTAAAACTTTTACAATGTTTTAATATATCTCGTTCATTTCCTACTAAAACATTTATAATAAATTTTTTAAAATGTTTACAACAAAAAATAACTCTATAACAAAAGCTTTTAAATTGAGAAACTCAGCTTATAATGGCACGTTGGATTCTCCATAAGAATAAAAATGTGATAGGTAAAATAATATGGATGGAAAATAATTCATGTAATGCATAATAAAAGTCATAAAAACCCTTCGGTTTTATCAGTAACATCCCTGATTTTATTCTTCAAGATGATATATAATTTATAATCATTCATCCGTAATGCGTTTTTTTTCATATAGTACAAGCTGTCATTAGATTGAAAGGGAATATTTTCTTTTTTGCAATTGAAATATCACAGTATTAATTTTATTTATAGTCCATTCAACAATAAAGTTAAAAATAAGAATTTTGTGACATTTATCATAGATTTTTAAGCAATTGTGCAAACATTTTAAAGATCATGCTTGTATAGATTTACAATATCATGCCTCACTGCTAGAGTTTTAAAAAAAAATTAAATATCGTTAATAAGATATCAAAAGCAGATTAATCATTCAAATTGTAATAAATAAAATATATAAAAATAATTCATATTGTCAAAAAATTGTCCAAAATTCAGCAAAAAAAAAAAAAAAAAAAAAAATCAGTAAAAAATTGTCCATAACAGTGTAATTTTTTAAATAATTCATTTAAAAGGCTTGAACATTCATTTTTTATAAGAAATTCTTCATGGAGTAATTAATTATTAGTTTAGTTTATTCAGAAATTGTAAGAGAAATATGAAGAAAGGCAAAATATTAAGTTGATTGGAAAATCATCTTCTAGATTTCTACTTGTTAAAAGTATTAAGCGATGGGGATTAGAAAGATAAATAGAAACTTTACATAAATTTTAATATCTATAAAATGCATGTTATGCTTAAATTACTGAAGTAGTGAAATTTAATTTTTCCTCTTATATGTATGATAAATACCTTTGTTAAAAATATTCATTAAACGTTAAATTTATTTTCAGTTAGGTGTTCTGTTTTTTCGGTTCCAATTTATAGCGCATCTGTAAGAGGATAAAATTATCTGTGGGGCTTTTGATTACATAATAATAATTCAATCCATTCTCTCCCATCGTTTGAAATATCTTGTTCTTTTTATGCCAGAAATGCGACTGTAATGGCTCACACAGTCAACAAAGATTTTTTTTATTCTAGTCACTGTTTATAATAAAATTCAACCTATTCCTTATGCAACTTCTTTCATATCTTTCGCATGAAATTTCTTTTCTACGTATGCATAAAATCTTCTCTTTAAACGAGAAATTCTTGTATGTCTATAAAAATTTATTTATTTCGTGTATCTCGGAAACGGCTCTAACGATTTGAATCAAATTTTATATTTACATAAGTGTTTGCTTTTTAGGTTTATCTATATAGGTGTCTTCCTAGAAAAAACGCGATTTTACAATGAAGAAAAAAATTTTTTTTTAACAATTAAAATAAGTATATTCAAATTCCATTTTCAAGCATGGTATGTGCAGTATAGTGGTCAGAACACCATAAGTGGCGCGTTTGTTACGAGTCCTCAGTTCGAATCGCTTTAATTTTTTTACTTATGTATCTATATTTAATGTTTTTTGTTTTGTAAGTTTATTTATATAAGTGTCTTTTCTAAAAAAACGTGATTTAACACACACAAAAAAATAGTTTTTTTTTTTAGAATGAACTATTAGAGCCTTTTTCTTTCTGCTCTCATGCTCACAATGTTATATAGCGCCATCTAGGTTCCGATTTCACCATGATAAAACTGAGTGTTAGTTCAAAAATATAAATAATGATAGATAAACTACAAAATTAATACTGAAATATAGAGATTGTTTCGAATAACATGTTAAATTAAGTTCATTCATGTATATTTTTAATGTAAATAGCAAGTTCAATGTAGGTTAAATTGAAAAATATTCATATGGGATCAGTATGTGATTCGTATCTAAATAATTTCTCCGAAAAAAACGCTTACACGATTTTACAAATAAATAAATAAAATGCCGAGCGATGCTCGCTATTCCAGATATCTACTTAATTCATTGATGTGGAGAAGTATTTTGGCTGTAAATAATAGCAAAATGATCTTAAGGAAACTTTATTGAAGATTTTTACTTGATTTTTCATTCATAAAATTATTCTATGTACAAGAAAATTATAAAATAACTATCCGGTTTTTAAATTATATTACTCTCAAAATATAAGTTGCATCAACACCATACTTTCATTTTCCCACAGGAGCCATCAGATACAGCTTTAATTCATTTTCTATTCAAGTGGTAAAAGTAGTAAAGTAAAAGCTTTATTTTATACGTTATCTCGAAGGCGTGATTAACGAAGAGTAGGCTTTTCCTGCTTCAGACTATGCATAACATTCGTTGGTTTCAATGCAGCTAACATTCCAAAAATATATGAAATAGAGCATTCTGCATTGGTTTCGCCTATTTAAGGGCGCAGGTTACTTATATAAAATGAGGCTTAGAATATAAAGCGTTATTACAGGATATAGTTGACACAATCAGAAATTATTTCGCCAATTTTTTGACTGCATTCTATAAAACTTAAACAAATCAAAGCATTTTGAATTGATTTTGCTAATTTAAGGGCACAAATTACTGATATAAAAGAAAGAGGCCTGGAAGATAAAGTATTGGTACAGAATGTAACTGATACAGTCAAAGGTTATTTCACTCATTTTTTCAGAAGCTTTTCGAAAAAAATATGAAATGGATCAGAGTATTCTGAATTGATTTCGCTAATTTAAGCGCACAGGTTACTTATCTAAAAGTAAAAGACCTGCAAATGAAGTGTTGGTGCAGGATATGGTTGATACAGTCAGAGATTGTTTTGCCAAGCATTCCAAAACAAGATGAAATAAATAAATCAGAACATTTTGAATTGATTTTACCAATTTAAAAGCATAGGTTACTTATTTTAAAGAAAGAAGCGTGGAAGATAAAGCGACATGACATAGTTGATATAGTCAGAGATCGTTTGGTGCATAATTAATCGATGAAACTCAACATATCAAATTAAGTTGAGAACTTAATGCACCATTTTCAAATGTTAGGAAGATTTTACAATATCGATTCCGTTTGAAACCATATCATACAATTATGATAGTAAATATAGTTTTGTAATAATGACAAGTCTGAACATTTCTGATGATAACTGAACTATTGAAAATTTGTACTGATTAATGAAGGGAGCACTAGCAGAATATTTGGAACTATTCCAAAAAGCTTTCGATGTTTTCCTTTTTTTATAATGAAATGTTTATTGATATTGCAGTGCTTTTGAAATATAATATATTTAAGCCTTACAATTAATTTGTGATTGCCCTATTAATTAAATTATTGACGTAATTTGATTTCCTTATCCAAAGAAGGATAAGGAGTTGTTAAGGAGTAAATCAAAACATCTCAATTTACTTATTTATTTTTTTATTCTCAACTTGTTTATCTAAATACAGACTTGGACAATACTTCGTCTAATTAAAACAGTCCTTCATTCTGATTTCACTAGCAGCAGTTTCTTTTTTTAAAAAAAAATCTCTTCACTTACAGAAGTCATTCAATTTGAATCCGCGGATATGGAATGTCTGGAAGCATTAGGTTAATGACAAGAAGGCTTCCATCTCCTACATTTTATTTAAAGATGAATTTCATTTCGTTCAAATTTTTTTCTTACAGCGCCAATTCACATATCTAAAGAAATCTCATTAAAGACCAAGTTATATAGGTTTCAATTTCATTCCAGAATCATTTCTAGCGTTTCTTCCGATGGATTGGGATATAAATGAGAATTTTTCTGAAATGAAATCCCGTTTAAGTAATGCGATGTCTCCCTTCTGATTTCTAGAAATCATCGAGAGAATTCTAATTTGAGTTAAATTTGAAATAGTTTTTGCAAATTGGATTTCGTAGAATTCTAAAAAGCATTCGTCAATTGCAGAATGGCATGGATAGATTTATATGAAAAAATTGATAAGTAATCCCATTTACACCCATAGTAATAGCAAAGTAAGATGATTTGGGTAACAAGATTTTTTTATTCCGAGAATTCCTTCCTCGTTTCTGCCATTTTTTTTTCTTTTTACATCTATGAAGGCAATATATATATATAGAATGTTTACGTATAAGAGTGACGCATTTGATTCTAATTATTAATTAGAAAATATAGTTTATCCAGGATCCATGCATTTTCTTGCATTCCAAAAAAATGTTTAAACATAATTGGAACATATAAGTTTTATAACAGAAATAAATTTCAAAAGACGTAATTAAAAAAAGAGAAAATGCATTGAAATCCATCAATGATACATTAATTATATAAAAGATCGATCTTAAATAAATTCCAGTTTCTAATTGCTTTTATTTTAAAATTCATTATCTACAGCGAAATTTATGTGTCATTAACAATGATATAATTTTAAAATGCCAACTAAGAGTTTTAAAATACTTAATTACCTGAAATATGATTTTCACTTTAAAGACAAATATTTTCTAAAGTAATCAACTTCCAAACTTCATAGTTTGAATAATATATTATCAAGTATTTCTTTTTATATTCTAGAATTTAAGTGCTTATGCCAAATATTTTAAATATTTAGAATATAAATTGAACGTTCTGCATTCTAAAAGATGCTCTGCTTGTTAAATGAGCTTTGAGATACGAGCCACTTCCACAAAATATTTTAAATGGGAAATTCGTGTAATCTTAAATTTTAAAGGGTTTTCACCATTAATTAAGTTAAAATACACGTTTACCTCATTAGGGGACATTAGGTTACTTTCTACAGCAAAATATGCCCCGACTGTGAAATGGAAGCTGTTGCGTATTTTAATTTTCTCAGTAATTTGAAAACTATGTAAATAGGTCAGAAGTAGGCTAACTATATTCTTAAGAGGCATAAAGTTTAAATTTCATGATTTCCATTTTATGAAAATATCTCGCTCCTCGGAATTCACGATGATGATTTCTTTAAATTATAGTACTTACATTCATTCACATAATGCCTCAATTAATATCATATTATTCAAATGAAAATTCATATAACTATTAATTTCACAGAACTAATAAATTGTGCTTTCGTTAGCATGTAGTGCTGGAATTATTCGATCTCAAAGCAAAATCAACTAACTTACATATTTATATGTAATTAAAAATATATAACAGTTTACTTGATCCACACACAATTTTATATTCTGTGACGGGATCGAATGAAATTAAGCACACACATGTTCATAAGAACCTTGAAGACAGAATAAATTAAACTGTTTCCAAAATTTCGGAATAAACTATTGTAACAAAACACTTTTTGCAATACTTACTTAAAATTCAAAAATTAGATTTTTTATAACATAAATTTCATTTCTGTATATATATATTTCTATTTCCAGTGACTGTTTAAATAAACATTTGACAACCCTTCACGTTTAGCAGCACCATCTCGTATCCACACAACGTCAAACAGAAGTTTTTTTTGATGAAAATCAGAAATGATGTTACTAATTGATACCGATTCATTACAGGCACTCGTTACTTTAAATGTTTGGAGATCTAGAACAATAATTCCTTCAAAGTATATGGACCATGGATAAAGTGTTTGGTATATCACTCTGCACAGTCACTGGTGCTTTGTGCCGGCGACCTGGCATAGGGGTGTCACGTCTTCCCCGTAATGTGGGTGTCCCGGGTTCGAATCCTGATTCGGGCGTGATTGTTCTCTACCCTGTGTTCTGTCTGTGAGGCTTGTGGAAGAGCCCCACTGTAAAAGGGGTTGTGCAAGCGAGTGTGTGTGTGTGTCATCTTCATATGAGCTAAAAATCAGACTTCTGCCCTCGGGTGCTCAGGGGCTTTGCCCTCAGTAGCTATTGCACACTAGGCTTAAATCGCTGGCAGTTCGTCAGCAGGCTTGTAAAGTGCCATAAGTAACAACAACTTTTGCTTCGTGTAATGAAGATGAGATTACTTTATGGACAATAGAATCAGCCAATGTACGCAACTCTTATTTCTACTTAATGTTATCAATCAATGGGAAATGTTTCTTATTTGTTAATAGTGGCCATAAAAACCAGCTGTAATCAGTATCAAATTGGATAAGAAATTCATTAGCAGAAACCCATCACAGTTGGTAATAATCTGTTTGCAGCTTCTGAACAAACTAAAAGAATTTGGAAAACATATAGGGGAAACAGTAAACAATTTTCCAGAACGTGCGCATAGCTAGCACGCATATTAATGCACATTTTGTAACACTATCACCACTTATTGCCTGGTGTAATCATCAGCAAGGTCGAACGAATGATAAAAATAAGTTCAATTAGATGCGCAAACAATTATTTCAAACATGCGTATAAAATTCCTTACAGTTTATATTAAGTGGTCGTCGTTGTTGTTGGTGGTCTTACAATAAGCATTCAAATATCTGTGGCATTTTTTTCCATTCAGATAATAAAGCTTAATCACTTAGCTGTGCTGTTTCCATGAAAAAGCAAGTTAATCAAGTCGAACAACAAGGAAGTAAGAAGTAGAACTCAAATTACAATGCCTTTATCGTCGCGAAGGGCTATAACATCAGTCATAGCTATGTCCTACATCAGATTGGAAATTTAAATGTTTTTGTATCTTCTACTTTCGAGATAGTTCCCGAAGGGCGGAATTAAAGCAGAAGATATAATGTGGATTTCAAGCAGAAGACATAGTGTAGATTGTGACAATCATTTGTATTCTGGTGTACCCCAAGACTAGATCCTTTTTTTCCCCCTGTCTTTGTCTAGCATTGCCATTTTGCGTGCTAAAAACCGTCACAACTCAATTCTATATTCCAAGGCTACCTTTTCTCACTGAAAGTATGAAACTTATCTGTATCTTTATGATTAAATCATCTATTTAACTTATTAAAATTTTGAGTTCTCGTTTCTTTTTCAACATCAGATTAGATAATTATAAACACTATGAAAAATTAGGCCCAAAAATTTGCTACATATCTGTAATTTTCGTAATAAAATTAGACTCAGAATTTCATCTATCTGGTAATTATCTATCTTCCAAAACTTTACAGTTGTAGTGTTAAAACCACAACCGAATTCCTTGCTTTTAACAAGTTACATTTTTTATATATCATGTCCATAGACAGACATAATTCCAAAAAACGTGTTTTTTGCATCCGTAGAAGTGTTAAACTTTGTGATTCTTCAATTGTTTGAGGTCGAAATTTCTCATCATTAAAATTCTTTTTTTTTATATTCCGTGTACTTAAAAGCAGTAATACTAACTGCTCTTTAATTACATGAAATAGGCACAAAAAGCGTTTCATTTCTGAGAGTAATTTTATTGTTATAGCGAAACTCTATTGTTATAGCGAACTATTGAAGAAACTCTGATTTATTTTCTACTTTGATGAAATGTTTTTGCATAGAACAAAAAATACCTTATATGTTTTTTAAAGATTTATAAGGTTTATTTTTATAAGGTATTATAAGAAAGAAGATATTTTCTATTAAAATTCAAGTTTCAAAGATTTTTCAGAAAGGAAAAGTTTATGAAAATATTAAAAAAATCATACTCTAATAAGAGTTTCTTTCCTATACTTTTATAAGAGCTAATAAGAGTTTTCTGAATAATTTATTAAAAGGGCAAATTTCATTTTAATTTTTATCTACACATTTACTTCATAAGATACTTTACTATCATTTCTTTTTGATACTGAAATTTTAGTTGAGTGAATGAGTTGTTGTTTTGGCAGTTATTTACTTTATAGCATTCTTGCATGAAAATTTAATTAAGTTTACATATCTACATGAATTATTATAGATAAGAAAAGGAAATGTTTTATTGCTTCACTTGAATTTTGTTTCGATATGTTATTATGATGAATCAAAAGTAAAATTTTGACAGAGCACTTTGATTTTGCTAGATGTATGTGCATCAACGGATGATAATGAAATACGAGATTAATAATAGTAAATTTTAGTTGCAGGCTAAATGATCTTCACATTCTAGAATTATTCGAATTCTAATTCATTACAACCGTCTTTTTTAATAATGAATTAGCATGCTTCTTTACAATAAGAGATTACCAATCTCATATTAATTACATAACAGCAAATAAAAGTAACAATGAGCAATAAACGTTCATCTTACCTTTTTCACAGAAGTTTCCGTCATAGTCTCCAGTGCCACAATCGCAAATGGCTCCACTGTCAGTGCTGATGCAGACACCATTATGTTGGCAGGGATCATGATGTTTGCAAGCATCTAACTCATTGGAACGTATTCCCTTAAACTCCACCATGTCTTGTTGACGATGAGGTCCATCTTCACTTGCATAGACCACGTTCCTGATCGATCCTTTGAAATGAGGCTCAAAAAACACCGATGGTAAAGACATCTGAGTCAGTTTGGCACTGTACCAACTGGGAATGCCACCTATGTAGACAAAACTGTTACTCGAATAATTCCCAAAATGATAATCTGTGCCTTTGGTCACTTTGCTCTGAGTCTCTTCGTCCACCTTCAGAATCGTATCTTCGATGCTGCGGATGAGTTCTACTCGATGCCACTGGTCATCGTGTAGATTGACACCTGCATGAGTTAGCATAGCTCCACCACCAAGGTTGAATCTAAATCTAATGGTGCCATCTACAAGTTTAAGTTCGAAAAAATCGCCTATGCCACCATCGTCCAGATACAGAAGCAAACCATTCGGTTCTGTGGTTTTGAATTCAAAGGATAATGAGTCAGTCATACCGGCGTACCATCGTTTGAACTGAGCGTACGAAGTTGGAGAACCTTCTAGAACAAATGCCTCGATGCTTTTCTGGAGAAAGAGGATGAAGAACAACCACCTCCACCTGAGTTGCAATACTGCCATGATTAGATGTAAATTCAGATGCGTTCTCAGACTTTCATTTTGAGTTAAGATAGTTCAGAGTTGCTCTGTTTGGCGCAATGTAATCAATGTGCTATAGTTGCTTATGCATATTTAACATCGACAAATTGAAAATTTCAAAAAGCAATTTGTTCATATTCTAACAATAAATCAAAGCTTGATCTTTTAAGAATCATTTAGGTCATGGAAAACTTCAAATAGAGGCAATTGATCATCAATCATAATGCTAATAGACTTGGTCTGGGCAGAACAATTTATTAACACAGATATTGTATTTTTCTGTCAGTCCAATAGTTGCATTTGTTTGCAATACTTATTGGACGTCTTTGTACGACGATCACAAGTACCGCTTAACAACGATTTTGCTCAACGAGGTGGTAGTCTTTTCCCTCACTCTTTTTTGTTCAGTCAAACATTCTTGGTAACATTAATTTCCATTAATTCGCATTACTTCCGTTCCAAACGTCCCTTACCGCAGCGCAGAGAAGAAAGGATATTTTTTTTTTAACGCACAAATCATTCGTTCCTAAAAATAATTATCTCACGGGCGTTTGCGCCAAAATTAAATCGAATTCACCCAGTCTCTAATTAATTACTTCAGAGACAAAAAGTTCGAACTGGCAGCTAAACAGATCTCTAGCAGATGATTATTTCCAGAATATAATTAATCAAAATCTTTGCCACGTTAATATGCCCAAATGATATAATAGCAATTTAATTTCATTAAAATTAATTTAGCAATTATGCTTTTTGGGTGACGTTGGCGCGCATAATCTTGGCTTAATCTTCGCCGCACACAGAAATTTGGAAACAATTTTTTTTCTCCTTCCTTTTAATGAACATGTTACGTACGTGTCATGTATCATTAAGAGAACTTTTCACAAGTATTTTGCTTCTTCAGCACTTATTAATTTTCCAGTAGTTGCTAATGAAATTAAATCTTGTGATGTTTAATTAAATTAACAAGGAATGATAATATCAACACCACTGTACATGGTTCTCTTTATGGTTGGGTTTATTTTGAAGAAATTAATGAAAAAAAAAGTGAAGACAGAAAAAAAAAAATCTTGGGCTCAAGTGTATTTGTCTTTTTTCTTTCTTATAATTAAATATTTATCATCATTAAACATTTCTTCTTTTTTTTCGCACCACATATCATCTCAGAATGAAGTGTTGAGTGTTCTTGAGAATACCTGAAAGAAAAAAGAATCAAGACTTTAATTAGAAGACAAAAATCAGCAAAATAGAGCATAAACAAATTAAAGCAAATTCTAGAGAGCAGATGGTGATGCTCATGCTGGACTTATTTCTACTCATTTTGTTGAAATATTTTTACTCCTTCGTACATTTGATGTCAAAAAAATTATTTAAATAGTAAAAGATCTCATACACTTTCATCTTCTTAATCTCTTATTTTTAATCATTTGTATGGAATTTTTAAAAGGAAATTATAAATTAAATTAATTTCTGGTTAAATTCTAAAAACAATTTTAACTTAATCTAATACATTCGTATAATAAATTCTATTACAATAATGAATACAATTTATTATAATTTTTTCTAAGAATAGACTATTTTTTTTTTCCAATTGATTTTATAACATTTTTTGAGAAAAAATTATGACAAACATACATTAACAGTTATATGAATTATTTTTTTAGATTAAAATTACTTTTTTTTTCTTCTTTTTTTTTTTTTTTTGAAATTTAGATAGTTGATTTGTCATTTTTCTTTCCCACTTAAAAAAGGAAGAAAAATCAAATTTGAAAAAATTTGATTTATATAATTGATCAAACATTTTAAACATTTGTACACCCAAATAGTACGTCACCTTATTGAAGTTGGCACATTATATCATTATAGCAGGTTTGGATTTGCTGATTTTCCAATAGAAGAACGAAAATTTCTATTGTGTCCATGTTTTTGAGATTATTTTTATTCCATTTTAATAAGTAAGTTTTTTTTATAGTTCTCAAACAAAGAAAAACGAAAACAGTTAATGGAAGTAATTATCACCGATTGCTTCATACGATGAGTACGATCAGTTTGGGAAGAGATGGCCAGACACCTTTAACAATATTTCGTTTAGAAAAGGCGTGAAGGATGCAGCGTTATCATTTATATTTGTAATTTATAAACTGAATATGCGGAATAAAAGCAAACGAAAAGATTTTCTGACAATCAAACAATAATTCTGCACAAGAAAGAATTCTAGCATGGAAAAATGTGAAAAAAGGAAGAAATTGTGCAGTTGAAAGTATGACATGTTTTTGAAATTTCCTGATACATATAGAGACTATTTTTCTAGCTAAAAAATAATAAAGGAATACTTGCACGTATTAGTGTAGAAACTAAAACTTCTTGACTGCAATAATAGTACAATGCTAGTAAAAACTGAAATAATGAGTAATTTAAAGAAAGACGATAGTTATGAACAAATATTTGAGGATTTCATTACCAGTCAGTTTAATTAAATTCTTAATTATAGGAGTTGAGACTTTGAAAAGAACGAATTTGAAAATTCTATAATACTTATAATAAGGAATTGCGAAGAAAAACAACAACACAGTAAGCAATAATTTTTTTTAAAAACTAAAAATGACTTCTGCACAATAAAATGTGCTTTAAAAAGTTGTTTGAATTATTTGTAATAACTAAAGATTTTTTTTAGGTAAGCATTGCCATTTACACATAATAAAAAATACGGATATTTTGAATTTTTACCTCTTATACTACTGAAAATGTTAAGTATACACATTTTTTAGTACGTTTTCGCGACTGAAATTGGGAAATAAATTTTTAAAAATTGGAAGCAACGAAGAAAAATATCTCTGTAATACAACTAGTTCAATTAAACACAAATTTAGAAATTCATTTCTTGAAATAATGGATTTTGTATTGTAAATGAAAAAAAAAAAAATAGTTTGGAAGATAATTTAAAAAATTGCTTTTGATATTTAACGAAACATTTCTTGTTGTCAACAAATAGATAGAATCATGGATCACACTTTACAGGTGACGTTCTTATATAGAGGAAAAAATGAAATAGTTGAAAGGAAATATTCTAAAACTACGCTTTTATTTAACTTGACTTGTTTCATTTTTGTAATGATGAAAACTTGAAATCGATTTTTCACTTATTTTCTAATGTGGGTTTTAATATCTTGGACATTATGTTCTCTTAATGGCAACAACATTATTTTAGTATTTTCAGATTTAACTAGCAGTTAATCGATTATCTTAAAATTTAAATCCTTACGAATTATATCACGTGGTAATGAGTTTGAGAAAAAAATAAATCATCAAACTTCGAAATATTTATATTAAGAATAAAGAAGAAGTAGTAGAAGATAACCAATGTAAAAAATTCCACTTCTTAATATTTGCACATATTTACTTGCATTCTTTAAATTTATAAAATTTGAAGATTTTGCTTGCGTCGCCTTAAAACAGCTGTACCGATGTATTAAACGCTGTTTAATAAATGTGCACAGCTATTTCAAGTATAGTATAATAATGTACAAATTTAATTGTACAGCTGTAAAATAATGTTTGTATACGTAAATAGGTATAATATTTGTAAATTTAATTGTACAATTGTATAATATTTGTACAAATTTAACTTTATTCTTAAAATGTATTTATAAAATTTGTTTGCGTCGTCTTAAAATAGTTGTATGTATTTATTGAATGATATACCAGAATTTTTTATTAAATGAAATTTATTATTGAATTTTAACATTATCAAAGAATATTTTACAATGAAGCATATACATAATATTACTATGAATTTGAATCTTTATAAAAGGATAAAATATTTTTGCACTTGAATTTTAGAAGGAATTATATTTTTCTTTATTTCATTTTCATAAAGGATATATTAGCTTTGCGAATCTGTAAGTAGCAATACAAAAAATAGAATAGTAAAAGTGTGTACAAAGGAGCCGGAAAATTTAAGCAACTGTTTACATTTTGTAACGTCATTTATTTATTGCTATTGAATTGTTAATTCTAATTATTCACTACAATGAAAAGCTTTTCTTGGTTTTCATAGCAACCTCTCTTTGATTTGGATAAATTACACAACTTCTGTATTCTCAAGACACTCATAATAATTGCTCTTCTATTCCGTTAATGAAGATGAGTCGAGATAGAAAATTTTTCTTGTTTTGCTGAATACACTCAAAGCATTTACTACAAAAGTTTGTAGTGAATGGAACTATTTCAAATAATGTGAACTTTGTATTATAAATATTTGAATTGAATTTTCGAAATTCTAAATTTTTATAGTTATGGATACAAAGGACGTTCAGAACTCACAAAATGGACCAAAAATGTATTTTTATAGTTTTGTTTCATCGTCATTTTTCCTTATTTATTTCTGAAAATATCGTAAATTGTATTTATGAATCCTCACATAAAATAAATTCAGAAAACACCTATGAAATAAAAATATGCGAGTCAAAAGGAAATGTTTTGAAAGCAACTAAAAATATTAATAATAAATGAATATTAATTATATAAATTGAAGAAAATATTTTTTTCCTTGAAAGACTAAGAATAAAAAAGAAGAATTAAATGAAAACAGATTTTAGTTTATAAGTGAATTAAATGATTTTTTCAAAATATTGCAGACAATTAAAAAAAATGCATTACTTAATTCCTGACCCAAGAAATAAATGCATCTCTGCCTACTCTTTAAATACTGAGTTTCAACTGATAAATAATATAATAAAGTATTAAAATGAAAATCTTTTTAAATGAACAATTTTTTTTACAATTAATTATTTACAGAATATATTGAAAAATTACTAAGGGTTTTGATTTATGAGATTTTGCATAAGAAAATTTTATTAAAATTTAGAATTTGAGAAAATAGCACTGAAATATGTAAATGCTATTAAAATATAAACTATGCGAATATAAAAAAGCAATGCATCATCCCAAAGAATAAAAGTGGAGACAAATTCTAAATGTTTTTTTTTTATAAAGAAAACTGTTTAGAGTTTAAAAATATTGAATTTAGCAGCATTTTGTGTTTTCCAATGTAAAAATATTATTTGAGGTTTTTGAAATGATATTTGATTTTTCAACGTAGTTTTAAGCGAGTGGGTACCAGTTAAAGAAAACGAAGAAATGCATCAGCGATAGTCCCAAGATGAAGTTTCAAGGTTTGTGCACATTTCAAAATATTCCATGCACGTCAGTATATTTTTAAAGTAATGTTAAAAATGTTTTCTATCTTTTAAAAATACGTAAATAGAAATGTATATAAATTAAGCGTTTATGAATTTCATATTTTTGGATGGAACTAAAGAAAATATATCGAAAACTTAGAAAAAGATTAAATATTAGAAGTACATTTAAATAGGAAAGAGAAATATATAACATGAATGATATGATGCTAAGTATTCAAAATAAAGTTTATAACCAAAATATCTATGCAAAATATTTGTAAAAGCTGTTTTACAGTTTAAAATATATAACCAAACAGTTAATATATATATATAACTGTTATATAATGTATATAACCAAAATATCTATGCAAAATATTTGTAAAACTGTTTTATAGTTTAATTTTAATGTGCAATAAATAGTTTTAAAAATCTTACAGTATTTTTATACATTTATGCATTTTTAACCTTTTTTTATTTAAAAAAAATCTCCCATTACATTGGAGTGGAGTTTATAGAGGACGCACCAGATCAGGTGTCGTCCTCGTCATATGACCGCGGTTTTTCAATTAATGCATTTTGTTAAAAAAAATTTTGCAACATAAGAATGATATTATAAAATTTCTGTGAATGTTTTACAGCAATAATAGATTGTTAAATAGCTTTATTTTGTTTTGAACATCTACTGTATTCTTAAACAGAAAAAGAATGTTGAGAAGAAGTTATTTTTATCAAGTTATTTTTATCAATACAAATCACAAAAATGTCAACTTTCTCACAGCATTTTGGTTAATTTAAATAATTTGCAAAAATTTCTTACCAATTTGTTGAAATTCTCCACAAATATTTATAATATACCGAAATGTCTGAAAAAGATTCATTCTTGCAAAATGTCTCGATTCTCGAATTCTTTTTATCTAAATTAATAGAAGCATTGAAGAAATAAAAATAATACCCTTCCTTTGTAAATTTTACATGGCATTCAATTTTTGAATAATTTTTACTTCTTTCTTCGATATTCAAAGTTTAGAAAATACATTTACTGTTTACCAATCATACCCTATTTTTTACTTTAATATTCTTTTTTAAAAAGGTACATTTATCAACGTTTTCATTTTATTTTCTATTTTTAAATGTTTAATTTACAATAAATTATTATAATTTTTTAAGACAATGAAATACATTTTTTTTCAGAAATTTCCTAATAGATGGCACTCCTTGTACGAAATAAAAATTTAATTAAATTAAGTGATAACTGACATTAATTACCTAATTGAAGATTCTGAAACTGTATATTATCAGTGAGAATTCATTTGTGTACAATATTTGAAAACTTTAATATTATTGCAAAAAAAAAAAAATTATATACATATATCACAACGAAATTTTGTCGCAAGATTCTGTCTTTATACAGTTAAATAAAAGAGTATAAGAATGGCATTATTTCTGTCCATTACACCAACAATAAAAATGAAGATGACTTCATGCATTGTTTAATAATTATATCTTTCTGCAACGCTAAAACTAACCTCCAGATACAGAACATTAAATCACTTTGATTCTGGATGAGAGCGCTTCATTATATTCCACTCAAGATTTCTTGCTGACAATTCTAACATTCTTAATGGCAACGCTCGCAGTCCGATACTTTTCACTCGAGTTACATAATCAATACAAGCAACAAACCGGAAGCGGGTCTCGCAAAAACAACCCCCGAACAAGGCACTCTGTTAATCCTCTCCCAATGAATGATTTGCCATTATTAACTTCCTCGAATCACCCTTGCTCAACAATTGATTTCTGTTGGGTCCTTCTCTGTGGCTGGAGATCACCGTCGCTATTGCTGAGCTGTAATAATTCTCCAGGTGGTTTTCGGCAAAGTTTGGATTCTGTCGCTGGCAATGGGCATCGATTGGCTTATTGTTTGCTACGCTGTAATCTCCCTTGACAATTGATTCCGCTCAACTGAGTGGGCCGAATTCGAGCTTTTGCTGAGAGATAATGACTAGAGGAGCGTTTGCAGGGCCCCGGACAACTGGATCTAAATAAGGTCTTGCGATAGTTTGTGGGTTATTTTCAGTTATCTATCTGCGGTAATTTGTATTAATACCATCGGTCGTGACATTTGGAAATGAAACAGGTATATGAATTTTGCGCTCATTTGGAAAGCAGGTTAATGCTTTTTGACTTCTATCTTTTGAAATGTGCATGGCTAGACAAAGCTTATCATTTAAGGAAATATTTGTTTGATTTAATTTGTTTATTTGCAAATATAGAATCTTTAATCAATTTTTCAACCCACCGTAATATGATTATTTTCAATCATATAGTTATCATATAATGTATTATTTTAATATCACCAAGGTTTAATTATCAGTTCAAGACCCGTTTTCATTAGATTTTTATTTCATGAAAAAAGGTCCCACTTAGTGGTGATTGAGAAAAGCATATTTCAAGGTTCTATAATGTTTATAATACTAATTAAAATAAGCAATAAAAATTTTAAAAAAATTCAAATAAAAAGAATTCTAAAATTAGAATAATAATAAAAAAGGCCCCCCTTAGTGGTGATTGAGAAAAGCAGATTTCAAGGTTCTATAATGTTTATAATACTAATTAATTTCAAAATATAGAACCTTGAAATCTGCTTTTCTCAATCACCACTAAGTGGGGCCTTTTTTATTATTATTCTAATTTTAGAATTCTTTTTATTTGAATTTTTTTTAAATTTTTATTGCTTATTTTATAATTAATTAGTATTATAAACATTAAACAATAAAAATTATAAACAATTCAAATAAAAAGAATTCTAAAATTAGAATAATAATTAGAATTAGAATAAAATTAGAATAATAATCACCACTTAGCGGTGATTGAGAAAAGCAGATTTCAAGGTCCTATAATGTTTATAATACTAATTAATTATAAAATAAACATTAAAAATTATAAACAATTCAAATAAAAAGAATTCTGAAATTAGAATAATAATAAGAATATTTTTAAAACATTTTTTCACTAAATTCATTTCCAGCTGAATTCCAAAATTAGAAATTATACCCATCCTCAATACCCATACCCATACCCATCCTCAACAGTCATTTGATGAATTATAAATTAAAGTCTTTAAAAATAGAAAATAATTCAAATAAAAGAAATTCTAAATTTAGAATAATAAAAATAAGAGTATTTTCAAAATATTTTTTTCCACTAAATTCATTTCCAGTTGAATTCTAAAACTTAAAATTATAATTCCGATCCCCAACAATCATTTGATAAATTATAAATCAGTTTAAAAAAATAGAAAATAATTCAAATAAAAAGAATTCTAAATTTAGAATCATAAAAGAGAATTTTTAAAACACTTTTTTCACTAAATTAATTTTTAACTGAATTCCAAAGGCAAAAATTATAATATCCATCCCCAACAGTCATTTGCAGTTTCAACTCAAGCTGATTAACATTCTTCTGTAGATGAAAATAAATAAACCGGTATTTAATGTTTACGGAACCTATTTCAAATACGAGCACGGCATATGTTCCTCGTCCACGCATCACCAAATAAATTTGATTGTTTTCAAAAAGTTAATTTACGTTTTCCAAAATATCCATGAATATCTCAAAAATTTCGTCCGCCGAGAATCAATGCTAACAGGAAAATCAATACAGTAGCTGCCGATGATTTAGAAAGTTCCGAGGGTGCACTACACCCCGTCCAAACGACCGGTGCAAGCAACTCAACACTCATTCCCCGTAAAGACCCGCAGGGCACGTAGCACATTTTTCCGGAAAACCGTCTTTTGCGAGCGCGTACTGTTTAACCTGGAAGAAGCCAATTATTTCTTGCCCCGAGGACGATACCGGAGCCGGTAATAAAAGCGATGTGTGAAAAGGGGTGCAGGATTTAAAAGCTTCCCACGCATTTTCTCCGATGAATAATTTTTGAACCAACTTTCGCTGAACAGTTCCGAGATTCAATTAAAATGATGTTATTCTCAGATCAAACAAGAAAGGAGCATGAAACGCAAAAAAGATGGGAAGGAATTGGTGTGAAAGTTTTTTTAGAATTGCATTGAATGCGAATTTTCATCATTTGTAATGAAATATGAATAATTCATTTCAGTATTGTAATAGCTAAATTTTTTATTCATAGCAACCGTTTTAATTTATCTTTCAGGCATCTTCTGTCAACTGCAAATTCGCAACTAATTGGTTATGTATGTGGATACATGTTGCTCCTGGCATCTTATTTTGTAGATACAAAATTACAATTTTTTAAAAAAGTAATTATGTTGCAAGAAAGCCAATATGATTTAGCTTGAAAAAACCTTTACATCCCTCGGTTTCAAACTATTAAATAACTAACGTCATATGATTAAAATTAAGAAAAATTAAAAAGCCAATTAGTCTTGGAATTCTTTTCCAGTTTTTGTAATATTATTTCAAATAAGAACACGAAATTTACAGTAACAATAGTGCTCACATCATTAGATAAATCTTAAATTTTCAGTGCCACAATTTTAGAAAAACTGTATTGCACTTGAAAGTTCACATAGGATTAACTCTTAACATGTGTTCTCTGGCGCTGCCATGCCGTCTTTGGGTTGCATGCACTCATTAAGCTTAAGAGACATATGTTTCAATTTTTTTTTATTTAAGCAATATAGCCAGACCTATATTAAGGCCACAGTTCTTTATTTTAGTGCCAAATCGAAGTAATTGCATTGTGATCATAAATAAAAATTAAATTATATGCGTTTTAACTTTGAAACATACATGCAACCCATTGTCGCCGTAGTGGTGCCAATCAAGTGCTAAGGGTTAATATTTAAAAAGTCAATTACGAAGCAAGGCTAAGTTTCTTAAATGTATCAACAATTTATTGTGCAAAATCGCAGTATCCAGAAGATACCAAAAGTAGAAATCAAAAGAAATGTATAAAGATTTAAAATTCTAAACTTTCAAATTATTTTCTACAAATGATTTATAAAAAGGATGATTGTATACCCTGCATCTTTCACGAACAGTTTTAAATCATGTTTTCTATGGCCTCTACAAACCTCAAGAATTATATCTTTATAATCGCGATCCAGAACCACCTTTACATTTTTCAAATCAGATTTTACTTAAAAATTAATTTTACTGGCCCTTTATAATCCTTTGACATACTTCTTCAAAGCTATCGTAATTGATTGGCATTTCAAGCAATTGATTTTTCAAATTAATTACTCTAAAAGTTGTTCCTTTGCATTCTTCACACTGACGTAGTTAGCTGAGATTAACTCTTGCGACAATAAAACCTAAACTAAACTTGAATTCTTCGCACAATAATTTAAATTGTTTTTTCTTTCCCTTCCTGGCAAAACTCTTTAAGTAAATGAGGTGTGCTTCGAAACCTGTAAAATTCGGAAAACCACTTTCAAGAAATTTGTATTCTTGGTTTCTAGTCTATAATTTCTAGATATCTAGTTTCTGCCCTCGTGTTTGAATTGCAAAAAGAAATTGATTAGAAAATTCGAACTGTACTGCATCATTGAGTCCTAAATTCGTAACTTTATCATACAACTAACAAATCTATTCTGCAAGATTAATATGAAACATTTTTCACACTTTATTCGAATGAGATGGTATACGATGCCCAGTATCGAACGTCATATTTCAAATTCCTCATTGTTGATTGTGAATTTAATAATGACGAAGTTTTATGATCTCCTCATGGTTGTGTATGGGTCATGCAATTCTAGTTGCCATCTAGCTTCAAAAAGAAATTAATTAAGCTATTTATTCAAAACTTCTGGAAATGGAAAATAATAATTTTTAATTTTCTATATGTTGCAATTTAAGTAGAAGATTTAAGTTTAAAAAAGACAAAATGAAGCGTGCTTATGTTACATATGGATTGCAGAATGTGTAAAAAGTAATGTCAAATAAATATAAATATAATTTTTTTTTCGCCAGATTTTTCACCTTTGATATTTGCACATCCTTATAAGATCAATTTTTTTTAAATCTATTCAATGAAAAACTAAAATTAATTATTTTTTCAGGAAAAATATTCAATTATGCAGGCAAAAAAACCCCCTTTTAGCTACAATTTTGCCATTTGTTTTGTTTCAGTTTGTAAAAGAATTCGTCTTTGTCCTTTTTCATTTGCTTTTCGCTTAAAAAGAGCTGTTTTATCTGGCAACATTTTAATTCACAAAAGATTCTACAGAATAAGAGAGATCGTCACATTCAGTCTATTCATTGCGATATGTCAATATCAATTCACCTAGCTCTTCATTTCTCCATTTAATCTAACACAATGATAGATTAATCAACCACCCGATACCTGGAGAAAAGAAGCACTCAAAAAACGTACTCCCCCGGTGCTTCATGCTTCACAAGCAGCTCCATCAAAATTAATTTACCGAAATTAGCTTTTCACCTTTACCTCGAAGCAAAGGAGAAAAAAGACCGTAGCGAAATTTCCACCCGCAATGGATTTTCATTAACAGTTTCACTTAGGGAGTTTTATTTTACGCTATCGGTTAATCAGTCTGTTTTCGAAACTCCCTTCTTTTTGTTTCTGGAGATACTCGCTCCTCTTAAGAGTGCCGAGGGTGCATATTACGAAGCTTGGGCCGTAAATTAAGTTTTTATCCGGTCGATTCTCCTCACCTGTCCATCATGTTGAGAAAGTGTTCCAAACCTTCCTTTTTTTAACACCCTTCCCTACAAATTACCTCTAGCAACGCGGCATCTATTCCGTCTTAAATTGACCTTATTTACAATTTAAATCTTTTACGCCTTGTAAATCGCCTTTTTTTTCTGTTGCGGATGGTGTTCTAATTACAGACGATTTAGAAGCAGATTCATTAAGAGGACAATAGAATTTGGCCTTCTAATCATTAACCATCTAAAACTGTAGTTATATTTAGGATTAGCCGAGAAGCAGTGTTTTGTCTCAAATTAATTTTAGTAACATGAATTGACTGATTAATTATTGGAATTCGATTTTGTGTCAAGACAGCATATGTTAAACACATTACAGACTGCTAATTAAAACTAAACTGGTTGAAATAATTTCATGCTTTTGAATGTAATTTACTGCAAAAGATACAGGTGGTTAAAATAACGTAAACACCTTAGATTTATAAAGAATCCTTTATTAGTATGATGTAGGACAACCTTTGGCATGTAATTCAGCTTGGATTCCCCTAGGAATCGATTCATACAAGTGTTGAATAGCGCTTATAGGAATATTGTACCATTCTTCCTGGAGATATTGTGAAAGTTCTGGGAGAGATGCCGATAGAGGGCATCGATTCCGTATTGAACGTTCTAAAATAGACCATAACACTTCAATTATATTGAGATCGGATGACTGTACGAGCCAAGGCAGATGTTTAACCTCATCCTCGTTTTCATCAAACCATGAATAGACAAGTCTCGCTGTATGTATAGGTGACATATCATCCTGAAACATTCCATATCTTGCAGGAAACAAAGTTTGCATCATAGAATGGGCCTAGTTAGTTAAAATTTTTCTATAAATCTCCCCAGAGATCCTTCCCCTCAGGATTACGATTAGTCCAGCAGAAATCCACGACATGACTGCCCATATCATGATAGATCCACCTCCATGTTTATTAGTTGGAAGGAGAAGATCACGATCATATGCTTGTGTAGGTGTCCTCCAAACGTGCATACTTCATGTGAAACACGATTCGTCAGACCATATTACTTTCTTCTATTTATCAATTGACCATGTTTCGTGAGTGTGACACACAGTAGATGACCTTTACTATTAACATATGCGACAAGTAGCTTGGATATTGCTGCTCTGCCATAAATGTTCTGTTTATGAAAGTGCTTTCTAACTGTAATCATTGACACTGGAGAATTCAGATGGGTGTTGAATTCTGAGGTCACTTTTGCTATAGTTGTTTTTTAGACATTACAATCCTCTTTAATACCCGTCGGTCACTTTCAATGAGCTTCTCTTTCCGCCTCCTTTTTGCTTTGCCGAGCTTGTCTTGCCGCGCTTTGTGTATGCTGTCATGACTTTAGACACCGTTCCTTTAGAAACGCCTAAAAATTGGGACGTTTCGATCATACTTGCTCCAGCTAGATGGGCTCCTACAATTTGGTCTCTTTAAAAATCTGAGAGGTCCAACAATTTACGGTTTTGAAAAAAATCCAAGAATTACAGAACTTTAATAAAGCTAAAACATACTACCAGAATATATACATTGTTATATATAAAAAAACTGGTGGCTATTATTATATTTTAATGCTCATGAAACGCATTCAAAAATGTCACTTTTATTCACAGATGTTTCCATTATTTTGACAACCATCTGTAATTCGGAGGGATCATATAAACAACTACATTTTATAGAAATATGTTACAATGTAATATTTATTCAATACCCTAAATATCAATAAATAAAATACCACTCCTTAAGAGTTGCTATTTGTTTGTTCTTTGTAACATATATAATCAAAAATGGCCTTTAGCAAGAAGTTACTTTGAGGATAATTAAGAAAATATGATTTATCTTGCAATCTATGGCAAATAAATGTTAAAACACTACAAAAACTGGTTACTTTCTTCGTAATAAGTTTGAAATTGTTTCTGTAAGAAAAGTAAACGCAAATAATTCAAGCTAACCGTGGAGAGTAATCGTCGAAGTGGTGCAATATAAGTCATTGTTTCGTCTTGTCTTTAAAGATGCAATCTCTTGTTGCCCAATCTGTGTCACAGGATGATGATCAAACATGTTCCATAAGAATTGAAGAAAAATCTTCTGCGTGCGTTGACCAATGCTCATATTATCATGACTCAGAAAGTCACAGAAGAATTCAGTATTTATCACCACTTGTATCGAATGATTCGTCAGAATCTAAGTATTGCAAACTTGCGATGAATCAAAGTTGCCAAAAGATATTTCACAAGCAAAACGTTTGCACTTCAGGCAATTCACATTTGGTGGGATTTTCTTCATTTTCAATCGATCTAACAAACAATTAACTACAAAACATCCTTTAAATATAAGCTTTCGTGCGGTTTCTAACTGGGACGAAAATACAGGGTGATCCCAAATTCAGAGTACTAACTTGGTAGAGGAGAGAGAGAACAAAGATACCAATTATATCCAGGAACCCAGGCCCCTATCCTTTTCTTTAGATATAAATACTGGATGTCTCAATTCCACTAAGACAAGACGAGTATTTTTTTATTAGATAAAGAAAGAATCAAGTAAAAAACAGTATTCGTTACTAGATTACTAGGATTATTTATACTTCGTCTAATATCCCTTAGACGAAGAATAAATTATCCTCAAGAAATTACCCCTTCAAATCCTCAAGAAATTACCCCTTCAAATCCTCAAGAAATTACCCCTTCAAATGCTTATTTTAGACATTCCTGAATCAGATAAAACTATTTTTGAACATGAGAACTTGGTAAATGGGTTTTACAACTAAAATAGTAATTTCTATCTAATATTTGAATTAAATCCGTCCACAGAAATTCTGTAAATATGTCCCTGTGCATTCTGCATTAATGTCTTAAAAGCGTTAAGAGCTAGAGAAATGAAATCCTCAGAATTGTAGATTTGTTTAAAATCAACAATTTGATTATCTGTCGGTTTGTCAAATCGAGTATTTGTGCATTAAAAATGCGACGATTTACACATATGAAACTAAGTTATGGTCATGTTACCACAACTGTAACGTGTACAAAATTTTGATTCCAAAACAAAGAAAGGAAGATATATAAAATATATTCCAGTTTTTTTTTTCAATATATAGTGAAGCTTACAAAGATCTTCAATTAATGTATTATTAATAATACAATTTATACAGAGTCGTTTAATAATGCAATTTAATGTATTGTTAAACAATAAAACAGATGCAAAAATACACCAATTGGTTGAGTCGCATTTTTTTAAATTCAAAATTTGAAATTCCTCGACAGTTTTATTTCCACATAGGATAGAGTGAATAGTTATCAATTAAGAATATCAAATATTGATATACCATTGCCAATGCACCTTTTTCCTGTTTTGTTAAATAAAATAAATCTATGAGTAACTGCAATTTTAATCGTTGTTTTCTAGGTATATATTGAGAATTTTAAAATCAATACTATAAAAAAATCAAATAAAAAATCTTAACACAGGAATCGTAAAAATTTTACTATCATCATATCTATATCTATTATAAAATTTATATCTATTATAAAATTTTTGTGCAAACTTCGTTCAATAAACTTGATGAGAGTGTGGAAATATAACGTATTCGAAAACTGTCATCATAAAGGCCCTCGAGATAAACTTACTACGGTATAAAGGTAGTTTAAAACTGTCATTATACTCTGGTTTGAAAGAACTTTCTACACAACTTTTTAAAATGGTTATATAGACTTAAATTGCAGATTCATTGAAAACTTGCATCTTGTTCCCTACAGTTTATGCAAATTAAACAGTTTATGCAAATTAAACACTTTTATTGAGTAGAATTCAATAAACTAATAAAAAATTTTAGTGCATACTAAATCTTAGATGCATAATTTATTTAATTATTTTCACAAAATATCTACGTTTTAAACCAGTGGCAGCGCATTCATTAGGGCTGTAGAGTTGCAGCACTTTTTAAATAACTTCTGAAACCTGAAAAAATTTTCGTTGTTGATAATATTCGCTTGATTTTATGTTTTGAGAGTTTAATGATGAATACAAAAGAAAAAAAAAATATTAAAATGACAAAAAAAAAAAAAATCATAAGTTAGAGAAGTACGCGTAAAAAGATACACAGGTTTTAAGTAACACAATTAATAATCGTCTATTTACCTGTTGTACACAACTAAGTGATAAAATAATGGGAACAGGAGCTCCCTCTCCCTTTACATTCTTAAATATTTTGCTTTCTTCATAATCTAATGAGAAGATAACTTGTTTCAGGAATATATAGTCTTACTGATTCAATTAAGACTCCATAGAATATTCATGGTGTTTGTGGACTATGTGTTATTTTTGTAGAGAATTGCAGCATTTTGGATTTTTACATAGTAAGTTTGAGAAGTGATAATCCGATTGCCTATAAAGCGCGGATACGATGTTTAAGAAGTTAAAGATATATTGCCACAAAACTTATTTCGCGCGTGCCCAATTGATTCTCTTTGTCCTCCTCATTCTCAACAAAAATTTGCCTTCTTTCCCTAGATATATGTTTTCTACGCTTCCTCTCATTGATTGTTTATTAGTTATTAATTTATTATTATAATTCCTTTACAAAAATAAAACTGAATAATTCGTTTTCGTTAGTAAGAATTTACTTTTCAAAGTAAGATATGTTGATAATTCTCTAACATATTATTCAGATAAAAAAAAATGTTACAAGTAGAAATTAATCATTAATAATTAATAGAATTAATCTTTTTTAGAATTAAAAAATAATAAACATTGCTAATAAACGAAAAAAATAAATATTAAACGATAATATCAATAAATATTAAAAAAATTATAAAATATGAAAAATTTATATTTTCACAGGTTTAGCTGAGGGGAAAATAGGTTATATAAATTGCAAGCTGTTCCATAATAGATTTGAGCATTATTCAATTCCTTCAAGCAGGAAAACCCATTACTAGCAATTGCTTTGAACTACTTCACAATTTTTAACTGATCAGCACAACTTTTGTTACTCTCAAATACATAAAATAAATTAGAAAATTATATTTCAGCAATTTCTAGGCCTCACCTTTAAAAAAAACACTGATATTCTTATTTGATATTTCAGGCTACATATTTCCTGCGATATTTATAAATAAACCATTTAGAATTCTGAATAGAAAAAAAAAAATTCATGAACTCTTAAAAAATAATTTGTTCCGACAGAATTTGTATAATTCCATATTAATAAATTGTTTATATCTATAATCTTCTGTAATTTTTTACAAACTATATTATTAACTGTAATTTGATAAAATTACAATAGGATTTTAAAGTAGTTTTTACTTTAGATCTTTCGAATGGAATCGAAAAAATTATTTGTTAATTGGCAACAGTTGTATTGTAGTTGTAATCAGAGGAAAAATCTAATAAAAAAAGCTCTAGTGCCTCAAAAATACAGAAAGGATCAAATATATAAAAGTTATTACAAATTTAGAAAAAAATAATTTAATAACGATACGAAATGGATCTCGTTATTTCAAATAATGTTCCTTTTTTCTTCAAGAATGTGTTCTTTCGATTAGAACATCCCCCAAAATATTCATCGCTTAGAGTTCTTTTATCGCCTTTAAGTGAAAGAATAATCTCTCGCTTTGTATTCGACATTACTTCTGAATTATTCATGATAAACAACACCTTGATCGGAGAAGATTATCTTCCCGCCTTCAGTGCTCATTTTTAGAAATGCTGGTAAATGTAAAAGCTCATAAATGACGATGTTGTTCCGAAGGATTTGGTCACTTCGTTTTCTGTAATCAGATAAAAATTCCAAATTCTTTTTTTTTTGGTAAATTATTTACATATGCAGAATGGATTTTAATTATATTTGTTTAAAACAAACTTGAATGAAAAACTGTGCTTTTTTTTTTGCTTCTGAGTACATTAAAGAGGAGTTAGAAGAGATGTTTTAGAGGAATTTTAACATCCCCCCCGTACCATTATACTAAATTTATTTAATTCCAAATACCCTTTCAATTTTTTCTTATCAAGCTAAATAAAATTAAACTCGATATGTTCCCAAAAATATATTCACGGTAAAAACTTATTGCAATTATTGTCCTTAACTCCTTAAAGTAAAATATAATAATGAAAAATAGTACATGATATAATTATTTAATTTTTATTTAAGAAAACTTAGTTTATTTTATAGTTCTTACTTATTGTTAAAATTATATATTGATATGGATATAATTGTAATTCGTAAGTTCATATTCAGCACTTTTTCAAAACCATTTAATGACTTCAGTTTTCACGTTTATACCAGGTACTCCCGCAAATGTTTTTATTTTGGGCGGATTATCTATTTCTTTTCAAATCCATTCTTCTGATGATGTGTCTATGACTCTAGAACCTTCACTGAAATCACTTATTAGCCACTAAGCGTGTTTTCGTCTTCTTGGTAATATTTCACTATCATTAGTTTCATTATCAGTATCAATTAAAAGTATGCTTATTTCTCCTGATTTTTCTGAATCTCTCCAATAATTTTGTTCTTCATAGTCTACACTGCTCTTATTCATTATGGTGTTTAATCTTAACTTGTTTTTCGTTTAGTAAGACCGATGTTCACACTAAATGCTTATAAGAATGAAATCAACTGACTAACAACAATTTAGCTGTAACTTGTATCAAGACAATTTAACGTAAACAATAAGGAATAGTGATCTATAATATCAACAGAAGTAATAAAAGTGCTACAGGATTCAGTACATTAGAAATTTTAAACTGAATTTAGTATTATATTCAACAGTAACTTTAGTCGCGTGACGAATATAGCTCGTCATTGTTTTATATGACATGACAAACCAATAACGAGCTACATTCATCATTTTACCAGAAGGAGGTTAAAAGAATTTTCGTGGTAAATTGCTATAATTATCGAGGATATATCCATAAAATATAAGCTTAGTTTAAAAAAGTGTTTATAAAAATCGATGAAGTTTAGTTTAGTTTAGTTATATTAACGTCCCGTTTGAAGCAACACTAGGGTTATTTTGGGACGGACCTCGTAATTTCGAACCGCGGTCAGATGACGAGGACGGCACCTGAGCTGGCACCTCCCTCTCTACGTGCAACAGACCCCCTTACACGACGGTTCTTCGGTGGAATCGGGTCTCGAACCTGAAACCCTCCGGTTCCGAAGCCGAGACCTTGCCACCAGGCCACCGCGGCCGAAAAATCGATGAAAACACCCTCTATCTTCCCTTTCAGGAGCATAAAACCTTCTTTTTTTTTGTATTAAATGTTCTTTCATAAAACAAATTTAACATTTCTAGGCAAAGGCTGCGAGTAATTGCTTTTCAAAAGTATTTTAACATTTAAATTACTAACATAACAGTAAAATAACGATTAGAGTTATTTTTCAAAAAAAATCAAGTGTCAATTAATTTCCACGAATATATTTAAAGGCACCTTTTATGCTACAAATTGAGCTCAGGTTTATCTATTTAACTGACTTTAGACGCACTACTCTCTGTAGTGAGTTTCTGACTGAATACACTCACTAAAGCCGATTATCACAATCCAACGGTATTCTCGAAATGCCTGACTATAAAATAATCTGTTCTTAATATAAATTCAACTGCTTTTCAAATGAAACCGTTTACTTTGACCATCCCCTATTTTGACTGATAAAAAAATACTTAATAGCATGATATTATAAAATTAAATCATACTCTACATTTCTTTCTGACAAATAAAAAATTTTCTTCATTTATATTATTTATAAAATCCTTTTTATTATATATATTTTAGTATACATTGTGATTTCTTACAAAAGTGGTTATCTTTTGTGAGGTGTATCAGTACAGCAGAAAATGAAAAGCATATTTGATATGAAACAGGAAAAATAATTCTATACTTCAACAAAATAATTATTAATACAAAAATTTATATAATTACAGAATAATGTGAAAAAATATAAGTAAAGGAAAGAATATATTGAAATTTAAAATATCTAAGTCAGTTTTACATAGTTTTTTTTAAATGTCATATATAAATACAAGCTGATGAGCATTCATACTTGAACTTATCAACTTAACCATTTAATTTGCGTAAATGTTATTTAAGTTACTTTTTCAAAAACGAAATAAAGAAAAAGAATAAAGAAAGTCATTGCTAAAAACAATGTTTACTATTCTGAAGTTCTGAATTTCCCGTAGCGAATTATCTAAATTATTCCTCTTGGTGTCCTTTTTAAATTTTTTCCTCCCGGAAATGTAAACATTTTGACAAATTTCTCCCGATTTAAACGTTTTTACCATTTGAACATTGATTATTTTTGTCCTTTCCAAATATTTAATTAAGAAGATAAATAAAAGAAAATTCATTCACAAAAAACTTCTGTAGTATTTCTCCAATCTCCGTACTTTATCCTCGTTTAGTAAGAAATTTCAAAATTTTATTCGGAAATTCGCAAATTCTTATTTTTAATTTCTCAACTTTTTTTGTGATAAGATAGAAAGTGAGAGAGAGCATACCATTATTCAAAATGCTGTATCAGAAATCGCCAAAAATGTTTTTCAGACTTTCGGAGTCACATTTTAATTAGAAGGGGAAAAAAGAATATTCCTAAATACTCTCAAGAAAGAATCTTTTTAAAAGAAAGTCAAAAACAAGAAAAAAAAATAGTAATGTTATGTATTTTCGATTTAAGAAAAGTAATTGAATTTTCTTATTTTAAACCGAACTCAGCTTCTCGGAGTTTAATTATTTTTTGGCCCTCTGTTAGATTTAATGAATATTTCCCACTCTTTTTCGCGTATTTTAAAATGGAAAATAAATATAAATTCCTATCACAAATAGCGAGTGCAATTTTTAATAATAAATACGGCAACTTCTATTGAATTTCGTAGCATTCTGAAATTTAAATTTTCTGAAACTTGAATATTTTTGACCACAGAATGAAATTTCACTTACTGAAAAAAAAAGGAATTTACTATGTAATTATTTATTAAATTCACCGATCAATCTTTTCTGTATTCTATGCTTTTTAATGTTGTTTGCGATTTCTTACAAATTAATTAGTTAATATCAAATTTGTTTGCAAATAATTTGTGGGGTATAATGTTTACACAATTTTATAAATCTCTATAATTGCATTGAATCTTAACTATATTGAAATTAAGTAATATTTACTGTGATCCAATAAAAAAGCAAAGAAAATGATAGAATTTTGCAAGCTTAATATAATACGAATTATTAAAATCTCCTCTTCTCCTAAACATTTTACATCGTGGAAATTCAATAATATGAATGAAAAATAAACATATATTAGGTATTTAAAAATATTAGGAAATTCCGGCATTAAGGCTATTTTATAATTTTGAATTTAAATTCTTTTGTCTCTCGTACTTTATTTTATAATGATGCAAAGCCTTTTGAATCTGCTATTCTACGTCATTAGTTCGGGTAAATCACTTCACTTGACATCAAACATATAGCTATTTAATTAGTATCGTATCTGACTTTAGTCAACCCGATAACCGTAGCTAATATTTAAATATAAGGATAAAGACATGATATAAATAAGTGTCATTATGTTTAATTTTTTTTCGATAGTCGTGTTCAGATTTCCTGTTCTAATCTGTTCGGGGGACAGAGGTTAAATATCTGTCTCAGGTCCTGTAATGACCGTCCATGTATTAACAAGTTGTTCATCATAACTGTAAATATTTCATCATGTGATTCGTTTTTTTTCCTCTTAATAAATTGTGTTTGTTTTAAGACTTTCATTTGTCCGACCCAATCTTTGGAGACTTTTATTTGTCTTCATTCCACTGCAGCTATTCTAATGTCAAACGGCTGATTCTAAATATTTTACAATCCCTAGCCGTTATATAATCGTTAACAAAAAATATCCATTAAAGATTTAGACAATGTAGCTAAAAAAACAACTTATATGTTCTATGCTTAACTAAGTGTTGAATATGGGCATCACTGGTAAATAAAACTTAGTTGAATAATGTTAATATTTTCTAGTTAGATTTTCATAAGTTTAGGTTTCAAACACTTTTTCACGACTTTGGAAAGCTATTCTTTACTCGAACTTTAAATAAATAAATAAACAAATAAACATCCGGCGTCCTGACCTAGGAGTAGCGCGTCTTCCCCGTGATCTAGGCGTTCCGGGGTCAAGACCTAGTTTGGGCATGGTTGTTCTCTTCCTTGTGTTCTCTCTGAGGTGCGTGAATGAGCCCCCCTGTAAAAAGGGGTTGTGCAAGCGAGTGTGTGTGTGTGTGTGTGTGTGTGTGTGCTGTCTTCATTTGAACTAGAAGTCAGACTTCTGCCTTCGGGTGCTTAGGGGTCTTTACCCTCAGAAACTATTGCACAAAAATTTGTATTAAAATAGTCCCACGACAAAAAAACCCACCAAGAATCTTTTCTAATTATTTAGGTTTTTTTGAGAAAAGTACATGACATGTACAAATCGGAAATACAAAAGTCGAATAAATATAAATCCGATTCACAAAAGACTTGGCTAAATAATTTTGAGTTTCTATATAAATAATTAGATGTATAAATCTTAAATTACTTAAGAAGTTAATACCTTGAACTCTCCACTGTGAATCAATAACTGTGGATAAACTCGAAAAGAAAAATCATTGTTAATGACTTTAGAAATTTGATTCCCATTTTTTCTTAATTCAAATTACTAGAAACCAAAATTTAAAGAATCAAGTATAATGATTAATTCAGTAATTTGTAACAAAATTCATAACAAAAAACAAATGGAATTATTTACGTTATTTAATACACTTTATTTAATAGTAAATATTGTCTATGTCTAACGGTTTAGAAATTAACTATTGAACCACGATTAGAATGGATAACATTTATGTATATAATACTTCTCATAAAAACAGCAGGTGATGTATATATTACATAGCATCTTTACCGTTTTATATTTTTATCGTCGTTATGATATGAGCAATATAATTCAAATCAGAAAGTAGGAGATAAAAGAGGACATGGAAAGCATTCAGAGCTGATAAAGAACCAAAAGGGAATTTTTTCTGAATTTATATGCAATAGCATTTATTTCAGGTGCATGTAGACTTGTTAACATGGGAAACGTAAACGCGCAACTTTACAAAAGAAGTTTGAATTCACATAATTAGCAAATAATTATTCTACAAAGGCGGATAAAGCGAAATAAGGTATATGATCTTTGTACTATTTCAAAAACCCAACTTCAACCACTTACGCTGTAAAGACATGCCCCGCACGTCAAAATGATTTTGTCACAGAATAACCAACGACGTGTTGTACTTGTCTGCAAGCAATTGCGACAGAATTAAAAGCAGTGTCAGTAGTGCGATTGCTCATTGGAGCATAGTCTTTTTTACGGTCGAAATTTAATTCTTTTGGACGATATAAATTGTTTTCACTGTAAGATATCAGATTCTTCTTGTCACTCTGCTTTAAATGACAGAAGACTGTTTAGGCATACGCGCCTGTGAATATTTTGTCATCACAAGTGATTAATAGGCCTAATTAAAAGAATAAAATCTACCCAAAATTACAAATTTTAATACAGTTCCAAATGAACCACCTTTAAAATCATTATTTTAGACCACTTTGAAATGCAAAAGCTCTGATGTAGTTCACATGAAACTTGAAAAGTACTTTAAGAACTTCTAAAATAATAACTCCCAATAGCAAATTCAAATAATTAATAGTGTCACTCGTCTTGGAGAATGTTGATTCATACTGGCATTTTGATCTACGGTGACATTAAAACCTATGGAACCCTAATGAAATCCATTTCGGAAACAAGGTTGAAAATTGGCAGAATGATAAACAACGGGTGTGTGCTTCTGACAGAAGATTTCTGGAAGACACAAAACAAGTTTCTCTACAATGAGAACAACATAATGCAATCATTCCACCAACCCGATAATCAAGTGAAACTTTTATCAGATTTACGAATTACGATAACAAAATTCTGACCTTAATGATGCCGCAACGAAGAACTCATTTTTGAGATTAGCAGAAGTAGAATTTTCGGTTGGAAGGCTCTGTCCATTGCCATTAAGTTCATCAACAGAACGGAAAGCATAATTAGGGGTGCAGGAAAACTTTGTTTCAATTCTGTGTGACTGATGCCCGGGAACTCGAAACAGTTGAGAAATTAAGTTTCCACTCTCGAGCGGGGCGTAATGGCGCGAGGAGACCGGAGAGAGCAAATGAACGCCGTTTTGCCTTACTTCGAATGAGGTTTTTACATTTTAAAACATTGTTCTGAAAGTTTGAATGGTAAATTGGATAATGTATTTCGTTTCCTCGTTTTGTACGGGAGGGAAATAATTGAAAGTAAATTCAGTGCATTTTAAATAGTTAAAAGACTCCGAGAAAAAATTCATTTTAAAAAGACATAATAGATTAAGATTTGCAGTTTGTTAATGGACTTTGTTTAATAAATGGAATGTATTTAATTTGAACCTTAATTTCATAAAAAAATTTTAGGATTCTCTGTTATTTTAATACTTAAATAAAGGTGTCTTTTCATGATTAAAATTCGCTTATTTTAATGTAAAACGTTTGCGCATGAAGTATTTTTTTTTCAATTCACTTATACGTAAGACTATTGAAGTCAGCAAAACTAAATTATCATCAAATTGCAGTTCTTAGATTCTATTACCAATTCGAAACATTTTACGTAATTATCTTGTTTTAAAATAGTTTTAGAAATTTTTATTCCATTACAAACCAGCAAAAATATTCTCAACTCAATTTTCACTTTCTTGTATACGATGGGAGTATTGTAATCAAAGAAATTCAAACTCGATGAATCTCCACATTTTAGATACCTCCCTATGCCTAAAAAACACATTTCTGGCACCATGCCTGTCTGAAAATATAACACAAAAACAATTTGAGCTAGATGGCTGAAATTTGGTGTATGGAATTCGGCTAAATTTGTAGATTTCTGTTAAATTTTAAACAAATTCCAATCCCTGACAGATAACTGTCAGTGGGCTTCTAAAGTGCCATAAGTCACAACACAACAACATTGTTGTTCAAATAACAACATAGTTAAAATTAAATCTTGAGTATGCAAACAGACAACAATTGTGTTTGAGTATTAATCAATATTCAGTGGATTTCCAGAACTTCGGCAAAAGATACCTGGTGTTCCCAAGGCAAAAAATTGTATATTTTACACATCTTTAAACAAATAGTATTTAAATGAATGACTAAACATGAAATAGTCAAGCATTATATTATCACACGCTTTAAAATAAATCGTTTAAGAGTGCATTTGTTTCTCACTCTCTTATTTCATAAACACAGCCACAGATTTTTATTAAATTTGAAAAGCGTTTCAAAATATGGAAGTTTCTTTGCTTAGTAATAATTTATTCCGATTATAATATGCATTATTTAAGGCGACTGGTTAGAAAATGTAGCAATGATTCATCTAGAAATATAGACCAAATTTTATATATTATGAATTCCATTTACATTCAACGGTTTAATAATATTGTTGCAAAAAAGGAGCTAAAATAAAAAAAATCATGATTTTATTTTATTGTTTATGAAAAATTATAGATCCATTTGTTTCAAAATAATTGCATAGCAATATTTTGAAAAATTTTTTAAGATGGTCATAACGTTTTGCAAAATAATCATTGAAAACTACTAGTAGAATTAATAGTTTCTAGTTGGCACACCTATAAAAGATACGCAAAAAACAAAACTTACCAAAAAAATAGAGAACAAAAATGTTATTCATCTTAGAATAAAATTGTGATTTCGAATTTTTCCGCCAAGACACACTGAGAGCAGAAACATGTGGTTTTAGTAAATAATTTTTGAAATCAGCAGAGAAAAAAATTATTTTTTTGCGGAGGTACTTCTTTTATTTTTCGCGCCAAAGAAAACTGTTCCTTCTTATGACCTCACCTTGCAAAAAAAAAAAAAGCAGCAAAAACTTGAGAAAGGAAAAAAATGAAACTTTCGGAAAGAACTGAAGTGAGCCAAGTTGTTCTTTTGTAAAAGTTTATCCGATAACACATAGAGCTGCGCAGGGTCAGGAATCCCTTCACTTCAGTTCTCAAGAAGCAATGGATCGTTGCCACTCCCGTTCTCTTTAATTCAGCACATAAACTTGATGGGGGCTTTCTTTTGATCAAGAAAGAATAAGTGTTGGCAGTAACAGTTTTATTGTTTTGTAGGATGGCATCGGCCGATCCTTAGAAATACTAAATTCCATTCTATATTTCTAAGAAAGGTTTTGGAGAGGAAAAAAACTATGTCAAGAGAAATTATTAGATGGGTGGAATTTTCATTTTTTTTTTTTACCAAGTCTAAGAAGAATTTTTTATTGCAGCGATAAAAACTCCGACTTAAGTGCTTTCATCCCTGCACTTTCACTTCCAAAAGCAAAATTAATGATTCTCCATTAAAACAGGTCCGAAATTTTTAAGTAAATTAATTTCTTACGAAATATTTTAGAAAAAGTTTTAGTAGATGCTTCTAAACCTCATTATGATGAACAGTGGAATCTAAATTGCTCGATTCTCGTGATATAAAATTTCTCAATGAAATTCGATTTCTTTATTATTTGCTTATATGAAGATGGATGAACGTATTTCAGAGTGATATTTAGAATTCGAAATTTCTACTTAGTCTTAATTTTAACTGTTGAACTACATTGCTATACTAATTACCTTATTCAAAAAATATTTCATATAATTCGATGAGGATTCGATTTCATAAAAATATTTCATATAATTCGATAATTTCATACAATTCGATAATTCAATAAAAATGAAATTTTGAATTCGATTTTTCATTCATCTTTTTATGTCACCGAATTTCAAAACTTAACTAATCGTCATGACATTTCGTCGTCGTCATGACATTTTAACTAATCGTCATGACAGAATATTTTCGAAGCTAAATTAATTATCATTAATTCGATTATTTTAATGAAATATGAATTTAATATGCGCGGAATACGAATTATTGTAAAGAAATATGAATTTAATATTTCAAAAAATATTTTAATGACTCAATTATATTTATTATAATATATATATTAAATTGAAAAAGAATGATTAAACAGCTCTTCGAAAGATATATGAATTGTAAAACTGAGATCATGACTTCGAAATTCATCAGAATTAATGAATTAGAGGGGAAAAAATTATCTGCTTTTAATTTAAGCGATGATGTTGAAGAATATGAAGTTATTTTACTTACATTTAAATTCATTATCATCGATTCCGAAAGTTTTGAATGTTTTTCAAAACATTGGGGAAAATATTCGTTGAAGGTTAATTCTATAAGTATTGCTGTATTTAATATCTACAGATAATTAATTATCACGGTAGACGAAGATTAAAGTTTCTTAATTAAATGCCTATTTGCAAACATATAAATCATAAAGGAATGAATGATTAGTATTCAAAATAGGGAATAAAGGTATGATTTTTCTCATTTGGTAGATGAATCTTCAACTTCAAAATTTAATTATTTTGTCGAATTTTTTATACTAATTTTCTAGATCTATCTTTAAAACCTTGAAAATTATTTCTTTAAAAAGAATTTGCATTAGTTATTTAAAATTTATATTAAAGCTATTTACTAAAATTTTGATTTTATGTATTTAATTCTATTGAAAGACGTATAAGAAATAATGTACTTTATATGGATTTTTTTTGTAGACTCACTTCGTGATTTCCGTTTTAAAACAATCCAAACTATACAGAGAAAGAACACAATAAATAATATTTCGGTCTATTTTTTATTTTTTATTGCCGACTTATTATTTATAATTTTTCGTCTGAGGAACAATAACGATGTATAATAAAAAAATTTTGCACATGATTCTAAGCCAAATTAAATCGACGGCAATTACATTTAACACTTTTACATGTTCCTCACAATGGCATTCAAATAAAAATATTATACTGGCGATACCAAGTTGAAAGAAATTTCCTCATTTTTGGAAAATATTATCATCCTAATTATGTTTTCTCATTTAAAGAGATAAATAATTCAATTACTAACATTCTTATTTCAAAGGCCAACTAAAAAACCGAATGAAAATAACTTGATTATGGTTTAAAATAAAAGCGCTTTGCATCTAAAGCGGCAGAAATGCTAACTATTCTTTTGAAGCTGGAGCATTAAAAGCTCACATGTTTAGCTTTGAGTTGGAACATATGTTTCTTATCCGTTTATTTAAAAAGAAATTTGTTTCTACATTTAGAAATGCGTCAAAACCTTTCATTAAACAGAAATAAGACAGAAAAGATACTGTCTCTAGCACGGGTAACATAGAACATTTTTCTGGATTGTTTTGGAAGAAAAGAAAGATATATAAAGTCCAAATAATATCATATTTTCAAATCACGAAGACTGTCAAGATGTCTGGCAACGGGGTTTATTTAACCATAAATAATATTTCCCAGGGGGACTTCTTAAAAATAGGGATGAAAAGCTTCCAACATGATGATTGGCATTCGTCGCCATGGTGATACAGAAATAGCGTGGGATTGACTATTTACTATTGACCACGGTGCATGTCTTCTATTCGAGGGGTTGTATCGTGGCCGGTGATAGCTTTTAGGACACAACCACCAATGTTGTTGCAGTCTTCCGCTCATTCAGAGTTTTTCGATTGCCTTCGAGACGGGGCAGAATGCTTGCTATGGATATCATAAAAAAATTACATATCATCATATGGTCACATTTAGAGGAAATTTGCTGGTGCCTCCGTCGTTAAATGAAAACATCTTTCGTTGAGGTTAGTCAAATCGAATCTTATTGAAGACCTTTGATTGTTAGCATTATTTATGTTTAACTTTGAATACATGCAAATGTTAGTAATTCATTGTTGATTATGCAAATTAACGTAATTTGAATGGTTCATTCTTAAATTGCATATAAGGAACTGCCATCAAGCAGATGGCTGTTCAATCATTTGAATGCTTACTGCTCGAATCTAGTGAATAAAAAATGTCTTCCTTCTCTAAAATCAGTTTGATCGTGCATATTTCTACGTAACAAATGTTATGAAATTATGGTTGCAAAAAATAAACAATTATATTTTAGTGAAGCTATTTTATTATTTAACTAACGCTCAATAATATAGAGTTAACAATTTCACAAATATATTTCATAATAATTACGAATTTCCTTTTCTGCTAAAAGAAAGTTTATTTATAAGTTTAATAAGAAAATTGTAAAGTCTCAAGTTGTTGCCATGGACCGACACAAAATTTAGTGTGCTTAGCTCATAAATTTCTTTAAAAAGTTGGTTGACATATTTTGAATCTCCGAGCACACGTATGCATTCTCTAGGTCAAAGCATTATTTGAATATTTTTAGAACGTCATTATCAATTAAGATTAATTGTAATCTATTAATTAAATTAAATCATAAAAGTATGTTGCCTTCTTCTTATTGTTAACATCTGACAAAGAATTTCAGAAAAATTGGCTTCAGGATTCCATAGTAATTGAAACAATGAATAACAAATTAGCGATTAATATGGTTAACAATTAATTAATCCTTTACAGTTCTCCGGTATATATTCTGCAAAAGATTTTTTATGAGGGCTCAAAAAGCATTGTAAAAAGATAAATAGGGTAATCAAAATTCGATTCGATTCGAGCTACCTTAAAAGTACAGAAATACATTAAATCTATAGTTAAATATCATTTAAATTTAAAAGTGGCAAGTATGCTTACCACTGTCCGTTCACGGTGTAAGGATTTTCGTAGCAACTCGTAATCCCAGGATTCGTAAAGATTTGGTAGTTTGTCATTAAATTTTAACTTCTGTAAAAGTTTTCAGAAATGCAACACCACTGTGTTGTGTTCCTTATATCTAAGATATTCTAATATTTAATTATCATTATTTGTTATTGAATTCATTTAATTTAAATTCAACATTCATTTTTAAAAATGAACATATACTATATCTAGTATTAACTATTATTATATATAGTATTATATTATATATAGTATCATTATCATAGTTAATACTATAATTTTAATTTATTTCTTAAAGAAAGACGTAGCTAAGATGTTATTAATAAAATTGCATCAGTTTGGAACAGTTTTATTTTTAAGCAACGTAGCAATCCGTCCAGCCAGCCTAACAAATGCAAAATGAGCTTCAAACTTTAATGTAAGATATTACGGAATTTGAATTCCAAACAATTCCAGAATTTATAACTAAAAACTATATAAAGTTATTTTAAATTACTTAAAATTAAGTGGTAAGTATATTTACTATGGAACATTCAATGGTACTTTCACCCTTAACGCTGAGTGGTAAATATGCTTACTAATTTCAGTTTTCTCTGATTGATCTCTGGTAAGCCTATTTACTACCCCTTATTTCATAAATTAAATGACAAACCAATGAACTTTTCATGTTTTAGTATTTACATCCCCAATTTATCATGATATAACCCTAAAATTTTTTATTTGTCAATGCAAAGGAATTATACCCTATAAAGAGTTAAAGGAAAAATTCCACTTTTTAGCTTTGACAAAAACATATAAATATATTTTTCTATTGAATTTATTTGAAACAGAACGTTTAAAGAAAAGTTTTCTTTCAATCGCTGAAAGGAAAACGAATTCTTTTCACTTAACGAAACATCTGTATCAATATATTCGAAATAATACGATAAACCATTTCAAAAGAAATAACACTCAATAAAATTGCTTTTGCATCGAAGCTAGTCACACAGAAATCTATAATTTCGAAGCCAGACTCCAAAAACGCTGCCTCTTCCATCAAAGTCTGAAATTGAAATAGCTCTAGGATTACAATGCACTTCTGCCCTGAGACAAGCATGCCTTCTATGACAAGGAAAATAAGAAAGAGGGGTTCCATGGGAAGAGAGAGTTGGTGCATGTTTCCAGTTTATCGATTGATGCAAAGTACCGAAGGACACAGCAGAAATATGTTAAGAAAACAACAGATGCTTTCATAGCCCTGCGGATGAATGACGTACAAAAAGGAATCTGTTTCCTAAGGTTTTCTTGCCGTATTCGGAAAAAAATAACCAATTTCTAGGATCATTCATGTTGTGCTTCTTTTCAATGATGTATTTTTTAAAATTTTATTCACATTATTATATATCCTTTGTAGCTCAGCAGTTCCTGAAAATTGGATTTTTTTTCAAAGGGATGTCGTTGTTTGTATAGTGTATATTTTTCGATGAAAATGTCCCATATATGTAATGGTAATGTAAAATATTTGCATTCATTTCCAAATTATTCTAAATCGTTATTTTCTGTAAAAATTGATAAAGATTGTATTATTATGTTGAAAGAATGCATCACATTTTTATCGGTGAATTTTTAAAATGTATATATTTACCAAAGAGGTAATACAAAAAAAATCAATTTTGTAAACTTCAATTACATTTTCTGAAAATTTTGTTAAATCATAGCAGATTTTTAAACCGTTATTGGAATATAAATATGCATACTTATAAGAAGGAGCGAATAAAATAGTTTCAATTTTATAACTTCCTCAAGATTTTTTTTTTTTTGAAATACGACAGCAGACGAATATTTTTAAGAGCATAAAGGAAATATAAGCAAATTTCAATGAATAGAATAAATTATGAGCTTTGAAATTATATATATATATAACGAAATGTATTTATAAATTACGATTCATCTCTATGATTTTAAAAATTAATTTTCTATAGTAATTTTTTAGCCTATTTTATAACGGAAATAAGACAAAGAGAACGAATAGATTAACCCAAAAGCAATAGATATTTCTTAAATAATTGATATCGGATTTACTACAGAATTCTGCAATCTAATCAAATATAAATGCGATTGCATTGTAAATAAATTCTTTGATTATAAATTGCAATTAACTTATCGAATAAAAATATTCTGATAAAATATACCTGTTTTAATTGCTTCTAATTTCGATCCAATATTTAAGTCTTCCTCTAAATTTAGTAATTCTGTGTAACTTGATTTTCGATTTTTGTAGAGATGAAATTGTGTAATCGACTTTTCACTCACAAAGTGAACATATACCAGAAACGATGACTTTTTGAAGTTTTATACGTTTTCGATAAAAATATAGTATTTAAAGTGTTTAAAATTTAATGTTCAGTTAATTGATAAATTACATTTTGAGAATATTATCTTCTAATAAATATTTCAAATAATAGTTTCTATAATATTTTGATGATTCCATAATATTTCTGATAATGAATTAAAAATTATAACCACAATAGTTAAAAGATTGAAAGAAAAAAAACTTTTTCTAGTATACTAATAAAATTGCATTTTAAAAACATTTTTTAAATATCTGTTATCTTAAATTCATTATTCGACCCACACCAATACATAATTTGGTAATAAGGATTTTTTAAATTTATTTTTATGAGAGCTTAATGATTTAAAAATAAATATGATATTACCTTTCGCTCATCAGTTCATATTTTAAGATATGAAAGTAATTTTTATGTTCACACACTAAATCACGTTTGGTTTGTAGACGCTGAATCAGAAAACCGTGTTTTTAATAAAATTTGTGTAACATTTTAATCATTTGCAAAAAAAAAAAGAAAAAAAACCCATGTAAAAATTTTGAACATTTTTCTTTTAATTAAAAATTAGAAATCTGAAAAATTAAATAAAAATAAAAAGATGTTTTCCTTTAAAAGCTTCTTTTGTTTGACTCTTAACAATTAATTGTTTCCATAAGATGCAGATTCCATTTGCCATTTAAGATTCTATTTGCAGATTTCAACAATTATCTGTCACCATACGAGTATTCAATCTGCTTTAATACGAGTCTCTTATAAACTTATATCCTGGTGAAATCAGTCATAATGGTTTTCCTATTATTGATAATATTTTCAAAGAAATAGTCCGAATCGCTGTGCAAGTGATGAACTTTAATGGTATTACAACCAAGATTTCTAAAACTACTATTAATCATCATCCTTGTGATTAACCATATTTTTTTGCTAACCAGGAGAAACGAAATGGATGCTCTTTATATCTTAGCCATCTTATATCTTAAGGGATCTTAATTATAGGAACCTCGAAATCAGAATTGTTAACGGAATGTCTGATTTCAGGTCTATCGGCATTTCCAGTTTTCCTTTTTCCTAACTTATTCCAGATATTATTTGTCTTATGCATAAAAAAATTAAAAGCTAACCTCGTCAAAAGCCTTCATAAACTGTTTTCACGAACCTTAGTGTTATATGCAACAAGGTAAAGATTATATTACTTTATCCAACTATGCGTTCACGAATGACATTTCCCCCCCTCTAGCAAGTAAGATCTCACAAATGTTTTTTTTTTTTTGTCCAAAGATATTGTGTGTTTTTTTATCTCAAAGGCGTAAGAAATAAGAATATTTCATGTGGCATTTCTCAAAACAACTATTAACTATTTTATAAAAACACTCAAACTGGTCTCAACTTAATAAACAATAGCACCACTTTTTTCTTTCACTGTATAACTTCCTATGCCGTAATAGATACTAATAACCTTTCCCTCCACTTTTTTTCATGTAATCCATCTACTAGAGGTATATCTTATTTTAAATTTTAAACATTTCACAGTATGAATATTGAAAAGTAGAAATGATACAAAGAAACTACTTTTATATTTGAAACTAGTACATCAAGTATAATCAGAATCAATAAACATTCTAGGTCCCAAATTTAAAAAAAAAAATGTTTGCGTGTGCTGCAATCCAAATCATTTGAAATTTGACCAATTTTACGCTCTTCTTAGTGTTTTGCAAATCTTCACTGAAAAGGTTGTATTCCAGCGGGAAAACAACATTTACAGAGTTAATTATTCCTTGAATAATGGAGAGAGACACGCCGTTTGCTGTTCCGAATATTATATTCATCCATTATCAATTATCCTTTCCAGTATCATTCTGTCAGACGTTCTTCTCTGCCTAAGTACTGTCATTGAAACATTGTTTCCGCTTGTTGGAGGCCCCAGGCTTTGATAATTCATTCAGTTTAGCTTTGGTTGTACGATAATCTTGAAAATTCACATCTTTGAATTAATTAGATGTCAACCGAAAAAATATACTGAAGGATTATTTTATGATTTTTTTAGATAAAGTGAATATTATAAACAATCTAAAACCATATAGTTACGCTAAAATCTTTTTCCATAAGATTCATTTCCAAATATTCAAGAAATTTTCAAATTTACATTGGCAAAAACATCACTTATAGATTTCGGTGGAAAGTATTAACTCAGTTACTACTTTACTGAAATTATTTTTAAAATCTTTTAATTTATTCATTCTTTATTACTACATTTAATTTCTCCCACATCAAAAATTACTATGCTGTATAATTTATCTATAAAACTTAATTATTAATTTACTATTTCAATTGAAAGGTATTACTAAATGAAAGGCTTTTCAGATCAAAAGAATAATCAATTTCGCAGCCACTAATAACTTCACTGAAAAAAAAGACTTTCAAATTTTTTATAACAGATTATTTAATAAAGTGACATTCTCTAGTATTAATTATATTAAACCGAAAGGCAATTTTTCTTAAGTAATTTTTAACGTTTTTTTATTGCCTGCAAGACATTTTGCACTCAAAAATATTTCAAAATCTTAATATGTAAAACATATCGAATCTATTACAGCAAAAAGCTATTCATTTTAATTTCAGCATGTTGAGTTTCTTTTACGATTGAGTGATTTAATTCAACACCATTGAAAGATATTTTTTTTTGGAACTTAAGTTTCAAAGAAGAACACTTCGAAGAGAAGATCTTCGCGAACAGAAAATCTTTCTTTACGTCTTTTTAACTTTAATTTTTTTTTGTTTATTCTTTTGCTAAAGTCTTTGTTTCTTTTCTTGCATTAAAAAAGAAGAAAAACAAAACAATTCTCCAAAGAAGTCGTAGTTTACTTCAGCGTTAAGAACGCGGTCGGTTGATCGTCTGCAAAATAATGAGCGCCCTCTTTTGGCTTTGGGAAAAACTTGCCAAATGCAATTGTTTCGAAAGAAGAGGAACGTTCTACCCTATTTCACAGAGGGCCCCCACATCTTCTTTGTTCCGCCAAGAAAAGAAAAATCTAATTTATCCGCAGAACTGCGTGAGAGGAAGAATTTGATGAGGTAGTAAATTAACTCTGAGGCAACAATCTCTCTGAACTGTCACGGCAAAGCCGTATTATTCAAGGTGAAGATGTGAATGTTTATTACACGCAAACTCCGACTCCAACGGGCAGCATGACAGGAAGAGTGGTTTTTTTCTTTTTTGAAAGCAGAAAAGAATTCACACAAAATCAAATTTTATATTCTTTCTGAGTAATGTTTCACATTCTTTCCCAGAAAAATCATGGACTCGAAACTGCGCCTTCGCTTTTGTAACAATAATTTGTAATCAGGCGAAACAAACACTATAATGGGAGACAATAATATTCTTGAAGTAGTAAATTAACTCTGAGGCAAAGCCGTATTATCCAAGGTGAAGATGTGAATGTTTATTACACGAAAACTCAGATTCCAGTTGGCAGCATGACAGGAAGGTGAAAATTTTGACTTTTTTAAAAGCAGAAAAGAGTTAGCACAAAATCATATTTTAAATTCTTTCTGACTGATGTTTCACATTCTTTCCCAGAAAAATCATGCACTCGAAACTGGGCCTTCGCTTTTGTAACATCAATTTGTGATCAGGCATAACAAACACTATAATGGGAGACAATAATATTCCTGAGGTAGTAAATTAACTCTGAGGCAACAATCTCTCTGGACTGTCACGTTATAACCGTATTATCGAAGGTGAAGATGTGAATGTTTATTACACGCAAACTCCGATTCCAACTGGCAGCATGACAGGAAGCTGGTAATTTTTGCTTTTTGGAAAGCAGAAAAGAATTCGAACAAAAACATATTTTTTTCTATTTTTGAAACATGTTTCACTTTCTTTTCCAGAAAAATCTTGTACTCGAAACTGGATCTTGGCTTTAAAATACTACTTTTTTATCATGCATAAGAAACACTATAATGAAAGACAAAAATATTTCGTTAAGGGAAATTTTCATAAAATAATTTTAGGAAAAGCAATATATTTTGTAGTTATTATTTTGATATAAAACAGGGAAAAAATTATTTAAAAAGAATGATAAGAGAAATTTCAAGAAAATACTTTTAGAAAAGTTTTTATTATTAGTTACTGTTTTCGGTATAAACTTGGAAAAAATTTTGAAAGGAAAAAAAAAACATAAAGAAAGGAATAATTATTTTATGTATAATTTTGTTTGGAATGTCAAAAGCAAATGTATTTTCTCTACAAGAAAAAAAATGAGAAATCACACCACAAATTTCGATTATGTCATATTTCTAATGAAATGAGATAAAAAAATGAAGGAAATATAGCAATTTTTAAACTATCTTACTAAACATTTTAGGAACCTTTTGATCGGTATCGCCCTCTTCATTTTGACTACGGTTCAAAATGACGAGGTTCGTTCCAAAATGCCCTTGAGTTGCTTTAAAATAGGAAGTTAATATAACTAAGCCAAACTTAGCCATCGGTTCAGCCTTGTTATATTATAAAATAAATTTTCTATTCTTTTGTTTAAATTTTTTCCCCAGTTATAAAGCCATTGAGTAATCCTTTTATACTATTGCAATTTAAAAGGCTCCTTTCAAAAGCATCTTTCCTGTATATATAGTATTTTCAAAAAAAAAAACTTGTTAAAAATAAATGACATTAAAACTACAAAATATACCATTGGTTGATAATCTAAAAAATATTTTTAGCCAATTTAGAAATGTTTGAAATCCCAGAATTTCAATTAAATTTTAGAAAATTACAGAATGCTTTTTACATGTTTGAAATCCAAAATATTTTATTTGTATACTTTTTATCCACTATGGATACAGCAGACTATCAAAATTACAGAATGCTTTTTACATGTTTGAAATCCAAAATATTTTATTTGTATACTTTTTATCCACTATGGATACAGCAGACTATCAAAATTAGAGATTCCTGCTACAATACTTGATAAACATTTTTATAGCTCTTACTGCATTATCTGGTTACTTTGAACTCAATGAATTTGTTTTTTCATTATTCTTGTGTACTTATATCATAAAATCATTTGAATTTTTCATATATATCATATGTTAGTTTAAATTTCAGTTTCTATTTTTTGTCAAAACTTATGTGCGTTTTTAATCAGTTTATTTTGAAAAGAAAATTACAAATTTCAATGATTCAAAATTTCTTTTAAATGAAAGTAAAACTTTTTATTAATTATGCAAAATATGTTCACTCAAATTTTTAATTGAAATATTCATCTACTCCGTAAATTTATTCTCCTGCTTTTGCTTTTGCATGAGATATACCTCAACAAAAATAAATATTCATAAAATTCTTCTGGAGTTATTAGGATTTTGGATTGTTAACTATTTTAAATCTCCTGAAATTGATTAGGAAATGGAAAACTCAATTATCCGATATAATGAAGTTTTGTTTAATCTCAAGTAACTTTTATGCAAATATTAGGATTTGATCAAAACTACACAGATTGCGATGAAATTCTTTTGAAAACTAGTATTTTTAGCTTATCTTCATTCCCTTCAAAATAATTTTTTTTAATTTAAAGTATTTATAAGTTAGATATCCAGTACATATTATAAAAGCATTTTCGTGCAACTTATCATATCTTTATATAATAAAATATTACAGTTTCATGAAGGTGCGTTAAAAAATGTACTGACTTTTCCAATCAAAAAAATTTTGGTGAATAATTTTTTTGTCATTATTTGTTTTTTGATGTTTAAGCTAATTTACCATTTTTTGGTTCATTAGTCATTATAAACGCGTAATTTGTTTTCCCCCCATTATATCTACAACAGATACAGAGTAATTAATTTTTTTCCAATAAATGAATTATACCAATATAGTAAATGCCATTATTTAATAATGATAACACTTCAATTACTGAAAAAAATTTCAATGATCGGGGCTTAATCTTATAAAAATTGTAGTCCTTCAATCATTCCAAGATATTTTTTTTCTTCATTTCTATTCAAATGCATTTGCATATTTTCTAATTGATATTTTTAATGTTTTATTTTATATATCTTTCCTTTGGTTTCGTGTCAAATAAATATGATTGTTGATTTTAATGACATTTTTAATTAAATATACAAAAACTCATTAATCAAATGTCCCTCTTTAAGACATGATTAATAAACTATTCTTTCCATCCAGCCATACATTTACTTTAATTATACACAGAAACAAGCGTAATAACCTATCGATTATTCATTAGCCAATCAGAATTTGAATGCAATCATTTTCAGAAGATAAATTCTCATTTAAAAGGTATGAAATAAATATTTTTAAAATTCCATTTCTTCACTTTTAATATCTACGATTTGGCAACGGAGAACTGCAAACCAACAACATGATCCTAACACAAAAGAGTCTTCAGCTAATAGATATTTAAATGAAGCAGGGTGCTTGGAAGGTCAAATTATCTGATCAAGTGAAGTCCCCCCTCCAGCGATGGGGGAAGGAAACTAATTAAAATCGAACGGATGCTAAGTCCCCCCATTGTCCCAACCCTCCTACCGAATTTCCATCCTAAGACGATTTCTTATCGCTTTTAACTTATGGATCATTTTTAAAAATCGTTTGCTTTATTTAGTTTGTATGTTTCGAGAAGCTAATTTTTCTCATCCTCTGGTCAAAACGGAAAAATTAGGAAGGAAAATAAAATAATGGAAGGCCTGTTCATTATTTCTTTGTTCGAATTTTAAATGTCATCGATGCTTAATGTTATTGTTGTACCTCTTTTCAAAAGATTCAGGTGAATTTGAAGTCTGATTCATGTTAGTATAAGAATTTTCTTTAATTTGAGGCTTTCAATAAATCCAGCGATGTTTAAACATTCATTACTTTCTCAACTATGAAGAATTATTCTACAAGTTTGGTTCTAGGAAGGAACAATGGAAAAATATTATAAATGGAACAATATTCAGGCGAGTCTTTATTTAATACGAATGTGAAAGATCATTTTTAGATTTTAAAAAAAAAGCTTTTATTCATTCCATTTTCAACTGCAATCGACATATTTTTCAACTTGTTTTTGGGTAGCAATCCTTCGAACAAAAACCAATTAAAAATTCTGAGAATGAAATTTCGTTAGCAATCATTCCATTTGAAAGTAGCAGGCGTTTCTTTATTTAGATTTAAAATATCGGAAAGAAAATTCTTTCAAATATTAATTTTCCAAAATTGACTATTAAAAAAAAATTGTATTCATAAATTCCTACATATGTCTGTTTTTTTAAATTAAAAAATGTAAAATTAAAAATAAATGCGAAAAGAAGTAGATAATAATTACAGTCAACTAAACGATAAAATTAATATTTATTAAAGAGTGCATTTTTCGTAATAAAGGGTGTCTATTTTTCTTAGAAAAAAATCAATTAATTCCGTATTTAATTCCCCATACGCAAAGAAAAAAATACTGTGATTTTTCTTTATTAAACAGCGAGATTTTAATAAATATCCACGCTTTTGACATCGCAAAATTCTAAAAATTGTTTTGGGAATTGTCTGCATATTGTGTCGGCATATAAACTATCCCACACGTGCAAAGAACAAAAAAGTTGGAATTTGGTTATTGCTCCGAAGAGGGACGATTCTGATGGCTTACCTAAAAAAATGGTTCGATAAATTAATGGAACGTTTCCCCTCACTATGTTTAGAAATAAGGTATATAATAACTGAATTAATGTGAACTGAATTCATGAAATGTAATGGAATAATGTAATAAATTAATGTAACTGAATTCATGTGTAAAGCGAAATGTGTAATTCTGCGTTCAAAAAACGTACTTTATACAAAGAAAAATTCTTATCTTAAACTTTCCTTAAAACCTTTTTCCTAAGATTAATAATATCAATCGCATGTCCAATCCTAAAAACTCGTTCAGTGATATAAACTACAAGTAAGTTTTGTAATACTTTATTCTAATATAAAAAGAAGAAAATATAAGATATTTCGAGATTTTTGTTCATCTTTTATACTGCGTTATTTGAAAGTACTTCCTTTGCATCAAAATGTAAAACTTTTCATATAATTTTGAAAAGTTTCCTAATCTTTACCTTCCGGTAAAGATCTTTCTTCAAAGGAAGGCAAAGATCTTTAGATTTGTGCGAGGGAGGATAATACGAGAAAGTTCTTCAAAATCTTTTTCATGATCAACTTAGAAGATCTGTAAGTTTAATATAACTAAAACTTTTCAGTTCACTTTTCTTTGAACATGAGAGATTTCGAGTTTTGAATTAGTATTTTTTCGATTTTCATGTACTTACCAAAAAGAAAGAAAATTCATATTTCAGAATATATAAAATCGTTATTCATAAATCGCGAAAATCAGTTATTTTGAACATATTGTACAAACATTATTCAAATATTATGAAACTAAGATTTCATAAGATATGGATTGTAACAACCTTCTTCTAGTTTCAATTCAAAAGCTGCCACAGGTTAAAAATACACAGATTATCTGCTAAAGTCCTTTGACCTCTCATTTACTTGAGAACATTATAATTATTGTTTATAATTATTGCCACAAATATATAGTGTTAAAACGAACAAAAAAGAAATAGTAAAATGACCACGCATTGGAATGGCCATATTTTCAATTTAGTACGAAAATGTATACTGTACTTTGAGCATAATAACGCTATGAACAACACGTGTAAAACGCGCATTTGTTTCGAATACTCTTACGTTTTAAAATTGTTAGAAATAAAACAATTAGTTATCATTAGATATTTTTATTTTCGGTGTTCGAAGTGCTCTATGCCATTAAGTCAACGTTTATTTTTCAAAATACGGCATTTATTTTCCTATTCAGGACATGTTATGTCGCAGGTTCGGGATATCGAGAATAATAACTGCTCGTTTTACATGTTTCAGCGAGTTTCATTTAAAAGTTCTTAGCATTATTATGCCTAAAATGCTTTTTCGTACAAAATCGAAAATTCTATACCATTTTGCAATTGATTTTTACCTCTTAACTTGTACAGTTTTCGGGAAAGAATATCAACTCCATTTTTTATCGCTAGATGGCACTGTCACTGATCTCACGCTTGCAGTGCATGACCATTTTACTATATCCACAGACAATGTTTGTGGTAATAGCTGTCGTCATTCTCAAGTTAACGCTGGGTAGACACCTCTTAAATTAGTTGGGAGAATCTGGTGGAAATCATGTATTCATTTCTGGAAAAAGATTCGAACAAAGCTTTTCATTTTCATGCTTATATTTGAAAGGGAACAAAATAGAATATTCTCGAATGTTTTGCATAAATGCCTTTCATCGAGATCGTCATATAGACAAATTAATTCAGCACCTTCGTAATCTTATTAACTAAAGGGTTTTTAGAATAGATATTTGTTTGTTTATCGGTAATCTATGTTGTTATGTGCCTTTGGGCTCTGGAAAGAGCATCATCAAATGGTATAAATTTTATATAAATATAAAATTTATTCCTATTAAAAGTACTTATCATTTATATCAATTCCTTTAGAATTAAGAGCCATTTAAACGGCCGTATTTGTCAAACACAAAACTCCACTTTCAACTAGAGTTCACAAATGTCATAGCAACCCATATGTTTAAGAAAGATATTTCCAAATGCAAATTCAGCATCTATAATTTTCCAAGATTTATTGCAAATTTACCAAAAGAATTTGAATTGTTAATGTCACTGTATAAGAGGAAATAATTAATTCAATAAAAATAACTTTTTAAAATACAATTTTATGAAAGAACTTAAGAGTAATTTAATCTTTTAATTTTCTACTATTTTATGTTAAAATTTGTTCTTTTTTATTTTATATTTCATAATTATATATGTAACTTTGATTAGATGTAATTTCAGTTAAAAGTAATTATAGATACAATTTTAATTAAATTTATTCGTTTAACTGATAATGAAGACCTGAAAGCATTTAAATAATTCACTGTCATAGAGAAAACGCAAATGCACAATATTTCAAATCAATTTTTCACTTATATCACCAGAATGTAAGTGAAGAATTGAATAAAAAAAATTTTATATTTACTAATAAGATTCAAATGAAATAAAAATAAAAAAAATGAAACTACAATATATATTTAAATAAAAGCAAATAAACATTATATAGTTAAACAATTCTATAAATACATTTCCGAACTATATAATTCGCTGTTTATTTTTAAATTTTAAAAAATTCTGCTCCCAAACAAAATTAAAGACATGTGCATTTAAGATTCAGAATTGCAAACTATTTTTTAATAATTAACGAATGCGAAACATCTAATTAATAACAAATTGCCGTCTTTACTGAAGTCATTAGATTCGCATCCTAATCTTTTTTTAACATTTAAAAGCCCACCTTTCCAAAAGAACTTTCAACTTATTTCGAATACTCGTTAGAAGCGTCATTTAAATTCTAGACATTTTTTCTTCCTTTTCGTTCTGTCCTTCATACATTTCAGGATTAAGTCTCATTTCTCTCAGATGTAATCTCAAAGGATCTTCGCAAAATTCGAAACCTATTAAAATGAGAAAGTATTTTTTTTTTTCCTAATCTCTCAACTTTCCAACTAAATAGTTTAGCATGCATAATTTACTCCCAGGAGACCAATTGACTCGAATTTCGAAATCTTGCTGTAGTTGGAAGAATTTTTCTTCTTTAAGAAAATATTTCGCCATGAAGAACAGATAAGGGTAAAATATATAAATATATTCCCAAGGTAAGACGACGCAATATAATGTCCGAGGAATCTCTGTAATGTTATTTTAAATATTTCTCAAAAGTAGGAAAGTGTGTTCTCCATCGAAAAGAAGAACTTTTTCTGGGAGAAGTAACCGACACTAATGGGATTCATTCAAATAGGGATCTCATTTACATGAACGCTTAGAATCTGATTTCGCGTTTATTATCTCGCCGCACACAGTTAAATATATTTTTTTTTTAACCTTTAAAATCTTTTCTGGGGCAAATTCAGTTTTAAAAAATATTTTCAGATGGATCTTCTTTTTTTTTTCAGTGGCAAGTGATGAGTGGCTAAAATATTCAGGAACTTACCAAAACTATCTTTTATCCATCACTTTGTGCTTCAGCTTATTAAAAAGATATTCTCGTTTCCCCACCAGTTGGAAAGAACGGAAGTGTTAACAAATTTACCACACGTCAAATTTTCAAAAATGTGTTAGGTACATTCTTGTAAAACTTATCTGACGTTTGTTACTTTAGAGAAGCGTGTAACGTTATATCAAGTGGAGGAAAAAGTCTCTTCCTTAGAGCATTTTTCCAAACTAGTTTAATAACTAACTATTCAAGTTTTCTAAATGAAACACGCATACTGAGGGCTCTTATACTTTTCATTCGCACAAAAACACTTTCACTAGTTACGAAAAGTATAATATAAAATATTAGGTTTTAATTATGGTTGGACTGAAATTTTCAGATACTTAAAGTATCCGAATAGTTTCGGATGATTTAAAAAAACAATGTTTTAATGTTTAGATGATATTTTTTTATAAATAAAAGATAAAATGATGAATAAAAGAGAAATTTAAACATATATAAGTTGTTTATGAAGAAAAAGCATATTTTGATGTCAATTTTATCATTTATTTAAAAAAAAAAAAGTTAAGATTGTTCTACAGGAAAAAAAATTTCACAGTTTTTCCTTTTTCTTTGTAAAGTAACATATTTCTTTATAAACATGTGTAACATATATTAGAGTTCAAATAATATCTAAGAATTATATTCAAAAATAAAATCTTTGTGTATAAATCTATTATTATGAAAATTTATCTATGAAATATATGATATCTTATATCTATGAAATATATGAAATTATCTATGAAATTTTGGAATTTTTTCGACGATATTTACATTAATTACACAATAATAAATGCACTTCTAGAGCATTCGGCATTAAGTCCATGGTTCGTTATATTCTGCATAACACAAAAAGTAGGAATTGTAAATTTCATTAAGATATCTTAATTATTTTTTGAGACACGACGAGATTTATTTAGTAGAATTATGAACAAATTCGTTCTTAAGAAAATGAATTTGAAATTTTTAAAGACAAATAAATAAGCATCAGTGAAAACAGAAATGTGCCCATTTTTTGAAACTGTCAAAATAATAATAATCATAAATAACAATGCAAATTTACACCCAAATTCAATCTATTTGGATACCTTAACTTGATTTATTTCATGTTGATAATGACTGAATTTTGTATCGATTTTTCATTCAGTCTCTGATAGGTCTGAATTTTTAAACTTTCGAAACATTCATTTATAATTTATTATTATAAATAATATAGAATCTTGTAATCCATTTTTTGCCGTTTACATTCAAGAGGCTCCTTCGTTAGGATTTCAAATGTAATTAAATTAATAAATTTTGATAATCGAATTTTTCAAATGTTGAATTAAAAGTATTGTTATCAAAAACTCACAAGAATTCTTAACATTAAATAAAGATCAGAACTTTTTCATTAGAGAAAGTAGTAAAACCCTGATAACAAAACAGCATACTTAAAAACATGAAGCAAATCACATTATATAAAGGAATGTAAAAAAATCAAACTTAAGACGTTTTATGAAGTATTATAATTCAGTAAATGATTGTATATCAATTGTGATAAAAAAATTCTTTTTACTTTCAGAAGCATCCAGAAATAAACATTCGCATTAAATCCTGATGTGCAGCGTTAATTGAATATCCCTGCTTAACATCCCCCATACAATTCCAACATTTTCTTTTATTATATTTCGCAGAAATTTTCATCACATTTCGCCATTAAAAATGCTCTGTAATTAACCTCATTTTGAAAATAAATTCTTGATAAGGCATTTAATTTGAGAGCTGCAGACTCATTCCGCGAAGAGGAAGGAGAATGCAATTAAAGTTTTCTTATCATCACTTAAGTCCGCCACAAAACGATATGAAATACAAAAAAACACCGCAAGATTTTCCACCGAGCAATCGCTTGAAATTGGAAAGAAAATCGTTAAACAAATTACCAAAAGTAATAGGATTAATTGTTATGAGACTGAGACATTTAGAAACGAATGATATCGAAAATGGCTTCATAAACACGCATTTTTAATTAAGTCTCTCACTTTTTTTGTCGTTGCCTTCTATAGAAATGATGAGGATGAAAGTGATGGGATTTTTAATATTGTCTTTTTCATTCAGTTAATAACTTCAAGCTCCGTAACGAAATCTATAATAAAGAAATATAAGAAACATATTGATCCAAGGAGAAATGAATCGACATTTAGCAGGTAATACTGAAACATCTATTCTTTTAGATACAGACTATTATTCTAAAAAATAGAATAAATATGAATAAATTGTATATCATACATTTTGTCATTTCATATAAAATTTTAAAGAAAATACTTTATAGTAACGCAATCACTTAAAATATTAATTAGTTTCAATAAAAGCTATTTTTTTTAATACTAATCAGTAGGTTAAAAAGCAACTCATTTATTTCTATCCATTTCTACTTTTTTATCTTTCATTTAAAATACATTTATATAAATACAAATGAAAAGTCCCAAAAAATGTTGATGAATTATTCATCAATGGAAAAAATGGAAGTATGGTTGAAAAAATAATCTAAAACAATACATGAAGCTCAAATTTGTAATAAATTTTATCATAAGATGGTGTTGCATATTATAGTCTATAGGAATAAAAAAGTTTAGTTTAGTTGTATTAACATCCCGTTTTAAAGCAATACTAGGGCTATTCCGGGACGGACATTGTCATTTTGGACCGCGGTCAGATGACGAAAAGCACAGTTATTGTGACACTTGAGCTGGCAACCCCTCTCTAAACTTCCACACCACACCAACTGGAGGACGTTTGTCCCTTACGGATCTAACGTACATCGTAGGAATAAAGAAATAATGTCAATTCTTCAATTAGTAAATCTTTTGTGAGAGCGCGCTGTGAAAATGTTTTGTTTGTTGTAAAAAAGTCAGTTAATTCATTTTTATTTTGCTTTAGATAACACTGAAACTTATATATTAAATTGCAAATTAAAACAAAAGCATTTCACAAGGTAAAAAAACCATCAGAAATATAGATGCATTTTTAAGAAATACTGTATTTGAATTGATTTCGAGCGAATTCTTTGTAGGCTAATTTACAAGGTACACAGGTAAGTTACACGTCCCTCAAATTCACATCTGTTTCAAAATCGGTAAGGTGCATGTTAGGTTGAAATTGGACATGGTTAAGTTGAAATTCTCCTCAAACCCAATGCATATGGCATCCATCTTCTTAGATAATTACGATTTGGGCGCATAAAATGCACATGCTGAAAAAAAAAGTTTCGACCCTATCTGATAATGAAACAAGAAGAATGGATAATGCGCGACAATAAATTCGAGGGAGTTCTAGATAGGAAATCCCCTTCCATTTTAGTTGTTTCCAACTAGGCACCGTAACTTCTAAAAAATAAAAATGCTTCAAAAGACAACTCTTAACAATGTGTTTGCACATCATCATGCTCATAATTAAAAAGTGAACCTTCATATTTATTCTTTAAAATCCATGTATCATTATTTTATCAGATTTAAATTAGCAGCATTAAAATATGGCTTCTATAAAATAAAATATTATTGCGGCTGTTCTTTATAAATAATTAGAGACCCTATCGAAATGGGGTTCAACGATTAACAGCTTATCGCTGTATTATTTGAACCAAAATCAGTACATTCTTGTATAATTTTCTTATGTAAAGCAAACAATATTCGGAAGCTTGGGAAGGAGATTGTGAAATTGTACTTGGAATCTAACAGCACAGTTATTATGAAATCTGTTTTGAAGAACAATCACGAACTTCCTGCAAATGTAGAAAAGACAAAGAATATAAGACTCCCTAAAGCGAAACGCTTGTGATCAGTTGACAGAAAAACATTCAATACTAATCGTACATCAAGCGGACAAGTTAAATCGAATTAATATTCAGCTATTTCAAAGCAAAGATTCTAACAGACTCTAACAGAATTGACCCAAGAGTCTTGAGTGGCAGTATACATCATCTCATTCCCCTTTTGTTAAATATTAAAAGGTAGAAAATTTAGATGAAAAATATTAGGCGATATAACTTCAACCAAACATTTTAACACTAGGTTTAAGAAAGGGTTATTTTGACCCCTCTGAGAAAACTTTTCGTTCATTTTCTTCAAGAAAATTTTTGCCGTATTTTATGAGAATATTTTAATTCATTTTTACTTACATTTATAAGACATATAATCGCAAATACTATCTTTTTCTTTTCTTTCTTTTTAGTTTCGGAGGAATGTATATAGCATACCTACTTTTACCGAAGGAATCATTTTCACCATTCGAATAAATATTGTTGAGAATACATACATTTATATTTAAACATGTAACGGCTTGATAGAGACGCACATAGATATAGATATAAATATAGAAATAAGTATGTGTTAATACATAAGTGTAACACAAAGGTGTGTATATAAGAAGTAAGAAGCCGAAGCCGAAGCCAAAAGTCAGTCAGATAGAAGCTGTTATAGGTTGTTAGTAAGAAGACGTGTGAGTCAGTGTTTTGGTTGAAGATGATGGTAGAAAAATAGTCTTGAAGACCTAGATTGGAAAATAAACAGAGGAACTGCCTTCTCATCACACCATACCTCAACAAATATATTGAAAATATAAAAGTTTTTTCTATTTGAACTTCATAATAGATAGGTCAATTGATATTTTTTCTAATTAAATACCGAAAGGGGTCAAAATGATCTCTTTTTGTAGAAATAGGTATATGCCAACTGATGGTAAACCTAGTGTTAACAAGGTCTAAAAAAGATAAATAATAGTGGCCCTTAAAAGAATAAGATATCACTGTACATTTCTCTTCCTTACAATAAGCCTAATTATGCATTGAAACGGTATTTACACACTCTCAGAAACATCTGCATGATGGTAGCTCCAAAAGATCCTCCATGTAGAATTAATACAGAATTATTTATTTATTGAAAAAAAAATCGAACTCTTTATATTGCAGTACCCATTGGTATGTTGTAACATTTCTAATGCGGAGATTTTGTCTTTAAAAAGATATATCCTCTCAAGAGATTTTGTTATTAAAAATGTGTTGTGTATACACCAGTTTCAACAAATACAAAGGCTTTCATATTAAATATAATAATAAAATGTGAATATTTTTGTTTATAAATCCCAGGAAATAAAGAGAACAAACATTTTTAAACAAAACAAACTATTTTATTTACATATACTAGCCGCCTTTGGCGACCAGCCGGTTCGCCAATCTTAATGCTCGTTAAAATTTTAATAATTAAATATTTTATGTAATTCCTACTTTAATAGCTTCTTCATCAAATATTTTAAAGCTTCAAATTTTGATAGTCATGTAATTCACTCATAATATTATAAAGGCCTTCAGTCATAACGTAATATTATCTCTCTAATTTTCTGTTAGCTCCCGTAGAATTTATGCTTTAAATTAAAGTGGAAAGAATTAATCTGCAATTAATATCATAATATATTTTACTGAAACAAAGCATTTTTTTATAATATGATTACTGATAACAGAGTCACTGAGCGTTTAAACTTTATGGGCATTAAAGAATATTTTTCTTAATTTATGTAATATCTCAAGAATTTGTCAACAAAATTTTCTGAAATTCATCATGAACAGATCGATTCATTAACAATGTTTAATTTTAAATGCATCAAACACTAAGAAAATAAAACGAATCGTTTAAAATAATCGGTCGAACACAGGTTTAAAAAAAGTACTTAAAAAACGATGTACTTAAAATTATAAGCATATACAAAAAATATATAACTAACATAAATACAATTTAATTACAAAAGCATGCAACTAACCTAAAAATAATTTAAATCAAGAATCATCCGTTGATAATATTGTCAACAATCAGAACACAATGCACATGCGTGAATTTCCAATGCCCTTTACGGTAACGCAAATGCTTGAATTTTTCGCTGTGCAGATTAGAAATTTTTAATTTCCTTTATTCTGTGTTATTTTAATTCAAAAATACTTCAGAATGAATCTGATAGATCGATTAATTAACAATGTTTAATTTTAAATACATAAAACATTAAGAAAATAAACAGAATCGTTTGAAATAATCGGCCGAAAAATGTTAACCCTAGCTTTAAATTAAAGTGTAAATGATTAATCTGCAATTAATATAATAATATTTTTTACTGAAACAAAGCATTTTTTTAATAATATGATTACTGATAATAAAGTCACTGAGCGTTTACACTTTATGGTCCCTAAAGAATATCTTTCTTAATTTATGTAATATCTCAAGAATTTGTCAACAAAAATTTTTCAGATTCATCCTGAACAGATCGATTCATTAACAATGTTTAATTTTAAATGCATCAAACACTAAGAAAATAAAAGGAATCGTTTAAAATAATCGGTCAAAAACAGGTTTAAAAAAACTACTTAAAAAACAATGTACTTAAAACTATAAGCATATACAAAAAAGTATATAACTAACATAAATACAATTTAATTACAAAAAAATGCAATTAACCTAAAAATAATTTAAATCATTGAAAACAGGTTAAAAAAAACTACTTAAAAAACGAAGTACTTAAAACTATAAGCATATACAAAAAAATATATAACTAACATAAATACAATTTACTTACAAAAGCATGCAACTAACCTAAAAATAATTTAAATCATCCGTTGATAACGGTTGTCATGGCAACAGTCTGAATGCGCATGCGTGAATTTTCTTCGCCAGCTCCGGTAAGGCAAATGCGTGAATTTTTCTACGCCAGTTGGGGTAACGTTATGCAGATTATACATTTTTAATTTCCTTTATTCTGTGTTATTTTAATTCAAAAGTACTTCAGAATGAATCTGAAACATGGATTAATTAACAATGTTTAATTTTAAATGCATCAAACATTAAGAAAATAAACAGAATCGTTTGAAATAATCCGCCGAAAAATGTTAACCCTAGCCTTATTACTGTTGGGAGAAAAAAACGCTGAAGTCTTACTCATTTGGCGGTGGATAAAATGGAAGATTTTTTTGGCGGGAAAGTTGGCGGTGGGGAAAATGGAAGATTCTTTTGGCGGGAAAGTTAGTTTTTAATTAATAATTAAAATTCTAATTAAAAATTCAAAAAAAGGGACCCCAGGTGCACATTCCCGACCTCTAAGGTGTACATGTACCAAATTTGGTAACTGTATGTCAAATGACCTGGCCTGTAGAGCGCCAACACACACACACACACACACACACATTGAGCTTTATTATAAGTATAGATTACCTGAATAACAAAAAACATCAAAATTCAAAGAAAAAAAAGCATTTTTTAAAAATATTTTAAATAAAAAAAACTATAACCATTTTATTATTAGTTTGTAGTAATTGTAATTATAGAAATTATTTTTAACTATTTTTATTCTTATTAATTTTTAAGAGTTTGAATTATTTTTATGTACGTGATCAAATTAAAATTAAAATAAAACTCACAAGACTTTTGGCGTGATATTTCATTTAACACTCACGTGCACAGAGCTTGAATATGAAGCATTTTACAGGTATTTCGCAGGACATCATTTTGGTTATTAATCTAGTTATTTTACTGAATCCAATCCACAGAGTTGGTTCCATTAGATGAAAGAATCTCTTCTTAAATGATAAGTTAGTGAAAAATAACTACTTCAATCTATAAATCAAAATATTTATTTTTAAAAAATATGGTTTGAAAAGAAATTTTTTGGTCGTGTTTTCAAAGTAATCTTATGTTTTTATTCTTACCAAGCAGCCAAGATTCAACTTACAATCGTATGCCAATGCAAACAGACACATAAAACGACGCAAATTAATAAAATTTAGCATTTCAAATATTCTCTTTTAATCAGAACATATATACTGAAATGTGTTCCAAGGGAGAAATTTATGTTGTTATAGTGGGGAAAGTTGTAAACTTATGAAACAGGGAAAAATTAATAAAATTTAGTGATATCTACCGCTTTTGGTAATATTTAAAAGCCATAAAAAATAGGGAAATCTTAAATATTAACTTTTTTAAAGATTTATATATATCTATTATAAAGTTAACTGTTAAGAACACTACTTCTTAATTTTATCAAAACTGACATTTATATTTTATCAAACTGATCTGATCACCGATTCCCTTCAAAATAAATAAAAACATTCATGAAATTATTTTAGTTGTGATTTTTAATTCATAATCATCACCCTAACGTCCACGCATTTTCTAGTTAATCAATTGTAACAGTCCGATGCATATGCATTGCAAAAGGTTACATAAATATCTTCATTTGTTTTCTTCAATATTTGAACTAAAATATCATTTGTCAACACAAAATTAAAGGCATGATTGATATAAATTAAGGTATGCTGATGTCTTAAATGCTTGATACTTAATAAACATTTGAGATTTTAAAAGGCATTGGCTTAAAGGCTTTTTTGAAAGGCATTTTACTATCTTCATACCTCATTAAACTTGAAAGTCTGATTTAAGGAGATACAGAAAAGCTCAGAATAATATAAGAAATTATAAATAGCAAAAAATTATTTGCAAATAGATAACTTGAAGAAAACTTATATTAAATATATCAAGTACAAGTTTTAAGTCATAAATACCCTTTTTAAAGGAAAATACAATTATTATGTATCTAAAATGGAGTCGAACAGTGCTTCGCAGCAGGAACTTTAGATATATGGAAAAGGAAAATTAAAATATTCTATAGTTTATTTTAAACAAAGCAAATATTGTTTGTTTTTTCTGTTATCAGAAACGCCACAAAATCCCTCAACAAAAACACAAGAGAATTTTATCCTCATGGATAAATGAATTCGAATAAGATTTTATGCACCTCCAAATCTGTTTAAGCCGAATAAAAAATATTTATTAGATGCATTTTTAGTTTATTTCTGAAAGTGGTTTTCAGAAATAATCTGAAGGCATTACCTAAGGTTTTTACCTGAAGGCATTAGAAAAAACATGTATTCACAATTTACGATATATTCCGTTGTTGAAAAAGATAATACTTTTGCTTTCTCTTATTTTGCATTATTACATAACAAATTTTGAATCGCATTTTGTTAGCTTTAGATGTTTCATAATGAACAAAGTTATTTTTCGATCAAAGACTGTTTTTGAAAGCATCATTTATTCCCTCAGGGAGTTAATGCTGAAAATGATGTAGAAAATTTTAAATTATTTCGCACAATATTTCGGATTGTAGTTACATTATTCATCTTTATTTATTTCTTATGTTCTTGTTTTATAATTGTTGCGTTTCATTATACGTCAATTCCTGTATTTAGAAAAGGAAAATGATTTCTGTGTGTAAGAAAACTTTGTTCTTATTGAAAAAGGTTTCTTTTTTAACTCTTTTGCAACCATTTTTGTCATACATCTTGAAAATAATTTTAAAAACGTGTTTAAACTGTTCAAAATGTTTTTGATAATCCATATAAACAATAAGATACCATAATAAATATGAGAGTAAATTACAAAAAAAAATTCTCTTTAAATATAAATCTTTATTCCTTCGTTTTTGTAAAGCGTATATTCATTATATGCATATACATATGCAAACACATACGAGTTCTTTTAAATCCTCGATTTCATATTTCAATTTATATCGTTAATATTTCCATTATTCCAATATTTCTGTTACTGTTAATTTAGAATTATCCAGTAATTTATTTCTTTGAACAGCAAGTAAAAAAATAAATCATTATGCTGAAATACTCATATTTTCTTTTTGTATTTTTTATGTTGTTCATTTTGCAAAGTATGTACAAATAGAATTCCGAATACAAAAACTCTTTGCTCGTTTTAGAATAATTTTGACAAGAATTATATCAAGTTTTCATTTCTATTTCTTGAATTTTAAATGTTCTACTTTATACTCCTTATTCACAATAATCTGTGTGCATCTTTATTTCTATGATAATAATACCTTCTTTGTGTAAAATTAGCACGCCCAATTTTTACTAAAAAAATCTATGACAAATTTTGAAATTCCAATAGTAGTTTTAGATTATTTATTGTTGTATGCTCTTTTCAAAACTTTAAATGACCTAGCAGGAATCCATGTAGCAAACAACACAAAGAAGATTATGTATTTCGCTAGAATATGTATTTTGGAGACATTTTGGAGACTTTGGTGACACACTAAAATTTGACACAAAATTGGGGTTGTAGTCACAAGATAATATGCGGAATTCTACAGATTTCAGTCATTGTATTTATGAATTATTGCGTTTACATGCATATGATAGTACAGGTTAACCGTTTGAACAAATTTTCAAAATTTTACTTATGTTTTTTTAATTATATCTATATTTTAGATGCTAAATCTGAGCATCAAATTTTGTTTACCCAGCTTTATGCGTTTTGTAGTTATCAAGTTGACTAGTACTCAAAAATCCATACTGAAAAACTTCCACTGAATGGATTTCGATCAAAATCTAATAAGAATCTAAACCAAATTTCACTCATCTAGCTTAAAACATTTTTGATTCATCGTGTTCACAAACAGAAATACATAATACCAGAGACGACTTTTTCGCACTCAGTGAGGTCCAAAGCGTGTAGATTCGTCGAAATCTCGCTTTCGTATTTTTTTGACGAATACAATATTCCTTCTTTACTTCGTAAAAAGTAAAGAAGAAAGTTTTTTTTTGAAAAAGTACCGATTCTAGTTTGAAGCATCATGATGTTACAAAGTTTTAGGCTTGTTTGCATTAGTTGATGCATTATGTGCGTGTCGTCACGCATATGATGCCAGCTTAAAAATGTTAAGTACATCTAGTTTTTGAAATATGTATAAAAAGACTGGAGAATCATACACTGAAAAAATGTAGACTTTATTTTTATTTGCTCGCACGAGCTCTATTTAGATATGCGAAATCTTGAATAATATTCGTTACTTTGTTGAACGCAGTTATATAAATATAAAACATTATTGAAACATTGTGTTTCATTTTGAAACATTTATAAGAAAAATAACTGTACAGAAACAAAATTCGCCTCTCTGAACAAATGTTAGGAAAATGTTTTAAATTTTTGCAATAATAGGAAACGAAGGTATTGAGTAAAATCGATAAAATCTCGATTAATTTTAAATTAAAAATAAGAAAAAAAATTGGAAACCCTTTCTTAGTAAGCTCTAGGAAGAATTCTGCGCCAGTTTAATAGTTTTCCATAGGTTTGAATAGAGGTTAAATGATTTTTGCATCAGTAAATTGAAGCCAGTATGCCAGTCCATTTACATTTTAATATGTAAAAAAATGCTAACAAATATCAAAAATTGATTCTCAACAAAATTTTGTATTTTTTTCAGACAAAAGGGAGGATTTATACACACTTAGTTACAAAAAATATATACATACTTTAATAGATCGTATGTGCGTTTTTTCAAATTGAATTAAATATTTTGTGCCATCTAGTGTATTCTTTACAGACATTGATGCACAAATGATTATAATTATAATGTGAAATATATGACGCACAGTTCCATTTCTGATATTTTTAGGAGAAGATGAAGCAGACATCATGCACTTAAAATTTCTCTTTCACCAGCTATGATTTTTTGAAAAGTTTGCAATATCTCAAAAGTCTGCAAACATGCACGAGAGGCAAATATAAGCACGCAACGTATTCTAAAAGCACACACAAATGAGCGAGATGTGTATTCCGAAACTTGATCGAATATTCTCCAATAAAAATCTCATCTGCCTTTTTCAGTATAAAATTGTGGGCTTTAGACTAATGCATAGCACAGGCAAACACTAATAACGAAATAAAAATATTTGGCGGGAAACTAGCACTTTTAAGGAACCTATCATGCAAATATTTATTCTGGAAGAGTTTTTTTTTCCGACCAATTGAAACTAAAATTTAACACATAACTACAGTTGTAGTCATAAGGTCACATACAAAATTTCATTTATTTATTCCGTTTATTATTACAATCACTGCGTTTATGAGCTATAGTATGTACGTGCATAAGAGCCGCGTCCTGGCATAGGGGTAGCTCATCTTCCCCGTGATCTGGGCTTCCCGGGTTCGAGTCCCGGTTCGGGCATGGTTGTTCTTCAGTGGTCTATCTGTGAGGTGAGTGAATGTGGACTCCAGTAAAAAGGGGTTGTGCAAGCGAATGTAATGCATGAAGTAGCTAAGTCGTACTCTTTGCCCTAGTTAGCGTTACTGAAGAAACAAGAGACGCTCACTTGGCTTAAATCGATGACAAATCTGTCAGTGGGCTTGTAAAACACATAAGTAACAACAGCAACATGCATGAGAAAATACAGACCAATAGAGATCAACCCTCTGACAGATTTTACTCAAGATCTTATAAAAAAATTTACATTTTAAATGCTAAACCTATGGACCAAACTAGTGTTGGTATTTACATTAAATATTATTGAGTTTACTTGTACTCACGCAACCAGTCAGTCAGGCTTCCTCAGAATGGATTTCATTCAAAATTTAATAGAAATCTCAAATTCAGTCTGAAGTTCATATACTAAATTTCATCAGTCTAGCTGAATGCGTTTTTGAATTATCGTGTTCACAGCGATACAAATGGATAAATAGACAAGCAGAGATAATGCCACAAGAGTGTGTTTTAGAAGTTAAGAAAGTTTAAAACGTGGATATTTGTCGATATCTCGAGTTCAAATTTTTTGACAACTACAATATTTCTCATACGAGAAAGTAAAATTTTTTTCGTATTTATACCGAGTTAAATTAAAACTCCGTTTTGAAATAGGATAGTTATTTTGGTGTTTACCACATGATTTTGTAAACGATCACCTAACTCAATAGCCCCATCCAAAATTCCACACCATATTTTTAGAAGCACGTTTCACCCACGACAAACTAAGCCTAATCATTTCCATTTTAAAATTTAGCATAATTCATTTACCTTTTGCACACTGAATATTCGGGTGTAATTTGGACTTTCGATCATCTGATGTCGTAGACAAGACTATGCCTAAATCAATGCGGTTTTTTGCAGTTTTAAGAATATCAGAACTATTACCACAATGAACATTAATTCTAATTTACAAATACTTTCGTCACTATTGCAGAAGCATTTATGCTTTATGTTTATTTGGCATTTCCGCATTTCTTTTTCATTATTACAGTGACAAATTTTTCCTGAACTTGACTTTGGGTGCAATTCGTTTTTTGTTTGATACAAATCAAAATTTCATTCCATCTAAGAAATGCTATACAGCCCTGCTATAGAAAAGCATCGCCAAAGAGAATCCAAATAGGGGACTGAAATAAACCCGGCATTTTTTTATGTCAGTGCCAGACATCAAAATTCTTAAACAAAAAGATCTAAATTTGACACATTTCTTCCATCTTTCCCTTTTAAACAACTTAAAATTAATGGACGGGGTCTCTGCAGCATAAAAAAATATAAAGCATTAAGAAAGGATCAGCAAGAGGAATAGAATGCCAAGCCCAGTCACTTTTTCATTTCAGTCATTTATCCCCCAATTAAGCTCTTTTATATTATTCATAATTAAAGTTGAATTACTCGAGTTTCTATCTCGTAATCGAGTAATTTGTTTTCTCACCGGCCGAATTAAATCGAAAATCTTAAATGGAATTTAAGAGAGGAGAACAGTTTTCTGAAGTCTTAAGAACTCAAAACTTCTTCCCTGTTTGCACGAGATTAATACTGCCATTAATTTAATTAGCCTTCGGATAGTAATCGGTTGAAGTTCTCAATATATACTTGAGATGAATGTAGTTCTAACCACTTTTGTAAAATAATCTTTTCATTCAATTTAATTGGATTAAGTTTAATTGATGCTTTAGAAAATTGGATTTTTTTTATTTAATTGAATAAAATCTTTCTAGAAAGTACCATTCACCAATTCCTAGGAGTAATAGGTTTCCATTTTTCTTCTTTACCAAAAACTCAGCCGAAAACGTTTAAATTAATTTTGCTAAATCCAAAATAAGACGAATTTCTACGAATTATTAGTTTCATACTCCAATAAATAATGCAATTTACTTTCAGAAATATTTTTAGCTCAATAGTTGTCAAAGCAGACAGTACGCCGTTGACAGATTATTAAAAGAAATTACAGTCATTAATTGCCAAGAAATAAACTGCAGTTGCAGTTTGGCATTTAAGAAATGCAATTCTGTGGAACTAAAAAATACGTTTTGATTTTTTCTATTTTCCACAATATTTTGACATATAAATTTCTTGCAGAAAACTGAATAAAATGGGAAAATGAAAACGTTAAAAAGCATTTCATCAAAATTATGTACTTTGGATTATTTTTCTGAATAAAGGGCAAGCTAATTTATTCAAAAAATTTATTTATTGATTGATTACTAAACGTCATCCTTAATCGCAGCGACTCAGCTGGTAGCCAATGCCAGCTAATTTCTAAATAAATATTTATGTAACTTTTCCTTAATGACTTCTCCAGGAAAATATTTTTAAATATCACAATTGATTCATATATAGCTGATACTATTTTAGAAGACTTACGCAATTTTGTTCATTGTACTATTGATTTTCCTAATTTTCTGTCCTTATAAAACTTGACCTTTAATGTGAAATGGTAATCACTGAACTACCAATAATATAAAAATAATTTTTGCTCATACAAAAAAAAAGGGTTTTCTAAAGTAGAAAACAATTTTTAAGTAAAGTAACAATTAACAAGTAAAGTAGAGCTCAGAAAGTAGAATCTTCAAAGTTGAAGTCTTTTGCTTACTATAGAATATTCTTTAATAATTCATGCAATTTCAATGGCTTATTCAATAAAAATTTCTCCGATTCATCATAATATTTGTTTTTAATGTTACTTTCAAAAGGATTTAAATGGCATAAATAATACTGTTATTTTTTATTTCAGTCAATAAATGTACTACTGAAAAAATTATGAAGACTATATTTTATATAGACCAAAGGTCCTATGACTGATGTTCAGTGCAATATTGTTGACAGTAACTTTTAAAACGAAAGAAAAAGTATCCCTCTTTTGCACCCAGATTTGAGAGAGTTATGATATTTATAATGACTTTATTTTATAACAATCAACAATTTTCTTATCTAATCAGTTTTTGTCGCAAAAGAATTCTTTTCTTAATGCTTCAAAAATATTTTACTAAATATATTCATGATTCATCAGATAATTTATTGGCTCAAAATGAATAAAACAAAATTCCTTAATTCATTTTGACCATTTTTTATTAGAGGTAATAACTGTTTAGAAAATTTTATATTGTGACTCCATCAGAATGGATAACAAAATCCTTTATAAAAAAGGCTTACAAGCTACGTGTTCTTTAAATATTATAAAATGATTGAATTAATAATATAGATACTATATTAAAAAGTTCGCAGAAACCATTTTTCTTGCGTTTATCTTTCCAAAAAATAGCATATTCCTTGATTATTTAATTTCTTATAGACACGTGCTGGAAATTATAATTTTCTATATTTAGTTTGCAGTAATAGTTAAATTAATGTGACCTTTGTCCAACTGGATGACAGCACATTAATAATTTTTTAAAGTACGCGCAGTTATATTTTATTTTTATTTTGAATAAAGTTGTTGGAAAATATGCTTAAGATATGCTTTTTTTAAAAAAAATTGATTAAACAGAAACTTAATTTATTTCTGCAACATATTTTCTGAAAATGTTGCAGAAAAACGCCAAAAATCTGCAACATTTTTAATTAAAATTTTAAAAAATAGTTGTTTTGAGGTGCACTTTTCTACCCTTCAAAGTATATATATATTTCCCAAGTTTGGTGATTTTAGGTCCAACAGTTTATCTAGCCTATAGAAGCCAACAACCCATGCACCCACATTCATCTTTGTTATGAGTAAAGACATATTTTGAAAAATATGGTCAAAATATTTTTTTAAAAAATTGATTAAAAATATTAAAAAAATTATAAGGCATTTTTAAAATATCATTTAAAAGACAAATTTTTGAATTTTAAGATATATAAAAATAATTTTTGTAGTATTCTGGCAATTCTTATAATTTTTTGCGTTTCTATAATCTTGTAATATTAAAATGTAATTGATTTTAATTACACTAATTAATTAAAAAATCATAACGACCTTCACATTCCCACTCATCAAATTATATAATTTTATGTTTGATAGCTCTAGGTCAACGGTCTAACCAACGACATACACATTTCATTATAAAAAGAGATTTCACCTGATAAAAATACGACTTTTTTTAGAGCTAATGGGGGGAGGTGTAAGAGAATCACGGAAAATTTTCTGAAAAATACTACATAAAAGTTGTGTTAAGGAGTAAGAAAACACAGCAAAGATTCTGAAGAATATTAAGCAAGAGTTGCTCCAAATTATTAATGAAAACAATTGCTGTCTTGGATACTACTTGTAAACATTTATATCAATACATTTTCTACGAAATTATTAATAAAAACACGGAAAAATATTTGGAATAGACAAAATAAAGACTTCTAAACCTTTTTTTTTTTCATCCACACTAATTTCTTACTGCATTTATATAACGAACTTACTTTAAATAAGGAAAAGAAAGTCTTTAAATCACGGTTTTATTTTCTACTTCTTTATTAGGCAGAGTGTTCATTTTTTAAGAAGCTTTTAAATTCTCTTTTTTTAAACTATGATAAGATACAATGTAGCATCCTTTCAACGCCGGTACTGAAGACAGAATAAGGGATTATAATTTCATGAAGGCTATTTCTTCGAAATATAGCTAAGCAAGCAATTTTTAGAAGCACGATTTTCAGGAGAATCTTCAACTTACAATTGGGTGTTTAAAGTTCAAAAATTAAACTCTAAGAAAAATGGGAAAACCAGATTAATTTTCCAGAATTCAGAATTCATTTTTTAAAATGTGAATTTAAATAATAAAAATAGCAGTGTAAAATACAATAATTTAGGTATTTTAAAATTTTAATTTAAGTAATAATAATAGTATTGTAAAATACAATAATTTAAGTATTTTAAAATTTTAAATTAAGTTTTTAAAAATTGAATTTAATAATAAGTAATTTAAATAATAAGATTTTTAAGATAATTTTAACAAAAGTAGATAATCTAATTTACATCTATATATAAAATAAAAAAAATTATTAAAGTATTTTTTATTAATGTCTCAAAATGTATGGTTTTTTTTAATTGATTTTTTTTTATTCTTTAGTTTTTAATTTAAAATTAATTATTGTAGATATCATCGAAGTTCGAAAACAATCTTTTTCTCAAATTCCTTATTCATGTGGCATCACAGTCGTGTAAAAATATGTAATTAAAATAATAAATTTAATTTAATGTAATTAAATAATTAAACTCATAATTAACTTATGAAAATATTAAAGTAGTATAAAAGAATAAAAACACAAAAGTGTGAAAAATTTGAAAGCAATCCTATCCAGAAGTGACAAAACTGTTATATCTAGAATTATCACAGTCTTAGCGTTAGCAGGCACGCATTTAAAAATGATAATCAAACAAAAGTGAATAAAAAATTTGTTTTAACATTTTCGATATTGTTGGTATCTTTTTGCCCTTCTTTTAATGATTCAATCATCTTTTATCCTTAAATGCTTATAAATGTTACCTTTTTGCTATTTAAAGATACATTCTTTTTTATTAATACAGATTATTTTTCACAATTTTTTAATAATTCTATATGGACAGAGAAAAAATGTTTCGTCAACAGGAATTCTGAGTAATAATTCCTGATCTACTGAACAATTAAGTAATGTCATCTCATATTTCTTCCCAAGTCAATGACTTGCACAGAATGCGGAAGAAACAACAATGAGCTTTTGACCATAGCAAATCAAGGCAGTGGTTCTCATCGAAATCTTCTTGATTCTCACATGAACGTTTTGGGATTCTTTATAAAAGTTTAGTATGCAATTTGGACACCTTCTTGTCGACCCATTGAAACCTAAACTTGACACACAACTGTTATTTCAGTTCCAAAATCACATACCAGAATTTCATTTATCTAAATCTAAACCATTGCGTCGTTGAGTTACCGCGTTTATATTTATATAAATATACGGATCGACAGGTGGTCGTCCTTTTGAAGGATTTCATACAAAATAGATATGAATCTATATTTTAGATGCTAAAACTTTTTATTCAATTTTAACCTTTTAGCTTTTTGAATTTTGTAGTTACTGTGTTCATTTGCTTTCAAGCAGACAGACAGACAGACATATTTCTTATGAATAAATTTCTTTCTAAATATGATATAAATACACAAATTTGATGAAAAGACCTATGGTGAAAGCTTATAAGCCAGTTAACAGCTACGCTACCCGAGCAATTGCTTTTGTATTGTGATCATGTTACTGGGCTGCAAACCACAAAGTCCCAGGTTCTATCCTCGCTCATATCAATTCGCTACATTGGTGACCCGGACGTGATTTGAACACGCAACCTTCTGATTGCGTGTATACCAACTTTCCAGCTTAAAACATTGTTGTGTTATCGAAATCACAGAAACACAATGAGATTTACACAAGTTCTTGTACTCCACGAGTCCGAGAAAAACTATTACAAAGATAGGCTTCTTAGATTCAAGGAGTATTGCTACGTGGAGACTCATTAAAACAACAAATTCCAATTTTTAGACCATTACAGTGCTTTCCTTTATGAATAATTCGTATACTAGAAAGTAAAAATAAAACTCCATTTAAAAAGATGCAAGGTGTGCATCGCAAAAGCAGATAAGATTGCGTTTTAGTTAAATAACGTTAAAAAAAACTGCAACACTACTTACTTTTACTATTTTATCTATATTTTGCGTTCATGAACTTTCTGTTTGATATTATGAATATCAAGCGAAAAGCTATGAATTCAAGCTATGTAATCAAATATAACAACTTAGAAAATAAAACAAATCTAAGATAAAAATTTATTTAAAACATGAAAAATGATTAAAAAAATAAAGAACAAAAAGATCAATAAAATAACAAAATTATAAATAAGATAATATAAATGAAAAATAAGAGATATTTTTATATTTAAAAATGAGCAGAACACTGTTTTATGTTGACGTGAGAGACTGTTAAATATCTATTACAGTTGCTGAACAATTGAAGATTCAATTGTGTTTCACAGACAATGACGTATAATTCACACATAAATTACACATGTACAACAAAGTATTCATGTGCAATAATTTTCAATACGTTTTGTGCAATGCTTTTAATCCATACACTTTTAGTCTTAAGGCTGTACCACAGTTAAAATTCCCATCACTCAACAATTGTCTCGAACGTTGGAATCAGATATTCTTAAACAGACATGCAGATCTCAATAGATTATAAATTATGCATCAAAGCTCTCAGTGATTCATTTATGAATATTTCAGAGCTCTGAAACGAATAATTAATCTCCAGACTAATGGTCAACTTTCAATTTTCTCCTCAGAAATAACATGCGTACAGATCGATTTTCGTTCTCAGATTTGCTCAATAGACATCACCTCGAGATGTCCAAAACACTGAGGGCGGCCGCATAACTGCACGCGCGACTACCCCGACAAATTAATACGGTCATCTGAGACCAAAGATATGCAAATTATGTCCAATGGAGCCCCGTGCGTCTTAAGACGGTGCAGTCCTGATTTATTTAAAGTGGCGGTTTATTTACAATCTCCTGGGGCAGACTCGGATTTCAGATGATGCATGCGAGGCAGGAAACCGGACCCTTCCCGGATTCCCTCGGGGATTTTACTAATTTATGACGTATCTTCTAAGAAGTTTTAACCCCTTTGAAATATTCAGGTAATTTTAGAATGGCCCAGATATTTTCCTCATATTTGTTTGTTATGTGTTATGATTCATTAGCAATAGACAGTGATTATGGGTGAGGTTTAGAGCATTTCCTGTGAGAAGATGAGTCTTTCGGGAAAATGAAGAGGACGTAAGAGTATGCAATACATACTGGTTATATATAACCTAATATTTTTTTAATGTTTTTGTAAGATTTTGTTACAACAAGTAAACGTTTTGTCACATATTTCATAAATGTGACTGTACGAAAGTGAGATTTTGACTCTAGCGACAATATTTCATGTGACAAAACAAATTTCACTGCTACATGGTTATATGCCACAAGAAATCTAGTTTAAAATTGGCAAGCGATGGTATATAATTAAAACAGAAGCAACAAAACAAATTACGTCTAAAACAGGATTCCCCCAAACAGACTTATTGCGCTACAATCAAATTTTTAAAGTAGAATAATATTCATATTACATACATATAAATATTTTAAGGCACTTCAATTTTTGCCATATAATTGCATTGTAATGTCACTTTCTCAAATAAGTAGCAATGTATGTAGATTAAGAACCTTTTAGTTCCAAAACTCCGAGAGCCCTCTAGCATTATCGGCAAGTATAGTATCTAACATTTACAGAGGCGGTATATTTTTAGTGGTTTTTAATCAAGGATATGGCAACACAGATTATGAATCACGAACACATCAGTTGCATCATCAGTGTAAAAATCATTACGTTAAGGGAAAACTGAATTTTTTAACACACACAAGATCACACATTCGACTGTAATTGTCGATTTCATTAATACTGACAAAGATTGGATTATTATGTATAGACCTGTTTGTTTTAGGACGCCATAGCACTACATTTATTTGCTTTATGGTTTCAGCTTCACTCAAACACATATTACCAATAATTACTTTAAATTAGAATTTTTCTAACATAAAAAAAATCATCTAATTAAAAAATTTTAAAAGTTTTATTACATTTATAATGTTGCTTGCAGTATAATCCCACTTCCATTTTAGAGCGCCTTATGAAATAAAATTACCAGTTTAAATTTTATTTAATACATAGTAGACATTTTGTATGTCTTTGCATCTTAGCATCAAAAATATTGATTTATGACAAATTTTTGACACAGTCAATCAAAAAAAATATATATAAAATATATAACTCGATTTTTTTTTCATCGCATGTAGTGAGAATACAAGAGAATCGTATAATAATTAGCTATACTGATCACCGTTCTTAACTATACTGATCACCGTTCTTAATTATAATTAATCGTATCTAAAAGCGATACAGAATTTGATAGATTTTTATTACTTGTTTACGATAATAATAATTCTTTTTTAACAGAATAAAGCATACATATATAAAGTTATTGACATAGAAAAGTAGATTATCTAAAAAAATTTGTAAACGACTTTTTGTCATTTAGCAGAGGAGTCGGGGGTAAGTTGTAATACGGACGTTACGCAGTGATTCATTTAATTAAGGATTAATGTTTTAATTAGAATCTTCACAAAACACGATTCTTATAAAGAGCTCTATCACATCAACACAGTTAAGGCCCAACCAAAATAAATACATGAAAAATTGTGAATTAGTGTTTCGTTTTAGTAGTTCGAATTTGTAGTTTTTAAAAAAGTTTTTACTTATTATCTTTGTCTATGTATTAAGTCTTAAAAAGGTGATTTAATTTATTTTACTAATCGCAAACTTCTTTTATATAAATATAAAAAATGCAAAAAAAAACTCTGCAACGGAGTAAGTTGTAACAAAAACTCAGGGCTGGTTGTAACATATCACAAATTACGAAATTTATCTCAAATTGTGTTTCTTTCAGAAACAGGGAAATGGGAAATTTCGCATGGGGGGAATTAAGAGTATAAATATTTAACGCACGCCATGTCCGCTAACGCGACATTTTTTTTTTTTTTTTTTTTTTGACGTAATCGGGGTTTGAACTTGGGAACAAGATGCCGGGATAGCCTGGTTAGTAGAGCGTTGAATTCGCATCCCCCGAGTTGTGAATTCGAAACCCATCGGCCGAAGATCCCTAACCCATGTACCCCCCCCCCCTCCTTATTACGTTGTTGGTGCATGTATAAATCTGTCATGGTCGCAAGTCCTCCATGTCGAGACAATATCACTAGGGGTACTGGTTCAGAGGTGATCATTCTCTGATTCAAGGTCTAAATTACGATCTGCGGATGAGGGAATGAAATGTATGAATGAAGTCCGTCCCTTAAAAAGGGCTGTGACGTATGAGTAGCTAAGTCTTACTGTTGGCCCTAGATGACGCTACTGAAACAAAGGCGCTCTCTCGGCGTAAAATCGTGGACTGCGTCAGCGAGACTGTTTGTGACAAGCGCCATAAGAAACAACAATTTGGGAACACTCCGCTATGGAAGTCAAGGCAATGCAAACAGGCAAACACAGCCCGTATATCTGGGAAAATGGATTCATTGCTTAGCTTTCAATTGAGTGGATATAAAATGTACACGAAAGGAAGCAGACTCTCAACGGTTGGAGTTCATTGTAATTCGGATGCAGGTGGAATTTTATGATTCATTAGTTAAAGATTTTTATCTTTATTTCATTATAAAACATTTGATATCTTTTATTACAATTAAGCCAAGTGATAATAATTACAAAATGTCTTTTGTACAACAAGCTTTGTAAGATTGGTAGCGAGAAAGTAATTTTAAATAATAAATTGTTCTTATTGTTACAAATTTCCTTACGTTTGTTACAACTTGCCTCAAAATGTAACTACCGACAAGTTTTGAAAAAATATTCCTGGTACTAAAATAAATAAAACTACAGAGTCATTATTTTATGCATTTTATGAATGAAAGGTTATAAAAAATTATTATAACCAGGGAATAGCAATTACAAATGTATATATGTTTCTTTTTCCAAAAATTGTTACAACCAGTTCTTGTCTCTCCTAAGTGATTTTTTTGCTAGTGTCAAAAGAACGAAATAATCACTGGCTGATCTTGTTAATAAATCTGGCAAAAACAAATACTTTCTATTAATTAAGAACAAAAGAGACGCACTATTGTTTTATATTTTTTAATGATTTTTTCTCTAGTCCTTTTCCCTTGTTTTTTTTCATTAACTAATTGCGGTATTTCAGAACATATTCCTCTTAATTTGAAGTTAATAATCATTAAATTTAACAACGGCTAAAAGATATATGTTCATGATTTCAAACATTTACAAATGTAACAATATAAATTTATATCAAAATTAGAGTAGTAGCTTAATTGGGCAGCTAGTTATTGTAAACTGAAAGAAGTGAACTTTAAGATAGGTTGAAACATTGCAATTTATTTTGAAAAACATGGTTACTTTTTTTTTACCTAACTAAAGAACGGATATAGAAATAATTATTTTAAACAAATAAGTCAGATATCGTTTCTTTCTCTTATATTTGTGTTAAATGTAGCAAATGCATTTTTAACTTTTAATGTTAATTATCGATCTTTAAATTCTATTCAAAGAATGAAACAGCAGTTTTCGTGCCCGTGGTAAAATTATTATATAGTCTTGTATTCTATTTTAACAACAAGCGAATTCATGCAAAAATAATTTAGACAAAGCAACAGAAAGTTCACTACAAATCATATGCGTTTTCATGCGCGAAATTAATTGCTCTCTATACAAAATATTCGACTTACTTAAGAACTATTTCCTTACGTTTCATGTACTATATAAACTATGCAAAGAAGATATCATATGCCTGGAATTAAGATTTAGCATGAAATATCTTATTTCATTTGTTGAAGTATATCGCATCAATTAGATTAAATAAATTCCGGAACATAAAATCAAAGTACTGCATTTCAAATTCTAAAACCAATAAATTCGATATTGGGAAATTTATTATCCGTCCGGACCGGTGAATATATTTATTTTCATTTATTTAATAAAATAATCAGTGAGCGACTGAATTACTTGAAAAACAATTCTCACGAACATAAATAAATTAGCAATTAATTGTATACTAAGAAAAAATTAAAAAAACTAATTTGCTAGCTTTTTAACTGAAAATCTTTAATTAATTAATCACTTTTGAGCATGATTCGAAGATTGAAAACTACGTAAAAACAATTTAAATATTAAATATTTTTTTAAAAAAAAGACATCTACCTACCTTTTACAAAGATACAGCTTTCACGAGTTACGAGAAAATTTAAACTTCAGCTTTTTGTATGTTACTAATGAGAACAAAAATGGTAAAAAACAAACAAAAAGAAAAAGAAAAATTCATAGTTATGATATATATACTATGTTTTACTATATATCTAAAATACTAATATACGTATACTAAAATGTGTATGTATGTACTATGTATTATATGTACACTAAAAACATACTATGCTTTTTTTTCCATCACCATTTTTAATCCACTAACTTAAACCTGCAAAAACTTCTATATACTTTCAAAAATATGTATATTTTTTTAATTATATCTAATTATTAATTATTAATCTCTAATATTTATAATAATTAATCTATTTTTAATGAGTAAATATTTTTTTGTAACAAACGTTCGTCAGAATATTTTCCTAGTACAAATATGCAAGAAAACATCGAAATTCACGTTTTTATTCCTTTAAGCTTAATTTTCTATAATTTAATACATTCTTTCAAAATTTCAGATCTTTTTTATATATATTTGGCTATTTCTATACATTAATGAATAATATTTTAATGCTTTTAAAAATATGTAATTCCATATTAAACAGTAAAAATATACAGTAAAATCATATTCATTCTCATTATAAAAAATATCCTTGCTGAATACGACAGTATACATTTTTAACATTATAAATATGAATGGAAAAATATAGAATATTTGCACGAGATTAAAAATGAAATTCTTACTTGCAGTATATTTGTTCAGTGTTATACCATTTCTGTATTCAAAAGGAACGCATTCCCCTTGCTGCAACGCCCACTAGACAGATTTCTGCAAACATTTCTTATATGATATTTTAATTAGTTTGCAGAATAAAATTCATTGTTTGCTGTCGATGGGGATCCTTTGAAGGTGGTTTAATTTAAAATTCTGGGTAATTTTAATTCCCTTTCCACTGAATACCTTGTAAAATTAATTATGAGATGTAAAGCTTTCTGGAACTCAAAAAGATTGTTGTTCCTCCTAAATTATACAATGTTTAAACATGAGTTTTTTTATTTTTTCTGATTTTGGCGTAAAAGTAAGAAATTTGCTGCCATCAGACAGTCGATAATTTTCAACGCCTAAGTAGAAGCGGATTCATCTATCGTCTCGCTTTAAAGTAACAATTTTAAAGGTGATGAAAAAGCAGGAAGCGAGAACAATCTTTTGATGAGAAAAATAAAATTTTAAATTTAAAAATTTACTTTCATTAATAATTGGTAGAAAGAAACAATTTTATCATGTTAAGTGATTCAAAAATCTTTTAAAGTAAATTTTTTAATAAATTTTAGACATAGAAACGATATTTTTACAACAAAAAAATGGATTTTTTTAACAAATTTTACAACATAAATGTGATGGGCAACTGTGTTGGGCTTGAGCGAAAGTTTGGAAAATATTTTATATACTTGTATATCATCCTTGTCATCTGTTCGTAACTCAAAATGATAAGAAATTTTTCTAATATCATTTGATTATATTTGTAATGGCGTGTTAAGCTGATAAATTATTCCCCTGAGGAGCACCTTACATATTGGGATGAGAAATTTCTGGTATCATATTGTTTCTCGCCACCCAGGAGGGTACAGAAATGATATGGGGTCAGTTACCCAATACCGATGACGGGACGTGCCGTCTACGGGAGGGGCCGTGACCGATGATACCCATAGGACTCAGCCTTAATTCCCGCCTATGCTATCGCGGCGTCTTATCATTCAGATTTACCCATGTGCTTCTGATCGGATTGGAGTAGATGCTTATGGTTGCTAATAAATTTCACGTTTTCGTTAAAAAGAATTCATTATCACAGAAGGCGTATTCATCTTCTGAAATAAAAATATTTATTTAAATAAAGTACGATTTTTGTCAGTAAATAAGCTAGATCGCTAATCAATAAACAGTTAATGAAGAGTTATCTTCTCTTAGGTATATTACAGGGTGATTCTAAATGAATATCCTAACTTTGTTTTTTTAACAGGCTGGCGAAGTACAGCTTTGTTTTTCAATAGAAATCAAAAGTAACTGCTGAAAGTACAGTTATATATGTTCAATGTGAGCCCATTTAAAAATACGAAGGATATCGAAGTAGTTCCATAATTTAACTTTTTTATGCATGCCTTAGGTGAAGCTTTGACAGAGCGGAGATTTACGGAGATATTTGATATTTTTTTCTAGTGTTACGTCAAACAGGGAAGGATTGTTCCCCTGCTATAAACTGACGTTGACAAACTTAAGAAATGCGTATCTACAGGTTTTGAAAGCGTGCATCACAGAGAAGCTGAAAGAGTCTGGGATATCGTTTATATTTTTGGAGGCGCTTATAATAAACGTTCATTACTGTGTTAAATTTTAATTTTCAACTGTTATTTGTTATTTGTGATAAACAAAATGTTATACTTTGCTTTGTTTTCTTTTAATACTCCGGCAAAATTGAGAAATTCATTTCATTCATTCATTCTAAAGCTATTTTGTTATGAAGCCTATAAATCTGAATTGCAATAAGGTAAAAAGAAGAACGAACTGGAACTCTTCTCTTCAAACGTTGGGCATCCACGTCTGGATCACGTTGTTAGTTTAACTAGTATTAAACATACATACACGAAGGATCTTAAATGGAATCAAGTTTAGAACCTGAATCTCAGTGGCCGCGAAGAAAGACTTCACCAATAAGTCGCTGAAGCCTATGTACGCTATATAACCTTTTTGGTTGCAAATTCAATAAAGAGAATTGAGTATGCCTCTTTTGGATTGCAGAATTAGAACATAATCATAATTTAGATATCAAACCCAAATACAAAATTTCATTTATCTATCCAGCAGAATTTTTTTCTTTTAATAGACAAGTCCAAACCCAATTTGGCAGAAATTTTATGTATATCTACATGGATAGAGATAAGTCATCCTTCTGACTCTCCGAGCCGCCACGAAGGCACACAGATTTAAACTATTAAACTGAATGATCGGACCGCCGCAACAGCAACATTGGTGAGAACTGTGGTTCAGTCCTAAGGGCCATCACCAGCCACGGTACAACCTTCCGGGTAGGAAGTACGTCCCATCATCGATGGGAGGAGTCAAATCCCTCACCTATTTGTGTACCCTCCAGGGTGACGAGATCCAACCACCATGCCGGAAGCATCTCATCTTCATTTCGAGGTACCCTCCGGGGGTTTATGGCTGGAGATAAACTAAATCCTAAATCTTATCAATATAATTAGGGCTATCTTTGGATTATCATTTTCGCATACCAGTATTAAATTAATAAATTTCCTGCTACCAGATTTTTCTTAAAATTAACAGAAATCTACAAAGTTGGCAATAAAAAAATATAAATTTTATCATTTTATTTATTTTATTTTCTGACTTTTATGGGTTATCTTAATATCGCAGACATAATACCAAAAATCATATTTTTAGTATGCGAATAGATCTAAATACCGGATACTCGTCAAAATCTCAAAGTCATATTTTTTTATCATTGAATTTTTTTTATTTATATTATTTATGAAAGAATACGAAAAAAATCTTACCAATACTTGGTTAAGCAGTTACAGTCGAGAGCCGGGGAGGGGGGGGGGGCAATAACATCTTCAGTATTGTTTCATTATATTCTTTTCTAACCTGTAAGGATCCAATCACGTCTAACAACGTCATCAAACGATCGTTACGTTTCGTTAGTTCCGTAGCATAACCGGATGGCTTCAGAGACGGAGGGATATTTTTGTTGGGCGATAAGGCATTCTCAGAAGACGCTCTCATTAATAATGGGGCAGATCTCTCGCGGAGAGATACTAAGCCTCCCTGAGATGAAAGGGGTAATTTACCATTTTCACTGAAAGTTCTGTGACTCGTACGTTTTTGCCAACACTTATTCTAAGAATATTATAAGAAACTGGAATCTTCCTTATGGTATTAAATTCTAGAAGAGAAAAATGTGTTGAAAGTACACTTTCATTAGTGAACAAAAAAAGAAATATTTTTATTAAAATTTTGGATATTGAAACCAGCGACGGCTCCTTCACTCAAAAATTAATATGGCTTCTGAAATACTTAAGATATTGCTAATTAAAGCTACTTTACCCATAAATAGCTTAACATGTTTAAAGGCAGATATGAAGTTTATTGCTTTTCATATAAAGTCCGCTTATGATATAAATTACTTGTAATTCATTCAATAAAATCATATTGAATGATAAGTTAGCAAATGAAAATATCACAGCCTTTCATCTTTGGCCATTTATCTCAATAACGCTCATATAAAAATGGAAATCAAATAAATCACATACAGCTTCTATCGATTTTTAGACACAATTATTAATAATAACTAATTCATTTTTAGAAAAGTTTTAATTTCAATAACAGTAAAGAAAATTATATATAAACTATAAAAAAATTATATTTACCTTACTGCGGAGGCAATAAAAAAACAAATTCAAAAACTATAAACATCTAATAAACGAAAATTACCAGACGGGAAAAGGGAGGAGGAATCAAAGGTGAACTTTGGATGTAATTCGGGAGGAGGGGGGGGGAATAAAGAAATAAAGATCAATTGGTAGTGTTCCAAGCAGTGTCTAATCTAACTGTAGCTCTAGTTCCTCTAAATTCAAAAGGAGAGAGGATGCCTTGGTCTCCACTTAAATCTTCTATTTGTGTACGCTGAGGATTATCACGGGCTGCTGGCAGAACAACTCCAATCTTCTTTTTCTAGCTCATTGACTCGTATTTCTATCTTTTCTTCGAGTTTTTGTTGCTTTTTTTTCATGATCATTAAACTCTCAAATTGAATAAGTACAAAACTTATATTAGAGACGAAAATGTAATATTTAAAAATAACTTCAGGAAGTGCTGCAACACTAATGGATGAATCTCCACAAGTCAAAGCAAAATCGTAAAAGCAAATTGTAACAAATGTTTAGAAATTTTCATTACAATATTCATTATAACATTTTTTTAAAAAATAAAGAAAATTTCATAAAATTCATTATATAATTTCTTTAAAAAATTGTTTTCAATAGTGTATTATTTTACGACTTTGTTTTGATAAATCAAATATTTTCTATTTTTAGTACACTAATAAAAGTATGATTTTAAAAATTTTCTTTTAATATCCTCAATTTTTTTTAATCTTATAACAGCTGTAACGATTTGGATCAAAATTTTTATATAAATAAGGTTTTGCTTTTTAAGTTTATCTATATAAATGTCTTTCCAGAAAACATGCGATTTTAGACAAAAAAAAATTTTACAATTAAATATTGACATGTGGCTATAAGTAAGTTGCTTACGCGTATTAAAGATAGAGTAGTGGTTAGGGCTTCCATGCAATTTTCTCATGTTCGATCCCGCATTTGAAATTCAATTCGATATTGCTTATGACTTTAAAACAGCTAGAAGATAGGATTTTCAGTACGATTTTACAAAAACCTGCAGAGAGATGCTCTGTCTCGCAGGTACCAAGTATTATAAATATGATGGACTATAAGAATACATTTTCTAAAATTTATTGCCAAATGGTCCCATTCACATATAATCAAAAGTTAATTATCAGATAATCGATGAATTTTAATTAAGTTCTGAAAATTTAATTAGAATTCTAGCATCAAGAACAAGCAACTAAACGAAAATTGAAACTCTAGTAGATAAATAAGTGAAGAAAAATCGATTTTGGATATCCATTTTTATGGATATGAACGTATTCACGCTAAATTTAAAGTGTGTAAAAATATATACACAGACTTTCAACACAATAAACACATACTTTCATTAAATATGTAGTGAAATCTCCTTCAGCAAACTTTATTTCTAGACTAACACGTTTTCACCCAAAAAATGAATGTGAAACTTATTCATTCATTTCTGAGTGCCAGGTAATTAATTGTTGGGCTACATTTTGCGACTTTATTCATAACACAAATTCTCAGCATGTACAAATTATGTACAAAGATTTACTGCATATTTTACATAAAAATAATTCAAGTTTTAATAGAAAATATAAAAGAATATACAATTTAGATTTATTACGTCAATATGGAAGAACATGTACATAAGTCAAATGTTATTGTTAGAAAAAAAAATTATTTTTTTTTCGCTTTTTCGCGATCTCACACAAGTTTAAAACTAAAGATATACAGGTCAAGTACTTAAAAAATATCTAACATATTTAACTATCTTTGAACCTTGTAATTAATGCATAGTTCTATTTCCATACAGTAAATATAAATAATTATATCAGAAGCATAGTGAAGTCAAGGAATTCATACTTTGAACTATAATTAAAATATTTATTATTATTATTATTATTATTATTATATACAGCGCAATCTTCTGTGTAATTCTGTACAGTAAAAACAGTGGGACTGGTCTCTCTAAAACTTTCTCGCGTACTCTCTAAATAAAGGTGTTTATACCTGAAAACGCCTAGTATGTCACTGGCTAGGGTTTGACGGTTTTAAAAAACCGGTTTTTTAAGTAAATTTGTCACATTCGAAAACCGGTTTATAAACCGGTTTTCTGGAACGCTTGGATATTCCAATTTTTCAAAAAAAAAAAAAAAAAATGGTTGGAACTGATTTGTTTAGCAGCTGGAGGCTTAAAGCGATGAGATGCAAATTTATTATCAATTGTAGGTATATTTGAATTTCTGTTAAATGAACTAAAAAAATTGAACACTGAAATAAGTTTCAAATTATTATATGCTTTAGAAGAACGAATTCAAGAAAGTAGAATTAGCAGCTCTTTTGCTGTATTTGCAAAATCCATAAAACATTTCTAGTTCAGCGAAGAAATCTAGTGTACTTTCTTTAGCTTCAAAAACTGAAATTATTAAGTTATCTGGAAAGATATTCACTAGATTATTTCCAAATTCTTATGTGGAAACCGATTCTGATGAAGAGCAAATCTTAGAAACTATTCGTCAGAGTAATGCTTTTTTAAAAGAAGCCATGGAAAAATCAATTCATGAGTTTCTTGAAGACCCTGAAGAAAAACTTGCAAATCCAAAGACACTGAAAGCTGAATTTTCATTATTTGAGGCAACGAATAAAAGAACAAAAATCTTAAATTTGTTATTTGATGTCATGAAAACTATAAAACCGAGCTCAGTAGTTAATGAACAAGTATTTTCAATTTCAGGCAATATTGTGTCCAAAATTAGACTTAGCTTTAAAATTTAGTCACCGTCAGTCGACATTTTATGTTTTTTTAAAATCCTATTTTCTTAGGAGAAATTAAAATGAGTGAAAACAATATAAATATTATTAAAAATTTTGTTTAAGTTTTCGTTGTTTTGTGTAAATAATATGTATATGTAATCTTTAATTTCATTGAATTTGATATTGATTTCGTTTTTTGTTATTTTATATAACTTAGAGAAAATATTTTTCCATATTCTATTTTTTTTTTTTTGACAAAAATTCGAAAACCGGTTTTTTTTGGAAATTATGGAATTCGAAAACAGGTTTTTCAAAAAGTCGGTTTTTGTATAAACCCTAGCACTGGCATGCAGTATTTACAAAACATTAACATATGGCTTGATTTTAGCATTTTTATTGAATCTATCCCGTAATCAGTAGCGTCCTAGCAAATGGTTAATAACACCCGAAAACTGATTCACATTTTATATACGTTTTTCCCAATCAACTGAGGCAAAAAGAGTTTTTAAAAGCTACATTTGTATTCCTAAAATCCTATATCAAAATTAATACATTTAACTCATAGCGTTTTTGAATTATAGCGTTTATATATTTCTGAAAGTATAGACAGACAGATTGGTAACTCCTCATTGGATCTGACTCAAAATTTGAAATGCGTCTGCACTATAGATGTCAAACCTGTGTACCGAATTTTATCCATCAAGGTCTCTTCATTTTGTAGTAATCATGTTAGATTAGATTCGATTAGCTGGATAGACATACTTCCTCTAAACGGAATTTCCTCAAAATTTGATAGAAATCTGCAAATTTGGTATAAAGACTGTATACCAAATGTCATCCATTTAGTTAAAAGTGTTCTTTTAGTTATGTCACAAACAGACAGACAGACAGACATTTTGCCAAAATGTACTTTTCGAGTTCGAGGAGGTCTAAAACGCGGAAACTCGTCAAAATCTCGAGTTCGGATTTCTTGACGACTTTCCCTATACAACGTATCTGAGAAAGTAAAAAATGTTATTAAAATACGAGCTTCCACTAATTATACACTAATTATGTTCCCAAATTTGATATCAGTGAGATTACAGCGAAATGCTGTATTGCATCTTATTCCTTAAATTTTGAATCTATTTCTTTATTATATAATGTGAAATCATTTTAAACTTGGTTGCAATATATTGATCACTAAAACAATAAATGCAAATTTACGACTTTTGATGAATTTCACAGCAGAATATTAGATTTTTCAATTAAGCCTTTCACAACTATTTTTAGAAAATATCTAATAATCAAATTTTAATATAAATTAAAATTTATTGAATGATGAGGAGCAAATATTGTATGCATTTTGAGGTCCAATGATCTAATTTTGAATAAGTAAAAGAAAAAAAAAGTGCACATTCAAAAATTAGATTTTTTTAATTACAGCCCCCTAAAACATAGATCACTTTGATATTTTACAAGCAGGAGTGATTTTTTCATACGCTATAAAAAAGTCATTGCCCCCTATCACCACAATATAAAAACTATGGTTATTGGACAAGGCAGTAAAAGCTACAACTGCTAAGATTTTTTTACTTTCAGAACCCCAAACATGAGACATTTGTGCTTCGTAATTATAATATAAAAAAACCGAATAGGCACTTTGTGCCCTTTTGTTTATCACCCGATTGCAAATAAAATTTGACCTAAAATTAGTTTTAGTAACACGATCACATACCATAATTCATACATTTAAATAATTGCGTTTGAGTTATCGCATTTATATGGTTGCGAAATTATAGACCGACAGACGGTCTACCCTTTAATGGATTTAGTTCAATATCTAAGGTGGATCCATATTTCAGATTCTAAAAGTGTAATACATTTTATCTACTTTTATCGAATTCACTTGCATTCGGAAGATAGAGTTCTTGCGAATCAACTTAGTTTAAAATTCGATAGAAATTTACAAATTTGGTATAAAAGCTACAAGCCAAATTTCATCCGTAAAGCTCAAAGCATTTTTTGAATTTTCGTATTCATAGGGAGGTATAATCCAAAAATATTTTTCAAATTCAGGAAGACCCGAAACATCGCGATTTGTCAGAAATTCAAATTCGAATATTTTTGCCATTGCAATTGTTTCACTATATATTCATCGTATACGAGAAAATAAAAATAAAAAAATAAATAAAAACTTCCGATGAAATGCAAATCCATATATATATGACTCTCAATAACAAACAAGAATCATCCGAGTAAGAAAAATCGAATTCTTCGTTAAAACAAATTTCGTCGACAGACCAAACAAATGTTGACTTTGTAGAAGAAAATATTTTCAGGCGCAAAATATGTAGGTTTGAAAGAACCAAAGATAGTGTTTGCCTTATGATTTTCTCCTACGCTAACATAACATCGAGCGTTTCATGCATCATAACCACAGAGAAGGAAACAATATTCATTTTAGAAGTCTTCTTTTTCATCGATTGGATCCAGAATTTGATAAAGATCACAATTACAGCGATAAAATCACGCATCCCATTTCATGTATTTAAGCTGTTCGATTTTTTAAAATCACATTTGCAAATGAACAGACAGACTGACAGACGAGAAACTGGTGGACTAGGATCAAACTCTATAACAGATCTTCAGATTGAATCTGATAAAATCATATGAATTTTATCTATATAGCTCACTGCTACTTTGAATAAATGTGTTTTTATTCAATAGGACATACTTCATCTAAAATTTGACGGAAATTTTGTTGTAAGAACTGCATACCAATTGTCATGTGTCTATTTGTTGTGCTTTTAAGCTTTCGCTCTTCTCTTGATATTTAGGCAGATCTGCAGATCGTGGGGTTTTTTTTCACATTTCGTCATGTCTGTAAACCAGACATTTATTAAAATCTGACGATTATACAATATTTTCTCTTTGTACATTTCTCATGTATAAAAAATAACAAGAGAAAGAGACCACCACCGAACTTATCGCATATTCTATAATAAATGTACTTCTGTGTTATTAGCTGTATGCCACGGGCGAATAATAGTTACGAAAGAGCGTATTAGAATGCAATTTTAAGCGATTAATCGATGGGAGGCTGTTAATTCATTTCTACCAGAAAACTGAATGTGTATACACAACGCTTTTTTTCTACCGATCAAAATCAAAATTTGAGATTGACTTCGAGCCATAATTACAAAATCACATAACAAATTTCACAAATATAAGTGATGGCGTTTTTGGGCTATCGCATTTGCATGCTTGTGAAAGTACAGACCGAAAGGCAGTCAATAATGAAGAATTTGGCTTCAATTTTGATAAATATTTGTATCTTAAATGCTAAATCTGAGTACCTAGTTTTGTTCATTTGGCTCCCTTTGTTTCGTAGTTATGTTAACTTATATTCGGACAGTCAGAGAGGTTGATAGTCAGAGATCTGAATAGATATCGATCAACATTTGACAGAAATCTACAAATGTGAAGTAGAAACCATACACTAAATTTCATTCATCTAGTTCAAAACCTTTTTGAGTTACCGTGATCCTAGACATATTAAAAACAACTTTTTTCAGATCCAAGAAAGTATAAAACATGGACATTCATCAAAATAGCGAAATTGAATCGAATTTTTTGAGGATTACAATACTTTTTCTTTGTAAATTTTTTATACGAGATAGTAAAAAAAGAAAAAGTATTGCTTAGCAATGAACAAAGAAGAATTCTTTTTTCTCTAGAAATTCTGCAGAATCTGACATATTATCGGCTTTTGTGCAACATATAATTCATATTATCCAAAATCTACAGTCAGAAACATTTGTTTAAAATGCTTTCAAAAGCAAAACTATTTCTAAGTCACTATACATATTTTAGTTTCCACGTTAATAGAAAACTTTCATAATTGTATTCATCTATTTTAGAAGTAGCTGCTTTAACATTTATCAAAAATCTAACAAGCTCGGAATATTTTACCAGTTTAAGAATTGTATTGAACAATGAATGTGCCATACAGTAAAAAAATAGCAATGGATGCGGATTCTCAATAAGAAATCAAAACGGGTAGCCTTTAAGAAACACTAACATTTTCAAGAAAGAAATTTTAAATAAAAAAAAAAATCGTTTTAAGAAACATCACCATTTTAAATCGATTTAATTTTTCCTTCTTTAAAGTTCCATTCTGGCTGGGAAAAATCCTTCCTAATTATTTTTAGATTTAGAGATAAATTCAAGATGTGTTGGATCATGAATCAATCTAATAACATAAAATAAAAATTAAAGAAATACTTTATATAAAAAACGAATTATTTTTTCTTCTTAATTCAACACTAGTTATTAATCAATGAACTACAGTATTGGCCATCCAACAAGAAAAAGGTTCCACTATTTTTTTGTGCTATTTTAGGTCATTAAAGGATGTGGAAAATCAACTAGAAATTGCATTAATCACATTAAAATAAGCAGAATTATTTTGAATTCATAAACAAATGCTTAACACTCACACCCACTGTTTAAAAATTACGTTTATATATTTTTAAAAACATTTAAGATGTATAGATAATATAAATAATTTTAAACTAAAGCAGTCTAGTTTCTGTTAGGCGATAATCATTACAAGAAATAGAAAATCAACATTTTGGTTCGGTTAAATCAAAAGTTTTAAATAAGAAAAAAAATTAGTTTTGGTAATATAAATTAAGACCATCTGTAAATAATGCGCGATTTCATTAGATTATAATGTGAAGAACGAGTTGTAAATGAAAGCAATTAACTGAAATTCTTAAAAATTATCTAAGACAATTTCACTACGGCGGACAGTTTTCGCTAATTTAGTAAGTAATCTATCAAGAAGTAATCAGATTTCCAAACTTTAGAAAACCAGTACTGCAGCTATTTGTAAAAGTATACCATAAATTCGAAAAAATATTTATTGTAATCTATATCATATATTCAGCAAAGGAGAACAATAAAAATCGGCACTTCGCCTGGAAAAGAGTATGTATTTTCTCATAAAAAGAAGTAAGAATTTCGTTCCATTCAGAAAAATTTCCAGGATTAATCCAAGCTAGAAATATTACAACGTACAACCAAATTGAAAATCATACCGACCAGATTTTACTATTAAAACACACAATTTTTGTAGCTCCAATCTATCAAAAGAAAAAAAAATCCTATTTTAGAATTATGCTTCGAGTTTCTAATACTTCATCTGTAGGGAATTAAGATTCGAACCAAACATTATACTGCTTTTTTTAATTTGATAGAATATAGATTTCAATCAGAAAGCATTTATAATATTGTATGTAATATTTGAATATGTGATTACAAAAATAGAGTTAAAGTAATGCGGCTTTTGACTTCGGCTTTTTAACTTCTGATAAAGATACGAGTATTTTTGTCAGCCTACTGCGTAAACGATAATGCTAAAAATGTCAAATAGAAGAACTTGCAAAATTAGTTACATAATGTTTTCTCCTAAACTTGGGAAATGTAATTACTTTCTATTTAAAATTGGTGATAACGAAATCTTTCATTTTACACAACCCTTATCTCGTATCTATCAAACCACGTAAGCATGTTCTGAAATAACATCAAACATAATGCCGAGACACGCTGTCTTAGTGAATTTCGAAGATATTGATCCCCTTTCTCACCAGAGATAACGATTTTGTAAAGAAATTGTACATACCTGAGCCTTCCGGATGCAGGAGAAGGTGTCTAAAAATCCTGAAGAGCCGTGGGTTTTGACACCGACTCTGAAGATCTGTGGTCTCACGTACTCCTTGTGGTATCAAATACACTATGTTAGTTGCTACAAAACGATGAGTCTTTTGATCCAACAGGGAAAACGTTGGTTGCCAGATGGTTGGCGACGACGGCTTCCGAAACATCGCCAAACCCCTTGCCAAGCTGTGGTGTTTGAAGAATGGAATACTCTGTCGATACAGCAGCGAGCCATTAAAGCTTTGAATAGCCCAACGCATCCTGAATACAAATAAGTCAATGGAAGACTACGTTAGTAATAAATAGACTCTTCAGAGATTTAAAGTTGTGGGCGAAATATTGGTCGTTAGTTTTGACATTCCAGTTTTCAACAAGATCATATAAATTCTATTTTATTTTTTTTATTCGTTATTTAATGAAAATCATTCAAAGCATGAAGTTGAATATAGTATATTAATTTTTGAACGTTGCAATATGATTATTGGTAAACTGAAACATTTGTACTGTTCTAATTTCAGAAAGTAGATCGACGAATCATTTACAATACCAAAATAAGCATTTCTTTAGTATGTGCAGAAAATGATGACAGGGTTTTTTTTTTTTTTTTTTTTTTTTTTTTTTTTACTTCTATAACACTAACAACAGATAAAAATTAACACTAATGGAAAAAATGATACATGAATATCAAAAACAATTCGTAATAATGCCAAAAATAACTAAAAATGTTTTGAATAAATCTTTATTTTCATCATATTTTTAAGTACTTTAAAAAACATTTTATCAAAGTAAACTGATATCACTAGGGTTCATATATTTTAAATATATTGCTTATTGTACTTGCTTACTTAAAAAAAAAATGGATATTGTTTCTAATGATAAAGCGTTTTCAAATGAAAAAAAAAAACAATTAATGAAATACTAGCTGTCCTCTTCCTTATTTCTTTACATATAATATAGATATACGCATTGAATCGAGTTTTTATTTCAATCGAGTATTTATGCCTGCAATTAAATAATTAACTCTAGATTTAAATTAAATTTTAAAAGCAACTTACGAAATGTTTGAAATAGATTGTCATTAAAGATTTAGGAAATTATTACATATAAATAATTAAATTTGAGAATTAACCAAGGAAATTACATAAAAAAGTATGTTTATATTAACAAGAATTCAAAATAAGTATTAAAAATATTACTTATAGATTAAATGAAAAATTAATTACTTAACTTTTGAAAATGATTTTAAATACAAAATTAAGTATTTAAATCATTATTGTTAATAATGGAAAAAAATAAATTCAATGCGAAACAATGAATTACTTATGAACGTGAAAATAAACTGAATTAGATTTTATTTTCCTTAAATATAATTTTATATTAGTTCTCAAATTCTTTAACAATTGTATATTTGGTAATTACAAAAATTTCATTTATTATACATAAATTCTCTTTTCTATTTAACTGATATCGTTAGCAGTTATAAGTGATGCTACACTTATAACTGCTCTATCTAGCTGAGAGATGTTTTGTCTATGATCAAAACTCCAAACGAGAGAGGAGCAGTTGTTCGAGCTGCCAATCTGCTCCTCTCGCCAGCTTGCTATAAAATCAATTCTTATTTTATGTTCATAAAAAAATATTTCAGATTTCATTTTAATTAAACTTGAATTATTTTGTTTTTTCAACGTATTTTAATTGCTTAATGATTTAAAATTCAAATAAAATAAGATAATATAAACCATTTAGTGTTACTTGATACTAAATTTCATTAATTGTTTAGAATAAAATTAGATTCGTCGGTACTTTTGTCAATTGATTATAATAAACTTCAAAGTTTTCTCCTTTTGAGTTTCTCATATGCAAGTGGCGCCTCATAGAGATGAAAAGCGAGTTTGAATTTTAGAATTCTAAAGGAATATAACAATCTAATGTATATCTACAGCGCATACCAGATTATTATTCATTAAGACATGTTTCTTGATTTTCACTTGTCCAGTCAGATCAGAAGTTTGGTTACGAATCTGCAACCCTGTTCTTTTGTAGCGACATGAATCTAATTGAATAGTATATTTGCTAACTTTCTTTATACAAATTCATATTCTAATTTTTTAGTCATTTCAAGAGTCATTTACCTATCATCGGAGCATATTTTTAAATTTTTATTTTTTTTAATCCTAATAAAAAGAGTTTCGTTTTAAAATATTTAATTCTATGCTCTGATTCCGATATTTTATTATATTTGCCTTTGCAGATTCAATCAGGTTGAATGATTTTAAATTTATTTAAAAATTTAAAATAAGTAACATTCTCCCGAAATGTTAGAAGCTTGTTGAAGATGATTTTTATATTGTAAATATCCGCAACTGGTGACCAACTGATTTGCCGGGAGTATTAGTTTCAACCAAATATGTTTTATGCATAAATCGTTGTTCATAATTCCTTCAAAAATATTTTTAAATATCAAACTGTGATAAACACGAGAGCTATATAATTTTAAAAGCCTTAAACCTGTTCAATTTATTGTGAAAATGAACCTTTTAATGAAGTGAAAACCCGAGATATTACAATACCATTAAAGATATAACTATTCACGTAATCTCCTAACTGCGCGTCTAAATTAATTTTTTTCCTAAAGTACACTAAATAGATAATAAACGGGGCTTTTCTTCCTTATCTTTCAGTAATGGAAGAAAATCGTGTAATTATATACTTGATGAAAGGATGGAAACTTTTTGAATTTCATTACAACAAAGAAGTGTATTATTAAAATTTAAGCAAAACAAATATTTTCAAAAAATCGCCAAAATTCAGAAAAAATTGCTTGATAAATAAATTGGTAACTCCAAAAAGGACATTTAAGAAATTTTGTTTTTAATTTTAAATTAGTGTAAAAAATCGTATCTTGGATAAAAAATAATTTTGAAAGTTTTTTCGGAAGCCTCGTGTTAATTTTTAATTAAAATTTTAAAAAGAACGTTTCGAAGTGCATAAAAGTATATTTCCACCGAATTTGGTTGCTCTGTATCCGGAAATCTGCCCCGTAGATCGCCAATACATACATAAGCGTTATTCTTTATTATTAATATATATTAAAAGTGAATTCAAAGATTTATAAATATGTTACACTATATTAAATATGAATTATATTTCGACCTAGATATTCAATTCGATATTACAATTCACTTTTAAAACAAAGTAATAAAAATATAAAACTTGATAGTTATGAATGTTGATTTCAATAATAGAATTTTTGATAGTTATATTGATGAGAAGCTTAAAAATCATGAAAATAAAAGATAAGAGGGAATATTCCTTGAAAATTTACGGACCAAAAATGATCGTTGCCGCTAAAATAATGTCAACAGTCGTTATGGTAAATGTTAAATTTTGTGCCGGCGTCCTGGCATAGGGGTAGCGCGTCTTCCCCGTGATCTGGGCGTCCCGGGTTCGAGTCCCGGTTTGGGCATGGTTGTTCTTCTATTGTTCTATCTGTGAGATGTGTGAATGTGCCCTCCTGTAAAAAGGGGTTGTGCAAGCGAATGAGTGATGCGTGAGTGGCAAAGTCGTACTCTTGGCCCTAGTTGGCGCTGCTATAAAAAATAAGAGACGTTCCCCCTCAGGCTTAAATCGCTGTCTTCGTAACAGTGGGCTTGTCAGTGGCAAGTGCCATAAGAAACAAACAAACAATAAATTTTGTAATGAAATGAAATGAGGAGGACAAAAAAATTCGTCTGAAAGCGAAATCCCCTAAACAAGTACAAGAAGACCAAGAATTGTGACATATAAAAGATCTAAAATATCTTACAAAGGGTCTTATAAAAGTCTAAGTCCTTGATTAAAATAAATATAATTTCAAAGGAAATATTGAATTAAAAATAGATTCTGACAAATTAATACAACTACAGTGCAGCAGATAAGGCATATACTCTGGCTGCATTATCGGAAAAATTTAAATCAAATACGTATTTCATTAATGTTGTATACTTAATGAGATATATATGCACTAAGTTTAATGCACTTAATCCAATAAAAAAAACACAGACACAAATATGAATAACAAAAAAAGTATATATATATGAGTTCTTTTTATCCATAAAAACAAGTTAGCTTCGAAAAGGGACTGTATATTTTTTCTGCGAAATATTGTCTCCCTTGGAGTTTTTGGATCGACTTGCTCATTTTCTAAAAATAAATCTTTTTATATAGAAAACCTATCTTGTTTACTCAATTTATTTTCTATAAGACAAAATTTTAATCCTATATTCTAATTATTTCTGCCGTAATTCATTTTTTTAAAAAAAAATTGATTTGATTATGCGGAATTTAATTTTTTCGAGGCTCTAAGAATTCTATAATTTTTCGGAGATTAAAAGATACAGAGCAGAAAACTTGCCTGTTTCTGTCCACTTAATGTAAAAACTGTTTTGGCAGAAAGGGATGTGTATTTTCATTTTGACAGAAAGATTAATTGCGTAATTTATGGAATTTTGACTTTTATAGACAGAGTTTGTTCCAACAAACAACTTTCTTTTGTCTCCTGTATTAAAGTAGTATTTCTAATAATTCTAACGTAAGCTTTGAGTTTAAAATGATATTCGTTAATCTAAAGACATTGAAAAATCAAGTGTAATAAAACAATACCTAAATATAAAATTCAAGTTTAATAAATAAAATCGAAATATAAAATTCAAGCATAATAAAAAAATATCAAAATATAAAATAAAAGTACAATAAAAAAATATCAAAATATAAAATTCACGTATAAAAAAAATTTTAAAATATAAAATTTAAATATAATAAAAAATATCTAAATATAAAATTCAAGTATAATAAAAAATATCAAAATATAAAATTCAAGTTTAATAAAAAACAATCTAAAAATATAAAAGCATAAGCATAATGAAAAATTTCAAATTATTAAATTCAAGTGTAATAAAAAATATCTAAATATAACTGTACAGAATATTGACATACAATTTCTTAATCTATTTTAAATCCAAATTCTTTTCCTATTTTTTATTTCCTAATCCAAATCCCACCGTTTTATTTCCTTATTTCAAACACCCACTCCAAAATTGGGTGACTTATACAATTCTAAACATTCAAGAGCAGGCAGGAATTCAAATCTCTAATGCCTATGGCATTCCTTCCAAGTATACTTAAGACTCCCTTTCCTAAATCTCTACAAGAATCTCTCAGTAAAAGGCACCGAGGGGGAATTCTTTTTTACTTGTGTTCTGGTATAAAAGGGCGTATCGTTATTGTCATAAATTAAAAATGCAAAATAAAATTGAAAATAAAATTCATTAAAAAAATAATTCTAAATTAATAAATAAAGCACTCCGCCTATTGAGTAGCGTGGTATTCATCCTTTCTTACAATTTTTTAATTACTATCGTGAATCCATTGGGAAAAAAACAACGACGAACTTCTCCACAGTTTGAATAATAATAAAAGAAAAGAATAAATATTAATATCTTTTACTCTCTCTAAACAAAACTCGAAAAAATTCCTTTTAAATATGCGAGGTGAGGATTTTAATATCATTTGATTTAAAACATCTGTTCAAATTCATGAGTCCAGGACTTATTGTGTAATACCTTAGAATATCCAGGACTTAGGATAAATAAATGCAATAACTTCTGTTGGGTAAAAAGACCTTGAATACACTTAAGTAGTGCCTGTTAGAAGTGTAATTTCAGCTGCGTTAAATGGGGAATGTAGCTGGCTGGCATTATTGGAATATTTTCAAGGAAAAGATGCCTACAATTATTTGGGTGATGGAAACAGAGATATAATCCAAACTCCATTCCGATTGCTGCGAGCAATATGTTCCTGAAGCGGACTTTGGCTCACGAGTTTTTCTACACTTCAAGGACAACTTTTTGAGAAAAAAATATGCTAGTCCTCAAAGAAATATTCGTAAGAAGGAATGGCACCGCATATTAAAATTAAATAAAATACATCATATAGTTTAGAGTAGAAAGAAATGAAATGAAAAATTTATTAATTTCGAATAAATTTTAAAGAAATTTGAGAAATCAAAACGACAAAAGAATTTTTTTTTATGAAAAATGAAAATTAATTTAATATCACGGTGTCTTTTAGCACATTGACTGTCATTCGACTCGCCTCCGAATCCCACATACGGTCTAATGTGTGAACCGTCTATCTAATTAGATGCCCCCTTCTCTATACATGTAAAATAAATTAAATAACACGATGACTTTTTGCATACTGCCTGTCATTTAACTCTCCTACAAATCACATATAGGGTCTAATGTGTGAACCGTATCTAATTAGATGTCCCCTTCCCTATTGCATACAAAATAAATTAAATAACACGTTGTCTTTTAGCACATTGACTGTCATTCGACTCGCATCCGAATCCCACATACGGTCTAATGTGTGAATCGTCTATCTAATTAGATGCCCCCTTCTCTATACATGTAAAATAAATTAAATAACACGATGACTTTTTGCATACTGACTGTCATTTAACTCTCCTACAAATCACATAGAGGGTCTAATGTGTGAACCGTATCTAATTAGATGTCCCCTTCCCAATTGCATACAAAATAAATGAAATAACACGGTGACTTTTTGCATACTGACTGTCATTTAACTCTCCTACGAATCCCACATACGGTCTAACGTGTGAACCGTCTATCTAATTAGATGCCCCCTTCTCTATACATGTAAAATAAATTAAATAACACGGTGACTTTTTGCATACTGACTGTCATTTAACTCTCCTACGAATCACATATAGGGTCTAATGTGTGAACCGTCTATCTAATTAGATGCCCCCTTCTCTATACATGTAAAATAAATTAAATAACACGATGACGTTTTGCATACTGACTGTCATTTAACTCTCCTACAAATCACATATAGGGTCTAATGTGTGAGCCGTATCTAATTAGATGTCCCCTTCCCTATTGCATACAAAATAAATTAAATAACACGGTGTCTTTTAGCACATTGACTGTCATTCGACTCGCATCCGAATCCCACATACGGTCTAATGTGTGAATCGTCTATCTAATTAGATGCCCCCTTCTCTATACATGTAAAATAAATTAAATAACACGATGACTTTTTGCATACTGACTGTCATTTAACTCTCCTACAAATCACATAGAGGGTCTAATGTGTGAACCGTATCTAATTAGATGTCCCCTTCCCAATTGCATACAAAATAAATTAAATAACACGGTGACTTTTTGCATACTGACTGTCATTTAACTCTCCTACGAATCCCACATACGGTCTAACGTGTGAACCGTCTATCTAATTAGATGCCCCTTTCTCTATACATGTAAAATAAATTAAATAACACGGTGACTTTTTGCATACTGACTGTCATTTAACTCTCCTACGAATCACATATAGGGTCTAATGTGTGAACCGTATCTAATTAGATGTCCCCTTCCCTATTGCATACAAAATAAATTAAATAACACGATGACTTTTTGCATACTGACTGTCATTTAACTCTCCTACGAATCACATATAGGGTCTAATGTGTGAACCGTATCTAATTAGATGCCCCCTTCCCTATTGCCTACAAAATAAATTAAATAACACGGTGACTTTTAGCACATTGACAGCCATTCGACTCTCCTCCGAATCACAGATATTATCTAATGTGTGAATAGTCTCTAATGAGATACTTCTCTACCCTATTACATATAAGAAACAACAAAGAATATTAACTAAATGACAAAGCGGTTTTTATGACACTGACTGCTACGCGACTGGTGACAGTTAGACGGTTCACACATTAAGCAGTATGCATCATACTGCCTAATGTGTGAACTGTCTATCTAATTAGATGCTCTCTTCCCTTTTACATGTAAGAAACAAAAAATTAATTAAATAACACGATGATTTTAGCACACTGACTGCCATGCTACTCACCTACGAATCATTCATACTGTCTAATGTATGAACCGTTCTATCTAACCATAAGCCTCCTTCCCTATTACATATAATAGACAATAAAGAAAAAAAAAACACGGTGACTTTTAGCCCACTGACTGCCATGTTACTCACCTCCGAACCACACATACTATCTAATCTGTGATACTTCTATCTAATTAGATGCATCCTTCCCTATTACATATAAGAGACAACAAAGAAGTAGTCCTCTAATTGATGATCTGAATATTAAACGTAAATCGTGACAACGAACAGATTAAAATTTGTTTATTATATGCCGAATATAATAAACAAATTATGTATAAAATTTGCTTATTATATATATATATATATATATATATATATATATATATATATATATATATATATATATATATATATATATAATGCCAACAACCATCCTAAACCACTTTTTTATTCTAGTGCCGAAACAAGAAAAGTAAAGCAACGTAGGCCCCCTATCGAAATCCAGAAATTTATCAGAGCTGGCATTTGCTTGACATTGTAAAATCAAGAAAAATCGGTATAGTTATATAATGAGAATAAAAACTTCTACTCTCTAAAGAATATGGGGGGAGGGGTATATTCTAATATTCTTCATAAAATGATTTGGCAATTAGGATTTCTGCAAAATTAACCATAATGTTATTATGTTGTGATCAAAGCTTATAAGCCAGTTAACAACTACGCTGCACGAGCAATTGCTTTTGTATCATTTTATTGGATTGTGAACCACAAGGTCCCTGGTTTTATCCTCGTTCAATTCAATCCGCCACTATGTATATAGGATATATATCAAAAGGCAAATCAAATTATTTATATAATTTATCATCACATGACAGCTGTCGAAGAGAAATGTTACCTTTCTGGTTCCAAAAAATAGCATCAGAGTAAATTTCAGAAATAAAAATTCGATTTATTGTTGATAATCTATAAAAAAGACTTTTCTTCATCAAATATTTATGCAATTGTATGAATCGGATAATTATAATGCAGAAAATGTGATCATCATATTTAAATTGAGTTAAGATGCTGCAACTTTTTAAGAAATAACAAAAATGCAAATAGAATTATGAGACATTAAGAAACGTTGAAAAGAGAAGATATGGACATTCGTCGAGTTCAGGACATTATTGTCAATGTAAATGCTACCTAAACCCTAAACTTTCCTGCATTAAAGATTTATACATTTTGGAAAATAACAGATTTTAAAGATAAGAGATAGCACATTAATCAAGTTTTTAAAGATAAACTTCTTTAATATTATATGTATCTTATGTAAATAAAGATTTGATCACTCATTTTCTATTTTATCACGTAAAATCTTAAAAGTTAATTGGATTTAATTTTTTGCGTTGTTTGCAATTTCTATGTGGATATACAACAAAGTTTTGATATAAGATTTTATAAATATATATTTTTTAATTTGAACAATAATTAATTATTGTTCAATTGTTCAGGCAATAATTAATTAGAATAAAGAATGTTATTAGATTTATTAAGACAGTTAATGAGCGTATAAAATAAAGGCAATAAATGTCCTCAAAAATGAAAAAAAAAATTAAGATTTTTTATTTCTTTAATTATATTAAATAAATTACTGATATCTTCTATAAACTGGTTTCCATACAAATTTTTAATTAATGTAGAATAATCTTCCCTATAATTAGATTAATAGTCTTTATTGATTACTATGGCTGATAATCTTCTTGTTTCAAATTAGCTTAATTACAGAGACATTGCAGTGTAATATTAATCAGTCATTTATTGCTTACTTATTTAGTTTATTGCTAGAAGTGCAAGTTTTGTTTTGTTTTCACCAAGAAAATTTAAGAGCATAATCAGCACTCATAAATCATTTTGAAGATCAGAGGGGAAAAAAACTTATTTATCGATTTATGCTAGACAGTGGGGAGGGGGAGGAGCTTCGGGGAGGTCTCATTTTAATTTTTTTAAGGAATAAAATAAAGCTTTTTTTAAGACTACTTTTGTTATAAACTGATAATTTACAAAAGGTTTAAAAACTAATTATTGCTATGTCCAATGATATTTTTTGCGTCTTAAGGTTATCTCTTTTTTGAAAGAAATTTTTAATGTGAGATTACTTTGATAAAAAAAAGGAAAGTGTCAAAATTTTCTTTAATTAATAATTAAAACAAATTATTAAAAACCTTTCGTTTTTATATTTGTTTCGTTTTAGACTTGTTTAGATTTGTATCGGTACTTTTTCAAATGCACTGAAAATTCAAAAAAAAAAAAAAAAATTAACGACTTTTATACGCGGTAGAAAAAAGAAAAGAAATTTCATCTGTAATTTTATTTATGTTAATTGAATTTTCCAGGGCAATGACTAATTTTAATCATGTCTGCTAGTAACACTTATAAATAGAGTTCAGGATTCAGAAAATGGAGTAAAACACATACCCAATAGAATTCACATTTTGAGTTTCTATGAATAATTAGTCCCATTCTATGGAAGAAAAATTTTCTTAAAATACTTAATCTTGAAAAATAAGTTCTCTTATAATTTACATGAAAGGTTGTAGGAATACATGTAGGTTATATATATATACCTACCAGTGATATTATCATTCTAAAACATATGGCCTGATTTTTAATATTAAATATATGGATGTCAAAAAATACTAAAACCGTCAAGCGCTAACAGAAAAACTTAGTAAATTGGAATTTAATTCCTTCTTATTATTAGTCACCATGCAACTCCACCAGCTTAATATAGCGCTTTCAAGTGGCAAAATATAAGAAATGATGTTTCGAGCGATTACCTACTTTCGTTTAATGAGTAAAATAAAAATAAAAATTTTATTTATGATTAAGAGAATTATGTTAATTTAATCCTATCGTTAAAAGAAGGATTAGTAACTATAAATAAAATGGAACTTTATAAATAAAATAAAAGTTTTCAAAGCCATAAAGAAAGCCAAGAAACTTAATCACATTCGTGAGAAAATTAAATCAAAATCGATAAATGTCAAAAAATTCATCGGCAACTGTCAATCAATAAAAGAAAAAAAATGAACAGTGTTTAAAAAAATAAAGAAAACCTAAATTAAATACGTAACGATTATTTGGAACTCCTTGAAGAAAAAAGAAGAAATGAATAAAAAAAACATGATAAAGATTTTAGAAGCTCTAAGTGAAGAATTAAAGTTCAAAATGTTTATTCTCAAATTTTAAAACATTTAAAAAAATAGCCAAAAGTGAGATTTAATACAAGATTGAAATGAAATCAAAATCGAAATACCACTATTGTTAAAAATAAAAATAGGACATGGTTGCGATTTAAACATGCCTTACTTTTGAAATAAATAAAAGTAAAAGACTAGCATATCGAAACTGGTTATTAAGCTAACTTGTTTTATTAATCCTCATTAAAATTAATTCTGAGCATCTGTTTTTATGCATTACTGCCAGCTATTTGTTACAATATATTGTATATTTACATTTTATTATAATATAATAATTTCATATACGAATATAATTGAATAATATGAATATAATATAGTTATCTCTTTAATTATCATTACTCTGTTTCGGATTATTCCTTTTTAATCGGAAATTCATATAATTTTTAATATTATTTATATAATATAATTTTTTTTAAATGAGAATTGTACAGCTTAAGGCCAGCAGAAATTCACTGACACGATGATGGCTATACCTTTAGAATTGGAAATACTTGAGAACTTTAAAAAGTTTAAAGTTAAAATGCATTAATTCGACAAAAGCTATTTTAATAAATATAATATTGGGACTGTTTGGCAAAAATAACAGAAAATCCTGTGAACTATTGTTATAAAAGAAAGTATTTTTGCAACATTAGATCCTGCAATTTTTTATAGCCAACAGCAAAATGACAGGCAAGTTATTGAAAAAACCGTTTAATAATAAATTCTGTACGAAATATCATGACCAGGTAAAAGAAGAAAAGAAAAGCAAAAGAATTTGTCAGTTAATTCAAATGAAAACGAAAAAATAAAACAAAACTATACATCCTTTCATAAGATCAAGCATCTGTTATATAGAAGTTATAAATTTCTAAAGATAATTATTTCTAGGCGAATTGAATTTTTGTAAGATCATCATTTATTCTAAAAATATTTAAAATTAAATAATGCACCGCGTAATTCTATTTTTGTAAATTGTATATTCTAAAAGACTCTCCTATTTTGTTCTATTCAACTTTATTCAAAAAAGGTAAAGTAATATAAAAAAAAGAGGATAAAAAAGTCAAGAAACTGAAACTGTCATTGCAGTTGCAATTTCGCACTGTAAGCACAAAAATTTGCATAAATCCTTGGGAGCACGGTAAGCACAAAAATTTGCATAAATCCAGCTTTATCCCTAATCCATAAAAGAGATAAAGCTGGGAAAATGTCATTCTTATGAGAGATGGCTTCGCGCTTTGTTTGTCAAGTTGTTTTATGAAATCAAAGGAAATGCTGCAGCCTCACTTCGAGAGCTTAGTGGACTTGAGAATTTACTCAAAAGATCAATAGATACCCAACCATGCTCGACAATTGTGCTGTACCCCAGATGCAATAGCGCCAATGTCTTGATTCAATTACCTTTCTGGAAGATGGAGTGTATCCACACATTGGACTCTGTACAGCAGTTTCTTCGGCAACATTTTACTAATGATAGAGTAATTAATCATACCTTGCCAGCAACGTAACTACCATCTCGTTCTGCGATTTTTGGCTTTGGAGATACTTAAAAAATTTTGTTTATCGAGGACGTCTGGTAAACCCGGCAGAGTTGAAAGACATTATCAGTCTGCATGTGAGAAGCATCTCTATCGACCGCAGTGGAACAAGCTAGTTAGCATGTTTGATACGTTCGAATAAAATGTTTTACAAATGTGTATTTTGAGTATTTTTAGCCTATTTTTTGTTGTATAGCGCCATCTATCGGTGTTTCTAGAAGTATTTTTTTTCGTACAATCTGCCTCCCCATATCTTGAATAATATGTTCACAAATTTTGGAGGGTTTACACTTAGTAGATCGCTATATAGAGAATTCATAGTAGGGGTGTTTTAAATTTAATCACCTTGTAGTTTTATTTAAATGTTAATTCAGTTATTATTATATCCAGAGTTTTATTCAAAATGATTTATACATTTGCTTTATAAGAAGTGAAAGTACGCTATCAATCTTCGAAAAATATTATTTTTTAAAATATTTGATTATGATAATAGGGACTATAAACAAATTCATGGAGCTTCGAATCGAAATATTAATACAATTGGGGAAAAAATATTCTTATATTGACCAAAAATAAAATACATCATTGAATAACAAACCAAGTGACAAATGCACTGTAATTGTTTAATGTCTACAACTTACGCTTCAGTAAAATAAAATAATATTCATAGGATAACTAAATAGGTATCCTATTTATAAGTCATATCGTTGCAGGTAGACTTATTTTTCAGATTCCTTAAAAAAATACCACTGTTTGACTTAATGACCTTTGTCCAAATATACTTTGGAAAATGAGAATTTGTATAATTTTATTTAAGTAAAAATTAAGCAATATTTTGACACTTTTTTCTGATAACTACCTGAAATATATTTTTGCAACATTTTAAATTTTAAAAAAAGTTGCGTTTTAATCATACCAATTTAATTACTGTGCAAGTTTTTCATAAATAGTAACCATTTTTAAGATTTTTTTTTTTTTTTTTTTTTTTTGCAAAATTTTCATTGTTGCAATAGAATTCAAAATAGTTTCATTGTTTTGTCAAATATTTAATCTCGTGATTTTCTTCATAGTTGAAAGAAGAGGGAAGAACTTTTCCTATTTTGTAAACATTTCACTTTGGAAAAATAATCTCATCTCTGGACAGAATGCCAGTAATTAGTTTAACATGAATAATACATTGAACTTTAATGCCACGAAAAACAACGGAGATTTAGATCATTACTTAGAAAATTGAGTATTAATGGCACTATAATTTCGTGAGACACGATTCCACCAGCGAGGTTCTTATAGACAATAATCAGAACAAGTGTTTGACTATAATAGTAATAAGACTTTAATATATTTCACAATTAAATGCTTGAAAATATATGTATGAGTTTGTTATGTTGTGAAGATAATTTAATTAGATAAAGTTTAAACAGATTTTAAATGGTGTAAATATTTAAGATATTAAATTCGTAACAGGAAATATTTAAAATAAAAGAACACATATTATATTTTATATTTGTAATATTTAAGGAATACATTTAAGTATTTTTAATATTCCAAATACAAATGCATTTATTATTTTAATGATACAATTTATAATCTCGTTGAGATAAAACTAGACATGTTAGCAATAAATGTACAAATTTTATTGGATTCAACAGTGAACAAAGTAAAATATTAAAGACATTATTTAATAGAAGAGTGGTAAGAGAAAACTCTATGAAAGAGACTATTTACTCTCTCTTAAAAAGACTATTTAATAGAGAGTAAAATAGAAAGTATTTAATAGAAGAGTTATGAGAGAAAAATTCTATTAAAGAGACTATTTACTCTCTCTTAAAGGCACTATTTGATAGAGAGTAAAATAAAAACTATTTAGTAAAAGACTATTTTAGAGTGACTTTTACAATATGATATTTTAATCCTTTTGCTACAATTCAATTTGAAGGACTCTGGAATGTTGAGGTTAAATTATTTAGGTATCATCTTAAAGATTACATATGGGAATACTAATTTTACACATGGGAAATTTGCGCTAGACATATGAAATTTGGTATATGATCTTTTTTTAAATTTGTCAAATTTTGATCGAAATCCATTGAGAGAAAACTTGTCTGTCTATCTCCCTAATGTAAATGAACATGCTAACCTGAAAATTTAGATTTTTGTTGGATAAAATTTGGAGAATAGTTTAAATATCTAAAGAGGTGATCTGAATCAAATTTTGAACCCAATCCGTTAATGTATATTCTATTTCGTCAGCCTGTACATTCGCATTCATGTAAACGCGAAAATTCAAAAATGCAATAACTTCGATAAATGAAATTTGATGTTATTAAAATTGTAGCCTTGCGTCAAATTTTCATTTCAATCAGCAGATAATGTGTGCTCAGTTTTTTTTTACTGTAATAACAAGCACAAAACGTTCATGTGGGTGACTCTGCAAATAAAAATCTGAGCACTCATACCAATCACGATCTTGGTGAAATTCCCAATCTTCATACTGGGAGAATGTGGATAACTCCTTAATTAAAAGTATAATCTAGTTTTAATTTGAATAATACCTTAATATTGATAATGCCTTTATTAATTAATTTGGATAATACCTTAGAATGTAAGAACGTTTCGGAAAGACCGTTCCCAATAATTTCGTCTCCTCCATTTTGCTTCTTCTACATCAACTAAGTCAGTTAAATATATTCTACATTTTATAAACAGCCACAAATCCAAGTTATAATATCTACGCTCATTCCTGAGATGCTGTGGTGTGTTAAAATTTGAGGTACTACTTTGATCCAGATATCTTATCTGATTGGTGAAATGTTGGCGACAGGCTCGGTAAGCATTGGGGACTACAAGAATCAATATTTGCTTATGAGATATGGGGAAAGGATCAGACTGATCTGTAGAGCACGGATATAGGCCGTTTAGAATAGCATCGGATCACTAACGTGGGAAAAGAGATCCTCATCAGCACCTGAGTCTCCTTTCATCTACGGAATTTATTTGCTCGTTGTTTGTTTGTTCCGCAATCTTTAATACTATTTTTGTAGGAAATTTTTTTATTAATTCGAAACGGAGCAATGTTATTATGTTTGAAAAAATTTGTAAAAGGAAAATCTTTGAATGATTTTTTTTTAAATATTCATTTTAAAATAATTCCGGTATCTTTAAGCAAATATTCAAGAATGATTAAACATCGAAGAATTGAATATGTTTATTTTCTGGATTATGAATAATGGTTTTTAATTTGGCTTTCATCTACGACTGATTCAAATTTAAGAATAAATCGTGATGATAAAAATTTGGTATAAAAAGGTTGAAAATGCATGTTTTTTTTAATAACATGAAAAGAAGAAAATCATTAGATGTAATAAATTATGCCCATAAAAATCAAAACATTTATTTATTGCACATTTAACCTTTTAGTGAAATGAAAATAAATAGCTCGATCAAAAACATGTTTTCTGACCAAATTGTTTTTGATCATGCCATCTTTCTAACAGGCAAATTTTCCTTTTTCAATTTCAAAAAATTCATTATTCTCAGAAGCAACTCTGAATTTCCATATCACTTAAAGCAAATTTGAGATGCTGTTTGAAAAATCACTTCTGAAAAATGGGGATTCATTTCAGATATTTAATAATATGATGATATTTTTGAAGAGTATATTAAATTATTTATGATAGAAATTTATATTAATTTCACAAAATGTCATCAATAACCTTCTTTTATAAAATTAAATAATCTTCAAAGAAATGCAAAACAAAATATTATTAAAATAAACTAAATATACTGAAAAGAGAGCTGCTATTTTCCAATATATATCTATGACTAATCATTGAAACTGCTTAGTATGTCAAATACCTTGCAGCTTAAATAAAAAAAAAAAAAACACAATCCTATATAAAGAATTGGATGACGAATATATGTACAGTCACAGAAAAAGGAACCATTCAGCTTTATTCTGGCATCCTTAATCCTACAATCATAAAAAAAGATATCGTTCAAAAGAAATTAACATATTCTCATAGATTTTAAATTAAAAATTTCATAAGGAGGCTTCTATATATTGAAATAAGAACAAGCTTTGGAATTTCTTATGACAACGCCTATTTTTCTCATCAAATTTTTAAACTACATCATTCATTTGTCTAGGTCTATTCCATTTGAAATTACGAGCTAACAAAATTTTAACCTTCTAATGCTGAAATAAAATTTTGAGCTTTTATTTATATCTTAAAAAATAACACAGTTATTGACCTCAATCCTCTTTATATGAACATATAAGGTTTTCTACACATTTTGCATACATATTTATCAATAAAAAATAGTTCTTATATGCGAGAAAGTTTTTTAAGTTAGAATTTAAATTTAATTTAATGGCAACGTACCTATTTGAATATAAATTGGAACACAAGGTCATTTTATGGAGGCATGCAAAGTTTCAGCTCTCTTCTACAAGTAGTTTTTCTGTTAAAATAAGTTTTCTTTTTTTTTAATCTAAAGCGATGTGCTTAGGGGTGCATTCAAGCATTGCAAAATAATTTATGTGTCCAAAAGACCGAAACTGCTTCCATATAAAGTCTTCATTCCCTATTTCACCCTATGGATATGTCGGAACATTTTCTTTACACTGGAATTGATAATAATGAATACAACAATTCTGATTTTAAAAAAAACGATGAGATGAACCGAAAAACAGATATATCTGATATATAGGTTCTGGATAATATAGGTTCGGAGCAAGTTAAAACTGGTACAAAATTATAATTGTAACGTTTCCCCTTTCTTCACAGAGTAATTGGCATTCTGGCCAGATATAGTGTCACCCGTTTCCCACACATAGTTATGTGCTTAAGGACCTCCAGATGGGGATCCTCTTCACTAGTAAAGTCATTATGTCTGGTCATTTATTGTACCCAGATAAAGGACCATTGATGTGGGATTCGTCGTTTCAAATAAATTCATCATGTCTTCAAAGGAAAAGAGCATCAGAGTATCCAGAAGTTAAACTTTTTTTTTCCATTATGAAGGAACTCATCAAATGTCCAAGAAGCGATCAATCACTAGCAACCGTTTTCATTAAATGTCGAAGGCAGGTGAACTTTAGCCTGTGTTAGCTATTAATTATGGTTATAATTAACATGTGTTCGGGAAGAGTCAGCTACAAAGGTGGATCATGAATTACTCAATGGTTGAGTAAGCATTGCTGAGAAGCTATGAGTAAGCATTGCTGAGAAGAGTAAGCATTGCTGAGAAGCTATTGGGAAAAGGAACTCAAGGTCACCAATGAGAAAATCATAGGCGCATATCTGGCGGAAATAAAATGCGGTATTTTTTGGAGAGAAGAGAGAAGAGCAGTGAGAGAATCGAGGGAGGAGGCGGAGAGACGTCGGTGTTCGAAGAAGGTGTTCCTGATTTGTGAGAAGATCTGTGTGATTCAGGTTTCTGTGTTAGAATCCACCCGATAAAGATCGGCGGATTTCTTGAGCAGCCCCTGAGGTAGCCGTTTAAGTTAACATCCTGTTAGCATCTCTTTGATGGCTTTTCTCTGATTTGATCGCGGAACTATTTCATGATCAAACTTTCAATTGTTGTGTGAAACATGTAAATAATATTAACCTAGATGAGAACAAGTTATTTCGTGTACATATATAAAGCTGTACGTAAAATAATTATTTTGTTACGCTATTTTCTTATTTCATCGGTCAGGATCAAGATTTGCATTAGGTTTATATTCCACGATATACTGTAAAGTAGTTTTAATATCCTTTTTAATTTGGTATGAAAATAACAAAGAGAGCAATTTCGGTCAGACACGATAAGATGAACCGAGAAAACATTTATCTCTTTAGTATTGACTTAATAGATAAATTACTTCAATTTACGTATATTTGAGTTCCATTATATCCTATCAAGATGTTTACACGTTTTCTTTTTACAGGAATGATAAAGATGAATTGAGTCATTTTAATCATAATATGGCAAGATAAACCGTAAAATAGAGGCATCGTTTTATTCTAATTTATACGTCCAAGTAATCTGGAACTTGTTATCCTTACAAATATTAAAAAAGCATATCAATATATACTAACATTTTCTTTTGAAGGAAATGAATAACGAAAAGAGCAATATCTGTCACAGTATGGTAAGATGAAACAAAAAAATAATGCTGTTTCTTTTACTGATTCCTGCTGTAAACCATTTATGTAGTTTACTTGCAAAAATATAATTTCTTTCATATACTATGAAGATATTTAATCGATTTTCAAAAGATTTTAGTCAATAGAATTTGGGCATAAGTAACTATTGTTAAATTGGAAAATATTTGAAAAAAGAGCAATCTTGCTGACAATAGATCGAATTATGTGCCAAAAAAGGCATGTTTCGACTTTTTACTGCGTTTCAATTGGCTGACTCCTGTTCGATATACATAAATCGATTTCCCATTTTATTCCGTCAGGAAATTTTAATTTTTTTAAAAAAATAAAACAGTTGTTTCGTTCATAGCACGTCATGATATATTGAAAAATATGTTTCATTTTCTTACAATCGATGTATTGAAATAAGTTAAAATTAATCTAATATACATTAATTGTTCTAGCATATCCTCTAAAGCTGTTCAGGGTTTTGTTAAAAATGAAATGCATTAATAAAAATTATAGCTTCGGTCACAACATAATGAGTTGCATCGGAAAATATATGTTTCCTTTCCTGATATTCTGAGTATCCAAATATGCCAAAACGTATTCGGGTACATATCTCCTATTAGGTTCCATCCTTCGTTTTTAGCATAATCTTTAAAATAAGACGATGCTAATAAAAAGTAAAATTTTGATCACAACAAAGCATGAAAGTTTGAAAAACGCATATTTAATTTTTTTTTCAATCTATATTTTGAAATAGGCTGTAACTAGTTGAATATACATAAATTGATTCCCCATGCTTCTTATTAAGCTGATTTAACTATTTCTTAAAAAATGAAACGATATTTTCGTCAGAATATCGCGAGTATATTGAAAAATTCACCTTTGTTGTTTAGCAGTCTATAAGACCAATTAGACTGAAAGTTATTCAGTATATATATTTTGACCTATAATATCAAACTAGTAAGCTATTTGAGCTTTTTCTTTAAGTTAGAAAGATATTAACATTAAGATCAATTTTGATCAGAACACAGTGCTATTTCAAGCACTGATCTTCAATTCATGAATTTGAGAACAAAAAGTAGATTGAGCTGTTTAGTCTATCGGTCCGACATCTGCATAGTGGTTACAGCACCGCGTGTTAATCGGAAAATTTCAATTTTAGTTCAAATCATACTTCCAACGTTCCGAATCATCTACAAATTTTTTACTTCCTTTTTTGGTTTTTAATATAAAGTGTTTTGAGGTTCCTCAGATTCTACATTGCAATCTACAGGCTCGAATAAGCAGAAATTTTTTAACGTAAATTTTTCCTCCCCCTATCATACTCTAAAACTGTTTAAAAGTTTTCTTTCAATGGAAGGATTTTGAAAGAAATCAAAGTTGATCCTAAAGTAAGTGCACTCAAACTTGCTGCAGAAAACTTCTCAAATCATTGACAGAATTGTAAGTGCTGAAACTGCGTGAAATGTAATTAGATAAGCTGGATATAAAAGCTGAGATGCTAGAAAGAAACCGCTCGTCAGCTTTCAAAAATAGAAAGAGAGTTTGGAGTTCGAAAAAACTCATAATTGAAGACTAATAGCTTTTGGAAGAAAATTATACGTAGTGATAAAAGTCAATTCAATATTTTCGACAGTGACGGTCGTAGACGGCAGTGAGATATAGAAAGCCCAATACCACTTTAGATCTAAAGGATTTGCGTCTACAGTTAAACATGGTAGTGCCACCGTCATTTTAGGGGTTGCATGGCTTCAACCGGGCTAGAAAATTTAGTTTTTGTCGATAGCATTCTGAGCCATATGGTTTACTTGAATATACTTCAGTACAATCTAACAGAAAATGTGAAAAAAAATACCAGGTAGTCGGAAATTTTATATTTTAGCACAACCCCCAAAACCCGGCACATAACGTAAAAATGTAGAGTTTTTTTTTCATTGTGACAGTAGTTACATGAACCACCACAAACCCCGACATCAACGTCATAGAAAATGTATTTGCTGCACTCCAAACTCCAAACAGCGGTCCAGAAACGCAAAATTACAAATAATTAAAATTATAAATTAAAGAATAAAAATACAAAATTAGAAAGAAATAAGTCCTTAACGTTCTGATTCCCTTCCGTCATCCTGTTGAAAACAGTAAATAATGCGAAATTCTAGGTTGAATTAGAATGCCAATGATAAGCAATTATGTAATTTTTTAAGATTCTAAGATGAAAGAAGATTTATAAGATTCTACAGTTTGTAATAAAATGTTAAAATGTAGCAAAAGCTGTTATCTCAATTACCAATCTTTGCAAAGAAAAATGATTCATTAAAAATCATTGAGAAGCTTAAATCTTATAGAAGATGGAAAAAGGAAACAAAAAGAGCTGAAACTTACTGCGATAGCACTAGAATCATGGAGTATTAATCTATTGGTAAGAATTATATTAATAATCCATAAAACAGGGTATTAAAAATAAAACGAATCAAATATGGAACTATCCTATATATTGATTTAACATTTAATAAAAGTTCAAATATTTGAACAAGGTTTTAAAATTAAAAAAAAAATGTTTTCTTTTTAATTCAGTGTTTTTCTATGCTTATAAGTACATTTCTAAAATGTACAGTAGTAGGAGTAACTTTTTTTTATATCGGCTTATTCTTCTGTAATAAAAAATAAAAATTCTTTAATGATAAAATGCCTAAATATGACATTTTTAGATTAAAATGTCAATTTCGAATTCCTGCTGCTAATCACACTAAATGAAAGCAAATATAATTAATCTTAATCTCAATACTCATTAGCAACTTGATCGAATAAAGAAACAAATTTTGTTTGGTCCTATAAATATCACAAAATTTTCCTTCATAAAACTATCAAAAATCGTTTGGCAAATATTCGTAATACAATAAAAAGTGACGATTGAATTAACATGATAATAAAAGAGCAAAAGAAGGTAACTTTCGAAAGAAGAAAAGTCCACATTTGCCGTACAAGAGAGGAAATAGGTTATTTGTCAGTAGCAATTCTGATGAACATCATAATTCAAACAGGTTTAAGAGCGGAACTTAAATGCTGCTTTGGTAGAATAACGTTTTTTTTTTTTTTTTTTTTTTTTTCGTTTAGAATGTTAGTAGACAAAAAATATTTTATTAAATACTAGCCGAAGTTGGTTCCCAACTATTTCACCATAATTAATACTGGTCAAAATTTTCGATAAAATATTTTATAGAACTCATTCTCTTAACAGTTTCTTCAATAAAGATTTTTATTTTGATAATCATATAACTCATACGATTATAGAAACGTTACGTATTTCTGCTTATCGTACTATGTATCGTGTCGTGTGTTTTCTAAAATCATGAGTACAGAAAATAGTAAAACACGTTCGGCATTGAATTCTACAGAATATTACAGAATACTTTTTGCTGAATATTTTTAATAATTATAGAATGACTACAGAATGTTTTTAATAATTTATGCAATATCTCTAAGGTTTATTCAACAAAAAATTTCTCTGATTAATCATAAGATTTGACCCAATTTTGCGTGTTTAATGAAATAGAGATATTCAAATTCTGATAATCAGTTTCTGAAGCAAACGAGTGAAACATGTTTTATTAATGTCTGAAATATATTTCATTAAACAAGATTAGCCTGAACAAGGAACTGTTTAAAATATAGTATTCTAAAATATTATTAAATTAAAATTACATATATATATAGAGAGAGAGACATGTTAAAAACAGGTCCCTACTAATCGGATTATATATCAAATCAAATATCTCTCTCGGGCCCTGGGGGAAAGCCCGGTTGAAATGAATGCTTAGAGATGGCTCATATTATAAGAATCACACACTAATTTAACATAAGCGAATTCAATGAACTGGACGAACGGCTGGGCCGCTTTACATCGATCATCTATTACATTACTGAATACAGTTTTAATGGCGGGAATCAGATAGCTTCTTATTGGCTGCTAAGTGATGACGCGAGCAGTGCCAGGATGACGCCCCGTACACAACACACACACACATATATATTATTAAATTATTATATATAATTAAAAATTTATTTTATGTATATATATATATATAATTTTATTTTTATTTTGTGTAAAATAAATTGGTGAAACATATGGTTAAATTTTTCTAAAGATTCATTAAAAAATGGAAACTTAATTTATAAGTTGAATCTTTGGTAGCATAGAAAAAATATTATTTTTAATTTTTAGATGACGTAAAAAATCATTTTTGTACTGTTTTATTTTCGGACATTATCGCAAAAAAGGCCAAATTTCGTTTAGTTTTTAACTAATTAAAATTACAAAAAATATCTATAAGGCACATATTCTCACCTTTCAAATTATATATGTGTCAAGTTTTGTAACTCTTGGTCAAAGAGTCTAATCTGTAAAACGCCAACAATATAAGTAATAAGAAAAGATAAAGATGATAAAGATAAAGATAAGACCAAGGGATTATAAAAAAAATTTAGAAATAGTAATCTTTTCAGCAGTTCATTTATTAACAGAAACGACATAAGATATTTTCCCTTCCTTCATTGAAATCATGTTTAAGACTGGAATTTTATGCATATCCAGATGATTTGGAAATTTGCTATTAGGCCAAGATTAGTCTGGCCTAATAGCAAACATTCTATAGTTTTCTAATCTATCCAATAGTAATCTAATTGAATAAATTCATTGAATTTTTCCTTCAAATCAGTTTTCAATTTCATGTTTCCTTCAATTTCATGTTTTCTCAAGATGAGAATGTTCCATTTTTAGTAAAGTGATATTAATTAAAAGTTCATCGTGTAGCTTTTTGACTGGACTTTAGAAGAAGATTTATTAAAAATCCTTTTAAAATTCTTCTTTTTATTACACAAAACACAGTATGCATACTGATTAATTTCCTATTTACAATTATTTTCCCTCCATTCTGCAGGTATGTTTTTCAAGTACCCTTTAAAAATTAAAGCTGTTCTTTAAACGGAAGTCAAGATTCACAAATTCAGGAAAATAAAAATGTCGTTTTGTTTAGTAGCCCAAACGAGGAGGCTTCTCATTTATTCACATAAACAAATGTCTAAAATGCTTTCTGCACCCAGGATGCATATTTGCAGCTGAATAAATTATAAACTTAATTAATTAGTTTTCGGGTTTTGTTTCTAGCGAAGAGGAAAAAACAATTTCCAGCATAAAAGAAAGCAGGGAAACAACAGTTCTTTAATTAATGCATGCAACCGTAGAAGCAGTACGGGCTCTCGAGAATTAATCTGAGAAATCTCATTGCAGCCATTCTATTTTTTTGCCTAGATTATTTCCCTTGATGAAAAACAACATACGAATAATAAGAATGGAATTCTTGGAAATTAATTTAAATATATCAGAAATAATGTCATGAAATTAAAAAAAAAATACTATTGCAACTTGGAAACTGAATCAATGTTTTTGATTTAACTTATTAGAAATGAAATGGTTAAATAGAGTGATTTAGAAATGATTTTTTTTTTAATTTGGTAGGGCAAAAATATGCTTGCTAGTATAAATATATAGCTGAGAAAGCTCATGACATTGTTAAAAGCACTCTGCGTTTGTATTTTCTATTCATACACAAATCTGTCTAGCTGTTGCTGCTTGCTGTTATTGTTCAAGTTGATTTCACAAAAGTAAACACGAATCGATCGATTTATGTTAATTTCGTGAAATCAACTTGGCAGAAATGTATCTAAAATTCAATACAGCAAGAGAAATGAGATAGAGAGATCTAACTTCCGATAAGAAATGGATATAAGTAGATAAATTTAATAATGGAACTGTACAATTACTGACTTTACAAAGATATATAGTCCTCTGATGTAGTTGTATTTGCAACAATGATTTCATAATGATATTTCAAGGAGTTGTTGGATGTAGATTAGCTTTATGTCTGGTACGTAAGGAAATCGAAGTAAGTCGAATCGGAGTACCTAATGCAGTATCATTTCTACTGGTAATTTGGATGGGATGGTGTTTTACTTTAAACATATTTGGAATAGTTCAGTTGCAAATCAAGACTGATATTTTTGCTGGCTGAGATTGAGAATTACTCCGCTTTTACTCCGCTACTTTTTGAACTTCCTGGATTTAAATCCTTGTTCTTGTGATTTGATTCCAAAGATGACTTTCATTCCTTTTTCAAACTATTCCAAATAATTTCAAAATGATTGATCACTTCCTTTTGTGTATTTAATTAATTAATTACCTCAGACCTATTAATTACTTACCTTACCTACCTTACCCATGACTTCTACTTTGTTGCCTGGGCCGGATTCAGACTTCTAGGGGATCGTCGGAAAAACAAATCTTAGGCCTCCTTGTTCATCAAAATTCTCAAATTCAAATATTTTTGATCGAATTTATTTGAATCTTTATTTAAGTAGTTTTAAATTAGGTAAACTGAAATACCAAAATACTTCATTGCACCTTTTCTAAAAAGTTAGTTTCAATATGTCTCGTATTAAGAATGTACGATTGAAATTTAAAAGTAGTTTTAAACGAAATATTTTTTTAATGTTAAAACTTTTTTTACCGCTGTCGAAATAATGTTTAAAAATAGATTCGATATTTTTTTATAAATATAAAACACCAGAGTTTTTTAGAATTCTAAAATAACATAATACAAAGCTTGACAATGTAATTAACTAGAAATACAAATATTTCAAGAATAATGTTTCAAAATTAATCCAAACAATTATTTTAATTTGAATAAATTCGAATCCACGGCCTTCGTAATTAATGGAAAATAAAAAATTATAAAACTTTCAAAATACATTAAAAAAATCTCGAGGGCACGGGACACTAACGACAACTGTCTTTTTTGCCTGTTTAATAATCCGACCCTGATGGCCGGAAACAAGCATTAAACATTCAGTCCTTATATGAAGAATACTTTCCATACCACGTGATGAGCTGCATCAAGTGATCAATCGTGTTCATTAATAATTGAGCAAAACTGAATAATTTTCCTGGGTTGCATCCTGCTTTAACTTTACTGTAATAATGAAGATATCCATTTAGAATCTCGACTTATTACTTATTTTCCTTCACATTCCTGATATATTTTACACTTCTTTATGAAGTTTGCACTTTCCGGTTTAAAATTACGCCTTTCACTATTCCAAACTTTCCCACAAAAACGGAAGCATTTAGTCTAAATCAACATGCAACTGCTTCCTTTTTATGATCTTTAGAGCGAAATTTGCAATGGATTAACTCTGTGACACTTAGGGAAATTGCTCATTCTGATTGGCCAAGCAAAATCTGATTGAGGGAAGAGGTAAAGAAGATAAATTTTAAAACTAAAAGGATGATGGACATGCTAAAATACAGCGAAGAAACTATAGCACGCTTTCGAAATTCACTATATTATTTCTAATTCCCTGGAGTTTTTCAGAACTTCCAGTTGCATCTTATTACAACAAAATTAAGCAAAAAGCTGCCTTATATCCATAATTGAGAAATGGAATTGGTGCACAGTTTTGGAATTAAAAATAATTTTTTTTTAATTTTTAATTGAATTGCTCTCTGCTTTTCTTTGATTAAAAACATACTATTACTTTTATATCTTGAGCTGAATAAGAGCCGTTTAAAATAACCGTCAACACTTAAATTAATTAATAATGTTCAGACAAATTATTTTATTAATTATGTTTAATATCTCCCCTGGTATTAGGGAATCGGTGGGTATGTCTCATGTTTTAATGAGAATGACATATTATTTTTATCTTACAAATTGAAATCTGTTCTTTCTTAAAGATTCTCAACGAAATGAGTTGTGTGTTTTTGTTAACTGATAATAAAATATAAAAGAGGAACTAAAATAACATCATGGTCCTTATGCATTTGTTTACTGATAATCTAATCGCAACACAAAACTGGTGTGTTTTCGTGTTGAAATTTTAAGACATTTAAGGAAAACTTTCAAGAATTTTCTGTAAATGAGATTTTTCCTTTACTGTAATATATTATAGAGAAAACAGCAATACAATTACACAAGAAATTTTGAGGGGTATAGAAAACAGAAAAACTATTCAACTTTATTCAAAATAAGAAATTTGATGAAATTATATAGAATCTTTAAAAATAGGAATTTGGGTTATTTTTTATTCGGTATTAGTTATATATTATATCATTTTGTTTAAAATGAATTAAGGCATCTATTAAGTTCGGAAATCTTTTTTTTTTAAATAATGATATTTGAAGCAGTATTTTTCTATTTTGAAATGACATTTAAGTGAGAACTTATTTTGGGGTATAAAAATATTTTATTATTATTTTAAATATTTGAGAAATGCCTAAATGTGAGCTTTCATCCCAAATTTGAACTTTTTTCATAATTCTCAATCAAAAGACAAATAACCGGAATGATATATCTTCCGGTATATATAATTCGGTATATATAATGGGTAACGCACTAGCCATGGATTTGAGCAAAAAATTAGGAACAACTTAATTTTTTTGAAAATTATAGGAATTTTAATAAAAAAATCATGGATTTTTTAAAATTTTGAACTATTTCCAGAACTAAAAAGCTGCTTAGTTTTACAATGGTCGATCATTGCTCTTGTATTTTAATTCATTATGTAGGCAGTATTATAAACTAGACAGTAATATGTCAAATTTTAAATTTATACTTTTAATTGCATTTCTGTATTCGTATTTGAATTATTTTTTTAAAGAAAAACCGCATTTTGGGAAAAACGAGTTTAAATTTTATGTTATTAATTTTCAATGAGATGTAAAAAAAAAAAAAATTTCTTCAAAATTTGTGGGCTTTTTTAGAGTATACATCGTTTTTTAAAGTTCAAAATTTGAATTTTTTTTTTTTTTTTGTCTTTCTCTTATGAGTATCTAATGTAATCAGCTATACAACTGGCACTGTTTTCTTCCAATATTTATCTAATCATTTGATTTGAAAATGTATATTAGAAAATCTGGAGACGCTTTGAGGAAATAATAGTTATCATAAGTACGATTTAAAGGCTTTTCATTCATGTATTTTGTGAAATTATAGTACAAATTTCCCACAAATATAGCATATTATATTTGTGGAAAATCAAGATAATTTAGTGATTCAGGATTATCTAAAGTTACAACAATGCCATCCAAAGAATTCATACCGAAAATATTCCAAAATCTTATCTAGCATATACTAAAAGAATTGAAATAGGAATAGACAATAATTTAAAATAATCTAAATAAAAATAATGAAAACTCTTGTTGATAGTATCATGTTTAATTCCATTTCTTACAGTTCAGTTTTATTAAAATACCTTCATTTCATCTCAAATTACCGTGGACAAGAAATAAAAATGATTTTCAGATGTTATATGAACCGTTTTTCAGATATACATTTAAAAATTGTGAATTTCAATCACAAATGTGATTTCAACGTAGGCAGACCTTAAGGCAGTTAAATATTATGATAGTTATAGTTGTAATAAATATCAAAACAATGAAATATTCAGAAATTTTTCAGCATTGTTTGTGTTTCCAAGCTTGATTCTCAGTACTCGCTTCAGTAGTATATGCACTAAAATAGATTCAATACCGAGAAGATTACCATGGTCCCTGCACAAGGATAACCAGCAAAATCTTGAAGCGTAACATAAGCATCTACCGCTGAAAGAAAAGCTTGTTGTTCAATCCCATTTTTCAGATTCTTCTCCTAAATATCTAATATTTAAAGTATTATTTAGGAATCTAATCATGCGAGTTTACGAGTTTAGTATTCATAATGCTCGATTTTATTTTTATTTCATTTTGCGCGAGTGGTCAGCAAATTCATGAACGGTTTCATATGTTTTACCAGAACAAGTTAATAAATACTAATACTGCAGTTATTATTTATAAAATACATTAAATAGCGTTCCCCTCGATATGTTTTTTTTTATCAAAATATTCCTTTTCGAGTTACATAGGCTTGGTTCAAAGAGTCTTGTAAACGTGATGGAATCCATTATTTGAACTTCTTTTTGGACCCATCCAACCGTCAAAACAGACACTGATGACTATGATACTTGGCTGATGATCACTATTTAAAAATATATAAAAGGAGACAGAAATGGATTGTTTCGAGAAAGTGGAACACATTCAATATTTAAATATTTTGGTTGGTCATATATATATATATATATATATATATATATATATATATATATATATATATATATTGTTACGGATAATTCCGCGCGGGGTGTACACAGAGACATACAGACGAGACGAAGACATACAGCAGCACACTCCAACACACGGTAGTAATCGGCGGCAATAACAACTACAGCACACAAAGCGCCCAGACAGAATTCAGCAGAAGGAGGGAATTCAAGTAGCTTCACTCTACGGCCTCTCCAAATGTCTGCAATTCTCCAGTGTCTTTTCGCTTTAGCTGTATCCAACTGCCGAGATACTACTACACGACTGAGCTACTCCACACATACTGCTTCATTCTGCAATAAACTCAGTTCAGCAATCGCTTGATCTCCACAAATAGTCTTCGCCAGACTATTCTGCCGTTACTTCGTTATCCTCTCGACGACTCAATATTTGACTCCGACTCACTACAGCTTGGGACTGCCGGCCTTTTATGTATAGTTTCCGGGAGTCGGGCAGAGAAGGTTCTAGACCAATCAGGAGCATCTCGGTTCGCATTGGCTTAGTTGCTAAAATTCTGGGAGTTTCCAGTAATATCTGTTTTGTCGCCAAAGTCACCAAATTCGTCGCCAAGTTTTTCGTCGAGCTCTGAGATCAGTGACGGGGCATCCGATCAGCTGATCGTAAAACTGTCTTTCCAGTGATTGAATTAACCGTGCTGGGAAGCAACATTACAGGTTTATAACCATATATACTTATGCATGTATACATGACATCATAGCACATCATAACATCATAGCGTATACATGACATCGTAGGCTTCATAGCATCATAGCGCATACATGATATCGTAGCGTAAATGTTCATCTATCTTCTAAATTTCCATAATTGTCCCGGTCACTTTTTATTCTTTAGCTTCCAACAAAAGAAAAACAAGTTAGCAATTAAATATTTGATGAAGCAATAAAAATTATTTGAATTTCGGGGCAACAAGTTACTATTTTTGGAAATTTGATAAAATAAAAATTTTAATTGTAAAAATTGAGAGAAAAGTCTGCACTATTATTAAATTAATATCATTGAAAAGCTAATTTTTTAAATTCCAAAATGATTTAAAATTAATTTTTGAGCAATAATTTTTCATATGATATCGCAGAGAAAACGTCAATATTTACCTCAACTTTTAACTGATTAAAATTGAAAAAATCGTCCCAAGGTGTACATTCACTAAATTATATTTGTGTCATATTTGGAAGCTGTAAGTTAAACGGTATAGCCTCTAAAGCAAGAATACACAAACACGTATTCATCTTTATTATTAATAAATATAAAGCCCATCCGTGAGTAATCTATGACTGAGTAAGATGCCTTTAATGAAAATAAAATATTTCCCCCTAAAGCAATGTAAAATGTTTTCGTATTAACATATTTATTTTTATGTGTCATAAAAATAAATATGCTCTCAGTTAATTTTGCCTTTTCTCATGTTAATATTAATATGTTCTGCTCGTAGGCAATAACGTGATAGATAAAAGGCAACTAGGAGGAAAAAAAATTTCTTCAATCAAAAGCTAGAACATTTAAATGCCTTCACAATGTCTATTTAAAATTAAATTTATAAGTACAGTACATTAATATATATAAAGTGCTTTCTGCGATGCTTTGTGATTTTCCGATCTATAAATTAATTATGTCGCCTATATTTAGAAATGTGTAAAAAATTAATCAACAACACATCGCATCATTATACAAAATAAATATCACTTTTGGGTTTATTTTTTGTCCTTTACATTCATCAGTTTATTACTCACTTCTGATTGATTTAATAAATTTCATCTTTCTAAAGATGAAATTTAGATGATTTCAAGACTGCTTTCTTTTCATTCACTTCTATTGTGATATAATTTTAAATGTTTGTAGAATTATATGGTCTTTGTGACCATGAACTTTTTTATATTGTCAAAATATTGTTATGAATTCGGGTTCTTTCGGGTTAAACAGTCCTTTAAAAGTCTAAAATATTTATTCCAGAAAATTCACAGACACGAATACACAGACGAAGACGAAGAAGTAGCTCACAAGTAGTAATAGGTATTAATAACAATCACATCACACAAAGCGGCTAGGCAGAATTCATCCAGGAGGAGGAATTTTCGTAGAGAAACGTCTGCAATTGACCACTGTCTCCTCGCTGTAGCTGTATCCAACTGCCGACTAACTACTACACGACTGGCTACTCCACAAACGACTCGATGTTGCCTCTATAATAGACACCAGGATTCGGTACACATCTCAATTTAGCAATCGTTTGAGCTCCACACAACGCTTGTGCTTCGCTAGACAGATAATATTATTCGGCCGTTGACACACTATGCAATTTTCAACCTCTCAACGACTCTTTCCATGACTGTCTTCGGTTTAAGACTGTCGGCCTTTTATAGTTTCCGGAGCCTGATAGAGAAGGTTCTGGAACAATCAGGCATATCTCGGTTCCTATTGGCTCTATTGCCGAAATTCTGGAAGATTCCAGCATTATTTATTTTATCACTAAAGTCGTCAAATGGTCGTCTTGTCGCCAAGCCCTGAGATCACTGATTCGGCATCCGATCAGCATCCAACAGAGCTTATCGTAAAACGGTCTTTCGAGTGATTGAACTAACCATGCTGGAAGGCAACAATACAGATTTGTAACAATATTATTCATTGATTTAATTTGATTCTTATTGGTGGAAATGTTAGAAGAAAATGTTACAAGATTCCATATAATTTATAATAATGGATTTTAAATTAAAGTCTAAAAATCAGAGAATTCTATGTTTTCGAGCCCTAATTACAATTTGCTTTTCAAACATTTGTTCATTGATAAAATTTATGACAAAATATTGATACAACGAGGAATTTTAAAAACTCTGTCTAATCGAGTTTAACTTTAGTGCAATTTTTCGTTAAATTTTAAGTTTATTTTTTAGCTTTGATTATAAAAATATTATTCTAATTTCAATTTATAAAAGTATACTGAACCCAAATCTGATACATTTTTAATATTGACGTTATAATAATTCCCTTGGTATCCTTTGCCTAATATTTCCTTTACAATTCATTACAAGTAACTTCTGATTTCTGTGAATTAACACAAATAAAGCTATTTTAGCATATTTTATACGAATTAATTAATAGACTTCAAAAAAGTGTTTTTTATTCGAAAAATTCTCCAATAACTACGAAGATAATTAATACAATAGCTGTAACTGCAATGTTCTTTTTCCACATCAATAATTGCACCTTTGGCGATGCTATATATAGCATGCGAAGCATGAAAAGTGCTTTTGAAGCATATTTGCTATGAAAAGAATTTCGTAAGCGTGGGAAGAATTTCCAACGTTGTATCATCGTTTGTCTTTAAAAGATGCGCCGGTCTCCCACGCACGAGTAGAGAAAGTGTCTCTTCCCGTATACTAATCTTCATTAGTGAAATAGAAAATGCATTTATTATGAGCATCCTGAGGAAATAACAATTGGATAACCTGCCCTAGCAAAGAAGTAATTGTCCATAAAAACAATGAAATATAAATCCTCTTAACAAGAACTGGTGGGTGGAAATGTTTCTCAGGAGAATGCTTTTGCTAAACACAAAATCTATATTAAATGAGAAAAGGTATGGCAACGAAGCTTTTGTAAATGCCTGTAAAGATCAGCTCTAATTCCCATTTAAATGATATTTATTCTAAATATTGAAATTTTGCTTATCTAAAAATCTTGGGTTGTTTTTTTTTTATCTTAGAGTATTTTAAAGTATCTTAATGTCTTCTTTCTTTATTTCAAAGTATTTTAATTATGATATGCTTTAAGTTCTTGTTTTGTTTATGCGTTTTTGATTTACAAAAGTTGATACAGCTCTCAACGATTGACATTTTTACTTTCAAGTCATCAAAAATACAAATAAGAAGATATTATAATTGGGAGAAAAATCTAAGTTTGAAATTTGGATGAACGAGTCCAAATCCTTGAGATTCTTGATTCCTTGAGTCCGAAAAAAATTTCTCTCGGCAAGCTGGAAGGCAAAGTAGATTCCTTTACTTCTAAGTTACTATCTGGTAACATAGATTGTTGATGTTAAAAACAGTCAAAATTAGTACGTGGAAATTACTTTTCGGCCGCTAACCTCTAAGATATTGGCATTATCGAAAAACTTCAAATACAATAATTGTTTATCTTAATGAGGCGCTAATTTAGCTAACTTGATTTATTTGTCTCTCTTCAATATTAAGAAAGTTATAGTGAAATGAAATTTTAACCTCCACCATCCCCTCCCCCTTTGAGCTATACTGGCCAATAATGAAATCGCCGTAGATTTTTACATTTCTAACAACCAATTTCAATCCAACTAAAATCCAAACAAAATTACTTTAGCTATCCTATTCACATGGGCAAAGCGTTACGTTAAAACTTTAGAATGATGATGGGTGGTTTTGGGTTCTAGGGACCATGATTGGGGAAGAACTGAAGGAAATTTCCAGAAGTCTTGTCGTGAGAAACATTGCAATAGGTAGTCTTCCTATAGGAATCTACCTAAAAAATAATTTTGTAGTTATATCGGTTTGTGAACATGACAATTCTTAAATGTAGTAAATAAGTAAACTTAAAACTAAAATTGTAAATTTCTATTAAATGTTCTATAAATATCTCTTCCCATGCCCGTGCACTTGTCAACATGATTACTAAATGGCATTGCTAATCAGCTAGATCGACTTTGACAAATGGTTTCAATTCCAGTAAATATACATCAAAATTTAGAATTAAATCTGCTAAAAAACTATATACATGAAATCTGGTATGTAATATTTAAAATAAAATAGTAGATTAAATTTTAGAGGAGCATTTTGTTTTCTACTGGAAATCTTTATTTCACACCAGTTTAGTATATATGAACCCAATAACTGAGAAATGCAACCAGTTGAATTTATAAAATTTGATATGCTCTCAGGACCAAAAAAATTAAATTTATATTAAATTTAGGATCAGAATTCCTAATTTAAGATTTCGAAGCGCTAAAATGCGTCATATTGATTCTATATAAAAGAAAGTTGATCTGGGCGTCCCGGGTTCGAATCCCGGTTCGGGCAGGGTTGTTCTTCATCTGTGTTCTATCTGTGGGGTGTGTGAATGTGCCCCCCTGTAAAAAGGAGTTGTGCAAGCGAATGTGCGAGTTTCATCTTCATATGAGCTAGAAGTCAGACTTCTGCCCTCGGTGCTCAGGGATCTTTACCCTCAGAAGCTACTGCAACCCCTTACCGTGGTAACGCGAACACGACATCATCATCATAAAAGAAAGTTGAAAGAAGAATATTTCCGCTTGTTATTTTGATGCTTTACAAGAACATGAATGTTAAATTTTAATATTCAGAAAAGACTCCAAAATATTTTCATATATTACTAATATAATATTTTTGCATTTGTGCTTTAGAGAAAATACAAAAAAAAACATGTATTATATTACATTGATGTACAATTTAGACCATTCCTTAAATTAATTTAGAATTCTTCTTTCAAGCATAATGGAGTTACAATTGCTTCCTACTTCTGCTTTCAACAGACGACGGGGCAATTTATTTTCTTTTGATGATATCTAAACTAGTACAAATGATCGAAACGTTTATAGTTACTGTTACAAACTATTAATCAATAGAAAGAAATCAAGTAAAACCTAAATTTCGACTATTTTTAAATTAAAATGAAAGAGAAAAAGACTTCTTTAAAAATTAACGACAACTGATATCTAATTGTTTTATCTTCATTTTGAGAATAGAAATAATGTATGAGATAAAGTTTCCATCTAGGGAGAATTTTAGGTTTATTTGAAAGCTTCAGCTGTAATTTAAAGCATTTGCACACAATAGCTTGCCAGTCAATATATTTTAGAATAAAATAATTTCAAAAGCTTTTATTCATTGCCATCTTACTTTTATTAGTCGCATACTTTTATCACTGTTAGTCTCTGTTAATAATAAAAAGGGATGAATGTATATATGTATGTTAGCTCTCTATATGAACGATCACTGGATTTAAACCACCAAATTTGGAGCATATATACTTTGGATATTGAACCTCGGAGCGATTTTTTTGAAACTTTAATAAGAACTTTTATTAATTAAAAATTAAGCTGAAATTTGGTGTTTTAACCCTTTATAGGGCCGTGGGAAGTATGCTTCCCACCAAATTTATCAATCTTTGTATGAAATTATGTAGGTTGGCATAAGTTCTGACAAATTTTTTAGAAAGAAAGAAATTTAGATGCTTTAGTTCTTTATCTCACACAAAATGATGTGTCTTGGCTTGTTACTTAATTATTAATTAACCAAATTAATTAATGAATCAAATTTAATTTTTGTAATAAGCTAAATGAATCCCTTTTCTTATTCTAATTTCAGGACCAAAAATATTTTAACATAATATGACTAGAAAAAAATGGCCCTTTAAAGGGTTAAAGAAAAAACGCTAGAAAATGTTATTGCAAAAAATTAATTTTTCACCATTGCAAAATTTAAACAATCCAGAGTGGTCACCCCAAAACTTTCTCGCGTACTCTCTGAGAAGGCCTTACATGGTATTGGCATACAATAGTTAAGAAATATTAACTTTTGATGTGAAATTAACGATTTTAGTGAATCTATCAGTTGATCCTTGGCGAGAGTTTCTTTTTCGGGGGGAGGGGGCTGTTATTAATCCCTGAAAGACGATTAATAGTATCCGAAAATCAAATTTATTCTTTAGATGCGTTTTTCTCAGCCAATTGAAAAAAAAAAATATTACCCAAAAATACAACTATAGTCACAAAATCAAGTACGAAGTTTTGTTGTATTTAAGTCATTGCGTTTTTAAGTTAACGCGTTTACATATTACCGGCAATACAGACGATCAAACTCCTTTATTGGATTTAACTGATAATTTGTTAGGTGTCTACATTATAGATGTTAAATCTGTGTACCGAATTTTATCCATCTAGCTCTCTTCGTTTTATAGTTATTGGGTTAACTTATATTCGAACTTCCTGCGAATGGATTTCGTTCAAAATTTAGTGGAAATCTATAAATTTGGTCATAATTCAATATAAAAAATTCCAACCTTCTCTCTCAAAGCATTTTGAGTCATTGTGTTCACAGACATAATGCCAAAAATGTGTTTTTCAAGCTCAGGGAAGTCTGAAACGCGGAGATTTGACAAAATCTCGAGTACGAATTTTTATTATACTTCGAACCACCAGGGGGGGAGACACCTCGCAATGAGGATGAGATGCTTCCGGCATGGTGGTTGGATCTCGCCACCCTGCAGGATACACAGAAAGGTGGGGGATTTGGCTCCTCCCATTGATGACGGGACGTACTTCCTTCGGGAAGGGTTGCATCGTGGCTGGTGATGGCCCTTAGGACTCAACCACAGTTCCCGCCAGTGTTGCTTTTGCGGCGGTCCGGTCATTCAGTTTTCTTTATCCGTATGCGTTCGGGCGCGTCGGAAAGTCAGCGATATGACTTTTATTATACTTCGTATAGGAGAGAGTAATTTTTTTTTTTGATTATGCTAATTTAATAGTCATGAACGAACTTCTATTGATTTCTTGCAATTATTTTTAAATATCTTTTTCCTAATTTATAAGAATAGATTACATTTTTGTTCTGAAGTTCAAATCGTTTTTATTCTTTCATCAAGAATCTGGTCAGGTGATGTCCTACCATTGTTGAATGTTAAAGAAGGATTTGAATATTTGTGTAGATGTATAAAAAAAAATGAAGGTACGCAATACAGCAAATTTACAAAATAGATGTACCAGGAATTTACACTTTTAATAATGCAATTACGTCATGAGACTGGTCTCCATAAAAAAGCTACATATACACAATGAGCGTAACATATGTAAGCTAATTAAACTAACATTTAATTATAGTACATATGTTACGCTCATTCATGGGATGGATGTGAAATTATATCTAAATGGTTTAAATGAAATTAAAGATAGCCAGTATCTCCGACGAATCAGCTAATCGTTAAAGGCGACTAGTTAATAATAAAATTAAAATACTTATTAACTTGAAAATGCAGCAATCTGTTTTCATTTAATAATAAAAATTCATTCAATGACTCTAGAGATAACGATATAAGCTTATTGGCACGGTTTCAGTTGAGGAGTCAGATGCTTCAGGCTCAAAATTCGATTTCATCAAAGGCCAATCGTGCATACGGAGCCAAAGTGCCCCAAATCAGGGATCATGGGGCAAATGCTCTATGTTGTGGTGCGGAAGTTTGGAAACGGGGGCACCAGCTGGCCTTTCTTGTCACTCGCCGGAATTCAAGATTATGATGTCCTTTCCTAAATAGTTTTAGTATTGCTTTTATAAATTCAATGATTTTATTTTCAGTTATTTATTTTAAACTCTACAAAAGTAACAAATAATAAAAAACTTCATGTATTACATTAATAAATGAAAATCAAAAGTCCATTCTTTAAAAAATTATTTTGTCTAATGAATAATTTTAGAAATTTTGTGTATAGAAATGTTTAATGTAAGAAACTAAAATTTAATTTTAAAAATATTTATTATACATCAAAATTTAGATCTTTTCAACAAAGCACAAGGGGTTGTTGCTCTTTAATTTTAGGTTTGGAAATGAAAGCATAAAGAATTGAAAAATTATAGTTTATTAGATTAATTTCCTACAAGAACTATTTTCGAAAGGACTTTTTAATTTCGAACCATGGCCATATTACGAAAACAACACTTCAACTAACATCTCCTCTCCAAACTTTCACACCATAATCTTTACATGAACGGATCTGTAAAACAATGGTCTAGACCCACTACCATCAGCCCTAAAACTCAACTCTTATTTGGAGAAATTCTGATATCAACTTTTCCCCCCATCAAAAATTATTTTAAATAAAACTGTAGTTAAAAAATAAAATTTTAAAATAAATAATTTAATTTAAAAATAATTAATTAAAAATAAATATTAATAATAATTTAAGATAATTATTCATTCGTAATTATATTAAATCTAAAATTATGTTAGAAACACATAGTATGGTATGTATTTCCAACCATTTTTCATGTACACTGTGACAAAAGAAATCATGCTTCATATATTCGATATTCTGCTTTTATAGAATTAAAACCATGGAAATAATTCAGCTATCGAGCATTCCATTCATAGCAATGGAAACATTTAACAATAGAATGTTGATAGCAATCATTTCGCTTTAGCCGAAGGATACAATGAAAGATTTTGAGAATGATGATAGCTGAATGAAACATGATAAATGATTTAATTTAACTGAATTAAACTAAAAAATGAATATTTAATAATTCATAAATTAGCCTTAAGCTTTTGATTATTAAAATATTTATTTCATTGTTTTAATGAAATGTTATTTCAATTTCCTTTCTGTTGCTAAATGAACTCATACCATTGTAAAGCAGTTGTTAGATGAAGTCATTAGGTGTTGTACAAATGGTAAATGCTAAAATGGAACAAAGCATTTATCACTTTGAGCAGAAGTATAATTGTTTATTTTGTGACACTGGGATGCTTTATTTATTTTGCTTTCCTCATAAGCGAAATAAATAAATAGAAAGTATTGTAATCGTTAAAATATCTCCCCCCTCCCACCTCTGTTTCTTAAACCTTCGTCTTTTAAGTATCACAAATAAGGAAAAAAAAACATTTTGGGAATACTCTCTATCTGTGAACAAGATTATTTGAAAATGAATGAGATAAAATGAAATAAAAGAAGATAAAAGGAGGAATTAGGTAAAATTATGAAATTCGTTCTGGGGCCATTGCACCAAGAACTGTAAATTGCTACTAAATTTCAATCTAAATTCAGCAAAAATGAGAAATGTGTCAATCAATTCTTCCAAGGTGAAAACGGTATAATACAAAAACACATCGAGAAAGAATAACATTTAATATAGTGTTTTCTCTTCAAAATAGTCGATCAAAATAAGCTTCTGGACCAAATCGATAATTTCGTCTGTATATTGATCTATATATCCTTGTGAAAGCGAGTGTAACAACTGTAAACAACTGAAAACCTCAAGAATTTAGATTAATGAATCTAAAGTGTTTTTTTAATCAAATTTTGGATTGATTAGATCAAAGAGAAATGGCGCTATTTTGCACGAATATAAGAACTCGTTGAAGGAAAAATGCCGATGGCTCAAAATAAAAATTTTGTGTGACATTTGTTAATATCTTTCATTTCTTATTTCGAATGAAAATCAATCAACTAAGCTATGACCTGTGTTCTAAAATCCTGGATATGATTGTGAATTTGATTTAAAACAAGTCACCTTTAGTGAACAGGTGGTTCGCTAAAAGTGACTTGTTTTAAATACAATTACATTTAATTACTAATTGCATTAAATTTGAGTTAAATCGCTTAGATATGACTTTATGTGTGGAGGTATTGAGTGATTCCTCCACTTAAATATTCAGGCTACGGCATTTTAATAAGAACAAGAGTATTCTTTTTGTTATAGAAAAGAGAACAAAACAAGAGAAATTAGCAGAACAAGAAAAAGTAAGTGTTTCGAGTAGGGAAAGAAAAATTAAATCCTTGCTGGCCAGATTGCACAGTGGGTAGTAATACAAAAGTCCCCACACATGCATATAATTCCACCAAATTGTCAGATATTAAAGCTGCGTTACTTTAATTGTCTTACATATGATCTGTTCGTTGTATGCATGAATTTTTCTAATAGAGACCTGTTCCATGACATTGTAGTACTGTTAAAAAATAATAAATGCTATTCGTTCATCGTCTAAATTTCACGGTGTTGTAACTTCATTTTTCTTATTCGCCTTGTAAATTACAAAAATATTTAACAGAATCCTTCGTCTTTAAGTTTCAACAAAAGAAAAAAAATCTAGCAGTTAAATATTAGATGAAACGATGAAAACTATTTGAATTTCAGAGTAACAATGTCATCAATTGTTGGAAATTAAGAGAAAAATTATTTTAGAAAATTGCACAAATTCTGGAAAAATGTGCACTATTATTGAATTAGTATCATCAAAAAGACAATTTTTTAAACAGTCTGAAACGATACGCAATCATATTTATGCAAAATTATTTCATAAATTATCATTAAAAAGACGCCGAATTTCAGATTATTTTTTAATTAATTAAAATTCTAATTAATTAATTCTTTGTTTGAGAATGGGCATATGCACTCCGAAATACACATTTCCATTCTCCAAACTATATATGTGCTGAATTTTGCAGCTGTAAGTTAAACGTTCCGGTCTGTAGAGCAACATTGCATAAACACATGTTCATCATCTCTTTTTTTTTCCCTTTAAAGAAGAGGTATGTCCATTCATGAGCAATCGTTGACTACGTAAGATACATATAAAGAAAAAAAAATATCTCCGTCTGAATGAGATGTATTAAATCTATGTTGTACTAAAGATACTAATGAAGTGGAAACATTCATTTTTCAATATTATGCTCTACTTAGTGCTTCATAGAACAATGAGAAAAAAAATTGAGTGTAGATTTTGAGTGATTTTTTTTCTAAAGATTGGGTACAAATCTTGACGCAGATATGCAATAATAATGAGAAATTCACATATTAAATTTCTTTTGTTTAATTTGTTGCATTTCCAAATTATATTGAGTTCACATGTTTTCAAAGGCCGGGATAGCCTGGTTGGTAGAGCGTCGGATTCGCGTCCCTTTGGTTCCCCGCGTGCTTGGTGGCTGACGCGCGTTAAATCTGTCGTGGTCACAAAGTCCTCCATGTCGAGAGTAATACCACTGGGGGTACTGGATCAGGGGTGATCGTTCTCTGAGTCAGGTCTAGTGAATGAAAGTCAGGTCAGGTCTAGTGAATCTGTGGTTGAGTGAATGAAATGCGTGAATGAAGTCCGCCCCGTAATTAGGGTTGTGACGTGTGTGTAGCTAAGTCGTTCTCTTGCCCCTAGATGGCGCTACTATAGAAACAAGAGGCGCTCCCCCTCAGGCTTAAATCGGCTGTCTTCGAACAGCAGGCTTGTTCATGGCAAGTGCCATAAGAAACAACAACAACAACATGTTTTCAAGCGTTTATCGATCGTCTATCGGTAAACCCTTTGCAGGATTGGATCGAAAATTTCCTAAGATCTACATTATAATATACAAGTTTAATTTCAAACACTTATCGATTTGCGTTACCTGTTATAAACAAACATTAGATTTCCTATTGGAATAATTTGCATAAAATTTGATGTAAATCAGCAAATTTGAACAAAAGGGATTAAACAAAATTTGAGGCATATAGCTTGCTGAATTTTTGAATTATCGTGCTCCCGTACTGAGAGGCAGAAAGACAAAAATCCAAAAATGCCCTTTCGGACTAAAATTTTGAGATTCATCCAGATCTAAAGTTTGATTTCTTCTCAATTTATACGCCGCATACAAGAAAGTACAAAATTAAATTACTTTGTGTAAAATTTTATATTAATACCCACTTGAATTTAATATATTTCTAAAGGTCAATAAACATAAAGTCAATAACTTCATAAACAAAGTATCTGATTATGACGCAATCAGCCCTATTATTCTCATTTCCTACGGGCACGAAGATGAGAAGTTGTTACAGAATTGGTTCTTGGTTCAAATTAATATTAAATAATGGAGATGCTGGTTAATGGTCGATGACCAGACGTACCTCTTTATGAATTTTAGTTTAGTTTAGTTACATTAACATCACGTTTTAAAGCAACACTAGGGCTAGACCTCGTAATTTTGAACTGCGGTCAGATGAAGTAGACGACAATTGAATTACCACCCCTCTACAAGTTTCCACACCACACCAACGGGGGGCATTTGATCCCGACGGATTTAACGTGAAACAAACCCACTTACATGAATGTTTGGTGGAATGGGTGCCGAAGCGGAAGCCCTTCGGTTCCGAAGCCGAGACCTTACCACCAAGTCACAGCGGCCCACTTCGTTATGAGCGTTCCGCGTCTATGGCAATCGGAATGGTATCTATATGTGTAGTTCTTTATATTATATTACTGGTCGATGTGGTTCGGTCGATTCTGTTTACCATACATCTTCGTAAACGAATAGGAAGAAAGTTGCACATTAAGGGAAGACCATTTTAAAAATAGCATATACTACGAAATCTCTGATGATAACGAACTGAAAGTGATGGGTGAAATTATCCAGCTAACAATCATCATATTAATATCAGCAGAGATACTTCAGCATATACTTCATTCTACTGTGTCTCCGGTTTATAATGACTTTATCTGATTTCCACAAAAGGAGAAAAAAAAATCTGTTTTTATTTTTTCAAAATTTTATTATAATCAATTATAATGCTAATCAAGTCTACTAGATTGCTCATTTGCTACATTTAAAGTAACAATTTAATTTGGGAAACAACTTATAAAAGAAGTCCAACTAAAATTTTAATTTATTATTAAAATAAAATAAAACGTTAAATTAAATTAGTTAAAAATGAAGACAATTTTTTGCACTCTCCTAGCTGACTTTCTGTCAAAGATTCCGATTTGTAGCTAGTGTGAAGTCATTATAAATCGTTATTTGTTACCTAAGCACGTTTGCAGACACCACCGACCATTTACTTCTAACAAAATCGTACTAACACACGATAAAAAAAATTAAACAACATAATGCTGCTTTTAATGCTTGCAGACTAGAATTATTGGCAATAAAAATTTAATGATTCAGAATAAAACATAATTTTCCAGTACATTCCATTTTGATCTATTGATTTGTTTTTAAATTTTTCAAGAAAAAACATGTTTGAATCTTATCTATATAAGCTTTTATGTCGTTTCGAAAATAACGAAATAAATTGCCAAGACTGGCAACCCAGTGAAGGTGATTCGACTCCCTGCAACCGCACATCCTAAAGGCAATCAATAGCGGCCTGAGAACGCCATCTATCGGCTGCGATGAAATAAGCGAAACGGAAGTTGAAGCAACGGAAACCAATTTTCGCCTATTTACTTTGAGCAACAAATGAAGTTCTAAGCAGCATTAGTTTCCAATCAGCCGATAAAATGAATTATTGCTGAATGGAGAGAGGGGATGGTGAAGTGAAGAGAGTATGAGTACCAACGCTTAGGGCTTTCTTTGATTGAATAATGAAAGGAATATAATCTCCCGGGGTAAAAATTTACCCAAGATTCGAAGTTGTATCTCATCGAGGCGGGAAATGTTTCCAACATTTAGGACTAACGAAAGCAGCTTTTAGTGATTAAAGAATTAAACGGCATTTTGATTTCAAACTTCTGTAGAAACATTTGTAAGTAAAAATAAATCTCCTGTTTAAGCAAGTTTAATAATTTAAAACCACTTGACATTAAATAAGAGTTAAGCTGCAAGCTTAAATAAGTGGTCTGCAAGTCCATAAGAATGCAATTGAAGTAATTATTTAACACAAGTACGTAGTAAATCATTTACTTGTTTGATGATTTTGCTTCTAAAATCAATGTAAATAATTCTTAAAATTGTTCTTTAAAGTTGCATGTGATACTTTATAGTCATATTAAAATTAATAATTCATAAGTGAATAAATATCAATAATAGAAAAAGAGCAAAAATGATTTTGTTGTATATTAAATTCTTAAATAGAAACGGATGATTTGTGCGTTCCAGGTTCGAATCCTGGTTCGGACATGGTTGTTCTTTTCCCTGTGTTTTATCTGTGAGTTGTGTGAAGAGGTCCCTGTAAAAATAGGTTGTGCAAGCGAATATCTGAATGTCATCTTCATATGAGCTAAAAGTCAGACTTCTGCCCTCGGGTGCTCAGGGGTATTTACCCTCAGAAGTTGCTGCACCCCTTTCCGTTGCAACGCTGACACGACATCATAATCATCATGGAAATGGAAGTGAAGGTTAAAATGGAAATTTTCTTAAATGGAAATTCTTAAATTACGTTGCAATTTGTTTTTTAATTAGAATTTTAACTAATGATTAATCAAACTTTCTATATTTTACCACGTAACTTCCGAAAGGAATTTTATAAAAATAATTTTTGTATCAACTTCAAATTCAAAATTTGACCTTTACAGTTATTTCAGATTTTTTGCAATACAATTTTTCTCTAATTTTTAAATTTATTTTAAATATATTTTGCTGCAACACTTTTAATTGTGTAATGAAACTCAAATTGTCTTCATTGTAACAAATATTTTGTCATGATTTTCTTCCTTTTTTTTTATGCCTAGCTTAGTCTTAATGGTTCTAGCTTGTGCCTAGCTTAGCCTTAGCTCAAATTTGGATAACCACACATCAGTTTAGAAGTTTCGCACCTGCTGTGGCCATAGTGTTGCACATCTGCCAATTCTCTCTATCTGTTGCCTCACTTAAAATTTTAGTTTCAGTCACAAGCAAAAAATTATTAAACTTCAACTAACCTAATAACCTGCTTTCTAAATCGAATCACGCTCATAAAATATATAAGAATAATAAATGAAATCATTCCACAACGGATTACTAAATATGTTTATATATATATATATATATATATATATATATATATATATATATATATATATATATATATATATATATATATATATATATATTTTGGAAAATTTTTATTTATTATTTCAATAAGAAAAGCATTTCGTTACAATATGAAACCAAAACTTCAAGCTGAAAAAGCTATTAGATATTTTATATATCCAATTATAAAACAGAAAAGAAGATTTAGATATGTTTAGAAGTGTTAGAAGAAGATTTAGAAGTGTTACTAACAGAAAAGATGAAGATATGTTCAAATTACAAAAAGTCGTTACTAATGCTTATTTTTGAAGTTGATTCTTATCTGTTCGGTTATATTACCACAAACAAATTCCTGCATTTTATTAAAATCGTGATTTTAAAATAAATAAATTTGCAAAAAAGTCATATTTCCTAATTTGGTTATTAAAAACGAAAAGAAAAAATAAGAATAAAATATCGGTAAAAATAATGAAACTTATTTGAATTATATCTGTACAATTAAAAATATTGTTAAAAATATATTTAAAGTACATTTCAAAATTTATCGATGTTGGTAAAAATTATATGGTAGCTAAACTGATTTCACAATTTTTTTTTTTTTTTTTTTTTTTTTTCATTTTCTTGTATACGAAGTATAGAGAAAATATTGTAAACGTCAAAAAATTCGAGTTCAAGATTTTGACAAATTTTTACACGTCTGACTTTCCTCAGTGCGGAAAAACAATTTTTTTTGCCTTATTTGGCTCCTTTTGGCATTATTTGACATCATTTGGCTCCTTTGTCTGTGAGCACGATAACTCAAATGCTTGTATACTGATATTTGTTATATGGAATTGCTATCAAATTACAACGAAATAATGGAATTGCTACGAAATCCATTCACAGGAAGTCTATTTGCCTGACTGTTCGATAACAAGTGAACTTGATGGCTACAAAACGCAGAGAGCTAGACATATAAAATTTAGTATCTAGTATATTATACTTAGCAAATTTGGAATTAAATTCGTTAAAAATTTGATAATCTGTCAGTATATACTTTTGAATGTATGTAAAGTCAATAATTCATAAACGATGTGACTTAAATCAATGAAATTTGATATTTTGTGACTACAGCTGTAATTTTGAGTCAAATTTTGTTATTAATCGGCCAGATTCAGTAAAAGGCTCTATCCACATCAAAGATCTATATTTCGTAACTATCGTTCACCATTGCCATCCGAGGAATTCGTGACCTTATTCAAAGTCCACGATTTTATGCGGAAGAAGGAGGATAAGACTTTTATTGGAGAGTATGCGAGAAAGTTTCGAGGAAACCACTCTTACTAGATTTAATTTTCTGCTCTGATGTTTTTCAAGGTTCCCAAAATATCAACATCTTGTTTCATTTGTGATGTATTGAAATTTAAAAGAATGACTCCGAAATGTACATTCCCACCTTCCAAAGTAAGTTTTTGACAGACTTCTCAACTCAAGGTCTGTCGGTATTACATAACAGATTCTTCTTTACTTATGATGGGATTTTTTGAAAAGTAGGTTGAATTTCTATGTCCAACATAGTTTCTTCATAGTTCAATGCAAAGGTCGTTCATTTCCACAAGTCCTCAAAATTCTGCGCAGTTTCATTATAATTGTTAGCACAGAAATGTATGCATATCTTGTGCATTTTCTCCTTTTTATATGCTGCCATCTACTTAAAATATACTTATAAAATTTATATTGAGTTGACATTATATATAATTAATAATCCCATAAGTCGAGTAGGTAAATGAGAATATCTAAGCAGATTCATGTTTCTTTGGTGAGTGTAATAATGGTAGGGTATTGAGATATCTCTGATGACGATATGTACTTCCTACAATAGACCTGTTGCTGGTAATGGTCGTTTAGATTAATTGAGATTTTTAAGACGCAAGAACGATTAAGTTGGCTATGTTGCGTTTTATAAAAACAAACAAACAAAGTATCAAAAACCATATCAATCAAACAAAACATATCAATTTATGGATGGTTTGTTAAGACTTCATTTTCCGAGGAATTGTCGTGACAACGAGGATTCATAAAAACTCAGAAAGCAGAGCGCAAATGAATAATTAAATTAATAAAACTCATATAAGTTTTTGAGTTGGCAGTTAAAGTATAGTATTTCATCCTTTATCAAACCAGCTGGAGGGTCACCTCTGAATTTTCCCGCGTACTATCTAAATAAAGGTGAATTTGTATTTTAGACGCGTTCTTCCTAACTGATTGAAATCAAAATTTGATACAAAACTACAATGGCAGTCATAAAATCACATACCAAATTTGATATATTTAAATCATTGCGTTTATATGCCTTTGAAAGTACAGAGCGGCATACGTTCATTCCCTTGTTGGATTTGGCTCAAAATTTAGTATGTGTCTACAATACAGATATGTACCGAATTTCAAGTATCTAGATTTCTTCGTTTTGTAGTTATCGTATTCACACAAATTCGAACAGCCGGACAGAAAAATTTCCGGATTTTACTCAACATTCGATAGAAATTTACAAATTTGGTGTAAAGACCGTGTAGCAAATTTCACCCGTCTAGATCAGAGCATTTTTGAGTATCGTTGTCATAGACAGACAACTCAGATAAATCTAATACGTGTAGATTCGTCAATATCTCGAGTTCAAATGTTTTGTTACCTTATACTTCGTATACGAGAGAGTAAAAATGAAAAAATAAAATCTTAACTACCCAAAGCAGTAATGTTTTAAATACATCAGAACTGTTGCGAATATATAATAAAAATCTTTAAAATCAAGTATGTGTGAAAAATTATTAGTTGTGATGTAAGATAATTAAAAAGGAAATAAACTTATATTAAGTATAATCTTTTACAAAGTTACATTTAGAACAAACCTGAAAACGGCAAAAAATGTTGTAAACTTTAAAAAAATATATTTATTATTTTTTCTTTCATATTTTATTGACTAAATCTTAAGACATAAATCAATATTTAGTTTGCGAAAATGAGAATTTGAACACTCATAACATATATCTAAGTAATATTTTGCATACGAATGTATGAAACGTATTTTAAATTCCCATTAGAAAACATCTTTTTCCCGTCTGTTGAATAAATAATATGAATTTGTTAAGCGGATCTAAACAAAAATTTTCGAATACTTTTCTTGCAACATTTCATTTCTCGTAAGAGATAATTAAATAGAATCTTTTCACCATATTCTGATGCATTTTATTAGAAAGAAATAAACGCTTCATTTTAATATGACAAAATGTGTTTCTTGAAATTTCGATGTATCATGTATTTATTACTTAAATTAACAGACGACAATTTGCATGATACTGCAACATTTTAATTAATAAATTCAGGTACATTAGATGCTTCTTTCACTTTTGAATTGATAGAACTTAAAATCATGTAAATTAATTTAAAATTAATTAAGCACCGGTATTAAAAAGGAAACTTTGCCTACGAAGTATTTTAATGTTATCAATATGTATAAAATGCTTTCAGACTTTTAAGATTGAAAGAAATTTGATACTAAAATAGGCAACATTTTAAATCCTTAGAAGAAAACAACTTCTCCGTTTTCCAGGAATTTCAATCTTTTCTTCCTTTCCTTCTTTCCCAAGCTTCCAGACAGTTGAAGTTCCTTTTTACATGCTACTCACATTTCAGCATTCTTTTCGGTGTAAAATTTTTAGTATTTTTAAAGTAAATCGAAAATGCAATTTCAAAAAAAAAAAATGCATATGCTTTTTTATTTATATGGTTACTTAAAATTACCAATAAATTGCTTGAATCTGATCTTTAAAAACGTGATTGTCTTTGCATCGCATTACAGAATTTCTTGTATTTAATTTAAATTTAATCAATTTCATATAGTTTATATTTCATCAATTTAAAATATAAAAATCATTTCGATATATTTAACTGTATTTTTCTCCTTTCATATAAAAACTGAAACAATATTCAATCTCACAAAGAATGTGCGTCATTTAATTAGAGAATAAAATAAATTCTTAAATCAAGAATCACAATTTAAATTTTTTTTAAAAAAATCTTATTTTATGAAAAAGCTAATTTTTTAAGGCTATGTTTAGTTTAGTTTTAATTGCTGCTGGAAAATTATTTTGGAATGAATACTGCAATTTTGAGCCATAGTCAGATGACGCGGATGATACTAGAACTAGAGCATCTCCAAACTTCCACAACTCAGAATGAAACTCAATCGTATACTTTTCTATATTATTAATCAATGGTTAACTGGACTGTAATAAAAGTTTACAGAAGCTTCTAAATAGTATGTGATTAATTTTTTTCAAAGTGTTCTTGGCGTTTAATTACTTGTTTTACACCAGTGTTTAACTGGCTATACATATATCATTTTACTTCTATTGTAAACTTCTTATTCCATATTGAATTTTATCAGTTTTATCTATGGTAACTGAAGGTTATTAGTGAAATGTTAATCAATCATCTCTCATTACGGAATGCAGAATTAAAGCTCAATTCTTGACCAATTCAGAGACAGACCAAAAATTTTTAGATTTTTTTTTCTTTCCCACCAGTTAAGACAAAACTATATCTTTCCATAGGAAATACTTGAATCACTTGGCTAACGTTACTGCATTAAAGAAACAATTGGCAGAGAGTTTTGGCTCGCTCGTAGACTGTTTGTTGTAAATAAATATAACAGATAGTTTTTTAAAAATACTTAGCCGCCTTTCGCGATCAGATTGCTGACTTTTCCCGGATTATTATACTCTCAGATTATCTACTTTTTAGGCAAGTAAATGAATAATATGGAATTATTTTATTATTTCAATTTATTTGATGCGACATATAACTACGAATTTAAATGAATCAATCTGCAATAACTTATTGCTAGTACAAATTAAAAGTGCATGTACTACAAATAAAAGCAAAAGTGAAAATTCTATTTCGTAATTATTGTCATATGATATGGTCATCTATTTTTATAGATAAAACATAGCAATTACCAATCTTAAGAGGGCAAGGCCATTTTCTCGCTCGATTAAAGTTTCTGTTTGATACCTATATTATCATGTGAAAACACGATGTTGTTTCGGTTTGATGTTTTTGAAATCACAAGATGCGCGGACAGAAAATTTGCAATTTATAGCTTTTGAGGCATCAAATTTTCGCTTTTAGGGTTATTAAAAAATGATAAAAAAAAGGTTGTCACATTTGGCGACTTATCGTCATTATAGACGTCATAATTTCATCTTTATAGACATGAAAGAAGTCAAATTAAAGAAAAGCAAGCAAAAAAAAAAATATCAAATTGCCTGGACTTCGCACTTTCTCTATTCATTCCGAAATTTTGTGAATAAGTTGCAACGTCTAAGCATAAGAATTATCATCAAGGGAAAAACACCAAACGAACACTTCTCGCAGTTTTCTCTCTAACCGGTCGTTAAAATGAAGTTAGCGCGACTTCTGCGTCTGAGCATTATGTGGCGCTGGATTTACTGCTAATTAGCTAATTCGACATAGTTTGTAAAGCATTTGTGAACTCATTAAAATTTTTCTCTTTTCTGCGTCGTTCTATTACCATACTAAACTGGATAGGACTTCAGTTGTTCTAGAACTCTAAGCTCCCAACAAGAAATATTTCCACTAATTCTTGATTGTTTGCTTTTTTAATTATGTAATAATGAAGCTTAAATATATCTTTGAAGAGAATTGTGCCATTCCAAATGCATAAAAAGGATCCCAAATGCTTGCAATCTTCAAATAATATTTTCAATCGCTGAATGAAATAAATAGTTACAGTTATGTTTTTAAATAATATTTTAGGTGCTTTCAGTTCATGCTCATTGTGGTTAGGTGGTGCATATCGCTGATAAATGTCGATGCTCGAAAGAGTATGTCTCCTTCTAGGCGCTTTGTAATTTTGAGTAGGAATATCTGTGAATTAGTTAAAAAGAAATTGATGACATGATATGACAATTTTCAAAGCGGAGAAAGTGCAAGTCAATAATTGTAATTTGCATTGCTTAGGTAGAAAAGATTTTTTTAGATATATCAACAGGTTGATCATAAAAAATCTTCCCCGATATATATATGCTCTTAACAATCAATCCCCTCAATCAATCGAAAAGAAATGTCTGATATTATTATTTAAAAGTATCCGCTCGATATTATGATAGGTCAAAAGAACTGTCACAATTGCGGTTATAGGGAACAATTTCCGAATGGCAACACTCACGTTTTTCGTACGTAAACTGATCAACGCTTTGAAAAATCATAAATGCTGTTGAAACGTACACGTAAAACATAATTTAGAAGCTTAAAATATTTACATTGTCAAAGATATGTAATAAAACAAGAAAGGAGAGGAGAAAAAATTCAGATTATTGGAATTACAGTTTTTCAACGTGTCCTCTCTTCGCAGACGATAATGCTGTGCATATATCAAATTATTGATAATAGTAACAAACGAAGTGGAATCTATATAAATTCACTTTTTACAGCATATTTCAATTCTGACAGATCTTGTGGATTTGATATATATAATTTCAGATAAACTCAGAACCAGAAATCCATCGAAGTGTAATAGAAATATCGCAATGACCAGGAAACTGCAAAGTTAGGGAAGATGACTTTGTCACCAAAGTACTGCTGCGTCACTTGTCGAATACATGTAGCAAATTTGTAGGAGTACCCCCTTGAATATATACAATGTCATTAGAAACATTTCACTGCTATAATTCTGACGTTACATAACTCTGCAATGTTAATGTATATCGAGCGCTTATAATAGTTTATTTTTTCATACCGTGGAAATGACTTCTTCAAAGATATATGGATTAAGAACGAATGTGATGTGATAGCACCATACATCCACTTTAATTTAGTGTAAAGGCACTGGTGCCATGTCGTAAGGACACTCTAGCCATCCCAGTGACAACTACACTTGGAGTTTACTTCCCAGTTAAGAATATGTCCCTAATACCCACAGCATACCTACCATCTGCTATCTTTATCATAAAAGAAAAAAATTACAAAATTCACTATATTGCTTCTCATCTCCAGGTTATAATATCTTGACGCGCTGGAACTGATAGGAAAAACCCGGAAAACAGATCACAGAAAGTTGAGATTGTAAATTTCGGTTCATTCAAATTGCGAACAACTGCTTTTTCAGTATGCAATGGATCTGCAGTTTTATTATGAGCTTCCGCAATGACTTCAACATAAACAGATGGTCACCTTGACTTCGATGTATAACCATCGGAGGGGGGGGGGGTACCTAGAAATGAGGATGAGATGCTTCCGGTATGGTAGTTGGATCTCGCCACCCTGGTGGGTACATAAATAGATGGGGGATCTGCCTCCTCCCATCGATGACGGGATGTACTTCCTTCTGGAAGGGTTGTACCGTGGCCGGTGATGGCCCTTCGGACTCAACCACAGTTCCCGCCAATGTTGTTGTTGTGGCGGTCCGGCCATTCAGTATTTTTATCTGTGTGCCTTCGGACGGGTCAGAGAGTCAGTGATATGACTTGACTTCGATCTATCACATGTGCATCATGTTTCTTGAGTTTTTTCAACCAAATAACGTACAGTTATTATGAAACATGGAGCTTTTCTTAGCTTATGATTTCACCGCAAACTCACACTGCTTCGCATCTGAATGGTAGAATTTTCCCTGATTAGATGAAACAGCTTTCTCAATAGGGTTACAAGTATTTAAAATTTTCCAGAATGATAGATCGGACTTTTTCCTTTTTCTTATTTTGATAGATTTTTTTTATTAGGTAAAAAGTGTTTTTGTTTAGTTTTTGTTTTTAGCAGAAAATGTCTTTTAGATAAATTAACACAATTTCAATTAATGTCAATCCATTTAACATGTAATTTTCAATTCTCTAAACTGTTTAAACAGGCTAATTCGAATTTCTTATCCTAATTAAACTGAAGTATAAGTATAAATGAGAATAACTGTATGGATTTTAATTCAACAAAATGTTTTTCGAAATTCCGTAACACGCCTACTAAAAGGCTTATTTGTATTTTGAGTTTTTCAATGCAGAACACTTACACAGTAATTATTAATCAAACAATATCTTAAAATTGTGGATTATTATATCTATTATATGTTGCGCGGGTCCCACCACCTTATCCTTGAATGACGTACCGAAAACCTTTTACTCATTAACACTAGCTGCAAACACCAACTTGCAAAGTGAAGAAACAATACAATAAATAGCACTTTGCTCATTTTGTATTTTGCTTTTGTATCGACGAATTATAATTTCGTAATTCATTGATGTCACTTTTGCTTTTTCATTTAGCTTTTCTGCATTTTTTGAAAAAAATTTGAAAGGGAGCTTCAGCCTTTTGCTATATATGCCCAATGCATTACAGTTTGTTTGTTTTTTTCATAAAATTTTCATCGTAAATGTTTTTTACTGTATTATATATATAAAAACGTAGAAAAATAGCAAAATGTTGCAATTTTAACTGCAATTTCCGCTTCGGGTGCTACTTCCAGTTTGGGTTTGGTTCATGTTATTTGTATTCTTCTAATGTACTTAGGAAAAATGGCAAGGGGTTTTTGAAAGAGAAAAGTCTGATCTATAAAAAAAAGGTCTACACATTTTTTTCTCGCCAAAGTTGTTGGAAATCGGTGTTTTCTGCATAATAAACCTTAAATAAATCCATTATATAAGGTAATTTCAAAGTAATTTTCGGGTTTCGAAAAACAATTACTTTATAAGTATAGATCACTTTTCTTTATTAATCAGGGACTGAAATAGTAGACGTTAAATTTGTATTTCCTTTTTCCAAATGGAGCACAAACTGATTCTGCTGTTCAGCACTAAATGGAAAGAAAAGTTTAGTTTTCTGCATCGTATATCCAGAAGGAAATACTAATGAATAGACAACCTACTGTGCTTTAAAGAATATCTTTTTTGCTTCCGAGTAGTCCTTCAATATTTCCACATTCCATCAGGAGTGCATTTTGACCTTGACCTCAGATAGGCTTGTAAAAGGCCCACATACACAGTGAATCTACGATGGAATCAGATATCGAGCTCGGAACCTTCCAAAGCCGAAACCTTACCATGAGATCACGGCTTCAATAATTTAAAAACAGAATGTAAAGAAAGGAAATTATAAACCTCTCAGCTTAGCTTCTCCTTACAAATGTTCAATCGTTGATCTCCGGCAGACTCATCATTATTAAATTGTCCCGAAATTCGGCATTTAGGTCAGATAACCAAATGTAAGGAAAAGTCTGTTAGAGATTTTTTTTTCTCTCGGTTATAATGTATTTCTATAGTTAAGGAGTTGAGTCTTTAAGAACATAAAAATAGTCGACACTAGAGTGCAGACTTGAGAAATTCGTTTAGGAGAGCTAAAATGCATTTTTCTCCCCTATTTCATCTTTAAAATTGAGTATTATCTTTTTTTTTTAATGCCCTACTAGATCTTCAAAAATACAGTCAATGTTAATTTCCACACCGTGAAGCCATTTAATCCGCTCTCTGACTCAAAATTTCCCTTATCGACTTTATTATAGAATGGCGTGTTTAAAAAGAAGTCCTTTTTCAAAATGGACCCGCTTCGGCAGAAAGAGCGAAGGGCGAAAAATGAGTAAATCGTGTGAACATTTATTTTTATTCTACTGGTAACGGGTAGTAGCGTTGCTGAAGATACATTAACTTCTCGGAACAAATGTATCTTCGGATTCGGTGCTCTATTTTTCAGTGGAGGGTGTTAAGTCGGGATTTTCTAAGCTATTATCGGTGGAAAAGGGGCCAGGTGTTGCGGCTCAGATTTGAAGAAAAGAGAACTGTGGGTTCTTTTGTGTCAAAAGCAAAAGTTTTGTTTTCGTGAAAAAACAACAAGGATTAAGCTTTTTTTTTGCCTTCCTCATCCATCCATTTTTTTTCTGAGCTTTTTTTTTGAAGAATTGTTGAGTCCAGTGCCCCCCCCCCTTTTTTTTGCCTCAGTTCATTTGGAGTGGATAATATCTAATCCTTAGTTAGCTTTTTCCATATTTCATCAGTCCCTTTTTTTCATCTTTTCCCAAGTTATATGTTTTTTTCCTCAAAATATTGGAAAAATTCATTCAGCGTAGTCAAGAAACTTTTTGCTGACGTTACACTAAATTTATTCCTTGGAGAAACTCCTCCTTTTCTCCATACATTCACGAAAAATGTTACATCTTATTTTCGTAATAACGTGTAAAAGTTAAAATTATTAACCATTTTTATTTTTTTAAATTTATTCAGTGCATTTTTTTTTTCGAATTTTGAAAGCAATTAAAAGTATTTGTCATGTATCGATGTAGATAAAAAAAAGTGATTGTGAGTCCTACAGTACAAAGTATAATATTTTTATGATGTTACTCAATATTTTTCATGCCTTATAATATAGTGAAGATCTCATAGATATCATCAAGCATCTTGCCACTAGGAAATGTAGCTGTCCTTTTCCTTTCTATAGTCTAAACTGACAAGTCCATCGTGAAAGCTCTAACGGGCCTGCTTTACTGCGGAAGAAAATGTAAGAAAGTTTTTCAAGTTTTAATAACTAGCCAAAGCCTAAAACTAATCACAAATTGGCTATTCTGACCCACTGGAAGGCACACGTAAAAACTTGAATGACAGGACCGGCGCAACAGCCACACTGGGGGAAACTGAGGTTGAATCCTAAGGTTCATCACGGCCACGGTACAACCTGTCCCTAAAAAAGTACGTCCCGTCATCGATGGAGAAGCCAGACCTCCACCTTTTCGTATACCCACAGTGATGAGAACCAACCACCGTACCGGAAGCTTCTCATCGTCAATTACGAGGTGTCCTCCCCTCCCCCATGAAACAAGTTTAAAATCAAAAATGCAGTCAAATCTTGCGCAACAAGCACTTTTCATAAAGAGGGATTAGCAAACCAAAATGCAAACAGGTGACTCGTTTAACGAACAATGTTTCAAAGAATGAGTGGCGTGTGGACACCGTGACGTTACATGCTGGATTGTTCTGTATCAGTTTGTGTTGAATTCCTGTTTGAAGAAAATTCTTATAGAAGAAGGAGTTTTGGGTAGATTGTGTTGCCGAAAACCCCTCAAGAGGTTTCAGCAAGAGCTGTAATCGACCAGATTGTCTCTCTGGCCAAAATTATGGTATTAGAGATGGATAGCACAACGACATCAACTAACTGGAGGAAGAATATAGTAAGAACAAGCGAAAAGCTAATGAGCTAGATTCTGTGTCACAGCAAAAAGCTGAGGAGGTTATTTGTTCAGCAGAAGATGAAATAATAGACTCAATAGAGCAACAACATTCTAGTGAAATAAAGGATATGCTGAAAGCATGGAGAATCCTTGTATCACACATTGAGAAACACCATCCTAATAAAGCAGTAGCTATATGCACAACAAATTCATTTAATAATAATGCTGTGTTCCATTTTCGACAAATTTTGAAGCTTAGCCAAATACAAATGTCTTTAGACAAATTTCTTATTAAAAAACATGCATTATAATTATAAATTACGTTATTATAAATTTGTATGTTTTCTTCTTTTTGGAATGGAACGCATTGCCCTACTTTTCATGAATACGTATGGAAAAAATAGATTCACTTAATAAATGTTTTACAGCACGAATAAAGATCGGACGTGAATTATGCTCATTAAGAAAGTCTCCACTATATAATCATATATAACACATATTTTCTTGACTAACAAATAGAATCTGCACAAAAAAAAAACATCACATTTTACTTCAATTACGCCTTAAACAAAAGTTTGCTCTAACCAAAATACTTCAGAATAATACAATATTCCTTTGTGAAGACAAAGATAAGCCTATAGAAGATAAAAATTATGGTCATTCTCGGTGTGTCCTCCAAGGTCGCCCATGCTTATTCGATCTCCCTGCTTACTTGTCACATCTGTTTCTTTGTTGTCTAGGTAAAGGGCAGTAACATAGCCAAGATAGGTGACGCCCGAAGCATAACATAATTTTTCTCCCTTGTTATCATTAGTTGAATAACAAGTGCAAATATCACCCAGGCATAGTATTAATTTCTCGACTTTTCATCATATTTTGCAGTTAAAGTTTGGTATAAACGCGCTAATGTTGTATCACCATGACTTTTCTTAAGGCCAGCTCGATGATAATTTTACCCTCCGTGTATCTCTGTTGTTACTCTTCTGGTAAAGGGCAATAGTGTAGTGGTCATGATGCTATTGTATGTAGATTTTCTTGAGAGTCATAGAAATAGAATACTGGTGCTTATTATCTCTTTTTAAATGTCATATATAATGGAGCGAAAGAATAAAACCATATTATTGACGTCATTTATCCAATCAATGCTTCTGGTAAAAGAGACAGCGTTTGGCTCTCAATCCATTAAGACCAGATAACATCCTAGACGGTTCTCGGGCCAAAAGTGAAATCAGAACATGGCAATATCATGTTTTAGCCATGCTTATTATTATTTTTTATTTCTAAAATAAATAATAAAAAAATGTTAGATATTTCCTTAAGATAGCTCTATCTTTGTCTTATCTTTGTTCCCTAAAATAAGTTGGTATTTGAAATGGATAAACGTAATAAATTACTGGCCATCTGAAGGATGGGGTTAAAAATATTAAAGTTACAAAATCTTAAATATATTTTATACTTTGTTCTGCAAACCCATTCTTTCTAAATCATTGACGAGATCTGCAGAGTTGGTGAGTGTCACTTAAGAAAGGCATGATATAAGATGAATTAACTTTGATAAGTTACGAGAAGCATATGTATCAAATTTTGCTAATTCTTGCTACTCTCCACTCTTTCTTAACACTAAATTCATCAACAGTACTTCGCAGGGAAGACGGAGGCGGGGATGCATTGTTCATATTTATCATAAATTTCTTATTTCTCCTCGGCTCATTCTCATTTCATGCTTTTTTCTCTCTTTACCCTCTTGTCATGTAATGTTATTGTTATGACATTTTTCTCCAGTTTAATTACGTGAAGGTTAGGAACCTTGAGTTTCTACCTCCTACAAATTGGTATATTATCTTTCTCGCCAAACGCACTAGTTTATCTTAAATCGAAAATCAATTGCCTATTCTTTAGAGCCCTGCTGTTCTTATATCCATCTTGGGATTTTATGCTGAAATACCTTAATTTTAGTATAATTTGAAATCGATATAAATTTTTATAAACTAACTTTAAAATTTTCAGGAATTGCAAGCAAATTAAAAAAAAAAGCACGAAGAAAAATTTCTAAAATATTGTTTAAATATTAAAACGATTTTAGTGTTTTTAGTTTGAATAAATTCGAGTACACCACACTTGGAAATCAAATGGCAATGTAAAATTTAATTACCCTAAAAATGTAACTACAAACAATCGAGGTTAATGGGCTCAGCAGTAAACTACTTTGCCTATTTAATACTTCATCTTTACATCTCATGGAGATGCAGGAGTTGGTGGTAAGATCACAGCTTCGGGACCAGAAGGTCCTAGATTCGAGATTCGATTGGGTTAAATGGGTCTGGTATGCGCCAAATCCGTCAAACCAAATGCTCTCCCACTGAAATGGTGCGGATGTTTCGAGAGGGGGCGTCACCTCAGTGTCTCCCTCATCATCTAACCGCGGCTCAGAATTACGATGTCAGTACCAAAGTAGCCCTCGTGTTACTTTTAAGCGAGGCTTCAATATAACTAAAAAAAGCTGAAGTTATAGAGCTGAACTAGCGAATTCTTAACTGAAGTTAAAGAACTCGTATCCCATGATTCAACAGCTGGAGGGACATTTAGTCCAAGTGATTAAAAAACAGTACAATCTAAGCACTTCCAGATTATTTCCATCCCTTTCCTGTCAGACATGTATGAGTCATCTTTTCTCATGAAACTCCTGTTGAAATAACCACCGATTTCGTTTCACATTTCAATGCATCTTTAACTTAATCAATCAACAGATTAAGATTTTTTTTAAATTATTAACTTTCTGAATGTATGTGTGTGTGTGTGTGTGTGTGTGTGTGTGTGTGTGTGTGTGTGTGTGTGTGTGTGTGTGTGTGTGTGTGTGTGTGTGTGTGTGTGTGTGTGTGTGTGTTGTTGGGTTTAATCGCGCAAAAGCCAATTTTGGCCATACTGCGCCAAGCATATGGTTCAATTTCATCCCATATAATATGTGATTAAAATTTAAAAAACGGACATTTTTTTTAAAGTCGCAATGAATGCATGAAATTCAAATGTAACAATGATTACTAATTTACAATAAAATTAATTTTTTTATTTTTTTATAGTTGAGAAAAAAGGAAATGTTTTAAAAGCTCAGTAGTATACAGAGGAATATAGCAATAAATGTCAGATACAAGTAAAAAAATTGATAGATTTTAAAAATTTAAAAATATTTGGATGGTATGTTTCACCCACCAGGTCTTGCATGTTAAAATTTGACGAGTGGAAGCAGTAACGACGATGAACTTCAAAATTAGGACAGACAATCAAAACATGTTGAATGCTTATCTCGATATGACATTTGGAGCATATTGGTGCCCTTTCACCAAAAAGGAGATGGCGGTGAGTATATCGAGTATGCCCTATACGGAGGCGAGTCATTTTGACATCATCCTCACGTTGTCGTAGAGTAGGCCATAAACCAACTGTGGGCTTGATGAAATGCAACTTATTGTGGATCTGCAGATCCCATGCCATCCGCCATTTAGAAAAGATATGTCGTACAAGGGACCGCTTAGCATCACAATATGGAAGAGATTGCGTTAGAAATAGTGTTGCAGATTTAGCTGCAAAATCTGCCCTTTCATTACCTGAAATACCTGCATGCCCTGGGATCCAACAAAAAAGTATTTTGAAACCCTTGTTTTCTAGGAGTCTTAGTGTGCACAAAATTTGTAAGGTAACTGGATGCATCTGATATTGATAATGGGAGAGTGTCTTCAAAGCACTCAGACTGTCAGTATAAATTATAAAATTACGCTCAGAAAGTGGCAAAATTTCCCGAAGAGCACAGAAAATTGCCACCAACTCAGCCGTGAAAACGGAACAACAGTTGTGTAGGCGATAGCTCAGAGTATCAGATGGAATTATGATGCCGCAACCGACATGCCCATCTGATCGGGAACCATCTGTAAAGATTGGTGTGAAAGAAGAATACTGACAGCGATGATAAAGAAAAAGCTGCTGATAAACAACAGAAGAAGTGGAGGACTTATCAAAACCTGCAAATGGATTCAGAAATGAAAAGTATGGGACATCCCAAGGCGGAAAGCAAAAAGAATCAACAGTCGTGATGGTGACATTTGAAAGGTCTGAATCACGCATGAGCAATTTTGCTCTCTCATTGAATGGAAGAACATGTGAGGGGCGGGCATCATATAGTCTGCGAAGACCAATGGGAAGATTCATATGACAAATAGGGTGATTAGGGACAGATCTTGTACGGTAATAGTATAAAATAGATAACTTTAAACGCCTTAAAGAGAGAGAGGGTTGATGGCAAATAACATACAGGCTCTCTACTGGAGAAGTGCGAAATACTCCTGAACAGATTCTTAGAGCAGTGTGGTGTACGGTATCCAATTGCCGCAAAGCCGTAGAGCGTGCAGACCCATACACCATGCAGCCTTAATCAATTCGAGAAAGTACGACTGCTTGATAAATTCGTAGTAGGGAGGTTCGATCGGCACCCCAAGATGTTTTAGACAGAACTTTTAGAATATTTAATGATTTCTCACACTTCTGTCGTAGGCTTAAGATGTGAGGAAGGAAAGTGAGCTTTCGGTCAAAAATCACTCCCAAAAACCGAATTTCATTCACCACTGGAATTGAAATATTCCGAATATGAATATTCGGATCAAGGTGTACATTTCTTTTCCTGCAAAAATGGACGCATCGGCTCTTCTCCGGAGAGATAGTATGCCCGTTGTTGTCGCACCAATCTACCACTTTATTAACGGCATTTTGAAATTGCCGTTCTATTAAATTCATATTGCTGCCTTGGCATGAGATCTGCAAGTCATCAACATAAAGTGATCCATGAACAGATGAAGGTAAAAGAGTTAAAATTTGATTAAGATGAACAATAAAAAGAGTGACACTGAGGACACTTCCCTGAGGAACTCCCTCAGCTTGGATAAAATTAGATGAATAAGTGTTGCCAACGCGAACTCTGAAAGTCCGATGAGATAAAAAGTTTTGTAAAAATATGGGGAGGTTTCCCCTAAAACCCAAGTTAAAAATTGTAGAAAGTATACCAAAGCGCCAAGCACGGTCGTACGCCTTCTCAATATCAAAGAATATGGAGATAAGGTGGTTCCTCCTAGCAAATGCGTTGCGTATCTGGGTTTCCAGTAGAATTAGGTTGTCAAAAGTAGATCGACCTCTACGGAAACCACTCTGCAACGAGGATATGCATCCGCTTTTCTCCAATTCGAATATCAGACGGGCATTGACCATGCGCTCAAAGGTCTTACAAAGGCAACTCGTCAGAGCAATTGGTCGGTAGTTCAAAGGATTTGATGGTTCCTTACCAGGTTTTAAGATTGGGATCACAATAGCCTCGCACCATTGTGAAGGGTACTTCTGTTCAATCCATATTTCTGTTAAATAATATTAACAGATTCGTAAGGGAAGTTGCAGCCAAATGGCGGAGCATATTATATGTGATCCCATCTGGGCCAGGACTTGTATCATTGGCTTTAGATAAAGCCGTTTCCAGTTCAAACATCCTAAATTCGCAGTTATATGGAAAAGGGCGTCGGTCATTAAAACGCAGACGCAACCGTTCCGCGCGATTCTTAATAGCCATAAACGTAGGACTGTAAGAATCAATTGCAGACACTTGTGAGAATGTTTGACCAAGAATATTGGCAACATCTAATGGGGTTGAGTGCACCATAGTTCCTGTATTTAAAACAGGAATGGAGGTTTTACTATATATTCCATTAGCGGCCTTTACTTTTTTCCACATATGTTTACTGGAAGTGTAGGATGTAATGGAGGATACGAATTTTATCCAAGAATCTCTCTGACTTCGACGACGAATGCGACGAGCAAGAGCTTTGGCATGCTTAAATGCAATCAGATTTTCTGTTGTCGGATCCAAAGTTTTTTTTGGTTTTTATGACTGTCGCGACAAGCTTCATTCCACCACGATCTACGAAATTTTCTTAGACGTGGGGAAGTCTTCGGAATAGTAGCATTCGCGGAGCTTATTATGCAGTTAATGACATTTTGTACTGCTTCAGTGATGTCGTAAGTACTGCCATGTTCTCGGTGATATCTGCCAACTGCTTGAAATTATCCCAGTCTGCCAGCTGGAATAGAAACCGCGGAGGACAGGGAGTCGCACCGCCGCTGTGGGCATGGGAGACAATAATAGGAAAATGATCACTATTATGTAGATCTTTGCTGACTGTAAAGGTAAACGATGGCAAAAGTTCAGGAGAGCACATGGCTAGATCAAGGCTATGAAAGCTACGTGTGGGTTCATGAAAGTACGTCTTCTCATCATTATTGAGCAGACAGATACAGTTATTTCTTATAAACTGTTCGATCTGCCGCCCTCGACAGTTTGTACTATCTGAACCCCACAAAGTGCTATGTCCATTGAAATCGCCACATAAAATAAAAGGCTTAGGAAGCTGGTCTACTAACTGGTCAAGATCTTGCTGACGTATGACATCGTGAGGTGGTAGATAAATACAACAGACTGTGACCAAAATTCGTGTCTGAACTTGCACAGCCACAGCCTGTAGAGAAGTTTGTAAAGTGAGAGGTGTGCTCGGATATGTATTAGAGGTGAAGATACACACCCCTCCCGAACTATGAGATTCAGTGTCTGCATCGTTCCGAGCACAATTATAACCGCGTAATTTAATTGGAATATTGGACTTCAAGAAGGTCTCTTGAAAACCAAAACAAACAGGATGAAACGTGTTCATAATGGTCTTAATGTCAAAAAGTTTGGACCGAAGACCGCGACAATTCCAGGAAATGAAGGTACCCATTAAGAATTCGAGATTGCAGGTAAGTTAATAGGCGCATGTGGTAGAGTTGCGGAAACCTCACAACTCATGTGAAAATCCTCATCCTCATCTGATGGATGGAGAGAAAGGCGATCTGGACTTTTGGGCATGCCACCAAATATGGACGACAAGTCCTTGTGGACTATACCCTGCGTCGCAAGTCCTAAAGCGACGGAATTTTTAGATGCCGACTTTTTCAATTTTAAAGGCAGTTCCTGTTTCGAAATACCGCGTTTTGCTAACTTTGACGTCAGCGAGTTTTGCAATTTTTTCTTCGATTTCTTTTGTGGTTTCTTGGGTCTGTCAAGTGTACTATTGCTAGAATGTTCAGAATCAGAATTCCTAATATTTTCAGGTGGTTTTGAATCAGTGTGAAATTTTACACAATTATTACACGAACAGTTTGCGCAAAAGGTGTTCTGAACAACAGAAGCATAACTTTTACCAGGAGTAGGAGTTTGTGCTTGAACTCTACGCCTGGCTTCGGGATATGAAAGACCTTCTTTGATTTTTATTGTTATTACTTGTTTTTCAAGCTTCCAGCTAGGACATGATCGAGAAAAGGAAGGGTGATCGCCTTTACAATTCACACACTTTTCCTGTGTGGAACATTCCTGGCTATCATGCCCTTTTTCTGCACAGTGGGCACATGTTAAAGACCCGCGGCAATTTACTTTAGAATGGCCAAATCGTTGGCACTGAAAGCATCTAAGTGGGTTCGGAATGTACGGCCTTACTGGGCGTCGTATATAACCTGCGTAAACAAATTCTGGTAGTTTGGGTGTCTGAAACGTTAAGATGTGATGTTTTGTTTCAAGGAGTTGTCCATTACGCCGTATAGTGATGCGGCGGACATCTATAACTCCTTGCGGTTTCATTTCTGATTTTATTATATCTATGGGGACATTTAAGAGTTCCCCGCAGGTAATGACACCTTTAGAGGTATGCAACGACTGGTGAGGACTTACAGTTATTGGTATATTTCCCAGTGCTTTTAATTTTTGAATCTGCTGGGCTTGCTTACGAGAATTCGCCTCAACAAGCAAGTCACCAGAGCACATTTTACGAATGGATTTAACATCGCCTACTGTTGCCGTTATAGCCTTTTGCACAATTAAGGGAGAGACAGTTTGAAAAGTTTCGTTATTTGCAGAAACTCGCTTTACAATGTAAAATGGATCAAAATGATTAGATATGTTGGAAGATATTGGAATGTTTCTATGCCCACTGAAGGGACTACGTTTGGAGGAGCCCATACGATATAGTAAGTGATTCGGGTCCGACGGCACCGCCCACCACGGATCCCAACAAGGGAAGGCAATTACCGGCTCTGGTTATTCCCAGCCTCGGCATCCACCCTAGTGTTAATCGGTACCTATACGCTGGGAGTTACCCCCGGGGACAGTGACCACCCTTAACGCCAAGCCCAAGGAGTAACCCCTTCGCTTGATCCCTAGCAACCTAGCCACTCAGGTGACTAGGTACCAGCCGATTGATGCACAGGGGACCACAGTGCACCGCCCGTCTTTCTAATGGGTCGCCACGCACGGCCAACACGTGGGGTTTTGGCTGTCCATGAGAAGCAAGAAGCAAACAGAGCGGCGACAGCTTCTCATGGAGAGCTCCCTCGCTTGCCGTCGAGGAAAGGAAAGACACAGCAGACAGCAGAAGGCGTAGAGGAGAGCGAACTGAAAGGGAGTAAAGATCCCTGGGTACCTCGGGATTGGGACACCCGTACTCACCTAAAGAAGGTGAGTCCCTGAGGGTGTGTGTGTGTGTGTTTACTTTATTTTTTTATATATATAAAGGCTAAAGTAATATCTTAGAAAAATCAACCCTACTTATTAGCCAACAATTCCCTTCTTTAGAAATATTTGTATTAATTGTCATTAAAGATTGTAGAGAAATAATAAACTTCAAATAAATGCAACTTTAAAAATAATCATTTTACTAGGCCTGCAAGTAGAACAAAACATAACCAATTAATGAAAAACAAATATTTCGAAATTTTATAAATAGTTTTTTAATTGCATTTTAATTAATTATTATAATAATTTAATGTATATATACGGTGTAGTTCACATATTTTATAATTATAAAAATTTGTATTTCTTATCAATTTATTAATTTATCAACTACGCTAAGTGGTATTTTATATCTATCTACTTGCGAACCCTCCTTCAGTCTTGCGATCCAAAATAGCTACTTAGTTAGAAATATGCAATTGATTTTCCCATGGAACTTGGGTATCGTAAATCTGAATTACCCAACAAGGAACATTCAAACTATCAATATTTTGAAGACGCACCTATACATACGATGCCGGAACGCCTATATTTCACATATAGAAACATATCTATATAAAATGGTACCCAGTGTAAATATCAAAACATCGTCCACTTATCCCTCTAAAATCTATAAATTTCTTCCCATCCACCGATGCTTTGGGCCAAAGAATTCTAAAATTGGAACTAAATTAAACCTAAAAATAATTTATGAAATATTTTTGAACTAATTATGACCTATCCTTCACTCATCGAATTAATTCTGTTAATTTCGTAATGTCAGCCAGCTTTAATTTATTTATTGCATTTGCATTTAATAATCTATGAAAATAAATAATCTATACTAATAATAAAGAAAAATTAGTGCATCTATATTTTTTTAATATGTAATTTAACCTCTAAACTACAAGTTTAGAGGCTCTTATTGTAAAGAAACGAAGAACAAAATACATCCTTTCTGCTACATTTAATATTGATTGACATATATAAAATGAAGCTAAACTGTCAGGAGTACCAAATATATTTTTGACGCCAAGTGGTGTACATAAATTCCAAAATTTTCAAATGGAGTTCAGGGCAGTTAATGGGTTGATTATCATAAACATCTAAGAATCTGAAGAATCAGAATAAACATGGAAGATAAAGCATTTTATCTCACTATTCTTACTGATTATTTATTCTTATTTTTTATATTCTTATTTATCTTCTTTTTTATATTCATTCTTCTTATTTATTATTTCTTTTTTTATATTTATCTCAATACTCTCTAATTCCAAGAATTTCTTAAAATTGTCATTTAAATCACTTTGTTTAACATTAGGTTTACCAAGGAGTCGTTTTGACCTCTCTGAGAACTCTTCGTTAATTTTCTTCAAGTCAAGTTTCTTCGTTAACTTTCAATTATTGCCGAATTTTATAAGAATATTTAATTAATTTTTACTTACATTTATCAGACATATAATCACAAATCCTTTTTTTTCCTTCTTTTTTTTAGTTTTAGAGGAATGTATACAGTATACCACTTTTACCGAAAGGGGTCATTTTGACCCTTTGAATAAATATTGTTGAGAACACATACATTTCTATTTAAATATGTAACGGCTTGATAAGGACGCACATATAGGTATAAATATAGAAATAAGTTTGTGTTAATACATAAGTGTAACACAAAGGTGTGTATAGAAGAAGCAAGAAGACGAAGCCAAAAGTCAGTCAGATAGAAGCTGTTATAGGTTGTTAGTAAGAAGACGTGTGAGTCGGTGTTTTGGTGAAGATGATGGTAGAAGAATAGATGGTCTTGAAGACCTAGATTAGAAAATAAGCACAGATTAACTGCCTTCTCATCACACCATACCTCAACAAATATATTGAAAATATAAAAGTTTTTTCTACTTTAACTTCATAATAGATAGGTAAATTGATATTTTTTCTAATTAAATACCGAAAGGGGTCATTTTGACCCCTTTGGTAGAAATAGGTATATGCCAACTCATGGTAAACCTAGTGTTAATTAACAATGCACAGAATTATTGAGACCGATACTTTGACATTACTATTTGCTGGAAATCTGAAAGCGTTATTCTGCCAAAATAAATTAGAATTATTTGCATATATTGAAATCGTAATATTGCATATAAAATATCACAACATACGTCAGTTTCATTGGTATGTTAAATGAATTTAGATGGAGTAGTCAGTTTTTCTTTTTATAGCTAAAACTTTTAATAATTTTCTGTTCATGTTGTTCTTTTCGTTATTTGCTAAAGAAGCTATTACGCATATAAACCTTTATGAATCATTTGTCCAGTCTTTACACTCCTTTGTCCAGTTTGACTGTCATTCTGCAAAGATGCTCGTTTCCACTTTCTTTTTTTTTCCTCTCTCTCTCTCTCTCTCTCTTTTTTTTTTTTTTTTTTTGAATAATAATTATTACAAAAACCATATAATGTCAAAAATTTTCGAAATAATTTTTCAGGAATTATAACAAACCTGTTTCTGAGATTTCTAAGCGCTTAAAGGAATCCTTAGATTCACATATGTAGAATAAAGCATCTCATTATGCAACTCATTTTCTTTTCTTTTCATTACTTTTACTTTCTTTCTCATTATATTTCGGAGTGTAATCCATTATACAAGAAATAATAATTTATTTTTCTTTAGTAATAAACCTGTCCGAGATAATGAAATGCGGCGTGGAACCGCACTCTAATAACATTCACTTCAACCGGAAATGTTTTTATTATCTCTTTCTTACTTAATGAACAGATTCATTTTCATTTTTTCAGCATGTTGTTGTGTCTACATCTTCACGATGACCATCTGCGAATTCATGAACACCTCCCGACTTCGTTCTGAATAAACAACTATAGTTTTTTTCGCTCGGAAATGAAGTACAAACTACATATCTCTTACTACGCTAAATACAGTAGAACTTTGTCATGCAATCGTTTTGCGTATGCAAGTCGGAAAGGCAAAAGATATGTTGCTCGTTTTAGCAAATTCGACTCACTCAATATCTTAATTTATTTTTACGTTCTCATATACGAAATATAGAGAAAGTATTATAATCGTTAGAAAATGCGGACTCGGTATTTGACTAGTCTCCATATTTCAAACCACCCTCAGTTCAAAAGCACATTTTTGACATTGTACATCTATCTGTCTGTAACAAAGATAATTTAAATGTCATTTTTACATCAAATTTGTAAATTTCTATCAAATTTTGAACAAAACATCTTCGGAGGAAATATGTATAGCTGGCTGTTCGAAGTTAACACGATAACTATAAGAAGAAAATAGCTAGATGGATAACATTTGGTACACAGATTTAACAACTATATTATCAAATTTTGAGCCAAACCTTGCAAGAGATTGAACATTTGTCCGACTGTTCTTTCAGAAACATGTAAACACGATAACACATGTAAACAATTCAGAAACGCAATGATTTAAATGTATAAAATTTGGTATGTGATTTTATGACTGCTATTGTAGTTTTGTATCAAATTTTATATTTCAATCAGTTAGGAAAAACGCGTCTAAAACACAAATTCGATTTTCAGATGCCATTAACAGGATGCGAGATATTAATCGCCAAAACTCTCGCCAAGGACCACACCATGGATTCAGTAAAAATGCTATATTCACGTCAAAGGTTAATATTTCTTAACTATTGTAAAGCAATGTCATGTAAGGCGTTCTCTCTTACTATTTTTTGGAGGAGTTAGGGGATATCACTTTTATTTGAAAGTATGCGAGGAAGTGTTGGCGAGACCACTTCCGCTGGTTATATTTTTGGCGTTAGAAGAGAGAAATATCTTAATTATGTATAATATATTTTAAGGGTTTCGGAGCTGATAGAAATTCACCCAGAGTGTTTTTACTGCCAATAGTTTGTGCAGAGACGGATTCAGGCACTTGGCGGTCCTAACCAGTGGATTTTATAAGGTATACATTTAATGAATCGTCCGATTTCACTTTACAATTTTTGCTTCTTGTTAATAATTTACTTTACGAAACTTTTTTTCTTTTATTAATATTTTCAATATATATTAAATATATTAATAAAAGAATAATTATTATATGAAAAATACTTACTTTTATTATTAATTTTTTATTATCATTCATAACTGCACGGCCTCCATGTGTGTAGAATTTTCTGGCTATATGTTTCGCAGAGTCGCCATAAAGATTGAAGCCCGCTGAGTTGTAGTTCTTTGACCTCCCATCAGAACCGTAAAAACAAACAAACAACAAAAAAAAACCTGCAAAAATATGGTGGAAAGAAAATTATGATTTCTGCTTACTCTTGCTCATATCATTAATGAATTTTAATTTTTTACACTAATATATGTATTTATTCATTCCCTAAATATTTTAATTTAGGAAATAATAATATTTTAATATTTTAGTATTTAATATTTAAATTAATAAAGAACTTTATATTTAGCGTTTTTTTAAGTTATTTATCTATTTGTACAAAAATAGAGATTTTCATCTCTATCTCTAATTATAATAAAGATAAATATGTGTGAATGTTGGCACTTTGCACCCTAGAACAGAGATTTAGAGCTACCAAACTTGATATATATAAACTTTTGAGAGTAAGAATGTGCACCTCTAGACTTTTTTTTAAAATTTTAATAAGAATTTTAAACTATCAAAAAGGAAGCAAAATTCTGGTGTTTTTCTACGATAACTTTTGAAAATATTAAAATAGAAAAATAATTTTTACCGCACCCGAAAATTCAAGTAATTATTTTTTGAATGATAGAAAATTTTTTGATATATATTCTTTTTTTCATTTTTTAATAATTTTAAGAATATATTTTAAATGTATTTTTTCAACAATGAATTTCATTGTTGATGTAAAATTCGAATTGTTCGTATAATTGCTACTAATAATTTATCCTGGTATTTTTTTATTATTATTATTGTGATCAAAATTTGACTTGTTTTTCCATGTTGAATATGTTACAGTATATTGCATGTTTTAATAATTTTTTTCATATTTTATTCTATTTAAAATTAGATTTAAGATTTGAATCAAACAATTGTGAAAATGTTTTAACATATGCCTATTTTTAAGCATTGCTACACTTGCGTGAAATGTAAGCTATAAGACGAAATTTTGAATATGCAAAGTACAATAAACAGAATTGTGTGAGGTTATTGAAATGGTGTGTTACATGTTTATCAAAATTTGAAGTTTAGATATATGTTACTGAAAAAACCAATGAAGCATTTAGCAACTAGTCACCAAAGGCAGCTAATTTTTCGAAGACAATAAAGACACTTTGCATTTTTTAAGATTGCTTTAATCCATCCCGAGAAGGAATAATTTATTTACAAGAGGCGCGGACATGGCACGTCGCTAACAGGGCGGCACAAAAGCAGAAGGTAAAAGAGAAGGGAGAAATTAACTATCATTAGTCTTATATACCATATTTTAATAGGGAAAATATTTCTCACAGTTCTTATATTCAATGAGATTTTGATAGGAATTTCTCAGCATGCGCCGAATTAGACAAAGGAAACACAGGAATCTTTTAGACGAATCTGATTGGCTACCAATTTTTCATACCTTCACTCAGAGCGTGGGGGCCGTTGACGAAAGCATTTTTACAAAGCTTCCTCTTCTTGAAATAATTAAATAGAAAAAGTGGAATGGGTTCAGGAAGTAAGAGAATTTTTAGAATGGAGTTAATATGGACTAAATTAATCTAAAAAATTAGGAAGTTAATTAAGTTTAAATTAGATTTTAAAATATCATTATATACACACACACACATTTTGTAACAATATATATATATATATATATATATATATATATATATTGTTACAAAATTTTTCTTCTACAAATACCGCTAATCAATCGCAACACATTTAATCGCTAGTTTAGCACCTTGCTTGCTTGCTGTCTAATCCTCTCAAAATCTTATTTTGTCGGCGACTCCGACTGCTCTCACACACGACTTTTGATGATACACACACACTTCAACTTCAGCTTCGGAGTGTCTGTCTTTTATGACTCCGGGAGACCTGGCCAGAATCCACCAGACCAATCAGGGCGTATCTGAGTGTATCTTGGTTCCTACTGGATGGATCGTGAAACTTCTCGAACTTTCCAGTATGATCCATTTAGTCGCCAAGCCGCCAAATGCTTGCCAAGTTTGTCGCCAAGCTCTCAGTTCATTGAGCTCAGCACGCACAGGACAGATCGAACAACGGTCTTTCTGACTATGACACTCTTCGTGCCGGGTAGCAAAATTACAGATTTGTAACAATATATAAAGAAGTAAATTTTTAATTCATTAATTTAATTGTTATAAACATGTTTAACTGAATATTTTAAAGCATTTACTCGGGGCAAATGCATCAATAATTTTGATTTCATTTTATATTTATGATATATAATATTCTATGGCTAAAATATTGAAATCATTTAATTGAGATTGTCTTAATAATAATCTTAGGTAATTTTTTTATTCTCTAAAATAACTCTTCTTACAATTTGTATGGGAAGTGCAGGGGTATATTTTCACTACAAATGTGTGCGTAATTTAGGATTTTCTTACTGATGTTTCTATATGAATATTTTTTGGAATGATATAGAGAATGAAGTAATATTGCAAAATCAATTGTTGTCTAATTAAAAACCCTAATCACATTTTTGATTTTGAATATATTGAAAATTATAATAAAATATTATTTAATTCAAAAATAAAATAATGCGGTAAATTTTTAGTTGCCCTGTGGCTTAATGACGCCTTTAATTAGCTCATTATGTAAGATGATCTTAGGGTTTAGTTTTCTCTAAATTGATATTTTTTGAATTGGAATTGTATTTTATCAATTCTAAATCAACCTTTATTCTTTCCATTTTCATTTTTTCAATCTTGAAAAATCTTCTCATGTGTGCCTCTTCACTGGACTTTCATTAATCATTCTATTAATGAAACACTTCAGAAATTCTTCAAAATCTTTAGATTTAGAACACTTAAAATTATTCCTTTATTTAGTCATCTAAGTATCAGTAAGTAGTGTGCCGTCGCACTGTGCCTTGGCAATCATTCTTCAGATCTCATCTCCTTTTTAGTACCATACGCAATTATCTATACTACTAATAAAAATGAATGTGTGTGTGTGTGTGTCTGTGTGTGTGTGTGTGTGTGTGTGTGTGTGTGTGTGTGTGTGTGTGTGTGTGTGTGTGTGTGTGTGTGTGTGTGTGTGTGTGTGTGTGTGTGTGTGTGTGTGTGTGTGTGTGTGTGTGTGTGTGTTGGCGCTCTACAGGCCACAATGTTTCACCTAGAGCTACCAAACTTGGCACATATATGTTTTGGAAGGTCAGAGTGTGTACATAAGAGCGATTTTTTTTTAAATTTTAATTCAAAATTAAGTGAAATTTTGACGTTTGCCCGCCGCAGCCTAAAAAAATATTACACTAAAAAAAAGGTTTTTTTAAGTTTTAAAAAGAATTGTTTTTATAATGATACCGATTTCATATTCCTGCGAATTTTTTCTAAATTGTGTCCCATTTCCAACAATAGTTTACATTAATGGCATGAAATTCAAACCGTTTTCATTGTTTTATTATACACTTAATCGCATGATTTTCTTCCATTGTTTAAATTAAATAAGAAGGATTCTGTTTAATATCTACGTAATTTACAAGACAAATAAAAAAAATGGAGTTGCAATATCCGGATATTTACGTTTTTAATAGCGATATGATGTCATGAGATCATCTTCATTAGAAACATTCACATATTCGATGAACAGATCTTTACAAATAAATTTTAAAATAGCACGACTTTAACGTTGAATAATATGGCAGAATCTTCAATATTTAATTATTAAAAAAAAACGATTTATTTGAAATCAAATATAACCAATATTCTGAGCGAACCAGTTGGTCGTCTGAGGTGACTAGTATATAATAATGGAAAGCAAATTTTTCTTGATATTCATTAATCCACTAAAATATTTTGACGGTCGTTAATTTCATCAGCTCTGCTTTACTAATTTGTTATGATAGTTTAAGTTCTAAAGTAATTTTTTTTATTTGTGATTTCTTTTGGGATTAACAATCGCGGATAAGCGAGTGTTCATTCAATGTATTTTTACTTAGTGTGTTTATTTACATAGGTATACATTGTTCCAGAGCCCGTATGCTCTTCAAAGGGGCCTGGATGCAAGAAGTCATTTGGGGGCCTAATTTTTTTTGTAAAGCACAAAGAAAAAAAAAAAATACAAATCTGAACATATATTATTAACTCGTATTTATTTAATGCGTGTTTTTTTTTTTTTTTTTTTTTTTTTTTTTTTGCTAATACAACAATTACTTTAGAAAAATTACAATTTTTTTGCAATTTCTTTTTCGATACAGCAAGTGCATTTAAGCGTTCAGAACACATGTTTGACCGAAATAATTCTTTATTAATTTTGATTTTCTGAAAGAGCTCTCAGCATTTGCTGTAGTTACTGACAACGTAGAGAAAAGTTTTAACACATTTAGAAATAACTCATTATAATTATTATTAGTATGTGTGGCAATATGTCTTGTGCTTTATTTACATCTCTGTCATTCAAAATCAATCCCGTAATAAACAAATTTCTTGGATTGGTTTTCATCTACGTCTGTGTTATAAAACTTTGCAAAGGTTTGGGAACATTTCTCCAATTCATATTTTGCGTCTTGTGACAAAGCCTGACGACAGCTACGCAAACACCTTCAATAGCTCTTAATTAGGGATTGCAATACCGGACCAAAATTTCAATACCGGTATTCGGTATTTTTTAGATCTTAATACCGGAATACCGGTTTTAATACCGGTATTAGAAATACCGGTATTAAAACCGGTTTAGAAAAAGACAGAAAACACAGGTGTTTCTTTGTTTTATTTGCCAATTTTAATAGAAAGGGTAAATATCACAAAAAATAATTTGTAACTTATAAATTATAACAGTATATAAAGAATCACAAAAAAGTAAAGGAACAACTTATTTGTTTAAATCATAAAAAATTGTAAATATCACTATTCGGTCTGTGGTACTGTTACAAATTTTTGAAATGTGATCTTAAAAAACATAATGCATCTATTGTACTGTCATTAAGCCTGAAAAGTAATTTTGTGCAAAAATTACTAACTGTCGAAAACGCTCTTTCGGCATCTATGATAGTTAGTGGTACTGTTAACAATGCACGATATACTTTTTCCAAGTATTTACCTCTAAATCCCTCATCTTCAAATAAAACGATTTCTTATCGGATGGTTTTGGATATAGCTGATTTCTGTATTGTATTTTGGTTTGCTGAATTTTTTTATCGCTAATTTTAATTTTTGTTCAAGAGACAATTCCTTTTCACTATCGACATTAGTGTCATCATAACCTTCGATAACTGAACCGAATTCTTTTGAATGTGGATAGATTTGTGGGTAAAAAATTTTAAGAAAATTTGCTATAAACTTAATCAGATTTGAATTGGTTCTTTTCTTTTCTTCTTTTTCATTTTTAAAATCATTATAATTATGTAAATACCATAAGACATTTTCTATTTCGGTATGCCTTTCTTCTGTACGATTTTTCAATGTAATATACAATCTTCAGATAGTGGTGTGTGCTGTTCCAGTGTGATGTGTGCTGTTAGGAGTAAACGGTTCCAACGTGTTTTAAAATCTAATATTAACATATATTCTGTTTTATTTTCAGTTAGTATGTATTTTAGTAATATGTCATCTTTTATAGGGGAACGTTTAAATATCTTAACAATTTTTCGATCTTTATAAATTATGGGAAGCAATTCTTGATGGGTTAATATTTCATCCTCATTAGCAATATCTTCTTCAACCATTACATTGTCATTATCTTCATTGTCAATATCACTCTCACTCTTACTCTCTTCAAAATTGGAATCCGAAGTTTCTATATCTGCAGTATTTGGATTCCTCTGTTCTTTATTTTTTTGGTATAATACATCTATTACTCCTAACTGAATTCCATGAACATAGCACAATTGCTGATTTGCACCAATCAACTTTCCAACGGTTTTCATAACTGTTGCTCCATCAGTCATTATGGATACGATCTCTTCTTTCAGGGATAATCCATGTTTCGCTAATTTAGCTTTAAGCAATTAATTAAGCCATTAATTAGTTAATTAATTTCGCCCGTTAGGGAGACATAAAAACAAAAACGTATACTATTTTGCTATGTTGGCCATCAATGAACATAGAGTGGAGACAATTTTAAAAATTTCTAGTAAATACCGAAAAACCGGTATTTAAACTTGTGAATACCGGTATTACAAAATTGTACAAATGGCTCAAAAAACCGGTATTCGGTATCCCGGTATTGCAATCCCTACTCTTAATCTCTCACTAAAAATAAATTTCAATTTTTCTGGCGTCTTTGTGGTTTCTAAGGATTTTAAACTGAAATCATGTATAAAGCTTAAAGGATAAATGTAGGAAGAAGGTATATAAATTATTTATATAATCATTTTTCAAAATATGAAGTTTTTTCTTGTATTAAACAGATTCCAATTAATGAGTTTAACAGAAAATGAAAAAAGCTGCAAAATACTAATTATATTTAATTCATTCCATATTATTAAATTTTAACAAAATGAATGATTGCATTTCACTTTCCAGGTTTTGTGCATTATTTGTGCCACTTGAAGCTTTAATTCAATTTCCGGATATTTTTTATAGTAAGACACAGTAATTAAAAGTTCGGTAAGACTTAAGATTAATGTCCTGTTACTTGCAAAACATGACAAATTCGTGCCAATTTTCTGAAAACTCAACAGTCAATCAAATAAGAATGGGTTGATGGTGTGCCCAGCCAGGACTTATAATAGTTTAAAAATATAGTTTATACATAATATTTTAAGTATAGTTTTATAGTTTGCACTTATAATAGTTTTTAAAAGATTCGAACTACATATTTTGACGAATCAGCACGTTTTAGATCTCCCAGAATCTCCGAAACTTATTTTTTTTAAAATAAAATCAGGCCTATGAGTGAACGCAATTATTCAAACGCGTTTTCAGCTTGGTGGATGAAATTTTGTATATGGTCTCTACTTCAGATTTTTAAATTTCTATCAAATTTTGAAACGAAGTGCATTCAGTGGAAATTTGTCAATTCGTTGGTCCGAAAATAATTTAACACGATTATAACAAAACGAAGAATGCTAAATGAGTAATGTTTGATGTACAGATTTAACATCTGATGATGTCGTGTCCGCGTTACAATGGAAAAAGGGGGCCAGTAACTTCTGAGGGTAAAGACTCCAGAGCACCCGAGGGCAGAAGTCTGACTTCCAGCTCATATGAAGATGACACTCGCTTGCGCAATTCCTTTTTACAGAGGGTCTCTTTCACACATCTCACAGATAGAACACAAGGGGAATAACAACAATGCCCGAACTAGGACTCGAGCCCGGGACAACCAGATCACGGGGAAAACGCGCTACCCTTAGGCCAACATACCGGTAATTTAACATCTAAAGTATTTCAAATTTGGATTGACCGTCTGTCGATCTGCTCGTTCACAAGCGTGTAAACGTAGTAACTGAGACTTAATCTGATAATTGATCTTATAATTAAAATAATTTGGAATGGAAATTCGAGTTTCATTTGGTTGACAAATGAGCGTTCAAAATGCATATTCGGTTTTCTTCATTATTTTACGAAGTAAATTATGTAAGGGATTTTGAAAATTGGTGCTTTTTGAATTGATGTTTTTTTCTGAATTAGTTTCCCGTGAATTTTAACTTCCAGCATATTTTTTGCGCGTTTCTTCTCTTTTTCTTTTACTTTCCACTTCCTTTGTTTAACTAATTACTACACTAATATGAGATGGCAATTTATACAGCACAGGGCAGAAATTTATTTCTTAACATATTAAGTAAAAAGGAAATTTGTTCTCAAATTTTATTCAACACATTTTTTACAAATTTTAATCAATTTCAATCTCGATCGATAGTATTCGTTTTAAATCCCACATGAAAAATCTAGTTAATATTCGAAAATATATATATAAATTAAAACTCACATAATATAATTAAATATTAACTGCCCTCTTTGCCCCCTCTAGTATTCTATGCTTGATTATTAGATTTATTCCATTGTTAACTTAGTAATAATCATCGGTTATATTTCAGTTGTTATTGGATGCAGAAGATTTCAACAATCACTCTTATTATTGTTGTTAGCAGAAATACTACTGTTTAATGTTAAACAAAGGCACAAAATACAAACAATATAATAGATGAAACAACGAATCCACCTTCTGCTGCTTTGTTAAGAATCATTTCTCTTTTTGCAACTGATCGTTGTGTGACTTTTTTTTTTGCTGAGCTATGCTTGGTGTGTTTTGTGAACATTTCAATGAGGCTACGGCCATCATTGGATGGATCGTCTTTTGGACGATCTTGGAACTGTTGAAATATTACATGTTCCCTCACTTACCCTCAATCGGAGATCTGTTTTTCGATCCTGATTTGGATCAAGATGTTGATACACCATCTGATCCACCTGCGACTAGAGTAGAATCCGTCCCAGTGGTTCGCTCATACATGGTATTTAGGATATGCCAGGCTTTAGAACTTCCAGCGAAACTGGCTCCATCTGCTACCCAGAAGTCAGATATCACTGTTGTAGAATCCTATATGGTCTACAAGCTGTGTTCTGCTTTGGGTTTGCCTGCACGGATGGCTCCTGTAGGAGTGCCAGTGGTAGAATCTTTCGAGATCTACCAGTTCTGCTTAGCCTTGGACATTCCAGTGAGATACCGGTCGCAGAAGGACGCAGTTTAACATCAAAACTGTCGTCAGCTGCCCGATGCAGTTTTCAGATCAGAACTGTCTTCGGATGCAGCGATGGAGGGTGGGTGGGCGGGGAACAAAAGTAGCCCACCTCCACGTGGTGTTCCCTGGGCAACGGTGCAGTTCTTTGGAACTGCATCGGCTAAGAGGCTACTCAAGTATGAAACAAATAGTGAACTTTTTATTTAGTTTGACAAAACTACACACTTAATTTTTGATTTTGCGTTTTAATGCCACAAAATTTTATCACAAGCATCAAATTCAGAACATGCAGAACGTGTATTTACGGTAGCAACAGCTGCAATGTTTTTTTAGATATACGTATGAATTATAAATTTTTTATCTAAAAAAATAAAAAAGAATTTCAAATATGTTTTGACAAAGAATTGTTGTCGAACTCACACATGCAGAAAATCAGTAGCGTTGACAATCATAAATCTGATGGAGGAATTTTAATGATTTAAATTTGAAAAAGTATAGTGACAAAAATTTACAAATTCATAACATAATTCGTCGCCATATATTTATAGCCAGTTATGACAAAGTAGATTAAAGGTCTTATGGTCAGAGCCAGTCTTCTTTTCAAAGGGGCCTGGGTGCAAGAAGTCATTTGGGGCCCTAATTTTTTGTAAAGCAAAAATAAATAAATAAATACAAATATGAACATATATTATTAATGCATATTTATTTAACGCGATTCTTTTTTTTTTTTTTTTTTGCAATTTCTTTTTCGATGCTTCATACAGTAAGTGTATTTAAGAGTTCTGAACACATGCTTGCCCGAAGATAATTCTTTTTTAATTTTAATTTGCTGAAAGAGCGCTCAGCACTTGCTGTTGTAACTGACAACGTAAAGAAAAATTTTAATATAGTTAATATATTTAGAAATAACTCATTATAATTATTATTTAGTATGCGTTGCAATATGTCTTGAGCGTTATTTACATCTCTTCTATTCAAAATCAAATCCCGTAACAAACAAATTTCTTGGATTAGGATTTCATCTACATCTGTATTATAAAACTTTACAAAGTTTTTGAACATTTCTCTAATTTATATTTTTCTAAAGTTGTTATAACAGTGATTAATTTGAAATCAGAAATACTATATAGTATATTTTTAAACCCATGTTCTATTTGTATAACAGTATCAATTACAGTGTTAAAAAAATAACATCTAGATTCCTCTGCCGTTTTTTTAAAAATTTTTTTTATAACTTTGGAACATAATCATTTCCACTTTCGAATTCGTTTTTCAGGATATTGAATGTTCAAATTATGTGCAAACACTTTTGCTTCGTCGAAAAATGTGTTAAAGTTTGTTCTTAAATTTTTGTTTCAGTTTTAATTTTATTGTTAAATTGAAAGCCGAGTCAAGAACAATTGTTTCTGCTTGAAATAAATTATTGATAGTGTTAATTTTGGAAAATATTGCAAACAATACAATTAAACATAAAATAAATGACATTTCTTGCTCCTAATAAGCTTTTAGCTTCGGATACCGCTGTATTATCGATACTTACATCATTTAAACATCAATAAATTCTTCGAGGGCATACAAGTTTGTTCAAACTGTGTATACACTGCTTTCACCTATCCTACTTTGACTTCCCAACGACTTTCACATAATAGTTTAAGAGTAATGATTAAATGTTTTGCAGAATTTCCCATCTTTTTTCCATTGTAGAAAATAGGCAATATAAACGTTGTAATACCTCAAAACGTTTTTTTTATATACTGCTGGAAGCGGCAAATTAAAGGAATGTGATAGGCAAGAATTATAAATTGCATGCGGAATTAGAGAAAGTATTCTAGATTTCACTCCTTAATATTTCTCTCTCATGTTACTACCGTTGTCATATGCTTGCCCTCTACAATTCATAATATATAAATCAAGCTCAGTAAATCTAAATCTTTTCAAAAAAGTTTTTGTTAGTCCTTTTCCAGTCACATCAGTTACTTAAATAAACCCTATAAATGACTTGTTTATATTTAACGTTTTCTCTTCAAATTTTACATACCTAATAATGATTGAAGTTTGTTCCTGATGGGAAATATCAGGATACAATCCCTTTGAATACTATAGTACAGGGCTACTTTTATATCATGTTTAATTTTGTTAAGGACTTCATTTCCTAATGCAGAGATAATTTGTTCTTTTGAACTATGTGCTAAATGATGCACAATTCTATTTTTCGAATTTATTATTTTGTTTAAATGATCCGTTAGCACAGGGTCTTATTTACTTAATAATTCGATCAAATAAAAAATTTCCTTTATTAGGCAATTTTTTTATTTCGCGATTTCTTCGAAGTGGAAGATTAGAAAAATAGAATCATTTAACTTGATTTGTTTTGCGAAGAGTTGAACGTAAATTTAGTTATTTTAGTAATTCTTCCCAAGCAATAAATGAATTAAAATGACAACTAGAACGCTCATGATCTATGATTACAGTTGACAGCTTTCTCCAGTTATTATAGCCACCTATAAATTGTGTAATTTGGTAATTTCTTCTTCTTTTGGAAACAACAAAAACAAAACATGGAGTCTTGCGTTTTTGAATAAATTAACCATCTGGGTTTCACCATTTTTTTTAAGCAGTATGTAGTGGAAAATGATCTACCTTCAGCATTTTTAGCAAAAAATCCCTTGTGTTGTACAGGTCTGCTTTAACACAAAACATTCTAAATTTATGTTATAATACTTGGCCATAAACCAGGATCATTTATACTCTCTTGATCGTATTTGTTATTGTCATTTCCGTCATTATTTTCTGATTCGCTCATATTTGTATAAACACACGGTTCTTAAACAAATTTCACCATTTCAACATTTTCATTGCAAGACTGTGTAGTTGGAGTAGAAATTTCTTCCTCGGTTGAAGTTTGAATTGTAATTTCTGAAGTTGAAACAATTTCTTTTCCAGAATTACTTCGAAGCCAAGAAAAGTGATCTACTTGTGACTTCTTGTAAAATTTAGTTTTTCTTCTTTTCTGATAATTTTCTTTTTTTTTGACACCCAGAGCCATATTTCATCGGCATGGATATAGTTATATCTAACAGTATTAAGCAGTTTATAGAATGAATTACCAAATTGATATATACTATACTATACGCTATTACCTATTATGTGAGATAAATGATGTAAATCCACTTACCTTATATTAATAATATTTGCACCCTTGCACTAGACTATAATATATACTGTAAACTTCGTATATTTCCAAATCCATCGACTGCTCCATTTAAACTTCTTCCTTAATTTTATTCCTGTCGTGCCCGGTGAAGCAGTAATGCAGTGTGCATTGCTAGGAGTTGATCGTTTAATTTATCTTCGTTATACCTTTTGTTTCAACAACTTAATATAAACAAATATGCACAGATGCACAAATAAAATATATTACATTAGACGTAGAAAAAAAGTAGATATTTAATGATCTACAAGTCCATTTGAACCCAGCCTCATCCTCGACTTCCGAAACGAATTCAACCAACAAACGAAAATATCCTACCTCTCCAACTTTCTCATGCACTTATATAACTCATTGTTTTTGATTACTCAGCCACAATAAAAACTCCCTTTGTCTCTTCACAGTTTAATATGAATATATTGCAAAACAAGTGCATACATATATCGTGCAGACCCCTCATAGCAAGTTTTACTATATTTTTAACTAGAGAGGTGGGCAAGAATGTAGGTTCCCTCTATGCGCTTTAGAACTGCAGTTTCCAATGAGCAAGCGTCAACATGCTTTTTGTGCTGTTTCATTGCATAATAATGAAATAAATTGTACATGCATTTTGTTCAACTTCCCTTTATTCAAATGCATCCGAAATTTTATATTGAATGTATAATTTCAATTTAAGATCATATTTTTTAATCTATTTTCATTTAAATTTTTTGAAGTTTCATTTATATAGCAAAATTTGCCAGAAATCTATAAATTTCCTGAAAAGCTCAGTTAAAAAATTACATCCCATTAGCTTTTGAGTAACGTTATTCGCAGATTAATAAACAAACTTTTTTTTTTTTTTTTGGTGTGGCAGCTATTTAAAGAAATTTAAAATGTGGAGAATCATGGAAATCTAGATATTGAATCTTCAGAAAATTACAATACTTTCTCTTTGTATACATATACATTGTTAAGAAGAAAATTTAAAAAAAAAAAATGTTTTTAGAAAAAGTCTTAAAAGAATTTTTTTTAATGATGAATTTAATAGAAATTATACAGCTTAAAACCTTAAAAAAATGTCTATATAATATTTAGATTTTATCTTTTCACCAATTGAATTTTTTATGAAATTAAAGGGCAAATAATTCATAATAAATAAATTTTATTAATTACAATAAATCCAATCATAGATAAAAAAATAAATAATACATAGATAAGATAAAAAATCTTTAAATATAAGATGAATTCTAAAATGTACGATGAAATCAATAGATTTTGAACTAGGAACAGAGCTTTACAAAACTGAACACCTTCGAATATAATTAAAATGTGAATAAGATGCTCATAACGTTGGAAATCAGTTGAACTTGGTGGGAATTTTAGATCTATGTTTGCATGAACACATATCGAGAATACTGAAAAAAAAAAAATTGCAATTTAAGTACATATATCTATTTTCTCACAAAATATTATATCATTAAGAAACAGAAATTTGTGTAGATTCTGCATCTATTCTATAATCTATGCAAAGACTATCTACATCTAAAGTCTACGCAGGAAGAAAATGCCACACAAATAAAGAGAATGAATAATTACATATTTTGTTTACAATCTAACTTTCAGTAAATTACAAAATAAGTATATTTATCATTATTAAATATTTTGCATAACACTCCATGAAATGCTTATTATGCTAAAAGACAAAGGTGTATTTAAGATTTCAATGTAATAAATTCATCAAATTATATAAAAAAATTAGGTAAAGATATTCTATAACTCTATTTGTAAACATACAAATTTCAGTTAAAGAAGGAAAAAAGAGAGGAAGGTATTTTTCAACTTCCGGTGCAGAGTACAAATGGGTTTTAAAAGAATCTCACTCCTAACATAATTTCAGAGAAGTGAAAAACAGCATAATATTTTCTTTAAGCTATAGGCAAGATGATTAATAAAAATATTTCAAAATATATGTAAAGATTTAATTAGTGGCCAATACCATTTCACTGTTATAACCAGTTTAATTTAGATTTATTGTAATAGATGGCACCATGGGTTCTACTAATCCAAAGTCACATGACCGTAAGTTTTAGAAAAGGCGAGTGGTTGGCATTCGCTCAAGAGAAGAGAAGGAAAGACAGAGGGTTCTTCGTATCCAATATCGATGTGTGGTTAATAATCTTGAACTACGTCGGCTCATAGTTTTGCTATGGTCAGACATCTTGTTAGGCTTCGCCCTTAGTGCCATCTAAATATTTTACTTCTGACTTCAATGTAAATAACCTTTCCCGTCCTAATTGTTAATGTGCTTTTAATTTTGTTTACTGTAATAAATTATCTGTTTTTCTTTAAACGTTACTTGTTTTTTAAATCAGTACCCTAGACACTGATCCAAATGGGATTGAATGGGCATTTTGTCCCACCCAGTCCTACATATATAATATTGCAGATTTAAAAGCAAATAATTGACAACATAATCATTTCAATAATAATAAATTCCATACTTAAGAGCTGTATTTTTTTCTTTCAAAACACCTTTGAAATGGCAATAATTTTGTGGATGTACAAGGAATTCCTGTTAAAGAGACATAGTTAAAAAATATATATAAAAATAAATACTAGGGAACAGCAAGTAGGAAACATTATTGAAGTAAAAATAAATTAATTTCAGAATCTTTACTTTTGTGTTGTTTTATTTATATTAGCACAGGCAAAATATTAGTACATCATAACTATATTTAATATATTTCAAAGTTCAACATCATTCCATGGTTTTTATTTAGTTGCAAGATTGTACATAAGACATACATAAGTTTTAAATAAGTATTGGACAAAAATGACTTTTAAGTATATTTAACATTTTTGCTATATCACCAACATTATGATTAACATTAATAGATGCTTTTATTCCTATTATGGACAAATATCCATGCAATATGAAATTGAAGACAAAACAAACAAAAAAAACTAGAGAATTAAAGAATATGAAAAAATTAAATAAATATAAAATATCCAAGAATATTACAATTTAAATAAAAATTTAATAAAGGAACAGATTAAAAATAAAAAATAAAGACTGAAATTCTTAACCTTGCAAGACAAAATATACAAATGAAAAATGTATTTTCCATTTTTCAAAACTGTCTTATCAATGAAAAAGCAGAGCAATATAAATTGAATCCATGAGACAATGAATTTTTAATCACTAGATTCAGGTTTATTATTCAAGGGGTTTTTTTTTCCCACTGTATTTTTAATTTATCGTTTTCTGCAATATTTCAAGTTAAAATAGGCATAACTAAATTTACTATAGATCAGGGTAATTTTAGAAGCGTAATTGTGAACATTAACTTATGTGAGCAAAAAGCTTTGCAATTTTGAAGTTTAGAAAGAGTAAAATAATTACAGCAACAGCACAATTATATGTTTAAAAAACTTGTAAATATATTTAAAAATATAGAGATTAAAATTACTTATAAACAAGTCCTTAAAACATTTATTGTGCTGTCATTTCCTTTGAAAAACACAGAAATAAAAAAATCATGCATGGTTTTGATGATTATGTGCTTGTAAATGAACAATAGAAGCCAGCATTGTTGATATATTTTCTATATGCAAAGCAATAAAATATTTCTTTTCTAAATATTTACAAAAAAAAAAAAAAGTATGCTCACAAATTTTGTTTTTACTGTTAAATTCTTACATTCTGACCAGTATTAATCCATGTCAAATGTTCTTTAAAGATTTATTATTTTTTAACAAAATTGGAAAATTCATGATTTGTATTATAAAAAGAGAAAACGTGAACATTAAAGTTGAGATATGACTCACAAATTTGGATATTTATATACAACTTTTAGAAAAACTTCATTTACTTTTGCAATGATTCTTCAGTTAAATATTTTAAATATTCTTTTCAGTAGAATATACACATGTTTTGAAATTCACAGGAATACAAAGACTGTTAAAATAAATTCAAATTTGCTTTATTTTTATAATAATCTGTGGGGTAAACCCTGAAATGTACAGAAGTTTGACTATAATTTAATTGCATATATTGAAGTACTTTTTCAAAAACCATGATTTCCTTCTCAAAACTAATTCACAATCATTTTATTAAACCTATATCCTTATATTAATCATCGTTGAGTCTTCAGTCAAATATTTCTCCAGCAATATAGCCCAAGTCCAATATATGTATAAATTTTAGAACAATAAATATGAAGCAATAATAAATAATTTCTATATGAAAAATAACTGCATAAATGTATATTACAAAATATTTATAATTTGAAAATATGCTTTAACATTTTTATATTATAGCAGAAATATAACATATGTGTAGATTTGCAACTGTAAGAAATATAAGATAAGAATTTGAAGAATAATTATACCTTTTGTGCAGCTTTTAATTCAAATTTCAATTTCTCAATTTCTTTTGAATTTCCCATATTTTCTTCATTTGCCTTTCTTAATTTGGCTTCCAGAAAAGATTTTTCAGTTTCTAATTTTGTTAATTTCTAAAAATTACACAATTTTAGGTTTTTATTTTTCAAAAATGGGCTTTTTACATTTATTTAAAACTCTATTCTGAAATAAATCAAAATTTACTGCAAAATGTAATTTAAAAAATACAACAAAATATAAAAAAAATACTCATTACATTGCATATACTAAAATAAATTATATGAACAATTAATTTTAAATTAAATAAAATTGTAATACAAATGACATTCTTTGATCAACTTCTATTTATAATATATAAATAATGAACCAAGAAATTATTTACTTTTCGTAATTTGGCTATTTCATCTAGATACAGTTTTGTTGTTAGTGGTTTTGGTATGCCAGTTGAATCAGCATCTACAAAAGCATTTTCATAGGAGTACATTGATATAATACATAAAAACTTAGCAAATTCTGCATAACTTGTATTATTAAAATATCAGAATAATTTAAGACTTTGAAACTGAAAAACTATAATATCCAAAGATTTTTGAAGCATCCTCCCATCCGATATAATTATGAAATGCATAAAAATGATATAAAGATGAAACGCAAACAATATGATAAATAGTTATGGCTACACTAATATTGTATTCGGTGACTACAGTCAAGTTAACTTGTGACAAATACACATCAAAGTTGGGTACTTGTCACAAGGTAATTTCTTCTATACCAAGCTTAAGTGATTGAATATATATTTATACATACCTTAAAATTATAGACAATGTCACAATTTCAAAAAATTCCTAAAATTATAATTTTATCATAAAATTATTTTATACACATTTGAAACCTAACTATTCAAATATATTGTTTTATTTAAGTACATTGATATCATACTTGCCTCTTTAACATCAATAATACATCAGGTTATATGCATTATTGATATTAATAGGCAAATTAATATCAAGAGTATTATTAGATTATTGTATATTGGATACCTTATCAATTATTAAAAAATGAAGCTATTAACATAAATAATATACTCTGAAGTCTTAATCCTTCTTTTAATATTTTACAAATATAATTTATGGATAATAAAGTATTAAACTTCCCAGTATTTTAAAAATTAATAAGATGTTTAGTAACTATATTTACTTTTAGGACCAGAAGATGATGGCTTGGAAATATCTCTTGAAGGTAGTATTCCTTTCATAGGATGTATATGCAGTTTAGCAGTAGAAGGTTTATAAACAGGTAGTTTACTTGGAAGTGTTTCATAGCATAAATGTGAATCCCACTCTTCTCCAGTAGCTTGAATTTCAGGCGTTGTGGATGTACCGTTTCTGATGGGTACAGGGATGCTATGCCAAGCTTGAGGCAAGGAAGACACTAGAATGTGTGAATAAATTTTAACTCATAAATGCTTCTATCAATTTTTCAAGAATTACAATAATTCATAATTTATATAAAAAAGATTCTATAACAAATACAAATCACTTCTAACTTATAAAAATGTATATTTTAAAATTTTGCTTGAAGGCTTTCATGCATTGTAAATAAATCATTAAGAATACTAGCATAAATTATTTTCACATTTGAATAACAAAGATCCTTTAGAGAGTGAATACCATGCAGAATAGATACTGAACCAAGTGAATTTTCAATTTCTAAAAACATATTTTATTGCAATTAGAACTATCATTAGAGATCATCTTCAAGATTGTAACAAATAGTAGACATGTAAATAAATAAGCAAATAAAGATACCATCAAAGAACTTTCATGGGGCATGAAAATAATCTGACATCTGATCATTCTCATATGAATGCTAGCTGATCTTGCTCAGATGATAAGCATTTTCAAATGAATGCCAAAAAGCTCTTTTTCTAATAATGAGAATATTAAAAGTATAATAACAAAATCCCTTATTTGTAAAAGTGGGAGGATATCTTGAAAAAGAACCTAAATCAAGTTAATTCTATCAATATGGAAATGCTACAAATACTCATTTACTGAAGCTACGATGATTACTCCCAATCATGCCTGGTATCCAGATGCCTGCATATCAATATAAAATCCCTGCCTTTTTCATTAAACATAATTGTTTAAATACCTGCTTCGATCATTAGTAACATGTTGCTCAAATGAGTTTTGAGAATAAGAGAATTCAAGAGATGTCCGATCTTAAATTTGTTTAATGGCTTTGCTGTAAGTGGCTTTGTATTTTACATATCAACCCAAAAGAACATGATCTATCATTGCAGTTTTTGAGGGAGGTGGGGAAATTCTCTCATCTCAGAAAGTGAAACTGAGGCATTCTTGTATTCTGTGATACCTGAATTAAACATATCTTGGAACTGAAGTGTTAACAGATATTTAGATTGATAAAAATGTCAGTATTATTAATTTGTTAATGCATAATTTAATTAAAGGCATATATTTCAGTAATTTTTTTAATTATGTTAAAAACACCAAGAAAAATGTGAAGTAATCCTGATTTTTAAAAAAATCCCAGAAAAATTATTAAAAAAATTATTTCTAAAATTTTTTACCACATGTATAAAAGTTTTTAAAAGATTTCAAAATAAAAAAAAGATAATAATGATTCTTTCAGATGTTTTCTTGAACATCACAAATAAATCAAAAGTGCAAAAAACACACAAAAAAAAACAGATTTCAAAATTTATTAATATATATTGCATTACTATACTTACTTATTAATATATATTGTGATTATTCTAAGGACAGAATCCAAAGTCTTGACATATAATTATTCTTTAGAGAGAAAAGCAAGATTGCTATTTATAAATGTAGCAAGATAATTGCAGATAAAAGTTGCTAATAAAGAAGGAACAATATAATCAAGTAACAGAATATCTCTGAACCCCCAAAAAGGATAAGGGCATCACGAGATGATTAATATACAGTGAACATAAAATGCCAATCAAGTCATTAGAATAATTGTTGCTCAGCAGAGTGTAGTTCATCACTTAAAACATGTTCACAAAAGATCTGGAATAAGATCAAGTAATCATAAAAATTCACAGGAATTTATCATGACTTATTAGAAGCCTGAAGTGATAAGGTTTTAATAAGTAAGGCAATTAACAAAGTGTTAAAGCATTTTATATAAATCAGAATAAGAATACAAATTATCTTAAGAATATTAATTATTATAAGAATTAAAATACAATAAGAATACAAATATCAGACAAATTAATTAATGAAATTTTCAGACATTCCAATTTTGATTTTTTACAATTGGTGCATATATATATATATATATATATATATATATATATATATATATATATATATATATATATATATATATATATATATATATATGATGTACGAAACATTAAAAAAAACAATCACAAAAAAAAGTAAGTTTATACGATTTATTTCAAAGTGGTCTGATTATTCATCTACTTTTAATGGCCGAACTGACTAGTTTAATAAAATTCTTCCTTTTCTGTAAAAGATTTATCTCAAATATGCAAGATGCTCTCAATTTTTTTCCCCTAGATTTAATTAATAAGCTTCTTGTGAGCAAATCAAGTCATTATTAGAGGCACTAAGTAAATAAATAAATATACATAATATTAGTCTTTATCTAGTAATCGATGCAAACATTTAAATAAAATTTATAATAGATATAAAAATACTTTTCTACTAACTATCTTCCACTATCCAAAAAATACAGTGAATTTGGAAAATAATGTATACAGGCATTTAAAAACTAAAAATATTACACTTTCACTTTTTTTACAAATTTAACAAAACGATGCAAGGATATTAATAAATATATGCACTGAAACGCAATTTTTTATAGTTGTAAAATCATTTATTTTAAATTTAAAAAATCCATTGTCAGTTTGTAAATATAAATAAGCTTTAGAATAAATCAAAACACTTACTCTTAACTTTAAAAATCTGTAACGATAGTTTTTAAAACACCTTTAAACACGCCATTTTTTTAAATACATTAATAGCTTTTCGAAACTTCTGTTCATACAAAATTTCCTAGCCAAATGAAAATTATATTTCGCAGAAATTTCAGTTCGCAGTGATTGATTGATTGAGGAAACAGGATCATTGTATTTTACCAAGAATAATTGCATGAGTTTCTTAGTTTTTGTATCATAAAATTTTAAAAATTTATACTAATCATATTCGCAATTATAAACCATCATATAATAAAGTATATTTTTATAATTTTTTCAATTTTTTTTTTTATTGACTAGGGATTTGTCAACTTCCAACTACTTATTATCATAAAATCTATATTTCATTTACAAAATTCTAACATTGTCTATTTTTCTAGCTTACGCTAACATTATTTTTCTTGCACTAATTTCTGTTTCATTGAAGTTAATATCTAACATCTAAACTCGTCTCATCTCCGTTTATTTACGTTTTAGACGGTAAAAGAATTTCCGAAGACACAACGTGCTAATTTGTTTTTTTTTTATATATATTTAAATAACAAATTTGTAGATAAGATTATGAAATAATTGAAAGTATAATTTTTGTTTGTTTGTAAAATGGATGAAGATATTCAAGAAATCGAGGAGGAAAATTCCTTTTTTGTTCCTAATTATAAAGATGCCTCATCTTATACCCAGGTTAAAAAAAATATTCATATTTTTTGTTATGTTATATTTATTAACCACAAATTTAATATAGTTTTTATAAATATTAAATATATATATTTTACATCTTCAGAAAAATTGGCTTGCTGTTTCGAAGCTTGCGTTATTTTTGTTGCTTGAAACATTTTTAATTTTGTTCTTTCTCTGATGTTTGAAATCGTCATAAAATATATACTGCGTTGAAAGAGTTCAAGTAAAAGATTGTTACGTTTTAAAAATAATATTTCTGCTTATCTTTATTTCAAAATAAAATTTTTTACCTAATGTGATGTCTCTTTTAATGGAGCAAATTATATTTATAATTTTAGTATTAATTATTCTTTTAAAATTATTTTTACTATTCTTATAACTTTAAAGGACACCATAATAATTTTGTTTATGTGTTGCAAAATTATTTCTTAGTTCATAATTGATAAGAGCTTCTATTATTTCAATGTTTCTTTTTTTTTTAATTTTTTATTTGATGGCTCCTAATGTTAAATTGTCTTATGATATTTTTTTTCATGTTGTTAACTTTTAAAATGCCTTTTATTCGAACCCCAGTATAAAAGATTATATATCTTCATAAAATTGGTCCTTAATTTTCAGTTGTCTGTTTGAATGGAATTTTTCCGAATTTAGTTCTTTTAATTATTAAGTTAAATCTTGAGGTTTTCTTTAATTTGATTAAAAGAAAGACTATTTAAAATAAAATTCAGCTTTCAAGTGGTAACCACTTTCTTTTTTCAGCGCTTATTTCTCTATTTTTGTTTTCTTAAAAATACTAAAATATGTCTAATTCCTATTGAATTATTAAATGGGTTTGGGTAAAGAACTAATTTAAATTAGTATACAATCATTGAGAAACAAGATTTGTATAATTTTTCTGAATACTATTCAATTAATGAGATCTCTTACAAAATCTAACACATCTTACCAATAACTCATTGAAGGAATAGTGCTATTATTTAAGCTTGACAAAGTGGCTGTCCCCTACCAATGAAATGATACATTTTTTCTGTCGGCTCTAATTGACTTCAATTTCTATTTAAATAATAACAAAATTTCAAAAAAAAAAAAAAGAAAAAAATGAAAATTCTGGTTTTATTTTGTAGTGAAATTATTGAAGGTTTTGCTGCTTTCTTTTGCACCTATCATTGATTTCTGATCATTTTTATACTATATTTCATGAGATATATAGTCCTGGAACTTGAAATTGAATATGTCAAACTATAGCACATTGTCAGTATGTTATAGTTTGTTATAGATAATTGCAGTAATGCAATTGAATTATTAAGCAGCAGTTTTTTCAATGATGAGGGAAATAATCATAATTAGGTATTGGTTGAAATTTTCTTTCTGATATAAGCTCATTACCGTGAAATGCTAAAGAAAGATAATACAAACGTATGCGGTATGTTTAATTTTAGGGTTGTCATATTGGCAATAAATTCTCATTTCATGAAATAGTATTGACAGACTGATTTCATATTAGTAATATTTCCGATTATTGGGAATGACCACTAAATGAGATATCATTTGGCACAAAAAAAATATTTTCATAGTAAAAAAGATATTTTTCTACTAGTACAGCACCAGTACTAACATGTAGTCTATTTCAAACAATATCTTGCAAATTCTAATACAAACATTTTTATCCTATTTATACTACATTATTTCTATTTGTGACAATTAATACCAGTAGTTTATCTTGGTTTCTATACTTCCATCACTAATGTATCAAGATCTGTTGCCTTTATTTCACTGTTATTTATTCTATATTACTACTTTGTTGATAATGTTTTTTGGCATCTGTCACTAATATTTTAGCTTGGTGATGACTAATGCCGTACTAATGGGGGGAAAAAATCCGAAATTTAAATTGACAAAGTAATGTTGCTCTCTATTATTATAAAATGTTTCTGTTTTGATAATGTTCAATGTCTATAAAAAAAATAATACTAGTTGCTTTATAAAGTAACAGTATGTTTTTGTATTTGCACTCATTTATAACTTAAATGTTGTAGTAAAATGTTATTTTTATATTGGCATTAAAGTGAAAAGTTTCATTGCAAGTGTAACAATTTTAAATATGAAAACATATTTTATCTTTCACAAATTAGAATCTACTTTATAGCTATTTTAAAAGTTTTTTTTTTTATTTCAAAATTTGTATTTTATTAATATGGTAATTTGAATGCTAGAAATATTTCTCTTTTGTTCCAATTTCTGTAGATTTTGAAGTGCTTTATATTATTATATTTAATTAATTTCTACTTACTTTCTTCAGGATGTCTTGCGTGCAATATTGACAGCTACAAAATCAGCAAATGATTTGCCATCTGCAGGAGATGATTTTGATTGCTACAACTGTTATCCTGGTTTTCGAGAAGTTCTGTTTCATGAAAGAAAATCAATTCTATCACTGTATGTTTGATTTTTATAGTATAAATATTAAAAAATTTTGAACAGATTGAGAGTAAATTATCCTCTGCTTATCACACATACATGTGAGTGATGAACATAATATTTAGTTACTTTAAATGAGTACATATCTAAAGAGCTTATAAATAAATAGATCTTAAATGTTGTAAGGAATAATGAAAATGTTTTAACATTTTTCACATCACTTTCAGAGCTATATAAATACAGTCGTCGAATATTTATATATTTTATTAGATATTAGTCTATTTTTATAATGAATTGTTAAAAATTATTAGTTATAATTGAATGTCTTATCTTAAAATTATTACTTATAATTGAATGTCTTGAGGAAATTCTTATAATGCTTATCTTAATGATGAATTTAAAATAAATATATAATGTATTCAGTATTATATTTGGATAAATTACAGCACTGTACTACTTATTTGGTTTTTGAGGCTACATATTGCTAATTATTATTGTAATACCACTGAGATATTTTTAGTTTATAAAACAAAGTTAAAAACAAGTCTAATTTTATTATCTTCTTATTTTACCCATATTTTGCACAATTTTTGTTCTGTAATTTTAAGTAACAATACTTTGATTTCCATATCAGAATATAAGAAGAGCATGAAAGATAGACATGTGCTTCAACGTAATTCATTTTAAAATTACCTAGTTGTGTGATAACTAAGAAATTTTTGAGTATTCATAAATACAATGAACTTACTAATATAAGAATTCTTTTTAATTTAAATATTAAAATTATTTTATGCAGGATTTTTTTTACTGGCTTTTTTAGTTTTTTATGATTATATATAATTTCATCAATATTTATTATTAGTAGTATTTCAATTATTTTCAATATTTCAGAATTTTATTAAATGCAGGAAAGGTGTGATTTGTTTAATTCAAGAGCTAATTTTTCAACCTTCAACTTATGAAACCACGTTTATTTATCACTTAAAAGAATTAAAATACTTTCATTGATATCCTGCATCCAATCAGTCTGTTAACTTTATTAAAATATTTGACTTCTTCTAATCCTTTTTTATAATATTAAGAATTATTTTCTAATTTTTCAATCATAACATTAAGGAATCCCAAGGCTTTTAAATGCCAAAGCAATTTCATTGCTATTCTTTATTTAGTATTTTATGTTTGATGCTAGTAAATGTGTTTCAAATTTTAAGATTTGGCTTAAAGATGGAAGTTTTTTAATTCATTATGATTGATCAAATCACATTTTATTGGATAATTGTATGTCAATGCCTTTTTTTTTTTTTTTGAAATTTATCTTTAACTTGTTTTTTAATTAATATAGGATGACTGCTATTATCCAAAGTCATGGTATGCGAGAAAAATTCCAAGATAGAGAATTAGAAGAAAAGTTTGATTTACTGGTTGAAGCCAATGATACCATTCTTGAAAATGTGGTAAGCTCATCTTTTTTTTTTTTTCTTTTTTGTATAATTTTTATTCAATATTTAAAGTATGTAAAAAGAAAAATCAATATTTCCCTTTTTTTTTATTTAAATTTTAGCAACTTAGAAAGGAAATCCATAGAATGTTTTAAAAAAATCACATATCATATAATTCAACTAAAAAATCATTCATAATATTTGAATAACTAAGTGACTTTAGTTAACTTTAACATTGATTCTTTGGTAGAAATTGGCCTTTGGTCATTGGAAATTGTTACAAGTCAATTTTTAAAGGAATCATTATTTTTTATTATTTCTGCATGTAGAAATGGAATTTCTCAGTTTTAATTAACCTTTGCAATTGTACACAGAATCTTTTATGATTAGTGTTATGATTTTTAATATACAAGCATAATAGTACATTAAATTTAGGGAAAAAGAAATGACAGAAATGCACAATTAAAGCAATGTGTATTTTTACATTGGAAAAATCTTGAAATGCTGAGTGTAATAAAAACAGAGTTAATATTTTATCATTGTGTAATATTTTAAAACGTGTTTGTAACATTCACTTACAAGTGGAATATTTTTAAAGAAAAATATTCATTTCTTCGACAAAAAAAGAAAATCTTATATGAGTAACAGCTACAGATTCTTACTGTCACTATGAAAGTAATATCCTTGTATTAATCTTAAGAGATAGGCATATCTCGTATGAAAAGCTATTCAAATTCAATTTACTAGATTTATTTGCATGGTTATATGGCTAGCAACAAATTTCAGAAAAACATATTTTGTGGAGTCATATATGTGTCCAAGGAATCTCTTGTGTATCTCTTCTTTTAGTATTTATATATTCCTGGGGCAATTAAGGAGCTAATGGGCATTATCAATCATTTTAAAGTTTCAAATCAACATAAATCTCATCTAAAACAAAAAACCCATTGCAAATTCATTTAGTTAAATTTTTTGTTTATAAAACTGAAATTTTTATATATTTTTAGAGTATTTATTTGGATGAAGCTTCGGGACCAAAGAAGTCAGAGGAAGAGCTTGTTTTAGCAGTAAAGCCAACTAGTGCTATCAACACAAGTTGGAATAAAAAAGTAAAGAAATGTTTCATTTCCTTTTCCATTTAAAATGGTGTAAAAATTTATCAATCTTTAAAAGTTTATTTGTTTAAAAAAATGAAAGTAGTTTATTAATTTTATGAAGCATATTTATTTGCAGTTTAATTTATTATTATTTAATAATTTCAGATGATTTGTTTTCATATATATATATATATATATACATACACACCTGTATTTAGCCATACACTGTTAGTACCTTAAAAAAAAATCTTAGCCATTTAAAATATATAGGAAAAGTATTATAATTGTGAAAACCTCGACAATAAGAGTATAATGAATTTCAATATTTTAGATAACTTTAGGTTAATTTTTTCCTTGCTCCTTTGAAATTTTGCTTGTGTGTTTATGAAAATAGTTTACACAAAAATTAAACAAACAAAAAAAAATTTCACGTGGGTCAAAAAATTAATTTAAAAAATATCATCTAATCCTAAAATGATTGTCATTTGTGTTTTTAACCTTTAGAATCCTTTGAAATCAAGATTTATATAAAAAAAAATTTATGTAATTCAGTTTACTGATATGAATAATATTAAAATATTTGTATTAGCATGACTTGGCTTGGCTTGTTACTATCACAGTTACAATTTAAATTACACATAGCACAATTATAAATATAGTTTATGTGAAGTTTATGTGATATCCCCCTTCTTTTTAACTTATTTAATCACACAACATATCATTTAAATAAGATGGTTAACAATCATAATTACTTCTGTGAACAATATTATTTAATTTGCTAATATAATATAGTTAGCATTCTGAATTTACAGATATTCCTGAATCAGTTTAGAAAGTACTTAATAATCATCATAGCATTTGCCTCAGTCCTAAAAGGAATATTTGATTTCCTAATATGTTTTCTGTTATGTCTTTAAATTTCACTTGACTGATCTTTTACGAAATTGATTTTAGATGCAATTTATCCTTTAAAATTATTTCTGCAGATTCATATATTTTGTTTCTAAATTTGAATTCATCATAATTATATCATGTGTCTTCATCTTATTCTGCAAGATAATGTCATCTGCAGATCATCGAAATAAACTTTTACATCTTTAATGCTCCCCCCCCCCAAAAAAAAAAAAAACTTTTGATTTCTTTTCTAAAATATTTTAACAAGATGCTCCAAGTAGATTTTTTTTTTTTTTTAATTTGTACCTTCTAAATAATGTATTAAAACTGTAAATTTTAGAATTCCTTATCATCTGGCTTGAAATGCCAAAATCTATCTTTAAAAAATATAATTTGACTATTATATTTTTTAAAGGAGTTTGATCACACTCTTTTTTAATTACCATATTAAGATCTCTAGAATCTAAGCAAAAGCTATTAAGTTTGTCAGTAATAAGTTTTTTAATAATAATCAAGTTGATTCTAAAACCTTTAATTAAGTTGGATAGCATTGGATCATCTGTCCCTCTCTGTGGATGCACGAAAAAATTCTTTACATTGATCTTCATAGTTCTGTTATGGGGAGCAATAAATAGTCTTCAGATTTTTTCAGGGCTGGAAAGTATTTCTTTTTATTTTCTGGAAATTAAAATAACAAATTAAAGATTTTTAATCCTTCTTTTCCTAGTAAATTCATCTACATTGCAACCTTTATTTTATCTCTGCATTCATATTTTTCTTTAGCAAGCAAATAATTATCTATTTCCTTATCTAAATGTCTATTCCCCCCCCTTGCATTATTATTAGAAAAATGAAAAGAAGCAAGTGTCCTGAACACACCCCTAACCTGCAAAATTTGAAATGTGGATTAGATTTGATTATAATCCAATTTTATTGATATATTTCCTGATGCAATGTCAATGATTGTGTTTCCATGTTGGTTTTCAAAATATTATAAATCAGGATTCTTAGAAATTTCTCTACATAGTTTTGCTTATTGAAATGATTAATATTAGAAAACCTAATCATATAAACATGACAAGAATACCAGCTAAAGATATTTATAATCAGTTACAATTTGTATTGCGTACAACACAGTTACAAATATGTTCAGATAACAGCAATGGATGTGAATTTAAACCATGATATGTAATGAATTACTTTTTTTTCATCTATGAGAATTTAGCCAATCTTCTTTTAAACATTAGGTATTGACACATTACTTTGTCAAAACTAATAATTACAATAATTAATTATCAATTAATAATTCATTTGATTTTAAGAAACCACAATTTGTATTTAGTTATTCATATTTGTATAGCTTATTTGAATTTATTAAGAGTTTTAATGAGAAATAACTAAATAGCTTAAAAAGAACATTTAAAAATTCATGTTTGATGGTAAGTCTAATTTCTATGACTTCAGAAGTATTTATTAATTAGCATTGTAATAGGTAATCTTAATGTATTAGCATTATTTGTCCTAGTAATGATTACATTTGTCATTTTGCAAAACTAAACTAATTTAAACTGAACTTAATTTATTATGGTTCTTATCTATTATAATTTTCTAAACAGTAACATGAATTCTCTTTGATTTTTTTGTGTAAAATTATAAATAAACATCAATGAAATAATTATGGTTTGTTTATTTTTCTAGCAATTCAGTTCTACTAGTCCTCAGAGTTACAAACTTTTAACAGCAAAAAATGTTTCTCGACCTCAGTTGTCTTTTAAGGATAAAGTGGATAATTCTAATTCATCATTTATTCCTATCATTAGAGAAAAACCTCATTCCATCAAACCTCTTGCTATAACATATGAGGCTGATAAAGATGAGTAAGTAAAAGCATTTGCATCAATTATCATTCTATTCCTGTTTGAATTCTTTATTCATTACAAGTCTGGAATTTTAAATACCTGAAATTAAATTTATTATTTATTGAAATTAAACTAATTATAGTTATTTTATTCAATTTAAGATGTAACTTTCTTTTCCAGATTTTGCCACCCATATGAATGGGAAATCGAAAAATTTCAACCACAAGAAGAGATTTTACAAGAAGTTGAACCTGTAGTAAGAAATTGTTTTTGCTTAAATGAACATTCTTTATAAATAAAAATTTCAATAATAGATTCCCTATAAAATATTTTCTTCATTTAGTTTTGTAATTATTTTTTCCCCCTTTGAATGTTTGAGTTTGATATGTTTTATCTAACAGAATAATTTCTTAATTTATTTTTATTTTATTTAAAACTTATTTTATATTGTAAATATAATTTATAAATATTTACTTTTTTTTAATTCCAAATATTATTTTTTTATATCAGATGTGATATAGTATCTAAAATATCACTACCAATTTACATACTTTACATATTTTTTTTAAATCAGATTTCTGTTTATTTTTGAAAAATTCAGATTTTGTATTAAAATTGCTTACATTTGTTGAGTTCCCATTATTCTCTTAGTAGATAATGTATTTTAGATTTTGTTCATATAAAATGCATATCATATTATAAAATACCAACATAATTTCCAATTTGTAGAGCATTTTTGCTAAATATTGGATTATTCCTAAATTTTGCTTATTTAGCAACAAGCAATAGGAAAGAATTGCAACAGATTTTTCTAATACAAAACTTGATCAGCAGTTTATTTACTTTCTTTTATACTCTTAATTTTCTATCTTATTTACAACTAACTGTGATTCTTATAAGTATTCAAAAACCAAGCTGCATTCAGTATCTGTTGTCAGTGTTTGTGGAATCGCTAAGAAAGACATTGCTGATCTGTAACCGTGAAAGTATCTTAGTATTACTAATTAACTTTGATAAAAAAAAGAATTGAAAATTTAGCTTTATAAAAAAAAATTGGATGCAAAAGAATTAAAAATAAATTCCAAGTACTGATGTTTACTCAAGTAAATCATTTTAATGTTATTGTTTTGTTTTGTTTTATAAAGGAAAGTAGAGTCCAAAAAGTTTTTATTCAACATAAGCTATAATATCTTCATATAAAATTGAAAAAAAAAAAATCAAAACTAGAAGAAGTTTTTATTAGAAAGTTGAGGAATTAAATTCATCATGAGATATCCTCTTATATTTATCCTAATAATCTTCTAGAAATTTTCAAATCAAATATACATCATTGAGGGCTATCTGAAAATTTGAGGATTGCAAATTTAAAGTGACAAACAAATCTAATTAATAATCATTAAATGAAAATAAACACCACAGCCCATGTTTGCATTCCTGGTCTTTTCTAAATGCAGTAATATTGCTAAAAGAAATGAGAAGATGTGCTGTACTGCCAAGCTAGTATCTTATTAACATTATCAAACCTGATTATCACAGAGTAAAGCTAATGCAAATTTTAGTAAAAAATACTGCATACGTTAGTTGAGTGCTTAAGGAAGAAAGAAAGAAAAAATTGTAATTAGCAGTACATTTTAGATGTAAATATATAATAACAGAGGTTTTGTTTCCTTGCAATGAAATCTTTTCTATCAATAATATTCATGATATAATGGATAGAATATCCATAATATCATGAGTAGTTGCAATCAAAGCTAATTAGTTAACTCAGACTGAAAAAGTAATCCATACGAGATGGGAAAAAAGAAAGAAAAAAAAAATGCAAGGCCAAATTTAAAAATGCTGAAAGAAAATATTAACAATGACCTTGAATTTGGTTGGAGTCAAAATCAATATAAAATAATAGAAATCGTAACCCTCAATTAATTTATCATTGATACTTATTCATGCTTAAATTTGTTTGCAAGCAAATAAAGTATTCAATTTAAATATAAGAAACCCATTTGTAGTTGCTTGAATCCAAAATAGGAGGTCGGATTTTGCATCAAGTAATAAAACAGACAAACAGAACAGAGATATTCTTTAACTCTGCTTAGCATTACAGATGGTATTGAACAATAATATATATTGACACTTGAAATTTTCCAGTTGCCCAAGCCTCTTGATGAAACTCCACTTGTTATTGTCAAAACAGAAGAGCAATTAAAGAAAATATGTGATGATTTGAGTAAGGTGAAAGAAATTGCTGTTGATTTAGAGGTAAAGAGAGTAAATTAATTTAACTTTTCTATGCCTTTTTCTATTCTTGAATATTAGTTTAAATCTTTCTTTATTTCAGCATCATGCTTACCGGAGCTTTCAAGGTTTTACTTGTTTGATGCAAATATCTACTCGAGAGACGGATTACATTGTAGATACCTTAGAACTGAGAAGTGAAATGTATATATTAAATGAAGTGTTTGCTAATCCAAAAATAGTAAAGGTATAAATCTATTTATGTGATTTATTTTATATTCTATTACTTTTATTTATTTTCATTGATGAGATTGCTAATTTTTCAACATTAGAATTTGTCGATTTCATTTCTTAATTTATTTTGATTTGAAATTATATCCATATATACTTTTTATGGTATTTTTCTAATACTATAAAAGTTATTATTGAAGAATATATCTCTACCAAAAATAGAGATGAATCATGTTTCTATTTTGAACAGACCTTTGATCTAAAGCTACCAAACTTGGTACATATGTACTTTGGAAAATGGAAATGGACACTTTATTTCGAAAAAAATAAGAAGAAAAATTTTAATTGATTAAGAATTAAGTTGAATTTTGAGAATTTTTTTGCAATAAGTTAATTACAATAATATTATTCCACAAAAGTGGTTTGACAGCTTCCAAAAATTCAAAAAAATTATATTTTTAATGATATTAATTTAATAATTTTGCCTAATTTCTAAAAAGAGATTACATTGTTGACCAGAAATTCTAACTCTTTTCATTATTTTATCAAATATTTAATTGTGAATTTTTGGATTCTGTTTTTATATTTGTGTGTTACAAAATGAATATAAAATATATTTGTGGTACTACAAACATTTTAAGAAGTATGAACTGGACAACTGCATTTTTACTAGCTGTATGATGTTATGGGACTGGTCTCTATTAGAAAAATTCAGTGTGCAATGCATGTCTATTAAAACAATATGATTTAAATGTCTGACAATTTGATGGGATCATGGATATGAAATTACATCTAAGTAGTTTAACTGAAATTAAACATAACCACTATTTTCAGTAAACAGGCTGGTTTTGCGAAAGACAGCTAATAGTAAAAAAAAAGAAGAAAAAGAAAGAATATATAAATAAGATATAATAAAAATAAATAAAGGTAATAAATTTTTATAATATAAATTTTTAAAAATAATTTTTTTATATATATTACTTTATCATTGGTGTAAAGTTAATAATATTTCCTTGATTTACACATCTTATAGTATTGACAATTTTTTAAATGCCTTGAAAATTTTCATTGAGTTGCTTGGTTTCAAATGGATTTTAATTAAAGATCAATTTTAAATTTCACATTGGATTATCTTAAAGAAATCAAGAGTAGAAATTAACAGCAATTGTGTGGTTCAAAGTATTTTCTTTTTTCATATTTACTAAATCAGAATTTTTTTTTTATTTAAGGTACTGCATGGAGCTGATATGGATATATTATGGTTACAAAGAGACTTTGGAATATATATTGTTAACTTATTTGACACTGGACAAGCTGCTCGAGTGCTTCATTTTGCACACTTATCTCTTGCATATTTGTTAAAGCATTATTGCAAATTTGATATGGACAAGCGCTTTCAGCTTGCTGATTGGAGAATAAGGTAAGTTTTTATAAGTATCTTGGTATTAATTACAAATGTTTAAGCTGCATTAATTTTAATATTTTACTTCTATTTTCTTTAAGACCATTACCTGCAGAAATGATTAAATATGCCAGAGAGGATACTCACTATTTGCTGTATGTATATGATTGTTTGAAGAATGATTTATTAAAAGCTGGTAATGACATGAAAAATTTACTGCAATCAACTTTTGATAGAAGTAAAGTTATATGTGCGAAGGTTTGTATATCTTTTCCATTCAGGTTTTTTTTATATATATATACATATATATATAGCTCTAGTCAATTGCAATGTAGTATTTTTTTTGATTAATCAAGAATAATTATTAATTATTTCTAGTCTTCATATATAATGCTTACTTTCATGTAATTCCTTTTACTAGTCATATATTATAACCCCTTGTAATAGTCCTAATTTTATACCATATAAAATATTCTATGATCCTTTTAAGAATAATTATCTAATTTATAGCTTGAAGAATTATAATAATTTTGCTGATTTAACTTAATAACTCTGAATATTTATAACTTAAATATTGTGAAATATTATTGATTTTCATTGAACAAAAAATTTTGTGGATTGCTTAGTCTAGAAATTTTCTCTTTGCCCCTATTGAGGGGAATATAACCTATTAATTTTATCTATTACTGCATTTAATTATCTTAAGCACAGTTTATTTAGTTCTGGATAGTCAATTTCATACATTCCATGAGGCATTATGTTTTTATTAGCGATTCTTTAACTGCTAAATTTGATATCTAATACTTGAAGGGTTGAAAGTCATTTAATTATCCACATTAAAATACTTTACTAGTCATATAGATTTCCCAGCAGCAAATAAATAAATAAACAGCAGTTCTTAAAAATTAAATGCATGCACCACTAAAAAAAAAAGCAAATTAATTTTTTTTAAAAAGTGTTGAAAAACCAAGATTATAATTGTATGAAATAATCTTAAAAAATATAAATAAAACTTAAATTATTTTTTTTTTAAATGTGCTAGTTGTTTAACTAATTGAATATTTTGAAAATATGTTTTTATATCACATTTGTATCCTGAATTCTTGGGAATTATGTTAAACCTTTATTGGGTTATTCCATTGTCACTAAGGATTTAAAACAAATATGACAAAATACCTTTAAATTATCTCCGTGGAACTGTTTTATATTTTATGTAATAACTCTAGTCGATGTAACATATCCATGTAGAAATTATAAGATTATAAGAAATTATTATAAGAGAGATAATGATTTATCCAAATTAAAAATGTTATTTTTGTGACTAGAAAAACAGTTTAGTTACCACATAAAAGATAACTTGATTTACACACTGAATTTTTCTGAATATTTTTAATAATAATAAGGAAAAAAAATCTATAATATAAAAATGCATGGTTGTTAAGAACAATTATGAATGATTATTAAGATTTGGAATAATTTTCTGTAAATACAATCATCTATTATGTTACAATGTGTGATATATTGTAACATAATAGATGATTATGTTACATCTATTATGTTACAATATATCACACAATAAATATGTTTGTACATAACATATTTATTGTACAAACTATGGAAAATGTTATTCTCTTGCAATATATTAGAAAAGAAGAAAAAAATTGGGTTTTTTTTTTTTTGAAATATATCAAACATCTTACATCAAAATAAAGAAACCCTAGGATGTGGATATATAAGTGGATATATACGTAATAAACATCTTACATGATTAATAATTTTCATGATAGCTGTGAAAAAGGGAATATATTTAAATCACAAGTAATAAAATTTGTAAGAATTTTAGTCGAATTTGTTTGAAAAATAACTGTTCTGCATATTGAAAGCCTTAAATGTTTAAAGAATTGCTGTTTGAATTATTTGAATAAATTGGTAATTCATTTGACTATATATTTAATTATATATATATATTTTTTTATTTCAGAAATATCAAAAACCACTTTTTGATGATGATAAATACCTTGAATTATACAAGAAAAGTAAAAAAATATTCAATGCCAAGCAGTTATATTGTCTAAAGGAGCTGTTTGAGTGGCGAGATAGGATTGCTAGAGAAAATGATGAGAGTATTGGGTAAGTTGGCAATATGTTTTTTCTTGTAACATTCCAACAAATGAAAAGGGAGGGGAGTATTATATCCTATTTACTTCAGATTTGTTATTGGCATTCCCGTATTAATCTTTTTTTTTTTTTTTTTTTTTTTTTTTTTTTTGTAAATTTTACTGCCATTTTTTTCAGATCTTATTGATTTATAATTTTTTTTTTAACTTAATAGATCCAGCATTCATTTTTGTGTCATGATTGCCTTTTTTTTTTTTTTTTTTTTTTTTCCTTTTCATGTTTGTTTTGCTGATTTCAGAGTCATTAAAATTCAAATAAAAAATACCTTATTAATATTTCTTTTATTGCTTCTATAACTTTCTGTTTTGCAAAAATGTCAGAAATTATTATTATTATTTTGGCCACCAGTCCCCTTTTTATTAATATTAATTTGTATTAATGATATTGTTTTTAAATCCTTATGGCTAGATACCTTTAAGTTAAAAACATAAACCTGTTTATTTTTATTTGAAATTATAGATGTTCAGTTTTTGTCTGTTATTTAAATTATAGCATAGAAGATGGTGGAAATACATATAACAAATAGGAATGTAATTTAATACAGAAAGTGGTGTATGATTTGTAAAGAATTATCTGTGATTACATATAGCTAGAATAGGGAGGGAAATGTTATCATGAGGAACATATTTAGTGTATGGATTTCCTTTATACTTTTGTTGCACAGAAGAAATCTGATTAGGAAAACCAGTTTACTTATTGCAAGTGACTGATTTTATGACTTGTTAAACTTGAATGGAACAAGTAGGGATATATATATCCCTAGTTGTGGTTATACTACTTAGGATTGCTACTATATATAGTAGCAATCCTAATTGCCAAAAAGTTTCAGTTAATGCATATTGAAGTATTTCATTGACTTTCTGCTTAACTTTTTGCATACTTGTAATGATAAAATTTTGCAAAAGATTTTTCACTTGCTTGATTGATGTCTTAATTTTCAAAATTTTATATATTTGTTCTTAATGACAATACAATATTTTATTATTTTTAGAACTAAACTATTGATTTATTGAATTAAATTTTTCTTATATTTAAGTTTCAACACTTGATAGTGAATTTATGGAAAAATTGATTTGCATGTCATAATATTTATAATGATAAATTGTAAATAAAAGTGAAAAATAATTAAAATGAAAATTCTTACATTTTAGTACACTAATGAAAATATATTTTAAAAAAATTGTTTTTTGTACCCAATTAACAAATTTCGAAAATGAGATTAGGTAAGGGATATAATATATGCTTCCAGCTTTCTTATTGTGATTTTATCTTTTCCTTTGAATGCTATAATTTGATTGTTAAAATTATTGTATGTAATGTAAATGCTTTTTTGATTATAGATTATAGACTTTTATTTTCTGAAGAATAATTTTCAGAGGGTTGTAAAACTTTGACAGTTTATTTTTTTTTAAATAAAATTACAATTATCTGTTGAAAATACTTGTTTCCTGATGTATATATTTCTTTTTTTAGATATGTTTTGCCCAATCATATGATGTTGCAAATTGCTGAAGCCCTTCCTAGGTAAAAATAACTAAATTTTTTTCTTAAAATAAAAAGCAATTCTTAATCTTTTTAATTTGAATTACAAACTTTTAACTCCACTAGCAAGTAGTTGAACCTCAAATATGAGGATAAAAAGTTGCTATATTAGGAAGCAGGTTTTCTCTTCCATGATAGGTACAGAAATGGTAGTGTCTCTGAGGCCATCACTGACAGTGATGAATTTGTACTTTGTGCGATTAATACTAGTACTTCTCACAATAGAGAGTGTTACTGATCGCAGTACTCAACTGTGATTGCCAATAGCTCAATCTTCCAGTCATACCATCAGATTTTAGGAGGACTGCCTTTTAATTTTCAGAAATTATCTTTTTTCAACATATTAAAAGATGCATTTAAAAGGATAAAACATATATTTAGACACTGGCTGACTTTGGCAACCAACTGGTTTGCTAAAAATATTAATTATATTTAATTTCAGTTGCATCATTTGTATGTAACTTCACGCACCTGATTTGGTCACATTGTCATAATTATTAAAGCTAATAATCTATTACAGGCTTCACTAATAATTATGTTCATTGTATACATGAACTTTTTTAATGTAGACTAGTTCTATGACACATATCACTATTATAAAATAAATATCTAATGCTTTAGTTTTTGTCTTGTAAACAGCACATATATTATATGAAATGCTTCTTTTGTTTCCAACAGTGGAAAAAAATCACTAAATATTTGATGGAACAGTGAAAACAATTTTAATTTTAGAGCTGTAATGTAATCTGTAAATATTTTTAAAAAATTGCTGAAATTCAGGATAACAGTGAGGGATTATTCAATTGCTATCATTTAAAAAATTTTAATTTTAAGACGATGTAAAATTTTAGTTTATACAATATTTTTGTATGCTGAAAAATACCAAAATTCAGATTAATTATGAATATGAATTTCAAGAGAATCACTGCAAAGTGCACATTTCTAACCTCCTAGGTATATTTGTGCCAAATTTGGTACTGTATGTCAGACAGTCTAATCTACAAATAGTCAACACAGGCACATGTGCCCTCACATATTTCACTTTATTATTAGTACAGATTTAAATAAGTTTTTTTCTCTTAATTTGTTTATTCATTGGAGTAATAATTGTTTTAAAAAATATCAGCCCTTACCCAATTTACAGTAACCTAAATTTCTGTAATCTGAGAGTTTTGAGTTATTGTGCAAAATTTACTTCTAAAGTGTAATAAAAATAGAGTACACCATAAAATTCATTACCTTACATTTTATATATAACAGCACTACTCTACAGAATGCAAAGAAAATATTATTTTCTTTGCATTCTGTAGAGTAGTGCTATGTTTACTGTTAGGCATAACTATGGATTTTGTATGAATGCTTTCGTTATATGTAAATAGGTCTTATTCACTTTCTACATTAGAATAATGTAACAATTGCTTTTTTTAATTCTTGGAATGATAAATTATTAACTAATGAAACAAAAGTCATTTTATAATAAATAATTAAGAAAGACTTAATCATTGATACATAATAATTAAGGCAGTAAAAATTTGTGTGCTTGCTTGGATTAACAAATTAAATACTTTAAATTAATCATATGTACTTTTTATTTGATTTTCCTGTTGGATCATAAATTACTGAGTATTAAAATAGGATGAGAAAAAGTTTTGTATGATATTTTCATATATTTTTTTCTAATTAAATAATAACATTACAGCTTTTTTTTTTATTGCAGTTTTTGGTGCTATGATTGCCAAAGTTTTAATTATAAATTGTGATCCTGGGATAAAAGTCTTTTGATTTTATATTTTTTTTATTTTGTCATTGATTTATATACCTTATACACAAATGGAAAAGCATACTGATATTATATTTTGTTTTAGAGAACAACAAGGTATCTTAGCATGTTGCAATCCTATCCCACCATTGGTGAAACAACAATTAAATGAGCTACATTCTATAATATTGAGGGCGAATGAGTCTTCTTTAAAGCAGGTAACTTTTTTATCATATATTTTATGCAAGATTTTTATTATTATATCAGAAATGTATTTTTCATATTGTATATATTAAAAGACATGCCCCAAAAGGATGCTAAATGCTTAGGATTTTGGGGAAAAATACAAAATTTTGCAGATTTATAATGATAAATTCATTATGTCCTCTAGAGCTCTGAAATAATGAAATGTTCATATGATCAAATATTTTCTAAATGGTGCATGACTTAAATTCACAAAAATGATGTGCATGCATAATTGTTTTGAAATTCATTTTAGCAGTATTGTTATGTTTCCTTTTGATTTGATATATTAATATGTTTCTTTAAAAAATCTTAAACTTTTAATACATTATTTATCTTTAATTTAAGCATACTAATGTTTTAAGTTAGAATTTTTCAGAATAATTAATACAAAAAAATTTTTATTAATTTAAGGAAATTTATTCAGTTTTATTGATATTATTTGCTTTTTATTATACATGTTTTGTTTTAAATTGTCACGTTGCTTTGAATTTTTCAGTTGGAACAACTAGAACTCCAACAAAAAGCTCAAGTTCAAAAAAAAATCAATCATCAAATTGACCTCAGTAGTTTTATTCATTGCCCTCATGATATTCATCATTTAGAAGACAAGAAGGTTAAATCAGCTGACCAGTCAGGCATGTATTACCTAAAGAATTTATTTTATTAAACTAAGTTTTTTTTACATTAATTATTTTTATATGGTTTCTGTACTCTGTAGTTAGTATTTTGAAAGTAAAAAAAATTAGCTTGATCAGAGTAATTTATTCTCTGATTTGTCCTCTACATTCCCCAAATTATCTACATGCCTACATTTTTATTTATTTTGACTTGTTTCTATTTGTTCTGAATCTATCAGTTTACTATAATGGTGTCATCACTGGTACTATCTAATCTGGTACCGGAAATGACAAATTGTTCCTATAGTTTAATTACATTAATAAAAACAAAGTAAATAGATGCATTTTAATAAATGTTGATAAAATAATACTCTTTCTTAATTTTTTTCATATGTACATAAAATGTAACCTTACTGATTGGTTGGTTGTACTGTCTTGTTGCAAAGAATTTGAGGAATATGTCATAATAACTATTTTTGTGAGAAGTTTTGTATTGTCATTCAGAAGCAAATCCTTAACAAATGATTTCTTAAAAGAGAGTTCATCTTAGATCATTCATTTTCATTTTATGTAATCTTACACACACACACATTATTTTACTTTTAAAAGAATAATATTAAATCAAAAATATGAAGCTGAAATGCAAGATTTTAAACATAATTTTTACATAAATCATTAGTTTTACTATCATTCGTTTAATAGCATTTTTGAAATGTGAACTGTTTAAAACTTATTGCATAAATTGAAATGATATAAAATGTATTCTTTCATTATGATAATATTTTTATTGTGACGATTAGTAAAAAACTTATTACACACCATTTAAATATAATCCTTTTAAGCATCCTATATAAGTTCCTATTTAATTTTTGCTAACTCTACAATACTAATTTTTTTTACAACTCCGCAATACTAAATTTAAAAACCTATTTTATGTATGCACCTATTTAGCAACATAAACACAAATTCCAATTCTGTGTACATTATAAAATCCAATGCATATTAATAATTACTTATATTTTAAAATATCTTTTTAAAATTATAAATTTTTTAAAAATTATTTGTAGTTTCCATATTTTATAGAGAAGGTAAACCTCATGTTATATCATCCATAATTGGAAAACTTTTATCAAAAACTGCTTTTTCCTCTGAATATTTCAGGAAATGCTGAGAATTTACTTCCTCTTATCACAAAAAAGCATTCTTCATCTTCTTTGTTAAAGGAGAAACCTATTCTTTCTGTACTTTTTGAAAAGTCTTCAAAAGTAAGTGATTGCTACGATTATTTTATAAACACACACTGCTTGTGTAATTTCTTTTACCTAGTTTCTGTTTTTCAGGTTGCTAAATGATTATTTCTTTTTACTGTTTTTAATGTCAAAATATTTAATGCTGCCAAATTGATTTATTAACTTAATACATACACTCAGAGATTATTCATGCATTGAACTGTTTTGTCAGAATGCATATGAAACAATTTATACATGGATTCCCAAATATTGCTTATAAGCATTATAAACAGTTACTTTTTGCCAAAATTTTTAATTTAAAAAACAAAAATTAACAAAATTATTAATTTAAAAAAATTAAAAGTAAATTAACACTGTCAGATACAAATGAACCTCAATTATATAGTACTTGTATTGAGAAGAGTTGGGAGTGTAAATAGATAAAAGTTAGGACTGAAAATGCTCAGAGCATTTGCTACCAGGTAATTTACCTTACAAACAGATTAATTGCTGCTATGAATCCACTGAACCAGTTAATTTTGTGTATTTCCCAAAGGGATGGTGAGAGGGCGTGTAAGGATGCTGCTTGAAGAACTGCTGGCATTGGAGATTGTTAATATGGTCACCCAAAAAGAAAAATATCCAGTATCATAATTTTTTTTTATTACTCCTTCAAACATAAATTATATATAGTTCCAGGAAATCTTTTTGCATTTGTAGAATTATTCTATATTCTCAGAAAAAACTCTTGCACTTTGCCCATGTAATGTATCAACATATATTTTAATTGAAAGAATCTTAGAGATTTGTAGAAACCAAATATTCATTCCTGAACAATTTATTATCTTTGCTTTATAATTTCTGCAACATAAAGAGCATTATCTTGCCAAGAACTCTTTCATCAAAATTCATTTCATATTCTTTGGATATGCAATTACTAGCATATTTTTTATTAATATTAAATCAAATTTGCTTTTAGTTCTTTAAGCATATGAAGCGATATCACAAAACTTGTCATCATTTTGAATCACTTCATACCAGATAGGTTCTTAACAGGTTTTTAAAAAAGCTTTTTTTTTTATGCCCTACTTTATTATTTTAAAATAGTCTAGAAATAAATAGTTTTCACCAAATCTGTTTTAAAAGTCTAAGTATTTAAAAAATATTTTGTAGCCAAACTTTTCGAACTGGAGGGGGAGAAGATAGCCAAATTTATCAGAATAGAAGCAAAAATATATTTTTAAAGCAGTCAAATTTTCAGTTCTCTTTCACTTTTATGTTTGCATTGACGTGAATGTGTTATTCTAAATTTGTACAATTTAAATATGTCTCTCTTTTTTTTTCCATTTAAATTACTTAATTTAATTCATTGCATTAGTAATTAAAAAAATCGTGTATCAATATTTTTCTTTTAAATTTTTTCAGCAAATATCTTCTAATATGGAGCAGAAAATTCCTGAAACAGTTGTAAATTCACTTAAGCAATTAATTAGTCCTTATGAAAGAGTGAGTATTATTTTGCTTTGTATATAAATGTATTATGAATTTTTTAATTTTTTTTTTTAAGATATGTATTGATATAAAAATTTTACTTATTAATAGAATTTTAAGACATTAAAAAAAGAAATTATTAAAGTGAATTGAATTTTTAAATACTTATGCTTATTTCAGCAATAAATACAAATTTTCATTCATGTTTTAAAGTATTACTGTCTGTATGTCATGTACATATATCTCTCAATTTTAAATTCAATTTACTCAAATTAATTATATTTGAAAATTGATTTCCTTAAAGATAGAATGCTTAAGGAAATAGTAATATTCTGATAAAAAGATAATTAAAAACCAATGATAGATTTATTAATAAAGTAAAAGGTAGAATTAAATTTATTTAAAATGGAAGTAAAATAAAATATGATAATGAAAGTTTTTCCATATAATAGCTGAAAGTATCTAAATAAAATTTCATTTAGTTTTTTTATATCTACTTTTTTTCTCTTCTAATTGTGCTTTCTGAGTAAACAAAAATTAAATCATAAATAAATTAGATGCATAAATAAATTCATATTCTTATATTTATTTTTAAATTGTAAAATAAGAGTACAAAAAATATTTTGCTATTAAATATCATTTTATTTTTAGTATTAATTAATAAAATTTTGCTTTTAATTCAGATTATGTGCATATCAGTAATTGTTTATTAATAAAGTTTTAAAATTTAAATTATTGCTAATAATTTCTTTTGATCAACTTTCATTAAATATGTTTGCATATATTTAAAAAAAATCCCTTCTTTTAATGTTTAGTATAAAATAACTGAGAAAATACAGTGTAAAGACTCTTCAGCCAAAAACGCAGAAACTAAAAAAGTTGTTGCAGAAAAGGAAGATAACAATTCTGAAGTGACAGTAAGTTTCTTTTTCTCTGACAGTAGGTTTCTTTTTCTCCCTTTCAAATGTACTATAATTCCCTTTGTTGCTTAGATTAAAAATTGTTTTATTGTAATCAATGAATATGAAATACTTGTAAATGTGGTTACAAATTTTGAGTTTGGTCTTAAAATTTTGTATAGTTTCTCGACCTATTAAGAATTCACATCTTTTAAAATTGATGGAGAAAGCAGAGACCTAGTAGCAGTAGAAATATATATATATATATAGAGAGAGAGAGAGATCTGAAGCTTAATAGAGAAATTGATTACTAAATTTATTTCTTCTATGTTCACAAGTTTTTATTTTTTAATCTAAAATATTTTTTTATTATTGTTAAAAATTAAAAGTCAAATGGGAATTAATATTAACTTTGGATTTCTTTAAATTTAGTAAACTTTTGTTGACAGACTAATTAAAAATATGTGGAAGTATGTTTATCATATATTATTGTGAATTTTTGTCAAAAAATGTTCAGGGACTTGTTAAAAAATTTTGATATTAATTCTAAATTCTATTAATAATTTCCAAATAAAGTCATTTTTAATGCTATATAGAGTGTGTCAGATTTAAAAAAAAAAAAAAAAATGCAGCAAATTGGAACACAGGTCATATCTTCCCTTATCATCAGTTAATTAGCAAAAAATTGTTTTAAATACCTGTGCCATTGTGTTTCAGCCTCAAGAGAGAATTAGGTGTGCTTCTAAATGGTACTTTTTTGTTTTACAAGAACTAACTGATGCAGAGAAAGTCTGAAATAACATTAGCACATCAGATGGCAATAGAAAGAAGCATATCAAAGAAAACAACCATTTATTGAACTCAGAAACTGACTGAACTTTAAGATGTTGAAGATAGATTAGATCATAATGAATCTAATTATTTCATTAGAACTGTTTATAAAATAAAGAATATGAAGGGTTGAAAGTTAAAGAACTTTGGAAATGTACAAATTTAAAATATCTCCTTTGAAAGGCAAGTTTTTGAGACTTTTCCTAAGAATATTCTAGGGGAAATTTTACAGTTTACAAAACACTGTGACTATATCTACAGCCAATCATTTGCTTTCATCAAATATAATTGATTTAGCTGTAAAATGCAGAAATTCGTACTTTTGACAAGGAATAGTAAGCAAAACATGAGTAAAATAGGTGAATGAAATATTATCATTAACTCAAATTATCCAAAGACATTTTTTTTAAAATGTTAGCATATAGATAGAGATTTCACTAGACATAGTAACAATAAATAAAGTTCTTCATGATTTTCAGTAGATTTTATTTTTTTTTAAATGTGCATGCTAGAAATAAAAACTGGTGAAGTATCTCCATGTAGAAAGTTTCTTAATTTGGTTGTCGTTAATAATTACAAAGAATGTTGCATACCATAAGAAGGGTTAAAGTTGGATGAAAAATTGGAAGGTCCACAACGCTTATTCAACCAGTACATACCAATCAAGTCTGCCAAAAAAAAAAGTTTGAAATATTTGCGCACCCAAATACTGAGATGTTTATATGTTCTTGAAATTGACTGCAGTATTCAATCTGGAAAACCTCATTGTTCAAAAAGTGCCATTGGTATTGATCCAACCGTCTGACCTCTCCTTGAAAAGAGAACCAATCAAAATTTAACTTTTACTGTACTAATTTATCATTGGTGTGGTTTCTTCTTTATAATGAAATAATATTGGTCAGGAATTATAATCTATTGTTCTATAATATATATATATTAATCTTTTTGTTTATAAGTAATTTTGGATTATTACTCATCATTAGTTCCTATTGTCATCTCAGCATTTTCAGTGTGACTACAAATACAGTTTTCCTTTGTGTGTGTGTGTATATATATATAACGAAAATGTGGTGATTTTCAAGAACTTTTTAATAAATGTTTCTGCTGTGAATATTATTTTTTTATTACTCTGAAATCCTATATTATAATAACTGGTTTTTATAAAAATCGGAGCCACATATTGTCGTCATTCAAGTCCTTGTAGCTGTAGTAGGTAAATTAATAAGATTAATCTATCTATATTATTTTCAAGAAAGAAAAGAAAACGAATTTTCCTTAAATGTTTTTTCTTGTGTTTTAAATAGGTTCAAAATGAACATGTAAATAATACAGAAGATGGGGGTAGAAATTCTAAAACCAGTGAAAAAGAAACTATTTCTGGTGAACTTTCAACAGCTGAGGCATCTTTCAATGAGACACAATCAACTCCTTTAAGAAAAAAGGTAAATGTATTTTGATGCTTTGTTCTTGTCATACTTCTGCCCTTATGATATTTAATGCTAAATTGATAGTAGTGAAATTTTCAAATTAAGAATAAGTTTTGCATAAATTGTTAGTTTATATTATAAAAGAAATGACAAGTATTTTAAGACATAATATGAATGTATTATTTGGAATACATAAAATTATGTATTGTAGAAGTATATAGATGTGTATATTATAAAATAATTATGTTTATTACCTCTGCTGGATGTTAAAGTTATACATGTAACTGAATCTTACTATTGTATGATAGAAAATAAAATCAATAAATGCACTCTGAAATTCCTTGAAGTCTTAAGTAGTTAGGTTTGTTATTTTATAAATTTTCTATTTTATACACATAAAATCATCTGTATTAAGATTTTTTTTTAAATTTTAATTGATATAATTTTAAAAAAGAAAGTATTACATGAATGGAAATTAACCTTCCTTTTCCTTCATTCAGGATATATGTGAACTAGTAAAAAATTATCCACACTTTATTTTTGAATAATTTCCCCTTCCGAAGACCCTTATTTGCTTTGTAACTTTTCCTCAAAAAATTGAGGGTTTTTTTTTTATTGCCAAATATGATTAGTTTGAATCTAAAATTTTAATTATTTTTTTTCTGACTCTTAATATTGTACTTGATCTTTTCACTTGTAATAATCTTGTACAAAAGTGTACTCTCTTCAGCATGGTAGCCTTTCAGTAAGCATTAGAAAGGTCTATATAATCGGACCAGTACACTGCAGGCAATATGGTTTATCATCTAGCACATGTTTCATAGAAGCTGAACTTAGTGTAAATGATTTGATAAAGTGGCTCATAACTGACCTGTTGATTTGATTATAACTAAACACATTTAACTAAACTCGATGGCAAGACAGCCCAAGCATGCTTGTTCCTCAGTTTATCGACCCACTGAAGGGATGAGAGGCTGAGTGGACCTTGCCCAGTCCAAGGAGATGCTGCACATTTATCTGACTATTTTGAATCTTCTTATTCTACTCATTTATGTTTTCTGTCATAATATTGTTCCTATATTTGGGGATTTATATCAATTGCTGGAAAACTTTTAGACCAAATGAAACTAAATATCTTAGTTGTAAGACCAAGGAAATCTAAACAAATTATGTGACCATGTTATCCTTTCATTTTTTTTTTTTTAAAGGAGAGAGAGAGACAGAAAATATATGATCTAACTTTTCACTTGTCCATATTATTGCAAACTATGCTTGCATACTAAGCAATCTTCTGATTGGAGCAATTTTTTTGGTTAAAGAGTTGATAATTTGTTTTGTTTATCAAGTTAAAGTGCCTTACTTGGACTAATTGATAAAAAGATCACTAAATTTTTATGAGCAAAAAAGCTTAGTTTTTCAAAAAAGCCTAATTTCTAACTTTGAATATTGTTCTCATCATTTATATTATTATTTGTATAATTGTATTTCCTATTAAATTCCTATTTCTTTCAAAGAAAAAGAATAAAAAGCGCAAACATGAGCCTGATGTGTCACTTGCGGTTACACCAAAAGAAAAATTTCCACCGAGTAAAAAATCTCGCACACCTGAAGTCACAACAATAGATGATGAAAGTTTCACACCGTATGATTACAGCAAATCAGATTTTAGTCAGTTTTCAGGTAAGATTTTTTTTTTTCAGGTTCTATTTATTGTTGTGGGAAATAATATAATTGTAGTAGTTCAAAAATTTGTGATCATTAACTTTCCTATCTTCCTATTGCTGTCAAGAAAGATTTATTCCATTTGAATAGCTATGAGAAAAAAATATTAATGTCAGTTTTTGCAATTTTGAGAATTTCTTCATGTGGACCTTACAACTCTGTTGTCTTGAACATTCCTTCTCCACTCTAGAACAAACTGAAATTTTACTTTTGTGAAATTCATTCATGTTTTGACTTATTTTGAAACAAACCCCAGGATTTTTTTTGGGAGGGAGGCAAACTGATATATGTCATTTTAACCCTGAAATTCACATTCATTTTTTTTTTTTTTTTTTTTTTTTTTAATTTAACATTCCTGAAGCCTCTACTTTTTTGCTTTTTAAAAGTGTGAACAGTGTTTTTAAAAAAAAATCAGAAATCATTTTTCCTGATTAACACTTTTACTAACTGTTTTAATTATATTGCATTAATTGTGCTAGAAGTTTCCTATGGCCTACATAGCCAAATATTACAATTTGGGGATCTTTTCTGACTTTAGTTAAAATATCCTCACATTCAAGCCATTCTCTTTTCTTGATCTTTATCTTGGCTTTGTCCCATTTTTAGGGAGGGTTTTGCCCCTCCCCCTTTATACCATATTCCCATAATTGAAAAATAATCATCCTGTTTAATATGACAATAATCTGCAAATTACTTTTTTTTTTTTCCTTTCCATATATAAATAATTCAAAATTGTCATCTGAATTTCTCTAGATGTTTAGATTTTTCTATCAAAATTACAAGCCTATTTTTAAAATAAAAATTAAATCATATGTTTATATCACATATGATATTTATTTTTCATGGCCTTAATGTTTTGTCATGTTTGTAATATTGTTTTTGGTATAAAAGATCAAATCAGATTCCAGTAATTCTGCTAAATTTTGTTTATTCATAAAACTACATGGAAATCATCAGTATTCTATTCCTTATTAAGGTTAACATTTTTATATATCTAAAAAAAAAAATCTTGATTTAATAAAGAGATTCATTTTCATTCTTCAGATTGAAATATCTTGTTAGCATCTTTATAAATTGTTACATTATTTTAAATAAATTCCATTTGCTTGCTATTAAATGGAAAATTAGATTATCTAATTTTACTTTTCACTAATTTGAATGAGTTTATTTTTGAGTAATACCATTAAATTAATAGCAATTAATTACCATTAAATTCTTACCGTTAATTTCCTTGGTATCGATTATATTTTATTTCCCTAGTTTAACTTCTAAGAATTTAAAAATGCTGCTAAATATCATTTTATCACAATTGCATTCACTGATTTTTTTTATTATTTATTTTAATGAAAATATCTTCTTATTATAGGAAAGAAGAAGCCAAAACACAAAACACCTCAAGGAAAAAAAGAGGTAAAGATTCTTTTTTTTGGGGGGGGGGATATTTCTTCACATATTTTTACCTAATTGAAAATATCTTATACCATGTATTAAAACCTGTTGTTAAATCTAAACATTTTGTGATTCACTGCAATCAAATAATTAATTCAATTTTTTTTTCTCTGTTAATTTGAATTTTTATTGCAATGTTAAAATGAAGTATCTATATGATTTGGCTGGCTCAACATTTATATTTCTAAAGAATTCTTTTCATTAATTAAATATATCCATATCTTATACACTCATAACTAAATATATTTTTAAGATCATTTTTTGCTTGAGAATTTTCCTGAATTGCACTATAATCAATCATGAAAGTATCTCACTTTTTTTAAAAAAAATTTGAATATATACATTTTGGAATTTTATTCTGTACTTATTGTTCAAATTAATCTCATTAGTTTACCATCCACGAAGTTTTTAAAATGGTAATATAACTTAGTTTTTAAAATTGCTGTTATCTCTTGCTGCATTTATTTTGAGATTGGTATTTCTTTATTTGAATTTTAATTTTTGCCTTAACAGCATCAAAGTCTCCAACAAGTATGTCTTCTTATCTGCGTATTTCAAAATAAAAAGGAGAAATTATTCAACTTACAAACTTTGCCTAGCTTAATGTAAAATGATAAGCATATTAAAATAAATCCTACAAAGTTGGTGATTATAAATTACTTCCTTGTGGATAAATGTTTTCAAAGTCTAAAGCAGCTTGAACTTTTGTTTAACTCTATTTCATTTTATACTTCCTGTCCCAAGATGCACTTCAGAATAGGAATGAGAAACTTCTGATATGATGGTTAGTTCTTATTGTTTTGTTGGATACAGAAATGGAGTGGGGCTGTCTGCCTCCTAAAAAAAGGGAAGTACCTCCTAAAAAAAGGGAAGAAGCCGGTGATGGCCCTTAGGACTTAACCAATATGTGCTGTCTTTGTGCTTTTAGGCGGTTTGAAGTAGTTGCTTATGATTATCTCTTCTTTATCTATACCCTGAAACTGAGAATCAGCAGCTTCTAGTATGCTGATTGGTTTCCTTTTGTATGGTGGGTACAATAATATTGCAAGATTCAGTTACCTCCACTCTTAATATACTTCCTAAAGGATAGTTGTATATTAATTTTTTGTATTTTTATACTGTGCTGTTCTGATGAAGATGGCCATTTAATTTACTCCAAATAACTACAATAGGGCTGTATGAGCTCTTTTAAAGTTACTGCAGTACTAATTCCTGTTATTTTCAATCAACATAATAAAACTGTTGCATGAAAAAACACAGATAAGTTCTGGCTAATTAATAACATAGTAAAAGATTAAAAATTCTATTCAATATTAATTTGGTTTGGAATCTCTCCAACATTACCAACTGTGCTGCTGTCTGGGTTTTTTTGTGCACCTTGACAAATAGTGAAACAAATATCCAGCTATAAAAAATTTTTGTTTACATTTTTTTATTAATTTGAAACTAAAGTCAGTTTAAATGGAATATTAGATAAGAAGAATATTTCATTTATATAAAATTATAGATAAATATAAATGCTCATATATTTTCAAATATATTTTTTAAGGCTGCATATCATAGTCATTTAATTTGTTGTAAAATTTCAAAGGCCTTTTACTTGTAAAAAAAAAAAGAAACATCACCAAATGCAATTTTAATCTTTATGTATCAATTTCAGTATTAAATAAAAATTGTTTCTCCAAAAATTTCAATAAGATATAATTTTTACTTTTATTCTCTGAAAATTGAAGGACTAAATGTAGTATGCAGATATTTATAACAAGATTTTTGTGCATATACACACACACACAATCACATTTCTGGGAATGATACTCATTTTTTTTTTTAATTTTTTGTTCAGCCTTATAAAATAGTTTGAATTAAAGTTATTCTATGTGGATTTTCAAAAGAAAACTTTCAAGCTTTATATAATTTTTATCTTATTTCAATTTAACCCTTTGCATTCAGATGGTGCCTCTTACTCACCGTTCGTGCAAGACGGTGCATCATTTTAACATTTTATTCATTTTTGTCAATGAAATTTGACTTGTCATTTAAGTCAATGAAATTTGACTTAAAACAATTACGTGTATTTATTTTTCAGAGTAATAAACAAATCTTTGTATCAGGTGAATAGTTATGCATCGAATTACTTTTTCAAGTTCAAAGGGTTAAAATTACTTATTTGATGCTTTATAGTGAAAGATTTTATTTACTTAATAAGAAAAATAAATCATAAATAATTATATTATAATAGAATTATCTTTATACAGAGACAAGAAAATGTCTTGAGCATTTTTGTAAAAAAATTGTACTCTAAATTCAGTATTTTAGGTCAATTATATTATATTTATTGTCACTATTTTATAAATTAATAAAAAAAAGCACTTTTTTATTGTTTTAGGCTGGAAAAGGTTATTTTGGTAGGAAGAGAAAGAATTCTAAGCAAGCTACATTTGCACAAGGATCTGGAAATGACCATAAGCTAAAATGGCCCAAAAATAAATAATACTGTACATAACCATACTGGATTTTTAAAATCGGATTTTGGTACAATTTTGTTATATGATTATTGTGAGATAGCTGTATCTTTCTTAAGAAAATAAATTTAAAAAAAAAATTTAGAAGTTTTCTACAAATCTTTGAGATTTTATATAAAAGATTTTTTGCCATTCTCTTGATCATTCAGAATTATAAAATGATGATGCATTTAAAAGTAACTAAACATTATTAAAATAATTTCAAAACAATTTTATTTGCCTTTTCTGTCAGTTTTAATAAGACAGTTAAACTATCATTAGATTGATATAAAATTAATGAAAAAATAACAAAATTGTCTAAAGAAAAATATTCTTTATTTTTTGTTAAATTATTTAGTTATTAAATTTCTTATCATTATTGGGAACTTTTTTTTACTATTTATATGTCCGGATGTAAGTTTTGAAATAAAAGTGCTAAAAAAAATAATAATAAATTATCAGCTTCATTAATACTGTTATAAAAATGTGTGGAAGTATATTGTATGCGACTATCATTTAAATCTTTTAAAAATATTTGCCTTAAATAACTACAACAAACATTTTTATTTAAAGTAAATTCACAGTTACTGCTTTTTTCATTTCTGAATAGCAGTGAATAAATTGTATAGGAAAAATACAAATTATCCTCAAGTGAAAATTCTTGTATAATTAGCTACTAATAGGAGAGGGGGAGAATTTTTTTCTAAAATATTTTTGCTTCAAGTATAAACTAATGTGAAATTATTTACTATTTTTTTTAAAAGTAAAGTAAACAATTTACAAAGTGACAATTAGATATTACATTCCATTGTGATTATAAGGAACTTGATATACACAATTCCATTCTTTTATGAATACTCCTACTGAATATTTGTCATTATCTTAATCATCTTGAAAGCTTTATTTGTCAACTCATTTCAATAGCTTTCATATTAATTTTCCAAAAAGATGTTAACTAGGTTAAAAAAATTAACAGGAATTATATACAAAGAATGGCATATTGTCATAGAAACATGAGGAATCTATATATAGCAAACTTACAAGCATGTAAAAAATTACTTACAGATTGGACTGCACACCAATTGGTCTGCTCATATGTTAACACAGAATGGGTTGGAGATTTATACACTTTGGACATCTTTTGGATCCAAAATTTGATATTGATTTACAATTATGGTGATTACGTTACAGATCAATTTTAGTTATTTCATTTTTCAGTTAATATTTGCATGTAGGTATGCAGACTGTCCATCTGTTAGTTGATTGAATTTAAAATTTGATATATATCTACAATTGTGATGATAAACTGATATGTTAATTTTTATTCTTCTAGATTTTTATTTAATTTTTCATAGCCATTCTCACAAATGGAAGACTTCTTCTGTGGAACTCCTTTCAGAATTTGATATCTATTTGGTTGTAAAGACCACATGCTGGATTTAATTTACAAAAAAAGCATATATAATTTGCAAAATGTGTTACATGGACTCGGGTAATTGCAAAGCATAAAGATGTCAAATTCTGGAAGTCATCATTTTACTAATATAATATGCAAGTCTGTTAACAAAAATACTCAATGGCTAATTAAGATTATACTTCTTATGAGTGAATAAGTTCATTTTACTGTATTTATACTAACAGTGAACCTAAAGATGTAGTATACAGTTAATTAGTTTTTATTCAGTTAATCATAGCCCATTGATTTGAGTGAGAAGAAATTATAAATGAATTTTCCAGAATCTATTCTCCAGTGGTTCTAACAAATAAATAAATAACACTATGCAGCTCTTTTGAGATATTTTTATAAATGGCAGAAAGGTATTTGATACTTGAAAAAAAATCTACAAAACATCCAAATAGATGGCATTGGTATGATAAAAATTATCACAAAATGGATTATTATAAGCAATTATGACTAAAATAAAAAAACGTTTTAAATTTAAACAATTATTTGTTATTTAAAAACATTTCTAGCGTTTCAACCTGTTTTGCCACAGAACTCTTGGTTTAGTTATATTTATGAATTTGATGTTGAGGGCCTACTTATAAATTAGTAAGATTGACGTTTTTCTTTTTTTGTTTTTAATTATATCTGGTTTGACTTCTATTGTAAGAATAAATACATAACTATACATCTGTTATTATATCCCCCCCCCTTCTGTTGTCAATATATTATAAATGCAGACAAATAACATAACTCAAAAACATGTTGAAGGAATGATTTATTTATAGTGATAGAAATTGTACTTCAACATTTTCTGACGCATAGTGACACTGAATAATTACATTGCAATCAAAATCTTTTTAATATACTGTGTATATGAATACAGTGAAAAAAATTTAAGTACATCACTTACAATTTGCGAAACAACTTGCAAAGAATTATTCATTTAAGTTAGTTAAGATCACAGTGTAATCTAACAAAGAAAAGCTTCATCCACTGAGTTACTGTTTATTATATATATATATATATACAAGTTTAAATGATAATATTTGAATAATTAGAGAAATCAATATATATGAGCACTGAAGGAGCAAATTACTTATGATATTACAGATTAAGTATTCAACTAGAAAGTAGTTTCGAATTTGTAAACTTGTCCAACATTTTACAAGAAATATGGGCAAGCTCTAAACACCATATTTAATGCATCAAGTTCACTATTTATGGTGACAGGACTAGATAAGTTTATCAGCCACATTTATATTCCATGTATATTTTAAGTGCAAAGCAATCATAAATGATATTTAGGATGTGAAACTGAACAATTTATGAAATTTACTGCAGAAAAAAAGGAATGGATTTATTCAGTTTCAGAACAAATATTTTAAGAATTATTATCTATTGGTCTTATGAGATTATGCTTGATGATATAAAAATTGATTTATAAGATTATTGAGAAATATTTTAGGAAATAAACTCCTGCTTTGATTTGATGCATAATGAAGCATGGCAACAATTATAAAATTTTCCAAACATGATTAAGATATTTGTAATATCACATATATAGATATGGATTTCCAATTATTATTCCAATATAACATGCATCACATTTTTAAATATACTGTCTTACAGACATCAAGCAATACTTATTATCTGTACAGACAGACTATTTTTCATAGCAGTTTCTTCAATAACACAATAAAAATAATGTACATTATATACATTTATTATCAAACATGCAATAGTAAATTTTTTTGTTTTAAAAAGCTGTTATGATTTATTTTCGGGTGTGTTTTATAAATATTCTTCTGTAAATGACCAATTATATAGCAAGAAAATATTGAAAAAAAATTTATAAAGGCATAATATAATATTATTAGTTTATTTTTTCTCTTAAATTGCATTAAAAATCCTGAAGAACATTTTGGTTCTAACTTCTGTTTATAAAATTAAACAAATTTAATTATCTGAAAGACTGTTTCTGAGGCTTAAAATTCAAAAATACTTTCCAAATTATTAAATATATTCTTATTGAATTCGAATACATCATTATATCTTAATATAAAATGCGGTTATTGTGGTTAAATTTGTACTTATTTGGCATTGATATTGCACTAGATTATTTCCAAGCGCATATCAAATGAAATATCACAAATATTTGGTTCTTTTCATTGAAATAGTAGAAACAAAAAACTGCTCTTAGCAAACGTCGATGAATATCGTTTTATCTCTTGATATTTATTCACCGATTTGCAAGAAGCCAATTTTCATTGTTTTATTTCACCATGGCAATAGACATATTTCACAGTAAATAGACATAAAAAACATATTTAAAGGTTATTATTTACCTATGGCTATGATGTGTTCAACTTAAATCGTTCGAACACATTTTCCTGAAAGTTTGCATGCATTCGGAAACATTTGTAAGAGTTCACAATTTCTGGAAGTGTTTTAAAATAATCTATTTTAGTTCAGTCACATGTGGCGTCTTGGTACTGCACCGAGTACGAGGATGGAAATTCATATTCAAAGTTACTGCGTTCTCAGCTGCAATATAGCTAATTTAAGCGGAGTGGGGCTGTTTTTTCATTCTTTTACCTTTGTCTTTCTGATCGCGGGTCTTTTGTTTTAAGGTTATGTTTTCCTCTATGGAATTTTTTTTTAGAAAACACAGATTCCGCTTTTGCATTTGTGGGGATCAGTCATTCAAGTTTTAGTGATGCTGTTTCTCTTTTATTTAAATACCGATAACTCAGAGACAATGTTTGAAATTTATTTCTTCGATTCCAGTTTGTTGTAGCAGATACATTTTTTTTTTTTTTTTTTTTTTTTTTTTAACCTGGGAAGAAGGAACAAATTTGAACTCCTCATCAAAACACAAGTTCCTTTAATTATTATATGTAATCATCCATAAAGTGAATAAACGACCACCAAGTTTGTTATCAAGACGAACTATAATGTTCTCTGAACACATACAAACTTTCAAAATAAGTATGAAAATTTTACGGATATTGTTGAAAAGGTTAAATCTTTTTATAATAATAATTTCTTTCAAGATAAAGATATTAAGTTCGCGTAGGCACAGAAAAATAGTTGAGCTAATTTTGATGAGCATTATTCGGAATAGATTTTTTTTCATCTTTTGCAAAAGTATTTACAACCACCATTCATTATTATCAAACAAACACAATGCAAGGTATAGAAAGCCGTATATAATCAATCTAAAACAGCCTTACTTGAGCTCTTTTACTAATCAATCTAACACAGAGATGAAAAATTGAAGTTAATGCTTTGCAGGTGAAACTTAACAATCTAAATGATGGAACCTCTTTAGTACTAAGAACGTACTGATGCCACAATATTAATTATCGAGAATAAATTCAAACCACGAAGAATCGATTTTATGTCCAGTGTCGAAATCTTGTACATTTGCTGAATTCGTGCTTAAAAAATTGTTCTCTGGGAATGAATGCTGCAATTAATTATTCGATAAATTTAAACACCTTTTCCTTTAAAAGCATTTGTGTATTTACATAAGCCGTGTACAAATTGAAACTAACTAAAATACTCTTTTCTAAATAGATGTTAACGAGTCGTATTCTTCAGTGTATGTTTTACTAAAAAATATCACTTAAGATTTGTGATCTAAGTGATAAGAAATTATATCTTTTAAGCCTAAATACCTTATAAAGTTGTGATTATTAAAAAATATCGATTTTTTTGAAAAATTGTTTTTTAATGCTTGATACTTTAATAAGTAATTGGCCCAGAAAACAGAATGGAGCATCTTTTTTTTTTTTTTTTTTTCTTCCGAATTTAAAGTATTGTTATCGTCAGAAAGTCTGAGCTTGAGATTTCGCTATTGGTTTAGAACCAAGTTCGAAAAACTTTGGAATTATGTCTGTCCGTCTATGAACAGGAAAAACAGAAGAAAAAAAAATGCAACAACGTGGCATGATGAAATTTGGTATGCGGTTTTAATACCACAATTGTTGATTTCTGTTAAATTTTAGACAAAATCCATCTGCAGGAAAGCTGTCTTATATATCTGTGTATCTCAATTGGTAACTCAATGGAAAGTATGACGGATAAAATTAAGGATTTATTTTTTATCATCAGAATTGCAGACCTATTCCATATTTTGTATAAAATTTCATAAAAGGTTCGATAACCAATCAATTCCCGTACATGTGAAATCGATTGTTTGAAGACTCAACAACTCGAATAGATTAAATTTGATTAGTAATCTCATCATCAATGAAAATCGATGGAAAAAAAGTCCAAAATGCGTATTCATATTTTTTCATTATATTAGTAAAAAACGCGCCATATTAATATGCGAGAAAATTAAGAATAACACTCCTGCTGATTTTTTTCTCGCTAGTGAAAGGACATTAGAGAATCACTCAAATTGTTTGTTTTCTTTCATCCACATTTTTTTGTTTGTCTTCATCCTAATGAAGATTATGTATTCTTATATATAGGAAATCTGAAAAAAAGTTAGTTCATTTCTAAAGACACATCATAAGATAGTCAAATTATCATTTGCTAAAAGTTTTCTCTTCTAATCATGGGTTAACCTTGGCGAATGTGCATTTCAGTAGTATTTTCACATTTTTGTACACTCGGAACTTGCAGCGTAAAATATTTCTGGGGCCAATTACTTAGTAAATCACATGTAAGCAAATTATGACTCAATCTTTTTGAAAATAATTTTTAATATTCTCTTTTGTTGAAATTGCGTCGATTGAAAGAGAAATTAATGTCTTTTTCCCATATTCTTAGAAAAAAGTGATAGAGTCATTAAATAGCTTATCAATTATTTTTCAACAAATGGCTGTACAAATACCAAAGATATATTAAAGAGTTTGAAAATGGTTTTAAAAAGGATGAAATTTTTTTACCTATCAGCCTTAAACCATTATTCCGAAGAAAAAAAAATATTATGAAGTAAAATAAACTAAGAAATTTTCAACTTCAAGTAAGAACATAAAAATTATTGTTTTAAAGAAATTAACTCCGTCCTGAGTCTAATGAAATTGCACACGGAACAATAGATAAGCATAGTACAGACAGCAAGATGAACTTCGTACAAGTAAGAACATATAATTACAAACAAAATTTGTATTCCAGCTATTATTGACTCAACTACAATATTCAACGTCCGTCCAGGCAAGTCCTTAGGTAATTTGCACAACATTCTGCAGCTGATTTTGACCGAATACAAATTGGTAGCATAAAATCTCATTGATAAAAAAACATCTTTATCTAATGTGCAGATAAACTATAAGATATCATTTACAACTTTTTAAAGACTATAAATTCATGTTTATATTTGACATAGCGTTCGTTTTAAAAAAAATCCTGTTTTAAATATTTTTATTGATAGAAGATTCAGTTTTCATAAAAGTAGCAGCAACACGAGATTATATTATAAACTTACATTACAACATTTGAATGTACAACTTTGTAACGAAATAATTTTTTATTTAAATATATTTTAAGAACCATCTTGGAATTTTTATTTGCAATCATAAATAACTATTGGTAAAGGGAGCAATGTTATAAACATAAATATATTTTTCTTAATTTAAAATTTTCTGACACTATTTACTTTTATTTTTTTTTTATTGTTTAATAATTTTGTGGTTCAATATTATATGTATATATATATACATAGTTTGCGTTCAATAGTTGTGTTTTACAAACTTTTAATTACTCCAATATATACAAAATATTTGAGCAAATAAATGTGCTGTGGAAATGACTTTCAGCCACAGCGAAGGGATATCATATTTCTTGAGTGCTTATTAGCGGTTCAAAACATTCCTAATATTTTTCGACTAAAGTAGGTTTTGCGCATCCTCGAAGAATCTCCGAATCTTTAAATTGTTTGAATTTTATCTAATTAGTCCTTGATGAAGTTCTAGGAGATCTGTGCTCTGGTCAATTCCAACCGACTGCAAAGTCCCAAACATGATTTCACTCCGATTCCGACCGATTGCAAAATCCCAAACATGACTTCTGGCCGATTTCAAAATCCTAAACACAACTTCTGCCCGACTGCAAAATCCCAAATATAACTTCTGGCCGGTTGCAAAGTCACAAACATAACTTCTGACCGATTGCAAAATCCCAAACATGACTTCCGACCAATTGCAAAATCCTAAACACAACTTCTGCCTGATTCTGGCCGATTGCAAAATCTCAAATATAACTTCTGACCGATTGCAAAGTCTCAAACACATCTTCTGGCTGATTGCAAAGTCTCAAACACATCTTCTGGCTGATTGCAAAGTCCTAAACATGACTTATGGTCGTTTCCGACCGATTGCAAAATCTCAAATACGACTTCTGCCCGATTCCGACCGATTGCAAAGTCCCAAACATAATTTCTGACCTATTTCGACCAATTGCAAAGTCCCAAACATGTCTACGCGCAACTCAAGAGATGCCCAAGTCATGGAAACAAGATGCAAGATCAATGGGTTCGCGTCTCAAAACTTTTTCCTTTTTAAAACTAGAAGCTCCTTTATCCAAACGAAGCGGTAAATATTTGAACAATCATTTTTTATGATATCCATTTATATGAAACAATTCTTTGCCTTCTTTATTTGGAATAATAAAAGCTCACCGAAAATAAATCCTTTTTTATGGATTTTGATTTGTTTATCCTACAGTTTTCAATTTCACAATCTTTAAAACATTATTTCCTTGAGATTCAAGTTTCAAAGATTCTCCTGCAAAAAGAGACTACTTTTTAGAAAATCGATTATTCTTTATCATGTTTTTAACGTCAAGTTTTTCTAATTTTTATCAGTTATATTATTATACAGATCTCATCATCAGTTTTGCCAACAAGCACTTAAGAATATGTAGAACATACTTATTTTTAAGAAAGATAAGTTTGTACCTCCATAGCACGATGCCAATATAAAAATCTAAGTGGTCAGAATTATTTCACAATAGTGTGCGATTTTTTAATAATGCTACGGGATAATAATACTAAATGTTCTCTTTATATTTCTTCATTTATTAATAACAAAACTTGAGGTCATTCTTGTTTTTATAACCTTCATAGAATCAATGGAAATCCGATGCAATTGTAAATATTTATATAAAAATTCAGAAAATGAAAGCTAAAGAAAAAGATCAGTCACAAGTTGACAAAAAAAATTACATAATACATAATACTAATAATAAAAATGAGTTACATAATTGCATGTTAAGATTTAAAGTGAAACTAATTTTTTCAATATCTGACATTTTTAATCAAGACTTTAAAAAAAAGGTACTGCCAGCAAATTTTAATTGTGTAGCTATTACTTGCCAGATTTGATACCTTAGAAACAATTGAACGTTTGGCGAAAATGGCGCGAATTTTTCAACTGGGCAATGCTTGTACTTAGTTCTAATCCTTCTTTATCTAGCCTCTAATGAATGAGATTCTGGGGCATTTCAAAATTAGTTAGTTTCTTTCCATATTGTTATGACTGAGTGGATACATCCTTAATAGCGATATTACGAACCAAGTTACAGAACAGAGTTGGAGAGCAAAAAAAAATTTTTATGCAACAATTCCGTTCCCACCAGAGTGTTCGTCAATATCAGAGCAGAGTTTGCGCCAATAGCGCAAAGATCACAGGGTTAGAAAGGAAAGCGGTCTAGGTCGATGCGTTTGGAGAGAGGAGAAAGGAATGTGTCAAGTATTTCTGAGATGAGCTGTCTTTTTGAGAAGAGGAACAGATGTGCTGGTTACGCGGACACGCCTGGACTTATATTTCTCAGATCTCTTTACACAGGCAGACGGAAAAGATCATTCCGAAAATCTGGAAGGAAAAAAAACAAGAGTAGCATTACTCCAACATCTGCTTAAGATATCAAACAATATATTAACCCATCAGCAGACGCAAATATGCAAGATATTTATCTCATACATATAACAGAACAGATAACATGTTTTTATAGAGAACAAAAATTTAAGGGTTTGCTGTAAAAAGGAGGTAACTCAAATTATTCAGTTTTGCAGAAAGCCATAAAAAACGCTTGAAAATTCTAAATTCCAAATTGTGTGAAGATTTGATGAATCTTCTTAATTGTTCCTACCTATTAAGACAGTATTTTCATTTAAAAATATATTTCGAATATGCGCGGCATATGTTGGAATGTTGGAGCTACCTCTTTCTTACACCAAATAGATAGTCTGTCTACCTCTGTGAAAAATATTTCACAGTAAAAATGCAGTTTGCTATAATATTATTTTATTTAAAGTAAACCAACAAAATATACATACAACTTGGCTTTAAAAACGAAATTATATTCCTATGAATCATCACATTCTTCCTCTGTAACGCCAGGCTCATTTGCTGCGTCGTCGGGTTGTAGGCCATCGTAGAACTACATATCATTTTGTGGGACGTATTTGCGAGCTGGTTCCATTACATTTTTATATTTTGGGCTCTTAAGTGGAAAGGAGTGGGAGTAAGATGGCTGAATTTTGTTTAACTTATTGTTTTGCTACTGACTAATCCAACACTTTCTCTACATAATAAGTTTCTTGCATTAATTTGAGATTTTTCATAAGTAAAAACTCTATATTTCGTTATCAAGTACTTTTGTTGCCATTAGAAATGATGTAAGGAGTTTTCAGGAAGAAACCTTTTAATATGTCAACGAAGTTGAAAATCATTCCTTGGGTAACTTTAGTAACAACAAACTTTTCACTTGTCGTCTCTATGATACCAGTATATGCACAAGGTAGAAAAACTCTTTTTACTTCCTTGTTTTTCAATGTTTTCAAAGGTATGATCGATAGGGGGAAATGGCGGTAACTCCAGGAGCTACCTCTAATGCAACAAACTAATGAGATAGACAACTCCATCGCATGAGTAAAGCGAGAACAAACAATTGCAGCTACATCTTTCTGGCACCAAACAAATGAAGTTTTTTTTTTTTTTTTTTACACCATATGATAGTATATGTAATTTCAAATTCCCGTAGGTTGGAGCTACGTCCTTTTTGTTGCAAATCCTTCAATTGCATTTATTTTTATAAAATCTGTTAAATGCTAGCTTCATATTGATTATATCAAAATTACAATAAGTGAAGTTAAAAAAATATATATGTTTCTACATTAGCATATCTGGAAAATATGTGTGATCTTTCACTGCGTGCCCGCTGGAGGTTAAAGATATTTTACGGATAAAGATAATTCAAAACTGTCCCAATTATAAGTTAGTATAACTAATTGCTGAAATAAGATGGTAAGATTTACCGATAATAATATACGGAAGTTTAGTTTCGTCTGTCGTGGAAAAAGTATAGTGAATAAGAATACGATGGCTAGGGTCGGCTATAAAATTTTTTACCTTTTTGTGTAAAAACTTTGCTGTATTTCAGAGCTAAAGTCGTCACTTCACTCCTAACCCCCCCCCCCCACACAAACACACACGATAAAAAGTAAAGATTTTAAAAGTTGAAGGGAAGGCAATTTAAGTGTCATTTATTTAATATTTTTAATTAATAAATTTTATCTCTATTTGTATAAAATTATATAAGCATCCATAAAAAAAATATCAAAGAAAAATATCTGAAAACTGATTACTAAAAACTTTATTACTGATTATTAAAACCCTCTCGATTCCAGCGCGGCGGTTTGGGGCGGTTTGAGAATTTGCCCTATAATATCCACGTGGGACGGTTTGGGGCGGCTGGCTAGCTGTTTTAGGGGAGATGGGTATTAAAAGAGGCTGCTCTACTGAAGACTCCAGGAGGTCCTCGTTATCTTCGACAATCGCGGCTTTTTCACAGTAGTTTCCCCTGTGCCTTAGGGCGGTAGGGGTTGAGGAGGGATTCAGTAAATAGGTTGTTGGCGTACATTTTGTATTTTGAAAGGGTTTTAGTTTCTATTTTCACGTGTTGTTAGCTCAAAATTGGAAAGATTTTATGGCCATTTATAAAAGAAATTTTCCACTGAAGCTCTCTGGTAACGATGAATGATATATAAGGATACCGACACGTTGTTTATTTTTCGGACAAGCATCAGAAGCCCTTTTCAGTAGTAAGACTATTGTAATGATATAAAGACAAACCATTGCATTGACACTGCGGCCTATTCACATCGCAGTTTTCTCACAAAATGGGTAGCGACAGTTGTTACTATGGAAGGAAGTCGTTTTACACTCCAAGCATCTTATTCTTTCATCAAAGGACTGTCGGAAATTCTGAGGCCGTGTTCAAACTACCGCTTTTAAAATAGAATTTAAAAAAAAGATTGAGAGTATTTTTTATCGCCCTCTTCAAAGAGTTATATAAATACTGAGTTCCTTTTTAGAATGCCATTCTGAAAATTTCTCTTCAGTTGTGAATTGCTACTCTTTATTTTATGTACTGCGAATCGGGTGTTTGGATTATCAGAGTAATTTTTCTATTGAAACGCTTATTATTTCTTCATTATGAGTAAAAGAAATCTTGAACACACTGAAGAAGAAATTAAAGCAATTTTACTTGATTCTGATGAAAGTGACAGTGATCTATCAGATGATGGTTGGTCAAAAAATGATACTTTAGCTGATCTCTCGTTTATTCAAAGCAAAGAAGCAGGAGATGAAACTAACGTCGGTCAGATGAACGAGAGAGAGAGAGATGAGGAGTCAAAAAATGTTATATAATGTACATATTATCAAAAATTTGCAAATGATTCCCTCGTGTGTAAATCTGGGGAAATTTAACATGAAGCTTTCGTTTAAAAATTTATCTTGTCTTAACAATACTATAGAAAACTTCACATAACATTTTAAAATCAGAAATTCAGCTTGAAAAATTCAACATGACAGTTCATACTAAAAAAGTAATATTTATGATTAATGTAATTTTAAATGTGTAAAATCTTCATATTTAGTTTATAAAGAATGTAATGTTTTAGTAAAATGTTCAGGCTGAAAACTGAAGGAATGTATTTTCGAAATATATTTCGCTGAGTAATTTTTCCTCCGAATTTTATTTCATAAATGTTTGTATTTCATTATTAAATGAAGTTTTAAAAATATGTTAACTCATCTATCGAAACAATTCGATAGATGAGGTGGTTTTGGGGAAAAAAAATGTGAAAACTTCTTTAAAAATTTAATTAAAGTTCTAAAACTTTTCTCTTAGTTTCACTATCGTAAATGCAAAATAATATTTTATATTTAAAAATTCAATAAAGATAATCGTTTATACTGAAAAAAAAAAATGCTAAAGACAATAAAAAAAAAAATCTTAGCTGAGTGTTGAAAGAACATATTATTTTCTAAACATCTTTCAAAAAGAGCAATAACATTTTTTTTATCCAACGAATGTTTTTATTTTGGTATTAAATGAAGATTTAATACATTATCTTGTTAATCACTGAAAAGCATTCACATCTATACTATGTTAAAAAATGAACTAATTGCATTGATATATATATAATGTATGTTTTACATTACTATGTAAAAAAATTTTACATGGTAATATATGACATATTATTTAATTTTGGCAACAAAAAAATGTAAAAGCCTATTGAGAATTAAATGAAACATAAAAATGTTTTTGAAATTGCTAGTAAAGCAAGTTTTTATTTAAATAGTTGTAAGCCTAACATAAAACTTACAAAAAAAGAAACATATTTTCTAAATTATAGAATAAATTTCAAATTTTTTGTAAAAAAAAAAAAATACCCCACAAAGATGATGAGCGAAACACTTCACACTAAAAAATATAAATACATTGGAATAAAACTCTTAAGCTGATGGAAAATTAATCTCGTTGTCGAAAACCGCAAGGCAATTATTCAAGGTAGAGCGTCGACAGTTTTATTACTTCAGAGTGAGGGGTTAAACTGCCCCTCAGCTAGGAAGAGTCCATGTCTTTCAGAGCCATGCTGAAAAAGTCTGGATGTTAAAGGGAGTGCCACTTGAAAAGTGCTTGGATGTTAAAGAGTTAAAAAAAAACTAAAAACTTATTAAAATGTAGTTTCCAACTAATACGAAATTCACACAATATTATGACTTTAAAATGCTATTAAAGAAATTCTATAAATATTCCAGAAAATGGAGCATTTTTAACAAATAAATTTTACCTGTGCATGCGGGAATATAGCAAATTTTTTTCTTTCACAATTTCAAAACCAGTTATCTAGGACAAATTATATAAAAATCTCAGTCGAATACCATTAAGATTCAGAAAATGTATGATGCTTCATTTACTGCAATATATGATATGCAATTCATTTATAAATATGAAGTAGCATTTAGAATGTTTCTAGCCTTTAATAGAATCCAGAAGAATTACGAAAGAAAATCTATTTGTGGAAAGACCCACATATTGTAGGTTTTCTTGATAAGCAAATGAAATTCCGCTCAGTATGATGCCGATATCTTTTTGAATCTTAATGGTATTCGGCTGGAGTTTTTATATGAATTGTTCTAAATATCTGGTTTTGAAATTGTGATAAAAAAAAAAAAGAAATATGAAGATACACTATATTTCGCACATGCAGAATTAAAATTAATTTTCTGAAAATGCTCCTTTTTCCTCGAATATTAACAGAATTCTTAATGAGGCCTTTTTAGAATAAAATAAGATAAGATCTTTATGTTAAGAATAAAGTATTATTGTTTCAATTCGTATTCGTATGTTATATGAATTTCGTATCATTTATTTGGAAATTCTTCATTTTAATAGTAAAACACTTGCGGTAAAATTTATGATTCTTAAAAAAAGCCACTTTGTCATCCTGAAAATATGTGTTATGTTTATGAAAATGCACAAAGAAAACAAAGAAAGAAATCACTATCGAAAGATTTGAATTAATATCTATTTTTTTAAACGAGGTAAGCCAAAAATTTTATTTATTTATTCATTCACCCCTTTTTTTTTTCCTTCATCAATTTCTGGGCGATTCCCTAAATATAATTTCGATTAAATAATCTTCGAGTAAAATATAAATTCAAACATACTTTTTGCAAGGTTAAACTTCAAAGACAATTCTGTTATTGTAGTTGCTTATGGCACTTGTTATAGACAAGCCCGCTGACCAATTCAGCGATTTTAAACCGAGTTTTAGAGTCTATTGTTTCAGTAGCACCTTTCAGGATCAAGAGTACGTCTTGGCTACTCATGCGTCATAGCCCTTTTCACGGGGCGGACTTCATTCCTATATTTCATTCACTCCTCTACAGATCGTAATTTAGACCTGAAACAGAGAACGATCACCTCTGATCCAGTACCCCCAATGATATTGTCTCGATTTGAAGAAATTTGTGGCTAATTCAGATTTATATGTGCACTAGCCACCTTATACACGGAGAGTCTTCGGCCCCACGGGTTCGAACTCACAACCCAAGGGATGTGAATTCAACGCCCTACCAACCAGGCTATCCCGGCCTCAAGATAATTTATAAAGATATTCTATAAAAAGCCTAAACTCGCCGAATACGTTTGAGAATTTAATGTATATCGCGCAAGTTTTCTTGCTTTTAGGCATTGAAGAAATGATATCTATTGGCGATATTAAAGAGTATTGAAGAATGCTTTTCAATCAAAAGAAATTTTTTTTATATTATTTTTGTTTACACTGACGATATAAATAATCTTTTGGAATTTTTACATACATATAAATGTACTTACTTCCAGAGCTGCCACTATGCATCCGAGACCAAGGAAAAGCATACTTTCCTCTTTCAAGTATTCTTCCAATTTGATTTTACAACCCTTGAAAAAACATAGATGTTAGATCTCTTCACACAACTAGAAGATTTTAGCATAAATCATTTCTTAGAAAATAACGTGAAAAATCTACTCAATATCTCTTAGTATATTCATAAGGTTATTAATAGAATGTATCATTAGCGAACAGGGTTTTTTTTTTCGAACTCTAATCTTAATGTAAAGTTAATTACAGAATAGAAATATTTAATTTAAATGATTATCTCATAAAAAAATAATAATTTCATCATTTGAATTTTAATATGCTCTAGAATTTTATTATATTTATGTTGAAACTTACTTATAATATGCTTATGAGCAGATTTATAAATGTGCATTTTGAGTTGTATGAAATTCAAGATTCACACACAAGAATCAAAATGAATTGAAAAATAATTTCCAAATCAAAATTAATGTTGTGTTGGACGATTTACAAAAATAAAGATGTTTCAATTTATGAAAAATCCAAAAAATAATCTTGAATCGAAATAAAATTTAGTATGATTTGATACAAACAGAAGAGAAACAATAAAGAAATTATTACTATGTTTAAGAAATTGAGAAACTTTTGAAATATTCTTCAAAATTAAATGAATAATGCAGTTTTCTACTGAGACAGTGAAAATAATTATAACTGGTCTCATCTAATTCAAAGGCATATAATGTATACCCGCAGTTCATGAATACAAGCATCCTATCGTGGAGAAAGATATCTTTTCTTCGACAACAAGGAAGGTTGTAAGCCAAAATTTAATTCAAATGGTCGCAAAATCGGTAAAAAAAGAAAGCATTATAGTCTTTAAACATCCAAATGATCCGATATGTTATAAATAACCAGAACTACGGAAAATCAAGTTGTTGGTTTTCCACCACAATATTACTCTCACAATTTCTCCTGACGTCAAATTATCTATCAAAACATCACATTTCAATATTCTAAAAAAGCTACATACAACTTTTTTTTAATGTAAAATTTGTTGAAAGAGCAACGATTCTCAAGTTCCAGAAAAGTGCAATGAGAAGCTACAAAAGCACTGGAGACAGATAATTGCAATATGCATTTACATTTTTGTATTAGCAATGATAAGAATGATTGTTGAATGGGAACTCCAAGTAAATTGGTTCTACTTCACTTGTTCTTCGGTAATAAAAAAAAAAAAATCTGGATATTTTTTTGACATAATAGTACATCTTTACTTGTTTAACAACTAAAAGCACTTAAAAAATATCCGTTCCATTCATCTTCAGTTATCCTATTTTTTTTTTTTTTTTTTTTTTTTTTCCTTCTCTAAATTAGGAATAAATCACATTTTCGAACACTTGGATACTTGGCCGCGCATTTTTTCTTTATTTGTGCTTATGCAATTTCCATTTTCCCTGATTTAAAATGATAAATTAGGCATTAATATTCGACTTTCGTTTCTCTTTTCGTTTTTCTTTTCAAAAACAAATGGCACGCGATGAATATTCCTGACGTTACTTGTTTAAGCAATAAAAAAATTTAAAAAGAAATGAAGGCGCTGAATTTAGTGAAAGTAAGCATTCAAATTTTTTGTTCCAGTGGCTGATTTAGGCATTTTATGGCCCCAGGTACCAGGCATTATAAAAATCTATTTTTTTTTTTTTTTTGACTGGCCAATTTAGCTTCACACTACAAATTTTTTTTTAATTGCTAAGACATGTTGTTTAATGCATGTTATTGGTTTATTTTTTTATTTTAATAATTTGTGAAAATATTTATATATTTAACATCTATATCAAAATTGCATTTATTCATTGCAGTTGATTATGAAGAAATAATAAATTTCAAGCAATCGTAATATTTAAAAAATATTATTTTACAGGATTTACTGAATGGAATATAACATAATCAGTTAATTGAATTATTAATATTCAATTCTAATACATACTTAAATATATTTTACTGAATTTAATAGCGCTTCAATAATTCGTTATAAACATTCATTATTGTTCTAATATTTTATAATTTATAGAATTTGTATTTTTTGCAAATTTATTTGTTAGGTAATTCGGCAAATAATATTTTTAAACTGGCCATCCTGTGGCCGCTCCTCGGCTCGAAAATTAGAAAATCGAAACAAATTGCCATTCGTTTTGGAGCCAAAAGGCAATCGTACTTATATAAAAAATAGCTAATAGGACATCTAGTGTTGGACAGATGAAGCACTTATTTTAAAATAAACAATAAAACTGAGGCCAGCCAATGATACTCACAGATTGATGTCTGAATCTCATGTTCATGCCGTCTTCTTTCTGGCACATACTCTCATTGAGGGGTTGAGGATCCATGTAGGAATCGGGCTGACCAGCATTCCTCAGGACGCAGCAGGTGGGACTGACGTTCTTCTCTTCGTTTTTCTTCTTCCAAGAGCTGTCTGCATAATCACCGCCGTCCCGGACGCCACAGCATTCGAACTATAATTGAAATAAGAGTTATGTAAAAAATGAATTCATACAAAATTACCATTTGAATAGTAAAAGATTATTTTACGAGCATTTATTGATTTTGAATCTGCTCTGACATATTGTCATGTTGCATCTGAAATACCAGAAATGTATATTCTGATGTATAATTTGCTTGAAAATCTTCAGAAAAAAAACACGATATTTACATTCTCACTTAGAAAATACAGAAGGAAAAAATATTTTCACAATAAAAAAAAATTGTCCTCAAGGTTTTCATGCAGCTAAACTCTTTAGAAACACCTGAATCAGAAAATTTATTTCTAGAATTATGTTTATCGATTTGCCGATTTGAGGGGAGTTTCACGGAGTACTTGAACTAAAGATTCTTAACCTCCGGAAATAACAGGTGAGATGGGTAATGGCATGGAAATAAGATTACTTACTAAGTGGTTGTGCAAGAATTAATTTAAAATATAACATAAATTAAAAATTAATTTAAAATATAACATAAATTAAAAATTAATTTAAAATATAACAATTAATTAATAACACATGTGAGAAAAAATTATGTTTATCAGCCTGTTTTTGAATATGATTATACAGGAATGGAAAAAGTTTTACATTTAAAACATTTAAATTTTGATAAGTTATTTTAATATTAAAACGGTAGATTTTTATGAAATTTTGCATATTATTCGCCAAATTTTTGAAATAAAATTCTAAGATGTTGTTGTTAAACTAAAAAAAAAAAAATTGCTTAGTTTCTATCTACTACTAATAAAAACGAACATGTGTGCTTGTTTTCTCTCTACAGGCTAGCCCCTTTGATCTACAATAGCCAAGTTCGATACATATATCTCTAAGGGTGGAAATGTGCACATTAGAGTGATTTTTTAAAATCTTAATTAATTGAAAATGAAGTTGAATTTCGGCGTTTTTCCGCCATAACTTTCGAAAATACTCATGCCGAAAAAATTTTGAAACGTTTGAAATTTTTTTTAAGGAAATGTCTTTTAATTCTACCAATTTAATTGCCGAGTGAATTTTTCTTGAATTTTGGCAATTAAAATTTTTAAGCATAATTTTCAGAAAAAAAATTACATTTTCTAATTGCAATTCAAACCGTTTTCACTGTTCCGTAAAATATTTAATATTTGATTTTCTTCCATTGTTAAAAGCAAAGGAAAAAGAATTCTGTTTAATATCTGTAAATTAAGCGAAGAATAAAAAAGAGAAGTTAGATGGCAGATTATCTGTATAGTTGCTTTTTAAAAGCAATATGATGTCTTGGAAATCCATATTTCTATTCAATTCCACTATTTCATTTCCTCTTGTAGGAAATATAATAAAAAGGAAGGTTTGTACTTGTCAAAAAATGCTACTTTTCGTTTTGATTAAGATTCTGTTTAATTTCAACGATTCTCAAAGTTGAAGGGATAAATCAATAGGATAAAGATTTTGCTTTAGAGACAACGATTCTCAAAATATGAAGGAATATATCAACAGGATAAAAAAATTTGCTAAAGTGGCGACGATTCTTAAAGTTGACGAAATGCATCGACAGAATAAATCTTTTGTTTAAGTGGCAACGATTTTTCAAGGTCTGGATAAATGCATTGATAAGATAAAGGTTTTGCTTAAAAGGCAATGATCCTCAAGATGTGAAAAATAGGAGGGATGCACTGGAGGAGATACCAGGAAGAAGACTTGTTATCTACATCAACATTTTTTCATGAGCGATGACAAAAATGCATAATTTCACAAGGTATTTCTTCGAAAAGAACATTACATAAATAGACTCTATCTATATTCGATCTTCCATAATGGAATAAATACCAGAACATTTTGAAAATAGTAGTGCATCTGTGTATTCTATTAGGTGCAGGATGACTAAAACTCAATTTTCATCCTGTGTGATCCACAATCTAATTTTTAGGTGTTATTCCTGAATTAACAGAAAGAAAGAATAGGTTGATTTCAGATCTCATTTTTTTAATAATTATACTGCTATTACTCACTTTTGTCTGAGCAAGGTCAATAGCTTTTGTGATGGGATCATCTAAGCCATACTTTGTCTTCAAAGTTTCTTTGAATTTGTCCTCGAGATCATAGGTGCCCTTTGAAAAAACAATACAAAAATGAACTGTCATATTGTTCAAGAAAATTAACCTTTATCGAAAACTTATTTTAGATTTTAAAAATTAGTTTGAGAATTATTAATGTTATTGCAACATGAACTAATCACATAAATGCAGAGATATTGAAAATAAATGCACCAATTGTAAGTGATTGTATTTTCTTTATACACAATAATAAGAAGATAACATTTAAACACAATACAGAAAAGTTTTATTGATTTCTTTTGATAAGACGAGCAGTATTCATGATGTGATTCAATTAACAGTCAAGTAAAGATTCATACATCTGCAGTCCGTTCTCCATTGGAAAACAAAGCAAACAATATATTCTAATGAAATGGAGAACAAAATTCAATAAAAAATATTTATTTCACATTGTTTGTTAAGAAATGAACTACCTTACAGATATTGCCCAAGTGACAGGACAAGTCGCAAAGGGCTCTTTAAGCTCCCTTCTATATTGTGTTCAATTATTTTTCGTTTAACCGTCTGTAAGTTACAGCCATTTGTAATCAGTGAAAATGTTTTGAATTACCAGGATATTCAAGTATCTAGATCCTTCCTGTTAAAATACCATTTGTTACATAATTATGATACTGTCAATTTTTATGTCTATAAGGCTTCAAAATTCGCAGCTCGACGTGAAAGGTTGCAGAAAATTTCAATATTATCCCTTGAACATGTGGTTTCAAAAACAGTCAGGAGTCAGAAATTGGACACAATCTTCTTATGAGATGCAAACACAAATTTAAAAGCGCGTCAGATATTCTATTTCTGCAAATTACAGTTTTTACATGCATTAGTAACAATGGGCACAGTTTCGAGCATTAATTGCAAAAAATACTTGTCAGCAATATTGCTGGTAAACAATATATGCATACTTACACGTGCATTTATTGTCTTTCGGGTCTCACTAAATCCTTTACACAAATAAATTTCTATGGAAAAAAGGTTTGTATTAATTTACTGTACCATCTATTAAAATCAGCCTGTTCTAATTCGTCTTGCATAGGTAGAATAGATATCACTATATAACCTGAATTTATACATTCTAGGAAGTAAACCAGAATCTTACGTGAAAAATATAATTTCATATGAGCGCAATAAAATTTTAATTTGACTTGATTTGCTGCTGATAAATAAAAGAGTCCCTCATACCTTTTCTTGGAAGACTACGGCCAGTACCCCAACAGTCAACTCGCAGCCGAGAATTATGAAAAGGAAAATGAAGTACTGAAAAGAAATTAAAGATATTATAAGTATACTGGCATTCACTAGCAGACTTAGTTCATTAATCAAGAATTTGAAATAAAAAATGCAAATTATTTTTACCAAATTCTCTTTTTAATTTCAGAGTAAGTATGTACCTTGCTTATAGTATATTTTCTTCTCGACAATTGATTATATTTTTATACATTTTTTTTATAAAATTAAATCAGCATAATGAGATAGAGTAAAAAAATGAACTTAAATAGCTGAAAGTAGAATTATCGCTAAAAGACCCTGGATGTGAAATAATTAATCGTATTTCAAATATATAAGGCACCTTGTGCAAGACTTTTACCTAATGTTTTGTCAAACTGTGTATTCATATAGGTATATTCTTGACTGAAATTCTTTTACTATAAAGTTAAATTTCATGCAATGACATAACGTATAAAAACATCTACTGGCCATGGAAAATCAGTTTTAAAAAACAGACGACTCGGATTCATGAAAAGCCAGAATTATTTCCTTAAATAGCGGTAAAAAATATCGACATTCTCTCTCTCTCATTTCAGCTTCAGGGAGAGTGACTTCAGTGCGATTCGATATCTTATAATACAGAACCGTTTATGGGCTGAAGCTCTGGGAGATCACTTTATTTGATCCTACCTGAGCTACTATTTTATCTTTTTGAATCATGTGCTGTTGTAGCTTTTGAACCAGAAGCTACTCCACATTGATGCACAGTTCCTTGTAGCTCACCTAACTGATGCACCCACTGATTTCAGGTGTGGCATACAGAAACAAGTTACGTTTACTTGGGCTAATAGTGGATCAGTCATGATGGTCCGGTGCATTGTCTTTCTTGATCGCCTGATATCTTCTTCTAGTGACATATCAAGTCATCTGACATGATGCTTCCTTTGATAATACTCATTGAGCATTGCAAGCATTTCAGTTGCTACTGAAAAAGACCAAGAAATTTCCATTCGCAGAATCTTCCAGAAAATTCATAATTCCTTGCATTCGGGTTGCAACTTACAGATGATACTTCGGAAACTTTCTTTGACCAATGCTGCTTGCCTTAATGATCACTAATTATTAAAACACATAATCCTTTGCATAATCATCTTTTAGTTTGGTATTCTTCGTATACCCTGCTGTATGTGTATTTTATCTCCGACGCTTCATTGAGTCAATCTAAGAAGTCTGGGTACATCCTGCCTTTCCTACAGATACGTAAATCTAGTCCCGAGGTACCTTAAGTGGGTGCATGTATTTAGTTCTGGGTGACTTTGCTGATTTCAATTATATTTACATATAATTTCACTCTTAAGAATAATAATATGTTTTGATGTAATTGCTTCTATCTTCCTATTTTAAAGATCATTCGAGTTCGGTTACCACAGAATTTTGTGATACTAGGGTTTTTTTTTTTTTTTCAAGGATGATAAAAATTTCCTGCCTCTCAAAAACTGGAATGATAGCTCATATTCTTTAGAGTTGGTATACAAAGAGCTCGCTTAATTTATGGCTTTTAAGCAAATGTATGATCAGACTTCCTTTGAGAATTTTTAGAAAATTTCCCTGTTTTCCAAACCAATGGACGAGCATCTTTATCGAGCAAAGCATGCACTACAAGTATTCAATTAGTCACACTTAAAGAAAGGGAGAGGGAATTTCATAATGATATCTAATGATCACTAGCGCCTGTTATAGTTTCGCTGTGCGATCATTTGGGGCCTTTCACTATAGATACAGTTAATTTGACGAGCATATTTTTATAAATGACAGCTGCATATAAAAAAAAAAAATTCGCCCGAGTTCCTGTAATTATATTTTCTATTTAAAATTTTTCACATCAAGTGATGTTTCTAATGATTAATATCACAAAATTATTCAAAATTATTTTTAAAAATTAAAAACCGGAGATAAGTAAAAATAAATCCCATTACAATGCAATATGAGCTGAATGAAATTGAAGATCGTAATAGCTTACTCACCATCACAAGCATGCACTTGTTTTCTTGCATGGCCCCGCAGCAACCGAAGAAACCAACGATGAAGACGAGCGCCCCGATTCCGATGAAGGCAAACGCCAGGTACTGCAGGTGGGCATAGTTCTCGTCCACCTTTAAAAGGCGGAACAGCGACGACTTCTCCTCCTCGATTAAGATGAAGATGCCGAACGCTATCAGGGCGCATCCGGAGAGCTACGGAAACAATCATCATTAAAAAAAATGAACGCTACAATTGTACGTCAAGAAAGCTTAGGGGAAAGAAATTAATAGGAATTCAGCGACAAGCTCGCTACAAACATTGTGACGAGTTTCTTATCTTTTAAATTATAGATTGTGGTGAAAGCTTATAAGCCAGTTAACAACTACACTACCGAGCAATTGCTTTTGTATTGTGGTCATGTTACTGAGCTGCAAACCACAAGGTCCCAGTTCTATCCCCGCTCACAACAATTCACCACATTGGTGACCTCTGACAATGAACCTTCAACCTTCGTACAGCTGTTGTGGCGCCATCTACCCACAGCAATCCAAAGTCGTTCGATTCACTTGATGCAGCAACCCAAAGTCGTCAGACTCACTTGACGCAGCAACAGCAACCACTCAGCTACATACGCTCGCCATAACGCTTGGTGCTACTCAAATGGGTACAGGCGCATTAGAATCAACAGCTAATACATCAGCACCCAACAGCCATATCGTTCGTCTCACCTCCGACTCACTGGAGGGAGAGTCTGTGGTGAAAGCTTATAAGCCAGTTAACAACTACGCTACCGAGCAATTGCTTTTGTATTATGGTTATGTTACAGAGCTGCGAACCACAAGGTCGCAGGTTCTACCCTCGTTCTTACCAATCCGCCACAAGATCGAAAAAATCTTCCTCTTAAAATAGATTACAGTTAGGAATCATAAAAACAGAGTTGCATTAGTTATGAATATAAATCTAAATTGTGTTGATGAGGTAATTTTGTTAGCTTTCAATAAAAATGTATTATTGCGTCATAGTATTTGATACTGCATAATACTTTAAGTGATTGCTTCAGCTTATTACAATACAACATCATTTACGGTAGTACATTTTCATTGTCTCTATTTTTATGTCAAAACTTGAAGAGATTTATCCCTAATTGCGAATTATATTGAGCTAACTTATTCTTTTCCTTCTAGCAAGATATTTAACTATGCTAAATGCCTGACATGGAAGGAAAATACATACTTCTGAAAGGAACAGTAAAACAATAAAATAGAAAACTATGCATAAGTAGATCATTCCGTACATCAGCTTCATAAGGGAACCAAGTATTAATGCTTTTTCAGTACAGCATATGTATCAGATCGTACGCAAAGAAGCAAAATCATTCAATGCAGCACCGCTGCGATTCTCAAAAAATTTACTTACGAGGAATGTCATTACCATGGCAATACCGCATTCATCTGCTATATTCGGAGGTTAAGAACCTAGAGTTCAAGCACTCCATGACAATTCATTAAATAAGTTATGCTAAATCATTGAAATGTTTCTTCAAAAAGCTTAGTATTGTCATATTTAAGCGAGGATGTGAAAGTTAATTAGTTGTGGTATTAAAAAAACTAAGAATATATCGAAAGACTATGATAAAGGCACTGTGTACAAACGAAAAAACGGATGACATGAAAACTGTCTATTAAAAATTATTGAAACTTTCCCATTTCGTGATGCAGAATAAAAGCCAGTAATCTAGCTCTATACAAATAAAATGTTCAATAAATAATAAAATAATTAAGGCTGAAACGAAAATAATATATATGGCGACAAAAAAGCTCAGAGTGTAGGTTTGCTATCAAGGGGTGTGGTGACTTTTGCTGCTAACATACGCCAAACACGTTGATTCATGCAAGACATAAGATTATCTGTGACGGTTTGGAGTATCTGCGCCTACGAAAGGAGAAGACACTGTCTTTGCTCGAAAAGTTCAAAGAAGAATCCGGGAAGGAATTTAAATGCCTCATTAGGATGTCCCATATATGTTCGATGGAATGAATTCGGGTGATCATGCTGGCCATTCTGTACGTAGCAGTATTTTACATTCTAAGTATTGTATGACAATATGAGTCTTGTGATCTTGGGGATTATCGTCTATAGAAACAGAATCAGGGCCCAAGCTTACAAGAAATGAGAGAATATATTGTGCAACGATGTTGCCTCTATAACACATAGCAATTAGAATGAGATAAAATTTAAGTGAAAATAAATAAAATAGCAAGGAATTAGTGAGATTATTTTTCTAGATTACAAAAAAAAAGCAAGATTGTTAGGCTTTGATGTATTCATTAAATATTTTTAAAACACCCATTCTATTGGAAAAATCCACAAAAACAATTTTAGGACTAAAGAAAACTATAATATGATATTAATTTAATTTTCTAAAATATCAAATCATTTTTTATTAATCTAATTTTAGTAAAATTTGACAAGTTCAAAGACAAAAAAAAAAATGAATTTTAAATTAACTTGGTTACATACATTAAAAATATTGAAAGTATTAAATAAATTAATAAATTAGGGTTAGAAGAGGGTACATACCCAGAACACAAGGTTAAATGTTATGAGCACTCCTTTAGCACATTTGGCACCACAGCTGAGCGCCATGTTTGAATTTGTCTTCAAGTTCTACTTTCCTGTAACACACACACACACACAAAAAAAAATTAACCAAAAGAAATATTACATAAGTAATGGGTGTTCAATATTTTTTATATAAAAGTGAGTTTTATCTGTATAGTGAATTATATATTATCCTTACTTAATAGATAACACTTATCTATATAGTCAATTATAAAGATAATTATATAATTATACTATCTATATAGTGAATTATATAGATTATGATCCTATCTCTAAAGAGTAGCAATAAACTAAATTAATTTTTTCAGTTATTTTTATTAATTTCTTTTCAAATACCTTACAAAAGAAAGGCAATATAGTTTATTTTTTAACTTATGGTATTTATAAGATTTTTTTTTTGCTTGTAAAAACAAAAGAACAATAAATATTTCATCAGGAAACAAAAAAAATCGCTCCTTCATTCCCAAATATTTCAAAAATTATATAAGAATAACTTAATTTTCTTTACAATATTCTATTGATAAAATAAAGAATATTTTAATAGTCTGGTTCTTTTAGGTTAGTCAGCGTAATTCATGTTTAAACCTTTATAACAACTTTTTTATATTTTTCTCAAATAATAATGCAAATTTTCTCAGATTTTCAAAAATTGAAAAGGCTATAATAAAACGTATTGATATTTATTTCACTTCCTTTTCACTCATGATGATTATTATGAAACATTTTCATTACAATGCCTTAAAAAGGCTCGATATGATTTAACGAGTTTGAAATACTTTGATGCATTTGTTTTTTTTATTGCAATATTACACAAAAATCTATCTCAGACGCAATGCAGAAATATTATTTTTCTCTTGTTTCCGCAGAATTTTCATAAACGCCTCCTCGCATATGCTAAAATGGCATAGAAAAATGTGCACCGACGTTGAAACAACAATTTATAATGATTTTAGATATTATCATGCTGTAAAGGGGTAAACAGAATATTAAATTACCATGTTGTTCCGAATCTACATTTTAGCATAATTTGGAATTTTCACAGTGTGCTCTGAATTTTTATTCATTTATTTATCTACCTACGAACGCATGAGGCACAAAGAAATTTTAAGGTAATAAGGGGATAGGGAGTTTGAGTACAAAAATTAACAAAAGGTTACCAATATTGAATTACATATAACTAGCCGCCTTCGGCGACCTAGATTAGATCTAGATTCACTTTTTAGGTAGGGAAACGATTAATATATATATATATATATATATATATATATATATATATATATATTAATTTAACATCCTATTTTAGAAGAATAAAAGACGTGAATTTAATTGAATCAGTCTATTATAAATAATAGGGGTGCAAGTTAAAAATTGTATATACTGCGAATGAAAGCAGGAGTGAAAACCTAACTTTGGAAGTGATACACAAAGGAGGCGATTTTTTAATCTTAATTTTAACATTAGTAAATGGATGCAATGAAATGTTTTGATGAATGGGTTTGAATTTAATTATAACAAACAGTTTATTTGATTTTTTTAACTTTTAGTTGTATTAACTACCTTTAAGCAACACTAAGGCTATTTTGGGACGACTTCGTCATTTTGAACCGCGGTGAGATGACGAGGACGATACCTGAGATGGCAGCCCCTCTCCATACCACACACCACCAGCGGCAGAACGTTTGACCCTGACAAATTTAACGTGCAACAGACCCCCTTACACGTCGGTTCTTCGGTGGAATAGGGTCTTGAATCTGAAACCCTACAGCTCACGACCCGAGACCTTACCACCAGGCCACCGTGGCCCTACAGTTTATTTGAAAATGTGAACGAAAGTATATTAACTGTTTCTGTATTTTTCATCTCATTTTTAACTTTTTGTGCCTAAGCGGAAGGATTAGCCTTGAAACCAAATTTCTTGCATTAATTTGTTTTTTTTTAGTAACCCTTAACTAATGTTAAAAGGAGGTGTTTGTCAGCGAGCTTGTCCATGGCAAGTGCCATTATAAACAACAATAACAAAAGGAGATGTTTTTGAATCTGAAATTATTTTACTTAATTATTATTGTTGATCATATTTTCTTGGATTTTTTTTTTTTTTTTTTTTGTTCAAAATGTTTTAGGTGTTGAAATTTATGTATTATATTTCTTTAATTTCATTCCTATAAAATTGTTTCCGGAACTGATTTATGTAATAAATTATACTGAAGAGCTAAATTATTAATAATTACAAAATTAGGCAAAATTCTTAGTTTTCCCCTCTACTCTAAACACTCAGTAAATTCTATTAGCTTACTTGAATTTATTTTCATCCTAAAACAATTAAATCGCCTGAAATTAATAACGAATGTACATTTTCAAATAGTTTGTCTTCCCGTTGATAGATTTGTCTCATTTCGTTACTAATTTACAATTTTGGTGATAAAATCATAAAATAAAATTAATACATTTAGCCTTTGCGGGTTTTGAATTGTTATTTTCACATAAAAACAATTAAACAGGCGGACAGACAATCAATTTAATTCTGAATCTGGACCAAAATCTCATATACATCTACACTTCCAGTGATTCCTTAGGCCAGGTACATCAGACACGGGAATAAGAAGTTTCCAGAATGGTGGTTGGTTCCCGCCGCCCTGGTAGATACAAAGATGGTATAGGAGTACCTACTCTCTACTATTCACTGGATTTGACTCACACAGGATGAGTATGGACAGTGATGGCTCATAGGACGTAACATTAGTTCCCTCCAGTGCTACTACAGCATCCGGTGGTTCAAATTTTTCCGTATTAAATGTGGCGGATCAGAGTAGCTATTTATAATATACTTGTATTGAAAAAACTAAACCAGATTTTATGCATTAGGCTTATTGTTTTTGTTATTTTAGTTTTTACATTCGCAAACTGACGTCCTTCCAAAAATCATTTTTATAGTTTCGTGGAGATTTGAAGCGTGAAGATTCATAAAACTCTCTAGATCGAATTATTGATGGTTATAATATTTTCATTTTGTGTACTCGCTATAGGAGAAAACAAAAAAGATAAACTGAGAGTAACATGCATTATGAGATAATTTCAAAATTTTAGGCGACATTGAGACACGCAAGAAAGGAATAATAAAAGGAAATGTAAGTTTGCATATTTATATTTATTTTGAGATCATTTGCAAACATCCGGAGGGAAAGCATTTGTTTGTCTCTTTCGGATTTCTAAACAGAAATTCCCTTTGTTGCCCTCCTGCCATTCAAAATGTCAGTAAGTTGAGAAAAAGGAAGAGCTCATAGTAACATGTCTTTCAAATAAATCGACCCTTTTTGTGCTCGAGTGCCTAATTAGCATCTTTTTTTTTTTTTTTTTTTCTATATCGATTCCTGCCCTTGCTCTTCAACTAGAACGAATGAGATGTGTCGGAATATTCTGAAAGGATTTATATTCGTGTTCTTTCCTTTCCCATGCTTTCAGGCACGTGATATTTTTTATTTGTAAATTGAGATTTCTAGAATAATCAGCCAATACATTGAATGAAAATGGGAATTTTCATAGAGGAAATTAGGTATCCTGAGAACATTTTGAAAAGTATTTAATTATCTTAAAACTACGAATGTGATAAAGTATAGGATATGTTCTTTTAAATAATAATATGTTAATTAATATAAATAAAAAAACTTTAAAAGAATATACTTTTTAGAACTCATATAAACACGTTATCCGTATTCTAAAAACTAGCTTTTTAAAAAAATTTAATGAGTGTGTTTAAAAAATGTTTTAAAAAATTTCTGTGAATTTAACTTATAATTCATCATTAAACTTTTTAAAGACAATTCAAATATATTTTATCACATTCACTATCACTACTCTCGTGTGAATCAAAATTTAATGAAATCAAATGATAAATTAATAATTAAAGGTTTGAATATACTAAAATATTATCATCGAGACAGTATAAGTGTATGAAATTTCAAAGCCGTAACAGTGAAAAATTGATTACAAAATTCTATCTTTACAATTATGAAGCAAGTTAAATATAAATTTTTTAATACTTAACACTACACCACACTTCCTTTCTAGAGCTTATGTGATCGCTTTCCGGTTTGGTATAGATATAGATGGATTTTATTTTTAAAAATTACACTGCAATCAGTTGGAAAGAAACAAATAAATAATAAAATGCAAATACATGAATGATGATGAAATAAATAAAAGGAATAATGATGAAATGAATAAAATGATGAAAACTTGAATGAAAATATCTGGAATACAATAAAATTGGATAAATGAGCATGATAATGTATAGTAGGAGTGAAAAAATAAGGCAATTATTAAAAGTTAGGTACTTGAGGATGCTTAAGGATATATTAAGAATTAAATGCGAGAAGTATTAAAACAATGCACGGGAAAATGGATAGGGTTAATCTAATTAAAGTAATTCTCCATGATCAATTAGGAATTTTATGATTCAGTTTTTTGGAAGATGAATTATTAAGGACAATTATTTTGTACCAAAGACTTTCTTGCGAAGATGAGGGTTTTTGGCGGTGCCATGAAAAAGTTAAAGAACAGGATGTCGTAAAGTAGATGTTATCGCTGACACAAGAGCAATAGTCAAACGATGATGAAAAGAAAGGAATGGAGCATGTCCTAAGACAAACAGGATTTATATATGAGTCCAGGAGAGTGGCTGCAATTTTACTGTTTTGTTAATTTTATAAACAAAACGGTCGGTATTTCCACTGTCCCAAGGATTTTGCTATTTTCTTATAAATATTTCTTGAAGGCACTGTTTAAGATGGCATTGGGGTTTTGCAACTTTAGTTAAAACACCTACGATGATGGCTGCTTTTGCGAGAATATTAACTTCTGCATTACTCCGAAAACGAGCATGGGCTTTGATCCATCTGATATAAATGCGTTAGAAAAAGGTAAAATTCTCTCACCCATTTTCAAGCAAAATCTAACTAATCTTCAAAAGAGAAGAAATAAATCTTCTTGTTTGGCTTTTCGACGAATCAACCATCATCCTATATACAGAGGTGCAACAGGATTGCTGAATCAAATTGTCTAGAAGACAATTAGAGTATATTTTCTGAACAATGATAATTGACATTCTAATATTTCAACAATAAAATATCTATTTCTATCTTATGCCGTGTGAGATAATAGATTGGTGCAACCCGTCAGAAATTGGTTCACTTTAAAGCTAAAAATTTATGCTTTCTTTTAAAGAGTAAGAAATTTTTGCTGTACAAAGGGTCACCGTATTAAAATTTAGCGTGACTCAATTTTTACATTTTTTTTATGCAAAGTATTGTAATCGTCAAAAAATTGGAATCCGAAATTTTGACATTTCAGACCATCCTGGGTCTAAAAAATATATTTTTTCGAATTATGTTTCTCAATATATCTATAATCACCATAACTGAAAAATATTTTGAACCAGATGAATGAATCTTGGTAATGAGCTTCAAAATAAATTTGTAGATTTATATATTAATTTTAATTAGATTAGATTTAATTAGATTAATTTTTTTAGAAATCTATTCGAAGGAAGTCTGTCTGCTCAGGTGTCCGAATACAAGTAAAGTACAATAACCGTGAAACGTAAAGAGCTAGATTAAGAAAATTCGATATACATGTTTAGAATTTAAAGAGGGTTTACACAGGTTTAATTAAAATGCATGTAAAAGCGAAAACTCAAAAATTCAAGAAGATAAATTAATGAAATAAGGTATGTCATCAAGTGCCTACAATTGTACATCTATCTGAAATTTTACATATCCGATATAATGTTTCGAACTCCAAATTATGGAGTTCTCAAACGTAAAAATTCGACATAAATCCCGAATTTGACTGTTTAGAAGCCCACATTTTTTTTCTGTTTCATATAGAAAAAGTATAAAAAGGAATCTGCTTTCCTCTTCTAGCTTGCATACAGAATTTACTAAAATCTTAACAACATATAAAGAGCATTGTATTTAATTGTCCAGTTTTCAGCCCTTTTAGATTATACGGGGACAATTAAAGAACCATCTTCTTAAGAATTGTTTATTGGTAGAAAGATGGCTATATAGACTTTGCAAATATAAAATTTTTCATTTGCCTTTTCATGATTTCTTTTCCATAAATGTACATGAAAATAAAAATACAGAAATTCTTATTCATATTTTAGTTTACATTTTTAAGGACTTTTTTTTTGAAGCAGCTAAAAGACCAGAAGGAAATTGTGAAATTAGCTAATAAGTAAAGAAAAGTAAAGAAAGGGTGATAAGAACGACTCGTATTTTGAATTATTTTTTCATCAAATTACATCAACATTTTTTTTTTTTTTTTTTTGTATTTCAAATGCGAGTGAAATTAAATGAAAATATATAAAGATAAGAATATGTCCCTTCAATTTTAAAACCCAGTCATCCTTTTTTAATTCAGCTGAATGTAGTTTTTTAATTTAACTTTTTTTCTGAAGCCAAACTTTGTATTTTTTGATATCATAAAAGTTGAGAAAACTTCACACTGAAAAGTGCTTTATTGACCTTCAGCCAACATCCATTAACGGAAGGATGAATTCTTCATCAAAATAAGCTTCATTGAATATCTTAAATGTCGCCAAATCCGGAAGAATTCCATAGAAAAACACTATAAAATGAGCAATTCTAACGTCTCTTTTATTAAATGCGAATGAAATTCAAATAAGACAGCTACGTCTAGAAATTCCTAGTCCACCATTCCATTTAACAGCGTCGTCCGTCTCATTTATTTTCATAAAAACGAATTTCACATTCATCGGAAATGGTGCTTTTTTTTTTTTTTTTTTTTTTCTGTTCGTAAATGAGTTTCGTCGCTAGTTTGACAAAGCTTATTTCGGAATGAGTGGCAACAACGACAGTAGCGGTTACAGTCAAGTCGGCGCCATATCCGGGCGTTTGCTTAGCAGTCCCTGCAGTGTCATGGCTCACATTAAGAGAAATGAAATGGCCTAAATAGTAATGAAAATAGATCCCACGGGCATTGAGTTTGTGTGCGGAAAGAATAGAAATGAAAAAGCCTTATGGTAAATAAGTCTATATAACGAATAAATTTTATCAGATATTGTGCTTTTCTTCTTTCATGTCAAAAATAAGTATAACTATTAAAGTTTTTCCAATTTATGAATTAAGTCTTTTTCTTTTCAAGTGAGAAAATGAAGTATTGGAAAAGTCAAAAAATTAGATTTCACGATTTTGGTTAATCGTGTTCAAATTGTCCCTGCATTTGACACTAAATTCAATTATAAAATTACAGCTCTGTTTAACTTTGACCAAGATAATTGAAAAGCGAAATGATTTAGACAGTTGAAATTCAATATGCGATCTTTATACTTTCTGTGAATCTGCAATTATTTCAAAATTGCCAAAGCAAATAAAATTATAAACGATATTCGTTAAGTGGAGGTCAATTTATTTATCCGCATTCATGTGAATATTTTAACTCCCAAATGTTGAATGTTTGCTAGATTAAATGTGTCATTTGGTTTTATTAAAGCATCAAATTTTGAACAAAATCTGTCAGTTTGTTAATTGACTAGTGATGTGCATATTCATGTATATATGAACTCAAAAATGTAAAACGAAAATAATGGAATTTGATAAGCGACTTCGTTACCGAAAAGGTAGATGTATATCAGATTCTGACCCATTACAATGAAGGAAAGAGGTTCAAAATGTATACATGTTTTTGTTCATTATACTATTAAACAGAAAAGAGACCACATCGAGTTAATATATGAGAATATCGACAGATGAACATTCCATCTGAATTTAACTCCTTCACATATAATGACGAGTCTGACTCGCGCCTCGAATTATTGAATTTTTGGGTGAACCGGAGTTTAACCCCCTTCTTTGCCAAGTTGCGATAACGCGCCAAAGCTGACAACCACCATTTTCTCTAGATTGGCAAACCTATTATCTTTCGCCTTTATTATGCGCTATGATTGGACATTTGCTCCCTCGCTTTTGAACATTTCGCAAAAAACACGGCGCAAGACCATTGTTGGCGAGTTGGCGATTTTTGAAAATTGCGCCAAGGGGTTACACGCCAGTGGTACCGCTTTTTTAGTTATAAATCTGCATTAAGAAATTTAAAATGAAAAAATCATTTAGAAGCGTTACAATACCTCAAATGCTCCTTATATTATTATAGGAAATAGAATAATGATAAATTTCCAAATAGGATGTGAGAGGCTAATATCTCCTTGCATCTTATAATAAATTGATATTAATTAATATAAATTTTCAAAATTTATATTAACTAATTCTTTTTAAAAGGTAGTGACACAGACAAATACTTGAAAAATGCATTCATTTTGAGTTCATTTGATTATAATTGTTAATCACAAGGAGTGGTTTTCTCCAAACCTTGCTTGCATACTGCCTAATAAATAGCCCCCATATAAAATTGTACTGCTACCCCCCCCCCCCCATAACTCGCACACTACCTACATCCTGACATAAAATTGTGAAATTCTGGGCAAAGTCGTGAATGCCATAAGTGCTCAAAATTTTATATGCACACATGAGTGTTGCGTGCTCCGTATTGTGTACTGAAGCATAGCATTGACGATCAATAGTTACTAAAAATTGATCTTTGACGTGAATTTAGCATTTTTTAATGAAAATCTACTTTAAGACCTTAATTGATTTCTGTTTGGCGATGAATCATTGGCATGAGGTTAATACACAAGTGCCAGAAATTTGAATAAGTATTTTTGGATACCGATTGAAAGTAAAATTTGACACAGAACCATATAATTATAGTCATGAGATCACATACTAATTTTCATTTATTTCAGTCATTGCATGTTAAGTTATTTCGCGCACATCCACGAGAAATACAGAATCGCAGATTGTCAACCCTTTAACATATTTGATTTCTTATATGATGCGGATCTATATTATAGATGCTAAGCATGAGTACCAAATTTTATTTATCATGCGTTTAACGTTTTTTTAGTTCTCGTACCCCTTGTACTCATACAGCCAAACAGAATACTCATACAGCCAATATCATTTAAGCAGAATTCCTTTGAATGGATTTCGTTCGAAATATGATAAAAATCTATACATTTGGTTTAAGAGTTATATACATAATTTCATCCTCCTATTTCAAAACGTTTTTGAGTTATCGAGTTTATAGAAAGAGTTAGCCTGGTTGGTAGGGCGTTGGATTCACGTCCCTTGGGTTGTGAGTTCGAATCCGCCGGCCGAAGACTCTCCGTGTGTGTGGTGGCTGGCGCACGTATAAATGTGTCGTGGTCACAAAGTCCTCCATATCGAGAGTAATACCATTGGGGGTAATGGTTCAGGGGTGATCGTTCTCTGATTCAGGTCTAAATTACGATATGTGGATGAATGAATTAATGTAGTCCGCCCCGTAAAAAGGGTTGTGACGTATGTGTAGCTAAATCGTTCTTTTGGCCTAGATGGCGCTACTGAAAAAACAACAGACGTACCCTTGGCTTAAAATAACTTCTTAAAATCAGTGGGCTTGTCTAGACAAGGGCCATTAGAAACAACAGAGAGAGTGACTGACAGGCATTGTTCCAACTATACGTTTTCCGGATTAAGGGGAACTGAACGAGGAGTTTCGTCAAATTCTCGATTTCGAATATTTTGATGATTACAATATTTTCTATTTGCATACTCTGTATATGAAAAAAATGATGAAAATTATTTCTTAATAAATCAATTACCTGTTCTTTATTGATTATCAAATTTGCTTTTTGTATTTCATGAACAAATCTAAATTTATGAAGACCAAATACTTTGATCTCAGTCGTATTGCAAAAAATGTATTGATTAAAAAAGATTTTTCAAAATCTAGCTCTCTATATATTAGATTTATTTTTTAATATACTTTTTAAACTTTTATTTTGTTTAAAATTAACTTTATAACTCAAAACTTTGATTCATTGAAACGTATTGTTGACGAGTTCTACGACAAAATATTTTCAATTTCTCTCTAGCAGAAGTTGTCTGCTCAGTAAATAAACAGGCGCAAGATTACTCAGTTGGAGTTGTTAATCTTCGACGGAGTTTCAATTTCTCTGGATATGTTTGCTGCAGAAACTTTCTAATAATGAGGGGATCAAATGATATCTTGGGCGTGCTATCTAGCTAGAAACTGAAAAGTTAGAACTTAAAGTTGCCAAGTAATATTGTCTAAAGTGACGCTTTAAATAAATATATGTATTTGAGGAATGACTTTCAGTGACTGCCATTCTGGTCAAATACGAAATCGCTCTAATCAAAGTTTTTTGAGTGGGATATGGAATTGAAAAATATTCTGTTGGACCTGCTTTCGATAAAACTGACAATTTATGTCATGGCATGAGAGTTTGGTTTAAAATCCGTTTAGTAAAAACAAACTCTAAAACAAAAATCGAATAAACCCACTTTAAATCAGTGTTAAGTATCCATTTTAGATGCACGCCATATTCTATACTTCATTATCTCTCTTTGAAAAACAGATGGTATTGGCTACTAATAAGTTGATAAGGTGTTATTACGCCACTAAATTGGCGAGAACATTGATGAAAACATTGCCAAAGTCGTAAAAAAATATTTCTAAATGCATCTAATATTATATTCTGGGATTAAACATTAAACATTTATTGATTGCACATGATTATCTTTTAAATATTTTTTGATATTTATCCGAATCATAGGAATTTTCATATTTCATATTTTTTTCAAATAACATATTTCTATTTTTTATTTTAAACTGTTTCTTCAAATTGTTTTAAGGTGCCCGTACACACTAGAAGATTTTTTTTTTAATTTTAACTTTAAAAATCCAGTTTTTTCACAGTAAGTCATTAATATACGTTTAAACTCATTTCAGTGAGAAAAAAACCATATTACACTAATTATTAATTCATTAAATAATATTTAATGAGCTAATTAGTATGTTTTTTGAAACATGATATCTTAAATTCTAATTTGTACAAACACACAATTCTAGTTGGAAATTATGCCTAATATTAGTCTTCATATTGTCTGCCTCAATCAAATTATAAAAATAAATAGTTTTTTAACAATTCTTTCATCAACGATGAATAGAAAAAGCGAGATTTTTTTCTGTCATTTTAACTTTTAAATAGCTATTAAAAATTTATTTCCATAAATATAATTTTGATGGAGGCACAAAACATCCGCTATTTCATACAGATTATTTTGATATATAAATAACTGTATTTGGTTCATTTCTTGTTGAGTTAGGATTGTTTGAAGGAAGCAACATAATGAAAAATGTCATTCTTCATAAAATGAGTTATAAAAAAACCGTAACTAAGGTTTTTAATGAAAGCACCTCAAGAAAAATAATTATAACACGAGAAATATTTCGAATATTGACAACATTTTGGTATCGTTTGAAAGCTAAAGGATCAGAGAACATTATTAAGCAATTAAAAAAAATGTTCGATATTTTGAACGATTTTCGAAGTGTGTACATACACCTTAATAATGAAATAAAAAAATTAATCAATATTTGAATTAAATAATAGCTATAATAGCATTCATTTACAGTCATGCCATCATCAGTTTTAATTTACCTACTTAACTTAGAAGTTAAGGAACTTCTAAGTTAAGTAGGTAAAACTTAGAAGTTTGAGTGGATGTACTTCTAAAAATGATCTTTTATTATTATTATCATTATTATTCTTAATGCATAGGATTTTTACTTTTGATTTTGATATTAATTGCTTCAGCTAAAAACATCGATACATTTTATTTAATTTATCATCTTCACTTGTTTCTTCAAATTTATCCATTGTTTTTCTCAATAATTACACTTCATTAATTTTTATTTAAAATTATTTTGTCGGATTGCTTCAGTTTCAAATTATTAGTATAAAGTACAACATTAATTATTACTGTAAACAAATTTTTAATTTTATAATTAATTAGATGGGCTAGTCAGCTGGTTGTATAAAGATGGCAATATAATATATATACGATGTTCTTAAAGACGCTACAAACCATTATTTCTCTAAATATTGCTGTAGGCATATTCTTTCAGTTACAAATTTTTATTAAATGATCAGGAGATCGGATTTTTCAACGATTAAAATGCTTTCTGTATGTGTTATGATATTTATAAATCATAATTAAATTCCTAATTTTTATCTTAATTCAACCCACATTAAATTCATCCTAAAATACTCCCTTCTTTCCAGATCCAATCACACTTTTTTTTGTTTAATTAATTCTAATACGCGTTTAATAAAACTGCTGATTCCGTGGTTCTCACACCTGGAACAAAAGGATAAAAATCCCTAAAACTTACACATACCTTTCAAAAATACCTAAGATTTCCCCTTTTCTAAGTGCACACGTGCCAAATAAATCCCTATCTGTAAAATAACTGAAGGGAAAATTTCTGTCACTTCGCTCTTAGATCGCAATATAAACATATGTCTTCTTATCATCACTTCTTAGTACACAAGATGCCTCCCGTGGTGAAATAAACCGAAGTAAAAATTCCAAAAGTTTCTTCTTTTCGACCACGTGAGGCCGCGGTAGTTTGGTGGTAAGGTCTCGGCTTCGGAACCGGAGGGCTTCAAGTTCAAAAGCCGGTTTCACCGAAGAACCGTCATGTAAGCGGTCTGGTGCACGCTAAATCCGTCGGGACCAAGCATCCTCTCGCTGATGCAGTGTGGAAGTTTGGAGAGGGGGAATGCCAGCTCAGGTGTCATCCTCGACATCCGACTGCGGTTCAAAATTACTAGGTCTGTCCCACAACAGCCTTAAAGTTGCTTCAAAACGGGACGTTAATATAACTAAAAAACAAAACTTTCGGCCACGCATCTTAAAAAGTATGATTACATATTATATATACCTCGTTCATACGAAATAAAACAAAAGCACAAAACTGTTTGCCTTTATACAGATTATTATAAATACAGATTTAAAAGTGAACATAAATACAAGTGGTGAGTAACTGTTCTTAGTAAATATCTCTTTTATAAGAAAATAATAAAATATTTCACAAATCGTTTAGGCATTAACATGAAATTTTAAAAGCTTTCTTTATCCGCAAAAGATTATGATCGAAGAGGGCTATTACTCAGAGAGACAACAACTTGCACTTATCTTCCCTCGACACAAGATGTTATTTATTTACTAAGCGGCCCGGAGATCAACAGTCGAGTATCGGATGGGTGTGTCTTTTATTGCAGTTCGCTCTTTCACTAACTCGCAGCACGCGAGAGGGCTTTTGAGAGTGTGTTGATGGAGTTGCTACAGGTGGTATTCCACCTAAATCGATATTTCCAGTAGCTGAGAGCAAATGTTTCTAGCTAGGAAGAACATCGACAATTTGAGCGAACTGGAAGATGTGTTCGTCTATGTTGGTTGTAATTTTATTAAGAACATCTCAGATCTGGGATTCAGATTAACTAACGAAAATTGTATCAAAAAATATCATTCACATTGGCAGAGTAGTATAGACAGTACATCTTAGATGTAAATATATATTTTTTCCCGGTTTAGGAATAGGATTTTCTGTATTCTTTATTTTCATAAACATTCAAATCAAAATTAATCACTAAAATTGGAGCGAAAAAAAAATAGCGATCCATTAAGAACATAAATGCAATGTTGAATACAAAATAAAAGTAATATTGAAAGAAAATATTAACAATAACCTTGAATTTCGTCCTGTGAAGGGAGAATATAATGAATAAGCATAAATTAATAAAAATTGTATACCGCCTTTCATTGGCCTTTGCTATTTATTTATTCATGTTTAGATCTTTCAGCACATAGATAAATTCAGTCAAGTTAAACGTTAAAAAAACTGTCTCAGTTATTAGACACCAAAACAGAAATTGAGATTTCGCATCAGATTGTTACACAGATCAAAAGGTTATGGATATTTTTTTTTCACTTCATCCATAGTTACAGACAGCGGTGAATGATTATATATAATTACTTTGGTCTGCTCATTCTTCACAGAATTTTCAAGTTTGCCAAAAATTTGCAATAGAATTGAATAAATTGAATATAAAAATAAATTTGATGAAAATAGTTTTTTAAAACACATTTTTTAATTTCTTGATACCGGAAATTAATTTATATTTCAATTTCTTTCCATGTTTTATTTGTTAATCCATAATTCCTTAATATAAATATTATGTAACCTTGCAATCGATTTTTTTCTCAAACATTTTATACACATATGGAATCAAAATTTAACAAAAATAATCGATTAACTGATAATTCAATTTTGAAAAATGTTGAAATATTGTATTGTTCTTGATAATAGTTATATGTAGAAAATTTTAAAGTTCTATTACGTCGAGGAATGAGCAAAAAATAGATTACAAAATTTCATCTGCACAAGTATAAAAGACGCCAAATTAAATAAAAGTATATAAAAAATGTATCGAGGGAATATATTTACGATCATTTTGCATCATATCAGTCTTAATTCTTTGTTTTGTTGATGTGTATTAATTATTTCTAATGAAAAAAATAGTGGAAACATTCAAGAAATGAAATAAATAAATAAATAATAATAAACGAAAAGATTTTAAATGCATCCATCCATTGTAATAGCATCGCTATTTTCAACAACCGGCATAACTATTTCGTGACTATTCATTGCGCTCTCATCTGATGACCTCCGAAAAGTAATCGATTTCTTTTTCTTTATAAGATAGAAAAAAAAGCGATTGTTCAAGACATTTATATCTAGGTAATTCAGTTTTTCCATCAGTCCAAAGAAAAGAATGCAATAAAGACGTCTGGGTAACGTCTTAAGTAATATCTTTGATTTGGAAACGCTGTCTATCAGACATTTTTATTTTAGTATGTCTTCGAACAGAAAAAAAAATTCTGCATTTATGATTCATAAGAATAAAATTTTGGTCTTTGGAAGCTAGATAAAAGCCAGTTGCCATTAATGATTTTCGGTGCCATATATATATATATTCAGTTTTCTCATTACTTTGACTTTATTGAGCATGAAATCGGTAAATTATTAAAACAGTTATTTTATGAAGTTTTTAATTCTGTAAGATCATTGTTTTCTCAGTGGCATCCTGCGACTATTGAAGCTAAGTCATATCACTGACTCTCCGACCAGCGCGATGGCACACGGATAATAAATACTGAATGATCGGACGGCTGCAACAGCAATACTGGCGGGAATTGTGAGTCCTAAGGGCCATCACCGGCTACGGTACAACCCTTCCCTAAGGAAGTACGTATCGATAAGAGGAGCCAGACCTCCACCTTTTCGTGTACCCTCCAGGATGTCGAGATCCAACCACCATGCCAGAAACATCTCCTCCTCATTTCGACGTACCCCTATTGGAGACTATAGACTCACACATAGGGACTATTAAAGTTAATGGCAGTCACACATTCGATCAATCCATTTCTATCGTTTGTGAAGAAGTTCTTTTTCCCATTGGAATATATCGTACAAAATATGACACATATGGAAAATACAATCAAATCTGCATAACTAAAAAAATATAAAATGTAAAAGAGCGACTCGCTGAACGAGCGATGTTTCGAAGAACGAGAAGAGGGGAGACACCGTGACGTCATATGCTGGATTGGCATGTATTTTCCTGTGTTGAGTGCTGATGTGAAGAGAACATCGATATCAACATGGAAGAAATGTTAGACAGACAAAATTGCCGAAGGTGACTTAGAAGAGTTCGAGGAAGTGTCTGTAGAACCTTAATCGACGATGTTTTATCTCTGGCCAATATTTTGCGTCTAGAAATGGGTAGCAACGATATCACTGAGCTGATTAAAGAACATAGCCAGAATCAGAATAAAATATGGCTCAGTAGAAGCAACAGAGCAACATATTCCATTGAAATAAAAGCGATACTAAAAGCATGAAAAATTATTGCATCGTACGTTGAAAAGTGTCACCTTTATTAGGCAGTAGTCAGGCATTCTATATATTTATTTAACGGTAATGCTGTGATTCATTTTCGCCGAATTTTGAAGCAAAGAAGACAAATGTCATTAAATAATTTTCTTGTAACGAAAAAACACATTACAAATAATAAATTACATTATTATAAATTTCTATGGGTATTTTTTTCGAATTGAAACACTTTGTCCTATTTCATATGGATTCATAGAAAAAGAAATGGCACCGTTTAACAAATATTTCGCATTACGAATATGATTAGAGGAAGAATTATGGTCGTTAAGTGATGTTCCATAATCTATATCTATATCTATACTTATAATAAAGCTCAATGTGTGTGTGTGTGTGTGTGTGTGTGTGTGTGTTGGCGCTCTACAGGCCAGGTCATTTGACATACAGCTACCAAATTTGGTACATGTATACCTTAGAGGTCGGGAATGTGCACCTGGGGTCCCTTTTTTGAAATTTTAATTAGAATTTTAATTATTAATTAAAAATTAACTTTCCCGCCAAAAAAATCTTCCATTTTCCCCACCGCCAACTTTTCCGCCAAAATAATCTTCCATTTTCCCCAACGCCAAATGATTTAGGCTTTAGTTCTTTTTTTCTCCCAACAGTAATGAGGCTAGGGTTAAGATTTTTCGGCGGATTATTTCAAACGATTCTGTTTATTTTCTTAATGTTTTATGCATTTAAAATGAAACATTGTTAATTAATCCATGTTTCAGATTCATTCTGAAGTACTTTTGAATTAAAATAACACAGAATAAAGGAAATTAAAAATGTATAATCTGCATAGCGTTACCCCAACTGGAGTAGAAAAATTCACGCATTTGCGTTACCGTAAAAGGCGAAGAAAATTCACGCATGCGCACTGTGTTCTGATTGTTGGCATGGCAACCATTATCAACGGACGATTTAAATTACTTTTAGGTTAGTTGTATGCTTTTGTAAGTAAATTGTATTTATGTTAGTTATATATTTTTTGTATATGCTTATAGTTTTAAGTACATCGTTTTTAAGTAGTTTTTTTTAACCTGTTTTCAATGATTTAAATTATTTTTAGGCTAATTGCATGCTTTTGTAATTAAATTGTATTTATGTTAGTTATATATTTTTTGATATATGCTTATAGTTTTAAGTACATCGTTTTTTAAGTAGTTTTTTTAAACCTGTTTTCGACCGATTATTTTAAACGATTCATTTTATTTTCTTAGTGTTTGATGCATTTAAAATGAAACATTGTTAATGAATCGATCCGTTCATGATGAATCTGAGAAAATTTTGTTGACAAATTCTTGAGATATTATATAAATTAAGAAAGATATTCTTTAGTGCCCATAAAGTTTAAACGCTCAGTGACTCTATTATCAGTAATCATATTATTAAAAAAAATGCTTTGTTTCAGTAAAAAATATTATTATATTAATTGCAGATTAATTCTTTACACTTTAATTTAAAGCATAAATTCTATGAGGGGTAACAGAAAATTAGAGAGATACATATCACGTTATGACTGAAGGCCTTTTTAATATTTTGAGTGAATTATATGACTATCAAAATTTCAAGTTTTATAATATTTTGCTGAAGAATCTATTAAAGTTGGAATTGCATAAAATATTTAATTATTAAAATTTTAACGAACATTAAGATTTGCGAACCGGCTGGTCGCCAAAGGCGGCTAGTACTGTAATAAAGATAATGTGCCATATGCATTATACTCTAAGTGATGGTGAGATCTGTTTTTTATACAGATGAGGAAAACAACATTTAAAATCCTCGTGATTTCCAAAGACCTGTTTGAATGGTAAGAAGTAAATAGAGACAGATAAATAGACAAAATATAAAAAAAAAATATTTTTTTCCCAACAAAAAAGATTAAAATTTCTTGAAAATCAGAGGTTGACCTTGTTAATGAATACGACACTCTTCTGTTTGTATTTCATATAAGAGAAAGTGCAATACTAATATTTCTATTTGTAGAAAGTTATTTCAACAAATACTAGTTATTTATTGTAGATAATATAGTTGTATAGTAGTTATTAAAATAGTAATTAGATAAAGTAGTAGTTATTTATTGTAATAATAGTTATTTATTTGTAGAAAGTTATTTAGATTTATTTCATTTTTAAGCCATCAACTTGAAATTAATTGGTTTTGTACGCTTTCAAAAATATTTGTACATTTATAATCCATTCAATTTCTGAAAAAATAGTGTACTAGTAGGGAAAGGGATACAATTAAATTTTCATTGTTTTTATCAAGTCTTCATTCATATTTGAAAATTCATCAAATCGAAGTTAGAGAAATGGAAATGAATTTAATAATAAAATAATTCTAGTTTAATATTAGAAGAATAACTTGATCATCTATATATTTTTACAAAAATGAGTCAATTTAAATTTGAAACATTTTTTACTCATAGATTCTGTTTCTAAAATACATTTTAGCTCACATTTTTATTGCATTTCCAATCTTCTAGCAATATTCAGTTTCATGACAGAAATAAAAAATTTTGTATGCAATTAATTAAATAAATTGACAAGACTGAACACGAGAGCTGATAAATCACTTATTTTAACGATTTTTATACCAAATTTGATGTACAAGACACAGATTTATTTCTATAAACTCCCGTTTTTCAAATTTTTGTTAAGAAAATTCAAAATTTTAATAAGAGAAATTAAATTAAACAAAAAAAAGAGAAGTTTTGACATACATACTCAAAAAGGTCATGATTAAATTCTTTTCAAAGAAAAAATGAATAAACATTTTTTAAGATCAGAAATTCATTAAGTCAACTGCCTACATAAGACTCATTACTGTTCAGAATTTTCCAAAGCATTTCTATTGTAATTTAAATCTTTCTTTTTTTTGGGGGGGGGGAAAGGGGGTATTGCATTTTTCACATTTGTTGCTGCATGGGATTTTCTTTATAGTCAGCAGTATATTGTTTTTAACACAACTTACTTTAAAAATAATTAATGACCCTAGACATTCAAGTAATCAGTCAAATGAAAATGTGAAAATGGAAACTTAAACTGTAAAATAAATTTATGTTTATTTTCAAATTATTATAAAATTCAAACTCAATACATGTTTTGAGAAATAATTTTTATTACATATACTGCAATAATTCAGTATATGTAATTTTTATTACATATACTGAATGACTTATTCTATATGAGTACGAAAAATAATGCTAGATTTATACCAGTGTCTTATGAATACTGCTTAGAAAAAGAAAATATCCATAACTTTAATGCATAAATGGAAACCTTGAAATTATCTTGTATAAAACAAATGAGTTTTGAATCAGTCAACTGAAAATATGAAATAGAAGACCTGAGCTGAAAAATAAGTTTATATCTGTGTATAAATTATTATGTAATTCAAAACGAGTATAGGTTTTGAAAAATATATTTATTACATACATTGCAATAAAATATTGACTTACTTATTCTGTATCAGTACAAAAAATAAAGCTAAAAGACTTATACAAGAGTCATGAATAATGCTGGGAAAAAGAAAATATCCATAACTTTAACGCATAAATGGAAAAACTTTGAAATAATCACGTATAAAACAAATGAGTTTTGAATCAGTCAATTGAAAATATGAAATAGAAGACCTGAGCTGAAAAATAAGTTTATATCTGTTTATAAATTATTATGTAATTCAAAACGAGTATAGGTTTTAAAAAATATATTTATTACATACATTGCAATAAAATATTGACTTACTTATTCTGTATCAGTACAAAAAATAAAGCTAAAAGACTTATACAAGAGTCATGAATAATGCTGGGAAAAAGAAAATATCCATAACTTTAACGCATAAATGGAAAAACTTTGAAATAATCACGTATAAAACAAATGAGTTTTGAATCAGTCAACTGAAAATATGAAATAGAAGACCTGAGCTGAAAAATAAGTTTATATCTGTTTATAAATTATTATGTAATTCAAAACGAGTATAGGTTTTGAAAAATATATTTATTACATACATTGCAATAAAATATTGACTTACTTATTCTGTATCAGTACAAAAAATAAAGCTAAAAGACTTATACAAGAGTCATGAATAATGCTGGGAAAAAGAAAATATCCATAACTTGAACGCATAAATGGAAAAACTTTGAAATAATCACGTATAAAACAAATGAGTTTTGAATCAGTCAACTGAAAATATGAAATAGAAGACCTGAGCTGAAAAATAAGTTTATATCTGTTTATAAATTATTATGTAATTCAAAACGAGTATAGGTTTTGAAAAATATATTTATTACATACATTGCAATAAAATATTGACTTACTTATTCTGTATCAGTACAAAAAATAAAGCTAAAAGACTTATACAAGAGTCATGAATAATGCTGGGAAAAAGAAAATATCCATAACTTTAACGCATAAATGGAAAAACTTTGAAATAATCACGTATAAAACAAATGAGTTTTGAATCAGTCAACTGAAAATATGAAATAGAAGACCTGAGCTGAAAAATAAGTTTATATCTGTTTATAAATTATTATGTAATTCAAAACGAGTATAGGTTTTGAAAAATATATTTATTACATACATTGCAATAAAATATTGACTTACTTATTCTGTATCAGTACAAAAAATAAAGCTAAAAGACTTATACAAGAGTCATGAATAATGCTGGGAAAAAGAAAATATCCATAACTTGAACGCATAAATGGAAAAACTTTGAAATAATCACGTATAAAACAAATGAGTTTTGAATAGTAGAAAAGCCTTTTTCATTAGAAACGGTAGCCTTGATTTTTTTTTCTCTCCATTTTCTGCAAATCACTCCCACTCCTTGAAATATTAACACTCCAATCGATACGAACTATTTTGCTGCTGCTCCAAAATAACTCGCTAGCTTTTGAAAGAAATAAAAGTTTCTTTCTCACGCAACTCTAGCGAGATCACGCAAATCTTCTCGCCGGTCTCTATTAAGTATCCTCACAAGTGCGGATCAATAGCAAAACACAAAAGAGCGAAGAAAAAAAAATCTGAAGAAGCGTGAAGTTATTTAACTAGTTTCTTTCTGACTTCATACAAGCACTTTATCTTTATTGGTATTACAGTCGGTACTGAGATATTCCTTGTAAAATCATGAAAATAATTATCTGGGCATCTTAAGAATTTTTAATATCTTTAGTGCTTTAATCTTATTCTTAATCTTCTCATTCTGTCGTACAAAGCCGTAAGGAGGATTGTCTTGATAAAATAAATATTCGCATATATATATTTTTTTATCTTTTTGACAACGAATTATACAAAAAAAATCATTGTGATCGTTGAAATATTTGAATATGAGATTTTGACAAATTTCTATTTTCAGATCTCGCTGAGTTCAAAAATCCATCTTTGGAATTGTCTGTCTCTGAACACAACAATTCAGAACTGCTTTGAAATAGACGTATGAAATTTGGAATATAACCTTTGCACCAAACTTTTTAAATATCTATCAAATTTTGAACAAAATCGATTCAGGGGAAATCTGTCTATCCGACAATCCGAGTAAACAAACACGATTGCTACAAAATGTCAAAAACTAAGTGGACGAAATTTAATATACAGATTTAATATCTGTAATAAAGATACGTGTCAGATTTAGAAGCAAATCCGTTAAGGGGTTCATTGCCTGTCTGCATTTTTTCAGGCATCTAAACGGAATAAATCAAAAATGTCTTGACGACTTAAATAAAATTTGGTATGTGATCTTGTCGCTATAATTATAATTTCATGTCAAATTTTGGTTCCAAGTAGTTGGAAGAAAAAGACGCCCGAAATGCATATTTCAGATCCTAGTATTTGTATATGAGCCGCTTATAAGCGATTAATCGCCAAAGACAACTAGATTCGTGCTAACGATTGATTGATTGATCTTCAGTGGCATGCAATTAAAACACAAGTACGAGTTTTCCATAATGTACTATGAAGCACGGAAACTCTCATGGGAGAAAATAAAAATCAGAGCTTTCTAGGCATTTACGGCCTTGACCACAGTTTTACGTTTGGGTGGGAAAGGGGAGAACATCTGTATTCGATTATGAGAGTATGTGAGGGAGAACATTAGCACTCATTTAGAATAGCGGTTATCCCAAATGAATTGCACTACCAAGAAAGACACATTTTTTAAAAATTTCGCTCATTCGAAATGATTGTACTAGATACATGAACATTTGTAATTTCTTTGTAAATAATAACTGGTAGAAAAAATATTCCGTCAGTAAGGTAATGGTTGATTGATTTCTTCTAGTGGTATGATGGAAAGACTATTTCCATCCTCGCCAGTATTTCTTAAGGAGCAAATTTAAAAAGATAATTTATTGTAAAGAGATCCCAAATGATGAATACTTTCGAGCAAAGCTCTATAAGTATAGATAGAAACGCCTTTTTATCTGAAAATGACTTTTCATTACTTAATTTCTAAACATTTCAAGTATAGAAAAACTTTTAGTATGAAAGTTGTTCTTCCCATGTCTTTGATAGAAATCTACACCTTTAACATTTAAGCCGCATATCACATTTTTTATTCATATCGTACATTTAATTGCATTTTTGAGGAATCTTATTCAAACAAACACACAAGAATACATTGTAAAAAAATAAGATGTACATAAAAAATACGATGTAAAAGAAATAGGTGTTAAACAGAAAATTGAACAAGCTCTAAAATAAGCTTAGCTGTTGTCAGGTGGATAATCGTTATGACTTAACTATTCCATATTATTCATTTAAAAAGTCAATAATCTGGGTAAACAACCTGGCTGCCAAAAGGAGGCTAGTTTAGAAAAAAGAATTTGTCTATAGTAAAAATTTAGAAAAGGCAAAAAAAGAAGAAATTTGCTTAAATTAGTCAACAGGATAATTTTCTGGGCCAATGAAATTCCAGATTTGGAAAATCTTCCTAATTTTAAGCATTGCATTTTGATTACAGATTGAATCTTTGAACCTTTTTCTTTTAAAATTATCTGAAGATTTATAAAGAAACTTTTCCACGTGGTGGCAATCAAAGAAATAATGATCTCTTTTCTCAGCTTTTCTGCAGAACCAATCATATTACAACACTTTTGAAACGCGAAGTTAGCGAATTATTCGGAGCATAATATTTAGGAGAATTGTAGTTGTATTAAAATAAAATCCAAAAACTTTATTCTAGAAAAAATAGGTGATTATATAAGAAATAATTACTCAACCTTTGTGCTTATTTTCTGATTTCGCACTTCACTATATTTTATATCACATTTTTAAATATATTTAATTGATATTAAATTAATCTCAACAAACATTTTTCACGCCAAAAATTTTAATTTTCGATTTTAAATGTTCGATCTTTGTTTCCATGACCGTTTCGATTTATTTCCAAACTCTTTTTTAAAAACCAGGTATTACTTTCGAAAACTTTTACCACATTAATTACCCATAACCGTGTGGCAACCGTACTTATTTATGTTCCGAAAAACAGATGGGCCTTCTCATTAACTGCAGACCACTCCGTCCCTAATTACTTACTCATTCTATAACTTAACGATTCCGGCGAGCTCCTAACTGTAACTTCAACTGGCGCCTTGATTACGATGAGTCGCCCATAAATAATAATCATCTCCATCGAAATCGAAAAAGATGCTCCGGCAGTAAACAGGAATGGGAGGGAGCGCATGCGCAGAGGGGATGGCGGTCAAGGCCATCGACTGCCTCTATCGATCCTTGCGGGATGCGGGGGATCAACGGCGGAAACAATTAGAAACCGAAAGAACCCACGTTTTCGGTATTTGCGCGGGACTTTTCGCTGCCAGTTATTTGAGGGGAACAACTTGGTTTGACAGCAAGGGTGGATATAGACATTTTGTGGTCTTAGACAGTGTATTTTAAGGTGTTGACAGTATATATTATTTTTATATATATATATATTCTAAACTAGACAATTTAGTTTCGGATTTCAAAAAAATTTTAACTTAATCAATACGTTATTGATTCACTTTTAGATACTTTTTATTTTAGTAATTTTGTGAAACTGTACAGATTTTGATTTTTATTTAATTCACTATGACTCCATACATACGTTTGTATGCAATTATTTTTAAATACAGTTTGTCGTTTACTAAAACCACTTAACTGTCTTATTTTCTTTACTATCAAATAAAATTATACCTTTTATTTTGGAAATAATTTCTTATTTTAATTCAAAGGGAAATACATTGCATACTTGACTTATCCATGTATTCGAAGTAATTTCAATATTGAATTATAATCGTTTTGAACGGCTTTTTTTTTTTTTTGCTTACAACTATCAAAATTTGATAAATCAATGCACGTATCGCATATGGGCAAAACAGTTAAGCGGTTCAAGAAACATATTGAAAAAGAAAAGGAACCGGATCATTTGTACTGGATGGTATTAATATTATATAATTCATGAATCTTAATATTTCATAATTCCTAGAATTTGTAATTTTTACTTATTTTTTAAAGGCCCGCAGTGGCCTGGGTAAGGTCTCGACTTCGTAACTGGTGGGTTTCAGAGTCGAGACCAGATTCCACCTAAGAACCGCCGTGTAAGCGGGTCTGGGGCACGTTAAATCCGTCGAGGCCAAATGTCCTCCTGCTGGTGTGAGGTGGAAATTTGGAGAGGGGAATACCAGCTCAGGTGCCGTCCTCGTCATTTGCCCGAGGTTCAAAATTAAGAGGTTCTTCCCAAAATAGCCCTAGCTAAAAATGCTAATTTTTTTTATTTTCCAACTAAGAAAACAACATTTTTAAATTGATCTATCTTGGCTCCAGGTAGATACCTAGGCGTATTCATCGTATTCAAAATAAAAATAATTCATCGTCAATAAAATCATAGTAAGAAGACGAAGAAAACAAATATGCATGATATTATAAAATCATAATATATACGAATGGATTATAAACGCAATGGAAAACGAATGCAAGGACAGTAGAATAAACAACACAGAGAACAAGTTGCAAAGATAAGCATTTTTGCAATAACAAGGAAAAATGATGACTTAATTTTTCAAAGAAAAAAAAGAAGCTCATTGTTGAAATTTTAATTTTTTATGGACACATAAAAATTTTTTGATCATAAAATTATTCTATTTAAATTTCTTCAAATTTAAGAAATCAACCAAAAATTTAAAACTCTCTTTTAAAAGCCATCGAATTGAAGCAAAACTATACAACACCTTTTAACAATCATGTTAGAGCGTACCTTCTTTTTATTTCCAATTTCATAGCGTAACATTTCATTATATACCTTATGTCTTCGAAGGAAGGTTTGCATATTCTTTTTAGAATAATTTCAATAGAATTCAATAAAAAAGATCTGCACTTTTGAATATTTACTGAATTTGAATTATAGAACTGATTCTTAAATAACACTTAGTTCAATTTTTTGCTATCAGCTCTTATAATTATAAATAATTTTCCGCTTTGTTATGAAATAAAACTAAGAAAAATGTAGATTTAATAAAAATTGAAAATTAAAAAAAAATTGAATCTCATGAAAACTGAAATTTAACAAAATGAATTAGAATATAAATTTCTATGTTTGCTTTGGAAATAAAGTAATTTAACCCTTTGTCCTCGGAAAAGTAATTGTTTTATGTTGAGTTCTCCCGTTTAATTAATTTGCATCTTCTTACTACTCTGCAGGTATTTTCAACAATCAAAATTAAATAAATAAAACATCAAAATGGGGCACCATCTTGAAAGGTAAGTAAAAATCACCATCCGAGAGCAAAGGGTTAATATGGAAAATCATATTTTGAATTATATATCTCCCAAAATTTGAAAGGTGAGAAATATTGCAAAATATATATTTTACTAAAAAAGTATTATATGAAAGTAAAATATGATGATACAGAGAAACTAAAACAAATAAACCTGAAAAAGAAACTAAATTCTAAAAACAGAACAAAGAAATATCTTTAAAATAATGATTGGGCATAAAACGATTGGACATAAAACACGCATTCTTCGCCAAATTAAAAAAATTTCTATCGTTTGCCCCAGAAGTAATCCGTTTTCAATAAAACACCAAGGATGGCGAGTTCTGGCTGGAAAAGAAATTCAAATTTTACTAGTTGTAATATTTATTACTCTAACCAAAATATCATTTAAGATTCTCCGTGTGTGGTGATAGCTGGCGCACGTATAAATCTATCGTGATCACAAAATTCTCCATGTCGAGAGTAATACCACTGGGGGTACTGGATCAGGGGTGATCGTTCTCTGATTCAGGTCTAAATTACGATCTGTGGATGAGTGAATGAAATGCATGAATGAAGTCCGCCCCGTAAAAAGGGTTATGATGCGTGAGTAGCTAAGTCGAACTCTTGGCCTTAGATAGCGCTACTAAAAAACAAGAGACGCAAAAATTTCGACTTAAACTCGCTAACTTAGGCAGCTGGCTTGCCTATGACAAGTGCCATCAGAAACAACAACAAATATCATTTAAAAATAAATAAAAATAAGAAATTTACAATAACATAATTTGTGAGTAGTAAAAGTTTTTTCCTATTATATTTATCAAACTATTTAAAAGAAAAAAAATTTGATTTATAGCAATTTTGAAATTATAACGCAATTAAAAATCTGCAATCAAAAACCAAATCATATTAAAAAAAGTATCAATCCCTAGTCGATATGAGACTATTTCATAATGCTTGGTTAACTTTAAGAATACAATTTCATTATAGATTTATAAAATAATTTATAATTTTATTATACAATTTTTTCCACTTTCTCGAATACGAAATATAGAAAAGTTATTATAATCGTCAAAAAATTCAAATTCCCAGAATTCGAAAAATACATCTTTGGCATTGTATCTGTCTGTCGGTTGGTCGGTCGGTCTCTCTGAACACAAAAACTCAAAACTGCTTTAAGCTAGACAAATGAAATCTGGTATATTTACACCAAATTTGTAGATTTCTCAAATTTTGAGCCAAATCCATTCAAAGGAAATCTGCCTATCAAGCTGTCCATGTACAAATGAGCACAAATACTATAAAACTAAGAGAGCTAGTTGGGTAAAATTTGGAATGAAATCCATCAACAGGCTGGCCGTTCTGTTGTCTCTACTTTCACCACCACGTAAACGCTCTAAGATGCAATAACAATTATATCAAATTTGGTATGTGATTTTCTGACTACAATCGCATTTCTGTATCAAATTTTGGCTTTAATCGATTGAAAACACGTCTAAAACAATTCGATTTTCGGGTACTGATAACCACATTTCATGGATTAATTGCCAAGGATCCCATGATGGAATGCGTTAAAGCGCTGGATATCCATTTTTCGTAATTATTGTTCGCCAGTACTGGGAAAAGGATACATGGCCCTTACCCGAGGTTTAAAATTTTATGCGAAAATCGGAATAACACATTTATTAGAAAATATGTGAGAATGTTTTAGAAAGCCTCCCTCTCCGCTATTTCAGTTAGATAGTTAAAAAAATAAAGCATATTATGGTTAAAATATTTAATTACACAGGGAGAAATAAAAGGAAGACAAAAAAATTAGCAACAAAGAAATGATTGATGTTTTTTATTCTCCATAAATAAATAAACAAAACGTCTTTATATTAATTGGAAATTTTACCAAAAATATTTATAAAATAAAATATCAAAGACAAATAAACCAATGCTAAAAATGGTTAAATTGAAACATAGAAATGATATATACATCTTGTGCTATAGTAATTACTGAGAAACAAATTTCGTCTCTCGAGATGTGATTAATATTGGATATAAAATTTCGAAGAAATACATCACTCTAAAAATTATAAAAGAAGCTGGATTTTTATTATTACAATGAATAATATTATTCAAAAAAATCATGAAAAATTAATTTGTTAAAACTGCGAAGGAAAATTATACAACAGTGAATCATTACATTCATAATTTTTTTTGGATTGTAAAATGGGGCAGAATTTTAGATAATGTTTTCTAGAAACTAATACAATATTTGCGTAATAGTGTAATAATATTATAGTACTGTATATAGTAATTATTATATTGTATGCAATAGTTTAGTGCAATAATAAATCTAAAATAAAATTTTAATTAACTTTTAGACATTTAAAAGTTTACAGTGATTTCTCTCATTTTTTAAAAAGAGTAAGTACTTGTTCATATCTCAACGAAATCGTATTTAAAGTGTATATTTACATAAAAGGCAGGCAGAGAAATATTCGCTTATGTTTAGAGAGAGATTTAATAGCATGAAGTGTATTAAAAAGACTGTCGTGGAATTATAAAAAAAGAATTTATCATTTATTTTTACTGTTAAGAACAATTTTCATCCTCTAAAGGCAAATCTTAGGTATAAATAAATCTTTTTATGTTTAATATTAATTCTCTAATTTTAAATCTTGTTTTAACTTTTTTCCATCATATTAAAAATTGGGCAAAAATTTGAGAAACTTTGTTTAAATTATTGGCCATGTTTTTTTAAATGAACGTATGATGAATGATTGACCATTTAATATGAATGAAATTGATGGAAATAGTCAAAACCAAATGGGGAAAAGAGAGGTTCATTTCCTTTAATATTATTTTATGATTTAGACTTGGTGTCAAAGACATGGAGTAACAAATTATATTCAATAAACAATATGAGAACATGACATGCAGTATGAAAATGATAAGCATATTTTTATATTTGTTCACATATTTTGAAATGAATAAATAATTATATGACAAAAAAGTAGCAAAAAGTACAACTAAAATCGGTTGTAAGGATAGTTAATAGTTTAAGATTGTGATGATTTCATAAAAACGAAGGATTTCTTTCTAATTCATTTTTATTGCTTTATATCTTATTCAGTATTGAATTAGCATAGAATTGCTTCATAAATATGTTTATGGGGCGCACTAGGTAGGTAATTTTTCTTACTATCTGTGTCTATTTATTTTCCGAACTTTCTTCGAATGCTAAGCCTAGCAAATACATCGCCCACTTCATCGTTCGCTCGAATGCAAAGTAAAGATGTTTTTCCCCTGCCGTAAGGTTAATGAACCCTAACAACGGAAGAAAACACAATCGTGGAGTGCTAAACGCTTTACTAAAAGAAATAAAAATCGATTTGTAGAAAGACGCTTCATATTTTATTCAAACGACGAAGTCAAGTTGTTGAGGAAGAATGGAGTGTTTTTCTCTATGAAAAATGTAGTTTGTTTCATAATACATGACTTCTTTGATGTTTATTCAGTTAGAATTCTGTAATCGGTTTTGTCACTCATTTTCTGATCGGCTGAGTTTTGAATATTCTTACGATCATATTTTGCACAATCGTGTAAAATTTGCGAAAATCCTTATAAGATTTTAGAGAGTCTTCACTATTTACTTTTTATTGGCTATTTTCATCTTTTTCTTGATTTCTATTAAGCACAGATGCTTTTCGACGTCAGGTTCAGGTGTAAAACCATTTGTAGTTTACCGAACGGACAAAATGAATTGAAAATTAAGAATGTGTATTGGAGCTAAACGTCTGAAAGCAGTAATAGTTAAAACCTTATAGTAAATAATAATTATAGATAATACAATAAATTAAATCGGCAATAACAGAAAATAATATTAAGTAGTAGAAAACATCAAGGTCCTATTAGTACATGAAGAAGTTGAAATACAGACTTTCTTATTGCAAAAAAAGTAAATTAAACTTATCTAAATGAAAGTAGTACAATTAATGCCTTTTGAGAGTTATATAGTCAATTAAAATGCATTGGACTGTCAATATGTTTCCCAAATGACTACTAGTTGGTACAACCTATACAAAACGCTCATATTTATGTGTATACTATGTATGTCTAAGTGATGTCGAGTTAAAATGATTCAAAATGTTTATTGAATTTAGAAATCCATTGTGAAAATATTGTTTCGATAACACGAAGTTATTTTTTTCCCTCTGCTCCCCCCTCCCCTTTTATCACCACTGTTTAATAGCAGAATGTAGATCAACAAAAACGATTAATCGTAGTAAGAAATTTTGTTATCGTAATCGTAAAAGATGGAGCTGACTTGCTATTTTCATAATATTCTCAACAACATATCTTAAGATGTTGATTTCCGAATCAGCCAGAAATTCAGATATGCACTAAGTTGTTTTAAAATCAATCTATACATAAAAAAATGCGAAATTTTAAATTTTTTTAATTTGTCATATAAATTTATTTTCATTTTACAAATAAGTCCTGTACAATGTTATCACGAATTTTATATTATACCATGAATTTTATATAACTTCCATTATATTTGTCTTAAAACAATTACTTTAATTTATTTTTAAAAATTAATTTTAAATTTAAACTTTTAATGTATATTATTTAATTGAAAAACTTCTGTTATTTTGTTAAAAATTCTTTAATTAATATTCATTATACTTCAAGTCAAAAATGTCACCAATGCATGATTCCATTCATTTATTGCTGAATTTAAAACTTAAGAATCGTTGGTGTTTGAAATATTTATTACTTCGCATTTTGATATTAAACTAATAAATGATTAATTTACAAAATTCATCAAGGACTTCGAAGAGTATAATTTAATATGTTGTGTTTTCCCCCATTTCGCTGATCAAAATTAGATTTTGTTTCCTACTGGAAGAAACGAAAACTTCCAAAATGCCTACGTGCTTTCTTTTAATGTGAAGCACAGCAGCGTCAGAATACGTTAGTATAAAATAAAGTTAAGGGAGAAGATCTCTATCCGGTTTGCTGTATGTAGCCCCTTTAATGGGCCCCGAACTAGTCTTGCATCATCCAAAAACTATTCTTTCTAAACCAGTAGTTAGGAAACTGTTCCATCCGGATGTGCCCAGACGTGGGGGTTGCCTCGTGACACGTTATCCATTTTCAATTTCTAGTCCAGAATGCTCTATTTAGAAGAAGCGATTTTCACGTCAAGTGACTGCCGTTCATTCATATGATTTCGACTGACGTCAGAGTTCTGACGTCATCCTTATCCGTGAGGAGGGGAAAGGAGAGAAACGAGATCTTCACGGATATCTTATCTCAAAAGCACCGACGATGGTGGATTTCGAAGGTTCATTTCATAATTCAGTTAGCAAGAGCTTGTTGAAGAATGTGACCGAACTGTAAATGTCGTACGGCAGAATTATAAATTTCAAGACACGTAGAAACACGAGAAAAACCTTAAAGTTTACAAAATTATTTATAACACGAGGGTTTTTAATTTTAACTATATTTGTGACTTTGCAATCTTTCATATCATTCATTTAATGCTCTATTTTTGCTATTTTTCTTATCTACAATGTCTTAATAGAATAGAGCTTCGCTTAATTAACAAAATTTATTTCCGAATCTTACTCGTAATGCAAAACATTTGTTAAGTGAAATCAGTTTTTTCCCATAAGAATCCATGTAAAATAAATCAATGCATTCCATTCCGAAAAAAATACTCAAACAAATTTATAATTTGTTATTTATAATACATGTTTTTTTTAAAGAAAAGTTTCTAAATACATTTGAATTTGCCTGTGTTTCAAAATTTAGCAAAAAGGAGACACAGCATTACACGAATTTGTAGTTCGCATAGCTATTGTTTAATTAAGATGATGCTTTTCAACGTACGATGCAATAATTTCCAAAGGTGTCAGCATTTCCCTTATTTCACAGGAAAGTTGTTGCTCTACTGAGGATATTATTTATTCCTTTCATGACCAAATCTCCTCCGCAGCGTTTTGCTGTGACATAAAATGCATCCCCATAAGTTCTTTGGTAGTTTTGGCTATGTTCTTCCATCAGCTCAATGATGTCACTGCTATCCATCTTTAGTTGTATAACCTTGACTATAGACACAATATCAACCATTATTCTTTCATGAGCACTTACTCAAATCTTTCAGAGTTCCGTTCGACAACGCTAACCGGCACAAATCTTCCATGAAAAATTAAAGATTCTCTTCAAACACATTTTCAATATAAACTAACAAGGGCCATTTCTGCATGTGATGTCAAGATGTCTCTTATTCACTTCTTTTGTTATTTACGCTTGTTAAGAGAGCCATTCTTTTAAATTTTGTTTTGCAGGTTACACGAATCACTCATCAAGCTGTATTTATAATTTATCATTAAAAACCTAAAACATATTCATTTTGTGTGTATTATACGTTTCCATAGTCTTGCTCCCACTGGGGGAGGGCACCTCATAATTGAGGATGAGAAGCTTCCGATATGGTGTTTAGTTCTCGCCACCTTGGTAGGTTCAGAAAAAGGTTGGGGTCGGTCGGCTACCACCCATCGGTGATGGGAAAGGTTGAACCGTAATTGGTGATGGCCCTTACGATTCAACCACAGTTCCTGCCAGTATTGCTGTTGTGGCGGCCAAATTTTTTGAAAATTATATTCATCGCGATGAATGTAATTTTTACAAGTCCTTATGAAAGTGAGAGAAATGGTATTAATATGCACCATGTAGGCAATCATTCATTAATCTGAAGGAAAGCTTTGAGGTTCACTTATTTCTCCAAATTTATTTTGCATTAAATAATTATAATTTAATAGCATAGAATTTAATATATATTAATGTAAAATACATATTTTCGAGCAGTTTCGTGGCCGAAGACAGAGAAAACATTTTTGAATTTTAAATTTCGATTTATTCCATACCCGGTGGCATAATTTATGTACAAGAAGCGAGGACGAACTGGCGACCGTTCACAAGCGATACAAAAGCAGAAGAGAGAAAACGAGTGAACGAACTATTTTCCCCAGTCATTATATACTATGAGATTCTGATAGAGATTTCTTTACATATGTCGCTTAAGGTAGCGGAAATTTGTATATTTTTTAAAAGAATTTATTTAGATCGGCAGATTTTTATCCCTTCACTCGGAGCATTAGAACCACTGATTTAAGCATTACAGAACTCTTGGAGTATTAATTAAATAAAAAAGGTGGAATTGGATCAGGATATAAGAGAACTTTTGTTAATTAAGTTAATATGTGCTAAATGAAGATAAAAATTTGGAAATTCATTAGGATTTAATTTAGATTTAGAGATATCATTACACACACACATACGATTTTTGACCATTAGAGATCGATAACTGAAACCGAAACTTCGTTAATTCCCATTCCTCAAAGGCCTAAGACGATAGCTTGAAGAGTACTAAATATGATTTCAAGATGGAGCGCAAACAATACCTAAGTGACTAGAGAGAGATGGACCACTCCTAATGAAGAGTTAATTATCTTGTCTAAAACTTGTCCCTTTGATGCAACATTTAAATGTTGATCCGAAAAACCATGTCTAATAATTGTTAACTGCTCTATATTTGAATAATTTCGTTCAAAATTGAATGCCTTCTTTAATGATCAAATATGCAGGTAGCAGAGGCGATAAAAAGAGCAAATGTGTTATACAACGCGATAAAGAAAACCAGAGATAACTTAATGAGCATAAACTTTTCTAAAAGAAAAGAGTAAAATATATAACAAATGAGAAACGAAAAGAGAATCATTCATTCATGCAATACCCAAGAGAGACAACTCAACCTTTTAGTTTCAGAGAAATAATTGGTTCCCAGGGAACAGAACACGCCAGTCAAAAAGATGTCAGAAGATACCAAGAAATGAAGGAATTGAAGTGCAATTATAAAATGTACAATATGACTGGGACTGAAAAAATTGTAAGAGGAAATCAAGGAAAAATGTGGAAATGTTTTAAATTTATCAATGTTGGATGGATTTTAAAATATACAAAAATACAACAAGTACCATAAATCTAAAAATACACCATATAACGAATGGTTAAAACTAACAATATAACTCTGAAAAGTTAACTGGATTTTACAAGAGTTTTGACAATGTAAAAGGGAGGAACTATCTTAACTACTAAAACACCGTTAAAGGCAAATTATTATTAAAGAATGTTGAATTAAATATTTAAAAAAATTGACATTAGATTTTTTTAAAAATTAGTCTAATAAGATATACAAAATAAATTCGATTTCTGCCATTTAAATGCAGTGACATTATCACAGTTTCGCCAAAAAACGTATAACTTGAGTGGTTTGCTACAGATTAAACAAAAATATCAACTTTCTGATTCGAGTAATTAATTGTCTTGCTATAAATCCAATTAGGTAAATTTTATATATTATTAGTTAAATTTTTGCAAAATGTATTTAAGATAAATTTATTGGAAAATATATTAAATTTTAAACTTTCTATGGAATTTATTCCATTTAAGATAAATTTATTGGAAAATATATTAAATGTTAAACTTTCTATGGAGTTTATTCCATTAAACTACTGATATAAAAATAATAAGATAGTTATCAATAAAATAACCCCGAATAATTAGCAAATATAAAATTCTTTCTTTAAATGCAAAGCATAATGGCCTAAATTTAAGTGTTTAGTTTAATTGTATTGATAATCAGTTCCGAGCGCACGAAAGCTATTTTGAGTCTGTGTTTTAAGCAGACTTAAAATATTTCTGAGCAGTGGTTTGATCACGAGAGCAACACCGGAGTCGGTACTTCCCTTCCAAATTTTCTAACCACATCAGCAAGATCATCTGACATTCTTCATAAAGATATTTAATGTGCACTAGGCCAACATACATTGTGGATTATGTTGATTTAGGATTTCGAGCCTAGAAATTAACAAGCAGCTCACTCTTCTTCCTGAACTTCAGAACAAATGTAGTTTGTTTGGGTTTTTCTGGAACGCAATGCATATGTTACGTTCTATATCATTAATCTGTTAAATTTATTAATAATAAAGATGAGTGCGAATGTGTACGTGTGTTTGCGCTCTACAAGCCAAACCGTTTGATGTATAGCTACCAAATTTGGCACATATATACTGTAGAGGTTAAAAGTGTGAATCTCGGTGAGATTTTTTTTTTTTTTTTTTGAAATTTTAATTATTAGGAAGTAAGCTGAATGTTGGCGCTTTTCTACGATAACTTTCAAAAATATTATTTCACAAAAATAAATTTTATAACATTAAAACATTTTAATGGATCTAATTCACTAATCATGCACATTTTTCTTGAATTTTAGCAATTTCTTTCATGTATTTTTGGCCTATCTCCTAAAAAATACATGACAATATTATCCTGAAATTCAAACTATTTTTATTTAATCGCACCATTTTCTTTCACTTTTGAAAGCTAAAGAGGAAAGATTCTGATTAATATGTGTTTGGTTTACAAGAAAAATAAAGGAGGTGAAGTTAACTATATCACGAAATTCAGAAAACAGATTAGCTTAATATTTACGTTTTAATAACACTATATAGTCATGGGACTAGTCTCCATTAAAGTCCATGTACACAATGGACAAAACATACGTAAAACAATTAAAATGACAGAGCTTTAATGGAAAAGTTTTTCAAAAGCATTTTGAAGGAATCATGATCACGAAATTGTATGTGTTGTTGCTTATGGCACTTGTCAAAGACAAGTCCGTTGTCGAAGTTAACGATTTTAAGCCGAGCTTTAGCCTCTCTAATTTCAGTAGCTCCATCTAGGGCCAAGAGAACATCTTAGTTACTCATGCGTCACAGCCATTTTCCCGGGGCGGACTTTATTCACTCCTACACAGATCGTAATTTCTCAAGTGATATTATCTCAAACCATACGATTGGCGCAGTATAGCCTACCTTTGGCTCTTGCGCCATTAAACCCGAATAAACCAACCACAGATCGTAATTTAGATCTGAATTAGAGAATGATCGATTTGATCCAGTACCCCTATTGGTATCTTCTCGACTTGGAGGACTTTGTAGCTATGACAGATTTATAGGTGCGCCAGCCACCATATACACGGAGAGTCTTCGACCACGGGGTTCGAGCTCACAACACAAGGGATGCGAATCCAACGCCCTACCAACCAGATTATCAGGACATGAAATTGTATGTAAACGATATAAATGAATGGAAATATAACTAGAACTACGCTGAACAAACTGGTCACCATAGACGACTAGTTAAGTCGATGAATGTAGAAAACAGATTAATTATTTTTACTAGATATTATTAATAATCCTATATATCATCGAATTTGATTTAACTATGCGCTAGGGAATCCATCATCAATACACGAATTTAAATTTTAATGCAAGAAACCAAATTTAATTCTTTACTATTTGCTAACAAAAAATGTTTTCATTCCTATCATCTGCCTAACAAGCCATTTACATTGCAATTGTTAATTTTTTAGAAAATTAAACACAATTTTTCTCTCTACTATTTTTCAAAATCTGCTAAAACAGAATAATGAGTCTTTTGAAATTGGTGTTGTATTACCCAATAATCATTTAATCACTTACTAGAATTAGTAACCAACTTTTGAGAAAATAATTTTCTAATCAGTTGTAGTTCACTTTCACAACTGTATAAAATGCTAACATTATTATTATTTTTTACAACTATAACAGTGACAACGGAGCGTTACATCTTCATTATCATTTTCTTGTCGGAAAATATAGAAAAAACCGGTCTTAGTTTTTGCCATGTTCATCAATAACATGCATATTTGATAGAACTTCATTAATAACCAACAGACGAATTGTGTTTGCATATAGTAGTGCATAGTAAACAAAGCGCATTTTGTTTCCCTCGCAATACATTTGGAGGCAATTAAAATTCCTCATCTTTAACTACGCAGTGTCCATCTTAAGAAAATTTACCATACCAAGGCAAACATGTATCTTAAGGTCAAATAAGTCGAATTCATCTAAGTCACGTACATTTTTCATTTTTAGGGAAATGGCGTGCCTGATATTTTATTAGATTCGTTAAAGGTACAGTAGACATCCGGAAATACAGACATCACAAATCTGGATCTTTCAGGGTAGCAAGAAAAACGGTATGGTTTCTTGTATAACTGTAATGATATGTTTCGATATAGAAATGCTGAGTAATAACATTAACATTCTATTTTCTAACAATTTCCTCTGCTTTTAATTTCTTTGTTTAAAATGCAGACGGTGGTTATATATTTTATTAAGCTATTGTAAGTGCAATTATTGTATTTTTCAGTAGGGTATTTTTACTGACATTTTATGGGTAGTTATGCTAATATTTTTGAAAGTCGAATTTTTCAAACTAAATATGTCAAGATGGTGTTTGCATTTTTATGATAGGTATTACTACAACTATGAGTTACAGTTTTTGCTAACTTCTATTTTACTTGTGTTGTTTCATCTTTATACAGACAAAATGAAATGTGATATTATCATTCACTTTTTAAATGAATTGAAATTTTATATAGATGTCTGGATGAAAAGAATCTTTTCAATAATTTATAAATTCCTTTTACATGTAAATTATACAGTGCCAATTTTCTTTGCTGTTAATTATTAGCTTTAGATAATAAACAATGTTTCGATTATTAAGAAGATAATAAACAATGTTTTCAGAATTATAGATTGCCGTTTTCCATTTTATCGATTAACTATCTAATAATCTACTTAATGAACAAAAAAATGCAGATATTTTCTTTTTATAGATTCTGTATAATCTTAAGCAAGAGTCACTAGGTCTCTTTTAGTTGATATTCAATTTCATTTTAATTTTATCAAGATGAAATTCTGCAGATAGATTTATCATTCATTTTCGGTGGATTAAAGTTTTGAAATTTTGATCACTTGCGCATTGTCGATGACAATACACTATTTTAAAATTTTCGGATTTTAATATTAAGTTAAGGGATAAATATCCTTCAAATTTTCATTCCGTACAAACTGTGATACTGAATAAGAATTTCGAGGAAAAAAATGATTCCGTAATATATGCAATAATACATATAATTATTATATAATCAATTATGAATTAAAATAATTCTGAATCGCAAAAACTCATTTCTGATATTATGTCTCTCTGCAAACATGTTAAATCAAGAAAAACTGCAATCAACAAGGATGAGATTTAATTAATTCAACAACGTAACTGTAGACTTTCCGTCAAATCTTAGAAAAAATCCATTTGAAGAAAATTTGTTCTCTGCATGCATGTGACTTTAAGAGATAAATAAATAAATTTAGCGTGCGATTTTATCAAGATAATTATACTTGATTATCATGCATTCAATGAAATAAGCCAAAAAAAAAATTACAGCTGTCGGTTTGTATACGTATTATATCTGAAGGGCCGAGTTTCGTTCAGCAGGTTTTTATTTTTATTTATTTATTGTAAAATCGTGTGTGTGTTTTTTTCGGAGAAAAATATTTAGATATGCATCAGTATGAGACATTATCAGTATATATATATATATATATATAATGATGAATATATATATATATATATATATATATATATATATATATATATATATATATATATATATATATATGAATATTTTTCAATTTTACCTACATATCAACTGCTCATTTAAATAAAAAATCATGAATGCACTTCATTTAATATGTTATTCGAAATAATCTGCTGTATTACAATACTCATTTTACAGCTTATCTATCATTATTTATATTTTTGAACTTACACTCAGTTTTATCATTGTGAAATCGGGTTCGATATGGCGCTAGATGACATTATCAGTATGAGAGCAGATAGATAAAGGCTCTAATAGTTATTATAAAAATATTTTTATATAAAATAGCGGGTTTTTTTTAGGAAAAATACCTAAATAGATAAATTTAAAAAGCAAAAGTATTAAATATGAATACATAAGTAAAAAAAATTAAATCAAAAATGCTGCTCATTCTTGTTGTTCTGACTACTATACTGCACTGTCCACATTTCGAAGCGGAAATTGAATTTTCTTATTCTAAAAGTCAGTTATAAAAAAATTTGTTTGTGTAAAATCGCATTTTTTTTTCTCCAGGAACGACACCTATATAGATAAACTTAAAAAGCAAAACTATCTAAATATAAAATTTGATCGATATCGTTAAAGTCGTTTCCAAAATACATGAAGTAAATTTATATACATACCATTATATAAAAATAGTACAATTTATGAATATGGTACAAAAATGGCGCGTTTAAAGTTATAAGATACGTGAAAGTGACAATTCAAATTATAATATCTTAGAAAAATAATATGTAGATTTACATGAAAGTACAATTACTCGAGAAAGATACTCCTACAGATTTGTTGTAAAGTTTGCCATTATGATAGACTCAATTCTTTTACGATACAGTTAAGCATTAAACGAGCCATATTCTATTAAGTACAGGAGAAAGTCGTGAGAAAAACACTCCTGAAGGTTTCTAGTAACGTTTGTTACAATTGTAGACTCAATAAATGCTGTATTTAACATTAAAGAAAGATTAAAAAATCATAGCATATTATCAATTTCCTACTTTATACTTAATTCAGTCAAATCGCGTGAGCACTGTTCTGCAGAGAATCACTCGCACACGATTGAATTGCTGAGCACGTTTTGTCAGCATTATGCTAATTGTGGCAAAATAACAGATCGGATTTTTGCGTTCGTTTTATTGTCGACAAAAGGTCACATCGTGCGTGTCGCCGAATATAAAGCATTAACTTCTTTTTTCGCGTCGCCCGTTGCATATCTTTGGCTCTCAGTGCTGCTCTTTGTTTATTGTCTCTTGATCTTCCTCCCATTTATTTATTTAAAATAAACTATTAATTCATTCACAAAAAAAGAAAATTGATTTAATATAAAATGTCTTCAAAGACCCTTTTCATTAGTGTGCTAAAATGCAAAATTTTAATTTATTTTAATTATTTTCTATTGTTTAGTCCTTTATTAAAATTTCATTACTATAAATCTTTTTTAAAACAAAATTGCTTTCCTCTCAAATTCTCAAACAGGTGTTATCATTCCCTGGAATCCAGAATTTAATCAAATGGATCGATTGGCTGGTATTTCAATTCAGGAAATACTAAAATAGAATATTGTCGCCGAGACCAAGCAACTGAGCAATATTCTAAAATTTGACACATAAGGAAGTGAATTAAAAAACGTTTGCAAAATTTTATATTTACATATAAATCAAGTCGGATAAATTTTTAGAGTCAGATAAGAGTTTTATTTTTCAAAACAGTATTTAACAAAATTTGAAACTAAATTTCTATCATCGATAAAAAATAGATCCCTGAATTTGAATCTAATTTTAGTGAAGAATATAAATTGAATTCATCAGGTTTGAGCAAAAAAAGAATTTGCCTGTATTAAAACATTATTCATTTTTCATTTTGGCTTTATACGAACCATAATTATTTTGGTTCCATTCTAAAATTCTAAATTAAAATCTTTCATAGAAAAAAGAGATGGCGATTTGGTGATTTTTTTTCACCGACAAGTAAATGAAAATATTTATATTTTCAAAAAGAATATAGCAGTTTTTTCCCTTCCAGTTTTTAGGAATTTGCATCCGAGTTTGTGACATTAAGAAACATTAATAATCATAATTTTCTAGCATTTAAAATATATAAAGAAAAAGAATTGTAACCACCTAAAAATTCGAACTCGGGAATCGAGTTGGAATTTTAGATCTAATGTTTCCAGATCTCTCCGACTCCGTAAAACATGTTTTTGGAAATATGTGTTTCAGTAACACAATAACCCGAAAAAGGATGAAATTTTTCATGTGGTTTTACCATCAAATTTGTAGATTCCTTCACATTTTACATAAAAAATATTCACAGGAAATTTTTCTGTATATTTTTACTACCGAAAAGGAATGTAATGTTAAGAACTAGATGGATAAAATTTGGTATACAGTTGTATCGTTTAACTGCAGATCTGTATAAATTTTAAACAAATTCACTAAAGAGTTGACCATCTGTCGATATGTATATTCGAATATATGTATATGTGATAATTTAGAAACGCAGGAATTTAAATAAATGAAATTTGGTACATTATTTTGATACTAAAAGTTTAGTTCAGTGTTAACTTTTGGTTTCAAAAAAATAATAAAAGTCGAAAATAAAGCATTCAAAATGAACACTCAGTTTGCTTTTTTTACAATGTTACAAAGCACAAAACAATCACGTGTCCGACCCTAAAAATAAAAGTTTCGAGGAGATCATTCTCGCTGGATAGAAGCCGTCATAAAAATCTCTCTCTATATAAACGCCAATGTTTGAGGCATAGAAATAGCTCTTATTACTTAATGTCAAATGGCAACAATCAAATGTAAACAACCTTTAGCCGAACGTTTCAGACTGCTTCAAAGAGCCTTTTTACAGCTGCACTTAATTCCATGCCTATTAGAAATGCTCTGAAGAGGGATCGCCATATCCCCAAAAGTTCAATTCAGTCAGAGGAAAGGAGATATAATAAAAATAAAAAAAATATGGAACAAACGGAAAGATGAATCGAACTTGCAAATTCGCTTAACCACCACAAAATGGTTAAATGCTCTAACTAACATATGGAAATGTATGTCCATATTTTCCAAATGTATCATCTGACAAAAATGGTTTTTGCATTATTTTAAATATGAAAAAAAAAAAATCTTCCTAAAGATATCCTTTTTATTTTCGCATTTTTTTTATTTTAACTTTTTTTAAAATTTAATTCGATATACAAATTATAACGATTTTTTTTTTATTGTTATACGGAAATTCAAATTCATCCGACGAAATATTTATTTGCATGCTTTTGTTAAAGTTGAAATGAAAAAAAAGGGGGTTTCTTTGCATTAGGGTTTATACAAAAATCGACTTTTTGAAAAACCGTTTTTCGAATTCAATATTTCCAAAAAAAAACCGGTTTTAGCCGGTTTTCGAATTTTTGTTAAAAAAATAGAATAGGGAAAAATATTTTATTTAATTTATATAAAATAACAAAAAAACGAAATCATTATCAAAGTCAAAGTTAAAATATTTTAAAAATTAAGGATTCATATACATATTACTTAGACAAAATAACAAAAATTCAAACAAAAACTTCAAATAAAATTTATTATTTTCACTCATTTTAATTTCTCCTAAAAAAAATAGGATTTTAAAAAACATAAAATATCCACAGAACGGTGGCTAAGTCTTGTTCTTATTTTGGACACAATATTGCCTGAAATTGAAAATACTCGTTCAACTAGCTACTGGGCTTGATTTTATAGTTTTCGTGGCATCAAATAACAAATCTAAGTTTTTTGTTCTTTTATTCGTTGCCTTAAATAATGAAAACTCAGCTTTCAGTGTCTTTGGATTTGTAAGTTTTCCTTCAGGGTCTTGAAGAAACTTATGAATTGATTTTTCCATGGCTTCTTTTGAAAAAGCATTACTCTGATGAGTAGTTTTTTCGATTTGCTCTTCATCAGAATTGGTTTCCACATAAGAATTCGGAAATATTCTAGACAATATCTTTCCAGATCACTTGATAATATCGGTTTTTGAAGCTAAAGAAAGTACACTAGATTACTTCGCTGAACTAGAAATGTTTTGTGGATTTTGCAAATACAGCAAAAGAGCTGCTAATTCAACTTTCTTGAATTCGTTCTTCTAAAGCATATAATAATTTCAAACTTATTTTAGTGTTTAAATTTTTTAGTTCATTTAACAGAAATTCTAATATACCTTCATTTGTTAATATATTGGCATCTCGTCGCCTTAAAGATGAATCGGTCAAAACCAATAAAATTCAAAATATTTGTTTGTTTTTATTGAAGAAGAAAAAAATCCAGGCGTTCTGGAAAACCGGTTTTCAAACGTGACAAACTTACTTTAAAAAACCGGTTTTTTAAAACCGGGTTTGAAAAACCGTCAAACCCTACTTTGGATTATAACTCCGAAGTAAGATTTCCACTGCTTTTATTTCACAATATGCATACATTTTAGCTTGCATGTACAGAGAGTTGAGTAGACTGATAAAATTAAATTCAAGTCTTTCGGTCTTTCTGCATGATAATTAAAAAAAAATAATGCATCCCGCATTAAAAATTTAATTGACTCGAAGGTCAATAATAGGGGCAAACAAGTTGGTTGCCAAAGGCGGCTAGAATAATAAAAAAGGTGTTACCAGTTAAGATTTTAAACAAATGTTTACAATTTCCGAAGGGAATTCATTTACTAATTAATTAAATTTGTATTTAACTGTTATAATAATATTCAGCTTAAAATATTCAAATGAGAATTTTTTTTAAAGGGAAATCTGACTTTTTACATGGCGACTAAAAAAATCCGAATTGTTTTTTCCGACCTTCAACGATGGTGAATGCAGCTGAAGCTTCTTTTTAAATGTGATTAATCAGTGATTATGAATAATCACCATTAAACTCATAAGTGATTATGAATAATCACCATTAAACTCATAAGTGATTATGAATAATCACCATTAAACTTATAAGTGATTAGGAATAACCATCGCTAACTACACATAATCACCAGCTTGTTACATTTACCGTAACATATGCATTCCTCAATGATCTGTGAAGAAAATTAAAAGGGCGTGAGACCATTGCTTTCTAATTTCGAAGAACGCAAAACGAAAGTTAAGCAATAAGAAATCAATATCAAAAGCGCACTTAAAGGATAGTTATTTTCGCAAACCATTACAGAAAAAAATTCTGATACTGCATTTTTCAATACTGCAGTATGATATTTCAAGTGAAAAGCTGTGCACCGGGATGCAATTGGTTCCCTTTTGGATGGTATAATACACATACACACAGGTAAAATTATCAGTGATGCGAGTTGTAAAATCCATAAAATCGTTGCTGGCTCTTATGTCTAAATATAGCCAAGTGATCTGAGAAACCACCCACGTCTAACGGAATGAATAGCCCCTTTTCATTATTGCAACCTTTGAATAGCTCCTTTTCATGTTCAATCAAATTTTAAGAATATTTTATCAGCGAAATTTTAAGCAATTATAAATATAAACATGAATTATTTTGAATTTGAAATGAAGACGGAAAAACAGAGATAGAAAATTTCTAATTGCTTTTGAAACATATTTTTCAGCTACAAAAACAAAACAACCAAAAAAGAGATTGCTTTTCTATAAGGTTTAATGTTTTATTCTGGTAGTGTATGAATTTCACATTCTTAAAAACTAACAGTTAAAGGCAAATTTGAAATATAATTTTTCATTATTTTGCCGCGAACTACAATTTTTATATAAGTTTAAACTCTGCGTTTGAGTTTTCAAAATTTTTGATAAATCTCTTAGAAAAATTTAAATAAATTTCAGTTTATCATTTGTTTACTAATTTGTATTTATGTCAAAGGATTTATTATTTCAAAAAGCTTTTCATTTAGTGGAATATCATAAAAAATGTTTGAAATTTTTATTAAATAATGCGGATTTTTTAAAAAATTTTTATATTTAGATACAATTAAATTAGTTTTTTTTTCGAAATTATTATATCGCAACTGGGAGCTGAATATTAGTTTACACATATAAAGTTCCCATTTTCATTTATTTAGATTATGCAAAAAAATATAATGGAATATGTAATTTTGTAACGTAAAAATCTTCTAACGTTTAAAGGCTGCCAATACATAAATATTAATTTTTAAGAATTAGAAAGGAAGTGTTTTACAGAAATTTCTAATTATTAAATTTAAAAAAACACCTTTTTATATGTTGGCAATTTAAATAAACTTAAAACAGGTCAGCATTTTTTTTAAAAATTTGTCGGTTAGAATTTTTTACAGTTTTGAAATCTTTCAAAAGAACATCAAATGAAAATCTGGAATGGCGAATATCAAATATAAACTTGGAATAACAAACTTCAAATTTAAATCTTGCAAAACAAACATTAAAATCAAACTAGGAATAATAAATATCAAATATAAACCTTGAAAAACAAGCATTAAAATTAAACTTGGAATAATAAACATTAAATATAAATATGAATTGAAGTCATTTCTAATTTTTAAAACGACAGGCAAAAAATGTATCTTTATGCAGAGAAATTCTAACAAATTTTTAACTAAGTATATCAGGAATTTTCAATATATTTTTGGAACAACATATTTTAAAATTATATTTAAAGCTAATATATAAAGTATTTTAAAGACTTTCCTTCATTAAAAATGGTTATAGTTTTCTAGAAACTTGCTGAATACAATAGTGATAGACTTACAGGTTTGATTTGAATTTTCTGCGGGACAATTTTTGATCGCATTATCAATATTCAAGATATTTTTCATTTTACTAATATGTGAAGCATAGAGAATATATTATAATATCACATATTAGTGAACCAGCCTATCTTGGTGAGTGTTTTTTGTCTATTCTGCCATATTCGAATTTATTCAGATGCTGACAACCAAAGATCAAGTTGTGATAAGTCTGCACCCGTTTTGTGACTTGCAGATTGAAATTTATTAAGAAAACAATTTTTTAATGTACATCGTCAGTCAACAATGACTAAGGCAGCCTAAATGAAAATTATATTATCACTCAATAGTAGCTAATGTGGCCTAAACGAAAAGTATAATATCAGCCACTAGTGACTGACGAGGTGCGAAATGAACGAATACTGCCACCAGTGATGGACGCTTTCAGTCACCAGGTAACTGACATAGTGCTTAACGTGCTGAATCCCAATCAATAATATTCGATTATTAGAACTTGCCACATGACTTCCCTTTCAACAATGCATGTTTATCAAAAGTCGCCATTTGACATCTCCGATCAATAATGCTTTAATATTGTAAGTTCAAAACGCTTCCACTCAGTAATATTTCTATACATATGGATAAATTTAACTTCTTACAATCTTTTTCATCATAATTATTTACAATTGGTTTTAAATCATAATTTGATAGCTAAAAGTTTGATCTGTACTTAGAAAAGAATTTTTTACCAATTTCCATATAATTTATAATACTAAAACATTTAAAAACTTAGTATAAGCATATAGTAATTTATAATATTCATAAGGAAATATTGTTAAATTATATCAATAATTACATTCAAAACAAATATATGTTTGAATCCAATTAATAACTCAATGGTATGGAAAGTATTTGTCAAAAATAGATCTATATTTGATTTTTCAACCATTAAACATTTTTAAAGACACATGGAAAAAAAATTCATCTTGTAGATAATTTAAAAATAAATTCATTTCTGGTCACAAATGCATCCACAATTCTATTTTAATAACAAATATATCCAGTGAAAAAAAATTGCACTCTTTATTTAATGAATGCATTTATAAATACCGAATACCTTCAAAATTCTTCGAAGTATTTCTATTATCACCTGCTCACGAACTGCGCAACAAGCTACTTTCGGATTCCTCTAATCCCAATGACAACAAATACATCCCTCCTCGCGATTCCATCACACAAACATTCACCCCTTTCAAGAACCCTTCCTCCAAGAACATAAACAAACAGCGATCCGCAGCGCAGACGAACCACCGACTTACCTGTAATCGAAAAATTCCGAGTCTTGGAGAGTGGGGAGGAAAGATCCAAAATACGATGACTCCAAACGATTTCGAAATGGAAGCTAAATTCCTCTTTTGGTGCCCGAATCACATTCTCTTAGGGAATTCTCTTCTCCCTGCTCTGGATTCTGGTGGCCGCTCTTGCGCTTCCCGGAGGTTGCTGGAGGCAGTTCCTACACATGCGCGGCCCTCAACATTCCGATTGAATTTGAGGTGGATACCGGGGATGGAGAAGGGAGTTTGGGGAGAGTGCCTGCGAGTTTGGGCTCCAGGGAGGACACGGCGCATGTGCGAAGATGGCTATCGATTGGACAGAGAGAAGGAGGGGTGTTTTTGTGCGGTTCAGAGCCTCCCAAGAAAGTGGTTATTGCCCTCGACCCATCTCTTCATCGTTTGTTGTTGACGATATTTGATTTTTTTTTCTTTACATATTTTATTTTTTAAGATGGCAGGTTCTCATAGATTCTGAAATGATGCTGGAAAGTGTTGCCACTTTGAGGAATTATCGAAATACTATTGTTAGAATAGAATAAAAAGGTTCCTTTTACAATTTTTGAAAAGGATTTCAAACAAATCAATGATAAATTCAGTTAAATTAGTAAAATTAAGAAATTACAGCAATTGGTTTCATTCTAAATGAAAGTAAGCCATTTCTTGTTTCGACCAGAATTGACAGTAAATTTTGAATATTTCGAAATTTCCTATGCATAGGAAATCATGATGTTTACTTTCTAATACTGACTGCACATGCATTGGTAGAAGAACTGTTTTCTACTCGATTTTCTAGAATATTAACACAATATGGACCATTTATACTTTTCAATATAGTGACGGAAACAGAATGCAATTTTGGACATCTTCCTTTTAACCGAAGGGAATTCAAATTAAACACAAATCTGCAATTTTGGTGCAGATCTGTGTGATTGATTTTACACTGCACAAACATTCGAACCACCAGACAATTAACCTTTTGATGGAATTGTTCAACATCCGAAGTAGATCTACTATTCTAAAAATAAAACAGTATGCAAAATTTTAGCTGATTAGCTAGAGTTATTTTTTTCTTCTCATATATAAAGTATTTAAAGAAAAAAGTATTATAGTCAAAAAGTTCGAATTTGAGATTTTGACAAATTTTTGCATTTCAAAAATTTCTAAGTCCAGAACACACATTTTTCGGACTGCATTTATCTGTCTGTGAACATGTAATCACAAAAACACTTAACACTAGATTGATGAAATCTAAAATCTGGTTTTAAAAACAGTTTTATAAATTTGTATATCAAATTTAGAAGGATATCTATTCGTAAGAAATATGCCTATCTCTCTATAAGAATGCAAGTGAGAACTATAACTTCAAAACAAAGAGAGCTAAACTGATAAAATTTGGTACGCAGTTTTCTCATTTAAAATATAACAATAAAATCCGTCAATGATTGATAGTTTATCAGTCTGTACGGTCGCTACATATGAAAATTCAAAAACGAGTTGAGTTTATAAGGATGCAATGATTCAATAACTAATGATTTGTGAATGAAATTTAATTTCTGAATAAAATTATGCTTCAAGTTTTTGTTTGAGTCGCTAGATAAAAAGTGTATACTCGTTTTTTCTTTTCATTTTTCCCCCTTAATTATAATACGAAGGGGAAACATGTGCGCGGCTAGGAAAAAAATATCTGTGTACTCTAGTGTTCACAGCCTGACCGAAAGTCCCTAATTTTTATCCGATAACGTATAAGGAGAGTAGATAATACCTTTATTAAGTAAAATGTGAGAAAATTTCCGATTGACTATTGTTACTAGTTTAGCTATATCCACACAGCAAAGAAATTACTTTTAATATATTTGGCCCAAATTTTTAAAGAAATCTATAATTTTGGTATAAAAACTATTTTACAAATTTCATTCATTTTTACATTATCTTATTTACAGACAAACATTACTAAAGGAGATTTAAACATGGAGATTTATCGAAATATTGAATCGAATTTTTACATTGATCTAATATTTTAAACAAGAGTACAATATTTTACACAAAAGTTTCCAAGTACAATATTTTCTCTTTCTTTGCGAGAAACTGGAAAAAGAATCTTTAAATTAACCCTTATGTTCATTTTGTATAGTATACTATACATACAACTTTATAAAAATATACTACCACTATAAAATAATTTTTAACTTAGTTTTATTAAACGATTTTTATTACACGATTTTTTTATTTATTTTTTGATGTTTTTTATAGCGTAAAAAAGTTACCTATATACATTTTTTTTGCTTTTCATCAAAAAAGCAATCTTGCCACGATAAGGGTTAAAAAAAAACAAAATTTTCGAATTGGATTGGAATTTTTAAAATTTAACTAATATGCTTTTACGAGAATGCATTTACAAAAATTCCACTTTTTAATTTTATAATTTTAACAATGAATAATGAAAGCTTCTAATTTTATAATGTAATCTGATACATAAGAGTTTTTAAAAAGCTTATAAATGTATACTTTCAAACAGAAAAAAGAGAAACGAATTATCCACTATGAATTGAAGTGAGTTACTACAAACAATGATTTTAACTAACATCATAACGATTACCGAAATTTAATTTTTTTCTGCTCAAATGAACCCAACTTTTAGCAAACAATCTTTTTCAAAAATAACGATTAAAAATTTTCAGATGAAAAGATAATTAAAAAACATAAGTAAATTCCTCAAATTGTCTAGTTTTGTTGAATCATCATGGAAATTATTAGAAGAGGAAAAAAGAAATTGATTTGCATTATTGAATTGGTCATACAAAACAGACCATTATTTTGCTAACTAAAAATGTTTCGAATAAAGATGGATTGAGGTGGGGATGGGGGTTGTAATACTGTTTTCACATTTTAAATAAAAGTTTATTAAACATAGAGGAAAACTCTTAATGACAAAGTTGTAGGTATTAAAAACATCTATGAAGTCAGCTCACTAATTATATCAAAAGTAGATCATTAAAAAGTATTAATATTATTTAGATCAATATTTTTTCATTTTTTGGAAAAAGTAAAGTTTTAAGAATTTTGCTCTATTTACTCGTTACACCGAAAAAAGAGTACCACTTAAAATTTTCAGATCAATATCTCTCAGATCGCTATTATTACGCTTGACACCACAAATACATTAGATTTCGATTTACGGTACTTTCTCCATGTTGAATGGAACTTTGCATTTCCTCTTTTCCCTTTGTAAATCTTCGCATCATATCTTATATTGGTTTAAAATTATTTTTAATGAATTTGTATGTTTCACATGATAATAAGAATGAAATAATGAATGATAAATAATCCAATAAAAAAAACGAGAATCATGAGCGAAATTGAGAATACAATCATGCTGGGAAGGTGGAAATAATTGATTATTTAGCAAACACTTTTCCGTTCCATATCATTCAAATCGTAAAAAAGAATTCAATGTCTTATTTATACTTTTTTAATGCAGAAACGAAATACTTATAAATGTTTCATATCTTTTAATATTTTCAATAAAATTTGCAACAAAAAAGATGAAAATATAGATAATTTTATGAATCTGTTGAAAGATATGCGGAAGGTTTTACTAATTTGAAAACAATTCAGTAAAATGTTTTTGCTAATAATATTCAAATCCGCATATAGCATGTAACTTTCCCATGCATTATTAATTAAATAATTATTTCAAACATGGGCAATCATTTGGTTAGACGCATCTTTATATTTTAATTGCGATAGGATTTATTCATTTCACGCTTTGGACATTAAAGAACTTATGCTACTTTTAATGTTAACATAAGAATCCTAGTTCATTGAACACTGTGTTTTAAAACTTTGATTACATTTACAAAATTTATACAGAAGTGACCGTCGTACTATCAAATACAAGGTTCATTCAACTAAACTTTCCCAATTCATATTCTAATAAGAGAAAAACAAGGAGTGGATTATTCGTTATCATAAGAGGAAATTTTTATCTTGCTCTGTGTTGCTCAAGCTTTTCCTCTTCATTTATATCAATTCTAATTACATAACAAATAAAAAATATTTTTCCCATATTGGATGTCTTTATGCATTGTATATGAGGTGCCCATAACAATTTAATTATCCTTTCTCAGTCGTTGAAAAACCGCGGTCTCTTTCATCCGAAAGAATCACGATTAGGACTCGTGAGAAGGAAATTATATATTCATCGAATCTGTCACTTGAATGATCTAGATCATTCAAATTTATTCCCAAAATATTCCTTTTCACTTACCTGACCTTCTCATTGAAAAAAAAATTCGTTTTTAATTCCATTCCTTGTTTTATTTCCTCCATTTTCTTCGTAGTATATTTCATGTAAATTAGGAAAATGTCTGTTGTTTATTTTATAATAACTTCATTTCAAACGGAAATATTCTCTAGATTCAAGGATATCTGTCATTCTATGTAAAAAAATTCAGATTTTTTAAAAATCTAATATACTTTAAATGATTGAGATTATTAATGTTATAAATCGTGGTCAAAGTACTAAATTATGCTTTCTTCTTCCAACTGTTTTTAGCCGATTTGCATTTCTTTTTCTAATCCAAAATTAGAAGTTCTATTTTCAAAAACTCTATAATCCATTATTTATTTCAAAACATATTATGACGTAAAAGAATAAATTCATCAGATTTGTATATTACATAATGATTCAGAAAAATTAAAGATTTTTATTTCTTCTTTTAGCTTTATGTTTCACATACTCACAATTTTGAGGCTCCGTTTATTAAAGCTTTTGTAGATTTCTTCTCAAATTTCTCGAAGCAGTTGATTCGATTCCATCTTAGTTTAACAAATTTTTCTTTGTTAATCAGAAATGAATATCTTAATGGAAAGTTACGAAAATAATACAAAAACTTTTGTATTCAAAAAATAAAGTAATGAGTAATCAAAATCAAAAATGGTTTTCTGATTTGAAGTTTTCAATTGTCCAATATATAATTTGACGTTAACAAAGGCTTTATCAATTAATCTTAATAGAATTTTACGATATCTGACGATATCTTTTTCTCAGCTTGTAGGAAATGGCAATATACGCAACTGAAGCTGAATAGAAAGAATTATGCACAGAGACATACGCTCATATTTTCAGATTATTTCACACCTGAAGTAAAAATTATACGTTTTTTTAAAATAAAATATGTTTCATTGTATCATTTATTAGAGCGGCGTTCCTTTTTCGTTGTAAGTGAGTATTAAAAAAGAGTTACTAATTATAAGCAAGAAAATAGAATTTAATATTTTAGAAGTGCTGGTAATAATTAAAAATTGGGTTTGATCATCAAAATATTTATGCAAATAATATTTAAATTACCGACCTTATTCAGAACAAACGGCATAGTTGACTTCAAAGAAAATTAAAGAACATTTCTAGATTTCTCAACCATAGAAGACTCCCCAAGGAGAGTTTTGCTAACTATGATCCAGTCTCATTTTCAAATAAGCTGTATCATTTGCAAATATTGAACGATTTTTATTTATACAAGGTGATTTTGAAACGATCATTCAAATTTGATCGGGATGTAAGGAATAATGACAGAAAACGAATTCACTTAAAAAGTTATTATCGTAAACCTCTGCATAACATAATGGGGAGCATTGTGTGACTACAACGTCATTTGATTACTACTGCTGTTCATCATTTGACAGCTGACTTCAGAAACTTAACATGAATCAATAAGCCCTTGTTTAGATTAGCCTTTGTTTAGATATAGCACATTTTGTTCCCCCAGCAGATTAGTACGACGTCTTGATTGAGTTCGTTGAGGTGAAAAGGTCCAATTAGTAAGTGGCTGTTGCTATAATGAAAAGGATTGTCTACTTTCAATCCTATGTTCTAACAAGTGGTCAAAATTTTTAGCAAAATTTTTAACGTCTGTTGATACAGACATAAATGTTATTTGATTTAAAGCTTTCCTATTCTGTTTTCTTGTTTCACTTTCTGGATATACTTTGCCTTTCTACATGATGTTAGCTTATTTACTTACTTTTGTAGAATAATATTCTTTTATTCTCCTCCAAACTTGAGCAACCAATTCAAAATAACTTTGCGCATGCGTCTTCACTATCCAGTTCACACATTTTGTTAAAAAGAACATTTCAGTGATTGATGTTCAAATAGATGGTGATGACAGTGAAAACAATAAGGCGTTATTCTTTTTTGAAGAAAAACATGATAATTCAATACGAAATTAAAAATAATTCAATATTTAATAAAAACAGTTTTTAAAATACACTTCTATGAGTATACTAAAAACAATTTTTATTTGACTTTAGTTATTTTCTACTTTTTATCTTTAATTATTATAAATATTGTAGAATATTGAAATCAGTTTTTCAGAAATTCACTACCAAGGGATATTACCTTCATTGATTATCAAAATTTAATTTAATTAATATATTAATTGCTAAATATGTTACGAAAATATTGAAATAGTGAATTTCTATCGACAACTCATATATGTAAATAATTTATAAATATATTACAATATTCATTGTTAAAATAGCGTGTTCTCATAAACAATACATTAGTACGTAAAATTTAAAAACTTTAGATCCCCAAAAAAAGAGAGAAAATAATTTTTATTTTTACAAAATGAAAACGCACGAAACAAAGTATTGGATAAAAGCACGCAATAAGCTTATTCTTAATCCTAAACTCACTGCTGTTTCTTTCATCAGATGATTCTTCGATAATCTTCCAGAAAAGAATAATTTAGAATCTTTTCACACACATTCTTTTTTTTTAAGAGATTTTCATTCAGTCAAATATCTCGGGGAATAAGCATATTGATAATACTATGCAATTTTGCATCGGCAAAAATTTGTTTAGATTATAGAAATCAATTTTATAAACTTAAAGTTAAATCATTTTTTTTCCTATTTCAATATTGACAATTCAAATGGTTTCAACTATTTGAATTCCTTTTTTTGATCTCTATAATTCTTAATAATTAAAATAAGTTATGATGTTAGCACTTTTAAACAATGAATAAAGCTATTATTCCATCAAAATAACCTGATTTCATGGGAGCGAACCAACTGGTGGTCGAAGACAGCTCGCAAAATACAAAAACCTGATATCTTGTTTTATGATGCGTCATGTGACTCAACAAGTAACAATGATAAGAAAGATAACCAGTGATAGGCATTTGATTAGTTCCCTATATATAATTAACCACTCTATGTACCTGTAAAGATCCTTATATTGTCTTTATTTTCGACAAATTTCTTTTCTTCATTTTCTAACCTTTTTATACAAATAGAAGGGAATATTTTAAGAACTAAATCAATCTAAACATATAATGTAAAAGAAATCTCCGTCATTTAAAAAGAAAAAAAAATAAGGAACAATTCTTGATTCTGCCAAAAAAAAAAAAAAAAAAACGGTAAACTATTTAAAATAATGAAATAAAACAACTTAAACAATACTAGCAGTTACAAACTTTTGGCGCATAAAAAATTAATTCATTTAATATCTTATAATTTTTTAAATAAAGGAAAGGTCTTAAATTTAGATACTTTTTTTATTCAAAAAACGAATTGGTCAAATAAAATTTAAAACCAAAACTTTCGGGGGCTCCAAGAATATCAACAAATTAACTTTTAAATCTTCTTTAGTTTTTTCTTTTGACTACTGCATAATAATATAGTTTAAATTCAAAGCCTTCCATTTTTGATTAAGATATTTCTTTAGGTTTTACCTTAACTACTGTTGCAGTGTATCTTATTTATCCAAGGCAATAAAACCTAATTCTATTACATGTCAGTTAAGGTACAAAACTATATATTTTTTTTTCATCGTAGCTGTTAAACATTTCAGCACATATGCACATTCAACAATATTGCAACTGAAAGAAAAAATTGGCTTTCTTAAAAATATGTAAATGACTAGTTAAAAACTTTTATTCACTTAAACTTTATACGCTTATGATTTAAACATTATTTGAACTAGAAAAACTACTAATCTTTTAAAAAAGAGAGTTAAAATTTAATAAATTATCTCGTCACACATTGAAACTGGTAGTTTGATTTGCTTTGGCGACAAATAAATGGTGCAGATAATATCTTGACAATATCATTGGGTTGACTTAATATTAAGATCTTCCTCAATAACTAGTCAAGTTGACCATTCCATGATTAATTTGCATGTCCTTAACAACTCCTGCATAATGTTTATGACAACTTAGCCAAAATCTACTTTTCGATATCAACATACATTTTTTGTAAATGACAAGAACAATGCAAATAGGTAAGGTTATGCGTGTCAGTACCTCCTCTTATTTAACTTTATTTCCTCTCAAACAATTATTATTGTTTTTATTGATAAAAAAATTACTTCAACGCGCAAGCAATGTATATAACTAAAAGGGTAATAGGCGAAACAAAGAAAGTGACTTGGAAAAAAGTAAAAAATATACCAACCTCACTAGAAAATTACATGGTGTCCAAAGCAACTATTTAAGTTTCACTTGAAAAATAATAAGCCGAGATGACCACTTACTAAGTGACAGTGTTGCCATTCTAAACTGAATAATTTGGGAAGGGAAGTAAAATTTTCCTTCTCCCTTTTTTAATACATCGAAATATGATTGAGATAGAGTGCTTTACTTATTCTAGTATTCTTCCCTTATTATAGTATTAAAGAAATTCCTCATTTGCATCCATGATAATATACCTTTTACGTTTAATCTTGTATTTTAGAGTTCTTATTAGATGCTAAGACCATATTCGAAATATCTTCTTTCTAACTTTCTGTGGGGTTTTTTTTGGGGGGAGGGAGGAGGTATTGCACTCATATGAACATAAACATGTGAATACTGCATGACAAACAACCAGTTCTAAGATTTGGTTTAACATTTGCAATGGATCTTGAATTCTGAACCAAATGCCAATTTCGTCTCTTTATCTCATTGAATTTTTAAATTATGATGTTCGTATGCAATCATCCGAAATTTGACCGAAATATAAAATATTGATGTAAAGAACCCATATTGAATTTCATCTTATGAAACTCAATATATGAATTCAACGAAAACCATTTTTCGGTTATCAAAAAATTGAAAAATACATTTTCTTGAAGAGATCTAAACTGGCAAATCATCCAAACCAATTGATTGAATGAATACTGTCATTTTTTTTCAATCCTACCTATATGAGCAAGTAAAAAATATATTTAAGACGAATACTGCCATTTTTTTAAACCTTTCTTATGGCAAGCAAGTAAAAATATATGTTTATGACTTTACAATGAATAATGATATTATATGAGCATGTAAAAATATCTGTTTAATACGTTAAGATGAATAATGCCATTTTTTAATAAATCCTTCTTATATGAGCAAGTAGAAATCTACATTTAAGACATTAAGATGAATAATGTCTTTTTTTAAATCCTACTCATATGAGCATGTAAAAATATATGTTTAAGACATTAAAATGAATAATGTCATTTTTTAAAAAATTCTTATATGAGGCAAGTAAAAATATATGTTTAAGATGTTAAGATGAATAATACCATTTTTTAAATCCTTCTTTTATGGGGAAATAAAAATATGTTTCAGGCGTTAATATGAATACTGCTTTTTTTATCCTTATTATATGAGCATGCAAAAATAACTTTTGAAGATGTTAAGATGAATGATGCCATTTTTTAAAATCCTTATTATATGAGCATGTAAAAATGTATGTCTAAGACATTAAGATGAATAATGCCATTTTTTTTAAAAAATTTCTTTTTATATGAGCAAGTAGAAATATAAGTTTAATATGTGAAGATGAATAATGCCATTTTTTTTTAACCCTTCTTATGGCAGCAAGTAAAAATATATATTTAAGACATCAAGATGACACACGGATTTACCTCATGGTGATCAGAAAGTTTTGGAAAAAATCCTTTTGAAACAAAGGGAAACGACCTCTCGATTTCATATTTTCTAGATTGACAGAAAAAATGAAGAAAGTGCCTAGAAGAAAGCGTTGAGCAATGGAAGTGCGTCAACAGTTATTAAACAAGTTTTCGCGAGAGTTTAAAAACTGAGGAATAACGGGGTATATTTCGCATTCTGATATTTATTCTTCTAGATAAGATGATCATGAAAATACGAAAGAGTGGTTGATGTTCGAACTTTGCCGGAATCTGGTATGTAACTCTTGAACATTGACTGTATTTACTTCAACAATTGAATTTGACATTAATTAATGCGTAAATTATCGTGTGTTGGATAATTATTAACTCAAAATCGTTTCCAATAATATTAATTTAACAATTTAAACAAAAAAAAATTGAATTTATTTTTGTATTTGTTTTTAAAGTTTGCATCAATCATTCATTTTTAAATATATTCCTTTTTAAGTAATTTTACTATTCAGTTATTTTTACAAAATTATCTATAATTTGTGCGATTTCCAATTATTTAGAATAATTTTAGAATTTTTTAAAATGATAAAATGCTTGGACTCACTTTAATTCAGTTTTAATTATTTCATATATTTAAAATATATTTTGTAATCAATTCTGCAATCTCTCTGTTTGCGCTAGATTCGGAAAATTTTGAATACGTGTGTTCTTAACGATAGCGCCATATTTCAGTGTTTTGGAAATTTAATTAATTGATATTAAATATGACTGAATTATTTAGAGTTTGATTGTTAATATTAGTGAATTCGAGAATTAATTGATTTTAAAATTTCATAATATTTAAAATACTGAATTATAAATTAAAAACTAAATAATAGAAAATAATTCAAACAAGGAAATTTTACTTTTTGTACCCCAATTCAAGTGTATTTAAAATTTTATGAAATGAATTATTATTACGACGAATTCATTCATTAATGATTTTAAAAAATAAATAATTATTCTATTTTCAATGATTTCTATTTGGCACTGGCGGAAAAAAATCTCAGTAGACTTTTTCTATCAAGAAGGAATTGAAGGGCTTTGTTTATATTTAAACTGACATTTCAGAATTAAAAGTGGTAAACGTTGTTTAGTTCCAAAGGCGAAACTATTGGGAAATCGCAAAAAAGTTTTTGCACTATTTGTACTTGCTGTTTTGGATTATTTAAAAATCTCCCAGTCACTTTTTGTTTTTATCATATTTTAAGCCATTATTAATTTGACGCTTAAAAGTGAAAAATGGTGTTTTTGGCTCTCACTTCGTATTTTTTTTAATCATTTTTAGTCTACAGTTAACTTAAAGCAGTAATTAATTTGAAAGAAAATAACTCCTCAGAGGTGTTTTTTACATTATTATTTGAATTAAAATAGCAAGAAAGAACGAGTTACATAATTAAGAGTGCGAATTATTAAGATCAGGAAGTTAAGGCAGAATATAAACATTTCTGTTTTTGTTTATAATAAAAAATATAAATAATATTAATTATAATAAGAATTTATTTATTATTTATTATAAAACTAATTTTTTAATTATTTACTATATTAATTATAAATAAAATTAATATAATAAATATTATTCAATCTGGAATGTTTTGAGATCCGTCATTTGTTGTAGCTGGTATTGTAGGTTTTAAGGAATATCATATATTTTTTAGAAAAGGCGGGATGCTAACATTTGAGAAATGAATAATAATAAACATTTAAAAGTAAACTAGAAGGATATATAAATAATTTGAAACTTCATAAAAAGTTTGAATTCTTTAGAAATCCCAACTTTTTAACAGTTTTCTTCAAAGTCTATTCACCATAGACTATTTTAAGTGTGGCAATTCCTATTTTGAATGAAAATATTATATGCATTTTTTTAATTTCTTTTATAAATTTGCCTACGATTTTCTGCTCGCAATATTTAGTTGATGTTTTTTAATTCTTTAAAAATTATTAATAACTTACGAAAAAATTATTTTTTATACTTTTTTAAAAATTGTTCGATATATAATTATTGTAATCTTTCAAGAAGCGAGATATACATTTTACGAGATATATATTTTTTGTCAAAACTTAGATTAGTATTTAATTAAAAAAATAAAATTGAAATTTGAGTGTTATGATATATTAGTGTATAAAAAGTACTTTTTATAGTAAAACTTGTATACATAAACACACAAATGTAAAAAAAGGGAAAATGCAGTAATAATAATGCATCTCATATCAATAATATTAATACTACATCACAAGTTGTTAAAAAATAAAAAAAATGGAAAACGTTTAATTTCTGTATTGTTTTTTATTATATAAATAATTGGGGATATAACAAGCTGAAATTCGACATTAAAATATTATCATTGCGCGAAATATCGGATATATCAATTGGTAAGAAATAAAATAAAAGAAAATTTTGAGCTAAATTTGATTAAAAAATCAACATATGTAAACATCTCGTCAAAACAAATGGGCCTTCCTAACTCTCTTGCAATTTTATTTGGTGACATTGAAATATTCTTTTTATTTCTTAATAATTAAGATATTTTCCACTGAATAGTCAAAAGATTTTTTTAAGCTTCTATAATGTTCCACGGAGAATGTGATATGGAAATGTTTTCTTGTAAACTTCGAGATATCATTTATAAAATAGAATTCGATGAATGGCATATTCAAAATGGCTCGATTCAACCTTGATACTCGCTTTTTATGCTTCTCGTTTTCTTCGGACGCGGAGGTATAGGAAGTGGGTTAAAGAGGAAACGTCCGTGACAGCAAGCGGGCAGATTTCGAACACAGGATACTCCATTCATCAAAACCCGTTCACTCGCTGTCAATCCTAAAACAATATACAAACTTGACACTTGACGATGATTAAATCATTTATAACAAAACACTTTCCCTGAAAAATATTTTTATTTTGGAATTCTTTCTTTTAGTAAGGCGAAGGTCACAATTCTCACAGGTGTCACGAGACAGGTGGATGAAAGATCTAATGGCAAGACCCTTCATTTTTCTGAATCTCTGTCTGAGAATCCACACGAGACATAGTGGTCGATATTCAGCTGCCCCTCGGACCCCTTGAACTTCGGCCAAAGATATCTTGGAACAATCATTTCTAATAAGGACTTTCATCATAATTGTCTTCCAAGATTTTCACTGAATGCACCCAAATTCATCTGTGATTTGGAAATTCATCAGTGCATTTAACATTGGCAGACGTCATGATTTAGAAGTCAAACATTCAGCATTATTATCATTTTAATTAAAAAGAATTAACTTTCCATTTAGCTTGTGAAAGACTATCGATTCTCATCTTCATCATGGGTTGCTTTGGAACAATTTTTGACACAATTAAACTCCTTTTTACAATGTTTTTCGATCCTTTTCTGAGATTGGCCCGATGTCTATGGCCGAAATCTAGGAAAAGCATCAAAGGGGAAATAGTTCTCCTCACAGGGGCTGGACATGGTTTAGGCAAAGAAGTCGCCAACAGATTGGCGGAATTGGGTCCAGTGCTGGTTCTCTGGGACATCAACCAGGTAAGAAAATATTGATTTTGTTATAAATTAGTCAAAATGAATGAATAATGCTTTTTAACATGTATTTGAAAATATGTTCCGTCTCTATTATCTATCTATTATTAGATATTTAAAAAATATCCATTATTGATATTATTATTATATTAATGATAAATAATTATTCAAAAATAAATTATTTATCATTGCATTAAAAACTGAGAAATAATATTTTTTTAAAATCTGAAGATTAAAATAAAAACGCAAAAGCTTGAGATTCAAATTTTAATCATGTTCATGCGATATTTTAATTTTTAATTGCTGTAAGTTTGTGATTTTTATTTTGCGTATGAAACAATAGCTTAATTTCTTTATTATATGATATTTAAAATTTCATTTTTTATATTTTTTATTTAATCCCAAAATTTTTGATAAATTATTTTCCATCTTTTAGTACCTAAATTTAAATGCAACTTCAAAAACTCTTTTCTTTTGATTATTTTCAACAGTTTGTTATCTTTAAGTATTATAGAACTTCGAAAATAATATTTTCGCAGATTCACTACAAATTACACTGAAATCTAATAATTTAATAGATTAATTTAATCTAATTTAATAGATTAAATAATAATGAAGTTCTGAATATATTAAATATATTGTCACTGAAATCACATAAATGCGGAACACTTTGGAACTTAGAAAGTGTGTGAAAAGATTAAAAAATATTATTAATACAAACATTCAATGAAGATAAACAAAAGTGCTTGAAAAATGAGATAAAAAAACAAATAAAATTTTCTGAATATAGATCTGCAAGTACTTATGAGTCTTTTAATTCACTAATTCCAATTAGGGTGTACTGGACAATAGAAATGTATAATTATGAAAAAAATCTTTTATCAAAGAAACTGATTGCTATCTTAAAAAAAATTGTTCCAATATCATTATTTTTTACTCATCTAGACATTTTTTATTGATATTATGGACTATCATATAGATATCTTAAATTTGTTTTTTAAAATATTATTAAAATGAAATTTCTTGACGCCCACTGAAAAAATAAAAAGTTTAAAAATAGCATATTGCTTGCATCTGTAGAAAGAAACTAAACATAAAGTGAATTCTTCATTCCGACCTTAAATTTTTTACTGTTTAATTTGCAGCTTGTATATTCATACACCGGTTCTTTTCTAACTTGTATAGTTTTATTATAGATTTATATATTACTACACTGCATTTATTTTCTTTACCTATTTTCCGTAATGTTGAAGAACGAAATCTGAAGCCCAAAGAAAATTTAATCTATTCATCGACTTCAATTAATTGAAACTACATCAAGAAAAAAATGGCAACTTTTAAACTAAAAATGCCAGCAAAGATTTATATTTAACTCTTTAATAAATGATACATCATTAATAAATAAAATGTAATTTTAATAAATATATTGATAGCAATAAATTTTTTAATTAATATTCACCATAAAAATTCCATAAATGAAAAAAAAAATGCTGATGAACAAAATTCTGAACACCAAAATGATGCATTTAAATTATTTTGTTTGAATATATTGGGCAACAGTGAACTCATAGAATGAATGAAGAATTCAAATTATTCACTTACAATAGGCAATAAGTACGACAGAAACCAGTTAATTTAATTCACAAAATCAATTTAGAAATGAAAATATTTATTAGTTATAAATTGACTTAAATAAACTTATACTATAGATGATATTTTAACAATATGTAAATAGAGAATTCAGAGGCCTAAAAAAAATGAATTATCAATTAATTTGAATTTAAAGAAAAACCATGAAATGATTGCAGAATTCTTCTTAATTCTTTGTATAATTTTATGAAGTTTTATAATAATGTTTCCAAATATACCATGCTTCTTGAATATATCCCCTTATTGCGATTTGAGTTTTAAATCATTTGTTTCGATAACAGTATTTTTATCGAAAAAACCTCCAACGAATTTGAAATAAAGATCAGTTAGCCAATAAATTAAAATCTCATTACAAAAGGGAATAAAAATTCTATTATTACGGACACAGTAATATTTAAATATGGGAAATGCTGATTATGGTAAAAAGTAGTATCTTAAGGAAATACAACTTGTTTAAAAAATAAAATCTAAGTCTAAACACGGTACCTTTTCAATTTCGTCCTCACCGCATAGCCACATTTCAAATTGATGTCCTCAAAAATCCAAGAATAGTTCCAAAATAAGTTGTTGATCCAATCAATGAACCAATATTTAAAAATGCCCGTTTTAAATGAAATAGATGCATTAAAGAAAACTTTAACAAAATTCTAGTAATTTTTTTAATTGTTCAAAACTTCTTCAATAGTTTAAAACTTCTAACGAAATACGAACTGATATTTATTTATAAAGTGAAAATTTAAAGCTTAACCATTTTTAGAATAGAAAAACTATTGTTAAAATATATATAGTTTAATACAAAAAGAAAAAAAAACTTTTTTCATTGCTCTAAAATGGAGAAATAATTTTTATGTAATATTTTCCATTTTTTAGTCTTAAATTTAAAGTTCATTATAATAAATATCGTAGAAAATTATTCAACTTCTTTCACGAAATTTCTATTATATGGTGTTATTAATATGGATTATTAATTAAACCAAATGAAATGGTTAACTAATAATTACATCCTAAATTATTAAAACACAGAATTTTTATTGTGAATACACGATTATACAAAATTTCAAAAGACTAACACATGAGGAAATGAGTGAAAAATTGATTAAAAACACCATCTTTATAAACACGAAACAAATCAAGTTAAATAAAACTATACCATATTAAAAACTAAGTAGTATAAAAATTACTAATAGGCCTTTTGTGAAAAGGGGAAATACAATTAATATATGAAACAAAATTTCCAATTAACAAAAAAAGGTTCTGGAACGTTTACACAACTCTTGCTGGAGTGTTTAATTTTCAGTTGTTTCATTCCACTTATTCAATTATGATGTCTGTGCGGCTTCCTTAACAAAATTTAATTGAACTCCTACAAGTCCACAATCCTCTCGGTGAATTCACTTCCTTTGTTCTTTTAGAGGAACAATTCGAAAGTCACCGAAAATACTTCGAGAAAAAAAACAAAGATGAGGAAATGTTTGGAGGTTTTAGTAATAGTTAGCAGAAATGGATTGTTTGTTTTTCGTATCATATAATTTTTTATTTCGCGGTTTAGAAGAGAAATAAGGAAGAACTTTCGCTTTCGACAGGACGTATAAAAGCACTTCTTGGTAAATTAAAGCTTAGAAATTGTATTTTGAGTATGTTTTCGAAAACAAAAATTTGTTCTCAAATAAATATAGTTGATGTCGAACACGTAGAATTGCGCATTCTTCATAAAACTATAACTAACTAGAATTTCATGAGGTAATCTAATTAGTAATAAAATCAATGAAAACTTTCCTCCATAAAAGAATGAAAGGCCACTTTTGTATGTACAGAAATTCATTGCTTGAGTTTGCAGCTATAACCGAATTTCTGTACGTTTGGAAAATTTCCCGATTTTGTAGTCATAATGACAGAGCTTATGTCATATTTAAATATCATTTTTCTCATTCTCATTTGTTTTATAAAATTTACGTTTTTTTTTACGTTATTCGTTGCTAAAATTTTCAATTCATCTTTGATAAAAAGAAACGAATAGTTTAATTTTTAAAATGAAATGTGTAATTCTTCGATAGGTGCAATCATTATGTCTCAAAGGTGGTGCAGAAATCTCTAGAATCATGTTTTTTTAAAATCAAAAATATCTTTTTAATCTTTTTTTAATGTTCTTAATGTTTTTAAATGTCTTTTTCATTTTTTAATTAAATTCCTAAATTAAATTTATTTCTGTACTCATTATTTTATTTCTACCTTAAAATAAAAACTTTTCTTCATTTTTTTTTGAAAAATTTGAAAAAATATTATAGTTTTGAAATATTATCATGAAATTATAAAAAAGAAAAAGAAAAAAAAAACTAATTTAATCATACCGATTTTAGAAAATCCTTGACAAGTTTTGGAAAAAATTCCCTCTCCATGTCAAGCCTTATTAGTATTGAACGAGTAAATAATGTAAATTTTAAAATATATAAATTAAAAGGAATACATAAGAAAAGAGCTCACGACTTTCAACATATTTATCTGAAAGATCAGTATTACTACATTATATTATACCACCTACGTCTCCATTGTTTAGTGACAGAGGCCCCCCTTACGGCTTGGATAATTGGAAGTGAAATTTATTTTTTTTAAATGAAAAGAAATTCAGCACAAGACCTAAGATACATATAAAAAATATAAAAACAAATAAACGACTTTGAAAGCAGAACTAAAATAATGAAAAGAAGAAGTAATAAAAGGAAGAAAAAAAGAAGAAGTATATCATAGATAATAATAATAATAATAATAAATCACAGTGTTTATCGAAACTTCGTTTATCTTCAATCCCCAATGATTCATAAAGATAATTAAAAACGCACGAAGTTACTGTTAATTGTTTTTCAGTATAAATGTAAAATATTTCTAGACGACTTAAGAGATTCGAGGCGACTAATATAAGGTTGTGATACTTATAAATTAGATTTTTCAGTACAATTTTCACTTTCCATTCCATTGTAATTTTTTTCTGATTTATCATGTAATGTTGCGAAATGTTTCGAATTTTACATATATATTTAGATAAAACAGAATGCAATAAGACAAGGGGAAAACTGTCCTATTTACGAATTTTTTGAAAGAATTTCTTTTCCTCATTTAAAAACAGAGAATTAACTTAAAGAATTATTTCCAAATATAGTCCACAGTTTTGACAAATGTGAGCCTTGTGCCAATAAAACCCATCGACCTCGAAATGAAACAAGCCCATACAGCTCGTAGCGTTTTCATGTTATCCTGTTCACGCATACAAGAAATGACAGATGAAAAAATCACTATTTCTTTTCTACTTCAAAATTGTGTAAAATATGGACATTCATCAAATTCTGAAGGTGTATTTTTCAACGATCCCAATGCTTTCTATAAGAATACTTAATATGAGTGGGTAATAAAGATGAAGTACCATTTGTAAACATGACCTTATAATTGTAACATAAATTGCAAAATTATTTATCTATCTATACTTATAATAAAGTTCAGTGAGTGTGCGTGTGCGTGTTGGCGCTCTACAGGCCAGACCGTTTGACTACAGCTACCAAATTTGGTACATGTAAACATTGGCGGTCTGGAATGTGCACCTGGGGTCCCTTTTTTGAATTTTTAATTAGAATTTTAATTATTAATTTAACTTTCCCGCCAAAAAAAATCTTCATTTTCCCCATCGCCAAATGAGTAAGACTTCAGTTGTTGTTGTTTTCATCACGCTAATGAGGTTAGGCTTAACATTTTTCGGTCGATTATTTCAAGCGATTCTGTTTATTTTCTTAATGTTTGATGCATTTAAAATTAAACATTGGTAATTAATCGATCTTTAAGATTCATTCTGAAGTACTTTTCAATTAAAAAAGAATAAAGGCATTAGAAATTAAACATTTCTAATCTGCATAGCGTTACCCCAATTGGCATACAGAATTCACGCATTTGCGTTACCATAATTGGCGTTGAAAATTCACGCATGCGCATTGTGTTCTGATTGTTGACAACTCTGTTTTCAACAGATACGGACTTGGTTTTGAAGGCTTAACGTTTCATGCATTTAGAGTTTCATGCATTTAAAACTAAACATTGTTAATTAATTGATCTGTTCATGATGAATATGAGAAAATTTTGTAGAAAACTTCTTGAGATACTACATAAATTAAGAAAGATATTCTTCAAATAAAAGTTAGTAATAAATGTAACCATCTCACTTCTAATCCCAACCGTGCAAGTTCTATACTTTTGAGTCAGTTTGGAGCAAGTTTCTGTTTTAAATAAGAAGTGCAAAGCGTGCTAATACCAAGGATGTCTCCTCACACCTCTTTTGAAACAGAAACCGTTCTACCAGTACAGAACTTGCACGTCCAGGTTAGTAGTGAGAGGTTCAAGCTTTCACAATATTTTATAAATCCCTCTTCATCTCGTATTACAGCGTGTATCCATTTAGGCATGTTAAGCTAAACCAGAGAATAAGAGGCTTTGGAGAAACATGGGATGGCTATATCTTTATAATATTTTCCTAGAATCCTGCATATGATTTGAAGAAACAATCAAAACCCTGTTTTTATACCAAATGGCAAATTCAATGGTTTCGAAAACTCAAAGCAAACTTCATACTTGTAAGTCTATCATAAAAAAAAATTGGCCTTCGTTAAATAATAAAAAACATGACACAGTTTTAACTCGTCTGAGAATGGGTCACACTACAGTCACACATAAACATCTACAGTGTTCACACTATAACTGTGGAGCAACCGTATATCATATCCTTATTTAATGTCCATATTTTAATGCTCATCGCTTGTTTTATTTCGGAATAACAGCAATAACTTTGTCATTGTTGCTTGCCAGAGACTCGCATGAGAATATTTTTGTCTTTTTAAAATCTATAGGATTTTGTTCCTTAATTTGAACTCATTACCATGGTTTCGTTGTGACTTTTTGTAATTTTTCATCGTTTTACCATTTTTATTTTTGTATCCTTTTAATACAGACTATTTTTGTTAAACTTAAAATTAGAAATAAACTTGTTTGGTACAGTATAATCTGCATATCGGGTCTTGTGCCATAAAACCAAACCAAACCTAATATTCTCATCAGGTTTCGAATCTAGATTTTGCGATTGCCATAGTATCTTTTGAAATAGTTTGGAATGATAATCAGCCAAGTAATACGAATAGTTATTTGGCAGAAAATGGCGGCAGTATTGTGTATGAAAGACATCTTAAAAAGGGGGATGTACTATTTCAAAGTAAACTTCGTTGCCAAAGGTGTTCATGCAACCCTTGGATGACACCCTATCTTCCAGTAATAGAGAACCAACAATAAATTATTTAAACATATCCTGCATCACGATGTGATGTTTCATATTTTCCCTTATTGGCTAGATTCGCTTAAATGATCGCGAGTTTAATCACTGGCAAGAATATCAGACGTCAATACTGTTATATCTAAACAAATCTAATATAAAAGCATTTCTCAAAGTCTAATTGTCTCCTAAATAAAAATATTTTTTTAGGTGCAAAAGTAGAAGAGAATAGATTAAAATACGCAACACCGAGTTTGTGCAGTTCTCACCCCCCTCCCTTCACTCGGCTTCGAAACTTTGAAATACCTCAAATGAAAGGAGAATAGAAAATATGATGAAGAAGAATGTATTTGATTCCTCTGCTAAACCCTGATGATCTGGTATTTCCCATCGGAAAAATAGTAAACAAAATTATATGCTGCGTAAATATTTTTAGAGAAATAACTTTCCCTTGCTTATGATATATAAAAGTTGGAAATTAAGAGAGAAAATAGAGAATAAGAAGAAAAAAAAGAAGTCCTTTGTAATTTTATTGTAAACTGAATTTCACATTTTACTAAGAGACGGCCAAATAATTCGCAGCAAAGTAAATTTTTGAACCTTCGTACTATTTTTTATAATTTTAATATTTATTGTTTAACAAAATCAACTAATTTTAATTTCTTTTGATAAACAATCTTTTTTTAGCAGAGTTTTTTTTCTGTCGGTCTCTGACTAGAACAGATATCTATTAAAAGCAAATTAAAAGGGCTTTATAGAAGTGAAAAAATATAGTGCTTTATGAAAGTGAATTATATTTATAAATAATAAACTGCATGAAGCTCAGTTCTACATATCCATTTTGATAATATTTGCTTTCGAAATGTATATATTTAGTCCAAGGTATCCATAAATTCTGAAACACATCACAGAACCCAATTTTTATCATAATTTTTAAAATCTTCTTTGCTCTCTGAGAATCAGCTATTGATGAGTAAAAATTCAGCCTTCAAAATTCTTAATAAATGAAACAAGCTCGGTCTTTTTCTTCTGTGTGTGTTCTCAATAACGTTGTAAATTTTGAATCAAAAATTAAAAATTGATTACAAGATACAAGATTACAAATATTTCGCAACCTAAATTAAAGAATTTCGGAAAAAGATTTTGATTTTAGGTGTCGTATTAATCTTTAATATCATTTCATCATTTGTTTTCCTAGAATAATATTTGAAATAACCAGAAAAAGATATTTTTATACACTTTTTCTTACTTGACGTGTTTCATGTTCATAGAGATGGAAAACCGTAATCAAAATATTTTTAATAGATTAGAATTTTCTAGTCACCCACTTGTGTCTTTTCGATAAAAATGCATTAATAATTGCAAAAAAATTATGAATTAATGGATAAAAAAAGAACCATTTCAATGGTTCGAAAAGAACCATTTAAAAGAAAATTTGAGAAAAAATTAATTTCAAGATTCTATAATATTCAATTTAATATATTAGACATTAAAGTCTAAAAAGTAATTAAATGTCCTTCTGCTTCTTAGAAAAATAATAAACTGTGATTTTAGAAAATGTTTTTTATTAAATTTATTTACTAGTCATTCTGAGCAATTTCTGAATTTTTTTTCGATCAAATGATAGATGTGACATAATAGAGTCACATGATCTCAGCAGAAAAAGGAATAATTATTTGGTGGCATTTACCAGAAGAAAAATGGAGATAACTCGCAATTATCTAGGAAGCACTATCTAATTACAGCGCATGTTGTGCTTCGTGACGACCAGAACTACTTAGGTTACAGTTTAAATATTCACGGGATATTTTAATGCTTCATTTCTATATAAAGATTTTGAAATTTACAAAAATGTACCACTTTTACAAATTAAAGCACAGTTATATATTATTATAATAAATAAGTCACAAGCTGGTTTAATATTTTATTTAAAGTAGTTCATTAATTTAAAATTTAATTTAATGTAATTTTAAATAGTTAATGGAGAAACTTCGGAAAATTGTCTAATGTTGCCGTGTGAGATCTTTTATCGAATTAAAATCCTTCGAACAGCAAAACACGCTGTTAACGAGGAACGTTTTAATTTTTTATTGGATTTCGCAAATCGATATTGTACTTTCAAATTTTTAATAATTCTTCTGTAATAATTTTATATCTTAACACATCTTAATTCTACCATATATGGCCACATTAATTGGTACTGTATTTTCAAATTTTGAATAATTCTTCTGCAGTAATTTTACATCGTAATTCTACCATATATGGGATACATTAAAGTCGCAAACAGATAATGAAAATAGAAATCTACTTTTTGTAATACAATTTAGAATTTGAATAGAATATGAAATAAAATAAACGGAAAATTATACGCAAGTATACAAAATATAAATCATTGTTTCTGTTTTGGTCTTTTTACAATCATTATTATAATAGTTTTCAAACTGTTCTGGGGATGAATCCTATAAGATTGTATGGCCTTCATGAACGATAGATTTCTCAAGTGAACCCTCGACTAAAGAAGTTGATCCTTCCGGCCTCAGAATTATATAGTCATTGCAACTAATGTTCGATACCCGATTCTAAAGAAGATACATTGTGGATAAGGGACTGGTACAAGATAAATTTGAGGATGAAGCATGCTTCCGTTGTTCTATTACTGAAATTTGGAAAATGATATTCTCATCTGACCACTTTCCAAAATGGCAATGTCCATCCCAAATATTACCCTCCTGTAGATTCAGAACCAAAATATTAAAAAAATTAACTTAAGAACAAAAATATATATATATATATATATTTCGAAAACCGATCAAATAATGAAATACTAGTATAAAAGAATAGCAAAATTATTTCTCTGATAAAGAAAATTTAACTTAATTTCCTGTAAAAAATACCAGAAATATTCAAAGGCTATTTAAAAGAAACTATGTGCTAATAAAAATTATTTTTTGTTTAATATAAAATAGATTGACGTATAAAATATACATTAATCAGTAAAGTCTTTTTAATTCCTTTTATATAGCCAGGAAAGTAACAATACCTTTAATAAGGTTACTAAGCTGAATTTATTGAGATAGATTACAGCGCCTCTGGCAAGGATATAAAATAACTCAAAAAATAAAAGAAATCGATCAAAAAAATTCAATTAGAAATATGTAACATATATTACAATAAAAACAAATAAAAAAATTCATTAAGTTGTCTGTAAAATTGAAGTAGATATTTGCTATTGAAATTATGAACTTTCTGTGATTTAAAAAAAGAGTTCGTTCTAAATTATTTCCTCAGATTCCGTCTCCTCCGAGTGCGTTTCTCAGATTTATTGTTATTATTTTTTTTTCGTTGCTTAAATTTCATTTTGAGATTGTTGAACTCAGTAAAACTGTATCATAATAACGCAGAATACATTTTTCAATCTAGAGCGAATACTTTTTCATGTCTCAGAATACTCATAATTTTAACTGCATTTACCTCCGTCAATTTTACAGATAACTCCATGAAGCTTTTCTCTGAGTTTTTATTATGGTATAGCTATATATTTCCCTATTTGGCATTTTTGGTCGTTCTCTCTACCTTTTTTTTTTTTCATTTATTTTTTGTAACATTCTTATTTTGCCGGTAGGGGCGTTGCAATGTGTCTCAATAAATTCAGTATAGTCACTTTACTATAAGAAAACTTTTTTTCTAGCTATACGAAACGCCGTTTTGGATTTAAAGCCCTTAAAAGGACTTTAATTATATAATATACAGGGGGATAGGTAGTCTCTTTTGAACTGTGTAATTCCTGTAGAATTAAGTGTGTATCTACAGGCAGTGTGAATGATCTTTTTGTCATTATCCGTTTTGTGAACATGGATTTACACTTTAAGTTATGTGCAAACAAGTCCACCCGCTGGTGTGGTGCGGAAATTTGTAGAGGGGGGTACCAGCTCAGGTGTAGTACTCGTCATCTGATCGCAGCTTAAAATGACGAGGTCCGTCCCAAAATAGACTTAGTATTCCTTTAAAACGGGACGTTAATATAACTAAATTGAACTATGAGCAAACAAAATTAAGTAATTTCTCTATCGATTTCTTCGTATAATTCCATATGAGAATACCCCTTACAAATTTTAATCGAACATTTTGTGGCAGATAATCATGATCTAATGGAAGCAATAAAATCCCGTAAGTCTATTCAAAGTCTTTTTCTCAAAGAGAATTGTCATTGTTTTTTAATTTAAGGAAACTTATGCGACGAATATACCTTTTTAGCATTCAAAATTTTATTCAGTGATTTCAACTGACGCAATACTGCTACAAAAAATGTGTATAGGATTCCCCAGAATCTATGACATACATTAGAGGATGATATGGCATACCGAACACAGCACTATTCTGAATAGAACATATGGTCACTAATACGCCCAAATTTGGAAATTGAACCGGAATGTCCATTATCTCTGATTGCGTATATTAATGACAAGCGTACTGTTCCTGATTGTTCCTTAGCATTTGAGACTGCATGTTCTCTACAGAATATTGTACCAGATGCGATATATTTTATCACTCCCTAACGTTTAAGCAGTTGTCTCTTGAAAATATATTTTCTATTATGTGACCAGCAACACTCATGCTAAAATGCCTTCCGATGATGATATATGTACAAAACAATGTGATGATATTTTATTCAGTTTCATAGTAAAGCAGAGGCTTTTTTTTCATGTAAAAGCATTCTTCGACATTTATCAGTTTATTTCAACATTCAATACACATCTATTAGTGAAAAATTCTTTTACTTTAAAACGCACATAAAATTTTACCCATTCAATTTGGGGTGTTTTTGAATTGTCATTTTCAAATATACGGACAGATAAACTAAAATTATTTCATAATTTGGTTTCGGTCTAAAAAGAGGCCTAAAATTGCAATCAAAAATTTCAAAACTAAAATTTCTTTTTTTTTTCTTTCATTCCTTTATAAATTTTTTATGCATACTTCGTATGGGAGAAAGTAGGAATATTGAAAAACAGAGAGAAAATTTTACAAGACTTTTAAATATCTTTGGAAAATATTTAGTATTCATTCGGTTTATTCTAAATATTAAAGCAGAAGAATAGAAGAAGTAAGTAGAAATAATCTTATTTCATTCATTTTCAGAATGCCAAGTGGTTTTGTATAAATGGCGAGTAAAACAAATTATATTCTCAAAAATAATTAGGAAAAAAGTACTATAACATCATTATCACACTTTATCTAACACATCATTAACACGTTATTATTTTTTTCTATTTATAAAGAAATTTCATAAATCAATTTTCTACTCACTTCCTAATATGCTAGCTTTCACATTTTAGATATTTTTATGGTCTCAATTATAAGAATATTATTTTAATATTTTCAGAACTTAATCCATTCATCAAATAATTCAATAATGGTTTTATTCTATGAGTTTAAAAATCGACTTTAGAATTAACTGGTTACAAGATTTTATAGTATTTATAAGGAATTACAAATTAAAAATTGAAAAGTAAAAAGTAATTAAAAAATAAAATAATTTCTTAGTACACGGATAGTATATTTTATCAGTATATTTTATTTTATTTGTTTTTGTCAAATTTATTTTTCTATCTCATGAATTCTTCGAGTATCAGCCAGAATCATATCAGCGCTGTCATATTTTTCAATATTATTCTTATTTTGATGTATATATATTAATCTTAACCCTCAAAATCTTATTGGCAATTAAAATGATAGGTATTTAAAAAATTAAAATACAAAATTATTTAAAAAATATTTTAACATTTTTACATTAAAATATGTTTACATTTCTTGTAAATGCCTTTTCTAAAATGGTTTTCATTTTGTCGTTATCAATAGAAATTTTGATTCGAGTTAATTTTTAAAAGAAATAAAATTATACATTTTCTCATATATAAAAATCCTATCCCTATAAATCATGGTTTTTATATTTGTGCATACTAAAATTTGTGTATTATATTTTATGATTATAAATTTATAAACATTCATTTCATTAAAATTAGTTAGGAAATAACAGTCATAATATAATTAGTCATATTATTAATATATGAATGATTTTGTTAATGGCACCAACTTTGCTCATTTGATTGTTTAGTAGACGTTTTTCGAGATAATAAACCTCGTGGGATCACGCACTCACACTTACTTTTGATTCTTTTAATCTATTTTTATGTAGTCGTTTCATAATTTAGTCCATTATTCGAAATGAATATAACAATTCTTTCTTAAAATGTATGGATATGCTACAACTGAAATTATGATTCATTTTTCCAAGGAGAAAAAAAATAACTTATGGCAAATATTTATCTCGACCAGAATGATTGAAAATGGAATATTCACAAACTAAGCAACTTTTTCATAAATTGCATAAAAAAAACCATGCTAAGATTAAGCTAGACCATGTGACCTGATTCTCTATTGGAATAGGTTATATCGTGAATAGTATTAAACAGTGTTATATAATATATATGTAATGATATTTTAAAATCTTATTGAAATCCTAAATAATTTTGAAAGTTTTGTCTCAATTTAGTCCATATTAACTTCATTCTAAAAAGTTTTCTTATTTCCTGATCCAATTCCACCTTTTTTATTTAATTAATGCAACAGGAGCTCTTCTGTGAAACTGCTTTAATCAGCACTTTCATATTCTCCGAGTGAAGGGATAAAAATCTGTCAAGCTGACCAAATTCTTTTAAAAGATATAAATAATTCCCTTACCTAAATCGACACGTGTAAAGAAATCCCTATCAGAATCTCATAGTATAAAGTCACTGGGGAAAATATTTCTGTCCTTTTCGTTTTTCGCTCTTGTGATGTGCTGTAGATTGGCTGGCTTGTACATAAATTATGCCTTCCGGGATGGAATAAAAGCGAAGTTTAAAAATTCAAAATGTCTTCTCTCTCTTCGGCCACGAAACTACTCAAAAATGTATGTTTTATATTATATATATATGTTTTATATTATCAGCATTATTCATAACCGAAAGATGGGCTTATCTCGATGGTTTGTTATTCTGTTGAAAATATCCCAGATCTGATTATTATAGATTAATTAACTGATTGTGATAGGAAATCTCAGGCACACGAGCAGAGTGCTTAATATATTTTTTAAATTATCATTTGAGTGCACTTAACATATAATTAGGCACTTTGTTTCCTTGTAAAGGGATCTTTACTCTCCATAATGTTCTCGAACATTCAAATCAAAAAATAGTCATTAAAATCAGATTGAAACAAATAGCGATCTACTAAGAGTAAAAACGCGGTATCAAATACAAATTTTTTAAAAATTCTGAAAAAGAATAGTAGCAATAATCTTCAGTTTGGTCCGTAAAGAGAAAATATAATGAATCGGTATAAATATTTTTTTAAAAAAAATTGCAGACTTCAGCTCTTTCTGTTTTTGTTATTTCTTCATGTTTAGGTTTATTTGCATAATAATAAATCAATCAGTTTAAACATGAAAAAAAAAACCTGTTTCAGTTGATAGACGTAAAAATAGAAGTAGTGATTTCGCATCCCACAAATGGCGCAGATTAAAACAGTGGGATTATTTTTAATTCCGTCCATGGTTACAGACGGCGGGGGATGATTATATATACTAAAAGTCGATCTTTAAGACTTTCCTTGTGGATGATCTATCATATCTAAAGGAATCTTATTAGCTCTGGTGAGTTATTGAACAGAACAGAAAAGGAAAAACAAGTAATATTGCATTATGGATTCCTCCTTATTTGATATTTAAATGAACGTGAATTCTTCTAAGACGCGGTATGCAGCAATGCAGTTTTTGTCGATAGAAGTTTTCGAAAATTCGGGATTTACAGTCAAATGTGCATGGGACTGATTGCATGTCATTAACGCAATTTTTCGGTGGTGAAATGATTTCAATCAAAAACATGCGAGGAAAGTTAACGTGCCTCGAGTAATTCAATAACAGTTAGTTGTGCTTGCAAAAATCACTACACCATCGGAAAAAGCATCATATGAGATATGCACATCATATGTACTCAGTCCCATACATACTCTAGAAAATATACTTAATCAATGTGTTCAGTTTGTGTGTGTGTGAATATATATATATATATATATATATATATATATATATATATATATATATATATATACATACACACACATATATATATGTATATACACCGACCTTCACTCGGCATTTTTTTTGGGGGGGGAAGAATATTTAGATGTGAATCGCATACTGATTACATATAAATATTGTTCCATCACACCTCGTTTCACATCCATCTGCGCCATCTCACAAAATTTGGAGGTACCAGTAGATTATCATCCTAAGGCAACTATACAAGTACCACAAAATTTTGCGAGATGGCGCTGTATGATATTGTCAGCATGAGAGCAGATAGAAAAAGATTCTAATAGTTATAAAAAAAATGTGTGTGCGTGTAAAATCGCATTTTTTCGGGAAAGAAACCGATATAGATAAATATTTAAAAAGCAAAACCTTACCTAAACATAAAATTTTATCCAAATCATTAGAGCCGTTTCCAAGATACACGAAATAAATTTATATATATACAAGAATTGCTCGTTTCAAGTTATAAGATACGTTCCCCCTCTTGTGCTAAATTTAGTTATCCAATATTATATAAATATTTCTGAATTAATAGCTGTATTTTCGGGTGTTTTTTTTATATTCACGAATGTGGTAATTTATCAAAAGGAAAAAAAAAAAAAAAAACCTGTGAAATCATAGTTCAACAATTTTGCTTTTGAATTTTTAACACTCATACACTGTAAATCGATATCATCCTCTTAAATTTCATTTCAAATTTTAAGGATTCCCTTTTCTATTTTATTCTCATGAATATTTTTTTTAAAAATTTCTATCTCAGACTTTTTTATGTGCATCATCCCAAACTGATCTGAAGCAATCTAAGCTCTAGGAAAAGGGATGTGACTAAGCGTTGTAAAAGTGGGTACATACATTCGATTGTAAATGCGGGTTTCGCTCACATCTTCTGCCAATGAAAACGGGATTACTGCGCAATGAACTTATTTAGAGGAATCCATGGAGTGACGTAACATATTTTGTCACTTCTGTTTCTCTTAAACATACATCGCCGCTAACTACTTCATGTCCTGTTTCTTCCAACATGTACAGCAAGTATATTCCCAACAATCCGACTTCCGTATAATCCAGCCTGGTTTTCTTTTATCACAATTAAATGAAGAAGGAAAGACGTTGCATTGGCAACATTGCCAATTAGGGATTGCAATACCGGACCAAAATTTCAATACCGGTATTCGGTATTTTTTAAATCTTAATACCGGGATACCGGTTTTAATACCGGTATTAGAAATTTTAGAAAAAGAAAGAAAACACAGGTGTTTCTTTGTTTTATTTGCCAGTTTTGTTAGAGAGTGTAAATATCACAAAAATAATTTGTAACTTATAAATTATAACAGTATATAAAGAATCACAAAATAGTAAAGGAACATCTTATTTATTTAAATCACAAAAAAAGTGTAAATATCTCTATTCAGTTTGTGGTACTATTACAAATTTTTGAAATGTGATTTTAAAAAACATAATGCATCAATTGTACTGTCATTAAGCCTGAAAAGTAATTTTGTGTAAAAATGACCAGCTGTCGAAAACGCTCTTTCGGCCTCTACGGTAGTTGGTGGTACTGTTAGCAATGCGCGATATACTTTTTCCAAGTATTTACCTCTAAATACCTCATTTTCAAATAAATCGATTTCCCGTCGGATGGTTTTGGATACAACTGATTTCTATATTATATTTTTAGTTCGTTGAAATTTTATTTATCGCTAATTCTAATTTTTGTTCAAGAGACAATTCCTTTTCACTATCGACAGTAGTGACATCATAATCTTCGATAATTGAACCGAATTCTTCCGAATGAGGATAGGTTTCTGGGTAAACAATTTTAAGAAAATTTACTCTAAACTTAATCAGATTTGAATTGGTTATTTTCTTTTCTTCTTTTTCACTTTCATTTTTAAAATCATTATAATTATGTAAATACCATAAGACATTTTCTATTTCGGTATGCCTTTCTTCTGTGAGATTTTTCAATGTAATATATAATTCTACAGATAGTGATGTGTGCTGTTCTTTCAGTGACTGCAACATGAAATTTATTTTTGCATTAGCTGTTAATAAATTAAAATCTCTCCGACATAATGCCTCAATAGTCAGTTTTATTGGAAGTAGAGCTGATATAGTTCTGGATATTAAGTCGAATTCACTATCTGAAAAATTAATTTGCAAGTTTAAGTCGATTATTACTTTTTGGATTGGACTTCTCAGTTTCAAAAATCGTTCCATCATTAGGAGTAAACTACTCCAGCGTGTTTTAGAATCTAATATTAACATTTATTCTGTTTTATTTTCAGTTAGTATATATTTTAGTAAAATATCCTTTTTATAGGGGAACGTTTAAATATCAACAATTTTTCGAACTTTATAAATTATAGGAAGCAATTCTTGATAGGTTAATATTTCATCCTCATTAGCAATATCTTCTTCAACAATTACATTGTCAATATCACTCTCACTCTTACTCTTTTCAAAGTTGGAATCCGAAATTTCTATATCCACAGTATTTGCATTCTTCTGTTCTTTATTTTTTCGGTATAACACATCTATTACTCCTAATTGAATTCCATGTGCATAGCACAACTGCTGATTTGCACCAATCAACTTTCCAACTTTTTTCATAATTGTTGCTCCATCAGACGTTATGGATACAATATTTTCTTTCAGGGATAATCCATGTTTCGCTAATTTAGATTTAAGCAATTAATTAAGCCATTAATTAGCTAATTAATTTCGCCCGTTATGGATACATAAAAACAAAAACGTATACTATTTTGCTATGTTCGCGATACCTGAAGATATAGTGGAGACAATTTTAAAAATTTCTAGTAAATATCGAAAACCGGTATTTAAACTTGTGAATACCGGTATTACGAAATTGTACAAATGGCTCAAAATACCGGTATTGCAATCCCTATTGCCAATGTATCGGAAGCGGACGTCTGTTACGATCTTCCTACATGTAGTGCGTTAAATACAAGTTATGAGAGGAAAAAAGCAACGTTCTGTTCGTTGTTCATTGTTTCGTCAGTGTATATCGGACCTCATTTGTTGTCACTATTCCTGATTATAGCTTCACAGTACGTGCAATATGCGTAAATTCACATTCTGCGTGGTTTGAGATAAATGGAGGGTTTAGTGTTCAATAAGAAATAAGAAAATATGTATTATAGCAGTGAGTTTTGATATAAAAACTTTTGATATTGGTGGCCAAAGAAATGAGTTCATAGAAAATTTGGCCTATCCGTCATTTTTGATATTCGGCCAGCCCTTCCGCCACATTAGGCCTGATACTCGGGAGAGTGTACTGTATCTGAAAATTCTTGAAGTCAAATATGTGGACCAAACTGTCATAATTCTTCCCACTATTATTTATAAGCGCTTATGTGTGTGTATTATATTATATTATACATATACATATATATGTAGTTGATTTAAATTACATTTTTAGCAATGTAGGAAATATTTTTTATTAGTTCCATTCATTTTGGCGTGATATTATTTAGAAAAAAATGAAATAATATTCGACATGCTTATTTTAGGAAAACAATGAGAGCGTGGCGTCGAAGCTCCGGGCGCAGGGCCGCACCGTCTTCTCCTACAAAGTGGACGTGACCAACGAGCAGGAGGTCATCCAGACGGCGAACAGGGTGAAGCAGGAGGTCGGGGACGTTTCAATCCTCATCAACAATGCAGGGGTGTTCTCCGGACAGCCCCTTTGCAATTTGCCCAGCCATATTATCAGGAGATGCTTCGAAGTCAATTCCATGGCGCACTTCTGGGTAATCTTTTTTTCCACCATATATTCGAAACCAAAGTGTCTCATCTTTTAAGTTAAAACTAAGTAAGCAAATTCCAAAGCATTCACTCAAAACGTGCACACTACCCTTGGCAAAGTATTTTTATATAATTCTCTTACATGCATATCAGTGAAACACTTACTGATATGTGTTATTTCTGAGAAATCTAACGATTGAAAATCTGAAAATTATGCGCATGTGCAAAAATTGCTTACGCTCAGCGCGTTCATAGTCACGCCATGCACGCTTGCTGAAATCTTTTATTATTATTATTTCCTACCTCTTCACTAAATTTAAATTATCAATTCAAAAAACTCTTGTATACATGCATTCTTTTACGAAACAAACCGTTATCCAATATTTGAGCTCCTTAAATACACTCGTCCATTTATTGCATCGTTATAAAATGGAAATTACGTAAGAATAATCATTGTTTCTTTTGCAATAAATCATTTTATCAAGGATTTATTTTGTCAAATGCATCATGCATTTGTAAAGATATATTTTACAATACACAAATGCAGATTAAATGATTACCATTTGGATTATTTAGGAGGAAATAAATATTTTATTTTGAAAATTAAACGTAGACAATCAAAAATTCGTATAAGAATCCCATATTATTAACGTGTTACATAAATGAAGAAACGAATCACCTTTAAACACGCTTCGGTAATCTTAGAAAAGGATATTTTCTTAACGCAAATTAATAATCTGATAATGCATTATATATAGCTAAAAATACTAATTGCAGCGCTTAGTGTAATTATCAATATTATAGGCCATCTTTTGAAATTTTTCATATTTTCAAAAATAAAAGTTTATACTTTTCTAGAAAATAAGTTACTTTACAGTTTTACATTTTCACTTAAAAACATTTTAATGTTGAATTAATTTTTAAAAAATAGAGGAGGGACATTTTAGTAGCAACCGAAGGAAAAACTCTACGAATATTTGACATTAGAAAAGAATAACAATGTCCATGGCGTAATATCTTTCATTTACTCATGCATGATTTCTGAACTATTTATAAAACAAAGTTTTATTTATTCAATTATTTTAATTTCCAACCCAATAATTATTTCTCAAACATTCGATATAATTCTTAACTTTATGGATATTACTTAAAACTTGTATATCTTTTTTATTTAAATGCCGTTACATAATAGTTTTTACTTTATCAAACTGAAATATATAATATGTTTGAATGATAGTTTTATATTCAGATCAGTTTAATGTTTTTCCCTCGCCTTTCTGGAATAGTTCCAAAAACAGTTGTTATTTTTAAGAGCTAGCAGAAATTAACTAAGCCTTTCGAAAAAAAAGAAAGAAAGAAAAACTCTAAAAAGTATCTAAATTAAACCTTTTTCTCTCAAATAGGTTTTCAAATTATAAGGTTCTTTTGTCATAACTTGGATATTGTCCAATGATATTTTTGAATTAATATCTGAATAAAATCTATCCTAAGGAATGCATCTTTAAGTATGAAAGGCTTCCCGATCCAAAGGTACCCTGGTGAAGAAATCTGCTATGAGTTCCGACTGTTTCTAGCTTCTCATGATCAACAAAGGAGAGAGCATGTATTGGCAGTGTAAGATTATATTTAGATGAGTTGTAGTTAATCGGTTATTCAATAGATATCAACGAATCACTTTTTTGAGCTTATCATTAAGCTTGGTTAATGTTACTAAAAGGAATTTAAAACTATTAGCTCCTAATTTAGTGAGGTTTGGTAATAGCAAAAGCTAGAAATTCTCTTCATCTGTTAAACTTTCGAAATTTGAAATTGGGATCTTAATCGTTCGGACAACAATAAGAATTCACCTCTTAAATGGGCAACAAAATTGTCATTGTTTAAACTCCAAGTAATCATTTATTCTTTTTTTCATCAAGATGAAAAGCTCTTCCAATAAAAAAAAACCTTTAAAGACTCAAAACCATAACAAACATATCGTTTTCTGAAGTTGATTCCAGCACATTTTTGAAAATGAATGAACAAATTTTCTGTTTCATTTTAATTATTTATTTTTATTTGTCAATTTTGCTCTCATTTTGGTATGGTATCATTTGTTTGAGTTTAAGAAATCTCCATTCTGATCCAGACTCTGCAGCAGTTCCTCCCTCGAATGATCGAGCTGAATCGTGGCCACGTGGTAGCTGTCGCTTCGATTGCCGGACATCAGGGAGTGCCCTACATGACGGACTACTGGTGAGTTAGTTTAATGGACAGGATGGCAACAATAAACTTCAAATTATTATTTTCATTGAATCTTTTCATTCCATGTCATTGAATATTCTAATGTATTAATTTATTGTTAGAAAAAATTAAATTGAATTTATGAAAACTTAGAAAATAAATTGGAAAATAATCTCATTTTATAACATTAACATTACATTTTTATTGGATTATTAGATTTTTAATACACTGTTATTGCATTCAAGTAATCATGTATAAAGTGTTTGCGTGTATTTTAAGCAGCAAAATTTATTGGTAAACATGTGAAGTATCTATATAAACGACGATGGTTTTAAGTTTTACCAATTTATTTTTCTTTATCGTTATCATTTTGAAAGTTTTCCTTTTTGTATTTTTGAATTATTCAGCGTATAAAGACCCCAATCATGGAACGCTCCAAATTGCCTTTTCGACATTCATTGCTTTCTTTTTTGTTTGATTTTAAGAAATCTGCAGCCGAATCCCACCAGACTCTTTTAGAAACTTATGGTGATGCTGCTCCCTCGCATCCCAATTGTCGGGTTTTGGTTTCAACGATTTAAGAGTGGTGATGTCGATGTCAATGACAAAGAACGGCCTGGTGGACCAAAAAAATTCGAAAACAATCAATTGCAAGACATTGGAGAAAATAGGAAAAAGTTGTAGAAAATAGTGGAATATATTTTTGGTTGATATAAATTTTACCAATTTTTCTCAATAAATGCCTTTTTTAAAGAGAAAAGAATGATCAAGATACATGCAAGCACCTAATATATATATTTTGACAAATTAAAAAGAGGTTTAAGAAAGGAATGTATTAAAAATATTCCTACTTCTGAAAATAAAATAAAAGTGGAAGTAAATGAGCGCATCTTTTAATATTTTCCTCCTCGTTAAGGTTTTGTGTCTGATGCTCAGAAGAATTGTTACATTTTTGGCAGTCAAAAAATATTTTTCATTTCTATCAATAAAAGTTCCTCCTTTGTTGGTAATAAATAATTACATCAAAAAATTACTTATTTTATTGATGTAATATCCAGTCACCTTTTATATTTGTTGATATTAGATTAAAAAAAGGCAACATTTACAAATAAACAATACAAGTTTCATTTATATCCGTGTAGCAAGATACAGCTTGAAACAGTTTATAGAAACTCTAAAACAGAATGAAATGTGAGCTAAAATGAAATGTACTTGAGTTAAATTCTAGAAAAATTTATGCAGGAGTCAAGTTTACCGAAAATAGCATTTGCAAAATACTTTGAGCCGAAATGCTGCGCTATCGAATTTAAAGTAAAAACTAATTATATTTATAAAGACCTGCAAATGAAAGGGCCATGCATTCGGAAGTAAAAGTGTACGAGTTAACGAATTAAATGAAACTCTAAATATGGAGTGGCAACTATAAAAATATTAAAAGCGATTGAAACTGCAAGAAATTAAACTATTTTATGGAATCTTTCATATCATTGCGATCCTTGTTTCTTTAGATATTTTTTAAGCTCTTTCTTTGAATAGCTGTATATCTCAAAATACAGCTCGTATAAGTAGTTTATTATTCTGAAGAGCAGATTTACTTACCTTTAAAACTACTCCGTTTAATATTTATTCTAAACATCTTAGTTTAAGATATATTCAACAAAAACAAAAGAAAAATCACAATTTTCGCAATATTTTAAAGAATTAAGGATTATTTAAATGCGTTTATTTCAAATACTTTTAACTTATAGAATTAAGCTTTGGAATCAGCATATTAAATTGATATTTATCTCAATTTATAAGGTAATATTTTTCTGTAAAAATAATTGCTCATTTTGTAAAAACTTAGAAAAGGTTTTAAAAAGAGTCGTCCACCAAGAGTCGTTACAAGTCGACCACCAAGTGACATGCGATTAAGTCGGTAGCCTGTGTTTTAGAGTATGCGCCCAAGTTCAATAACATATTAAAAGATGAATACTATCTCCCCTTTCATGACGGTGCTACCATAATATTCTAGTGACTGGGTAATGTATTTTCATTTTCGGCAAATTTGATGTTTAAAATATATTGCCATTTTGCATATCTGTTATACTTATTTCACCGAAATTCCTATTAGGTTACTCCGCTGAAAAGTCAATTTTTTTGCGAAATTACGAAAGTTTTCTAATTTAATATTCTTAATGTTTGAATAGGTTTCTTTATAAAACTGTTATTATTTTGTTTCTTAGTCTATTTTTGGGAAGTAACACTGATTTTTATGTTTGCATCTACATACGTTTTAATGCTATTTTATACCTTTGGGTACCATTTTCCCCATTCTAATTTTTATTAGAATTTTCATATGAAAAACTTCATAAATTAAAATCTAATGTATATATTTTTGTTCAAATTTATATATTAATTCCACAATAAGTTCTGCAGACAATAAATCTATTCCTTTCGTAATATTTTATAGTTATTTTAGTGTTTCACAATGCTAAAAAAAAAATGAAAATTTTATGTTATTTATCAGTCAAAACCCAATATTTAAAGAATGGATAAAAATACAGCTTATTTTTTTAACTCAAAAACCAGATAATATATTTCTTAAGCTAACTGCAAAATTTTAAGCAAATAATTTAAGGAACCTCTAAACTAGATGATTTTTGCTTTATATTTCTTTTTAACCAAAAAATACCTTTTTTTCGATATAAAAAAAAACTTTTGTCTCTTAACTGGTATACTTTGGTTTCATAGATGTTTTTTCAATCTTTTTTTTATGCGAATATTAAAAAAAATCTAGATATTTTCAAACGTTTTTCAAAAATAGTCATATACTATTTTTCTACCTTTTCACATACATACAAAAATGGTATGCGACTATTTTAGAAAAACGTTAGAAAATAGCTATATTTATTTCGTAGTCACATATCTTTTAAATTGCCCATTTCAACTATACAATTTCGATTACTCATTTAATAAAAAAGGAAAAAAAAAAAATGCTGAACATCCCGCTTTTTTCTGCTCGACATTTTTTCTCAGAGCTGTGTGGAATCAAAATTAAATGCATGCTAAAACTGTTAAACTGATTTCTCATTGAAAATGTTACATTTTTCAGTGCCTCCAAGTACGCTGCAGCGGGCATGATGGAAGCCCTCAACATGGAACTGCAGTTCATGGGCAAGAAGAACATCCGACTCACCACCATCAACCCCATCATCATCACCACCGGGCTCATCTCTAATGTCAAATCCAGGTGGGCCAAAAGAACGTTTTGGTGCAAATTCTCTTCAAACCAAATTGAGATACTATACAGTGACTTTATGAACTGCTTGATTAATTGGTTACGCAGGAGAGAGCAAGGCCAAAAATTTTGGTGCCAGTTTTATATATATGCCCAAAGTAAATCCATAGCACAGAATACCCGATTTGTAACCCTATCCATTTTTATAAATTTTAAATTGAGTTAAGTTAAAATATAGTATTATCCATTTCGGAAAAATATTCCTCCAAATTTATAATACACATTTTTAAGTAGATCGACTATTAGGTAGTATAATACTAATGGTATAAAAAATCAGATACAAAGGTAAATTAAAAATATAAAGTAATTTCTTTTGAATTAGGATTATGGATTGTTTAAGACTTCTTGAAAAAAAAGAGACTGCTAAGACTTCTTCATTAAAATTATTTATAACCAACCCTCATGAAAGATGAGGAGGATGTGCCTATAGAAATGAGGAATCTTGTGAAAATGTCAGCTATTTGCTAAATATGTTGCACTTTTTTGTAATGCGAAGCCTTTTTAATCAAAATTACATATTAATACAATTCTTACAAATTCAATTCATACAATTTTTTTTCTTGTTTAAATTTTGTGTCTTTTTCGAATCTAAATGTTTCTTTACGATCATGTGCTATTTAATAGTTACTGCCAAATGCAAATAAATTTATTTAATGAATTAATTTATTATTTTATCCATAATATTTAATGTATATCAACAGAAGTTTGGTGTACTGTCTGTAAAATACGACACATGAAAATAGTTACGGAAAAAATTCATAGCTCCGTTTAACCTATTGCTACTAAATTTGGCAGGTATGTACTTCATAGGTAGTAAGTGTTTATTATAAAAAGAGTTTTTAATTTTAATTAGGTTTTTCAATTAATTAAAATTAATTTTTAAAGTTTCTAAATTTCCCATTTCTTTTCGCATAAAACCAGTTTTACACAGCTTTAAAATTTAATTAAAGAAAATAACATTGTAACAATACCAATTTTTGGGGAAAGTTTTCCTTTTAGGGAATTTTTCAAATTTATTTTCATTTTAAATCGCAATAATGCCTTTTATTAATTTTAAAAATTTAAACCTAATTTTATTGTTACATCAGATCTTTCTTTTACCACTTTTAACTTTGTGATGAAAACAACAACTGCTCTCTCCAGACATTTATTCCAAAATACAATTATATTTTTCATTATTATTAACGTGAGTTTAGACCGGTTTAGTGTAATGCGTTACACACAGATTGCAACGACTGAAGGAATAAGGTTAAACGAATCAAGCTTAAAACAATACCATGCAATAACATTTCGAAATTTAAAAAAAATTCAGAAAGTTTCATGGTATAAATTTTATATAACGCTAGACTGAAAATTTTATACAATAAAATCAAAACATGCATTTATGTAACTGCTTTACTGTACAAATTAATACATTTTTTTTCTTTAAATGATGAATTGTATGAATTTGAAATTTTATTAAGCATCTAAATTAAGAATAAGGAATTCAAATTGTAAAATGGTAGGGAAATACTAAAAACCAAAAAAAAGAGGATATTAAGTTTTCCACTTTTAACATGCATTAACAAAAGTTTCAAAATCTTTTGATTTTTTTAAGGAATTTAAAAAACAGTACAAAAACATTTACAGTATTCGTGTTAAATTCATTAAAAATATTTTATACAATTTTAATTATTGCATTAATTTACCTTATAGTAGGCATTTATGTCCAACAATCATATTATATACAATTATTACATTCAGGCCCAGATGAAGTTTTGAAGGAGCCTTCAGTGATTACAAGAGTTGAAGCCCCATTTTTTCAACTTCTAAACCGTTCTTTTTTAATTAAGTTTAATTTCGTTTCTGTATAAACAGATTCTACATTTTATAGCAGGTCCCCATCTAGAAAAAGTATACTTCCATAAATTAGTGCCGAGAACAAAATATCAAAACAGTGGCCCCATAAATATCAAATCTCAATAATTTCATGAAAAGATATGATCTGTCTATTGTTCATAGCACCTTAATTATCCAAACAGATATAATAAACTAAACATAAAAATATATAACAATTATAATACAAAGAGTATATATAGTATAATATATAAATGGAATGCGTAAAAGTATTTGATAATGTATTTTAAAGAGTGATAACTGATGAATCGAAATGTGTTATATGCTTTTAATTTAGAAAAAACATCGGTGCAGAGAGATATAAATAGGAGGGAAATAATCTCCATTTTAATTTTTGAAAACTTAGAAAATAAGAGCTAGGTAAAAATAATAATTTCTCTGAAATGAAACTAACTTATTCAATTTTTCTTCCTCCGGTAATAGCGCCCGGGCCCTGCCACTGTCTTCAGATATCAGAAAGCCTAATTAATAAAATCACTGCATTTAGCGGAAGCCCATAAAAAATTAACAGAATCTGTTGCTTAAATTACCGCAAAATATACAAAACTGTAAAAAAATGGAACTGTATGTGATGCATGATACAAAATTTGAATCAAAATCTTAATAGCAGTCTTGTTTATTTTAAGCCAAATTCAAAAGCGTCCGTATGCAATAGTAATTCTTCCTCTAACGTTCACCAATTTTCCTTCTAAAAATACCAGACTACTTGAAAGGTCGAAATATGGCGTGTCAGATTCTGAATGGTTATGCCTGAGTATAATTAGGTCCTTTATAATGGTTTATGTGAATTCTGAAACCGTCATAAGACGAAAGATCACATCAGAGAACGCAAATATACTTATCTGTATGTACGATGAATTTAGCTACCCATGTTCATAGAAAGGATCAAATTACAATGTGAATAACTTTAAAGATTTTCTCAAAGATTCTCTAGAATAAGAAAGAAAGAAAGAAAGGAAAATCATATCTGGCGCCAAGAATTCGAACCTAAATTTTTACATGTTCGGTTGAAAATATCAAAGACTTTCGTTGCATAACAGATACGGGCACAGTCTTCCATGTAATTTAATGTGATTTCACAGTGAATAAATCATTAGCAATATAAAGGCGTTTACTGAGTGCTAAATATTACATACAAAATTTGTCAAGTTAATATTTACATAGATTTAAAATCATTTTAGACCAGCGGTAGTGGTCTCTCCAAAACTTTCTCGCATACTCTCTAATAAACTTGAATTTGTGCTTTAGACACATTTTTCCCGGACCAATTGAAACCAAAATTTGGCACAGAACTATAATTGAAATAAAAAACCACTTGTTGGATTTGGTTCAATATTTGACTGAAGTCAATAATATAGATATTGAATCTGTGCTTTAAATTTTATCTATCAGCTCTTTTCGTTTTGTTTTTATCATGTTAACTTATATTCGAACAGCTGAATAGATTTTGATAAAATTTGACAGAAGTCTTCAAATTTGGTCTAAAGACCGTATACCAAATTTCAACCATCTAGCTGATTAAATTATTTTTATTAATTTATCTTTATCTATCTAAGTATTATCTTTATATATCTTATATTGTCTGATAAATAAAAATAATCTGACATATTCTAAAAATGTGTTTTTTGAACGCAGTAAGGTGTAAAAATATAGAAATGCATCAAAATCTCGAATTCATTTTTTTTTTTACAATTATTATACTTTCTCTACACTTTATATAAGAGAAAGTAAAAAGAATCACTACCTTCAGCCATTCTTCAGTCTCTTAAGGGATAATGACATGGTTCTCGGAGCTCCTAGCCCCGGTCGGGGGTCTTAATCTCCGGTAGATGAAAGACTTGCATAAGGCCTGGCTTTCAATAATTGACGTGATCATCTTCGAAAGTTCATGGATTTTCTTATATAGTACTTGCAGGAATCTTAATTCTTCAAGGCGCATGCTAATCAAGGATCATTACATGACGTCTCACTTACAAAGCAGACTCCTGTGCTGCCATCTAGAGGAGGCTAAATTAAGATCCTATTTTATTACCATAATCCTTCTTTATAAAACACCTGTTTTCTTGACTCCGCAGGTTCCCTTGCTTATTGCCTCTTCTGAGTGTGGAGGAGACGGCGGACGCGGTCACCCGGGCGATCCTCAAAGAAGAGGAGGAAGTCTTCATTCCAAAACGAAGCGAATATTTGAAAAATCTAGTCGAGTGAGTATGAAACAAGTCTTGGAGATAAAACTAGTGATGTCATGTTTCTAGATGATCTCCTGTATTTAGTCCACCCTTTTTAGAGTGGCCCCTTTATCTTATTTAAAATATTTAATTCTAGAACATATTTATGGCACATGTCAAAGACTGTAAGATCTTCTGTTGAATAGATTTACATCATTGGAATTCCACAGTTAACAGGTGATTGATACTTAAATTTGGCGAAAAGATATATAAACTCGTCTCTATATTGGACATTCACTCAAATATTTTTTTTTAATGAAACCGAGCCCAGATGTGCTTCATGCCATACACTTTATTTACGTTCATATATGACTAGAATATTCTTAATTTTCGCCATTAATCATTTAGATGCAAAAATTTTGTCCATCAAAAATTTGATTGGAGAAAATTATCATTAATATCACTAATTTCTTGCTCACCCATGAATAATTATCACCCATTAATATCACTACAATCAACTCACTCATGAATAACAACATTATTTATAGACTTCACATAACTTACAAATGACATTTGTAAGTAACATATGGCAAAGTGAGAAATGCTTGTGGCTGGGTGTTTTCACGAGTAATTTTGTCAAGTTTACATCGAATTTTTTAATCTTTCAAATTTTAGTAAAGTGATCCATTTTAAATTATTTCCAAAAAGATTAAAATCTTAAATATCATGTTCTGCGATTATTCGTTTTTGAACTTATTTATACATTAATAAAAATTATTTTAAATATTACTCTGCAATTAGAGCAGCCTAATCATATGTGGCTCTTGTGACCTTCACCAAATGCAAAATACTTTCGCTCCTTTTTGAAATCATGTGTTAAGGGCAAAGATTTCACTCAACTTTTTTGCAAACTATTTACTTGGAGTTATGAAATTTGGTATATATATACATATATGCTTCAGGAAATAACTAGATCGAATGTCTTTTAAAAATTCTTGAATTAAACTCCTTTTTGAGAATTCTGATTTTAAAAGCACATTCTTTTTTCTTAATATTTTATTGTAATCTATTAAAAATTCATTTGGAATAAGACTATACTATTTTGTACCTAAATTAGACCTACTTTTCAGGAAATATTTTTATCGGTATGGCTTTTATTCCCTTATAACTGTATTTTGCTAAAATTTAGCTTTAAACTTTCCGAATGAAGGCGAATCTAAAATGGATGCACAGAGTTATATGAGCGTATAACAGAAATTCTTATTTTGAAATTTAGGTGAATTTAATCAAAGAATTCATACTGGAAATGTATTAAATGAATTTAACCTTTTGCAGTCGAATGTCTTTTCTCAGCCACCATTCAAAACAGAGCATCATTGACATTTTATTTATTTAATTTTAATTGTTAAAAATAGCTTCAGAATGTTAAAATGATATAGATTCATTTTTCAGGGAAACTCAAAGAAGTTGCACGTATTTATTTCTTTATTTAATAAAAGGTTCGTATATTAAGTGAATAACTATGCATCGAATTTTCTTTCCGGCTGCAAAGGGTTACATTTGAAAACTACATGATTTTGAGGAAACAATTAACGATATACTTACTCCTCTAAATCATTAATTATTCATTCATTTTATTCAACAATACAGATTTTAATAATAATTTATTCACATATAAGCATTTATATTGTAGATAAAAGGGAAACTTATTTTGAATCTTTTTTATCGTTATAAATTTCATTAAAAACTGAGATTTCACAAACATTAAATAAGTAAAGCTAAATAAAAGCGAGTAAAAAAAATGTGTGAGCTGCATGAATATTTTTTTAAAGTGTGTTAAGTCACTTATTGTAAAATGAAAATTCAAAGTAAATGTCATTTTTCTTTACAGATGCTTCAGCAGAAGAACAAGATTTAAGATTCTGGATTGGGTTGGTTACGGTTTCGACCCCGATGTAATAACCAAGCAACCAAAAAAGAATGGTTCCGAAATCGTCTGAAAAGGAACTGTATTTCAGGGCAATTCATTCATGAAATGATTTCCTAGAATTCATCGAAGAATTGAAGAAAAGTCATTTCCTAAGAATGAAATGTGAAGAATTTTTGAATTTTGAATCCAAAGTAATCTATCTGAATTTTGAATTAAATATCGTCAAAGGCAGAATGAAAAATAAATTCAGGACAATGAAATTCTTATGTTCTAGATAAAATGAATTCTATTTTTAAATTCAAAATTTAGGGAAAAAGCACCTTATTATCTTTATCTGTTTAAAGAAGGGAATTTATCTATTATTGATACGAGTACATTTAAAGGTTATGAGTTTGCAAATGTGTTATTGTAAATTGTTTATATGTAAGTTATATGTATGTCAGTGTTTCAATAATAAATATAGTTTCCTTAATTTATGTTATGCTTTATTTCTTTCGGCATTTTGCTGGTTTAGAGCCATTTATATTATGTTCCTACTTTCATATTATCAGCTTTTTCAACATTCAATTTTAACGAATTTTCATTTGAAAAATATATGCAATAATAACTCAAACTGCAAATAATTGTTGAATGGGAAATTAATGTTTTATGGCGCAAAAGACGATGTCGGCTATGCTGCGCCAAATACAACATTAAAATATAAAGCCCCGTAAAATGATTTGAATAAGAAAAATCAATTACTATCAAAACCAAATTTTAAACAAGGTTGCAGCTTTATAAAAAAAAATTTAAAAAGAAAAACTGTTATAAAGCTTAAAAAAGCAGTTATAGCCTAAACATTTGTGAAAACATGAGTTAAAATTTAAATTAGGAATAAAAATCAATATTTGTAAGGAAAAGGAACAAATTTGGATGGTCAATCTCTCCCACCAAGTTCTAAAAGTCTAAAATGATAGTTTTAAAAAAGCATAAAAGGGAAAAGTAAAATTCATGGCATTTTGTTAAAATTTGATCAATAGTTTTGATTTTCGTTGTCTGTTGTACATGTTAGTATTGAATCACTGGAGAGCAAGTGTTTGTTGGTATAATATGGGCATCCAATTTGATGGTGAGTCAATTTAACATCAATTCTTCGATATTAGGAAGAATGGGCTGTCAATACAATAACAGGCTTAATACGAAATAGTATATTATTAATTTACAAATCCCATCTTTCCTGCCATTTAACAAGGATATATTTCTTCACAGAATTACGAACATCTGCTAAAGAAGCGTATGTCATAAGGAAAATAAAATGTTGAAGTACGATTACCTTGTAACAGCCAATTATATTTTTTATTTGAGATCGTAACGCGACAATCGAAACACCAAGTGATTCCATCAAGATAACGTAATTGTAAATTTATCAACAGTCTAAATTAAACACTGAGATTAGCTATCACGTGTTGCGATAGGCTTATTATTGTAGTCCAATTTTATCTTGGCAACATATCTGCATACGATTTTAAAGAGAATTTTATGTTTAATTCATCCTGAAAATAGATTCATTTCAGGACACAAAACAGCTGAAACATTAATGATAAATTTTAACTGCTATCAGAATTTATAGCTTTATTTTACCGGTTCAATTCTCCTTTATAGAAAACTTTGCTCTTCTCCATTTTGCTCTTCCTCTCAAACACCTCCTATTTTAGATTTGTTTGGGTTTATGGAACAATTGATAGAATTGATCATACTGCGCCAAATGTTCGTTATTTTCGAATCACACATAAAATATAAAATGCATTACAGCAACCAAATTTAAATTATTTTTATAATTTATATATTCGGCTATAAATGAAAAGACGTTAACATGAGAAATGTCTTCAAACATATCCATTCAATTCTCTTTCACTCCAAAACGAGCTTATCTTTATATAAATAAAGCTTGCATTGGCATAATTTCGGTTTAATATTTAAAATACAGTTGCATTTGCTACACACAAATGTCAATCAGAGCATAAGAGACGTTATTGAATCAAAAATATTTATTCTGCTAAATTTTTACATTATACCATAATGCTATGCTTCCTAGAGGAGAGATTTTGTAATCCTTAATCGAAGGTTATTATTTATATAGTTAATTGTTAATATGTTTGTCCCAGGTTGTTAGGGAAGATTCGTTATTGATCTAATTTAAATGGCTTGTAAATCATTTTTATAAGAGGAACAAATAATTCTCCAGTTATTATACTGAAACATTTTGCGACTTAGTATGCTCTCATATTTCGTGAAATTCCAACATATACTTGTACTGAGAAAAATTGATTTTAATAGTTAGTGCCCGATGAAGCTCAAAGCATTTCATTATCAAAGGATGAAAGCTAGATTTAATATTTTTAGAATAAGCAATCATCTTTTTTTTTTAAATTCAGCTCAGTAATTTTTTAAGAATCCTGAATTGAGAACAAATAGCTCATGTACGCACCCAAAGCACATGGGATATATAGAGATTTAATTTCTCGGTGAGTGAAATCTGGGGAAACAAATAGCAGAACAGACATGACTATCAGATATGGAGACGTCAATGTATACTCTTCGTTTCAGTATCCCGAGACTAACATTGTTCGTCAACGATACTACCTCGATAAAGGGTGAGATGCGGAAAGATCAGAGCTTTTCCGGAGTTCGTCTTCATTCTTTGAACTTGATTTCCGACCTATTAGATACTTTTTCGCTCTATTTTTTCCCCCATGTATATCTGTATAGCACTATTCTATTGTAACTCAAAATTGCATATTGATTACTTATATGGCTAGTTCAAATGGCAAAAATATTTTATAGTTTGTATAATATCATTGAATGTGTCTGAGATTATCTATGACTTTAATCTTAAAATGTTGTAAAAAATTCAATAACAAATAAGAAAGGGTTTTAATCTGAAAAAATTATTTTGTAAAAAAAACAAACGAAATATTACATTTTGAAAACAAAATCTTCCATTTATTCTTCACAATTTAACTAACTTCACAATAAATAAAAATTACTCTAAAATATTTTACTGGGAATTTGTATTTTTTGCTACAATATCACCTGCAGTTTTCGCGTCTTCTAAATCCGAATTCACCTCATCGTTAAATGGAAACATCTCCTCCTTCATCTTTCCTCTCACCCCTATTTTGACTAAATAAAGACATCCTGAAGCATGCACAATCATAGCGGGGGGTTTCAAAATTCAAGGACGAACAGTACAAGATCAATCGTAATAGCGTTACCTTAAATTATAAAAATATTTCTGAATCTGATGTATTTGACTGGAAAAAAATGTAAAATGATCTCCAATAAAAATCAGACTGCATTTTCCACCGAGGAGAAGGTCCTTCAGTATGTGAAGTGACCTAGCATTTTTTAATCCTTAATATCCTCAAACCATTTCTAAAACGAAATAAACCAGCGGAAATGGTCTTCCCAAAACTTTCTCGCGTATTCTCTAACTTGCCACGCCAAAGAACGCCTCGCACGACCTTGGCATATAATAATTACGAAATATTAAGTTTTGGCTTGAATTTAGCATTTTTACTGAATCTGAAGTGTCCTCCTTAGCGAGTCTTTTTTTTGGCAATTAATTCCAGACATGCCTTAATACTATCCAAAATTCGAATTTTTGTTTTAGACACGTTTTTCTCAAATTATTGGGGGGAAAAATTTGACCAAAACTGCGCTTGCAGTCACAAAATCAAATAGAAAAATGGATACATTTAAAATAGTTCATTTTTGAATTATCACTTCACTCGTTTCTTAAAGTACGGACGGACAAACAGGAGGATGGATTTGGCAGGTGCCTACACTATAGATGATGAATCTGTGCACCGAATCTTATGTGTCAAGCTCTCTTCGTTTTGTTGTTGTCCTGTGTAATCATATTCAAACAACATGGCAAACAATCCACTTCCTCGAAAAGGATTTTGATTAAAATTGGATAGAAATCTGCAAATTTAGTGTAAAGACTGTATACTAAATTTCATCCTTCTAGCGCAAATTGTTTTTGAGTCATCTTTGTTACAGAGAGACAGACAGACAGTTTCCAAAAATGCGTTTTTCGAACTCAGTGAAGTCTAAAACGTGGGGATTCGTCAAACTTTCGAGTTCGAACTTTTTGAGGATTATTATACTAACTCTACACTACGTTCACAAGAAAGTAAAAATAGTATTCGTATTAGGAAGTGGAACGGCTTTAAAGAAAAGATTCTAAAATAATCAAAGATCAGATTGCAATCAACTCCATTAACTGTCTGCAGTGCTCATTTGCATTAAAAATATTATTACTTAGGTACAAACATGCGAGATAAATTGCAAAACGACATTTCTATCAGTCATCTGACAAGTAGGCTATTATCAGAATTAATTTTAGATGTTGAATGTATTATTAGATGAAAGAGTGGGAAACGACAGCGTGTCCCATCTGATACAGGGAAGAGATAGCTAACAATTGAAAATAATCTCTCAAAAAAATTCAAATTGTGTCTCATGATTGCTAAAATTCTGTCACTTTTCAAATATGTAGTTAAAACAAAGAAATTTGCTGATCCCGGAAATTTCAGTCTTTTCAACAAATTCTTCAACAACATCGAGATCATGAGCACTTGGATAGGTGACGCCATTTTTTTTTCGTAAAAAGCAATTTTTGGAATAAATATAATTCCAAAAATTAAGAAAAACAATCTAAATAACACTTGCAGAGCTGCAAACTGGTAATTTGTATTATGAAACATACATTTCTGAAAACAAAGCCTTTTTTGATATAATTCTCATAATTTTTGTTTGCTTAATATTGTAATTAGGAAATAAAATTATTCAAATCAAAAAATGATTTTAAACATTTTATATTATGCATATAAATTATTTTTTTTCTTTCGACAAAAAAATATATAGGAGTATCAAATATTTCACAGCCCATTTAACTTGTTTACGAAAACGCGAAGTTCAATATAAGTTTAAAATAGGAGATTAGGTTAGAATTTTTAAAATTACAGAAACGTTCCGTAGAAGATTTTTACCAAATTGGTCTGATGAGGTTTTTAGTATACAAAAAAGATTTCCTTCAAACGCACCTACTTACATTCTGCAAGACTAGAGAAACGAATTAGTGAAAGGGCGATTTTATAAGCAGAAATTGCAGAAAGTAATAAAAACAGCTAGTAATTTTTTGAGAATTGAAAAACATTTGAAAAGCAGAGGCACCGGAAAAAAAAGAGCATTTCGTCAAGGGGAAAGGACTTGATAAACGTTTCAATTCTTGGATAAAAGCAGAATGGATGACGTAAAAGAATTCTACATCACTTTACCAAGTGATCCAAATATGAATTATTTCCCCTCAAATGCACAATCATCTTACAGAACGAAATTATCAGCTCCAATAATCTTAAATGGTGAATGGGAAGTGGCATTATCTGAAATATCGATTCCTCACAACTGGTTTAATATGACTGCAGATCATAATAATTTCTATACGATACTGTACGATAAAGAAGAGGTTGTCGTTATGGTCAAGTTTGAACAGGAAATAAAAATCACTTACAAGTCAGAGAGCGCTGATGCATTTTGGTTTACTCTGAATAGAAAAATCGTAGAGACGATTGATGAAACTAAAATAAAGTTTAAATACGATTCACATGCTGCAACGGTCGCAGCCCACATTCGAGAAGGAGTGGAACTGCATGTTGTGAAAGAATCGAAATTGTTATATATGCTACATTTGCCTAACGAAGACAATTTTGAGCGCTTCGAGGATTTATCCATTTCGCATATCTCAACAATCTCCTGTAGAAATAGTGGTGAAAATAATTGATTCGACTCCTAAAAGCGTTCTCGAAATAGAAATGTCTGCAATGTTGGGAAGGATGACTATACACAAGCCTAGAGTTTTGTTTGAAATCTTAAACAGGCATCTAGCAGTAAGAAATATGTACGAGCTCATAAAATTTGAATACGATCGACATAAATTAGAGGTTTCCATCATTTTATCGAAATATGTCGAAGTGCATATAGAAAAGTCTTCAGGATCTTCACTGCTACGCAAACTGAGCCTCCAAGAGAGTACTGTTATTAAGCAAACGCAGAAACTGAGAGTTGATTATTTAGCTCATATGAACAGTAGCGATTCTTTTAAAGTGATCATTCGAGAATATCCTTCGTTTGTGAAATCTATTAAACATTCGAAAGATTTAGTTATTTAGCCAGGAATAACTAGAATTTACTCAACTCATTTGATATCCAACTATCGCTCTTAGAAAACTCGAAAACTAAGCTTCACGTCCCTAACTATTATGAAGTTATTCGCAAAAGCTCTAGCGGAATTGCTGAGATTTGTTAAGACTTCGTTTAAAAGCGGGAAATACGAATCCAAGTATTCACTAGACATAAGTGGTGGAATAACAAATGTTTATTTATAGCGATCTAGTGAAATCACATCACGTAGGAGACTCCTTCGCTCCTCTCCTACGAATCATCCCTTGCATTAACGAGAAAGAAGATCAAATAGTAAAATACTATGATAGACCTTGATACTTGCCAGTGCGAAAAACATTTATAGAAACAATCCAAATGGAACTGAAAACAAACTTTGCTACTGATATAGCAATAAATGGTGGAAAAACGTATTCCATACTTTTGTTTCGACGCAAACCTATAAATTAGCAGCTTTTTCTACGGACTTTTCATACATCTCCAGGATTACACAAAATGCAGTTGGACACTAGAAATTGTGAGAAATACTATCGTCTCCAACAAATTTCACTAGAGTGCCCTATCAACGTGGTTATGGAATATTTGGTGATTTGCGATGTTTCATAACTCCTGTAGCAATAAGAGGAGGGAAAATATTTAGGCGAACGGTTACTGAGAACCGGTAAGAATGTTCTAACAGAGGGCGCATCGTTCAAAGATTTTGCTCGACATCGATTAAGAGAAACCTCAAGTCGCAATAAAGACGATTTCTTTCAAAAATTTCAGCATGGAAAGGGTATAAAAAGAAAACGCTCAGTGAAAAAAACACAGTCGACCAAGTAAAACTCGACCTAGTAAAAAGCGAAAAGAAATAGAGGACATTTTTTCATGATGTAAAACACTGTATATCTAAAAAATGATCTGGATTTATTTTCGAACTCTCCTGTTCAATTTGCAATCGATTCATCGGCTTTCAAAGAGATTCAACATGTTGCTTCGGTATCCGACAGTTCCCCTATAGAATTTTTTTATTAGTGGAAATGGAGATCAGTATCTCGATTTAGCACATACAATCTTACATTTGCGAATTAAAGTCGTCAAGAAAAATGGTGGAAATCGTGCGCACACAAATCACGTTGCCCCAATAAATCTAAACACTCTCTTCTCAGAATTAAGCGTATTTTTAAACAATCGTCAAGTTTTTAACCAAGTGAATTTTTCTTATCATGCCTTTTTGGATGCTTTATTATTTTCCTCAAAATCTGCTCAAGAAATAATGCTAACCTCTGCAATATTCTAAAAGATACTTCAGGTGAATTTAGTACGATGGGCCAAAATTCAGCTAATTTAGGCTTCAAAGAGCAAACAGAATCGAAAGCACTAGATTTAATAGGCCCTCTCCATATGGATATTGCAAGTCAACCGCTGTTGCTACCGAATGGTGTAGATGTGAGAATTCTATTACTCAAACGCAAGTCAGAATTCGCCTTAATGTCTAACAGTTCTGTTTATATTTTCTATATATAATATCGCTGAATTCACTAAGCTTTCAAAATAAACAGAAAAACGAAATGGTTGTGAAACGCTTTGTGCAGTAAAAACTGAAACTACACCCATGTAGTCATTTATCGCACTATTTCCAAAAATGCAAACCTATGAGCCAAATGAATAAATTAAATCTCTGATGTCATAAAAAATATAAAAAATAAAAACTTACAATACCATGCTATAAAAGAAAACTTGAAACGGTAGTTTTCTCAGTGCACTACTAGACACAAAGCCTTACGAACTCTATAACGATGGGGAGAAACGATTTCGATTGAGTTGAGTTGAGTTGAGTTTTCAGAAAACACAATTCTCGCAAAGGAGGTTATGAGATCATTGCAAAATGAATTGGACTTTTCTATCTTATCTCAATGTCAAAAACTTCCCGAGGAGTTTATGGAAGATTTCAGAGAAAAACCTGACTTTGACAAGCTATGTAGATACCAGAAATTATCGGAAACTTTTCTGTTTGGAGAGAGGAGATCCAATAAACCTAACATTAATTTCAGAATTCCAATTTCTATCTCCAAACTTTATGCTCGATCACAAGAGAGATCCGAGCTGGAAATGAATCTCAATTTCAAATTTTGATTGAAGGATTTATCATTGATCATAATCAGCTTTTGGATATGAGTTTGGTGTCGAGATATCAAGATCTTAGCGAAAATACCATTCGACTCCTGAGTGATATTTTGGTTTGGGATATGCTGTTGAAATACAAATCCATTCCCGGCTCACTGCTTTCCCAGCACATTGACAAAATTACGCAATGCAATTCTTTGGATTTGGCACAATTACACGAAGGCGTGGTTAATCTTATATTTAAGAGAATGGTTCTGATGTATATCCAGAAAATATGTTCTAAAGCTTCAAAAAAAGTCTATGGTGAAATTAAAAAATATTGTTACGAAATTTCCTGGGTTCGTTTGGATAGTGGAAGTAATATGGTGTGAAGAACGCTCAATCACCAGGCGGCAGTAGAAAATAAAACAACGACGTTTATTTACACGAAGACACACAGGACAGCACAAAGACGACAACTATATACAGCACAGAAGACGATTATCTTCAGCCGAGACGTGCAGCAACAACAGCATACACAGCAGCATATACAAGTCCCTACTGCAGACAGTAGCGTACAGCTTAGTTCAGCACTAGCTTCACTCTGTCGCTGCTCCGCTTACCTCTGGAACGCCAGTTTTTTACCGTCGATTCCGACTACTCTTCGACTCTATTGGTCCACCACTCTCTTTGTCGCTTCCGACTACGACTCAATTCACGACCACCCGGCAGCTGCAGGCTGCTCCTTTTATAGGTCTCAGGAGGCGGGGTAGAAGCCTCTCAACCAATCAGGAACGTTCGAGGCGTAACTCAGTTCCTACTGGACGGATTGAGAAAATTCTCGATGTTTTGGATATAATCTATTTTGGCGCCAAAGTCGCCAAGCTCTGGGACTTCTTATGGAACCCACTATGATGGGAAGCCGCATCACAGATTCGTAACAATATACTTCTTTAAAGAATGTGCCATAATATGAGAAAAGGTATGTTTATGAAAATGACTGACCTTCTTGATTCAGTAAACATTTTTAAAGATTCATTTAAAAAAAGTCTGCTTCAGAATACTATCGAATTTTGTATTCGTATGCTTTGAAATATATTCATATAAAAGATTAATATTATTCAGAATATTTCAAAAAAGAATATAAACACTTACTTAATAAATTTGCTTCCAAAATAGATGAATCATTTATGCTATACACTAATAAATAATCTTTAGAACTAACATGATATCAAAATCTAAAGAGGATATATGAATGGATATCTTTCGAGTGCTCTGACGCCTTACCATAAAAATAAAAGCAAGATAAATAATTTCACGTGCAATCATGCCTTTCCTGCTTCTGAAGGTTCAGAGGGGATAAAAACAGCTTTTATGAAAAGACAATGTGAAAAGAACTTTGTTTTTAACTGAAAACGCAATATTTCTTTTTTCGTTTGTATAAAGAGTTTCAAATCAATAAAATATTTTATTAAAACAAGATTATATAAACAGAAACGATACTAACACACAGATTTCATAGAAAAAAATAGCATACATTGTAATAATAAGATATAAATACGTGGGGTTAGTCAGAATCATCCAATGTTTTGGAAGTAAAGTGTGCGGAAACTAAAACACGGTCGACACATTTATTTCGATGTGAGAAGCAGACGCTTCGATTGCAATATGAGAAACATATGCGATGCGCGCAGCAGTTGCTGCGATCGCAACAATGTCGCGATGTAGACAACAAAGGATTCAATTCTATTTGCAGAAACAAACACGATTTAATCCAGAAAATGATATGTTTTTGACAAATAGTCCAAAAGATGACAACCTATACTACTGTTATTGACACTACAGTGAACTGACTTTCAATTGTTTTTGAAGGAAGTTAAAAAGGAGGAATTTTTCACAAATTGATAATTTTTTAACTTCAATCCTAGAATAGTAAACTGAATTATATAATATTGAAAAACACCACTTGAGTACCCCCCTTATTTATGATTTAAGGGCAGTATTTAAATTGCAATAAGTGATTTGACATCATAAATAAGAATAAATTTCATTATTTCTATTATTTACACAAATATTAGAAATGTTACATAATGTAACTATAAAACTAAACACCAGGTGTCAAAAACATCATGCATTTAGGTGTGTTATTTGTAAACTCCACATTAAAATTTATTCACAGAATGAAATTTTTTAAATGTATAACGTCAATCAATAATGGGTAACAGAGGCGAGAAAAAAATTATATTGTCATTCAATACTGACTGACGTGGTTCACCAATGACTGACACTGCATGCAAAGTGTCAGATTTATTTCAAACTGAAGTTAACTACCTATTTTTCATTCTCAGTTGTAAATTCGAAATTATTAGTAAACTGTATATTAAAAACGCAAGCAATTATGCTCAATCTGCAACCACTATATAGGTTTGAATCCATTCATCTCTGAATTATAAATGTTTTTGTTTCACTTTCTTTTTTCAATCATATTAATCACTTTAATATTTCACTAACCTAATTGTGACCTCTATCCAAAATGGACTTTCTCAAAAGTAAAGGATTCATCTAAAGATCACTTAAGAATCTCTTCATTTGGAACAACATTTCATTGCTTTCCGACATTTTCATTTGATTTTCGCGCTGCTGAGTGTGAATGATTGCGCTCATTTTAATTCGTTAAAATTGACTGCAATCATCAACAAAGAAAGTTCAAATCTTAAATAAGAGGGGATAGTCTCCCCAAAACTTTCTCGCGTGCTCATTAATAAATATGTTATTCCAGTAAACGCCTTGCATAACATTGGCGTACAATAGTCACGAAATATTACCCTTTGGCGTGTATTCAGCATTTTTACTGAATCATCATGTGTTCCTTGGCGAGTTATTTTCCGATTAATTCCTGGTGTGGAGTTAATTTTTTTTTTATTGAACATTTATAAATCCCCCGTGCACCACAAAGTATCATACGGGGCTTACAGAAGTAAGTATCGAACACATTACATAAAGAAAAAGAAGAAAATTTAACAGTCATGAAGGATTACAGATGTCAACAATAAATTTACAGAAATTTTCAAAAGCACTTCTGGTGGAAATAAGTTGGTGAAAATCTGAAGGTCAATTTATATTAATGTCCTTGAGAGCCAGTCCTAGGATCTGTCTTTCTTTGACAAACTTAGAATATGGAAGGAGCACATGGTCAACATTTTCCTCGCCACCAATATTAGAATTGCAGGAAGATGACGGAAACAAATTAAATTTGTACAAATAACTTTATAATTTTTTTAGCCGGCGTCCTGGCATAGGGGTAGCGCGTCTTCCCCGTGATCTGGGCGCCCTGGGTCGAGTCCCGGTTTGGGTATGGTTGTTCTTCCGTTGTTCTATCTGTGAGATGTCTGAATGTGCCCTCCTGTAAAAAGGGGTTGTGCAAGCGAATGAGTGATGCGGGAGTAGCAAAGTCGTATTCTTGGCCCTAGTTGGCGCTACTGAAATTAAACAAGAGACGCTCCCTCACCGGCTTAAAATCGCTGTCTTCGTGACAGCGGGCTTGTTCATGGCAAGTGCCATAAGAAACAACGAATAACTTTTAAAGTTCCACGACCAGTGAGAAATTGGGTTATTTTGTAATTAGTATAAAAATGATGGCATGACAGTCTTTTATTAATGGATGGAAAAAATTTCTTTGTTAAGCTCCCTTTATTTGATTATTAGTTAATAGTATACGAAAACCGAATTTCTGTTTAAAATGCGTTTTTCCCAACCAACACAGAATCCCATACTAAATTTAATTATTTAAATCATTGCATCTTCGAGGTATCGCGTTTACATGTTAACAAAAGTACAGACCAACAGGCATTTAATCCTTAGTTGGATTTGGCACAAATTTTAATAAGCGGCTACATTATAGATGTTAAATCTGTGTATGAATATCAGCTATCCAGCTCTCTTCGCTTTGTAGTTATCGTGTTAACTTATATTTAAACAGCCGTACAGACAGACTTTCTCGGAATGAATTTTGCTCAAAATTTGATAGAAATCTGCAAATTTCGTGTAAAGATATGGTCTTTACACATACCAAACAGTCTTTACACAAAAAAACGTGGAAATTTGACAAAATCTCGAGTATGTTTTGACAATTGCTATACTTTCTCTATACTACGTACACGAGAAAGTAAAAAATTCAGTATACTGCCGTTTTCATAAAATGTTTTTTTTTTTCTTTTTTTAAAAACTTTATTATTTATCTTGATACATGTTTATTATTTGCTAATAAAAATTACATTATTAAACATTAAAAGATCGTTTTTTCTTTTCCTAAACTAAGATAAGAATGGGTGAGTTTTTACGAGGTCTGAGTTTCAAAGATTCGAGATGCATTATCATCCAAGGTCCGAGCTCTAAATGAGAACAATAGATATTAAACCTGTCTTCTGAAATTAAATCTTTTAATAATTATTCAGAGTAAAAGGTCGAACTATGAGAAGGGGTTTCACATACTACATATAGATGTAAACTACGAATTCCGTTCTTAGCAGTCTTAATTAAAAACTGAACATCGTTCATCAATCAAATCATTCCTCCATTGCACCAAACAAATTTTCCATTCAGCAGAGACACCTGGCATTGTTCTCTTCGATCACACGAAGTCTGCCTACATTTTAAAAGAATGAACTTGTCAGATGGAAATATTCCGCAGAAATGAATCACTGTTTGACATTCTCTCATTCATCGCTGATAAAATCGTTAAAAAAATCAAAGCTGAAAAAACACCGATCTGATTTTATTCGAATTTCAACTTATTTCATCAAAACAGGCGAGCAAACTTCTCCAGTTACCGATTCGGAGCGCAGATGGAAATAAGTATCCATATCATTAGCTCACTCAGATTTGAAAAGTACCGGGATAGCAAATTGGAAGAGATATCCACAGATAGATCACCAGTGTTTCGTCAACACCATCAAGAACTCGACGAATAGGTTCATTCATAGAATAAATTAGAACAGTATTTCCAAAGCTTGCAAACAAATAGTGGGTGACGTAGGACCCACTGATGGTTATGCAGCGTTTATATGAGACCAACTATTGCAGGCAGAAAAACACGCCTACTTCAAAAAAGATCACAAGATCCCCATGGGACTAGCAAATAGTTGCCCCGATGAGACAATTATTTGCCATTGTCTCATTGGGGTCGCATAATCTTCCTGAAGTAACGTATTCTTCTATTGCCCGCAGATGGCCTCATGCGAACACTGTGTTCTAAAAGACCCAACAAGGCAGACTTACAAGAAACTTTTAGTAATGCTTCTTTTACAAAATTATTATACTAGATTTTTAATAAGCATTTTACTGGCTTGTAAAATATCCAAATTAATACTTATGATGTACTTAGAATTTACCTTTAAATGTTGTATAGTACTTTAGGGGCTGACTGCATTAAATGCTTATTCAGGTCATTCTTCAGATCAAATTGAATTAATATCCTATGCATATTTCTAGACGTCACTGTATTGGCATGAAAATATGAAGTCGAAAATCCATCGTTATAAAGCAAATGGATTGCAACACCCACACCATGTTACTTAAGTTGAATAAAAGGTTTGAGATAATCATGCCATTACAGATTTTGAAAGCTTATACAGTATTATACCCTTTGCATTCGGAAAAGAAATTCGATGCATAATTATTCATTTAATAAAAGGGCTTATTTATTTCTCTGAAATATTATATATAGTTGTTTTAAATTAAATTTCCAAGAAAAATTAATCTGCATCTGCTTACTACACTAAGTATTTTTAACAATCAAAATTTTAAAAAATAAATAAAACGTCAAGATGATGTAACGCCTTGAATGATGCCCGACAGGAAACATCCGAATGCAATGGGTTAGCATTACATAAATTATAAAAGCACAACATAAATCATTTATAAAATTATTGCAATGTATTCACCTTTATATCATGTCATATTTTATTTATCTTATTAAAAATATAAGCTATAATTTGGGCAGAAAAACCAATTTACACTTTTATATTTAAATAACTGTATTAATGTTTATATAAATGTTTCTAAATATGAATAAACCATTTTTGATTTACATTAAAAGAATGACCAACTGATTTGGTGAAAAACCGTAAGTCATTTGAAATGAGCTGCGATGCTCTAACTAAACTCAGTGGCTCGACAGCCCATCACCTAACCGGGCCAAAGCCTACAGGGGCCATATCTGCTTTCTTGACGAGGGCCCTGGGGTGCAAGGCATATGTCCCAGTCAGGTGGTTAGCCTAACGTGGAACTCCAGTGTTTAGTTCCCAAGCATGGTTGGTCTTCGATTTATCGACCCCCTGAAGGGATGAAAGGCTATGTCGACCTTGCCTAGCCCGAGAATTGCGATGTTCGCTTTGTTAAAAAAAAAAAAAAAAAAAAAAGTAAAAAAAAAAAAAAAAAAATTTCGACATACTAACTAGTTTAGTATGTCGAAATAAATCACAAATAATATGCCCTATATGTTTCCAAGTTTAGTATAGTTAAACTAGTTCCAACTAGTTATGAATTGCGAGACAAATCATGCTGAAATCCCAGATCAGAACTGAACAGCTATTTAAAGGAAAATTCATTACTAATATTCACGATACTAAAAGGAAAAAAAATTGATAAGTATAAAAAAAATGAGCTAATTGATCGACAAAACTAGAACCATTGAACTCAAGAGTACGTTTGATTGACATTTGCATAATATTGCTTTCAAACAGATCAAAAGGGAAAACATTCCGAGATAAAAACACGTGACAATCAGCGTCGTCTATAAATATCTTGAAAAAGGGATTACTTCCTATCAGCATGATTATTAAAATTCGAAATACTAGTCCTTACCATGGCAGACGATAAAAAAAAAAGCATAAAGAGTTGGCAGTGAATTTCAGGAAAAACTTGACTTAGAATAGTGGCAGCAGCATCACAGTGATTGTTTTCAACCATCATCAGTCAGAATAAATGCATAAATGAATGGGAAAAAAAATCTGCCTTCCATTGACGTCACACGACAAATGCAAAAATGACTGAAGTCAGTCGAAAGCGAAGAGAGGAACAGTGAATTGATTCGAAATATCTTATCAAGTATAGTTCTAGACTGAAAAATACAGATTTGAGATTGTGGGTTTTAGAAAAAGTTATTTGTCATTTTCAAAATATAATAATTTTTTAAAAAATCCTCTCGGCAAGCTGGAAGGCAAGGGTAGATTCCTTTACATCTGAGTTACTATCTGGTAACATAAATTGTTGATGTTAGAAACAGTCAAAATTAGGGCGTGAAAATCAATTTTATGTCCCTTTCTTCTAAGATATTGCAGTTTTGGAAAAACTTTAAATACAAAAGTTGTTCTTCTTAATGAGGCACTAATTTGGTTAATTGGATTTATTTTCCTATCTTCAATATTAAGAAAGTTATAGGGAGATGAAAATTTTACTCCCCACCACCACCACCACCATTTCAATTCCTTTTGAACTAGAGGGGCCATTTATGAACTCGTCCGAGATTTTTACATTTGTAACAACATATTCCAAGCCAGTTAAAATCCAAATAAAATTACTCTAGTTATCCTGTTCTCGAAGCAACATGGGCAAAGCTTATACGCATATTACATAAAATTCTGAACGAAAGGTGGTTTTGGATTCTAGGGACCAAAATCGGTAGAGAACGGAAGAAATTTTTCGAAAGTCCTGTCATGAGAACCATTGAAATAGGTAGTCTTCCTATAGGAATCTACCAAAAATCCTTACTGTAAAATAAGCTTCAGAAATGGATCAATTAATTTAGAATATAATATTATTGTATATAGAAAAAACGATCTTGTTTCAATGCCATACTGCTAAACGAAATGCTAAATATTAGTCACAAGGTCAAAAACACATGAATTCATTAAATATTTATTAATCGCTTTTCAGAACAGTTTTATTTTATTTACGACCCATTTGAAGCTATAAAAATGTAATTTTGAATGGACTTCGTCATTTTGAATCATCATACACTTGAATCTACACCTTCTCCAAACACTTGCGCCACACCAATAGAAGAATATTTGACCCCCCAATGGATTTAACGTATAACAGCCCCAACTACCCTACGGTTTCTTCAATGGAATTAAGTTTCGAATAAGGAATATCCAAGCTCTGAAATTGAGACCTGCTAATCGGGGTCTTTAATTATTTTCAGTTCAATTATATTAATGTCCCCTTTTAAAGCAACACTGATGATGACGAGGCCGACACTTGAGCCGGTACCCTCCTCTTCTAACAGTGGACTACGACAGATCTAATGTGCACCAGACCCGCTTACACAACGGTTCTTCTGTGGATTCGAATCTCTCCTGAAACTCTCCTGTTCCAAAGCCGAGGCCCCTTAATTATTTTCAGATAACCATTGCTGATGTGCCTAGATAACATTTAATATCCTTAATTGGGATTAAATGAAAAATTATTTTATGTTATAAACGCTATAAATAATATACATCACACGAAAAATTGTTCGCTCTTAGATTATAATTAATTTTAATTACATTAACATGCGATTTCGGTCTACATAGACACGACTGGGAAACAGACATTTTGGGCTATGATCAAACAAAGAAAGCTAGCCTTGACTCGCCAAACTTTCTTCTCACCACCGTGAGGACATTTGACCCTCAGCAGAAAATTTAACGTACGCCAGATCTATATACACGACGAATTTCCGCCTTCAATCTAAATATAAATTCGTGATTCACAGATCTAAAAGCCGACACCTTGCCATGGTTTTTATTCTTTCCTATAAAATCACTTATAGATTAGACGGATAAAAGAAAATTATCAGATTATATTTTAAAGCTCCTGTTGTAGAGCTTGATTGCATTCGTCGAAAGGATTCATGTAAAATCTCTTGAAAGTAATCCTTTACACATATAGGTGGCTCTAGTAGTGCATATGAAAATAAAGACAAAAATATTATGCATACAAGCAAGGTCATAACGAATTTGAGCGCCTTCTGCTAGATTAATTTGGCGCCTCGTCAGAACAGAACTATAACCAGGAATTTCAACAACATTCACCCTTCATTTATTTTATTTGCTAATAAAATAAACAAGGTGGGAGAAAGGATATTTTTTTTTTCAGTTTGCGTTTCCTCAAAACAGGACTCAACAAATCATCTTCCGTTAACCGTTATTGTATACATGACTCACTTAATAGCTGTCTTTTTAAAATGTATTTCTATTATAAATACCTATATAGTATAATAATACAATTTATATATGTTTATTTATATTGTTTTAAATATCAACAAAATGAATTTTGTTTAAAATTATTTCAACTTATTTAACTAACGCAAAAAATATGCATTTAAAATATAAGAAAGATATTATTCAAGTAAACAGATACTGCTTATTTAGATAATATGATCCATAAATGATTCGATTCTTTAAATGATTCCATAAATGATTATTTGTTTGATGCAAATATTCTGAATTTAATTAATAAATATTTGAAGGCATTTATTAAAGAAAAATGGATCCATAATTTAAATCTGATCTGTGTTTTCCGATGCATCAGATTTTACGAATAAAACATTTAGATTGTTCTAAAAATGATCTTACACCATATCAAATTCTACAAGCAGTATTTAGATTGTTCTAAAAATGATCTTACATCATATCAAATTCTACAAGCAGTATTTAGATTGTTCTAAAAATGATCTTACACCATATCAAATTCTACAAGCAGTATTTAGATATATATTTGTAATGTTGTTCTTATATGCAGCTTCTGTTTTTGACTCAATTATTATTTTTAAAACATGTTTAGCTTTTGACAACTTTCCTGTCTTGTAAATAAAGCTTATGTGCTTAAAATGTAATTATTTCTTGGCCAACTTATTTTCAATATCAACTAAATATTCTTAATTAAAGCAGTTAGCTTATTTCGAATTATTCTGCTTTCTGTATTGATTATAAATATATACTTAAAACATAAATAGTCATATGCAACCTTTTTTTTTTTTTTTTCTTCCTACACACATATTTTACTAAAAGAATATAAAAAATAAAATAAAAATATAAAATTATTAATACGGAGACAACTCAATAACAATTTCAGAATTTATAATTTGAGAAAAATACTAATTCGAAAACCTAAATCTCCATTAAATTGTGTATTCTTTGACGCTCCTTCATCAAATCGCTTTTATTATTATTCTTATTCTTACAATAATAAACTCCTGGTAACATTTTGCCTATCTATAATGATTATATGTTCCTATAACTGGCTTTAAAGATATTTTTCCCAGCTTCTGGTTACATGCCAATATTTCTAAAAGTTTTCTATATTTTAAATTAATTCTTAGGACCAAAATTAAAATCAGAATATTAATTTTTATCCTTTAAATGAATGAAACCCCCGAGATACAACCCATTTAGCTCAAAAGGATAAAGCGTTCTACCTACATTATCAATGATCGACCAGGCAGCTGCAAGCTAACAAGCATTATCATAGTCGTGCATTAGATTTCATTTAATCGCATATGCAGAGCTATATAAATATAAGCAAAAGTTGTACTACAGTTTGCAAAGTGCAAAATGACAATTTTAATGCAATAGCGCTATTTATGAGTTGCGAATGAATTTCAATTACAGTAAGGATCGGCCATGGTTCTCTCATCCACTTGGCGATATTCAGCCAAATTTTGTATCCCGGGTTCCAAGGTCGCCCCCGGAAAGCATTGACCGGAGGTGTGAAGAAGCAGAGAGAGCAGTAAGGGACGCCATGTCCAGTAGTGTTTGTTGATGTATTAGAAATGATTCTTGACCCACCAAAGCTATACATTCTCAAAATGTTAACCCCTGTACATAATGTAATTCAATTGTAATTAAATCTATAGCCTAGAATATGGCGCTTGGTCTTTATTTATGCCGACGGGCATTTGGCCACATCTACACTACATGAACTGACAAATTAACAGAACGGGCCGTTGTGAAACGCGAGAATTCGTCGTAGCTGGACAGGAAAGTCTTACTGTTACACAATAATATATACCTCATAAATGTTCAATTAGTATAAACTGATTTTATTTAAAGTGCATCGATTTGTAAATTTAAAAGCATTAATCAAAAAGCTTATACCTTTTATTAGGGGGAGAGGGGTATATCAATTATTTTTAGGCAGACAGTATTCCAATTTGATTGGAATATTGATGTTCAAATTCTTCATTATGGTTCTGACAGAACGATAGGTTACTCAATCCAAAAGTTAATTTGGCAAAATGGGCCTTGAATGTACAGAATTTTTATTATGGGTTCAATTTAGGGCTTTCTCTCTGCTTGTTATGGTATTAATATTTTTTTAACTGACATACATGTTTATGTAATATTTATACAACAGCCTTATCTATTGCAAGTCCTTATCATATTTTATTTTTAACTCCTTGATATACTATTCTTCCTAATTAAATGGTACCTCCTATTTTGGATATTTCTTGTTATTTTGCTTCCGTATAATAATATAATGAGCATTTGAGATATTAGAGCATCTCTAATTGATTTTTGCATTTTTAAATTTTTTGCATAAATAAAATCAGTATTATAAATTTTTAGACATCATTGGACAAACATTAGGATGGTTTTTTTTTTATTTTAATTATATTAACGTCCCATTTTAAAGCCCCATGAAGGCTACTTTGGGACTGACCTTGTAATTTTGAACCGCGATCAAATGACGAGGACGAACCTGAGCTGGCACCCCCTCTCCAAACTTCCGCACCCCACCAGTGGAAGGACGTTTCGCCCCGACGGATTTAACGTGCATCAGATCCTCTTACACGACGGTTCTTCGGTGGAATCGGGTCTCGAACCGAAAATCCTCGAGTACCGAAGCCGAGACCTTACAACCAGGTCACCGCGGCCTGACGTCATTGGATGAATAGTGTCTTTAGACTACAACCTAATTAACTCATTAGATAAGACGGCTTTATTTCAAGCAATAGCAAGCCGGCACAGGTCGACTTAAGGTCGGTTATGCCGGCACAGTCCTGGGACCTTCTAACGAGTGATTCATTCTTGCATCAGAAACCGTTAAAAGATTATAAAATGAATTTGAATTTTTTTATTGTTTGTTTGTTTTACCACTTAACGTACTAAAAAGATTTACGGTTGGGAAGAAATGCTATTAACTCTCTGAGCGGCGGATACGTCTTTTCCCCTCTGATCAAATCCATAGTAAGATCTGCAGCACACAAAAAGTGCAACTGCTTTTTTTTTCTTTTTTTTCACCTTCTTTGAATTTTACAGCCAAAAGCGGCTAACACATCCTTTTCGTCTTTTGTTTTCCTCCCTTTAATGATATGCTTGACAATGAAGGATTGATGGCAATGAATTTCACAATAGAGTGGATTCTCAGAATGATAAGAGAGTTAATTTGCTTTGACGAATGAATGCTCTTTCATGTAAATGACTCAATTAGGAAAATATTTATGTCGCTTTTAGAAATTTATGAAACTTTTTCTCAAATTATTATTATGACACAAATGTTTATAAACTTTATCTTCATAATAAATCAAAATGTTTTCATATTATAAAAATATCACCAACCAATCCGAAAATGAATCGATTACCATCAAATGAACAATGAAAAATTGGTTAATTCTTATTATTTTATATAAAAATCTTTTTTGCATCAAAGTTTATCCATAACACAAATAATCGGGTATAAATCTGATAGCACAAAATAGAAACATTCATCTGTTACGAAATTAAAAGTGCTTTGCTTGATTTATTTTTCGATAAAAATGTCAAGATTTTAATTTACTCGTCAATTTTTCTTCTGTTTTCCGGGTATTGAAAAGAAGAAAAAAATAATAATTCATTACTTTAAAAATAAACTTTTGTTAACAAGATTTGAAACGCATTAACATAATAATGTGCTTCGAAATTAAATTTACTCACGATTTGGTATTAGAAAACGGTAAAGTAAAATGTCGAAAGTCTATATGAATACAATGTATTATGCGATTGGTATTGAGAACTGGTAACGGAATGACGATCTTATTCTAGGTTCTATGACATTTTCCAGAACTTTCGTCGCTTTTGTTTACCTAGCTCAGGAAAAGATTCTAAGAAATTCATTCCAATAATCCTGTTACTAAACATTATTTATTATTATTATTATTATTATTATTATTATTTGAAGAACGAAAATAAAATCTTATTTCTTTAAAAAATAGTTTGTTAAAAAAATAAAATATATTCTTATATCTGCTTCTGACAAAACAGTAATTATATTTTTTTTCTATTATTTAACAAGTTTTTCGTCATAAACCCGGTAAAAAAAAATGATAAATGAAACCATTTGTAAGGAAACGGCGATAACGTAGTTAAAGATTATTACTGATTCGTTAATTTCTCTAATAAAAAAATGACATTACTTGAAATTTTTAACTTTATAAAAATAAAATAATCTTAGAAAAAAAAATTAAAAAATACCATATTAAAGTGAAGCATGTATTACTTACAAGCATTGTTGAACAATTTTTTTTTTTTTGGCATTAAGTATTTGAAAAGGGAGGGCATTAAGTATATGACAAAAAATTTTGTTTAAGATCTTTTGATGGATACATTTTGATGTTTTTACTTTCATATCACAGTCTTGCATCGAGCAATTTAATTTCTGTGAATTGCATGATGAATAGTCGTCGTGAATGTTGAATTTGGAACTACAAATTTGGCACAGTTACTTCTTAGATAGTAGGTGCTCCATAAAAAATAGTTTTTCAAGACTAAATATTTTTTTATTTATTAAAAATGAATCAAAATTTTGATTGTTTTTTTTAATCAATCGAAAAACGATATTGACCACTTTTGCGCCACTTTAAAATCCAAGCGATTAACTTTTCAGTGATAGTTTTTTTGAGAAATTTTATTTTAATAAATTATTTCAAATCAACTTCAAACATAATTTGTAATAATATTTTTTATCGTTATAATGATATGCAAACCAATTTTTTTCACCCACATTGTTTACATTACGATTATTTTTCTAAAAATATTCTTTATATATCTCCAATTTTAAAATAGTTTTTGTTTTCGTTTTTATTAACTTGATCTAGACTAGAATGTAAAAGCCCAATGTAAAAAATGTTGTTGTTACTAATCACGGAACTGTCCAGCAAGTCTAGACAATCCCCATGAATCCGAAAACGTCTAAAAAGTCTAAAAACAGTTGAGGGTCGCGGAGAACTTCGTCTTTGTTAAAACCCAAACAAACCAAAATATGGGCGGGGAGGCCATGTCTGCTGAACACCAATGGCACTCAGGATATATTTTTTGACCCTGCCGAAAAGTGAGGGCTCTAATGTGGCCACTCAAGAAGCGCAGGAAAGCATTTTGGTGGGATCTGGGTCTAAGATGTAAGGACCCACCCGGATTTTTTGAGAAATACCATAAGTGGTTGGAAGGGGTTTTCGAAAGATTGTTCATTTCTATTTTCGCCAGGGAAGAAATCTCGCTAGAGGTGAGCTACCCACAATGACTCACACCCTCCTCAACAGCGTAAAAAAATATTCACACAAGATTTGACGCAAACAAGAGTAACTAAAATAAGGTAGATAAATCAAGTATAACACATTATGATACTACGATGCTTGTATTGGAGGCTCGAATCTTCTTTAATAAAGACAGAACTGAAGTGAATGCTAATAAAAGATTTATCACAAATTTCTATTGATTCAACCTCTTTCGTTAAACCTTCTACTTAAAATGATATTGTTCTAATATCAGTATAAATAAAACTGCTCAAAGGCTTCGTTGCGATTTTATATAGAATCAGTATAACTAAAGCTACTCTTAAAACTACTGGAAACTAGAATAAACAAAGCTACTTGACGGTTTCATTACCATTTCATACAGAAATGTTTTTGAATTCGGCTTCAAGTGCAAGAGAATGGTATATTGTTCATATTTCTATTTTGAACCATTTCCGCATAAATTTGTTTTTATCAAAAATGCAAGAACCAAAGTTTTAATCAGATAATCAGACGAGCCTCTTGATTACTTATACTTTTTTTTTAATCAACAAGCTAGTTGTCCCAATGAGACAACCATTTGCCATTTTCCCATTGGAGTCACTTGACGTTTTTGAGGTAGGCGTGACCTTCTATTGCACGCAATAGTCGGCCTCGTGTCAACGCACTTTATCATATACGAAAGAGAAAATATTGTAATCGTTAAAATATTCGAACTCGGCATTTTCTCAAATATGCATGTTTTAGACCTCTATATTACCAAGTTCATAACCTGCCATATTGTGATATTGTAGAGAAAGTTGAAAGGAGAACACTCCCACCAGATTTCATTAATGTTTAGTTATATATGAATTTATTTCTTTTAAAAGAATGCAGATTTAACATGAATGTGAATATTCTATAATTTGTAAGCTAAGCTTACTTGTTCTTTTAGCAATAAAGTGCGAAATCACAGCAGAAAGCTAAACGCTTGATTAACACATTAAACCTATGTCAAACGCTAGTAAATTATACTTAACTTTCTGTTCGTACTTCGTCAGCCACTAATGATTGACTTTCCAATCAATCACTTTAAGGACAGTATAATTTTCGTTCAGACTACGTTAGCCATTGTTGACTGATGACATATTTTTTAAAAAAATTATATTCTCTTAATACATTTTAATCTGGAAATGACGAAATAATACATGTAAATGCATGCAGTCGCATCTACATAAATCTCTGTCAGTATATAAAAGAAATTAGGTATCGCAGTTTAACCGGGATAGACGTCAAACTAAACTTAGTCTTTACTAACTAATAAATTTACTTCAAATTTCGAGTGAAAGAATGGATTAAAATTGAAAAAACATATTTCGATTGTCATTTTACATCGCTTTATATTTTCATATAAATGATGCCCTAAAGAATTTTCTTAATAAAAATTTCCCCGAATTTTGCCATTTTCTTATTTGAAATGGAAATGTTTATTCTTTCAGCTTATTTTTAATCTGTTTTTCTCGATAGAATACTTTTTAATTCAATTCCTTTAAGAATTTCGATATGAGGAATCAAAAAATACTAAAGATCAATTGCATTTTGAGAGAATCTATTTAACCCCTTTTACACCTACATGTCTGACTCGCCATTTACATTTTGTTTAATAATGATTATTAGTCCAACAAACTTGTCATGACAAGTATCGAAATATAGAAAAAATATATATAATCACATTTTTATTAGGTTTAAATTGTTGCATTGGTTACCCAAAATAGTGTATTATGTTTGCTCCCAAGTATCGGACAGGTGAGGGAAAAGAAAGAATTTGAAAATTATACGTCAGTAGTATTGTAATTGTCAATTGTTTCGCGTTTAAATGTATGTAAAACTGTTAATCTAAAAAGAAAATTGAATGGAATTTAAAAAAACATCTATAAAAGCAGTCGTCAAACGTTAAGACAGCTTAATTATGTGAGATTAATTTTTTTAAAGTCAAAATTTGAAAGAATATTTTCGGCCTTTTTTGTTGTTGTTTTTGTTCTTCATTTAAAGTAAATAAATTTTTGCAATATTTAAATATGTATTATTAAAAAGGTATTAAATATGTTAAAACTTCGTATCTGCATTTGAATTACTTTTTCGAAAATTCAGCTTTGTTGGGAAGAAAAATAGATTCGCCGAAAAGTGTCTATATCTCTCCAAATTCTGGAACCGAAAGAATATTTTATTTTAAAAGTGTTCTACGACTTCAGGTAGCATTATATCGGTGGATTTTTAAAACATTTATTGGTCGGAAATTAAATTTAAAAAAGAAAAATTATTTTATGGCGATTAGTCCTCGAAAAACCGTAAATAGTATTGTTCCCGAATATAACAATCATCGGAAAGTACATACTTAACAATTGACAAAATGTTAAAAACAAATTTATTGTCACAACATTCAACACTACGAAATTGCCGTTACATATTTTTTCATGTGAAACTACAATTCAACTGGACTATTATTAAAACCTTACACAAGGCCAGATGAAATCCTCTTTCTGAAATCGTGGATAATTAAAGTCTTGTGGGGTCCATTTTTCTACTTTCTAACTTCCTACGCCAGATCTTTTTATTAATTTTAGTTCTCTATATAAACAGGTATATGGAGTAAATTCTGATAAACTGTCAAAACATTTAACTACGGCTTACTTCAGCGATAGTTGATTTTATTATTTCCCATATAAAAAATTAGAAATTCAAATTTAAAAGCAACGTTAAGGGAAATATACATATTCGAATTCTGGCATGAGGTAAGAAGTCATTATTCAGTTTAATTTAATTTAACAAAAAATAATTATTAACTATAGAATCGGACTTTTTTAAAAATAAAGCAATGTATTTTTTTTTTAGAGATTTTTAACTCTTTGCACTCAGAAAAGTAATTCGATGAAATTTATTCACTTAAGACAAGGATTTGTTCATTGCTCCGAATGATAAATCTATATATAATTGTTTTCATTTATTATTTTCCGAATTATTTTCGTCATATTTTTACTATTCTAGGTGTTTGAACAATTAAAATTAAAAAATAAACAAATAAAATGTCAAAATGATGCACCGTCCGAGTGTAAAGGGTTAAACAGTATAATAAAACCCTATATCAGATAGTTAATTATAATAATTTTCTAACACTTAAGCGACACTTAATTTTAATTGAATCAGAGTGGACGGATTTTATGAAGTAAATGAAAATATCAAATTAATACACCTAGAAAAGGTTACAAAAAAATATAGAGAGATTTCGGGGTCTTCAGATATTGTCTGTCTATAGGCAGTTGCCTACTTTGACTATTAAATTTTAAGAATGAACACAAATCAATGATTACATTTCAGCTAACTACAAGACAATCGTTGCAATCCTTACATTGAAGTGTGTATAATTATACATCTTGTTACTTTTCTGCGGGTAGATGGTTCATTTTCAGCAATAAATTCATTCTTACGTATATTTCGATGCTGCCCAGAATGCAAATGATTCTGCGGTTAATATGATCCGGAAATTTCGAAAGGAAATTTTCATGAGAATATTTGCAACATTTAAATATTTATCTATAATTGTCAACCCAAAAGTGGTTTGCGGCGTTCTATATTTAACCAGCTGTGCTTGTAAGCCGATTTATCTGTAGTCTGGAGGAAAATGGCCTTGAACATTGCTTCGATTTCATTAATGTACTGGAATCAAAATTTAGCGTTTGCTTCTTCCCCTTCCGACCATTCCATTAAGATCACACACAAAAAAAATCTTAACCGAATATCTCGCTTTATTTTGAAATTTATTTGTTTGTTTAAAATGCAAACAATAATATAGAACACATAACGCATATGTGCAATGATTATGAATATACATTGAATAATTTGTTTTTATGCAGAATTTTTAAAACCTGTTTTAATGAAAACAGTGCTGAAATAAATTACTGAAATTCTTACTTATACCGAGTCGAAGAAAATTTGATTAAATGAATGTCGAAAATAAGAAATGAAACGTATAGATAACATTCAATATAAATCAATAAACATTGACAATAAAGTAAAAGAATTAAGACAAAGAACTTGCATCCAATATTGAACTAAATAACTAAAAAAATTTTAATAGACTTTCAACTTCTGTCTCAAAAAATTCAGAATTAATCTCAGACAGAAACTTTTGCACAAATCAATCTATGTTTCTCTCAAATCATCTCTTTCAGTCATTTTCCTCTATGAAATTAAAGCTTCGTTTGGTAACAACAGACTTTTATAAAATAAACAAAATGTAATAGATAATTAAATAAATTCTTTTTTTTTTTATGGTTCTGCAGTTTGATTCTGATTCTGAAGAGCGTTGAACAAACTATAAAGTTGTCTTTTTAAGTCAGATTTTGAATAACTTATTTTATACAATGTAAAATGATCTTGAAAAGTTTCTTTATAGAATCTGATTTATAATGATATGAAATTTTTGATAAGTAAAGAAACAACAATTCAGTTGTCGGTCCAAATTTAAAAAAAAAAAAAAAACTTTGAAAATGTGTATCTATCGTAGAAATTTAATTCAAAGGCAGAATTTTAAATGTTCATTTATAATATACCAATTTGAAATTTTAGATTAACAATAATATGCATTTGTAATCTTCAGACTCTTTATAGATTATAATGCACTTACCAGATTAAGTTGGATTTTGTTCGCTTTCGAGCGAATATTCGGATATATTATCCGAAAAAGTTTTCTCTTCCTTCTGAATATTTTCATTTATTCCTTCTAGAAGTGCGTAGTTATAGAATTAAACACTAAAAATAACCAGCAGGAATGGTCACCCTGAAACTTTGTTGTGTAGTTTTGAATTGGTATGCTAGTGTATTCTTAACAGCATACCATTGGCGAACAATAGTTATAAAAAAGCCTATTAGAGTGCGAATTTTGGCTATATTTTTGGCAATCAATCGCCAAATGTTATTATTCAAGCACCAAAACATTATAAGTGCATTTTAGACGCATATCCCCCCCCCCATTTGATTAAAACCAAAATTTGGCACAAAACTGCAACTTTCAGCATATTCTGTAACATATTAAGGGATAGAAATATTATAATCTATGATCATATATATTCAGATATGAAATTATCTTTTTATTGTTTTTTTCATCCCCAATATATTCACTTATATTCAACTAAAATAACATAAGTAATATACTGCTCAATAAAATGAACATTTGAAGATCTTAGGGGGACTAAATATATTTTAATGACTATTTCTCAGAATGATATTTTATTTGGATTTAAATTTTTAGCTTTTAATTAATTAATTTTTTATTTATGATAATAATAAATATTATAAAAATAATTTTATATTTATAATTATTTTATTAAAAATATTCTTTAATTATTTTATTAAAAATATTATTTAATTAAAAATGTTTTATAATGATGTTATAAAACAATATTTAAAAAAATGTTTAATATTCCACGTGTCTTAATATTTAACGAAATCACATAAAATTGATAAAGAGAATTTCAATTAAATATTTTTAAAAACTGAGATACTTTCTATTTTTTGAATTGTTTTAGTTAATTAAAAATAAATTTTTATTGAGGGAAAATTAAATTATTACGAAAATTTAGTGCGCGTGCATAAAAATATTTCTAAAAAAGTAACTTTTAATTGGCATTAACAAAATCATTATCAGTTTTTGCTCTAAATACATTTATATCGGATAATAAGGGAAAATAATACAAAAAAAAAATTAAAAAATTATGCTACCTATAATATTTTGTAATTTTAAAACATAATATATTTTTTTTAATTTTGAAAATAATATGTTTCATTTTAAAGATATTTTATGTATTTATATTTTAATACAAATATGTAAAAAATTTCATAACTCAAAAGGAATAATTTTCAAAAATGTCTACTAGAGTCCATTGCCCTCTTAAAGATTTATTTTAGATTATTTTTTTATTTTTATGAATATAATTGTCTTTTATTTATCTGTTTTGACTCCAAACTACCTGGGATCAGTGTTTGTATACAATATGAATGAAGAAAATGTTCAGTTTTATAAATATTGAAATAGACGAACGTAACATGTGATAAAAATCAATTATACTTGATATTATCCTAATTTTTTAACATTTATAAATTGGCTTTTAATACAAATTTATTTGACACCTAGGAAGATAAATTTTTTTTTTAATCGACAAACTTGCGGTCCACTCTCAGTTTAGTGGCCTTAGTCAGCTGCCTAACCTGCCTTGTTGAAAGTACGCCATTGCTAAGCATTATTTTCCACTGGCTCTCTGTCCAATTATCTATCTAGTACTTACTATACTTTGAAGCATTTTTGCATCATACAGTTTACAGATAGAATCAAACTTATAACCATTATAGTGTCACGTGAATTCGCATATTACCAAAAGTTGCGATGGGGAAATAAACACCACTGGCTCTCTGTCCTACAATCTACTTAAATATTTTGAAACCTTTTTGCATCATACAATTTACAGATAGAAACAAACCATAGTCATTATAATGTCACGTGAATGCGGACTTTTCCAAATGTTGCCATGGGGAAATAAAAAGGGAATTTTCTTCCCGAGGCTAGGGAAGAGAAGAAACTCGTTTCCACAGCTTTATTACCTTTTCAGCAAGTGCCTTCTTGCAAACTGTTGCGATCGAGCTGTCACACCGGTTTCGCGAAGGCTGGCATCATGAGCGTGATGGAGGTTCTCTTCGAGTTGCTGGTGGTGTTGATCAAGACGTTGGGCACCGTCTGCGTTTCTCTTTTCCGATGTGTGATCCCGGAACCTTTCAAGTCGGTGAGGGAGAAAGTGATTCTGGTGACCGGATCCGCCGGAGGACTGGGCCGGCTGCTGGCTCAGAAATTTGCTCTATTAGGTGCCAAAGTTGTTCTGGTGGACATTGATGAAGTAAGTACCTTAAGCCCAAAATGGCATATATGTTTTGACTTTTAGCAATTCCACATTGTTATGGATACCCGCCTCACTGAAATGTCAGTTACTGATAATAGAAAGAATTTTAACCCCAAACTGCAGAACCGGATTTAGAGTCTCGAAATGCTATTAACCCCTTGACTTCGAATTTTTTAAACTTTCTAATTGGATGGAACATCCTAGTTGGGACATTTATTATCTATTCCTATAATAATATAAGGGCGAAATGTGAAGCGTTTTTTAAAGTGATTTTTTTTCTTTTTTTTTTTGCATTTTGAATTATTTAATATTTTTTGCTGAATTACAGACTTAAAAGTTCAATTATTCGATAGGTGAGTCAGACTCGTCACTGTATGGGAAGGGGTTAAGTAACTTTCACAACCCACCTTTCAAAATAAATTTTTCTTTTTATTGATTTTAATTGAATCTCTTGTTAAGCAAATCTCACAAACTAAGATAAATAAGTCACTTTCGAGATATATACTTTCAGTACCGTGATTCATTTTCATGATATGTATTTTTGATATCTTATTTATTTAAAAAAATGCTAAGTTAATTTTAAACAAAATAGTGTTTTTTAAACTACATGATTTTTAACACAATTAAAACATTATTTAATTATGTCATCGAATATTTTGTTATAAAGCGATATATCTTTTAGAGATAAAGTATTGTAATACAAGACCATAAAAGGTAATGGGAAAATGTTGTTAAAAAGTGTGATTGTTATTACTTTCAATTATAACCATACTTGTTTTTAATCTGAATAATTTCGTGAAATATTTGCCCGAGTAATTACACCAAAAATATGGGGGGAAAAATCTCGATTTTTTTTAAATTTTGAGACTTTTGGCAGTTGTCTACTTTATCTGAGTGTTAATTATGCCATGCTGAACTGTATTTTTTTTAATTTAACTTAATTATTCCTTCTATTATGGAAATGTGTTTTCCTATTGATTCATCTGAGAGTCTATAGAAAATCTCAATGTTTATGGATAACCATTTTTGTATAAAACTATAACGTCTATGAATGGCTTCTTTTTAGATTTTGAAATGTCATAATTCTGTATACGAATGTGGCAGTTAAAAAGTTTTTAGAACTTATTTTTATTAATGAACTTAAAAATAAACTAATCTTTTAAATCGGAAATCGTGGAATCAATGCAAAATTGCAAAGCATAAGATTTTTAAAAATTTTCTAACTCGAACTTTAATTATTTTTATTTTAATGTTTACAAATTTTCGAAATAATCGTACTATTTTGCCATTCACTGAAGCTAAATGTCATTGTATTATTTTCATTGCTTATTTGTTTGACACATATTTCTTGTAAAAAATTTTATACTAAAGGTCTGATGAAAACGTGATTTCAAAGAGTATTCGTTAGCGTTTATAATACATTTCAGGATTTATAATTGTTATGAAATCTTGTTAGCATCGTTTTCTTAAATTCGCCATCTTGTGGCGTCATTCGTATAAAATCAAGATTTGATAAAAATTAAATTCTAAAAAATTTTAAATATATTGTCTTCTCAATACACAACTTATCTCAGAATGTGGACGCTTCAGTAACGGAGTGAAAAATCTTTTACAGAATTGCAACTTTTCAAAGAATGAAGTTAACTTAAAAGGTTCAAAAATAAGTTTTTAAGACTGTCATGTTGTCTTTAGGTGTCGGTGCTTTTTACAAATATTGAAGACTCTTTTATCTCCCTCCATTCTCAAAATTAATGAACACAACTGCATTCAATTGCACATCCATTCAATTATTTAGGCCTAGTTTTGAAAATGTTCGGAAAGTGGTATAACAGATTAAAAACATAATGCTAAAACCAGATTTAGTTCACTTTGTTTCTATCGTGCTACTGTTTATAGAGTAATGTTAACTAAAATTGCAGATGAATTTAATTGTCATTGTTTAGACATTTATATCAGTCAGTAAAATATCAACCAAAAATGTATAATAGAATAGAATGGAGAATTATACGTGCGAATAATAGAAAATATTTTTTTAAATTCTGTCTTTTAATTAAATAATCAAAATTGTAATCTAAATTATAAAATTTTGTTCGACTTGAGATTGTCGTTAAAAGGACAAGATGGTTGTATTATACATATCATAAGCCGCTATATTTTCTTATTGTATGTTCTCACGAATAAGTAAGCCTTAGCGACTTAGTAGACCTTCCGTGTTCGCGAAGTTGGTATGGTGTAAGAGTTTGCAGAGAAAGTACCATTTCACGCTTTACTCGATATTTGAACCTGTTTCAATTCCATTCTCTAACAAACTTTGATGCAATTCCAAAATAATTTGCTAATTAGGTCATTAATGTCACCCCAACGGGAAAATTATTATCGTGCTTTAGTTTAACGTCTCGAAAGATACACAGCGATATTGAAAACAATCTATAGTGTGTGTTTTGGTTAATTCAAGAAAGCGAAAACGAATCCTTTATTGTAAATAACAAATAAATTTGGGATGAAAAAACGTCAAATCTTTTCTGTCAATTTTTAACCTCTTCTACAAAAAAATGTCCTTCTCGTGCATCGTATTATTGAATTTTTGAAATTTAAATCAACTTAGTCAAAGTAACGATGAATTGGATACGAATCGCTCCGACAAGTTTCAGTATCTCTGGATCCCTTCACATTCTAATATGGATTGAAACATCAAAGATGTGCGATCTAATTACAAGGCTAAAGACGGTCATTCACGATCACTCAACGCCCGCCAGAGAAGGAAAGGCAATTGAAACGGAGGACCCTGGGATAAGTTACCAAACTGTGTTAATTTCCTCTTAGTAAAGAGGGACTGGGACTTTAGGCTCAATGGCATGGTGGCATTTGGAATGGACACTCACTGAATGCGGTTGTGAATAGGAGACTTAAAGTGCACTGTATCAAAGCATTCACCATGACCGAAACTGGCCTGGAATGCTCCAGATTGACCGATTTTAAAAAAATAGTATACACATGTAAAAGACAGATTGACATAATTTCAATAAAGAATTTTTAATCGTATTTTATTCATGTTCTTTAAAAAATGGAATTTTTCTTTATAAATAAGTCAAAACAAAATTGTAAAAGCATAAGGTGTTAATTATCTAAAACTGCATTTTTAATTTATAGTAGATATTCATCGAATATTTGGTTTTTCTTTCGTATTATATTCATTGTCACTTCAATTAAATATTGCATTCCTTGGCTCCTCATATTTTTAGTTTCGTTCTGATCTCATTTCTGATGAAGAAATATTCCATTTTATTTTTCAGAATACTATTAAAAACATAGGGAAAAAGTTTTTAAATATATCTTTTAGTCTTTATAACTTGTTAAGAATTATATTAAATTTTATGGAACCGCATAATCCATTTCCAATCGCAGATAATGTCTATTGTATCAATCATAATTGAATAATTTATTATTAGATTCTGAAGATATTAAAATATTTGTAAGCGAAAGAGCACATGTATACAAAATTTCAACTCTTGTACTTGATAAAGTGAAAGGGAAATTTGATTTCAAACTTAAAGCGAACCAGGCTAAAATAAAAGAATTATTTTTTGAACTTCACTCGCAAAGAAATTCATCAAATTCTCTTCATCTATTTTTTTTCATTGCTATAATAGAATATTTTATCCAAGCTTCATAAACGAGAAAACAAAAACGAAAATTGCTAAAAATAAAAGCAGAGCAGATGGCTTTAACTAACATGAACGAGAATCTATTTTTCTCGAAATCCTTGACATTAGACGGTCTCTGACAGCATTATGTCCTTCTTTACAACTGGTAGACATGTTGTCAGCAGAATAAAACACAATTGGCAACGTGACGTCGGTTTTTAATATGCTGTGAGTTTAAGTTTCAGGTTATTTAGAACCCTAGCCTCTTACTAATATCGCTAAATTATTCGCAAATAACATAATAAAGAAGTAGAAAAATAACAAGTTGCTGTTCCAAATTTGCAACAGATTAAATATTCGGCATCTTGGATATTTTTAGATTAAAATTTTATATAACCTTGTTGCATATATTTTGCATTTCTCGTCTTTTTGAATAAAATTTTCATCAAATATTTTGATTAGAATTTTAATGAATACCTTACTACAAAATAAGAAATTGTATTTCTTCATTAAAGGGTGTCCAAATAACTAATCAGTGAAATAAAATAATCATTCTCGATTATGTCTGACGTTGGTAAACAGCTTCTAGAAATAATATAATTATTACCAGTTTTTTACAAATTTAACTTCATGCACCTTATTACATTTTGGAATTCAAAATTATAAAACTATCAAATAACAAATCAAAAAATTAAGACTAACCTAAAAATCGATGCACTTAAAACTATAAGCATATGCGAAAAATATATAATTAACATAAATACAATTTAGTTACAAAAACACACAACTAACCTAAAAACAATTGATTTACATTGTAACCTGAAATAAAACAAAACAGCGAGTCTGTGTTTCTTTAACCCTCCAAGCGGCAACCCCGGAAAAAGACGGAATCTTTACTGCCTTCAAAACGGCGGACCCGTCTATAGACGGAAACAAAAACTCCCTTAAAACTGTCACTGCCCGTATTTTTACGGGTTCCAGTTTTTCCCTTCCCCCAATCTCAAGCTGTGAGATAATGAGAAGGGAATGTGAGATAAGGAAAAGTGAATCGTTATCAGTGGACGATATGATTGATGTCTTCCTGCTCGCGCCGTTTTAAGCATTTTAAAACCTCGCTTACGTTCTGAGGCGTTACTTTTGAGATTTTGATAATAATTACGTATCCAAAATGAAATTTAAATAACGAGAATAAAATTGAACGTATGAAAATATATACCTGGAATGAATACATACATAAACGTATTATTATTAATAATTTGAAACATAAGATTTTAAAGCTTTCTAGCATAAGAAAATAGTTAATGTAAAAAATAAATAAAAAATATAAAATTAAAATTTGACAAGTTTCTTTTTTATAACGTGCTTTCATTTAAGGATTTTAGAATTGACATTGCTTATGCAACTTATTTTTGAAAATAAGGCACTAAACTTATTTACAGAATTTACTTAACGAACGAAACTTTTTAACTTTTAATGAATTATTTTTTTTAGTATTCATTAATAAGTGTATTTCAAAACGGGGTGATATATAGAACCAATATATTAAAGTGCGATTTTTCGGAAAGATTAGTATTTGTTACATTAAATCCTTATTTTTATAACGTAATAAACTATATATGAAAATTGAATATTTGTTTCATTCTTTAAACCTTATAGAATTTCACACTCTTTGACGAATTCGAACAAAAGTGTAAGCATTGTAGAGATATAAGTTTCATTGTTTTTATATTTTTCCTCTGGTTTTTAATAATATTTTCAAAGTTAATATAAGCTCAGTTTTTAAAGGTTCTATTTTTTGTATCGAAATATTAATCTTATTTCACTGTACAATCTTATATATACATCGCACGATTCTGCTTATATGAAACTGGTTTATATTGACATTTTTACTCTTAATGCTGAGTAATTTAATCCACGAATTTTAATCCACTTGAAAGTGAGTGAATGTGTGAGTTAAATGTGAGAATTAATAATTTTAAAATTGTTGCCATTATTTTAACTCCTTGATCTAATTTTATCTCATATGTTAGCATTTAAAAATTTTTTAATGCGTACAACTGGCATTTAGACTATTTTCTTCTCCTGTTTGGTCAGTTCGAGTTCACTGGATGTGATTTTTAACAAACAAGACGGGATATGATCTTTGTTTTATTTTATTTTTGATCACGAGAGTAAAAAAAATTCGGAAACTCCCACTTCCATGTAATTTGAAATTCTTTATTCTTAATTACCTTTAGCCTCACATTTTCATTTTTTAAAAACAGAACTAGTTTGAACAAGGGTGTCAGACATGAAGGTCGCTTGCGAATATTTCTATTAAAGTAGCGAATATCTCTAATAATGAATATGAATGTTCGTATTGGCGATCTCCAGATCAAACTGTTTGACTTAGAGAGAACACACTTCGCCATTAAATAATTAGAAAACTGTTAATGTTCACCTCGAGAGGAAATTTTCAAAATTTTAATTAGAACTTCTGTTAATTAAAAATTACTTAAAATTTTACCATTTATCAGCGATATAATCCGAAATTATTCCAATACAATTTATACAATGTGTCATTTATACATTTGAATGTATCACCAAGAAAATTCATTCTTTGAGGTAAAATTAAGATCTTGAACTTTTAGTGTCTTATTTATTGAGATGCTAATTAAGGAGCATTCTCTTCATCCACATGGTTAATTTGTATTTCAGTAAAGAAATTTTTACCCCTTTGCTTTTAGCTTAGATCTTTTTAACATTTTAACTAAATCATCATCAATGGGTAAAAAGCCGGAATGAAATATAAGGATAACAATGAAAACGGTAAGTTTCAATTCAAAAATAAAATATATTTTTAAAATATGCTAAAATATTTTTAATTAAATTAAAAGTGGGAAAAAAATTTGAATTCACAATTAATGTACAAATTATTTTTCTACTGTGATATTTTCGAATAAACTTTAAAATTTTAATAATTTTTATTAACCCTTTAAAGGGCCTTTTTTCCCTAGTCATGTTGGAGTAAAATGTTTTTAAAATTAAGATTGGCCTAGGAAAAGTAATTCATTCAACTTATTAGATTAATTTAATCTGATTTATTAATTAATTTTTCCAATTAATAACTAAGAAATAAATCAAGACACTTCATTTTATTTGAGATAAACAATTGAAACCTCTAACCTACAATTGAAACCTTATTGAAAAATTCGTAAGAATTTATGCCAACTTACATAATTTTATTCAAAAATTGTTGAATTTGGTGATGAGCATACTTCCCTTGTCCCTTGAAAGGGTTAATTAAAATTTTAAAGAAATGATTCCCACTGTCCAAAGGTGCATGTAGGTGCAGATTTTGGTAATTCTATTTCAAATTGTCGGTCTGAAAAGTACCAATACAACCAGACAAATAATGACACACACACTTGTCCATCTTTATTATTAACTTAGACGAATGTTTGTGCGTGGCGTCTATTAGAGCTTCCATATATATCTTAATGGAATATGCATCTTAGAAAATGAAAATGTGTAAAATGTGTTTTTTTTTTCTGAAAATTTTTAAAAATTATGAATTAAAAATAAAATGAGATTTTGAAGTGTATTCCATCATAACTTTCAAAATTATTACAGAATAAGAAGGAATTTTTGGAAATTTTTATTGAATAAGAGATATGAGAAATCATCTGAGTCATTTCAAAAATTAAAAAGAAATATTCAGTATATACATAAAACTTTATTGCTGAATGATTCTATCCCCTGTATTTAGAAATTTAATAAGCCTGATTGGTTTCAACAAAACAGGTTTTGCATTAATTGAAGTTTGTTCACTCCCGTTTTAAATTAAGGAATTACTGTCAAGGAGCTGACAGAAAATTCAAAAAATCTGCAATACAGAATGGTACAATGAGTCTGCAATAGTATGAATTATATGACTATCACAATTTGAAATTTCAAGATGTTTTGCTGAAGAAAACATTTAATTAAAAATTTTACATTGGCTAGTAACCCCGACATAACACATGTGCTGATCACCAAAAGCAATAAATAATGTAAAAGTAATAAGTAAAAAAGATCAATGTAATTGTATTTGCAAAGCTTTTAAATTCAGATTTTTCTTTTTAATGATTCGTTTACCCCACGGTTTGTCGTTATCCGATTGCAAAATAGTAAGAGCTTTGATTCTAACCCGAAAAACTTAAAACTGAGATTTTTCAAAAATTGTAATTTATTTTAAAACAGTACTTAATATTCTGTAGGAACTTGATTTGAAGGTATTCAAAAAATTCCAGTTGCAAATGGTTAATTATGAGTCTAAATAATCTGTATTATTTGAGTCATTTTTCCAGGCCAAATTTGTATCATGAATATTAGAAAGAAATATTTTGACAATTATTTTTATTTGTTACAGTCATAAGGCGCATCGACCAGTTATTTAGCATTACTGAATAACTGGCCAATTAGCTTTGCCAATTAAATATTGTAAAGTATATTTAATTATAAAATTTTAATAATGCAGATAAATACTGAAAATCGATATATTTGAAAGTGAAACATTGCATGAAATTCCCTAATTACACAATTTCTTTTTTGAATACTGAAGAAACAAAGTTATAACGTAGTGTTTCTTATCGCAATTAATGTTTTAAACATGCATTTTAAAATATTAAAATAAATTGGCAATGCGCTGAAAGGGTTTTTTTTTTTTTTTTTTTTTTTTTTTTTTTTTTTTTTGAAATTAAATCACTTGCAGGTAAATGTCGAGAAATAATTTCACAGTACTACGGAATAAAATAATTTGCGAAACATATTGCAATGAAAAAAATATTAGACGAGGACTTTCAATTTATAAAAACTAGACTAGTATCAAAATAAACATGATAATAACTTATTCCTAACATAAATTTTATGTATTGTTTTATAAAATAATCGAAAAACCTCTAAAAAAACCAATCACATTTTTGCATTTTCAATCGATGTTATTGTCAATCTCTTCCTAAGCACTGAAAGAAAAATGCTACGATAAGAAACACCTGCTACTCACAGCATGAAATTTGCTAATCACTTCCCACCTGCAGCGCTGAACTGACCGCAAAAGGGGAAAGCAATTCTTTTGACCAAACCGCGACATTTTTAAGGTTGAACCTGTTATTCCGACGTGCCGCTTTCGGTAAGGATAGCAATCTGAAAGCCGCCGCCAGGAGGGTTAAAATCAAGTCAAGTCTATTTTATTTATTTATCGATCGAGATTGAGATAGCTACAACAGTATAATACATATATTTTTTTAACTTTTAATTAAAATGAAAACACGGTTGTCAACAATCAGAACACACTGCGCATGCGTGAATTTTCAAAGCCAGTTGGGGTAACACAAATGCGTGAATTTCTTACGCCAGTTAGGGTAACGCAATGCAGATTAGAAATTTTTAATTTCCTTTTATCTGTTTTATTTTAATTTAAAACTACTTCAGAATGAATACTAAAGATCTATTAATTAACAATGTTTAATTTTAAATGCATCAAACACCAAGAAAATAAACAGTATCCTTTGAAATAATCGGTCGAAAATATATTAAGCCAAACCTAATTAGTGTGGGGAAAAAAGCTGACCTTACTCATTTTTGGCGGGATTTGGCATCAGATTTTTAGCGGGAAAGTTAGTTTTTAATTAATAAAAAAATTAACCACTCAATTAACCGGAAAAATTAGTAGCCTATGTCCTATTCCAGACTATAATCTCTGTGCTAAATTTCATCCAATTCCGTTCAACCGTTCTGGCGTGATTGACTAACAAACATCCATCCATCCATCCAAACTTTCACATTTATAATAGTAGTATGGATATGGAGAAAGTATTATAATCAGCAAAATATTCGAAATCGTGGTTTGGACGAATTTCCACGTCCCACACCTCCCTGAATTCAAAAAAATACATTTTTCGCGATATGTCTATCCGTCAGTCTGCAAAAAAGATAACTCAAATACGCTTTGAGCTGAAATTTAGTATATAACCTTTGTACCAAACTAGGTTTTTACCAAATTTTGAGCAAAATCCGTTTAAAGGATGTCTTGCTACCCGAATATAAGTTTACACGATAACTGTAAAACGAAGAGAGCTAGATGAATAAAATTTGGTATACAGACTTAACATTTATAATAGATGCCTATCAAATTTTGAGCCTAACGAATGTCTGTCGGTCTGCACTTTCAGAAGCATGTAAACGCGTTAACTTAATTATATTAAATTTGGTGTGTGATTTTGTGACTGAAATGATTGTCAAATTTTGGTTTTAATAGATTGGGGGGGGGACGTGTAAAAAACGCAAACTCCCTTTTATTATAAACTACACTAGGGAATTTTGAGAAGAAAATTCCCGCTAGTTTCATTAACAGGTTAATTGATGAGACTTTTGTGGGAGAAAAAATGCATCTCTCCTAATGAGGTCCCACAAAAAGGCACCTGTTCTGCTCAAAGGGCATCTCGAGATTCGCGATGCCTGGCTAACTTCTCGATTGCGAAAACTCCCCATCTGTCAAAATAGGTAGACATTTGACGGCCGGGAAATAGCAAATCTGACAGCCATCATTTTTTAACGCTGGCAAATTCATCAAAGTGACAAACAAATGTGTGTCTTTTTTCGCAATAAACTTGAGTTTGAAGCATTTTTTTTTCTGGTAATTGCTTTAAAAGTGAGTGAATCGAGGTGAATATGCAGGCCAAGGAGAGGTGCCGGGTAGTCGGATTCTCGTATAGTGTTTACTTCCTATAAAATCGCTCCTGACTGACAACAATGAACTTTACTGGCTTGGGAAAAAAAGCTTTTATCCTGTCAATGGCTAAATCTCAAAGCTGTTGTCTTTCATGACAGATTATTTGTTCTTCTGGATATTCTGTCTACCATCTTTCGGGTTTTGAAACCAGGCTATAGAGCCCCCACCCCACCCCTCTAACAATAAAAAAAAAAGTTAAAGTTATCGCTATTTTTTATTGGAAAAAGAATAAGTACAGCATTTATTCTTATTTAAATAGTCATATTTGGATCGAATTTGAATGTCAATGAATAAGTAAAATCATTATTATTACTTTGAGGCACAGTAATTAAGAAAATGTTATTCCAGATTTGATAATCCCCCTTTTTTTCTGGATAAAGAACCGTATTGAAAATGTTTGAAATCTCTGAAGAACACTTTTAGAATAGATCCCCCCCCCCTTGAATCGGGATAAATAGAAATGTAGGGGTAAAATTTACTTCATGCATTTTAGCATTTAAAGAATAGATCAATATTAAATTTTGAACGAAATCCGGTCTGAATTTTCGCATGCATGTACAGGAGAAATAAAATTCAGTACGCTATTCTAACATTCAAAGAGTAGATATTTGTCAAACTATGAATAAAATCTGTCAAATGATTGTCTATCGATCTGTAATTTTGAAAGAAAGTAAAACTCGACGTAATCATGAAAAAAAAAATGAAATTTATGAAACGGCTTTATCATGAGTTGAGATCTATGTCTGATTATCAACCAAAGGGTTAGCCGTCTGTGCATTTTCATGTATATAAACTGTATAACTCGAAAAAGCTATAATTTAGGTGTCTGAAATTTAGTATGTGGTCTCTTTTCTAAAATTACAATTTTGTCAGATTTTCGTTTCAATAAATTGAAAAAAAATGGGCATCCATAATTCATATTAGCGCTCCTTTACTATACCACTAAGCACACAACTCTTATATGTAGAAATAAAAATCTGAGCACTCTTAGTATTGGCGGTCTTGGCCAATGCCGACAATTTTTACATGGAAGGAGGAGAAATAACTTTTTAGGGAGTGTGCGAGAAAGGTTTGGAGAGACCACTTCTGTTGATTTTATTTACTTCGATTTTATTTCATAATTGTGTCCGGTGCCAAAATTTCCAAAAGATGGCGCTGATTAGCACCTTGAAGTGTGAAATAAAAGTTTCATCTTTTCAGAAGCTAATTATACCGTTATATTTTCAGATTCAAAAAAGCCAGTTTTAATAAATCAATCAGTTGTTTAGTATTTACAATTATATGCATAAATAAAATTATTTCTGCTGAATTTTTAATCTCATTTAAGTAAGGATTATTGAAAGTTAAACTCGTCTGAAATTCGCATCAGATCTTCTCATCCGATCTCTAAACATTACCTGAGCTTAATTATCTCAGATAATCTCATTTATCTCTTAACATTACTAAGCCGATAATTGAGCTTCCTGAAATATTAATCATAAAATATTGTCTTATCTCATTTTAAAGGAAAAGAAATGGAATTTTTAAATATAGCTTGATTGTAATTTTTCAATATATTTAAAAAATATTATGATTGCAATATTTTTTAAATATAGCTTGATTGTAAATCAAGCTTGATTAGTATTTTATCAGAACGGCTCGATTTTATCTAAAACAAAACTTTAACAAGATCTAACTTCACTATTTTTTTTTCCTCTTCGAGATTCGGTCATATAAAATTATGAATGAATATGAAATGCACTCGAAGCACATCGGCGTGTCCACAAGAAAAGACACGAAGCCTATCCAACCGTGAAGGTCATAAGCGTGAAGTTCTTGACCCGACAATATAAACACTTGTCATATTTGATATTCTCTTGTTTCTGATATACCCAGCGTTGCAAGGGATTAAAATAATTCCTTTTCTATCAATAGAAATAAATTAGCTATTCAGATCATTGTCACGAACATATCCTTTAGTATATTTTTCAGGGCGAAATGTAAAGAGCTTGTAACTTTATAAAGATTACAATTATCACATATTAAATCAGCTGTTAGAGGTCTAAGACCCATAATCAAAAATTTAAAAATCTTCAATATTATTACTTTATCGAATTTTAACGCTCACTTAAATGGATCTTTTGAAAATATACTCCTTTTTAATGGAAAAAAAAATCCTTTCTTTTATAGTGTTCAGTATCTTTTTAACTAGCCGTCTTTGGCTACCAGCTGATTTGTCAACAACATTGGGTGTGTTTAGTTTCAGTTAAATTTCTTATACATAATTCCGTCAACAAACTGTTTATTGCATGTAACATGGGAGTGGCATCACATTACCACTCCCTTTTTATAAAGATATTGCCATGTTATTTTAATATTCTTACATCTGTTGTATCGATTACATACATGAATCATCCTAACGGAGTTATATCACATATCATATTGCTATATATTAAAAAAATATGTTATCTTTTCATATTCATCATATAAATTATTTAGATATTAAACATAATCTTTCGTCTTTAGATTTCTATAGTACTGGAAAGTCATGCGGTTAAATATTTGATAAAAGTATAAAAACGGTTTGAATTTCAGCGCAGCAATCAAATTTATTGTTAAAAAAATGATACTAAAAAAGTAATTTTTTAAAACAAAATTCAGAAAATTTCCGCACCTAAATTAATATCATTGAAAAGATGCAATTTTACATTTTAAAATGTTGTAAGAATTTTCTTACTGCAATTATACTTTCAGGAGTTATCACGTAAAAACTCTAAAATCTCGCTTTAATTAAAATTCTTTTTTTTTTTTTTTTTTTTTTTTAAGATTTCAAAAAATACCTCCGAAGAACGTATTCCCACCGCCAAAATAATCTGACAAATTTTGCAGCTGTCGGTCAAACTGCCTGTTTGTATAACTTGTTTTTTCAAACCGCCTGTTTTAAAAGCATACACAAGCATTTTTCTTTATGAATGAAGACCAAAGTAGCAATATCAGATGCTCAATTTTAAAACTTCATAACTAAGAAAATATACATATTGAGCCGTATTGCTTCTTAAAATTTCTCAGTAAGGTAGTTATTTTCCATAAATTATTGAAAATTTTCAAAAATGATTCGAAACTTTATATTACGAGTGGCAAGTCGGTGGCAAATAAGATACAGTACACTCCCGATTATCCGCGGAATTGGGTGGCGTGGCCGCCGCGGATAACAAAAATCGCGGATAATCCGAAAAAAGCTAAAAACGGGTATAGCAAAAAAGAAAACAGTCATTCCAACTTTGAAAAATCGTTTTATCTACAATAAAACGTAAAATAAACAGCAGGAAATGTTTAACTAACGCTTAATATTTTATTATATCACTCAAAACTAACCTAAAATGCATTTTGTTAATGAAAACAGAAAAGTGCTTTGTATTTACGCGAGTCGTCAAGGATACACAGAAAAATTAATACATATGTACTGTTTTAATACTGTAATATATTATGTAATTACAAAAGCATAACTGTAAAACTACACCTTTTTGAAGAAATCAGTCAAAAAAAAAAAAAAAAAAAAAAAACTTTGTGCGGCAGGCGCGGATAATCGGGAGTCTACTGTATTAAACAGATATATCTTCGTTCAGCAAGTATAATTTTTTAAATATGGTTCTTAGTTTCTAATTCATAATCTATAATATAAACTGTTTCAACTTTGTTGTATGCCTTTTAGTATTGTTTTCAAAATCTTAAGAAAATTCGGACAGTACTGAAGATTTGAATAGAGTAAAAAATATTTCTGAATTATCGTTTTCACATAAATTATCTAAAATTGCAAAGCTGCGTTTTGCTTATTATTAGAACAAGAGTCTCAACAATTCTAAGAATACGCAAATGCAGTCGAACTGTTGAGTTTTCATTTGAAAGTTTTATGTCTTGCAATGCAGTCAATTCAGATAAAGTTCATTTAACAAATGCTGTTTAAACGCTAACAAGCGCAAAAAAAAAAAAAAAAAAAAAAAAAAAAACCCGGCATGTTTTTTTTTTTTTTTTTTTTTTTTTTTTCCCTTTTCTAATGTAAAAAATGGATCGAACCAATAACTCTACATTAAAAAAAAAACAGTAGTTTTATATGCTCCCCCCCCCCTTACAACAATCAGATGTTATTTGATAAAGTAGAAAATATTAGGTACTTTTTTGAGTAATTTGATGCTGGGAGCGATAGAAACATTTCATAACTGGTTTATATCTATAGAAACACTAGACCGAAAATTTGATTAATTTAATCCAAACTATTAAATAGAATTTCAAATTCTGCCAATAAATATGGCGAAACATAAAATATATGGAGTATTGGTGATATTTTATTAAATATTCAATTCCTTATTAATAAAAAAAACTTCTATATTTCCTATATATAGGAGAAACTATTTTATCTTTAGCATCAACATTCCTATTCAATGAAAATGTTAACTATTTTGAATCATTTATTTTCTCATTTGAAATTTTTCTTTGGACGCAGTGACTTGATGCTAACGTCTTAGCCTCGTAGTCGGAGTTTTCCCAAGTTCGAAATACGACCCTATCAAATGCGTCGTATATTTGATGCATGTTAAAGATGACATCGAAGAGCAAGCCTTCCCCAATTGGTATGGAAGTTCTACTCGGGCATCATTCACGTCATCTGACCACGATTTAAATTGTCATTCATGTTGCGTGAATAAGGGACACTAAATTAAGTTAGCTGAGTTACCATTCGCAATAATTTTTATATTGATCTTCAAGGTGTATTAATAACTTATGGAAAGTAATTTGTTTTCATCGATTTTTAAAAATAATTTTACACAGCTGATAATTTTTAGAGAAACTACGAAATTTAACAAATATTTTGTGCAGCGACTGCATTTTATTTAAAAACAAAGCATACAATTATAAGATATCAAAATATTTTATAAATAATTATCCTTTTACATTGAATATATTATATATATATTTTTATTTACTTGTGCCATTAAAGGCTAAAAAATTTAAAAAAATTTCGCATATGACATAAACTCCACGTATAGATCGATCAATAGCTGATTAAATATTAACTGTTAAATATTTAAAGCTGATTAAATATTTATTAACAGTTATAACCATTTGTAACGTTGCAAGAACATCTTTACTAATGCTGAAATTTAAGAATTTTTAATGAAGATTTCGCTGCAATTAAACATTTATTTTCTCATTATTAAATGACATGAAAATATTTTTCTTTTTGAGTACCGGCAAATGGATAAGCTGGTTCTGATGCAAATTTTTAAGAAAAATAAAAGATGACCAAAATAAATCGATATTTTTTTTAATTAAAAAAAAAACTCGACAGATTATCTTGAAAAATGTTTGACGCTTTACATGGCAAGTTGTCTGATGCGAAGTTAAATCAATGAGAAACGAAAAGATTGAAAGCAAAGTCCTAAAACTGATGCAGCTATTTTACTATCACGCTAATCTTATTTTTGAAATAATCGCCTTTGTCGACCAGCTGGTTCACCTAAGATATTGATAAAATTTAATTTAAATCGTTTTAATATAACTTCATATCCATCAGACTGCCATACATTAAAGTTTTAATATTTAGAATTGTATTGTTAAAAAAAATCCAAAATGCAAGGAAAATTTGCACGATACTTAAATTCATATCATTAAAAAGACAAAATTTTAAATTTAAATAATGTAATTTTTAAGCAATAATATTTTCAGAAGATATCATTGAGAGATGTTAAAATCCAATTCAGTTCTTTAAGATAAAATAAACGTCCCCAAGTGCGTTTTCCTACCCTCCAAGATGCATGTAAGCCAAATTTCATAGCTATAGATCAAACGATCTGATAGAAAAAACACCAATGTACAAGCGCACACACATGTAAAACACTTGTTTCTTTAATATGAGTCGAGATCAACTTGTTGTTAGATAACTTACCTTAAATTTGTGGTGAATTTCCAATTAGGCGGACTAGGCAGATGCCTATGTTGGGGAAGGGGATGATGGAAGACATAGGCAGATCAATTTGAAAATGTTATTCTAATAGCCAAATAAATTTTTAAATGTTATTAACTAGTCTCCATATAATTTGAAAAAAAAAATGAAAATATGTTAATATAAGGTTATATTAACATTTGCAAATATGTTTATTTTTTATCTATTTCATTGCATTCACTTTCATTACAGTATTCTTGTTTAATATTTAGTTAAATAACAGTGTGTGTAGATGTGGATGCTGAGCAGTCACGGGTATAATAAATAAAAATTTGCATATTTTCGCTAAATTACTGAATTTTAAATAACTTTTTTTTATTTAAAAATGTTAATTATAGTTATTACAATCCCTTTATTTATAAAGTTCTTGAAACCTAACCAGTCATTCGCTTTACCTTTCTGCTGAAAGATGCCTCACGTACGTACAACTAGAAGTCATGCCGAAGACGTTCTTTCGCAAATTTTGAAGTTAACGCCCTTGAACCTTTTGAACTCCGTGAAGAAATTCCGCTGAGGCAATCTCCTTTTCTAAAAGCTACTAGGTAGTCGTTTTCTGCTAAGATTTTGTCATTTCCTCACTCTTGAAGTCGGTCTCCAACCTCGTATTTCTATATCATTAACAGCCTGTGCGTCATGAAATTTCTCAACATGCAGCTGAAGTAACTAACCTCAGTCCAACTAGATATTTCTCAAACAATTTGTTCAAAAAAGAGTGTTATACTTATGCTCGATAAATTATGAAGGCTAACTTTTAAATCAATTCAATGCGTAAGCACACGTGTGGGATCTTTTTGGTTTCCCATCTTTTCTATTTGTAAAATTATATATTTCTTTTGTATAGCGTATGGCACTTAATCATTTGATGGAGCTCTTGCTTTCACTTTCCAACATAAACAAACCACTTTAATTAGGTTTGAGTCTACTTTTTGACTTGCTTTTAGATACTATTCAAGTTAAAGAAAGGCACAAATTTAACTTGCAAATGAATCCGTTAAAAAAAACAATTTTGAAAGGCATTTAAAGAACAAAAAATAATTTGTTTCAAGTTGTTCAGTGGGCTTTGTATGTCTGTTGTGCTATGTTGCCACTCCACATATTTTTTATTAATAAATATGAATAATTTATATTTCAGATTATCTTTGAGTATCATAACGTTGTTGTTTTTTTTATAATTTTTTAAATTAATTTCTAATTTTATTTGAATGCGGAATTTAAATTCTAATGCTTAGAAAATCAACAAAGAATCTTTTTTAAACTCGCAGATTTTAATGTGCTTACTTAAAATCAATTTTCTCCATAACTATGAGGGCCGCGGTAGGCCTTCATAGTTATGGAGAAATGATGGGGTTTCGACTTCGGAACCCGAGTGTTTCGGGTTCGAGACCCGATTCTGTTGAAGAACCGTCGTGCAAGCGGGTCTGGTGCACTTTAAATCCCTCGGGACCAAACGCCCTTCCGCTGATGTGGTGTGGAAGTTTGGAGAGGTGGGTGCCATCTCGAGTGTCATCCTCGTCATCTGAGCGCGTTTCAAAATGACGCGTTCCACCGCAAAATAGCCTCAGAGTTGCTTTAAGACGGAACATTAATATAACTAAACTTAAACTCAATAACTATGCTTTCATGAACACAGACGAACATTACAAGCAAGAGAATCGCTCAATATTAAAGACATTATGCATGACAGTATAATGACAGAAAAAAAAAGGTACTTTGACTCGAATACGTATTAAAATTCGTTGACTTTAAAGAAAAATATTTTAATGGAATTGAGGAATCTTCATGTTTGTATGGGACAGGAAAGAAGAATGGAGGAGATGAGGGCAATTGACTGAAGAAAAATGAAGCGACTCATTTTCTACTTGGGTAGGAGAGGGTATCACATTACCCTCCTATGTGTGCTATCGTTTCAGATTTATCTAATCTCATGAATAGGGCGGAAATTTCAAATGACAATTTAAATATTTTTATGCAGAAGAAATGCATTTTGCATGTTGATTTTTAAAGGAATGAAATAAGTTTTTTTTAAAAAAAAAAAGAATGCAATGTTGCCGTTTTTCCTCGTTTCATAAAGATATATTTCAGATAGATACAACTATTTTTATGTTCACTAAAAATATTCATATATTCAAGGAAACTTTTCTAGTTTGAAAAGTTAATAAAGAAGCAAAAAAAAAAAAAAAAAAATGATTAGGTTATTTGAACTTCAAATCGGAATTTAAATTTTTAATGCGTAAATATAGAAAAGGATGACGCCGGGATGAGAAATCAAAATCCGTTGTCAATTTAAATAAAATGATATTTTCTGCATTCGTTCATTTTATCAATGAAAATTCAAATCATTGCTATTCTGAACTATCAACGTTAATTGAAATGCAATTACATTACTTTCTTTTCGGGGTTTATATAGAAAAAAAAATTTTTATGAAATTTACTTCAGTTTCTTATTAATACTATATAAAAAAAAATTTCTTGTTTCATGCTTTTATATATGATATTTTGTAAATGATTTCACATTCACATCTTGCTAGAAAATAAAGGAATAACTTCTGAAACTTTGTTCGTTTGTGGGTTTCAAGTAATATACTATTTTTATACTTTCAGAACTTAATTATCAGTTAATATTGTTGTCATTTTAATTTTGATCATATACAAGCGATTCTATTTGGTAGCGAATTTGGGGGGGGAGGGAAACTAATTGCAAATTTTCGTAATGTGGGTTATAAATTATTGAGTTTCGTAATGTTAAATAATTATGAGTTATAAAATGAAATAAAATTTGGAAAAAAAAAACGGGAATTAATAAAATTGGTTTGAAAAACATGCTTTTATTAGTGCGTATATAAATCAAAAGATTATATTTTTTTATGAGAAAGTGATTAAAAATCATAAAATTGCGAGAGACTGAAAATACTATAAGGAAATTAAACCAGAATGAAAACCATAGAAAACTTCTTAAAATTCATTAGAATATGACATTTATTCTAAATATATTTAAGATTCTGATTTGTTGAGAATATTTCTCCGTGCCTTACGCTTTTGCGGTTTTCTTTTGACTACCATGCTTTTTAGTTGAAAATATTTTCCTCTTTTGAGCGCTAATAAAAGCATGCCTTTAAAATTTTTATTCATTTACAGTAATACAAATAAAATAGACGAAACGACTCTTTTTTTTTTTTTTTTTTTTTCAAGCATTCCGTCTTTTCAGTCATGATTTCTCCAACTTTGTCCCAGGCGGATTGTTTGATTTCTTATCCTGGTAAAGATTTCTGTTATTTTCTAAAAGTGAAAACGAACGGGTTGTTATTGTTAGATAATACATAGAATGATTTCAGTTAATGGAAATCAAACTGTAATCTTTATTTTATTTATTACTAGCCGCCTTTGGCGACCAGCAGGTTCGCCAATCTTAATGTTCGTTTAAATTTTAATAATTAAATATTTTACGCAAATCCTACTTTAATAGATTCATCAAAATATTTTAAAACTTCAAATTTTGATAGTCATATAATTCACTCATAATATTATAAAGGCCTTCAGTCATAACGTAATATGTATCTCTCTCATTTTTTGTTAGCTCCCGTAGAATTTATGCTTTAAATTAAAGTGGAAAGAATTAATCTGCAATTAATATAACAATATTTTTTACTGAAACAAAGCATTTTTTTTAATAATATGATTACTGATAACAGAGTCACTGAGCGTTTAAACTTTATGGGCACTAAAGAATATCTTTCTTAATTTATGTAATATCTCAAGAATTTGTCAACAAAATTTTCTCGGATTCATCATGAACAGATCGATTCATTAACAATGTTTAATTTTAAATGCATCAAACACTAAGAAAATAAAATGAATCGTTTAAAATAATCGGTCGAAAACATGTTTAAAAAAAACCTACTTAAAAAACGATGTACTTAAAATTATAAGCATATACAAAAAAAAAAAATGTAACTAACATAAATACAATTTACTTACAAAAGCATGCAACTAACCTAAAAATAATTTAAATCATCCGTTGATTGTCATGTCAACAATCAGAACACAATGCGCATGCGTGAATTTTCTTCGCCATTTATGGTAACGCAAATGCGTGAATTTTTCTACGCCAGTTGGGGTAACGTTAGGCAGATTAGACATTTTTAATTTCCTTTATTCTGTGTTATTTTAATTCAAAAGTACTTTAGAATGAATCTGAAACATGGATTAATTAACAATGTTTAATTTTAAATGCATAAAACATTAAGAAAGTATACAGAATCGTTTGAAATAATCCGCCTAAAAATGTTAACCCTAGCCTCATTACTGTTGGGAGAAAAAAAAACTGAAGCCTTACTCATTTGGCGGTGGGGAAAATGGAAGATTTTTTGGGCGGGAAAATTAGTTTTTAACTAATAAATAAAATTCTAATTAAAAGTTTAAAAAAAGGGACCCCAGGTGCACATTCCCGACCTCTGAGGTATACATGTACCAAATTTGGTAGCTGTATGTCAAATGACCTGGCCTGTAGAGCGCCAACGCACGCACGCACACACACACACACACACACACACACACACACACACATTGAGCTTTATTTATAAGTATAGATTTATTTTTACAGCAATCTTAAATATATTCTCAGTGTTTCTCATCCCATTTTTTCTATCATTTTATTGTGAAGAAATTTCTACCCATTTTTCAGACTCAGAGTAATATACATTATTGAAATATCTTTTCAACTTGGGTCTTTTTTATTAACTTTTATCTACATGTAATAAATTATCTCATTGCATTTTGGAAAGATAAAGGGTTCATCTCAATTATTCATCTAGGCTAATAAAAGTAGTTGATATATATAAAAAAGGAATTCAAAATAACATAGCATAAATGCGTTAGGTTTGATACATTTGTCTTTATAATGTCAGATTTTTAAATTTATTCTTAATTAAAACAACGGATGTGTGTACAGGAGAATGTATTTAAAAAGACGAACCGTATCTCAAAATAAATAGCATGCTTGCAATTTCATCTGTATAGATATTTACCATAAATCCTACAGGTTGAAAGTGCTCGATGATGCCAGCATTTCTTGAGTACGCTACAAATTAATTTGCAAGCAGTATCCGGCTTACAAATATAATGATGAAAAATTATATCAACTAGCTCGATACTCGCATTTTGATTATGAATAAAAAATTTATGAAACATGGTTTGGCTTCTGAATTTAGCTATGGCAAATTAAATTTATCTCGTAATCTTGGAATACATGATCCCGCATTAATATTTCCGTTTAGAATCTTCTCCCATCATTTGCAATACCTTCGTTAAATCCTTTTAAATTTACAGAGCATTTTTACCTTTGATGGTTTCCCACAGTTTACGTTTTCCCTGCTTTATAGGGTCGCGGTGCCCTGGTGTTAAGGTCTCGGGTTCGAGACTTGATTCCACCGAAGAATCGTCATGTAAGCGGGTCTGGTGCACGTTAAAACCGTCAGGGCTAAACGTCCTCCCGCTGGTTTGGTGTGAAAGGTTGGAGAGGGGAGTGTCAGCTCAGGTGTCGTCCTCGTCATTTAATCGCGGTTCAAACTTACGAGGTCTGTCCCCAAGTAGCCCTAGTGTTGCTTTAAAACGGGACGTTAATATAACTATAACTAAAACTAAACTTCCCTGCTTTATTCTACTATCCATTTGGTTCTTTGAAAAGTGTAAAAGAGGAATAATACTCAATTCAATAGTAAAGGATAAATTTGCAGTAATTTTTTACGGTAAAAGTTTTAAAAAAATGTCTCCTGATATAAATATGAGTCTTCAGTAAAACTTTTTTTTTTTCATGCCTGATGCTTTATTGTAAAATATGTACTTTCTTTCATAGGTCCGCAACAATGAAACGCTTCAGAACATTAAATCGATGCAATGTAAAGCTTATGCCTACACCTGTGATGTCAGTAACGAAAATCAGGTCGAATCTTTAGCCGATAAAGTGTTTCGGGAGGTGGGGGATGTAGACATCCTCATCAATAATGCTGGGGTTTTGCCAGGAAAGCCACTCTTTGACCTGACCAATGCGCAAATAAAGAAGACATTTGCCATCAACTCATTGTCTCATATGTGGGTAAGTATAAAACTAAATGGTTGCTTTTGCTTTGCAGTTTATTCTGGACATTCAGAAGGAATAATGGTATTACGAAAGAAATAGCAAAATTTGAATTTTTATGCGCATTTTTTTAGATATTCTGAATATATATTTAAAGTCCATTCCTTGAAGTAGTGATATACTGTAACTTTAACTATATAGCCTTAAGCTATACAATAGTTCGGTCTATATCGGGCGATCCGGGAATCGGATAATGGATTTGAATTGTAGGCTGTGTGGTGCAAAGAAGCAAAAATAAATTATTGAACTTAGAAGTTGTGTAACAACTCAACTGCTTTGTTAATTTACTTTTGTTCGAGAGCTTGATATATGCATTAGCGTTACTTCTGTTAATCTTCGATCGTTATATTTAATGCCATCTAAATATTAAACGTTTATGTCATCTTGCTTTTAGTTTACTCATTTTAATAAGAACACGCCTAAAGTATGACGGCACGACTTCTTCAGTTTCGCTTGAGTCATTACAACTGTTATAAGTTAATAGATAAATCATAAAGAAGAATTTCAGTTACTACATCAAAAAAAAATTTTGAAGTTTTTAAAAATGCTTTCCAAACGTAAAAGGAAGTTGTTTCGGGCAGAGTAAGTGAAAAATGTCATGTGATAGTATAGTGGGAATGAAAAAAGTACATTTAGATGAAATATGCCAGTGAATGGGAGTAATTTATGGCTAAATACAATCAAAATCACTTGCAAGAGAAGAAGCCAAATCGCAGGTATTCCAATACATTTAGATAGCAGCTCGCAAGTTTCTTCTGGTGTCAAATTGCTTGTCAAAACATATTCTGATGCAAATAGCTTATTCCTCTGATTTTGACTCATGCAACTCCTCAGATTAAGAATTAGCTTGAAGGACAACAGTTCTCAAGTTCCGAAGAAGTGCTTCGAAGGCAGAAGGCATTGAAGGAATTGGTAGAAGTAGGCTGTAACCCATAGTATTCTTTGTATGAATGATGTCAAAAACGTATATTTCGTGAGTAGTTACTTTGAATTTTTTTAAAATATATCCTTCATTCTTATTCATAACATAATTTCAAGAAGTTTTTGACCTTATAATATTATTATAGGTTTATTACAAATAGAATAAATCAAACAACAGAGAATTAAAACAAATTTTAATTTTTTTACATATATTGCAATATTGTGACAATAATTTTGTGAGCAATTCAATAGTGTCGGTGCATTAGAAATTTATATATTTGAAATAAATTCTCCAATTTTCAGATGATTCGGCAATTTCTTCCTCGCATGTTGGACCGAGGCGAAGGACACATCGTGGCAATAGCTTCAGTTGCCGGCATCTTGGGTTGCTCCTACCTCGTGGACTACTGGTATGCAACTTCTTGATTATTGTGTACATATAATATATTGAAAAATATAATCCAAAATATTTCTATTGTCATACATTTTCCTTAATTTCTACAAATTTTACTGGAATTAAGTTATTAATGTAGATGAGTTTCTGACATAGCATTCTCATTTTCACTTTCTCGTATATGAAATATAGTTAAAGTATTGTGAATGTCAATAAATTCAAAGTTGAGATTTTGCGAATATCAACGTTTTAGATCCGAGCTCGAAAGGCACATTATTCGAAAATGTGTCTGACAAATATAATACAAAAACTCTTCCAGATAGAAGGGTAAAATTTAGTATACAGTCTTTGCACTCAATTTGTCTAATTTTGAGCAAATTTAAAGTTTGTCTGTCCGGCTGCTTGAATATAAATTAATACGATAACCACAAACCGAAGAAAAATGGATAAAATTCGGTACATAGATTTAACACTTATGGTGTAGATACTTATTAAACGTTGAGTCAAATCCGATTAGGAATTGACCGGCGGTCGGTCTGTACTTTCAGCAGTATTGTGGTGAAAGCTTATAAGCCAGTTAACAGCTACGCTACCCGAGCAATTGCTTTTGTATCGTGGTCATGGTATTGGGCTGCGAACCACTAGATCGCAGGTTCTATCCTCGCTCAATTCAATTCGCTACAATATGTAAACGTGAAAACCCGAAAACGCAGTGATCTAAATATTCCAATTTGGTATGGGATTTTGTAGTGTAATTTTGTGTCAATTTTTTTTCAATCGGTTAGGGAAAACGCATCTAAAGCCGAAATTATATTTTCGGATATTATTACCCGGATACCTGCTATTAATTGCCAAATAATTTGCTAATGCTGACACAACAGATGCAGTAAAAATGCTAAATTCACACCAAAAGGTAGTAATTTGTAACTATTGTACGAAATGTTATGTAAGACATTATCTGGGATAAAAATGTTATTAGAGTATATGCAAGAAAGTTTTGGGAAGTCCTCCTTCGCGGGATCTTGCTGGAAATCGTAATTTGAATTGATATGACTCCATCATATCAATTTGATTTTTTTTTCATATATTAACCCTTTAAAGGGCCATTTTTTTTATAGTCATATTATGTTAAAATATTTTTAGACTTGAAATTAGAATAAGAAAAGGGATTCGTTTAGCTTATTGGATAAATTTAATTTAATTTGGTTAATTAATAATTAACTAATTTAAGACGCATGATTTTGTCTGAGATAAAGAACTGAAGCATCTAAGTTTCTGTTTTTCTAAAAATATTTGTTAGAACTTATGCCAACCTACGTAATTTCATACAAAGATTGATAAATTTGGTATGAAGCATACTTCCGACGTCCTTAGAAAGGGTTAAACAGTATGTTTGCGTAAGTTGAATCGCTGATAATTATAGGACAACTATAAAAAAAAGTGTTTTTCGCCAATTTGTTTCTAATTTCTGTCATGATGCGTAGTTGTATCCAGCAGAGAAATTTATTTGAAACCACGTCGAGACTCGAGGACATAAATATTAATTTACCTCCCACTTGAGAATTTTATTTATACTTCCCAAAGAATCTTTATGCTAATTATTTCGGCTAAAAATAAATTTTTGCGTATTCAGGAATGCCAAGGGTGACATATAAGGTAATTCCTTTTCTGTTCAGTATTTCCATTAAAAAGACTTTTGAACCGTTTTTTCGAAAAGTAGAAGTTTTATTTTAAATTGAAAAATGTTCGTTAATGCGTATTTTTAGTGTCTTGAACCTTTTCTTCAGTTAAGAGATGAAATGTGTTAGAGTTATAACAATCTATGCAATACCAATCCATGAGGTTACAGTTTTGATAACAGAAAAAAAAAAATGTGCCACCATTGAAATTTAGAGAGAATTCATTGCGACACAAATATTTCTTTATTAATCTGATAATGCTAAACTGCTATATAAAGAAAAAATTATTTTATTAAAGCCAAAGAGGGAAAAAAGGCCCATTTAACCCTTTGCATTCCAAAAAGTAATTCGATGCATAATTATTCACCCAATACAATGATTTTTTTATTGTTCCAAAAAAATATAAATTGTTTTAAGTTGAATTTTTTCGTTTAATTTGCATCTTCTTTCTACTCTGCAGGTATATTTAACAATACAAATTAAATAAGTAAATAAAACCTCAATGACGCATCGTCTTGAATGACGAGCGAGAGTCGCCATCCGAGTGCAACGGGTTAAAGCATCCAAATTCTTGAAAATATAATATTTTTAACAATGGATTAGAGTTGAAAAAGCCTATTTTTATTTTCAAATATTTTCTACATTTTAATGCACTAATAAGTATGCTTTCGATAAATGTTTTCATCTTATTGTAGACTCTTTCATAGCAATGAACAAGTATGCATACAATTTCATGGCAATCACCCATTTAGTATGCAAGGTATCTCTTGTTTCGTTATCGTAACATCAATTTATACGCATGCGAATTGAATTTTTCATTCCAGTGCATCCAAGCATGCAGTTATCGGATTGATGGCAGCCCTTCGAGAGGAATTGCATGAAATGGGAAGAGAAGAACAGATACAGCTGACAGTTATTTGTCCATCCACCATGAATACTGGAATGGTGCAGAACCCTAAAACAAGGTAATAGTGAATCATTTGAGCAACTTCTTTCAATGCATGCTCATAAAATATTTTTCATTACAATAGAAAAAATGGCTCATTTCGATTTCTTACATTGAAGGTTTCCATCCCTGTTGCCAATTCTGGATGTTGATAAAGCATCGGACATCATCGTCCAATCTGTTCTCCGAGACAAGAGATTCGTAGTCATTCCCACCTTTGTTCATGTGATCTACAAATTTTTCAAGTAAGAAATATTCATTTAGATGTTAGATTCGTCGCTAAATTCTGTTGAATAAAAATGTCTGTCGCCAATGTATCGCCAAAACTTTGAAGTGTAAGCCTTTTAATTGGGCGCTACACCACGTCTGAAACCTTGATTCAAACATTGGATTTGTTGCAGAGATAAGTGTTTATGTTGCACGATGTGGTAAATGTTTGATCCAATTAAATTCGATCCAACCCCTAATTGCACAAGACATTGTACGATATCTTCATGAGGTTCAATATTCGAAATGTCGGACAATATCGTGAAAATATCGTAAAATATTGTTTAAATTCTTGAAAAAATTTAATAATTCAAAAAAAAATGAAATGAAAAATTACTTACCTGATCAACGATAGCAAACTGGATTGTATCGTGAAACCATATCCACAAAACGAATATCGTATTTCAAATGTTCGAGAGTTCCTTTGACTCTGTTGTAAAATACTAACCAGCGAAATATCTTCCAACATGAATGAGGGCTGCGATGGCTGGTGGTAGGGTCTCGGCTTCGGAGCAGAAGAGTTTCAGGTTTGAGACCAGATTTTACCGAAGAACCGTCGTGTAAGTTTATCTGGTGCACATTAAGTCCGTCGGGACCAAACGTCCTTCCGCTGATATGGTGAAGTCTGAAGAGGAGTGCCGATCAAGTGTCGTCCTCGTCGTGTGACCGCGATTCAAAATGACGAGGTCCGTCCCAAAATAGCCCTAGTCTTTTAAAACAGGACGTTAATATAATTAACTAATCCAATACGAATTCTCGAAGAGGAGGTTAACATTAAATTATTCAAAAGTGAAGCCCCACCATATGATGCTACAACGTTGAAAAGTGTTCATAGCGTGTAGCGCCACCTTTAAAATAGGTGTGTGCGATTACTCACATCTTTGATTCTATTCATCTGTATGGATTGATATTCCAAGCGGAAATACGGATAAAAGGACGCACTTAAAAGAAATTTTATAGCATAAAGGGATCTGTCAGCAATGCATCAACTAGTCGGCTTTCTTTTGTAAACCATAGATACTGTAACGAATTTTTTAATCAATCTAATAACCATAGTAAAATTTAAAATGTTTCTCCTTTATCAAAGCGGGATTCTAGTTTTCGCCTCGTATTGTCTAACACTTGTTAACCCTGTTGAATGTATGGTAAATATTCCGTAAGCTATAAAAAAATTTTGTTGATTTTTTTTTTTCTAGCTTATTTCCACCTCAAGTGCCATTGCTGCTGCAAAGATTTCTTGGTTATACCATTGACCCTAATGTGAAGTAAGCCATTGACTGGTGTCTTCATTTAATTTGTTTCACAGCAACTAACTTACTCTCATTTGTGTTAATAAGCGGTTGATATTTGTACATACTTTTTAAAGTATTTTTTATTATGGAATTCTAAGTTTTGACAGAATAAACTTGTTTAAAAAAATGAACAATTATGTGACTTGGTTTTGTTGGTTCACAATTTTAAAAATAGATCTGAATTTTATTTGAACATAACAGCGTACAGACTCTTGTCGTTTCAAACATTTTCGTGTGATAATTGTTTGCATTTACCATGCCTAATAAAGGAGAATACCAACGTATATTTCAAGGCTGATTATGACTGTTTCAAAATTTCGATGCAACACAAGTAAATTTCGATAAAAAAAATCTTTTAATAATTTTCATACAAATCATTTACATCCCAAACATATTTCCATACAATTTTTTTTTTTTAAATCATTACAAATTAATTTTTACTTAACTGCACCTTGTATATATATCTTTTACTTTTATGGTTTCTCAATAGTTTAATAAAATATTACTTTCATCCCTTCGAAACATGTTCAAGTTCCAAAAACTGCTGGATTATAATTAAAATCATACAAGATTTATGATCAATAAGACATTGAAACAAAGTTTCTGAATTATTTTTCGAATATATGTGATAAAAAATAATAACTATGAAAGATGGGCTGCCAATAAAAAGGAATTTTATTATCAATTGTCCATGGGTTTCCTAGTAAGTTACAAGGACTGAAATTTTGTACTCTTGTATATTTTCGATGTGCTATTTGAATATTTTCATAATTATCAATTTCGCCAAATTTTGATTCCATATGCATGGCACAATTGGAAAATGTACTGGAGAAAATATTGATTTTTAGATTTTATAATATTCATGAATTATAGATTGAAGATTTAAAAAGTATATAAAATAATGAAAATAAAAAACAATTATTTTTCAATGCACTAATAAAATACATTTATAAAAACTACTTTTAATGAATGCCTTCAATATCAATCAACTGAAATACATTAATTTTTCCATAATTAGTTACAATAGATGTATTGTGTATGGATTTTCCTCCAATAGATGCATTGCAAAGGATTAGCAATATATCTATTAGGAACTATAAAATTTAAGATTAATGCATCCATATTTTAATTATCTAATATTTGGAATAATTAAAATCTTGATGCTTTAGCAAGGGATTCGAAAGAATTTCTCCCAGTCAATACTTAGCAAGTATATGAAAGGAATGGGATTTAAACATTTAATAGTTTTTATCTACCTCATCCCTAAAGCTATTTTTATCATTTACTTGGAAGATTTTGTCATCTTTATTAGAAATATTTTAAGTATAGACTGTATTAATAATGTTATAGGTATTAATAAGCTGACCTTCCATACAGATTTATAAATTGAACAAAGGTCAATGTATATAAATCTAATCAAAGAGCTATTGTCAGCAGTAAATAGACAATCTACAACCAAATGTAAGTAGGACATTTTATTTCCACAAGTGTGGATTGTTTTCTGTGTGTATAAAAACTTAGTTCTTATTGTACTTATAAAACATCGAATATAACTGTTAGACACAAGCACATACACAAAAACCCTTCAATATTTCTAAAAACTTTATTTTCCAAAAATATTCCATTATAAAACAAAATTGCATTACAAAAGTGTGTTCGTTTCCATGAAAGAAAACACTTTAAAATCACAGAAAATATTTTTAAAAACTATTCAATACTGATCATTCTTTTCAATGTCTTTAATGAAAAGAAATCATTTTAATTGGTCATTGAAGATAACTCACACTGAAGAAACACAGATTAGTTTACCTTTATAAATTTTTTTGCTAAGAAAAACGTTAACTGTGCAATTTATAAAATTACAAATATGTGTATATATGTATACAGATTTGCTAACAAAAAAAAGCAAGGTGTTACTTTCATTTGAAAGAAGACATTAACAATTATTTCTTAAGAAGATGCAATTACTCTATATTAATATGTGTGGAGAAGGGGAACAAGACATTCCCTTATAACAATGTAATGTTTTTTGTAAGTCAATAAAATATTAATTTAAATCCTATTAGATAGTGTAGTAGGTAAAAAGTAATAGTGCAGTAGGTCTAACACACTTCTCCTTATAAGTAGAAACTGAAGGAAATCATTTCCTTCATTATTACACAGCATGTTTCTCACTAAGACAATGCCATATGATATGCAGCTACAAAACACTTTTCAATTTTTCAATTCACCATCAAGTAGCATTTTCTTGAAGACCATACAGGTTCTCTGTCATAATGTGACAACAGAATTATTTTTAGAAAATGTTCTTTTCCCAAACTTAATGATAGTATTTATAAAGTATGTTAATGCATAGAATTCAGCACCGAATGCCATGGAAGACAATGATCATAAACCGGATACATACAAATATATGCACATATATACAAATTTAATTTTAAAAGATATGTCTTTTCATGGCTATAATTTTTGCAATAAAAATCTTCAAATCATTATTGGATTGGGAACCACAAAATTCCATGAGATTCGCGAATTTGTAATGAATAATATACAGATTATTCTCGGACAAATGTTATTTACATCATAAAAGATATACATAATACACTAAATATACATTTGATGTTAAACCAATATTTCATAATCAAGAATTATTAAATGTCTCCTTTTAAAATCCACTTTTCATCGTAAAAAATATATTATAAAAGAATGAAAATTGAATTCAAGAATTAGATTCAAATAATAGTAGTTAAAAAGGAAAAAAAGTTAAACAACATATCCATTAATCAAAAGATGTGCAAAGTACAAATATGCAATATTAAAAATGTAGAAGTACAGTATCATTTATTAATTTTTATCACAAAAATAATAAGTAAACTGCAATTATATTATTGTATTATGATCACACAAAGTACAATATTCTACAAATTTTTATTCTTCATCAGTATATATAAAAATAGTTACATTGAATTATATATTAGACACTCCTTTATATTAAAAATTTCAAATTTTAATTAATTAAAAAATACCTTCTTATCAATACAAAGAACATTTGTTCTTATAGATATCTCTTAAAACATAACGAGTTACTTAAAATACAATATGATATTCAATTGCATGCAAATTTTAAACACATTCATTATGAATGATAAACATAAGTTTGTAATTCTTCACATAAAAGCCATGTTGCTCAATAAATAAAGATGATAGACATACAAAATATACAGTTTGGTTCGATTTTTCTTGAGGAAAATATTTTGAAAGTCTGCAAAATTAAGAATAGTAACAACAGCCAAATATTTAAGTCATTCAATCCTAATCACATTAAAAATATATAAATTTATTTTGAAAGCTTGAGTATATGAAATGCTTTGAACATGAATTTTCAGAAATTATACTAATGAATTAAATTCCAACTTGATCATTAAAATAAAAAAACAATTATTAAAATAAAATTATATCTTATTCAAAACACATTTAAATAAAAAATTTTTGCATGAAATGAATGTTCTAATTTTTTTTTTTATCAAACACCTTGTATATTTATTTGAAAAATAAATAAATATATACGTATTATTTACATTATCTACAAGTTTAAAGGTAATCACTGTTTCAAATATAGTATTTTCAGAAGATCACAATTCATTATGGAATGCCATAAAAGTATATCAACAGAAACAGAAAAAAATATTTTAAAAGAATTTTTCTGTTTTCTTACAACAAAATTTTACAAATAAGAAATTAATAAAGTGTGTACTGACAATTACTAACACAAATAATATGTTGTATGCAAACAAAAATTTCTGTTGAAAAGCAAATAGGTGCAGGAAAAAATAATCATTCATTTAATATAATGAAGTGAAAAGCAATATATTTTCAATCCTACACTGGCATTCAATGCTTAATACTTAGAGAAAAAAAAGCCTGAATTTGTTCATTTGCATACAGTTCTCAATATCACATTTCTGCAATGCCTAAAACAAAACAGCAATCTATGCAACTGCTGCATTCTGACTTAAGAATAACTATGTATAACCCATCAAACACAATCAACTCTTTTGTGGCAATAAAGGAGACTGTTCAGACTTCCTCACTTCCTCCTCAGATTCTACATCTGATGTTGCTTCAATTAAAGTTGGCAACTTACCGGCTGGCAACTTGCGTTCTGAGCTGTACCACATACCATACCCAAAATATATTAGGAAACCTATAAAAATGAATTAAACACATTTATTTGTACATACATATAAAAGGTAGAGCAACAATTTTGACATAAATGTTTTCGTTAGTGATAAGCATTTCTAAGCTAAAGTTTATAATAAATTCTTTAAAGGATTTAAATATGTTACAATATATAAAGAAAAATTCAAAACAATCTAACAAACTTTACAGTAAGCAGAAGTTACTAAAACAAATCAGTATTATGAAAATATTTAATTAGGAACTTCATATGCGAGCTAGAGAATATTGTTAAGCTTAAATTGGATAAGCAATTATTGCTTTAAACAAAAACAGAACATAAGCAAGACTAATCAAGCCAGGATGGCGAACTAGGCTATATGGATGTAATATTTTTTTATCAGACTGAATAGAATAAATCAATCAAAAACAATTAAGGTCAAGGAAACTACCAATCAAACGAGTTCAAAAACTGATACCTGATACTCTTTGTCTATATCAGTTTTGTGTCCCTGACACTTCTGTATGCCTAATCATGTGGATACAGTATCATCCAACTTTAAAAGGACTCATAGACAAAGCATCAAACTCTCATTTTGTTTTAAAATCTTTTCTATGCATTGCATTGATAAGGCATAAAAGTATTTTTGAGAGGAAAAAATATTTCTATAGGGGTTATACAATAATATAGTTTAGCTCTTAGTAATAAAAAAAAAATGATAAAAAGTATGGAAATTAAAAACAGTATACCCTTGCAATCTACAGAATTTAGGCGATACGGATTTCAGTAGCATCCCATGAAATATAATTACATTTACTTGGAAATTTTTATTTGTAACAGTTTTTCAAAACTAATTTTCATTGCTTTATATTAAAGAAAGTGTTATAATCTGAAAAAAAGTTAATAATAATCAGATAATACATTACAAAAAAAATGTAATTGTAGAGAATTCATGTGAGATCATGACTGAAGCAATCTAAGGAATTTTAAAAAATTACCTTGTGATCTGGATTTTTCAAATATTTTTATTTTGTGGGGATATCCACTACTAAATTAGAAATAAATGTTAAAAGCCATTCAGCGATCAGCTTTCTAAAAAAATTAATGCTTTCTAGACTACATACCTATCAATTTAAATGACATATTTTTTTAATAAAAATTTTAAGTTTATCATCAGTCGAATTTATATCCATTCACATCCAAGAGAGAACAAGTTAATTTAGTGTTCCAACATATTTCTTTTGATTCAAAGATTTATTTTTGAACCACTAGAAGAAAAGGTCAAAATCTTGGTAATAATATAAATAATCCTAAAAAATAAAAACAGGTTGTGTTTTTTTTAGAGGCTGATTTAAAATTTTTTTTTTAATGAATAGAGAAAAGAGAATTTAAGAATAGTTTTAAAATGTCCAAATTTTTTTAAATTCCCTCTAAACTTGAAAATTAAACGAAAAAGGACTTTAAAATATAAGCTTTAAAATAAAATAATGCATAAACAAAATATTATGTATCTTTTTGAGTATAGGAAATACAAAAGCAGATAAAAAAAAATGTTATTAGACTGGAAAATAAGCAATAAAGCAAAAGCACAAAACAATCTGGAATGAAGTACTCACATGCGAGATATTCCCCAATTTAATTTCTCTTGAATACCTCATAGGATGAAAATTTATGTAAGCAGTTTAGAGCTTTTAAATATACAAGTGATTTTTCCGTAATAAAAACATTTATTGGCCTCAATTTTTTTTTTTTTTTTTTTTTTGTTATCAAAATAGGGTACTTGCCTAGAGTAGGTTGATTTAATTAATTGATTGCAAAATGTTGTTCTAGCTGATACTTTAAAAACAAATTGCTCAATACTGATATTTTTGTCTTTTTGCAATGCCTCTTCACTTCACATCCTTGAGTAGAGCATAAATTCTTCTTTATTAAAAAGGATTAAAAAACAATATTCTTTATTTCAATAATCTATATTTTATTTAATATTTTGCAGAAAAAGCATTTGTTTATTTCACTCGAGTATACAATACACTAATTATATAAAATGTAAGAAATAAAGCACAGTTTATGCATACTTTGCCTAGACATTAAGTACATTACTGGGAATATTTACCATTTTTAAAGTTATAACTGTAAGGTCTAAAAAATTAACTTTTCACTTGAAAAAAAAAAAATTCAATGAAATTTGTAACATTCTTAGGAAAAGTTATATATTTTTTAAAAAGTTACATATTTTATTTGTGGAATTTTAATAAAATTTAAATATAAAAAGAATATAATCATAAGTGAACCAATTTTATATTCAACATAAAGAACATAAAACCCCAATTGGCCATTTAGAAGATTAATTATGTTTTTAACATTAAAAAAAATGAAACAAATTTCTTGAATGACAGAAAAAATATTTTACACTAATATAAGAAAAAAGTGATTTCTTATTTTCACATTTTTATAACGAATTTTTGAAGCATTTAGCACATTAACTTACCAGCAATCATCCAATACAAGAATCGATACCAGGTATCTATAGATAACTTAAGCATGAGATTGATATTCACAAATACACTCAGTATGGGAATAAATGGCACCCAAGGTACCTAAAAAGAAAACAAATTCAAAAAAGCAATTAGAAAATAAAATTTCTTCCAGTAAAATGCAGTCAACATTAACAAAAACAATTCCCATGAAAAAATGCATGGTCTAAAATAAAGTACAAAGTAATCAACAACTTTCAAAACATCCATTCAACAAAAGTTACAGATCATCCCTATTACAAACTCATCAAGAGAAAAATTCCAACATGATACAAATGGCATTTCGGGTGGGGGATCCCTGCCTGTGCTAATGTGTCATATAGATTGAGCCATAACTATTACTGCAGTAATTAAGCCATGGCTCAGGTGAGTGAGGCGGGGTAAAAAAATCATTTCAAATTTGTAGATTGGAGATCTTACCCTAAAAAAATTAAAAATTGACTAAATTGGTTTATATTTTCGATTTTTAAGCTAAGAAATCATTTATCCATTTAGAAATCAAGTGAAATTTTAATTTAATAAAAGAATAAAAAATCTAAATTCATTCAAAGTTACTGAATTATGCCAATTTTTCTACTAGATGACAACCCATTATAGAATACTAGTAACTTTAATTGTAAGTTTCTAGGATAAACTAGAAGTTACCAAAATGAATAAATGGAAAGAGCATTCTGCTAGAACAAGAGAGTTCTCATAGTATCTAAGCATTTGGACATTCTAAACTAACATTAAGTATAAAAGGGAGAAATGAAAGGCACTGATGATAATGTGTTTTCTTATCTAGTAAGTAAATTTGTGATTATAGATAGCAATCAGCCTGCCTGTGCATCTTATTTCAATTATTATAATGATTGTTATCATAATCTAGTTTCTTTACATGGGGTGCATTCTTCATTCAATAGATTAATTAAACTGCTATGTATACGTATTTTTACTGTACACACAAAAGGCAAGAAGAAATCTGCAAAAAAGTTTATTGAGCTTTACTTCTCTAAATAGCTCTCAACCTTTAACTCACTCAACTAAGAATGTAGATAAGACAAGTAAGATTTATACCAAAAAATTTATTGAGAATTTAATTTTCTATACTGTAAATTCTGCCACATAATATAGCCTTTATTCCTCTGCTCATTCATATTTTTTTTAATAATAATACAAATGGAAGAATTTTTTTTAAAACATAACAATTTTAGATGAGTTTTATAAATCATATTAATAAATTTTAGAAGAATATAAAGATTTATTTAGACAGATTTATTAACATGATAAATATTCTTACCTTAAAAAGTAGTATATAGAATAAGCTTTTTTAAATAATTATTTATTTTTATCTCTTAAGTAAAATTTACTTAAATTGAAATCTCCAATCGATAAATTTGTTCTCTTTACAAACAAAAAATGTTTCGATTTGCTATTGTTCCCCACAATTTAAAAGAATTTTTTTCCTTTCCTAGAGTTGAAGATATTCTCTGATCAAAATGTTGAAGCAACAAGCGAGTTTGATGAAAGGAAAGCATTGTTTAGTAGATAGCAATGGTGAAATTTAACTAAACTAAACTTTTCAAAAGGAAACTGTGTATTATTTAACGACATTATGCAGAAAGAAAAGAGAGCTATTGATTATGATATCTTTTCTAACAATGTCACTTAGTCAGAGATGAAATGCTAAATTATAATAACTGATACAAAATAATCTGATGGCCCTTTTCCAAGAGACTGCAAGTTAATAAAATAATACATATACTATAAGATAACAACTATACTACTTACCTTAAAAGAGAGTTTCTTATTGTCCGAAGGCTGCCGTGCTAATGCAACTGTCAAAATGACAACAATAACGAACATACTTCCAACAGAAAACCATGCTCCAGGATCCATTACATATAGGTCATCTTCTAAAACCGTTAACAAAACATCCAAAATGATGAGGAAACCACCTAAAAGTATATTTGTAAATTTTCAATGCTCTTATTATCATCTACATAAAAATACAATTTTACTATATGAGCCCCCCCCCAAAAAAAAAAAATCTGTACAATTATTGATGAATAAAAATGAATCAAAATATATCGAAATAAAAACATTTTAAAATATATTTCTTTAAAGAAAATTCATTAAATATCATTTTAAAAATTAGTTTCTTGTATATTTATATTATCAAATTATACATTATAAACATACATTTCATAAGATAAATTTGGATTTTATCTTTAATGATTTATATTATGCTTTTTGTGTTTGATACACAAATGTCATTTTTGAACTATATGAACTTCACTGAACCATACTTAATATAGCTGCCTTTCCAACTGAATAATGAAATGTTAAAAACACATTCACTGTTAAATATGTTTGTAATTGATCTAACAAAAAAAATTAATCTAGAGGAATATCCACTGTACATTTCAGCTCACTAAAATATTCATGGCAATTGAAAACAACTGAATAATTAAATATTTTATGTACTTTCTGTAATAAATATTTTATTTACATTACGAACAATAGTCAATTGATTTGTAATAATAAATTAGTATGATCTTAAAATTATTATAAAGGAAATAATCATGAAGATTATTCTTTTATATATATATATATATATATATATATATATATATATATATATATATATATATATATATATATATATATATATATATCAGCTTAAAAATTAGCTTTTAAAGCTATTTCATGATTTAGAATATTTACATGAATTTCTAACTTCAAGAGAATTTGGAATTTTGAAGGAAGCATGTATAAAAAGTGAAATATTTTTAATTATTTCTAAAAGACACTTTTTTTGTAAAAAAGAATTCAAGCAATGATTTTTTTTTAACTCAAAATTTAGGTAATGAATTTGGAAGTGCTCAAGAAATAAAAATAAACTAACTGAATAATGAAAATTTAGGCAAAAAAATTTTGAATATATGCTAATAATATAATAAGGAAATGATGGGTGTTGTGATTCTAGTAAGATTTTACTTTAAGATTTTATTAAATGTTTTTTATTTGTCTTACAAAGCATACATTTTTTTTTTTTTTTTTTTTTTTTTTTTTGAAATTTAAAGAAAATTTATTCTCAATAACAAAACAATTGTCTCATGTATCTAAGGCAATTTTACAAAAAACTTGCCAATATGCCTTCTGTATAATTCAAATTGTGCTTATTGTACAGTTCTCAAAAGTTATTGAATATTTCCAATTAACATAATTTCATACTGCTTTTTCAGAATAATTAATTTCTCAAATAATTTTTGTGAGAAAGTCATCAAGCAATACACAAAATTTATAAAAATCTGAAGAAATAAAACTATAAAACAAATACCAATGGCTGTAATAATCCACATGCTGACCCGTGATGATAACTTTGTTTGAACTTCAATATTTTCTCGATTAAATATTTGTTCAAAAATATCTCTATAAGAATAATGCTGAGTAGACTGGAGCATGGTGCTTGTGGAGGATGTAATAGCACTCATGATTTTCTTTGCCATTTTCCTAATATAATATGGATTATCGGTAAGTGTTGATGAACTGGCATCAATTGATGAAGATTCAAATGCATCATAACTGAAAAAATATAAAATTTACAAAATTAATTATTTATAATTTCTTCATATTTTAAATAAGTAAACATAGAAAAAAGCAAAGAAGCTTGTATATGCTACAAACGAACTTTTGAATAAATTTTTTTGTAATTCTGCTTAAGGATACTATGAAACAGAAAAAAGGTTTCTACAAATGTTCTGTAACAATTAAATAATTAATCTTATATTAATTAAAAATTGTGTTTCCATATATAGAAAAAAAACTTTTATTATCAGTATGGGATTCCCTTCGAATGAAAATATCACAAATATTTTAAATTATTTATTTAACTCCAAATTTCTTTTAAAAAAATTTTTGTATTATTCTTTAAAAATTATCATAATTTTACAAAAAATAGTTTTTGAAGCAATCAATATTTTCATTTGAATTCAATATAAAGCTGTAGATGACAAGAGAAACTTGTGTATTATAATATTTACTATAAAGGTATTTTTACATTAAAATTAAAAACTATATATGTATATATATATATATATAATGTAAGAATAATTTTTGAAGCAGAAGGCAGTTTCAAAGACAGTGAAGAGACTTTCGATTTTAAAGTTCATATTTATTGTAAGCCGGGAGGCAGGTTTATGTACAAGCAGAGCGGACAAGACACATCTGCTCATAGCACGGCACTAGAGTAGATGAGCATAGAAGAGTGAGAAATAAATTATCCCTGGTCTTATATAACATAAAATATTGATAGGAAAAAAAAAATTTCACAATGCTTATATACTATTAAGATTCTGATAGGGATTTCTCACACATATCGATTCTGATAAGGCAAACACAGTAATCTTTTAAAAGAATGTGCATTCTGGACATTTTACTATCACTTCACATGGAGCATGTGAAAGTGCAAATGTAAGCATTTTTTCAAAGCTTCTCTCGAATTAATTTACAAAAAGAGGAATGGGATCAGGAAATAAGAGAATATTTTAGAATGACTTTGATATGGGCTTAATTAAACTGAAAGTTAAGAAATTAAGTATAATTAAATTTTAAAATATCATTACACACACAACACACATATTAATGTGTTTATTTCATATGCACTAGTATTCCTTGAGTGCTAATATTAAATATACTTCTACTTCCTCCCAAATGATGTTCACATAATACAGTTATCTGCTGCTGATTTTTATTTGCAATAGCTTTTACTTCTGATAAGAAATTCAAATTTTGCTCACAAGTACTTCAAAGTAAGGAAGATTATAGTGAAGATAGAGAGAAAATTATTAAATAATCGACTTTTTTTTTTTATCAATCAAAGTCATGAATATTTTCATCTTGAACAATGTCATTTATTTTGCTTGCAAATTTATTCACCTTTATGCCAAGTTATTAAAAATAGGTTTTTACATAAATTTAATTTAAATTATCAAAATTTATTTTAATTAAATTAACTATGAAAATTCTTTTTATATTAGATTATATTATATTAATAAAATTCTAAAATCATTTTAAGGCAAGCAAAAAGAAATTTTAGTTTATTAGCAAAACATCACAAACCTGGAAATAAAAAGATTGTGATAATTAAGAACAGTTTAAAATACTATGCTTATTTTGACAAAACTAATGGAACTTGTTTAAAATATTGCATTTATCTGATTTATAACATTTAACGAAAACAGTACTTTCCCCTACTTACTCAGTTGTAGAACCAGACAATTTTCTATTGTTTATAAGTAATGCAGACATCGGTATAACCTCCTCATCAACACGATACCTGTAAAAAATTCCAGAATTTAGACATAAATATAATATAAATTAAAATTGCAATGCCACAGCTTATATATTTTCAAAAAATTTGAGATACAAAAATCAAACAGATTAGAAAATAAGTTTTTTTAAATGAGATTTCTCCATACTCATGTATTAGATAGAAATTTTTAAAAAAAAATACTTTCTTAACTCTCAGATTATGAATCCATTGTGATTTGAGAAGAAAATAAATATATAAAAAGACAAATATTTCTTTTCAAATCAAAGGATGACGAGATCTTATCAACCCATCACAATGGAATTATTTATACTTGTCTTTCTTATTTAGCAATACCAAAAACCACTGCACAAAAATGATGATTCATTCAAGTAGAAGAGTAAAATGATAAAAATAGTGATTAAAGTATACAACAGATAAAAATCTTTAAGGAGAGAAAATAAAATTGCAATACTAGAACAACAGTTATACAAATTTCTTATATAAAGGAAGGGAAAAAAAAAAAATTGCTGTTACAGCTCCTGGACCATCCAGAAGGTTATGGCTGCAGAAGCTCATCAATAAATGCTCACAAAGAAATTTTTCAGTTAATTTTTATTTTCTGTTTTTCATGTATATATTCAACAAATAATTAATAATTAAAAATAAAAATTTTTAAAGGAATTCTTTTATCAATGTAAGTTCTCTTTAAAGTAAGAAAAAACTGTTTAAAAAAAGAACTCTTAGAAACAAGTTATTAAGAGTTCAATAAATTAGACTCTATTATTAAATTTCTGTCATCAGTTTGAAACTAACCGTAAAATTAAAACAGATACAGCAACCAAGGTGTAAGCCAATAATGTGCCAATAGACATCATGTTAGCAAGTGTCTTAACATCAAACATCATTGCCATGCAACCTAAAAAAAAAAAAAAACAAATAATATTCCTATTAATTCTGAATTAAACATAACTTATACATTTATGTAAAACATCTGACATTAGTAAAAAAATAATTTAAAAATAATAAAATTTGGTAATAACTTCTTACCAGTAAAAACTCCACTAATGTAAGTTGCAATCATAGGTGTTTTATATTTAGGATGTGTTTTGGCTAAAAACTTGAAAATCAAACCATCATGAGCCATAGCATATAAAATCCTAGGTAGAGGAAACATTCCACCAAGAAGGCTAAAATTTTAAAAACATGTAATTAATTATTCAAAGAAGCAAAAGTATAATTTATTCAAAAATTATTAAACCCAAAAGCAATTGTGTTAAAAAAATTGTGAAACTATAACAGAAAGAATTTTGGCATTTGCCCAAACAGATCTAAATTAGTACAGTCAAACATCAGTTAACAAACACCTCACATAATGAATGCTTGTATAATGTGCAAAATAGAATGTAAAAAAGGGACTCGCTTAATGAATGATGTTTCACAGATCGAGTGTTGAACAGACCCCCATGACATCACATCAGTCCATGTTAAACACTTGTTTGAAGAGAAGCATTATATCTACATGGAAGACGTTTTGGCTGGATAGCATTGTTGAACGTGACTCTAAGGGGTTTGAGCAAGAGCCTGTACAGCCTTAATCAATGAGATTTCGTCTGAAGCCAAGAGTGTAGGTGAATGGCCATAAGCTAGTAGAACCTCCTAGGACTCCAAACAGCTCATGGAGCTGCATTCTATATCACAACAAAATGCTGCTGAAGAGATTTCATCAACAGAGAAAATAGTAGAAGCAACAGAGCAACAACCTTCAAACAAAACAAGGGAAATGCGGAAAATATGGGGAATTGTTGCATATTATGTTGAGAAAAATCATAAGATAAAATAGTAACTATGCACTGCACAAATTCATTTAATGTTAATACCGTTTCTCTTTTTAGCCAAATTCTGAAGTGTATTCAAAGACAAATGTCTTTATACAAAGTTCTTGTAAAAAAAGCATACATTATAAATAATAAATTATATTATTATAAATTTGCTTGAATACTTTTTCAGAATGGAATGCATCGTTCTATTTTACATGAGTCTCTATGGAAAAAATTGTTTCACTTAAAAAGTGTCTCAAATTACGAGCAAGATTTGAGAACAAATTATGTTTGTTAGGTGAAATTTCACAGCACTTAAAAGAACAATTGTGTCACTAATTTAAGTTTTAAAAAAATTATAATACCGGACTTAAAAAATATAAATATAAAATTGTAAATCAAAACTTCGCATCAAAATTTGATTAAGCCCAGAAAACTTTAAAATGTGAATGCTTTGGAAATCCTATATAAGAAACACTTCTTCCCTAAGAAGCATTTTCTGCTGAATCCTTTTGAAGAACTAGAAGATTAATAAATTAATCATTCAAATTGGGGGGGGGTGAAAGATTAATTTCCGAATGGCCATACGCTGGTAACTTCTATATCAAAACCATAATTCAAGTTCAGTGAAAAAAATTAATAAAGATTCATTGAATTTGGAAAGCATACTATAAGGTTCTGTTTCTCTTCATTCTATAAAATTTTTCTTTTGTAATTAGAAGCAGATTTTTAAATTATGGATAACATTTCATAATCTGAAAGTTTTTTACAGATAATATTTATGAAATTTTAGAATACCTCGTAGATAGTCCAGCCAATGCTCCAATAGTTATGACCCATTTGGCTACTGGATAGCCAACCATTTGAAAAACATATGGTAAAGGAGCCGCTACATCTTGAGCATAATATGGCCACATCAAAGTTTGGATGGATGATATGCTAAAATATGCTGCAAATACTATCATCAATGAGCCAATGATAGCTATTGGAATTGATCTTTGTGGATTCCTAGCTTCTTCACCTGCAAATTCATCAGTTCATTTGAAAAGAACTTTACTAAGTTTACAATTGCAATGGAAAAAAATTAGCTGTAAAGTAATTGCTTTGTCTCTAATTAGACATTTTTTTCTGTCTCTATTCATTCAATGTTGTTTATATTATTTGCATATCAGCAGAGATGGCAAAAATCAATTTCATTTTTAACCACAGCAAACAAGTCATCACATTCATGTCAAAAATTATAAATCAGAATATAAAATATGCATGCATATATCAGAAATATGACATACTCAAAAGCAATATTAAATTTAAAAAAAAAAAAACCGAGGACAAAACACAAATTGCAAAATTTTTCCAATCTTTTTTTTTAATAAAATGTGAAAATAATTCACTGTTGTCAGATTATTTCTGAATTAAAATGCCCTACTTTCAGAGAAATTCTAATGTTCCTAAAAATATAAGTATGTGTGTTCCTAATAGCACATATAATAAAATAATGAATTAGATTTATTCCAAATCTTTATCCAGAAAAACCAGTGAATAAAAAGAATTGAGTTCTGACCATTAAATTCTTAAATACATATACAATATAAAAATATTTTCTTAAATATTTATATGTTAGAAAAACTTTAATTCTATGACTAATCAAATTTCCTAAACTTCAAAATCTTCCCATTTTTTTATATCTGTGTATCTACATGCTTGCATATATATAAATGAGTAATAATAATATTTTAAGACACTATTTTAATGTATTCATTTATTTTTCAATTACATTTTATCTATTGAAAATTCTAATCTTATATTACTGCTTTATCCTAGTGTTTTCTTTTTGTTCTAAAAATTTTTGTGATGCATTGTATCTCAAATGTATCAAACATTTAATCATAAGTTATGGGATACTATTTTGAATAATATATATAACCAGATAATCACAAAAAGGAGATAATTGCAAATTAAAACTCATACAATGCAATTTGACAACTTTATTTAATAATCATATAAGACATACACCATACAAATTTTTTAAATTATATTTTAAGTACTCTTTTTTTTTAATTTCTTACAAGAAATAAAATGCTACTTAAATGATTTCAAGTAATCAAAAATGATTTTCTAAGCAATTAAGAACACTTTTAAATGTTAACTTTCAAAAAAAGATACTCACCTGTAGTAGCAATACAATCAAATCCTACATATCCATAAAAACAGGTTGCTGCACCGGACATTACTCCTCGGAACCCATAAGGGAAGTAACCTCCTGTCCCAAAATCTTTACTTGGTAATTCTTCAGGAGTTAATTTCCAGTTATGAATATCTACCTTGAATAAACCAACTATCACAGCATAAGTTACAACTAACAAGTTTAACACTGTGCACACATTGTTAAAGACAGAAGATCCTCTGACACCCATTGACAGCATCACTATAAAAAAAATTATATGATAATAAATTGTATCATTGAATAAATTAGTAATATATTTTTATTATAAATACAATTTTCAAATAAATGAAATGTGAAGTACAGGTTTAAAAAAAATGAAATTTACAATAACAAATATGGTAATTTTTAGCACATCAAAATACATAACATAATATTATTGAACTAATAGAAATTGCTTCCAATTTTTGAATTCAATTTAATGAATTTTTTCCCCTTCCATCATTACAAAGCTCTTAGTAATAACCAAATTTTATCCCTTTATATCTCCTTATAAAAATAACATAGCATTTATTATACCTTATTGTCCATTTCCCAAAATTTCAATTGTTTTCACTAAAAAATCTTGGTTATATTTATTTATTTATTTGAACAATATAATATCGCACATAAAATATCCAACACAAAACTTATAGCTTTAAACGAATTCAAAAGATTAAAAGTATTTAAGGCCAATTAATAGTATTTAAAAGTCAAAATAATTCTTAGAAATATTGAAAAATGAGCATAAAGATCAAGAATATATTTAAGCTAGTAAATGTTAGATAATTAACAGTACCAATAATAGCAATTTGCATATTTTAATTAAATAAGTGTAAATTCACCATATTAGTTTATTAAAATGTCAAAAAAGCGATGTAATAATTGTCTTTTAACAAACAAACAAAAAAAAACTATAAGTTTTATTTATTAATGCCCAAAATTTTAACAAATAATATCAATCTAATATTGAAACAAAACAATATTATTATGTATTGATATGAAACAAGTAATATATATAAAAAAATTTAAATCAATTCCTACATAGGTAAAAAAAAAATTTAGTTACTTTTTATTAAATAATTACAATTAATATAAATATGTACATACATATGACAGAATTACAATATTAAGTGGCAAAATAGAGTTTGAGGACAGATTTGGCGACCAAATAAATTACTGGACAAATTTAATTAATTAATTAATATTTGAAAAAAACTGTATTAACATCAAGTGTCATCCACTACAAGTTTAAAAAAATGTATTTGAACTCCAGTGGTTGAATAAAAAGTATTTTATTAACAATTGAAAATTTGAACTATATAGAGAGAATGTGAGATAATAGTAGGAATTGAAAAAGAATGAATATTTCATAAGAAAGCTATATTAATAGCATGAATTTATTCTATATAATGCTTTTTTTTTAGATTCCGTTGAATATAAAATGTTAAAGTAAGATACTATAGTGTTATTATTTTTATCATTATATTTAAAACAAAAAATATAAAATAGTTTTTCTTACAATTTTCTAGAACAGGATCTAATGAAGAAAGTTAGAATGTTGCATCTAAACACAAAGCTAAAAATCTTTAAAATATGATGATTTATAACTTGCATTTTTATTTAAGATGCTACATAAAAGAACTGCAAATAAAGATTGTAAAAAAGTAAAAACATTTTTATTAGCTAAATTTGTAATAGCTGCTAATTTACCCACCACAACAACTGTCACTTAAATTATGTTGAACTAAATTCAAAGTAAATATATTAATGAAGGAACAGGAAAGTGTCCCTATGTCCTCTTTTTATTCATATCAAGGTATAAAAGTCTGTTTCACTTTATGTCTGTTGAATTATCTACTCTTAGAAATTCAATAGACATAAGAATAAAAATCTTCTCACCGTTTATTGAATTATCTACTCTTGTCTCCCTTCTTTAAAAATAAACCTATCCATCATGTATCATAATAAAGAAGAACAAGACTGTATAAAGGTATGTATATATAATTCAATAAATTAGTGCCATGAGGGAATGAAATTCTAATAATTTATGCATACACATACATATATAATTACAGGTTGATATATTATTCAACTAATATACCAAGCTGTTACAATTGGTAAAAGTATTTCTTGCATAGTTCAAACCTCCCGTAAAAAAAGATAGAGGGAAAAAAATTGTATATCAGTTTAAAGTATACTTACCAGTTAATAATAATGTTATACCAAAAGCTAAAAAGTCAGGATATGATGAAAGTGATGGAAGATTAATAGGCAAAGTTGCATTTAAATGCCTTGCTATGGTTTCATTAAAAATAGAGTCCAAATAATTACTATAGCCTCGGGCTACTGAAGCTGTACCTAGAAAAGAAAAAAAAAAATCTCAGTATGATTACTCATCTCAACATGCATATAATTTGCAATTTTATATTTATTTTTCTATTTGTAAAATGAATAAACATAGGAAAAACTATAAAAGTATAGTTTTGAAATTTTTGAAATATTTTAAAGAAAAAAGTACTTTGAATAAATTGAAATTTAATTAACAAAGAAAACTGGAAGTTAATTTATCATAATATAGCAATTATATAACTATATAAACAATGTTTAATAAAGTCCCAAAATAAGAGTCCTCCCTCCTAAAATAAAAAGACTCTTTTATAAAATTTAAAAAACTATTCTTATATTGAATCCAATAATTACCAATAAAATAATGCATGCTTCCCAGCTATAATTATTAATATACAAAGAAAAAAAAATGTCTTATTCCCCTTAATCCTGAGACCAATTTAAAATCATAAATTTTGTCAATTTTTAAAGTATTCAATTTTAAATATAGTACAACTTGTTTTAAAAGTATTTAAAAATTCATTTCATTTTTGGAGGTATTCATTTTTTCCCCCTGAGAAAAGTAGTGTCCCATATATGAGATATAAGGACCTGTTCAATATTAAGTAACAAATTTAAATTTGGTTTTATCTATTTCATATCATTATGAAATTTAAAGGCATTTAAATTAATATAGATAAAGGTTTTGGTTAGTGTCTCAGATGTGACACCAGGACTGTAATTCAATGTAGTAACAAATAACAAGTATAAAAACTCAAAACTAAAAGATTATGTGTTATTCTTACCTATCACATATTCTAACACCAAATTCCAACCTATGATGAACGCCATGAATTCTCCAACAGTAACATAACTATACACGTATGCTGACCCAGTTTTAGGAACTCTGGCTCCAAATTCAGCATAACAAAAGGCTGAAAATGTTACAAAAGGTAACGAGTTCTAAATGAATTCTAACTTTTTAATATTATCTTAATCTTAATTATTTATTATTTTCTAAGCAATGAATTCAGATTTTAAAAAAAATCTTGTCATAGGAAAAAATATATACTTATATACCAAAGAATGTCTCAGAAAAATTCAGAAAAAACAATGTTACAAATTCAATATATCTATTTCTTTATGAGATTTAAAAAAAAAAAATAATCCTGTCATAGTACAAAATATATACTTATATATCAAAGAATATCTCAGAAAAATTCAGAAAAGAAAATGTTACAAATTCAATATATCTATTATAATCAAAAATTGGAAATCAATAAATGAAAATGAAATTTCGTTTGGTTAGATATTTATAACATAGAAAGTTTTGGAGCAAGAAATTTCTCCAAGACATTTCTTCAAGAAAGTATTGATTTTATCACACCAATTTAAATATGATTTTGTAAATATATTTTTAAATTTTTTCATGAAATGCTTTTAAAAGTTTTTTTCTTTTTTAGATATTTTTTTATGAAAAATGTTTGTATCAATTTAGGGGAAAGTTGTGCAATGTTTTTTTTTTAACAATTTTATGGAAAAGATAAAATGGCAAAAAATGTTAATATTTTCAAAACAACATAAATAAATAAAAAAAAATACTGCAAGATCAATACTTAAAAGTAGATCAAAATAAATTGAGCTTTTATATTTTAAAATTATATTAGGAAGCAAATCACAATTTGATTTAAAAAAGTTTTTGATATTTACAAATGCAATCATAAAAAATTTGGGCATTCAAAAAGACAAGCATATGCAAAAAATTAATTAATAGTAATATTATTCATTTTCTTTTAAAATGATATTTTATATCAATATTCATTAATATTTCTATGAAAAATATATAGTTAAGATAAATTTCATACAGGATTTTTACAATTTTACTTTTTTTTTCTAATTGTTCTAAGAAATTAAACCAATTTAAAATGAATTTCTATTTTCTTTATTCAAAAATGTAAAACTGCACTATATACACATACATAAAGGAAATTTTTTTATATTTAAAAAAAATGTAATGGTAAAAAAAGGATTTATTTATTCAACATTATGATAGCAACTTACCAGCAAAAATAGATGCAACAGCAGCAATGAAATATGAAAGAGCAACAGCAGGTCCAGATATGGAGCTTGCAATCTGACCAACTAAAATGTAAATACCCAGGCCAAGAGTACTTCCAACACCTGTTTAAAAAAATAATACAAAAATTTTCAGTAGACAAAATTTTTTATATAGTTTAGAGAAATAATAATATCTTATAATTGCAGATTCTTTTAAAAATAATACTTTATTAAAATTTCATCAAAGAATGATATTAAAAGAATTTCTTCAACATATAAATATCAATGTTATCTATTAATCATTACTTAAAACCAAAAAGTAGTCAACCAAAAAAAAAAAAAACAAAAAAACAATCATTACCAAAAAGTAGCATTAAACTCAATTTTTGAATAATTATTATGAAAATTGGAATAATATCACTTTATATATCACATAACAAAATTATTATTTTTTACATTTCAGTCATTTTTATCTTTACAGCATTATGCTTTTCTCCCAATTTCTCTACAAAACCTACTATACAAATACAAAATACCACACAAAAACTGACATGACACAATGTACTAAAAGTATTCACCAGTCCTCTGTTAGTTAATAAGTTGTAGACAAAAAATAAAATATAAATAACTAAAGTTATGTCTATATTCATTATACAAATAAGCAATATTTTATTTATGATCAGCTTACATAAATTAAAAATTAAGCTATAAAATTATGGTTAGCAACAAAAGTTTGGTTATAAACATTCATTAAAATCATAATTACATTAATAATTACTATTATCAATGGAAAGAAGAATTTAAACACAATTTAAATACCTTTTTTGTTTAAATAATTTTCCAAAACAATTCAGCAGCCCTTGATTTAGATTACTAACAAAAACTTTTAATTACTAACAATTCTCTCATAAGTAAATTAAAATAATATTATAAGTGCTATAGTTATAAAGTAAAAATCTAGAATAGAATCTATAATAACTAATAAGGAAAATTATTAGTCTCTAATTAATAGTCTTAAAACTATTTTATTTTATTCCTTATAGCATATTATGTTTTCCTCTAATTAGAAGAAGAAAAAAAAAACATTAATATATTTGATACATGAAAGTAATTCTATTATTTTTATTATAATGTTTTTTTATTAATATACTCAACATTTCATTGATAAAAATGGAACCTAGACGAGCAGAAATAATTTTTTAACACATGAATTAGTTTCAATTTGTATTGATAATATGAAATCTCTTATAAAAGTCTTAGTAAAAATTATTTATGAATCAATTTTACAATGTCATATGAAACTGGAAAAATTAAATAGATCTTACCTAAAAATGTTAAGTCAAATGTTGATAAACAACGATCAAGCTCTGTTTTGGTCAAACTTTCGTCAGGGATGTATTTCCTTCGTGTAAATGCTTTGTACATGGAATTCAAAGACATATTATCCTTACAAGCTTTTCCACAACGCGCTGCAAAAAGAAAAATAATTTGTTTGAAACTAACACAAATTACAATCGATTCAAACCTGTCCCGTCTCGCACTAATTATAAAAAATATAATCAGTAACTTTCAAAACATTTCAGCATATCCTACCATAAAAATAATTTAAATCATTTATAAAACGTTGATGATAGTTTGATGGATTAGAACACAAAACTTATTTAGTAAATTAAACAATTAATATATTTCATAACATATCCAACAAAGACAGCAGGAATTAATCCAAACTTGTTCACTCGCTTGAGAGACAAGTCGAGGGATGATCCAAACTTCCTTCGGGAATTTTTTTATTTACGTCAACAATGCAACAATTCACTTCACTTCACTTTTTGCCAAATTTTTTAAAGAGGTCGCCTACACAACATAATGACTAAATGAGAATATCTACACTTTCAAAAGAAAGCAATATAGGCCCTTTCGGCGATCTTGGTCAAGGAAGAATGATCATTTTATCTTCATAATTTATCCCTTATGCATTTTATTTAGAATAATTCATTGCATAATGAGCAAAAATCGAATAGTTCTATTTAGAAAATAATGAAGATTAGAAGATGGCCATGTTATTTCCAAGCAGTGCAGGAAAGGAGCGTTTGAAACCGAGCTACATAGTTTAATAAACTATTTGAAATAAAAAGAAACACATTAGCATTTCGAGAATTTGACAATGGCTACAGAGTTAAAATTACTGTAGTCCGTTGATTGAATGAGAACTTTGCCCCATCACTTCAGAATGAAATGAATTTCAACATAGCTTTTTAATTTTAGAAAGGGAAGCAAAGGATATTTAATTTTTGCATGAAGGAATAGCTATTCATAAAAAAATTTTCTCGAAGAGAGATTTTTTTTTGTTGGTGAATTAGAAAAGAAATTAAGGTTATATAAATATATGAGAAAAAAGAAAGGGGCCCGCGCTGCAATGTCGTAAAAAAAGACTTCTTTAATTCAGGAAAAAAGCTGATGGACAATTGATAACAAGTAGCGAAACCCGTAAATAAGCATAAGATAAAATTATAAATTCTTTGAATTATAAAATATCAAGCTAATAGTAACAATTTATCAGGTATAATTGGTCAGATGACTACATGTTTCATTGTGCTTATTTCGTTATTAAAATATTTATAAACTCCAAAGTTTATTTTAATAATATTCTGTACAAACTTGGATCCTAGGTAGTTTGGTGTTATAACGGATAAATTAAAACAAATACATTTTCAGAAAGTTATTAAAATGCAAATAATCAAAAAGAATCATTTAAATATTAAGTCAAAAATGTGTTGAAATATGAAAACTAAATCTGCCAATTTAATAAAAGAGCTTCATAATGCGAGGTGCTAATGACGGCAAATTAGTTTTTGGCGAAGCGCAGTTGGACTTTTTGAGCAATTAGCACAAAAAGTTCAACAGCATGGTTGCAATATCTTCCTGATACTCACAACATCGAAAAACAGTGTAAAGATACCGTACAATATTTTAAGCCAATAGGAGCAGAGTAGAGACTGCTGAACATGTTGGAACAAATTTCTAAAAATCGAAAAGACCCATTCCACCACACTTAGTTCGGTTAAGAATCGAAACGTCATCTGTTAACTAATGGAAAATGATTAAATGAATATTCCATAATGGCACGAACCCATTTCGGGGAGCATGAGATTTTAGATTATAAACAGATAGATCCTGAAAAAAATTTCTTACAAATTAGAAGCAGTTAAAAAAAATTTTAACTTTAATATCGGTGTGTAATCATTAATTTCATATTTATTTCGATGGACTTTTCTCATTCACTTTTTCCTTCATTACATTCTATATAATCAAGGTGGCAATTCCTTTTTATTATTATCAAAAAAATTCATTGTGTGATGCATGAAAAAAATTAACTTTAAACTACTTGTACTTAAAAACACTTTTTCTCAAATGGTCAAAGTTCACGGGGATTTAATAATATTGTTTCAGTTTCAATGTGGGAAAATCGTAGGTTCAAATCGTCATTCCACCGAATGTTTTTCATATATGAATGCCAACTTAAATGTCTTCATCACCATTTGATTACCGTTTTAAAATAAATTGGATTTATAAAAATGCTTTATTGTTGCTTCAAAATGAGACATCAATCACTTCAAATTAAACCTACTTCCAAAACAACATAAATGTTTCTTCCCGAAAACATTGTTCTAGAAAACAACATGTTTTAAATTGTTTAAGTAATGATTTGAAGGTGTACAATTCGATGAAGTTATCTCCGATCACATTTACTGGGAATAAATTATCTTATTAGCACAAACACATTGTACATCTGTACACAGTTGCTCAATGTTCTAAACATTGCATAGTAAAAGAAAGACTATATATATTATAAAAAGAAAATATATTATGCAAATGAACCTACAAATTTTCAATCATTTATGCTTTTATTTCGTAACATAAAATTCATTCTCTCTTAAATCCTCATCCCAAAAGTATTCAAAAATTACATCGTGGAATTATTGTACAGTATCGTCAGCTAATATGAAATGTGAAAATTTTCAACAAAAATACCAAATCATAAAAAACAACCGTTTAAGAAAATTATTTTTTTTTTATTTCGGTGATTAAAATCTCTGGCGTTTTAATTAAAATTATACATGAACAATAAATGTAATATAACATACTCATTTTTGAAATAATACTTCTAAAGTCTGTTAAGAACTTTGCATCAATCTGTAAATAAAAGAAAACATTAATTAAACAAGTATTCATATATTGCATGCACGATGAATGATCGCTTAGCAAGCAACAAACCTACTTTTGTTTTTCTTAACTGATAAGGAATATTTTTTATGTTTTCTTATATTTGTTATGAACACAGGGTCTCATAATTAATGGACTTTCACCGAATGTGAAAAAATAGAATTATTCTTAAATTACTGAAAAAAATCCAATTATATTTTTTTCTGGCAAAAGTGCGATAGGTGATAGATATTACATGTTAATTGATGATATTCAAAATACTATCCTAAATTATTTTTTTTTCAGAATAGCATCATTAAATCTTTAAAAAAACTTACATTCGGTTCTATTTAGTTATTAAATATAAAATTACTTTTAAATTATAAAATTTTATTACTGTTAAACGAAATTTAAAAAAAAATTAGTCAGAGTAAAATATTACACAATAAATAAGGTTTAATTGTTAAGCATGTTAACTCGCTCAATATATCTGAAAAAATCCTTGTTAACAATTCTTGGGTTTTAAATGACATTGGCGAAACTGGTTTCTGTCTTGTTCCACATGTTCAATAATATCACTAACCAGTTAATTAAAATATAAAAGAATAAAATTCAATAAACTAACATAAAATTATCTCGATAAAATTGCCATTAAAAATCAAAGGTACAGTCAACATTCAGAGCTCAAATTTTGACTTGCAGACAAATATAAAACGCAAATTAGGAATGAAGTACCTGGAAAACCGAGTTTCAATCGGCATTTTATTTTATTTATTTATTTATTTATTTGTTGTTGTTGTAAAATTGCAAATAAAATCCTATTCTATGGCTCGTTTAAGGTCATAAACAAAAGCTAATTGAAATTGAACATGGGAAAAACCACTATATTCCACCTCTGATACGCTTACGCAGGTCAGCAGGTCATGTATAGCCACATGTCAATATCTAGTTTTTTTTTTTTTTTTTTTGAGTTTAAACAGTGTTTTTAGGAAAGACATCTTTATAAACTTAAAAATGCAAAACCCTATCTAAACATAAAATTTGATCCAAGTCGTTAGAGCCGTTTCTGAGTACACGAAATCAATATATATATATATATATATATATATATATATATATATATATATATATATATATATATATATATATATATATATATATATATATATATATATATATATATACGGCTCTAACGACTTGGATCAAATTTTATGTTTAGATAGGGTTTTGCATTTTTAAGTTTATAAAGATGTCTTTCCTAAAAACACTGTTTAAACTCAAAAAAAAAAAAAAAAAAAAAAAAAAACTAGATATTGACATGTGGCTATACATGACCTGCTGACCTGCGTAAGCGTATCAGAGGTGGAATATAGTGGGTTTTCCCATGTTCAATTTCAATTAGCTTTTGTTTATGACCTTAAACGAGCCATAGAATATATATATATATATATATATATATATATATATATATATATATATATATATATATATATATATATATACAAAAGTATTAGAATCAAGTTAATAGGAAAAAAAAACCAAATAAAAATTAAACCAAAAAAATTATTAAAAAATATTAAAAAAGAATCCGGCCTGAAGACTTTTTCAAGGGTCACCCTCAGGCAGGGATTCAAATAAAGGGATTTTTTCTGTGAGGACATACAGACATTAAGTCTAATAATGATTCCTCGTGACCCGAAAATCCCCCGAAATTATGCTCAAGAGATATACCATTTTAACAGAAAGGAAATACAAAATAACAAATTAGAAAAAAACCACAAAGTAAAAATACAATAAAAACAATAACAATAAAAACAAAAACAGCATTAAAATTAAAATTAATAAAAATAATATATATATATATATATATATATATATATATATATATATATATATATATATATATATATATATATATATATATATATATATATATATTGTTACGAATCTGTAATGCTGCTTCCCAGCATAGTTGGTTCCACCATCGGAAAGAATGTTTTACAGTCATCTGTACTGGACGGAGCCCGGTGTCGCGTCGGAGGTTCCAGAGCTTGGCGACCATTTTGCGACTGGGCGACTTTGGCGCCAAAATAGATTATAAACGAAACATCGAGAATTTTCTCGATCCGTCCAGTAGGAACCGAGATACTCCTCGAACGTTCCTGATTGGTTGAGAGGCTTCTAAGCCCCGCCTCCTGGGACCTATAAAAGGAGGAGGCCGCAGTTGCTAGGGCAGAGTAGTCGAAAGCGACGGTGAAGAACTGGTCTTCCAGGGATAAGCGGAGCAGCGCCGGAGTTAAGCTAGTGCGGAACTAAGCTGTGCGCTACTGTCTGCAGTAGAGAGTCTTGTTATATGCTGCTGTGTATGCTGTTGTATGTTGCTGTGTCTTCTGTTGTTGCTGCACGTCTCGGCTGAAGATAATCGTCTTTTGTGCTATATATAGTTGTCGTCTTTGTGCTGTCCTGTGTGTCTTCGTGTAAATAAACGTCGTTGTTTTATTTTCTACTGCCGCCTGCTGATTGAGTGTTCTCCATACCATATAACTCCCACTATCCAAACGAACCCCGGGAAATTTCGTAACTATATATATATATATATATATATATATATATATATATATATATATATATATATATATATATATATATATATATATATATATAAGAATTGTTCGTTTAAAGTTATAAGATTTCAGTAATGCAATTAAAAGACTACTAACAAAATCAATAAATAGATTTTTATTTTAGAAAAATATTCTTCCTCTATACCAATAATTGCAGAATAGAAATATACGCAGCAAAATAACGATTATAATGATAAATTATTACCTGACGACCAAAATTTCACATGGAACTCAAAAATTATGAGAACACTGAATTTACATATTCATTTACTGCTGAACTCACATGCATACATTAACACTTTTACAGATGTTGTAATCGGTTTCTTTAACGTAACCCAATTACAGATTGACAGTTATAAGAATTTAAAAAATAAATCAGTGTGATACATTATCTTTGCGCTGTGATAATTTTTACTGTAATTATCGTTGTTATGTCACATTTATCTGAAAGTAGCAATAAAAACACTCCATCAAATATGTGATTCAAGTGAACAAAAAAAAAATTATCTTTGTTACTTTTCGTCCCATAGTTCACTGTCCGATCAATGCATTAATAAAAGATAATACAAGAAGGATTTAATTCTATTTCACTGATATTCTAGATTGCTCTTATCAACGATAGAGCAAACATAAAATAATACAGATTTTTTTTTATAAATATAAAACTTATAACTAGACAGGGTTTCTCAACTTCCTGCACGTCTGAAATAAATAAAAAAAATAATCTTGTAACTAGAAAATACTTTTCAGTTATAAATAGTAACTCAGATAAACCAATTCAAGCAAGGTTACTACCTAACAATTTTAACGAACATTTATTTCAATAATATAGCTGCCATCTATTATAATTATTTTGAGTTAAGGAATTAAAACATTTAATGTATAATATTTCTACATGATATTCTAGATAGCTGTTATAAACGACTGAGCAAAGAGGAAAATAATACTGATTTTTTTTTTTTAAATTCTAGACAGGGTTTCTCAACTCCTTGCACCTTTCAAATACATAAAAAAATAATCTTGTAACTAGAAATTTTTAAAGAAAAAAATAGTAACTCAGATAAACCAATTCAAGCAAGATTAATAAGAATACCTAACAATTTTAACAAGAATTTATTTCGATAATATATCTGCCATCCATTATAATAATTTCGTGCTCAGGAATTAAAGCATTTAATGTACTAAATTTCTACATGATATTCTAGATAGCTGTAATCAACGATTGAGCAAAAACGTAAATAATACTGATTTTTTTTAAAATTCTAGACAGGGTTTCTCACCTCCTTGCACTTTTCAAATACATAAAAAAATAATCTCGTAATTAGAAAAATTTTTAAGAAAAAAAATAGATAAACCAATTTAAGCAAGGTTAATAAGAATACCTAACAATTTTAACAAGAATTTATTTCGATAATATATCTGCCATCTATTATAATAATTTCGTGCTCAGGAATTAAAGCATTTAATGTACTAAATTTCTACATGATATTCTAGATAGCTGTTATCAACGATTGAGCAAAAACGTAAATAATACTGATATTTTTAAAAAAAATTCTAGACAGGGTTTCTCAACTCCTTGCACTTTTCAAATACATAAAAAAATAATCTCGTAATTAGAAAAATTTTTAAGAAAAAAAATAGATAAACCAATTCAAGCAAGGTTAATAAAAATACCTAACAATTTTAACAAGAATTTATTTCGATAATATATCTGCCATCTATTACAATAATTTCGTGCTCAGGAATTAAAGCATTTAATGTACTAAATTTCTACATGATATTCTAGATAGCTGTTATCAACGATTGAGCAAAAACGTAAATAATACTGATTTTTTTTTAAATAATTCTAGACAGGGTTTCTCAACTCCTTGCACTTTTCAAATACATAAAAAAATAATCTCGTAATTAGAAAAATTTTTAAGAAAAAAAATAGATAAACCAATTCAAGCAAGGTTAATAAAAATACCTAACAATTTTAACAAGAATTTATTTCGATAATATATCTGCCATCTATTATAATAATTTCTTTTCAGGAATTAGAGCATTTAATGTATTATATTTCTACATGATATTCTAGATAGCTGTTATCAACAATTGAGCAAAAACGTAAATAATACTGATTTTTTTTTAAATTCTAGACAGGGTTTCTCAACTCCTTGCACTTTTGAAATACATAAAAAAATAATCTCGTAACTAGAAAATTTTTTAAGAAAAAAATAGATAAACCAATTCAAGCAAGGTTAATAAGAATACCTAACAATTTTAACAAGAATTTATTTCGATAATATACCTGCCATCTATTATAATAATTTCGTGCTCAGGAATTAAAGCATTTAATGTACTAAATTTCTACGTAATGTTCTAGACAGTTGTTATCAACGATTGAGCAAAAACGTAAATAATACTGATTTTTTTTTAAATTCTAGACACGGTTTCTCAACTTCTTGCACTTTTCAAATACATAAAAAAATAATCTCGTAACTAAAAAAATTTTTAAGAAAAAAATAGATAAACCAATTCAAGCAAGGTTAATAAAAATACCTAACAATTTTAACAAGAATTTATTTCGATAATATATCTGCCATCTATTATAATAATTTCGTGCTCAGGAATTAAAGCATTTAATGTACTAAATTTCTACGTAATGTTCTAGACAGTTGTTATCAACGATTGAGCAAAAACGTAAATAATACTGATTTTTTTTTAAATTCTAGACACGGTTTCTCAACTTCTTGCACTTTTCAAATACATAAAAAAATAATCTCGTAACTAGAAAATTTTTTAAGAAAAAAATAGATAAACCAATTCAAGCAAGGTTAATAAGAATACCTAACAATTTTAACAAGAATTTATTTCGATAATATATCTGCCATCTATTATAATAATTTCGTGCTCAGGAATTAAAGCATTTAATGTACTAAATTTCTACGTAATGTTCTAGACAGTTGTTATCAACGATTGAGCAAAAACGTAAATAATACTGATTTTTTTTTAAATTCTAGACACGGTTTCTCAACTTCTTGCACTTTTCAAATACATAAAAAAATAATCTCGTAACTAAAAAAATTTTTAAGAAAAAAATAGATAAACCAATTCAAGCAAGGTTAATAAAAATACCTAACAATTTTAACAAGAATTTATTTCGATAATATATCTGCCATCTATTATAATAATTTCGTGCTCAGGAATTAAAGCATTTAATGTACTAAATTTCTACGTAATGTTCTAGACAGTTGTTATCAACGATTGAGCAAAAACGTAAATAATACTGATTTTTTTTTAAATTCTAGACACGGTTTCTCAACTTCTTGCACTTTTCAAATACATAAAAAAATAATCTCGTAACTAAAAAAATTTTTAAGAAAAAAATAGATAAACCAATTCAAGCAAGGTTAATAAAAATACCTAACAATTTTAACAAGAATTTATTTCGATAATATATCTGCCATCCATTATAATAATTTCTTTTCAGGAATTAGAGCATTTAATGTATTATATTTCTACATAAGGTTAAATGAATTATCGCACCTTTCAAATTAAGATGATTTATACTTAGATTCCAAAACAAGAAAATTTGAAATTTAGAATCAAACTATTTATCTATATTAATAATAAAGATAAACGTGTGTGTGTCTTGGCGCTCTACGGGAGGCCAGACAGTTTGACGTACAGCTGCCAAATTTGGCACATGTATACCTTGGAGATCGGAAATGTGTACACCGGAGCGATTTTTTTGAAATATTAATAATAACTTTAATCAATTAAAAATTAAGCTCAATTTTCTGTCCTTCCGCGAAAACTTCCAAAATCATGATAGCAAGTAAATAAATTTTACACCTTTTCAAAATTTTTAAAAATTGTCCTCTTCATGATACCAATTTAATAGTTATGCGAATTTTTGGTGAATTTCAGCAAAATTTAAATATATTATTTTGCCAGATTTCCAACAATAGATTATCAACATTGTTGCCCTGAACCGCTTAAAACTGCTTTCACTGTTTCATAAACTATCTGATCGCATGATTTTTCCCATTGTTGAAAATTACAGAACAAGGTTTCTGTTTAATATCTCTGTAGTTAACGAGACAGATAAAAAAGTAAAGATACAATATCGTGAAATTTAGACGACAGATGAACAGATATTAAAGATTTTAATAGCGCTATGAAGTCATGAGATTGTCTTCATTAGAAATGTTATGCATATAATAAACAGGGTATAAATAAGAGGCAATTAAAATAACAAGGCTTTAATGAATTTGTGGAATTATTTACATGAAATAATATCTACACGATTTGAAGAAAATTATTTGGAATTTTCTTCAAATCATATAGATATAATTAATAATCGTGTAGACAGTTGGTCGCCAAAAGCAAATATTTTTAAATAAAAATGAAAGTCCATTTTGTTGAGACTAAAATTTAGAGAATTGCGAAAATCTGAATATCATGTAAATGCTTATAAAAATGCATGATTTTAGAACACTCCATGACTGTCTCAAAGAAGAAATGCCGATCTATTTCCTCAAGGCTTATTGGTCTAAGTTTATGAAAATGTTCAATGTTCTAAATTTTTAATATTCAAAACTTTGTAATTCAATCAGATTTGATTGAATATAAGAAGATAGAAACAGTTATTATTATTATTAATAAAAAGTTGGTGAGTCAAGAATATTTCGCAGAATATGATTTCTTAAGACCAAAGAACTGCACAAAATATAGATCTAATAATTTTTAAATCATATTTATTAATCGAAACAAAAAAAAATTATTATTATTTATGACATTTAAATTCTTTTGAAAGTTAAATTAAAAAGTGAATTTTATGATGAATCAGAAAATCTTTTATTAATTAATTTTTTTGAGACATTACATAAATTATGAAAATTATTCAAGTGTATACATAATATTTGCCGAACGATAACGAACTTCCACTTCACTTGAAATTTTAAAAGATCTGACAGAGAATTAGAGAGCTGGCAGTGCAAAGAACGTATTAACGCAGTACAAAAACCCTAAGACTTCTATAATAGTACGAGTTATATGACTATCAAAATTTGAAGCTTAAAAGTATTTCGATGGAGAAGCTATTTAGAGACCACGTATCATAAAATATTTAATTGAAAATTTTAGAGAGCATAATCTCAGAGAATCAGCTGGTCGCCAAAGGTTAGTAATAAATATTGATCATTCAAATATCAAAAAAGTATTGAATTTTTCTTTTTGAAATGATTCGAAAAAAATATTTCATTCATTTTTCCGACACTAATTAAATTAATAAGCTGTATTACTACTATTACACAGTCAACTATGTTAAAATTGAAATGTTTTATATTGCATCTATCTATACGACAAAACAGCAATATAGTTAAAAATCGCGTTCCTCTTTTTTTCCCCAAGAGTAAAATTATGAATTCCATCAATCAATCTAAAGCGTTCATATTATAAAATTCATATATTTCCTTGTGCACTGAAGCTTCCATTTATATTATTGGATTGCAAATATTCAAAAGTCATATTTTAATACACATATAAATTTATTAAACACTCATTGCATTTGAGGAGAAACTAGTTCTATGAAAATAATGATTGCTACGAATTTTGATGAGATATTTTATGTAAATTGCTCTTAATAGTAATTAATAATATTGCTCTTAATAGTCCATCAATAAAATATTTTTAATCTTCAAATTTTGATAAACATGTTATTGTATCATTTTAGAAGCCTAACCCTATTTCGTTCATTGTGTTATATAATCTCTATCAATATAATTTCAAAATGTGAACTTTGATTTGAAACGGTAGTGATTCAATTTCAAATAATGCAATGACATCTTTTCTGAAACTAAGCATATTCATTAACAAGAAGCGTTGTTCAGCATTGAAGTGTCGTGTATACAACAGAATAAATATCTTAATTTAAATATTCATATTTATGTTTTAGGGGATTATTCAATAAAAATTTCTATAATTCAACTAAAAAACTTAATGTATATTAAGACAAAATATTTTCATGCATGCAATTATATTACAGAAAGACCAGCAGTATATAAATCAGAAAGGATATTAAAAAAGATCCAGCATTGCTTGCTTGTGAAGTTAATTAAAAGTACAAAATTCTTAAAAAGTTTAAGGAAAAAATTATACAACATAGAAAAATAAATAGTATCTAATAAATAGTATGGAAAAATAAATAGTAAAAAGAATAGTATACCTTCATTATAAACAATGTAAGAAAACTCCAGGATAAAATATTAGTAATAATAATGAAAACGATTTCAGTTTCATTGTAATAACGAAATATATTATTTTATAATAAAATATTTTTAAATTAATTAAAAGTAGATAAAAAATATATGACAGTGAAACCAGTATCAGTAAAAAGATCATTTCAATGGTGTAGAATTTATTTTTTTTACAATATTTTAATAGTTAAAATGAAAGAAACTACAACATTTTGCTTAATTGTTTAAATTAAAATTTCAAAAAAATATTACTCTAAAATACACATTTACATCTAACCCACAAAATATATTTGTGTTAAATTCATTAATTTTAATAAAAAGAATAAATGCTCTTTCGCACCAATTAAATCAAAACTCTCTAAAAAAATGATCAAAATTCGATATTTTTTTGAAAAAAATTTCAAAAACTTGTCCATACGAAGACTTACTTCTCATTTCTAAAAGTTTAAACAAATAATTCTAAATGTTTAAATAAATAAAACATTTTTTTTATTTTATTTGTTTTGGAAATGTAAATGAAATTACGAAAGAATCGCCCTTATTTTCTTTTCCGATAGTTGTTCAGAATTTTAGAATAAGCACAGGTGCTGCTAATTACATGATTTCAATATCATATAAATAATTATAAGATTTTATAATAAAGAATATTAAGAATTTTTAATTCATTCATTTTGTTGTAACTTTTTCATTTATGCACATTTGATCCTAAAAATGAAGTCGGGGCCAACAACATATGCAATTTTTTCATGATATCAAATGTTAAGAAATAATTCTTATTCCAAAAAAAAATTGTGAAAATATTAAAAAAATAAATATTTTGCATATTTTTTTAAGTGAGAATTATTTTCGGAAATCTATTTGAATTTAGTAAACAAATAGAAAATCCTTTCTTCACATAAAATATTTATTTCAATTTTCCAATTATTCAATTTATTTACAATATCTGAGATTCTTTAATTAAATATAGTTGATTTTTTATGATTATTTAACGAAGATTAAATTACAAAAAATGAAAAGAAAACTAAAAACGCTGATGAAAAATCAAAAGTTGACAGTGAAATGTATATTTAAATTAAAACAAACGATACAATTTTGTAATTTTTGAAAATTTGAGCGCATTTTAATCATTTCTCTACTCGGACCATTGTTATTTACTAATGTTTATTAAATTAATTAATGTAATGCATTTATTACAATTTTGTGACAAACTTAATAGTTCCGCAAATGGTTATAATTGTTTATTCTTTAGCTGTTTAGTTTAAGATGCATAAAGAAAATGGAAGAATCGAAAGAGTATTCGTATAAATGGAAAATTAGAATGGAAGTTGAAGATTAATCATAACCAAATAGACCATTCAAATTTTAAAAATAAGTAAAACAAGTAGAACAGATCACTAACCATATAGTGAAAGAATCGAAAACAGTCTGCAGGAGGATAATGTTTTTTTGCCGGTTCATCATTATCTAAGTAGGTTTCACATCATTTAGGTTATCGACAAGCGTTTAATTATTTGCTTTTTTTTACCTACATTGGAGCAATTCGGATTCCATCTATGATATTTAATCAGTTGCATTAGTCTAACAGGTGAGTTATCATGAAATTTGATATGGGTATTAGATATCGACAGTTTGTGCAATCAATGTCTATGCAAGCGTTTGTTTTAAATCTTCTTTCAAATCCAGAACAGTAAAATGCATTCATTTTCAGGACATAAAAAATTGAATTAGAACGGTTTTCAAAAATATACTTTTACTAGTCTACTAAAAATAAAAAAAATTTCAGTAGACTTAAGAATACATTTATTATTATAAATATTATGAATACCTGGAATAAATTTTTTTCTGAAAATCACGCACAAATAGCGCTTTAATCAAAAGAATTTAATACATCAATTATCTGATAATTTCTGACCATCTTGCATGCAGAAATATATAAAATTTCAAAATTTTTGTTCATCGGAAATGAGAGATATAAACTTTATAAAGATAGAGCAAATCCTAAAGAAGCCTGCATAAAAGAATTTAAAAGCAAACCTATTGGAGTTTTAGAAGAAATCCACCAGTCATGTGCATTATCTATATCTGCAATCTACCTATTAATCAAATCACTGTTTAAATTTTTTGAAACGAAAGGAAGTGCAAATTGTATTTCTGATACAGAAAGAGCGAGATATATTTTTAACTGTTTAAGTGTAGACATCGTTTCAGCTACAGAAAGGCTTTTAAAATTAATTAAAGAATTTAAAGCAGTCTTGTAAGATAATTTAAATTTTTTTTATCGAAATTATGGACATAAAAATAAGGAGTTAAAATAAAATGAAATCAATTCATTGTAACTTGACGTGGTGCCAAATCAATTTAACTCTGAAATCCATAGTGCATTTCGCAAGAGAAAAATGACGCTGTATCCTGGTACACAATAAGACAACGTGATATATTAGGTAGTATGCGCAGTTATATTTTTCATGTGATTTGACTTTATTAATATTTTACATTATCTTGAAAAGTAAATAGGAATCTTATTTGAAAGTATTTATTAATTATTGCCAGATAAAAAACAAAATAAAGAAATGAGAAACATGTTGATTTGTTTATAATACTCAGTTTACTTTTTCTGATAAACTTTTGCAAAACCATTTTTAATTTCTTGATCACCCCAGAAAATAAGAAAACTAAGAAATGCAAAAATTATAAAATTAAAGTGGAAATCCGATAGAGTTAACTTTACTTGGCGTCATTGTCAAGTGGAAAAATAAGTGCTACAAATATCTAATTGCATGTTCATCTACATTATACAGCGATTTAATGCATCATGATGTCAATAAAAGATTCGAGGAGAATTTTAAAATTATATTGAAACGATAAATTTTATATAAATCTTGCTTATTTTTTTAAATTTAAAATGGCAGTACAAAAATGATTTCTGTGCAATAATATGCATTCTGTGCAAACATTAAAATTGTGATTAATTTTAATTAAAAATCTAATTGTAATTTAAAAAATTATTTCTTTAGCGAGCACTTAGAATTCAAAGAATGTGCCAAATTTGATTTTCCAGATCCAACGATTTGCTCCGTTGAGTCTTTTAAAATGATTTTTTATTACATATGTCACTAGTTATAGATAATATACTAGCCTATAAACATTATGAATTTGTTTGTGTTTTACCAGTAGTATTAAAAATGAATTAAAATAATAACAATAATAATAACTTTTTTAAATTTTGATTGTACAAACTAATTTTAAAATAATTTTTTTAACAAATTACATAGAACACTATAAATATTAAATCGCCAGCTTCTTTGAACTTTAAGCAATAACATATAGTATAAAATATAGAAATAAATATGTTATATCCAATTCTTTGATAAAATTTAACAACAAAATGCTTAAAATAAATTCTAAAGCAGAATCTGAACTATTCAAATTAACAGTATACTAAACATTATACTCAAAATAAGCAATACGTTTTAAGTGTTATTGTCACAAAAAGGTTGCTATTAAAGTTTTGTGTCGAGTTCATGATAAGTGAAAGAATGATTAATATCTAAGCAATTCGAAATGACTTTTTTCAAAAATGGTAACGGCTGAAACTATTAAATTAATTCATAGAAGAAACGATAAGAAGTATTTACCGAAAAAGAAATTATCGGGTGAAATCCACGGCCATTCTGATGTTTGAATGAATTTCATTGAAAGTCTTTATCTTATTTCTTTCTTGCTGCGATGATAATTCTACAATATTTTCCCATGGATATAATCTAATATTACATAATATTTTATTGTTTGGAGAAGAAAATTCTTGAATCAATGGTTGGTTGGTTGGTTGATTGGATTTTTATGGCGCAAGAGCCATGTTTGGCTATGCTGCGCCAAGCTTATGGTAAATAAACACTATACTGCGCTAGACGTTTGGTATTCAAAAAACATGTCAAGTACAATTCAGACATACAATTTAAAATTACAAATTCTCGTGATAAAATGAAAAACAAATAAGGAATAGTATCAGTATTCTTACAAATGCAAATTATATCCCAGAAAGTGAATATTATACTAGCGCAAGATATATCCCAGAAAGGGAAAATTTTCCAAAAATGTTAAAACATTAAAATATCAATGAAAATTAAAACGTGAGAATGCAAATCTCATAACATTAAAACATATGCAATATACTTCAAAAACAAGTTAAAAAATTCATTGTAATCTCTTTATTCGATGTTTCTTTAAGTATTTGTTACGAATAGGTGTATTTGAAGATTCATTGTAGAATTTTTTAAGATCAACCAATTGAACCGTACATTTTTGGGGACTTTGTCTAAAAACAGTTTCATTAACTGCAGTGAAATCGGTAGAAGGTTCCGGAGCAGGTGGGGTTTCATCGATTGTTTCGTGAGGGTTGTATTCAATAGTATTATCCGATTCTATTTCAGTGTCAGTATTTTGATTGAGCTTATCTGTGCACATGGTTTCAAACACGGAGTTGGTTTCATCCATTTTATCAGCTGATTTGGAATTTATGGTCTGCGAAGAGCTAAAATTAGAGGTTGGCATAGATTGGGAGACTTGTCGAGGTGAAGTCTTCCAGAATTTAGAATTCGATATATTTTCAGAATTGTGATCTTTTTTATATTTTTTCTTATATGTAACAGTTTTAAATTTATTCAAGTCCTGTGGTATTTCACCGGATGGGACATTACTAGTTTCGCCAGTTGGCTGAGGAACATCAGTTCCAAAAACTGCTGGATCAAATGCAAGTTTCGAAAGGTTTGTTTCTTTGCAAACTGGAGACATTTTACTTTCCGTTTTTTCAGTTCTCACTTCATATTTTGATTTTCCTTTTTTCTTAAGATTCTTTGCAGTTCGTGAAGGAAGGTGTTGAGCAATAACGGGAGTACATGAATTAGTATCTGGCTGTGATTTATTAGTTGTGAAAGGTTGTAACTTTGTAAGTGGAGGACAAACAACTCGAGTTAATTTTTCATCTGTCTGAGTACAACCAGAAATAGTATTTTTGACTACTCGTGAGTAGGGTAATGAAGCTGATGTATTGGAAGGTTGGGGATACACAAGTTTCCTTGCCTCAGAATATGATAAATTTTTAGTTACTTTTAACTCTTGAATTTTTTTTTCCATTTTCCACTTATCGCAATCCTTGGAATCTGAGGTGTGGGGTTTATCACAATTAACACATTTGGGATCTGCATTGCATTCTGTACTCGAATGTCCGAATGATGCACAGCGGGAACAAGTCTGTTTACCGCGACAAGCATTTTTCGAATGGCCGAACCTCTGACAGTTAAAGCATCTCAAAGGAGTTGGAATATAAGGGCGAACCTTATATCGTGCATAACCAGCAAGAATAGTTTTCGGAAGCTGTGGAGTACAAAAAGTTAAGATTATGTGCTTCGTTGGAATTAATTGACCATTACGCTTTATTTTTATTCGGCGGGCTTCACAAACTTTTTGGCTTTTTAGCTCAGTTACAAGTTCAGACTCTGAAACAGATTCGAGGTCAAGTTCGGAAATAACACCACGGCAATAGTTCAATGATTTATGAGCATATGTTTTCACAGGAAATTCTCCTAAATACTTCAAATTTTTAAGAACAGATATTTGTGATTTTGTGGCTGCTTCAATCAATAAATCTCCAGATTTAAGTTTCTTAGTATTTTTGACTTCTCCAATGGTTGAGGCAATAAGTTTCTGAATGAGAAAAGGCGAGACTTTATGGAAGGTTTTGTCAGTATGTAAGATGATAAAAGGAGTATTTTCAGTAATTGAATATCCGGACAAAGACGTTTCGAAAAGACCCATGCAAAGTGCAATTCATATTCGGGTTTCGACGGCACCGCCCACCACGGAGCCCAACAAGGGAAGGCAGCCACCGGCTCTAGGCATCCCCAGCCTCGGCGCTTACCTTGATGCTAATCGGAACCTATACGCTAAGGGCCACTTCCAGGAACGTCTACCACCCTTAACGCAGAGCCCCAGAAGGTGACCCCTTCGCTTGATCCCTAGCAAACTAACCACTCTGGTGGTTAGCTACCGACCGAATTGATACACTGGAGACCAACAGTGCACCACCCGTCTAATGGGTTGCCACGCACGGTCAACACGTGGGGTTTTTGGCTGTCCATGAGAAGCAAGAAACAAACAGAGCGGCGCCAACTTCTCATGGAGAGCTCCCTCGCTTGCCGTCGAGGGATGGAAGGATCAAGCAAATAGCAGAAGGCGTAGAGGAGAGTAAGTATGAAGGGAGTAAAGATCCCTGGGTACCTCGGGATTGGGACACCAGTACTCACCTATAGTAGGAGAGCCCCTGAGGGGCCTTGAATCAAAATAATGGAATTAGAAATTAATTGCCAAATACAGAGCGTTTTGAGAACAATAATATCAGACTTGTTACCGGGTGACCCTCAAAATAGGTAGAAAATGTATTTGAAAAATCAGCGGCGGTTGTACGTTGAAAAAATAAGTTTTTAAAACATAATCCATACAAAAATAACTAAATAAGAAACAAATTTGTTTTTATGGAAGACGTAATATCTGTAAAATTGTAAACTATTAATTGCATTTAAAAAAAATCTACTTTTGTCTATATCTAAAGCTTGTAGATTCTATTGTCCATTCAACTTCATTAATATTTTTGTCAATGAAAATACTATTGATAATTTATGATAATATTTTGTTCAATAGGTATCATCAAATACAGTTTGTATTCAAATTTTCAACATTCCAAACTTTTTCCAGTGCGAAACTTTCAATAGTAGTTGATTTAAATTAACATATAATATATTTAAATTCATCATTAAAAGTCAAAAGAAATTTTCCTTTTCAAATAACTAATACAGTATTAAAATTTCCTTCTGAAAGAGAAAAACTACAGCGGCACTTGTTTTTATGCAGCATCCATTTCCTCTAATTGCCATGCGCTGAAACAGTGCGTGAACTTTTTTTCTATTATGATTATCGAAAAGATGAATGTAATTCGAAGATCCCTTTTTAATATTAAAATTCCTCTCAATTAAAACTATTGGGAAATAAATATAGAAAGTAATTTAACACAGAATTCTAGATATTAAACAAGATGATACATATATATTTTTTAAAAATAATGTGTGTCTCAAAATTAACGCAAGATTTGAATTTGCTACTTTTCGTGAAGTACAGTGTTGGCAACCTTATTAAAAAACCATTTCACAGTTGATAATTTAAGGTTAGTAAAAATGGAGCGTTACACGATGGAACAACGTATTTTCATTGTTGAACAATATTTCAAAAAGAATGAGTCTGGCAACCACAGATCGAAATTTGAAAATTGACCTCCTAGATCGTGTGATTTAACACCATTGGGTTTCTTTTTATGGGGTTATTTGAAGTCAAAGGTCTATGACAACAAGCTGGCAAGCACACGTGCATTAAAGGAAAAAATTCAACGCTGCATCAACGAAATTCAGCCACATTTATGCAAAATGGTCATGGAAAATTTCGACAAAAGAGTGCATATGTGCCAACAAAGCCATGGAGTCCATTTTCCCGATATGTTATACCATACATAACTCTATCGTGTGTGCTTTACTATTCAAAAAAAATATATATAACAGTTTGATGGAAAAAAAAACTATGCTTTATACTTAATTCAAATCTTGCGTTAATACGTTGTTTTATCGTATAACGCTCTATTTTTACTAAACCTAAACTCTCAGCTATCAAATGGTTTTTTTAATAGAGTTACCAACACTTTACTGCACAAACGGTTGGACATTCAAATCTTGCCTGAATTTTGGGACGCCCTTTATCAGTAGCGGAAAATGACTTTTTTCTCCACCTTTTTGCTTTTCATAGAAATAGGTGGAGAAACCTACAAAATCATCTAGGCGGAAAAACTGCAATAGACGTTGCTATTGTAGCTTCCAGATTCCAATGTATCATAATTAAAAAAAAAAAAAAAACTGCATAATTTTATGGGTATTAATTTTGTATTTATACAGTGATAATGTTGGGAACCTGGCGAATTAATTAAGATTAACCTCGCATGTAAATTGCTTGATATGTCATTTGATGAAAAAACACACACACACATTTAAAATGCTCTCCAATTAATATACTGATACCGAAATTCGGAAGGTAACTCTCACTATGAAAGAATTTACAAAATTTTAATTAAAAATTAATAGAAATTTGGATATTTTTTTCTTCAAAATATTATTTTCTTCAAACCAATTTACACTATCTTAAAAATTAGCTTTTTAGTGATACCAATTTTTTGTAAATATGTTTTAGCAATTTTAATAAATTTTTGAAAATAGCTTTTGTATTAATTTTATATCAATATTCTTTTTATTACTACGTTTAGACGCTCCCACGCGGCAAAGACATTAAACTCATTATGTGAATTTTATCGTTGCCATAATTAAAAGTATAATTTTCAAAAAACATAAAGACAGAACCTAAATAATCTTAAATTTTATGTTATGATTGTTAGGTTTACAGATTAGAATATTTTTCCCAGCACGCTATTGATATAGTGACTAAACACTATATCAATATAAGGTTTGCCCACTATCTTATATTTGATTTTGTTTTTTAATATTTTATGCATTGTCTTATTCATTAATGAAATAATACTTTCCAAAAATAATACTATATAATTTTTGTACAACATGTAATTTTATCCTAATAATATTTAATTTATTTTTAGTTTTCACAATTTTTTTTTAATGAATGGCGAATTTCTTAGAAAAATTTGGAATCTCAAATAATAATTCTTTTATTTTATTATTTCAAAGAAAAAAATTGGAAGTCTTATGAGATAATTACATGATTATCAATAATTTTTATTCTTATTCCATATATAGAATAAATCCATTAGTGTCATCGCATAATAAACATTATTACATAACAATAATTAAAATAATTCCTTCGAAGTTCCATAAATAGATTCTGTATCGATTCGCGGGTGATTTTTCAAGGTCTGTCGATGTCGATTTTTTATGAGAGTTAAAGCGAAAACAGGTTATTGCGTGCCAATATCAGTGTCTTTGGCATGGCATAAATTATAGATTGCTGCTCAGATTTGCATTGTATTTTGTAATATTTATTACAGAGAGTATAACTTTCTGAAAAATATTGTATAGTTTGTGCAGTAAACATACGCAAGAATTTATTTGTATTTGGGGAATTTAGAACGTTAAGTTCAGAAGAAATCACGAGGTCAATATAGTTGATGGGTGCACGTTTTTATCTTATATACTTCTTATAAAAAAAGTGTTCACTCCCGAATATTGTTTCTTCGTATAAATATCACCTAAAAGTAGCTCCTTAACATAAACAGTAGCTCCTCTCGAATATTAACATTTATTCCGTAATTAAAGATTCTATTGTTGTAATTTTATTATAAAGATCTTTAAATATTGAACATTTAATTATAGTGTTGATTTAATTAAAAATATAGTAGAATTATATGTAAGAATCAAACATGTAATATCTCTAATACAAAATTCAAAAAATAAAATTATCCTTTAAGATCTCGCTTAAAGAAGAACTATTCGGTTTAATGAATTTCTTATCTGACTGACAATTATTCCCGATTAAAAAATAAAATTTGTTCTTTTTAATAAAGCCTGATATACTTATTGATTTAAAATGTCATCACGGATTCGTGTATAATAAATTAGAGAAGTTCTTTTAAAATAGTTTAAAAAACAAGGTTTCATTTTATTCACAATAAAAATTAATTTCCACGAGCGGGAGCAACTAAAAAGGGTTAGATAATAAATAAAAGTGGAAAATGTTGGAAATGTTTGAATTAAAAAAATAATAGAATATTCATAATTTGATTAATCTCATATTAAAGATAAATCAGTCAAGTTTTATTATTTTCTAAATTTTCGAGAAATTAAAAAAAAGAGTTATTTTTTTTTTTATTTAATATACATTCACTAAAGGTTAACTCTATTCAGGTCGAGTTTTGAGCAAACAAAGTTTATTTTATGTTAAGAACTATTTCGAATTATGAAATAAAATTTAACATCTACATCGAAAAAGATATGCGAAATCGAAGTACTCTAAAAAAATTCAGTTTCTGCAATAGAAAAATTTCAAGAAGTAATTAATTAACTATATTGATTAATTATGTTAATTAATTACCTATATCGAGCGATATTAAGTAACTAACGATTAACAATGCAAATTATTCAACCGTTTTGAGCAGTATTAATTACTATGTTAATGCTAATTAATTTAATTAACTGTAAGTCATTCAGTTAATCAGTGTATGTCGATTAGAACTAATATATAACCTCGAATCCCTTTCATCGGTTCTAATTTTATGATAATGCAATTCTAAAAACGTTACGAAGGGGTCCTATTTTCAAGGTATCACATGGTACCTTAGTAATTCTTAATTTGTTTAACTAATGTTAGCTTAAACATTTTTTTATGAGAGTACACAGATTCTCATAATTAAGCTTTAAAAAAGGAAATCTTTTTTTTCTCATCCCTAATATTTTATTTCAAAAAGATCAAGTCGGTGAACTTGAAGTTAACGTTTTAAGTTAAGGATGATTTATTTTGAAGCAAATTAATCATTCACATGGGATACATCGTGGCCTCACTGACATCACGTTATTATCACGCTGTGCCTAAATTAAGAATGATGATAACTAAACAGGAAGTAAGAGTATCCAATTACCTAACCTAATCGTATTTTAAAAACAGTAAAATTAAAAATTAAATACACGATTATCAGTTCGTTGTGTCATATATACGCGAATAAGCGAGGAAAATGGATATTTTTTTCCTCTATGCCTTCATTAATAGGTATAATTATTTTTTATTGCACAATTACGATAAAAGAAATGTATTTTAGCATGTTTAAATTTTTAAACTGAAGCTACTTTTATATAATTTTTAAAATATTAGCAAAAATTAATGGTGAATTTTATTATTTTGCCATTAATGTATTAACATATACATATATCCATGAAATTTCTCAATTTAAACAAATGCATGTGGCGATATAAAAAAAATACAAAATATATATAAGTTAAACAACAAATTTACGCTGCATAAATAACACGTTACATTACATACCGGTTACATTGATTTAATGAAACAATTGCAAATCAAATTTTCCTAAACGAATCGAGGTAGCGCATTCAAATATTAAGAATTTCATTGGATTAAATAAAATTACCTTTTCAGTACAATTATAATAAAAAACAAAGCTCATTATAAGCTATTAAGTACATGTACTGTTTAATAACAAATTTTTAGGAGGCAGAAATCGTGAATGTTTCGGAAATTATTTATATTACATACCTCAGTATTTTTGCATATTTAAATACACTTTTACATTCAATTTCAATTAATATCTTTATATTTTATTAATTGGAACTAACTGCTAACTATAGAACAAAGCAGAATAGGCAGATGCTAATAAAATTAAGATGGAACCTATGAATAATAAAGTTGCTCGAAGAAAAATAATAATTTTATATAATACATTTAAATATCAGATTTTTAATAGCATTTTTTTCATGACAGCCAATATTCCAAATAATCAAAATTATAATTAAAAAAAATACTTACATATTAGTGAAATAATTAATTTACACTTAGGAAATAAACCGCCTTCGAAACATACAAACTTTTCTTTTAATTAAATATTGATTAAAAAGTTTTCAATAAGAACATCGTTTAAGAACACATGTTATCGAACGGTAGAAATCTGCTACATCCGAACGTCATCTAAAAATCCGCCCCAGCTACGATTTCAACACGAATTCTGCTAAGTGAAGAAACAAACAATACGAAGAGCGCATATTTTCGAGCAATGGTGATTTCAGATTCATCTCGTGACGCTGCGTCAGAGTTATGTTATAATAGAAAAAGCAGAGCAAGAAAAAAAAAAGTTTTATCAGCTGGCGCGAAACAGAAAACTTTCGCTTCGTTCGAATTAATAGCAGGTTTTTAGCTCAAGTTCGTTTTAACATCTTTTCGCTCATCACTATGCTGCTAGCTGGCAAGTTTTTTAGATATAACACAGGCTCTTAACCTACTTCTCAAGGTTATCCAAAGTTTTAAAAAAACAGCAGCTGGTTCAAGGCAGTTTGAAAAAAAAATGAATAAAAAACTTATATTAATGGAATATCAATGAAATTAAAAGATTCGACGGCGGACTGATGTGTTTACTTCAAAAGGAGTTGACATTGAAAATTCACGTGATATCAATGGTCAAACTTATATCTTCAAGTTGCTGATTCCATGTCTGATAGCACGTGATTATAGTGACTGATCGAGCAGAAGCTTGTTTGTCAATATACCAAGTAACTTTAAATATTTAACAAACAGAATGAAATGAATTTGCTCATCATCGTAGAACATCTGGTTTTCATCGCTGAAATTTTACAAGGCATGCAATTTTATCTGACAGAGTTGAAAAGCTTTCCACAGTAGCATCATTCTGTTTAAATTTCTTCAAGTATTAAATATAATAGTTATATAATGGGATAGATATGTAGAAGCTATATCTTTATATTATTATCTTTGTTTTCGCACGTTTGATATAGCTGTACAGTACGTTATGTCTTCCATCCTATGGACGCTGTGATATTATTTTTATGCTTATGTGTGCTACAGCTCTCTCTATGTTCAATATTTTTCAACTTAGTCTCCTGAACCCAGAATTGGTTTGCTAACTATTTAATTTAAATATATTATTTTAAGTAAATGAACTATAATGTATACCCTTATTTACTGTTCATATTCTGGCGATGATTCTAAGCCTTTCAATAAATAAATAATGGTTTTCTCACGACGAAAGGGTGTAAGACTTTTCGGGTAGGCAGGTAATCCTGGGGTAGATGAAGACCAATAATACTGAAATAATTTTTGCTCCAACAATGTAAGATAAATATAAGCAAACTAATTATTAACTTTCTTTTGACAGTCTTTAACTGACGCAACTTAAAATAATACTGAGTATGCTTATGATATTATACAATATATTAATATATTACATAACATCATTAAATATTTATGTTATTTACAAAAGAATGCTTGATAGATATGAAAAGTTTGCATAATGTGAACTTATCTTCAGGGTTAAATGTTAATCTAAATAAAATGTAATTTATCTTTATGAAAAGAAATCACTCCTGGAAAATCCAGAACTTATCATATTCGTATTGTGTTAATATCGAAAATAAGCATTGCAAAGGTTTCTACACGAAAAAAAAAAAAAAAAAAAAGATAGAGGAGATTTGCAAGACAGAAAACGTTAATTTTATCAACTTGCTTTTTTTTATCGTGTATTTTTCGAAATAAATTCTATGTTTATATTTTGTTTTGGTGTTGTTAATGCTAAAGCCCATGGCCTACATACTCAGCTTGTTTATTTAGTTCGCGTTAACCTTTAAATTTAATCTATATCATGTAGACTGTTGCTCAAGCAGTATTTGCAACATCTTAATGTTATTTTCACAAGACGTTGATATTTTATATTTTTATTCTAGAAGGTCATCAGCAGCTAAGAAAGACTTAAAAAGCGAGATTGGATTGAGATATTTGTCATTATGAATTATGCTTGTTTAGTTTTGTGCGAATATCTGTACTAAATATTGCAAAATGATGTTGTAGTGAACGCTTATAAGCTAGTTAACAGCTACGCTACCCGAGCAATTGCTTTTATATCGTGGTCATGTTAGTGGGCTGTGAACCACAAGGTCCCAGGCTCTATCCTCGCTCATACCAATCCGCTGCAATGAACTACAATAAACTGCAAAAGTATAAAAACATTATATCTTGTTTTGGGCTACTTGAGTAAGGCATGATTATATCAATGATTGCGCCAAAGTTGGGTATACTAAAAACACTTTTACTAATTCATTCTGACTTAAAAAAACAATTTGAGCACTTCTAGAAGAGTTTTTTTTTTTTTTTTTTACAAAATTCGTCATATTTTTCCATGTTTGTAAAGATTGATTAATTTTTTTTTTGAGGTAATGTTTTAAGTTTTCGTGAAAAACACCAAACTTTTGTTTAGTTTATAATAAATTAAAATTCTCATTAAAATTTCAAAATACTTTTCCAAGGCGCATATTTTCACTCTCTAGGATATACTCGCACCAAAAATGTTATTTCAAGGTCGAATTAAGTGGCCCGTGGCAGCACGCATAACTTTTCATTTGTTATTGGCAGAAATAAATATTACTCATAGGGATTGCAAGACCGGAATACCGAATACCGGTATTTTGAACCATTTGTACAATTTTGTAATACCGGTATTCACAAGTTTAAATACCGGTTTTTCGGTATTTACTAGAAACTTTTTCAAATTGTCTCCACTATATGTTCAGGTATCGCGAACATAGCAATATAGTATGCGTTTTTGTTTTTATGTCTCCCTAATGGGCGAAATTAATTAGCTAATTAATGGCATAATTAATTGCTTAAATCTAAATCAACGAAACATGGATTATCCCTGAAAGAAAATATTGTATCCATAACGACTGATGGAGCAACAATTATGAAAAAAGTTGGAAAGTTGATTGGTGCAAATCAGCAGTTGTGCTATGCGCATGGAATTCAATTAGGAGTAATAGATGTATTATACCAAAAATATAAAGAACAGGAGAATCCAAATACTGTGTATATAGAAATTTCGGATTCCAACTTTGAAAAGAGTAAGAGTGAGAGTGATATTGACAATGAAGATAATGACAATGTAATTGTTGAAGAGGATATTGCTAATTAGGATGAAATATTAACCTATCAAGAATTGCTTCCTTTAATTTATAAAGTTCGAAAAATTGTTAAAATATTTAAACGTTCCCCTATAAAAAGGATATATTACTAAAATATATACTAATTGAAAATAAAACAGAATATATGTTAATATTAGATTCTAAAACACGTTGGAACAGTTTACTCCTAATGATGGAACGATTTTTGAAACTGAGAAATCCAATCCAAAAAGCAATAATCGACTTAAACCTGTAAATTAATTTTTCAGATAGTGAATTCGACCTAATATCCAGTACTATATCAGCTCTATTTCCAATAAAACTGATTATTGAGGCATTATGTCGGAGAGATTCTAATTTATTAACAGCTAATGCAACAATAAATTTCATGTTGCAGTCACTGAAAGAACAGTACACATTAATATCTGAAGAATTATATATTACATTGAAAAATCGCACAAAAGAAAGGAATACTGAAATAGAAAATGTCTTATGGTATTTACATAATTCTAATGATTTTAAAAATGAAAATGAAAAGAAGAAAAGAAAGTAACCAATTCAAATCTGATTAAGTTAGAATAAAGTTTCTTAAAAATTTTTTCACACAAACCTATCCACATTCAGAATTTGGTTCAATTATCGAAGATTATGATGTCACTATTATCGATAGTGAAAAGGAATTGTCTCTTGAACAAAAATCAGAATTAGCGATAAATAAAAAAATTTCAACGAACCAAAATACAATACCGAAATCAGCTATATCCAAAACTCTCCGACGCGAAATCGATTTATTTGATGATGAGGGATTTAGAAGTAAATACTTGGAAAAAGTATATCGCGCATTGCTAACAGTACCACCAACTAGCATAGATGCTGAAAGAGCGTTTTCTACAGCTGGTCATTTTTACACAAAATTACTCTTCAGACTTAATGACAGTACAATTGATGCATTATGTTTTTTTTAAGATCACATTTCAAAAATTTGTAATAGTACCACAAACTGAATAGTGATATTTACACTTTTTTTGTGATTTAAATAAATAAGATATTTCTTTATTTTTTGTGTGATTATATACTGTTATAATTTATAAGTTACAAATTATTTTTTTGTGATATTTACACTCTCTAACAAAACGGGCAAATAAAAAAAAGAAACACCTGTGTTTTCTTTCTTTTTCCAAAATTTCTAATACCGGTATTAAAACCGGTATCGCGGTATTAAGATTTAAAAAATACCGAATACCGGTATTGAAATTCTGGTTCGGTATTGCAATCCCTAATTACTCACTGCATTTAGGAATCTGAAGACTTCAGCAGAAAATTGTTGAAGTGTGTTGCAGGAATGGTTTGATCCCTTTTTCTCCATATAAAATTGTGGACCTTGAGGGAACAATAGTACGAACTACAGATCTTTGATCTTTGGCGTGAATCAAGCCTTTTACTGAATCTATTGTGCGATCTTTGACAATTAATTAATGGCATGCGATTAATGCCCAAGTACCTGAAAATTCGAATATTTATTTTGGACGCCTCTTTTCTAAACGATTAAAAGCAAAACCTCACACAAATAGTTGTAATCACAAGATAGCATACCAAATTTTATTTATTTAAATTATTGCATTTATGAGTTATTACATTAATTTGCATGTGAGCGCACAGACCGACAGAAGGCCAACCCTTTCACAGATGTAATTGAAGATTTGAAATGGATCCATTCTTTGGATGCTAAATCTGTGGACTAAATTTTATTTATCTAGTTTTTTTATGTTTTGTACTTATCGAGTTCATTTTTAATCTAACAGTTGGGCAGACATACCTCCTTTGAATGAATTTGTTCAAAAGTTGACAGATATCTACAAATTTTGTACATGATAGATATACCAAATTTCATCCAGCCAGCTCTAAGCGTTTTTGAGTTACCTTAGTCACAAACAGATATCTTCTAAAAATGTGTTTTTCGAACTCGGGGTGGTCTGAAATTCAGAGACTCGTCAAGATCTCTATCGAAGTTTTTGATGATTACAGTAAACTCTCTTTGTATACTTCGACAAAATAAAAATGAAACCAAAATCCATTTGAACTTTTAATTAGCTTTCAACAATTAAAGAGAAACACAATAAAGACTTTCGTATAAATAATGAAAATGGCTTGAATTTCATTTTAACAAATCAAAGTTTCGTTATAAAATGCACTTTTTTTTCTTTTTTTTTTTTGAAATTTATGAAAATTAAGGAATAAACTGAAGGATAACTAAACTGAACATTAATCGACAGCATTAGAATCAGTAGAAAGGGTGAAATTTCGGTCATTTTCGAAGAAAACTTGAATTAATAATTCAAAATCTGGCACCTAAATTCTTCGCTCCCGTACCTGAAAAGGTTTTCATATTTTCACAATTTGATGCTTTCTAGCCAAGAACGCAGATATATTCCAAGCAAGCGTAACATTTTTTCCCATTACATTACTAAGATTCATTAAATGTTTGGAGTAAAAAGCGAGACGGAACCGCGTGTGCAATTGGCAACGTTTTAGAATGGCTCTACAATAAATATTAAGAGATACTAGCCACATTGAGCGACCAGATTGTTTGGCCAGATTATTGAATGCTTAGGCTACTAAATGATTAATATGAAATGTCTATTAAAAACACATTTCATCTTATTGCTTTATACAAATGAAGAACATTATTTCAATTGAATCAATTTACTGAAAAAAAGAGTATATATATATATATATATATATATATATATATATATATATATATATATATATATATATATATATATATATATATATATATATATATATATATATATATATATATATATATATATATATATATATATTACAAAATAAAAGCTGAAGTGAAAATCCTATTATGGAGTCAATGACTGCCAAAAACATGCGACTGAATGCCTTGATGGATGAGTTTCAATTTCGTCATAGGATTTTAAAACATTGTTATATACAGTGTAATAAATTGAATTGAAAATATTATTAAAATTAAGGAGGAAATTCTACGGAAAAAAATTGATATCATTAGAAAGTTTTTTTTTTTAGCTTTAAGATGATATAAAGACTATCTTAACAAAATAATTGTTTCGGAATACATGAATATTGTTACAAACCTATAATATTGCTACCCGACACGAATAGAGTCATCGTAAGAAAGACCGTTGTACGATCAGTCCTGTACGTGCTGAGATCAATGAACTTAGAGCTTGGCGAGCATTTGGCGGCTTGGCGATAAATTTGGCGAGTTTGGCGACTAAATGGATAATACCGGAAAGTTCGAGAACTTTCACGATCCATCTAGTAAGACCCGAGGTACAGCCAGGTACGCCCTGATTGGTCTGGAAGCCCCGCCTCCCGGAACTATAAAAGACAGGCACTAGGAAGTCGTGTGTATCGTCAGAAGTTGTGTGGATCTTCAAAAGTTGTGTGGAGTGAGAGGAGTCGGAGTCGCCGACAAATAAGAGAAATTAGAGGATGAGACAGCAAGCAAACTGCTGAACTATAGCAATTAAATGTGCTGCGCTATTACAATTGATTAGCGGTATTTGTTGTAGAAGAAAAATTTTGTAACAATATCAATATCCATAGACAAATCACAACTAATAACCATCTTGCGATGGCTAAACCTATTTTTGCGTTAGATTAAACTACCTATTTGAAGCCTATTTCTTTCTTTCTTTTTTTTTTTCTCTATCTTCTTTCCTCTGACTAAATACACTTTTTGGTATCATGATGAACCGTCTCCAGAATGTTTTTAATAATATTTTACAATTCTATTAAGTACTTAAGCAAACTGTTCGATTCAAATCAGTTGTAAAAACAAAGCAGACTGAAATTCGTTTGATGGCTTGTTTACATTTGATTGCTGCCATTCGACAATAAGTAAAAAGCGCGATTTTTGTGCCACGTTTATTAACTTTTTATATATAGATATAACTATTTTTGAAAAAAATTACAGAAGTTTACATACTCCCAAAACTGATAACTGTGTTATAAGATTTCTTTTTATATAAGTGCAGTATCGGGCAGAGGTTTAAAATTAGTTTAATTTTCGTAACAAATAGATACAGTTTACATAAATAATGATTCTGGAATGTATAAATGACAATTTAATCCCCATTAAAATTTCAATTAGAAGAAGAGTACAAATCCAAGAACAATGTTACAGTTTTACAATTTAATTGTAAGGCAATGTAAAAATTTCACTCGCTTAGCACATTGAATTTTTTTGCTTTTCTTTATTCATAAAGAGATATGTTTCCAATAATGAAAAGAGTTTTAAACATATACTGTGATATTTAATGCATTTTTTAAAGATATACTGCCATTAATGTTCTACAAAATTGAATTCTTTTCTTTTATTTATTTTTTACTTTTTCGGGTTTTATTTATAATTTATATTATATATATTATCAGACTTTGAAATAACTGTCTTCCCAGATTCACTAACAATTGATGCCATTCGTATTGGATCAAAATTCATTTAAGTCAATGAATTAATTTATAAGTTCTGAAAATTTAAAAATAATGCATTATTTGAAAATATATAAGAAAACGATCCTAACACATGTGTAAGTGAATGAAAAATAGATTTTTAAATTTTATCTTCACAAACTCTAAAAAATTAAATAAAAGTTTTTAAAAATTATTTTTTTCGAATTCAGATAAATCTAAACCGAGGCAATGCATCAAAAATTTGAGTTCGAATTTTTTGAAGTTTACAGTACTTTTTTTTATATATTATTTCTTCAAAAAAAATACACACGAATTAAAACTATTAGAATTATCTTGGCATTTTCCCTTCGTTATTTCAAAAGTGTAGCATTATTTTTGTACTCTTTTAATGCAAATGAGATTCGGTTTCATTCAAATGCACGCTATTCAGAGAATGAAATGTGTGATGAAAAATAAGAACTCGTTACCTTGAACAAGAACTTCACTCTGCAGTAGAAACACCAATGGTGGCATTTTGCAATTCGGTTAGCGTTTTGCATATTTTGTTGGAGTATTTTTATATTTATGCTGTACATGAAGGTAAATGAATTTTGAAATAGCTCATTAAATTCCATTCATGCGGTAGCAAAAATTTTATTTAAAGATGAATAATAAGTAGAAGAATTTAAAATTAGATGAAGAATTTTTCAATGATGAGTTGTTTCGCGTGTAGTTATACTTTAAATCACTTTCTCCTATACGAAATATGGAGAAAGTATTGTAAACATCAAAAAATTCGAACTCGAGAGTTTGGCCACGTATCAGATTTTCCTCAATTTGAAAAACACATATGATAATTCGAAAATGCGTTGAACTAGACGGATAGAACTAATACATTGTGGTATGCAATATTTACCATCACAAATATAGATTCTAATTAATTGTTAGACCAAATATATCAAAGGGTTGACCGTTTGTCGATCTATGCTTTTGCATTCATGTAAACGCAATAACTCATAAACGGAATGAATTAAACCAATAAAAATCAGTATGTATCCATATGTATATTTATTATATGTCAAATTTTCGTTTCATTCAGTCAGCAAAAAATGTTCAAAATACAATTCGCAAGATAGATTCAATTAAAATGTTAAATTCACACCAAAGATCTAAATTTCGTAATGATTGTTCGCTAATGACAATTGTTACAAAATACAGATCTTCGCATTTACGATTTTAACAAAGGTTCATAGTTTTATGCGGACGGGGAGGTGACGACCTTAATTGGATAGGATACGAGAAAGTTTCGGAAGACCAACCCTGCTTTGTTTTTTCATTTGTTCTCTTCGAAGTGCGCGTTTATCCAGCATCTAAAACACAAAACAAAACCTGTGGAAATGATATCACCAAAAATTTCTTGAAAACTCTCAAATAAAGGAAGCAGTTATCCAAGAAAACGGTTAGCAAGGCATTTGCGTACAATAGTTACGAAATATTAATCTGTTGAATCTAGCATTTTTACTGAATCTATCATGTGATCATTGATGAGATAAAGACCTTATAAGCCAGTGGTGAAGAGCTTATAACCCAGTTAACAGCTACGGAATACGGGCAATTGCTTTTGTCTTGTGGTCTTGTTACTCGGCTGCGAACCACAAGGTTCCAGGTTCTATCCTCGCTCATACCAATCCTCCACAAGTATTTCGGCGATTAATCCCTGGCATGCAAAAATCGAATTTCAGACACATTTTCTCCCAACCAACTAAAAAAAAAGAACCTGACTCAAAACTTCACTTGTAGTCACAAGATACCATATTAAATTTTATATATTAAGTCATTGCATTTTTGAGTGATCGCGTTTACATGCTTTCGAAATTACAGATCGGCAGACGTTAACCCCTTGTCGTATTTGGCTCAAAATTTTATAGGCATCTACACTATCGATGCTTAATCTCCGTACCAAATTTTATCCATCTAGCGCTCTTCGTTTTGTAGTTACTGTGTTAACTTAAATTCGAACAGCAGGACAGACAAATTTTCTCTGAATGGATTTTGTTAAAAATTGGTAGAAATCTACAAATTTGATGCAAAAACCCATGTACTAAATTTCATCTGTCTAGCTCAAAGCGTTTTTGAATTATCTCTGTCTCAGATAAACAAACGGATAAATCGACATAATACCAAAAAAAAATTTTTTTTTTAACTCAAGAAGGTCTGAAACAAGGAGATTCCTAAAAATCTGGATTTCGAATTTTTTGACGACTGCAATACTTCCACTACACTTCGTATACGAGAAAATAAAATGGAATCAGCTGGCCGCAGTCGAAGTCAAGTGTTGTCTTTCTGCAGCTCTAGCGCCTCTAAATTCATAGAGAGAAAGTGTTGTTTTTGATCTTCAGATAAAATCATTTAGTTGTAGGCGGCTTAGCTGCTTTTATGGGCTGCATGTCGAACAGCCCTTATCTTCATTCTTCTTGCTTGCTGATTCAGTTTTCTGTCATATATTTATGCTTTTATAGCTATTCCTTTTTCCATGGATTATCGAATTCTCAGAATGGAAAAGTACAGAAAATGTCAGTTAAAAAATAATTTCATGAATCACGGACGATTCCTTATTCGCCTAACGGACGATTCGCCACAGAATATATCCATTATAAATGGCCTGCATATTGACGAAAACTCCAAAAATGAGACACATTTGTTATGCTAGATCTTCAAACCACTTTCATCTAATTCGATATAGGATGGCCATATCGAATCTGATAGCGCACGACTATCTGATAATCTTCAAATATCCGGAAAAATTCCAAATCTTCTGTATCGATATCCTGAAGTAAACCTATCCCAATAAGCTCTGATTTAAATATCAAATCAAAATCACAGTTTCTGTTTCAAGGATTTCCGATTAAACAAAATTCTTAATCCAATTTTGATATAAATTGAATTTGATATAACATTAAACACATTAACATAACTTTTGATATAACATTAAGGATTTCCGATTAAACAAAATTCTTAATCCAATTTTGATATAAATTGAATTTGATATAACATTAAACACATTAACATAACTTTTGATATAACATTAAGGATTTCCGATTAAACAAAATTCTTAATCCAATTTTGATATAAATTGAATTTGTTATAACATTAAATACATTAACATAACTTTTGATATAAATTGAATTTGATATAACATTAAATACATTAACATAACTTTTGATATAACATTAAAGATAACAATTGTTGACAAAAAACAATTAAAACACTCTAACAATAGAATTACTGAATGTAGCATCCAATTAATAAGGAAATCGTATAGTGGGTTTATGATGAATGAAACTCAGTACGTAGGATAATGGAAAAAAGACGCTTTATTCCACAAATTAAAAAAAATGCATAGCACAGACTACAAAAACATAAATAAAATTTAAGCAAAGAACAACATTTGTAGATACTAACAACACGAATAGATAGCAAATCGCTAATAAGAGAATATCGCTCGGCGACCACAGCTAATTACCTCTTACAAACACAACTCCAGAGATATTCATTCCTCGTACAGGGCTTCGGCTTATGTAGCCTTACTTAAGTGCATGACGTCAATTGGAATTCTCTAGAATAATCTCCGGATCTCAACTCCTAATAAAGATATACTCATGATTCTTGTATTTTCCAGGACCATCATTTTTGTCGTGAAATAGTCACGAAGGCCGGAGGTATTCAATAAGAACATCTGTAAATCTATTTTTTCAACTATGAAACTAACATTGCAGAGAAAATATATAACAGATGCATGACAATTTTATAATCATTTCAATGAGGAAAAAGATGGATTTATTAACAAAATAATGCATGTTTCCAAATCTTTGTACGATGAAATCCTGTTTTGTTTCCAATCATACTCTATACTCAGGCTATATCCTTTTGAGAAATTTTGATTCATCTAACAAAATGGGAGGTATTTTTTTCCTTAATTACAAAACAGAGATTTACAGATGAAATTGAAATTATTATTATATAGCAAGAATTTCATAATCAATTTTTCATAAATAAGGATAAAGTAGATTTTTGAAATTTTGTAACACTTCTGTATCTCTAACGACAAAACATTATTTTGATATTTTCAAAATTTAATTATCAAATAATCAATTAATTCATTTAAAATTTCATACCATGAGCATAGCTTCATCTGTTAGGAATTTCGAAAAGAAAATAGTTACCATAATAAGATACCACAGATACCATAATACTTATATTAAAGAATTATAAATTAAAGGTCAAAAAGAAGAAAATATATACTTTAAAATGTTTCTGTTGTGTAGCATTATTATAAAAGTAAGGCTTTAAAAACTGTTTTTCTAAGATTTGCCAATAGCATTTGAATTCATAATGATATTAAACATCTGATTTTTAAATTTATAGATAATCTCATTATATTTCACTGGCCTTAAAATTTACACGTGCTATAGATGGAATTGTGCCACTCATGACTTCAAAATAGTGATCCTAATTTCCGAAGGATACATAGTTTCAATAACTATGCAACCTGAATTGATTATGTAGTTAAAGAAATCTGAAAGAAAAGTCCTGCTGACCTAATAAATTTTTAACTTAGCGATTACTTTTTACGATAACTGCAGATTACGCAATCATCTTCATCTAATTTTTGCTGACATTTCCATATTATCAGACGTCAACATCTAATTCGAGACATTATTTTATTTATAAGATACTTCGACCTTCAATCGCTCAGATGTGATATACCGCATTCGGAAGGTTCTTGATAATTCCCGGGCTGTAGTGAAAGATGTGGATAAACATGGAAAAAGATATCAACAAAGGAAAAGTGGAATCTTTCAGTGAGTTTCATTTAAGAAAAGAAAGGAAGCAAAAAAAAAAAAAAAAAAAATATTATTTCAATAATAGGACTTTGAACAGAGCAATCATAAGTGAAATTGAAATTCATTTCTTAGACACCTTTTGCTGTGTAAGCAATTCTTACAGTTCCGTTTGGTTTATTTATATTAACGTCCCGTTTTGAAACAACACTGGTGCTATTTTGGGACGGAACTCGTCATTTTGAACCACGGTCAGACGACGAGGCAGACACCTGAGCTGGTACACCCTCCCTCCAAACTTCCACACCATACCAATGGGAGGACGTTTGGCCCCGATGGATTTAACCAGACACGCTTACACGATTGTTCATCGGTGGAATCGGATACCGAACCAGAAACCCTCCAGTTCCGAAGCCGAGACCTTACCAGCAGGTCGCTGCGGTCCAAGCAATTCTTCAAAACATTTTAACTATAATGTTTGACCTATAGATTATTTTTTAAACTTAATAAATGTTTCACGCTGACATTTTATAAACTCGTATACGAAATAAAACAATGAAAAAATAGAACGATTTCAACTATTTGATCTGGAAAGACATACCATGCACGTCAGAATGTTTTTATCTCAAAATCGCTAACGATGTATTGTTGTACACAGTTTTATCACAAAAATAAAAATTATGTTCGCGAACCCTGACTGAATATAGCAGAGTTTATCCGCAGCACAGCATCCAGTCGAAAATTAATTCATTTAGAAGATATAAATCTATTTCCGATTTCTATCATGTATCGGATACTTTGAGTGGCTTCGTTTCGAGTTACAGTGCACTCACTGCTTTGGCGTGTGCATCTGTTAATCTTTTGTTAGAGCATCTTTACATTTTAAACTTTTGACCAACAGAGAAGGAGGGGGAAGGGGATTATGTCGGATAAATATCTGTGAATATGATAACGCAAATTTGGTATCAGTGATTTGGTGACATGGAACAGAAATTTCAGTTCCGAGGGTCAATTCTACAGAAGAGCTGCCATGCGACGGTTTTCCGGTTTTAGTTTTGTTTAATATTTTAGATTTCAGTGTATAATTATTACTGAAATCCTTCCCGTTTGCCAGTATCCTTCATCATACTTTCATAGGTAAACAAAGAGAGGAAAAAAAAAGAATTTGTCAAAGATTTAATATATGCATATATATCTTACTCTATTATGTTCCAATAAAAGATGGCAGGTGTTCCAATGCACCACTCTCTTGAAGTCAATCCTTTCATCACAACTAACACTATATACTGTCCAACGACACCACATAGGTATCCTGCAATAACTATCGTGCAAATGCAGATAATTATCGCGAAACTGTCTGATCTAATTACAACAAAAATAATCTGAATCGGCCAGTCCTACTTGCGGCAAACAAAAGAATCTCGATTAGACGCCCGGACAGCATAGTACCGATCTTTTGTCATCGATCAAGTATTGAAAACAGTGTCATGAAATTGTATGGCAAAAAAACATTGTACTTTATACCCAAAAATTTTAAAATTTCTACCATAATTCAGTAATTTTATGCGCATTCTTTCACCATAGTCTCTAAGAACTTATTTGGGAACTATGTAATCAAAAAGCGTATTCAAATAGTAAAAGTTTATCGTGAAAACTGCATTTATAAAAGCAGAAAAGACAATTGGGGTTGGGATAGCCTGGTTGGTAGGGTGTTGTACTCGCATCCCTTAGGTTGTGAGTTCAAACCCCGCGTCCGAAGACTCCCCGTGTGTGTATGTGTGGTGGCTGGCGCACGTATAAATCTGTCGTGGCCACAAAGTCCTTCATATCGAGAACAATAACATTGAGGGTACTGTTTCAGAAGTAATCGCCCTCTGATTCAGATCTAAATTACAACCTATGGATGAGTGAATGAAATGCATGAATGAAGTCCGTCCCGTAAAAAGGGTTGTGACGCGTGAGTAGCTAAGTCGTACTCTTGGCCTTAATTGGCGCTACTGTAAAAACAAGAGACGCTCACTCGGCTAAAAGCAAAAAATTTAGCGGGCTTGTAAAGTGCCATAAGTCACAACAAAACTAAAGTTTATCGGTCATTAACTTAAAGGATTTCGATCGATTGTTTATTTTCCGATTTCTGAATTGAGAGCTAAAAGTGGTAAACATTGTAAGAACCAAATGCGATAAGGTTGGAAAACTTTAAAATTAAAGGGGAAAAAGAAACATTGATCACTCTAATTACGTGAATGTCACGCTAGCGACCTATTTACAGGAATTTTTGAACTATTTAGAGGAAAACCAGGTAGTTTTCAGATTAACCATTTTAAGGATCGCAAATCAATAATAAAAGTGGAAATAGATGTAAAAAAGAATGTGAGTGTGAAATCAATGTGCGATTGGCATATTAATTTCTCTGCAAGGAATGGAATTAAAAGTCGATCGCTTTGTTTCTCAATTTTACATTTTATTTCCACTTTCACTATTTATTCACGGTAAATGAGTTTAATTAAGATTATTAAAAGTGACACATTTTTCTTTCCACTAACAGAATTGTTTAAGAATCTTGGATAACCAATGCATAGTAAAATAAACTGAATATAGGCTTTTAATTCTCTAGAGAATTGTATTTGTTAAGCAACCACTAGCGAATGTTATGACTGTTGGTTATAAAACTTTTAGTCGTCGTGCCCTAGCTTAATACGGGCATCGAAATACGCTTCTTAAAATTAGAAATTCTTCTGAAATGATATTCATGAGACAATGAATGCGACGTATAGTCTCCAAAGCCTGTATGACACACGTCAATGCATTGTGCCTCTCTAAGTTTGAAATCTTTTGTGAAGTTCACTCGAGAAACAGGAGCTCACAACGAATACAATGTAAGGCAGTATGAGGTGAAATGCTAGAATATATTTAACCACATCATTACGCTTATTAAGTGACTGTAATATCACATAGTGGTTCTCATGCATAATAATGTCACGCTAGATAGACTTTATTTTAAAATATGATAGAAAGTTGAAAATTATTATCAAACAATTTTGAAGCGTATTTCAATATTTTTCAGAAATTTAAGCACGATTAAAATTTTGAATTCAATTCAAATAGTATAAGAAAACTTAAACAACAAAACAAAAAATGCATTATATTTTTTTCTGTTCTTACAATAATAGATAACATTCAATATTTCAATAATAATTTCTTTTTCTTAGATCAGTTAGTTAAGTGGGAAATGGTTTGTCGCGGGATTAATTTAAAAAAAAAAAATAATAAAAAAAAAATGCATTCAATACTTAGTTAATAAAGTTTTAATTCTTTGGCCATTTAGTTAATTTTACAAGTCAAAAGTTAGCTAAAGCAATGAAAACTGCTAAAGTTAGAACAATTTTTTACTTGTATATCATTTGATAATATGTACAACGTTTTGTAACCATTAATTCATAAAGCGCTAAAACATACAGCGATTTGCAATGAAATGAATGTAATGTCGATATGTAACTGAATTCTGTATGAATAATGCATTTAGTAAATGAATTCTGTTTGAATTCTACATTATCTTCGGAAATTTCGATGGTCAAAATAATAAATTAGGAATTTAATAAGAAAATTATGCTAATAAATTACATATATTGATTGATAAAAATATAAAAAAAAAAACTTAAACACCTTTACTTTACTTACGCAAATAAAACTTTAAACAAAATAATTAATTTGTTTTAAGATAGCGTTAAGGATATTTTTTCCTTCATTAACGCTGAAGATCATTGATTTATAACAAAAATTTAAGTACATAAATTTATATATTTGGAATGAATATTACAAGAAATTTATAAAAAAAAAAGTGTGATTACTTACAATTCCGCATTTGGATGTCTAACACCGGAGGATCATCTAAAAGGAATCATAAAACCATAGCTGTCTTTCTGAAAATAGCTGAATGTGTTTAAATTTTTAATGCATTGTCCCGCAGCGGACGCTCAACTATTGTCTGGCTAATGAACCAGACTCGACGAACCCGCATATTATGTCTCGTGAGAGAACGATAAACACGTCAGTCAACATTTCGGGGCGACAAACAGGGTCTCCGAAACTATGATTCATTGACCCAAAAAAAAGATCTACAACTAATCGAAGTGGTAGCTTATCTATCTCGCAGAATTCGAATATCAATATGTTAAATAAGAGATGGAAGATAGGATGTAATGCAATACAATACTAGTATGAAACATTTAAAAAAAAAGATTCGAAACTCTTATACAATACATCGCAGTATGACAATGTTTCATGCTTCATCAAACTGTTTTGATTGTATTTGCCATGATATTCAGTGTTTATCAATTTTTACATCACGCATTAAACACAAGTATTCACAATTCGCGCAAATATATAGATAAGAAAAAAATTAAAAACTTTATGAATGCAAGTATGTACTAAATTTCGAATCTGTGGGCTGTTTTCCAGGAAAACTTTTTCTGATTCATAAGACTTGGTAGAATTTTGACTTCAAAGAATTCAGTATTAAATTTTCTGATGTCGACATACGAATCTTTATTTGAAAAATAAAGAAATGCTATTTACAATTTTTAAGCTTTTAAGGACATCAATATTCATGGTACTGAGAGTTTTCAAACACCCAGTAACCATCTTTTTCATATCATGTACTAAAAATTGATAGTCTATAAAGAAAAACGTTGGATCATTTCGGTCAATGACGCAAAAAACCTCTATTTGAAATATAAGATCTTTGTTGTATTTAGACTAGTAACCATCTTTTTCATATCATGTACTAAAAATTGATACTTTATATAGAAAAACGTAAAAAATGGTTGGATCATTTCAGTCAATGATGAGAAAAACTTCTATCTGACATATGAGATATTTATTGTATTTAGACTGATTATAAACTGTCGTTTTCGACACATAATATTAAATTGTTCCTCATTTTGATTGCTAGTTCAACAGTACCTGCTTTCTCTAACACCTAGTTCTCCAAAAATTCTTAGGAAGTTTTCCATTCTTTAAAAATTTGAAGTATAATCTACTTTTCTCGCCAGCGAACTTTTGAATAAATAATACACATAAGATAAAAAGAGATTCAAAACCCTAAGCATGCTACAACTAACAAAATTTATTAACAAAACTGAAAAATCTTTTATAATTTCAATATTCAGGAAGTCAAAATTTTCCAATTTACTAGCAGTCTATCCATTGCGATAGATAAAACCCTTCTCAAATCTAATTTTTCCATGAAACCGAAGTTCTCGTAAAACACTGTTGGCCATAGAATGTATGGAAGTTGGATTATTCCATGGTTCATTCCAATGGGCTATGGAATAGTCCCAGATATGTGCTTCAACCTCGTTTGTTTCCTTATTTTTTTTCATTTCGAAAAAGAATATGCAAGATTTTTTTTTTTTTTTGTCTTTTTTCAGGATTGGCTAAATGTTTATCAAGAATTTTACTATATACATTTAGATCAGAAAGACTCTTAAATAGAACAAAACCCTGAATTTATGGAACACTGACAAATATATGCATTTTTATAAGAACTATGGGAATCATAACTCTCTCTACACTTGAAAGACCATTTCAGTTCTGCATCTGAGGCTTCATAATATTATTTTTAATGCAGGAATTATTGAAAATTCTTATGAAAATACGGCTTGCTGTACTTTCTTTAAACTACAGAGAAAGAGAGAGATTAAAAATTCTTCCATATCAACATATCTTTTCTGTTCGTAAAATTCTCCAGGTAAAACGAATAGTCCAATCAAATTATTAAGGGAAATGTCAAAACGTGGAAAATATACATAGCACCACTTTATTCGTTTAAGTTGTTCAGTTGGTCCTAGAAAACAAGCCTTTACGTTTGCACCTGAATATGTTACCAAATTAAAGATCGGGTGAGAATTCGAAACATTGTTTTTTGACTTTAAATAAAAAGGTTATTCATCTCAGAGGAAAAATTTAAATTGAAAAGCTACTGATATTAAAAATGCCTATACAATGAGATGTCGAATGTTAAGATAGCTTAATTGGACTTAATTTTTTAGAAAAGCTTAAATTTCCAAAAAATACTTAATTTTTTAAAAATTTGAGTGGAATTTTTGTAATTTTATTTAAAGATGTGTTAAATAGAAGGAAATGCCTAGTAAACATTTTAAATTTATGCCTTCATTACGTTTAAAAAAAATCGTTTTTTAAAAAAGGGGAAAAAACAGAATTGTTGAAAAATAAGTACGTTTCTATTTATCCGAATTCAAATACCAAAAAAGAACCCTATTAAAAAATGTTGTTCTACTATTTCAGACGATATAATAACTATAAAAAAAAGTGCTAAAAAATTAAAAGTCTTACTTAACGGCGACTGGTTAACGAAAAACGCCAAATAATGGTGCTCCCCAGCGTAATGGCCATCGGAAAATGTATCGAGACTTAATAATTTGAGACAAAATGTTAATTTCAAGTTTAATTTTCATCACTTTTTTCCCTCAAAGTTGATTATTTTAATGACATTTGAAATTATAGAGCAATACTATTATAATATTTTTCCCCGACTTGAAAATGGAAAAAATTTCGCTTAGTCTTCGAGAACTTTACAAAGAACTAATTAAAAAAAATCAAGTATTTTTCCAGAACCCTGAGTACAGCGAAAAAAAATTCAAGGAATTTTGAAGGATTGTGGAATTCTGATACAGAGTCGGGACTTGGGGTGGAAGAAGTCATTTAGGGCCCTAAATCTTTGTAAAGCAAAAAAAAAAAAAAAAAAAAAAAATTGAACATATATTATTAATGCATATTTATTCAATGCGCGATTTTTTTTTTTTCTGTTTATACATCAATTATTTCAGAAAAATTACAATTTTTTTTTCGAGGCTTCATACAGCAAGTGCATTTAAGCGTTTTGAACACATGATTGACCGAAGATAATTTTTTATTAATTTTAATTTGCTGAAAGAGCGCTCAGCTCTTGCTGTAGTAATTGGCAATGTAATGAAAAGTTTTAACACAGTTAATACATTTAGAAATAACTCATTGTAATTAATATTTAGTATGCATTGCAATATGTCTTGTGCGTTATTTACATCTTTTTCATTCGAAATCAAATCCCGTAACAAACAAATTTCTTGGATTAGATTTTCATCTACACCTGTGTTATAAAACTTTACAAAGTTTTTTTTTAACATTTCTCTAATTCATATTTTTTGTCCTGTGACAAAGCCTGACGATAGCTACGCAAACACCTTCAATAGCTCTTAATCTCTCACTAAGAATAAATTTCAATTTTTCTGGCGTCTTTGTTGTTTCTAAGGGTTTAAGACTTGAAATCATGTATAAAGCTTAAAGAATAAATGTAGGAAGAAGGCATATAAATTTTTTATATCATTTTTCAAAATATTAAATTTTTTCATGTATAAAACAGATTCCTAATTAAAGATGAGTTTAACAGAAAATGGAAAAAAGCTACAAAATACTAATTATATTTAATACATTCCATATCATTAAATTTTAACAAAATGAATTATTGCATTTCACTTTCCAGGTTTTGAGCATTATTTGTGCCACTTGAAGCTTCAATTCAGTTTCTGGATACTTTTTATAATAAGACACAGTAATTAAAGGTTTGGTAAGATTTAAGATAAATGTCCATTTACTTGCAATACATGATAAAATCGTGCCATCTTTCTGAAAACTCGTCAACAGTCAATCAAATAAGAATGGATTGACGGTCTGCCTAGCCAGGATTTATAATAGTTAAAAAATATAGTTTATGCATAATAGTTTAAGTATAGTTTTATAGTTTGCACTTATAATAGTTTTTAAAAGAAATTCGAACTCCATATTTTGACGAATCAGCACGTTTTAGATCTCCCAGAATCTCAGAAACTTATTTTTTAAAAATAAAATAACGCCTATGAGTGAACAAAATTATTCAAAAGCGTTTTCAGCTTGATGGATGAAATTTGTATATGGTCCCGACCTCAGATTTTTAAATTTTTATCAAATTTTGAAAAATGTGCATTCAGAGGAAATTTGTCAATTTGGTGGTCTGAAAGTAATTTAACACGATAGCAACAAAACGAAGAACGCTCAATTTTTAATATTTGATGTACAGATTTAACATCTGATGATGTCGTGTCCGCTTTACAACGGAAAGAAGGGTCCAGTAGCTTCTAAGGGTAGAGATCCTTGAGCAACCGAGGGCAGATGTCTGACTTCCAGCTCATATGAAGATGGCACTCACACACTCGCGTGCACAACCCCTTTTTACAGGGGGGTTCTTTTACACACCTCACAGATAGAAAACAAGGGGAAGAACAACCATGTCCGAACCCGGGGAAGACGCCCCCCCCCAGGCCAACATACCGGTGATTTAACATATAAAGTATTTCAAATTTGGATTGACCGTCTGTCGATCTGCTCGTTCACAAGCGTGTAAACGTAGTAACAGAGACAATCTGATAATTGATCTTATCATTAAAATAGTTTGGTATTGAATTTTGAGTTTCATTTGGTTGACAAATGAGCGTCCAAAATGCATGTTCAGTTTTCTTCATTATTGTACGAAGCACTAAACGGTCATGTAAGGGATTTTGAAAATTGGTGCTTCTTGAAGTTTTTTTTCTACATTAGCTTCGCGTGAATTTTATCTTCCAGCATATTTTTGCGCGTTTCTTCTCTTTTTCTTTTACCTTCCACTTCCTTTGTTTAACTAATTACTACACTAATATGAGATGGCAATTTACCTCAAATACAACACAGGGCAGAAATTGATTTCCTAACATATTAAGTAAAAAGGAAATTTGTTCTCAAATTTTACTCAACACATTTTTTACAAATTTTAATCAATTTCAATCTCGATCGATAGTATTCGTTTTAAATCCCTCATGAAAAATCTAATTAATATTCGAAAAAAATATATAAATTAAAACCCATATAATATAATTAAATATTAACTCCCCTCTTTGCCCCCTCTAGTATTCTATGCTCGATTATTAGATTTATTCCATTGTTAATTTAGTAATAATCATTGGTTATATTTCACTTGTTATTGGATGCAGAAGGTTTCAACAATCACTCTTATTATTGTTGTTAGCAGAAATACTACTGCTTAATGTTAAACAAAGGCACAAAATATAAACAATATAATAGATGAAACAACGAATCCACCTTCTGCTGCTTTGTTAAGAATCATTTCTCTTTTTGCAACTGATCGTTGTGTGACTTTTTTTTTTTTGCTGAGCTATGCTTGGTGCGTTTTGTGAACATTTCAATGAGGCTACGGCCATCATTGGATGGATCGTCTTTTGGACGATCTTGGAACTGTTGAAATATTACATGTTCCCTCACTTACCCTCAATCGGAGATCTGTTTTTCGATCCCGATTTGGATCAAGATGTTGATACACCATCTGATCCACCTGCGACTAGAGTAGAATCCGTCCCAGTGGTTCGCTCCTACACGGTATTTAGGATTTGCCAGGCTTTAGAACTTCCAGCGAAACTGGCTCCATCTACAACCCAGAAGTTAGATATCCCTGTTGTAGAATCCTATACGGTCTACAAGCTGTGTTCTGCTCTGGGTTTGCCTGCACGGATGGCTCCTGTCGGAGTGCCAGTCGTAGAATCCTTTGCGATCTACCAGTTCTGTTTAGCCTTGGATATTCCAGTGAGGTACCGGTCGCAGAAGGACGCAGTTTAACATCAAAACTGTCGTCAGCTGCCCGATGCAGTTTTCAGATCGGAACTGTCTTCGGATGCAGCGATGGAGGGTGGGTGGGCGGGGAACAAAAGTAGCCCACCTCCACGTGGTGTTCCCTGGGCAACGGTGCAGTTCTTTGGAACTGCATCGGCTAAGAGGCTACTCAAGTATGAAACAAATAGTGAACTTTTTATTTAGTTTGACAAAACTACACACTTAATTTTTGATTTTGCGTTTTAATGCCACAAAATTTTATCACAAGCATCAAATTCAGAACATGTATTTACGGTAACAACAGCTGCAATGTTTTTTAGATATACGTAAGAATTATATATTTTTTACCCTAAAAAAATAAAAAAGAATTTAAAATATGTTTTTGACAAAGAATTGTTGTCGAACTCACACATGCAGAAAATCAGTAGCGTTGACAATTATAAATCTGATGGAGGAATTTTAATGATTTAAATTTGAAAAAGTATAGTGACAAAAATTTACAAATTCATAACATAATTCGTCGCCATATATTTATAGCCAGTTATGACAAAGTAGATTAAAGGTCTTATGGTCAGAGCCAGTCTTCTTTTCAAAGGGGCCTGGGTGCAAGAAGTCATTTGGGCCCTAATTTTTTGTGAAGCAAAAATAAATAAATAAATAAAAATTACAAATATGAACAAATATTATTAATGCATATTTATTTAATGCGCGATTTTTTTATTTTTTGCTAATACATCAGAAAAATTAAAATTTTTTGCAATTTTTTTTCGATGTTTAATACAGCAATTGCATTTAAGCGTTCTGAACACATGCTTGACTGAAGATAATTTATTAATTTCAATTTGCTGAAAGAGCGCTCAGAACTTGCTGCAGTAACTGGCAACGTAAAGATAAGTTTTAACACAGTTAATACATTTAGAAATAACTCATTATAATTATTATTTAGTATGCATTGCAATATGTCTTGTGCATTATTTACATCTCTGTCATTCAAAATCAAATCCCGTAGCAAACAAATTTCTTGGATTAGGTTTTCATGATCTTGGATTACAGTTGACAGCTTTCTCCAGTTATTATAGCCACGAATAAATAGTGTAGTTTGGTAATTTTTTCTTCTTTTGGAAAACAGTAGACAACAAAAACAAAACACGGAGTCTTGCGTTTTTGAATAAATTAACCAGCTGCGAAGTTGGGTTTCACCATTTGGCATTTTTAAAAAGTATTACGATGTGGAAAATGATCTATCTTCATCGTTTTTAGCAAAAAATCCTTTGTGTCTGCTTTAACACAAAACATTCTAAATTTATCAGTTATAATACTTGGCCATAAACCAGGATCATTTATACTCTCTTGATCGCATATTTGTTATTGTTATTTCCGTCATTATTTTCTGACTCGGTCATATTTGTATAAACACACGAATCTTCAACAAATTTCACCGTTCCAACATTTTCATTGCAAGGCTGTGTAGTAGGAGTAGAAATTTCTTCCCCAGTTGAAGTTTGAATTGTAATTTCTGAATCTGAAGCATTTATTTTCCAGAATTACTTCGAAGCCAAGAAAACTGATCTACTTGTGAAGTTTCGCTTTTCTTCCTTTCTGGCAATTTTCTTTTTTGACACCCAGAGCGATATTTCATTGGCATGACATGTTTATATCTAACAGTGTTAAGCAGTTTATAGAATGAATTATCAAATTAATATATGCTATACTATACGTTAGTACCTAATAAGTGAAACAAGTGACTGTAATTATTTACCATATTTGCACACTTGTACTAGACTATAATATATACTGTAAACTTCGTATATTTCCAAATCCGTCGATTGCTCCATTTAAACTTCTTCCTTAATTCTTATTCCGTTCGTGTCTGGTGAAGAAGTAATGCAGTGTGCATTGCTAGGAGTTGATCGTTTAATTTATCTTCGTTATGCTTTTTGTTTCAACAACTAAATATAAACAAATATGCACAGATGGACACATAAAATATATGATTTACAAGTCCATTTGAACCCAGCCTCATCTTCGATTTCTGGGAGCCGCATGCGCCCAGAAGTCGCACCGCTCTGTCTTAACATGTCTGAATGGGATCTCCTTATTCATAAACGAACTCTCACCATCCCTTTTATAGGTATCACTGCGATGATAGCCCAATAACAGCGTAAGTCGAAGCTCAGCCACCCACGTGGAAACAAACATACTTTCTAACGAACGCTGAAACATAACTGAACATAAACTCTATTATTGTTCAGAACACTATTTTAATTCTTCATCATAGCGGGCCCCAGTTCATAGCATCCACCGCCCCCCCCCCAGATGGCCGGCCCTGTACTCATAGAATAAGAAAATCACATTTTATGTATTATTAATAATTCAAAAAAATTCAGCTAGAATATTTCTATACGAGGTTTTTACCACATTTAATATTAAACAGACACAATGCATTAATTATTTGCAGGCAAAGTATGTTACGAAAACCATCCATTATTTTCAACAAAACTTGCTGATACTTTCGAATTTTGCTCTGACTATTAATTTCTTTTCGATAGTGAAGGAATCTGAATTTCTGGTATTCAACTGTATCTTTTGAAAAAAAAAGTTTTTATTTATCAGCTCCACTAAAACTCTTATCAAGTGCCAGCTAGTTGTCAGAACAAATAAAGATAACAATCAATACATAAGATAAAACTATCGGCTAATCGAGATAAATTAATCAATCTACAATTCAAAATTATCTTCCTTTAATAAAATAAAGAATAAGTGAAAAGTCCATTTATCAGTTAAAAATATTTCAAAAATCACCAAATTACATACCAACTTTGAAAGTGCTTTGGCGAGCGATTGTAGAATCCAATAAGAGATATGTAGAAAACTTTTAAGTTTTAATTATTTGATGCTTAAATATAAAGAAAAATAATGATTTCAAACATACATTTTATTTGATGTTCATGCATACAATTGTGATCAAAATAAAATTTCGACTCCCCCCCCAAAAAAAACACCTCTTCCAGTACACTAAAAATAAAATTACACAAAATTTAAATCACATTTATTTGATACAAAGCATAATAAAATATAAGTTTTACGCCATTTAATAGCAAAATAAATCTATTGCATCGAATATATTAATGAGAAGTAGACTTAATTTTTTCATCGAAAAAATTAATAAAAAACAGTCTGTGAAATTAATTTTTTGTCAACATACAAAAAAATATTTCTTAATGTTATTCTTTACTTTTAATTTCTAATTCAACATTATAAATATTAGGGAATTTCAGATTAAATTTTTTTCAGAGTCATCACCAGATGCTGCTTTTAATATGGGATAAAATTTTAATTGTTAATCGAATAACTTTAAAAGCTAGTGCACAAAATTTCAATTTCATAAACTTGAAAAAAGAAATTGTTAAAAAAATTATTGAATGTACTCACCTCGAATACTTCTAAACTTGGACAGCGCCTCTTACAAAGCGAAGTCAAAATCGATTACACTATTTTTATGATTGATTTATGTTACAAAATCTTGAGTTCCATCAATAAAAATTCTATAATTGCAAAAGAGAGAGAGAGAGAGAGAGAGAAACTTCATGACAGTTTGTCATAGTTTATTTTTCCAATTTCAGTGTTAGAAAGGGATAACTTTCATATATACAAAAACTGGCTTTAACTGGGTTACATTTTTATTAAATTTCTACTTTTGCAAAAAACAAAACAAAAAAAAACCCACTGCATATTTCCTAAAAGTGTAAAATTTTAGTCAATCTAGTTTAATCATATTTAAATTCCATTACATTCTATTCCAATCTATTTTTAAATAGATCATGCAATTTTGAACAAGTCGGATGAAAAGGCCAATATTCAAAATGTCACCGTTCTTCTCTAAGATTTTGGTATACATCAAAGGGAAAGTATTAGGATTCAACATGCATCAGACCGGCTTACACAGTGGTTCTGGAATGGAACCTATTTTGAACTTAGAGCCCTCTGACATAAAGAAAAGACTTTACCACCTGGCTACCTAAATTTTAGTCATGATTTTTTCTCTCAAGCAGTAATGGATTCCTACACTCCTATTCAATTCTTAATCATTATTCATAACTATATTATAAAAGGACTGGCTAACTAAGAACAACATGCAGAAAGACATTAAAAACCCATAATTAGGGATTGCAATACCGGCATACCGAATACCGGTATTTTGAGCCATTTGTACAATTTTGTAATACCGGTATTCACAAGTTTAAATACCGGTTTTTCGGTATTTACTAGAAATTTTTAAAATGGTCTTCACTATATGTTCAGATATCGCGAACATAGCAAAATAGTATACGTTTTTGTTTTTATATCTCCCTAACGGGCGAAATTAACCAGCTAATTAAGGACTTAATTAATTGTTTAAATCTAAATGAGCGAAACATGGATTATCCCTGAAAGAAAATATTGTATCCTTAACGACTGATGGAGCAACAATTATGAAAAAAGTTGGAAAGTTGATTGGTGCAAATCAGCAGTTGTGCTATGCCCATGGAATTCAATTAGGAGTAATAGATGTATTATACCAAAAAAAAAAAAAAAAAAAAACAGAAAGAAAAGAAGAATCCAAATACTGTGGATATAGAAATTTCGGATTCCAACTTTGAAAAGAGTAAGAGTGAGAGTGATATTCACAATGAAGATAATGACAATGTAATTGTTGAAGAAGATATTGCTAATGAGGATGAGATACTAACCTATCAAGAAGTACTTCCTATAATTTATAAAGTTCGAAAAGTTAAGATATTTAAACGTTCCCCTATAAAAAGGATATTTTACTAAAATATATACTAACTGAAAATAAAACAGAATATATGTTAATATTAGATTCTAAAACACGTTAGAATAATTTACTCCTAATGATGGAACGATTTTTGAAACTGAGAAGTCCAATCCAAAAAGCAATAATCGACTTAAACCTGTAAATTAATTTTTCAGATAGTGAATTCGACTTAATATCCATAACTATATCAGCCCTACTTTCAATAAAACTGACTATTGAGGCATTGTGTCGGAGAGATTCTAATTTATTAACAGCTAATGCAACAATAAATTTCATGTTGCCGTCGCTGAAAGAACAGCACACATCACTATTTGAAGAATTAATATTACATTGAAAAATCGTACAGAAGAAAGGCATACCGAAATAGAAAATGTCTTACGATATTTACATAATCATAATGATTTTAAAAATGAAAATGAAGAAAAGGAAATAACCGATTCAAATCTGATTAAGTTTAGAGAAATTTTCTTAAAATTTTTTACCCACAACCCAATCCACATTCAGAGAAGAATTCGGTTCAGTTATCGAAGATTATGATGTCACTACTGTCGATAGTAAAAAGGAATTGTCTCTTAAACAAAAATTAGAATTAGCGACAAATAAAAAAAATTCAACGAACCAAAATACAATACAGAAATCAGTTATATCCAAAACCATCGGACGAGAAATTGATTTATTTGAAGATGAGGGATTTAGAGGTAAATACTTGGAAAAATTATATTGCGCTTTGCTAACAGTACTACCAACTAGCGTAGATGGCGAAAGAGCGTTTTCGACAGCTGGTAATTTTTACTGAAAATTACTTTTTAGGCTTAATGACAGTACAATTGATGCATTATGTTTTTTTAGATCACATTTCAAAAATTTGTAATAGTACCACAAACTGAATAGTGATATTTACACTTTTTTTTTTGTGATTTAAATAAATAAGATGTTTCTTTACTTTTTTGTGATTATATACTGTTATAATTTATAAGTTACAAATTATTTTTTGTGATATTTACACTCTCTAACAAAACTGGCAAATAAAACAAAGAAACACCTGTGTTTTCTTTCTTTTTCTAAAATTTCTAATACCGGTATTAAGATTTAAAAAATACCGAATACCGGTATTAAACTTTTGGTCCGGTATTGCAATCCCTACTCATAATAATAGTATGACAAAAGATGGATGAGTTGAGTGCTTTTACAAATCTATTATATGGAAGTGTTAAATTACAATTAACTTTACAATACATCTCTCATTCAAATCTAAATTTGTCAGATGCACTATTTTTTGGAAAAGATCTCAGAATATTAAAAAAATATACTTCATAGATTTAAAATATAGTTGCTGAGATATTTTTTAAATCTCAAAAGTACTGTTAAAAAAAAGCAAATCAAAACTGGTAATTTTATAAGAGCATCTCTCGTCAACCTGCCCCCTTTTATCTTTTGAAAATCGGAATGGTCTATTTTTATAGTCAGGAAACTTAAAAAGCTCTCATTTCATAGACATTGATTTAAGTATATTCCAATAAGAATTAGAAATTTTAATAAGAAAATAGTGGATTGGAAAATAACATTGAGATTTGCATTCAAAAGACTAATATTTTTCCTTTTTCTTTACATAATTATGAAGTTATGTAAGTACAATTTCTCCCAGGAGAACAATACTTTAATAGCAATTATCATATTAATCAATACCTTGCAATATTTTATGATTTTAAGTTTTGAAATAAATCTATTTAGTTAATCAAAAAGAAAAAAAACACAAATAAACTACTGAAAATATGGATAAACTGGTCTTATTTTAAAAATCTAGAAAATTTATCTTAAAGTAAACATCAAAATAATTCATTTTTAAAATTTATTAAATTTTAGTTTATGTGTCGCTACTTCATTTCATACAATTACAAACTTTTCAGGTAGCTAAATATTGTTTAAAAAAAATACTAAGTATAACTTACTTTTGAATGCAGATTTCAGTTAAGAATGCTACATTTATACATTTCTTCACTAATATTTGAAAATTCAATATACAGACTTAATATAAACAATACTTTTCACTAAATTCAATCTAAGAAACCAGGAATGCATACAGTTAACAAGCATTAACATCAAGAAGTGCAAGTAGGAAAAGCACAGTTCATTAATATTGCTTTGAGTGTGATTTTTAAAATAATGCCAGATTAAAAGTAGACCCACTCACATAAAACTCATTTAACCTAAAAGTTTTAGATTTTTGTAAATTCTAAATCAGATATTTGTCTTACAGCAAAACTTGACAAAAAGACTGAGTTCATAATTCACAAATTCTGGATTTGAGAAGATAAAAGTCTAGAAATCTATCAATACAAACCATAAATTGCATTACTATCTCAAATAAGTAAATAGTATAAAAAAAATGAGAACATGATGGAATTATGGTTAAACTTTATTAGATATAATACATGCTTTATACACAAACATAAACATTAGATTATAATAAAATTTAATCACATACATACTCATTATACAGAGTGCATCATAGACATATACAAAATATATAAATCTTCTACAAATTAAACAAGGATGACAAACACACAAAAAAATACATTATTAAGTAACATGATTTCACAGCCCCAGCTTTTCCTACAAAAAAAGAAAATATTAAATATATGTAAATTACTTGTTAAATTTAAAACAAAATTAAAATAAATAGAATTCAAGTTGTCACAGACGAACATTAAATGTAAAATAAGCAAAAAGTACTATTATATATTATTCTTTTAACATATCAGTAACTATATTTGAAAAAATCTATTAGCAAGTTGCAATAATTGTTAGTTTAACATTTTATTATTGCCTCACAATAAGGAAAGATACATTTCTGTGCATTTTATAGCTATAGAAAGATCTCCATAAACTTCCAACTCAAATATATGGCTTCATTATATTGATTAGCAATTTTTAAATCTAATTTTGTTCATATAAGTCAATTTTTTTCAAGCATATTAGAATCTTAATTAAAACTACTTTTATTGGACATAAAAATACTATCTCCAATAAAAGTAGTTATTGGACCTGATGTATATCAAATTATGATATATTTCAAATCACCCTAAGCTTAACATAGGAACATATAATAAATATTATGATCTTTTGAACTTTTACATGGATATTAATAGGCATATGTAATCTGTATCATAATTATAGTAAAATTTGTACCATAACTGAAGTAATGATATGGATCTTCAGAAATTTGAGTCATTTTTTTACCCGAAGTTGTGGTCTTTTGAACCAATTTCCATTCTGATCTCTAGAATGATGTAAAGGATTGTAGCAGAAATAACAAATCTATTTTTCTGTGCAACTCTGCACAGTACTAACTCATTTAAAAGCTGGCTAATAAAGCAACAGAAATATAGGAAATTGAGTTACCTAAATATAATTGTTTTCCAGAGAAATTATATATTACTGAAGTTCCCCCACCCATTATGAAGCAGAAGAATTTTACATTTCATAATTTTCAAATAGATTACATCAGTAATTCCAATTCCTTTACAACAATATCTTTATAACTTTTCTAGAAATAAAAAAATATATATAATAATGACATTACATTTTTAAACATAATTTGTATATGGTTAATAATTTAATTATTTCTTGATAAATATTCATACCATGTTTAACAAAATTAAATGTTAGAAAATTAGTTTGTAAAAGAAATTGAAGCTATATTAAAATCTAGCAAATTATAAAATGAAATTTCATTATTAGTTTTTTAACATCATCTCTCAAACTTGAAAGAAATGCAGCTTTTAGAACATTAAAAATTTCTTTTATACTAAGAACAATTTAACATATTATGCATGTGCATAAATTGGAACATTCCATAATTGGATTACATATATTCAGTTATATGTAATTAAAAAATGATCTACTAATATTTTAAACTAATAATTCCTTATTATTTTGCACAAAAGTATTCATTTGCAACTATAATACTCTTAACAGTCTAAAACAATCACAATATAACATGGGAGTAAGAAATTATTAGGACATTTTACAGATAATTTCAATTTCTACTTTATTTGTAATTAGCTTAAAAGAGTGATAAATGTTTTTGAGAAAGAAAAATATTCACTCTTTTTATTCAAAGGATTTCATACTTAATTTATAAAATACAATATTTCATTTATCAATAAAACATTTAAAAATATCTACATTTTTTATATTAATTCCTTCCCATTTTCAAATTTTAGAACTACTAATTGGAAAAACAAAAGTTTAATTGGAAAAACAAATCTTTAGTTACCAATTCAAATGCAATTAAAATATACAGCAACAACAACAAAGAAAAAACCCCTATAAAGTAAGGGCATATAGTATATTATAAAACTTTATTTATATAGGTAACATGAAGTGATAATGTTATCTATAATTATATAGATAACATGATTTAAAAAAAACTAAGTGAGTATTTTTTTAAATTTTAAATTTATTATCATGCAACATATTCAATCACACACAAAAAAAAGCTTAAAAAATTATTTGAACATGCTAAATGTAAAAGCACTATTTATTTTGAAGTTTACAAATGAATTACAAATACTATATATGATTTAATAAAAATCCTTATTTCCTAATTAAGGAATTAGTAATAATATTAAATTAATAATTTAATTTAATAAAACTTAACATATTAAACATTAACATATTAACATTAAACATTAACATATTAAAACTTAAAAAATAAATTAATTTTTACTGAAATTTTTAATTTTAAAATTATGTTTTCTCAAATGTTATCTATTTATTTTAAAATAAGTTCTTAGGTAATCAATTCTTATTTGGATTCCATCAGCCAAGTTCTGTATTTAATGACAGTTAAAATATTCATCAATAATATAAATTAAAATCTCAGTCATAAGGAATATTCAGAGTGTTATTTCGTAGGGATAACATTTATGTGACAAATCAAGTTTATATTATTTATATTTGTAATTCCCAGCAACTTTTGGAAATTGCAATATAAAAAATGAAATACCAGGCACGTCTAAAGCCCATCACAGCTGTGAGATTTCATTAAAAGCAGTGTAAACGATGATAAAAAAATAGTAGATTGGTATAAAAGGGAGATAAGACTTTTTTTTAAGAATAAAAAAGTTGCAATCCTGAAAATGACGAATGTGTAATGCTGGCATGTAATATATGAAGAAGAGGTATGCAAATTAAGTTTGCATTAAAAGACAACGAACAGAAAGGCAAGAAAACTCCATATTCTACAATAAAAGTTAATTACAACACCAATGACAACTGAGTGCAGTTATGTTTAGATGAATTCCATATACAGTCTCCCATACAGCATCTTTGGGTAGCAATGATATATAAGGGGATAGCAGATACACCAGCTACATTGAATAATCATATACCCAAAATCTACAGGAGTGATATTGGTGACCACTTTCACTTGATTCATCGCTCTGATTTCACCAAAAGTTTTCAAAAAAATGTTCTAAATGAAGTAGCTACATGGAGTAAGGCCTCATCTGGCCTAAAGCTTACTTCTACACCTCTTGTCTGGAATGCTAGCATAACCTTTTCATCCAAAAGACTGTGGTAGACAAAGACAGTAAAGTCCAAAAGACAGTAACAGTGGCCATTTTCCAGCCAGATACTGCATAATGTTCTTCAAAGAAAAAAAGACCAACAATGAAAGAGGTAGTGAAACCATATCAAACTGTGAGATGAGAATTGGCTTTGTTGCATACTGATGAGGACTCTTTGTTGCACAAATGCAGCTTTGTACCTATTGATATTAATTCCCATACGGTACAAACTGGACTTCACCTATTCACAATACATTAAACAACCATTGTGGTTTCCATTCTATTTTTGCCTGGAACCACATGGCAAACACTGAATTCTCTTGCAATGGGCACCTGCTGGCAAAATCTGACGCAGTGACTGTAATTTTTATAAATATAAGTGCACCATTTCATAAAGGATGCATCAAACTGATGATCCAGACATCCCCCAAATGTTTCTAGTTTTATAAGCACTACCTTAAGAAAGATAAATCAGGAGTCAATGCATTTGTACAAATTTCACATTGCAAAACGAATGAAAATGAGGAAAGACTCATTTCATAATTTGAATATTAGTGCTTGTCATATATTTTGAAGAAACAGAGCATCTGAAGAATCTTTCATAAAATGGGGAGGGGTGGGGCTCTGTGACAGTAATACTATATAAAGAGGACATAGCTGCTGCTTATAAAACTAGTCATCCTTGTTAATAAGCACTAAGCCATATCCTCTTTATATGGTATTACTGTCACGGAGCCCCCCCCCCTTATGGAAAATTCTTCAGACGCTCCGTTTCTTCAAAATATATGACAAGCACTAATATTCAAAATATGAAACGAGTCGTTCCTCATCTTCATTCCTTTTGCAATGTGAAATTTTTGCAAATGCACTGGCTCCTGATTTATCTTTCTCATAAAAGAGCTTAAGGCAACAGTGTTTGATTTGGTAAAGATAGCATATATTCAGTATCGATTGAAGAATCTCCATACATTCAGTTTTTAACAGCCTGATTTGAATAAATTCACTTCATTTAAATTTTCATCAAGATGGTGCTTTCGTGCAAGACAAGGCCATTCATTTATTCATCTATCAGCTATTTTTTAAAATACCACCTTTTTGTTCTTAAGAAAAAAAAAATCTCATCTTTCTAATGCTATTTGTGTAAACTGCATTTTTTATTACCATTTGTTCTTTTTTAAAATAAATTTTTAAAGTTGTAAAATAATAAAGTTAGTTCATACAATATATATATGAAACTTAAGATTCATGCATATTAAAAAACAAAACAAAGATCTACAAACTGCTCAGGAATTAATAAAACTATATGACAATTTATAAACATACCCCAAAAAATAAAAGCTCATTGATTTAAAGATCCTCTACAGTTGTCTTGAATTACAAAACCAAAGTTGCAGCTCTAACACATCAAGATTAGAAATACAGAAATAAATGAAAGAATGATGAGCAATTTTAAATAATGCTAGAAGGTTAAGTCATAGGAAGTAAAATATATATTTAATAATTAATTGACTTACTTGATGTTATTCAGACTTTGTTGTAGATTCATAATCTATGCCATTTGGTCCATCACTTTGATAAGTTGACACCCAATCAGACATATCAGCATCCTCTCCAACACCAGAATCCTTATTTAGTATTTCCTCTATTACATTTCTTACACGATTTCCTACAGTCATTTTGGAATCGTCATCTTGGATTTTGTCTTTTGCACATAACTTATTTTCTAAATATGCTTTAGAGTTTCCATTTTTATTTTCCAAACTCTCCACATTATTTATTGAAGCAGTTTTGAAACCTTCATCTTGTGTTTTGCCTTCGGCAATCGTTAATCTATCTTCTTGATCCTGTATTTGATCTCTTACTGAGCTTAAGCTATTTTCCAAAGGTGTTAGTTCAGAGGATTTCTCTTTGTCTTCATTTTCTATTACTTCTTTTGAATCTATTTTTGATTTTCCATGCTCAGAGTCACGTAACTGCCATTTTGGTATGGTAACAGCTTTCGAAGGGGTTTTAGGATCTTCATTTTGTGTTTTATTTTCTATAGTAGCTCCTGCTATGGGAGGTGGTGCTGGGAAGCTAAACCTACAATGAATTATATAAAATAATAAGTTTTCATAATTATGAAATTTAAATACTAAAAAAAATGAATATGCTGAAACATATTTGATATCATAACAGAAAATGCAATAAGTCCTATGGATTAATAAAATTTAATATTAAAAAATGTATATATATATATATATATATATATATATATATATATATATAAAACCTGAAAATTCTTTTGGAGACTTTATTTGCTTATTTCATTAATACAAAATTATAAAACATTCACATAATATTATAGGTTGGCAATATTTAAATTAATTCATACATTAAATAACATACAATTTTTTTGAATGAGTTTTTTTTTTCTCTCTATATATTGTATTGATCAGAGATTTGAGCTTTATAAACAGCAAGTAGTATCCAACTTGAATTGTGAATAATAAAACAATCTTTTAGGAAGTTAAACAAATCATTTTGTAATATGCTGACACATTTAGAAAAACCATCTAAATATATTATCCGTTTATAATACCTTTATTAATTTGTTTTAATGATTTTTACTATGATTTTGTCTTTCCATTTTTTTGTCTATTTATAATTCATTTTCAGATTCCTAATAGATATATATTATTTCATGTCATGTAAAGCAATTTCTTTTTCATTTTTAAAGTTTTTTTGTTTTTTTTCTATATTTGATTCCAGTTTTGCAACAAATCCACTAAATGTATCAATAATTCTTGTCATAGACTTTTCTATTATCATCATTTCTAAGAGAGAGGGGCAGGAAGTAAGCAAACTGCATGAAAATAGTTAGTGTATGTAAAAGGGGGGGACCTAAATAAATTATAACATTTACTCTTTCATTCAAAAAAAAATTCTTTTGACCTCCCACCCCCTTTTTTTTCTTTAAGTCTGATCATAATTTATAAGAGCAATTATAAGTTTTATTTCTTGTACTATAAATTAATTAACAGAGGTATGCATATTGACATGCATTATAAAACTAGAGGTTAAAGTAATATTCAACCTTTAAATGCAAGTAAAATTTCAAAAATTTGAAGAAGAAAAAATTACCTATTTAGTAGAAGACATTTCACATTTGAAATTTCTTCTAGAATATCTCTCACAGATCTCGGAACTGATTCTACCTATAATAAAGAAAAACCTAATTACAAAAGATATACATAAAAACTTTTAGTTGGCATACTTCTATTCTATTTTGAAATGTTACATGAGTTATTTTGCAAGTATCTTTCCATTTTGAATAGTATTTATATGATCAGAATAACACCTGAAGTAGCAATGCATTTTACAAATCGTCATGCTACACTGGATTTTCACATATACCTACAAATTTAAAGTGAATCAGGTCCTGACCATTTTCAGTGGAATCAATAACTGAATCAAACAGCATTTGAAATTTATCCAACCTCGATTACCAACAACAGCAGATAAGAGTTAGAATCAAGATTTTTTCAACATTTAGAGGAAAAATGAAATTTATGAATATACAACAATTTTTCATGAAAAGCAGCAAATGCTTTTTTTAAAAGTAATGAATGAACAAGGTTATAATAAATTTTTTTTGGCTATTTCCTCTGATTGCATTTAGTATGCTATCTACACATATTATAAAGGCAAAGAATGCATTCAGATGCTTCTCATTTAATGATGAAATTGAAATATTTAGTATATTGAAGTATCTAAATTTCTGGTTGCTTCATTTATGTCTTTCTTTCTGCAAATTATTATGGTTTTATACTATATGTTTTTATAATATCATTTTGTATAAACTTTAATAGTTCTGATGATTCACAGCAATACAAACAAACAAAACAAAATCACTTATATAAAACGAAGAAAATTTATTCACAAGTTAATAAAATAAAATAAGGAATATGTATCTTCCAACTGCTCAACAAATATTACATGATAAAAGATACACAGTCATAGCTTTCAAAATATTAATGCTAATTAGAATATTTAAAATATCAAAATACCATGAATAATGTTGCTGCTTTTGTATTAATAAATTCTATCTCTTTTATGTTTGAAATTTCAGTTTTACATATTGAAAATCAATGTATCTGTATGAAACTTATCTATTGCTTATGTCAGTACAATTTTGGAAATTTCAAGCATTTTATGAGTGCACATGAAAACAAATGATCAAATTCACTCTTGTTTTCATTTCACCATCAAAAATTAAATTTTACTTTTTATTATTTCAGTAAAATGCTTCATTAAGGTGTTTCAGTAAAATGCTTTATTCAATTAACAACAGAAGTACAAATAATTTACAAAGAAATATTGATAGCTAGTTAACAGAAAGCAGTAATGGTTTAAATTTAAAGAAAGCAATATCATTTACATTTAGGATGCATTGTTAATATACAATGTTTCACCTTGTCTTTTTTAGAATTCAAAACAAAGGGAATCAAAATTTTAATTAGACATTATGTAACCTTAGACATTATGCAATAAACGGAAGAGGAATAATATATGTCTTATTATCTAAGATTGATACAACTAAAATTCTATGCATTACATATCATAGAAAGATCAATAAACAAATACTTAAGTAGCACTTACAAATTTATTTGAAATTATTTACAAAACTTGATAACAGCATTATTAAAAAATATTTCTAAATTCTCTTTTAGAAAAAAAAAAAAAAATCATGTGAAACTTTCAGGTAAAAAAATTCTTTAATTATAATTCGTTCCATTAATTTTCAAAAATACTGTATTCACATTAAAATCAATATCCCAAAATTCATTTTTATGAACTATAACTTACAGGAATGCCAACTTTTGGTAAAGAATAACACATAATACATTCTTCAATGATTTAACAATTATTATATCATATTGCAAAAAATTACTAGAATAAAAAAATAAAAATTATTTCAATGAAATTTTCAAAAATTTTTGAATGAATTTTCAAGTCTTTCAGCTATTTATCTCAATGATAAGTATTAATTTCAATGTTAGTTGTGGCATTAAACTGAAGCGTAAAAACACTTCTTGGAAATACTTTTAAAATACCTTCAATTATACTTAATTTCTAAACAGAAATTGTTAGAAAGTATCTTGATTTAAAAGGCTTTAATAAAATGTTCCATAATACTAATTTTCAATTGTAGTTGTACCTATACAGGATAACTTAACACTAAATTTTCAATTTATTTCTGTCTTAGAATCACAAAATTTGTTCTTGAAACTGAAAGCAAGAATATTTTTGCTTCAGAAGTTTTCCTTCTTTTAAAGTGGATACTTTAAAAAGCCCAAATTAACATATTTTTGTTTTCAAATCTCTGCAATAAATATGTAAGGCACTGCTTACATGCAAATATACAAGTAAAGTTAAGAAGAAATATTTAATAACTTAAACACAATAAGAAGAGTTTTTTTTAAAAAAAAATATTGATGCAACATGAAACTAAATTTAAAATTTTTATTTCCAATTACATGAAGACTTAATGAGATGAATGAAAACTTACATCATATAGAGAAGATCGATCACCTCGATATAGTTGATTGTTAAGAGATAACTCCAATGAAGCTACTGTAGAAGAAAGCTGAGAAACAGAATTATTCAATTCTATTAATTGCTGCTTTAAGGCAGAAAGTTCACTTTTTTCAGATTTAGATCCAAAAAGAAAAGGTTCAATATATGCCTGAAAATACAAATGAAATTTAGATGCACGTACAAAAAAACATATCATTTTTAATAAAATTATAAAAGTTGGAATGCACATTATTCCTTTTCACAAATGAATAATGCAATCTGGATCTCTATAAACTGCCGAAGGAAAGAAAGATGGTTCCATTTATTTTATCAGTGCAAAAATTTAAAACATGGATAAATAACCTGTAAAAATAAGTATAAATAAATAAACAAAACAAGCAATTTTTTCCATTTTTGTCTATTTTTATTCCATAAAGAAACACGCTTGAATCCATTAATTTTACGATTCACAACATATTAAGTAAAAATGTATTTGAAAATAAATGCTTTTAGCCATCATATAAACAAAGCATTAATATCAATGCAAACAGTTATAAAATAAACTCACAATGTTATTGATACTGTGACTTGACATATTATCACTTTTGTTACAGCCATAAGTTTTTTTCCTTTAATCTCTTGCCTTGAATATAAACCTACCATAGATGCTTTTCTGAGTGGTATATAATTCTTTAATGAATATATTATACTAAACAAATACTTCTAACAAATACTGTTATTTAATACTGATAAACCATTAAAAAATTTATACTAAAAAAAGGAATATATATGCAATCTATAATGTCTATTTATGTAAATTTTCTTTAGTTCTATTAGTGCATTTAAAACCCACACTGAATTCACAATTAAATACAAAAATTAGAGATTACGATCTTCAGGTTTGTTACAATACATGTTAGCTTCATTTCCAATTATCCATCAGGTATAAATGTTAGAGAAGATAAAATTCAAAAGCAGCCAGTAGCAAAGCATAGGGGAAAAAATGAATTTAAGGAAAAATTTGAACTTTTAAGGAGATTTAAAGTCAGTAAATTGATGGACCTAAAGATTTAAAAAGGAGGAGATAGCAGCTTAGAATTTGCTGAAGAAAAAATTCATATATTATTTTGGTATGGAAAACACACATTTCAAGGAAAGACAGTTGAATGATATGAGAAAATCTAATATTTCTGTCTAAAAATAAAAAATTGCAGACAGTTCCAAGAGAAAGTGTATCAATTATTCTTGCAATGGGACAATTAAGAGGATTTTAAAAGTACAAATGCACTATTTCATATAACTTTTCCAATGAATGTGTTGAATGAATGGATGAATTAATTTTTTTTTAATAGCTTCTGTCTGTCCTGTCTATTTTATGAAAATTTATTAAAGAATTTTCATACAATACAAGTGTCAATAATTTAACACTTTTTGAACAAAAAAAAAGGGGGGAGGGGAAGTAAAAAGAAAGAAAATCAAACCAGCCAAATTGAAAGCATTACTCAATTTACCATTTTAATTTTTCATATATATAACGAATGACAAAGGATAGCTTAAAATATACATATTTCCAGTATATTTTTTTCTACACACCCATATTCAATTTTCACTACTTAATTCCTTCTGTATATTTCATGGCTGAACATGTTAGTACTTGCTTTGTTAAAATGCAAGACAAAAAGGATAACATAATTCTAACTGAGATAATATTTACTGCTTTTAATTATTACTTAACATACCCAAAAAATTTAATATTCTACTCATACATTTCTTTTCCAAATAAATTGATAGAACTATGATTTTCTACAGTCACTTTTATTTTAATTAGTGTAAATATTTATTGTGCACCACAAATATGAATTTTATCTATTATCAAGCACCGTGTTACAACTTTTTAACTGAATGCTCTATTCTAAGAACTTTTAGCTATAAAGCAACATTTTTATAGTTAAAATTTAAGAATGAAATAATTATCTAATAAAATATCGATTAATTCTTACTTTGTAAAAGCGATGCAATAAATAGACAGCAATTGCAAAACTAGCAAATGTGGAACTATAGCTCCTTACATAAAACCAAAAAGAGCTAGGTGATTGGTATGGAGACAATGGATATGCATTAACAATTTGATTATCTTTGTTAGAGACAGCATCAGTTGCCTCTTCATATTTAATCCTGTTGAAAGCCACAGCTATTTCTGAATCTGTTAAACCTATAAAAATAAAAAGTATGAATTCTGTAAAACAAAAATCTTCCAGTCCTTGAACAGATAAAGATAAATATAAGACCACAAGAGGCAAATGTTTTATAAACTATACATTAAAAAAATGGTCAATTTAGATTTAAATGTCAAAAAATTAAATTTAAAAAGTATAAAATGTTTATTCTTGTTTGGAACTAACAATAAAGAAAAACATGTTTTACAGTTAAGTGTTCAACAGATCAGATTATTTGACCTACTGTTCGTTTCAGTATTCTGAAACGACAACTTTTCGACGATTCTATCCCATTAAGGGGAGAGATGCGGAAGGATTAGCACATTTCTGAAATTCTTCAGTCTAGATTTTCATCCTATTAGATACTTTCTTGTTCTTTTTTTTTTTTCCACGTGTATGAGAATATTGTGTCTTTTCTGACAGTATTATTTTAATTCAGTCAGCGAGTAATCCGAGTATATTTTATTGTTAAATGCAAACATACCCTCTTTTCATCTTACCTCTCACCCCTGTTTTGACAAACCCATCCTAACACATGTGCAAAAGCACAGAGGGTTTTAAAATCCGTTGTCGAACAATAGAATTTCACTTAAGCACAAACATAATTTGGAGAGAGGAAATGTGTATCACAGTATTTTTTAAAATTTTAATTATTTAAAATATTAAGCAATATTTGGGTCCTATGATAAGTTTCAACAATGCTGATGAGGGGAGGGGGGAAAAACCATTTAAATATTTATAAACTTGTCTTTTGCAATACTAATCTGCTTATTCAAATTTTTACATAATTCAGACAATTTTTTAAAAAAAATGCACAATTTTTGATAATATTTTTCTTTATTGCACTGAAATTCAAATCAGTTTAATTGTTTCAGCAATATTTAATTACTATTTTTCTTTTTTATTTTTTTTATTATATATGCAATTTACAGGAGAATATGAAAATGATTACAATACTGCAATAAGCAACTTGCATCTACGAGCAGACAATATTATTTTTAATAGCACAATGATATCATGTCATTCAAAGCTTTTATTCAAAAAGTGGCATCATCAGATCCTTCTTCAATCTCTGAAATTTTTTAATAGCTATTGAATGCATATTTCTGGCATTAGGGGATAGCAACCCTTATTCAAAAAATCCCATTCTCACCACAGTTTGATTAATTATTCAATATCGTGGGATTAGATTCTGTCAGAAACATCATGAACACAAACAAACAGTTGTTAGATTATTAAAATAGTATGATTTAATGATAATCATGATTTGAAGCTTAACAATTCTTGTTAAAGTAATTATGAACATCAAGTTACACCCAAGGGATTTTAGATTAATACTGATTAAAAAAAAATTTATTTTTACAGTTTTCAAAACCTACAATATAATACTTTTAAACAAAACATATGAGTTAATGCATAAATTTTGATATTTTTTTTCTATATTATAAATTGAATGAAAATATTTATTCACTATTCAGAAATCTTACCATATTTAAGTTCAATATAGCTACGGCAATTATTCAGATTTGTTGGTAACAGTATAACACAACAAAAATACATTTTAAAGATTATTATTATTTTAATAAAATATTTCTGGAATGATTTAACTTCCAATATCGAGCATAGCTATATTTCCCATAATAATCCAAAGGTTAAACATATTTAATATTAATTTTGACTGGCAAGAAAGTGTCTTCTGTAGTAATATTTTATTACAGAAAATAATTTATAAACATTTTTTTTAGAAAATAACTTGTATGCAAAAAATTAATTTGAAACAAATACGATACAAAATATGGACAAAAATCCTTCCAAATAATGCATATACAGTTTCTCCGAAAAAAAATTTCAATTTTCCAAAGACAGTAATATAAAATAAGCTGTTCAGCTTTTGTTTACTTAAGGAAAAACATATAAAGCTACAGAAGTTTCTAAAAAGTTAAATGAGAAAAATCAACACTTAAAATATTTAGTACTGTTAAAACTAAAAACTACGCTTGAGATTTTTTATTATAGTTTCTAACAGGGTTGCCACTCAAATCTGGAAAAAAAACTCCCTGTGTTTTCCTTGTACATATATTCAAGATATGAGGAAATGCTCAAACAGCATTCATTTGTCTAATTATATTGCAATAAGATTTTTAGTAGTGGGAAAAGCAAAGAAAGAAAACAATTTAACATTATTCGAAATAATAGCACATTAAAAGATTTATATTTACAAACAAAAGAAAAAAATATATATATATTAGCACATACACTACAACTGACGCATCAGCATGGCGCTACCTTGTATGTCGGTGACGATTTACAACGATAAGTTATAGGCTTTATTTTGTAATTCGGTTTCTTAGGATGGATATATCAATTTTACTGCCAGTGAACGTGTTAAAGGGAAGGAATATATTACCTCTCATTACTTATAAGTCACACAAAATTAAGGACTCAGGTGAAATAAAATGCAAAACAATTGTTATTTGGTACAAATCATTAAATAATTACTCAACAAAAACAACAGCAAAAAACATTACAAAGCACGATTACTTAACTTTATTTATTAGTTTTCATCAATTTATGTATTTGGGCATCCATTTCTGCAACTACTGAAGATTTTTCAGTCATTAGTTCCATAGAGCTTATCTTTAACAAATAAGGTATGAAATTTTTGAATGGCCTGACATACATTTTTTTAGCTATTTCACTTTTAGTAAACATATGTGAAAATATTTCTGATATCCATGTATGCATTAAAGGATAAATTCAATGCAACAAGTTTTAAAGCCCATAAAAATTCAGCTTTAAATTATTTTTCTTGAAATAAAAAAATTCAAAATTGGTTGGACATTCATTTTGATGTTTTCAGATTTGACATGTTATCTTTCCCTGTATTCCTTTCATCAAACATCAATGATGACTCTTTGGAACTGGCAGGCATGTCTTGTATGATCTCCTATTTTGGCATGACTAGTAAGTGAATGTTTTTTAAAAATTACTTAGGCTTAATATCTTCTAACAAAGTGAGCAGTACACAACAAATGGATTTTATGGAACTTGAACCAATTCAGCAAAATCGGGTTCGATTTTTTTATTTGTCCAATTTGTTTTAAATATGGATTTCAAGCAGCTCATTGTTCAAAAATAAAAATAAAAATCTCTTATCTACTTTGAATAAGCTCACAGTTTCTTAAATAATAAAGCAATAAGTAACTCAAGGCTGGTAGACTAAACACCACCATGTTGCCTCTGCAGATTGAAATGCTCCCGCCAGAGAAACATATTCTATTCTTTCATGCTGTTAAAGAAGTCTTGAGCATGGTCATTAGCTGCAATTTAGGAATCTCATAGAAAAAGAACAACTGTTGAGCAAACCGAAACTGGACTGGACCTACACAGAAAAAAAAAAAGGAAAGAATAGAAAAGGGGAGATTTCTGTATTACATAATCTTGAATGGTATTGTTTCGTTTTTGGAGGCTATGACTACGATCTTTTATTCTTGCAATCTTTAGACATCAGCATTTTTAAATGAAAAAAGAAATAATAACTAAGAAACTTAAACCACCCTGTATTTTCCCAGTTTTCATGAAAAATTTCAAATTTGCCTACATTTTATCGTTTTTTTTTTTTTTTTAAGATGATTTTTAAATTTTCTGTGTTTTCCCAGTTCTCACAGTGACATGGCAACCCTGTTCTAAGCATAATTTTTCATAGAATTTTTCTGCAAAGGTCATGGAATCAGTTTACATCCAGTAACATGCCAGTACATTATAGTATTTTTATTCATTTCATAATAAAAATTTAATGAAACATTTAATGTATTATTAAAACCCATTTTGGGGAGAAAAAAAAAACATAATAAAAGCTAATACTGAGGAATTGCATTGCATTAAAACTGATAACGAATGTCAAATTTATAATTTAAACTAGATTGCAAATAAGATTTGCCACACAAATGTCTACATTCTAGAAAAACAAACAATATTTGCAAATTACATGTATCAAATGAATTTCACTGAATAAACAGAGATTCAAACACAGTTATGGAAAATAATGATAAAAATATGAATGTGCCATTTCTGAACATATTTTCATGTTGTATTATCAGTAAGTTGTTTTTATCTAATATCAAGTTTCTGAAGTGAGTCTTACTTAAGAAAATCAATATGATTTGACAATCGCAAAGATAACTTTTAAAAAATTTTTTTCTTCCTGTTTTATGTTTTTGTGATGATGACTAACATATACTATCTGATCATTATTATTAACTGTATTTTTGCAATAAAGTATTTAATGAAAAAATTTGTTTGATAATGTAACACTTTATAATAAGATATGGTAACTAAATACTCCACATCATATGATAATTAATAAGTTCTTCAAAAAGGTTAGATGTTTAATAATAAGTTTAAGAGAAGTTAATGAAAATAAGTTATTGGCAAATCTGCAAAGTATAAAATGGCGAATCTGCAATTAAAAAAAAAGTTTTCTGAATTTATTAAGAAAATGTAAATACTGACAGGTAGTAACAGAACTGGCATTATATTGTTATAAATTGTACAACAAAAAAAAATCTTTTCCTATAATTCCAACAAAAGCGCTTTTTAAAATAGAAAAATTTAATTGATTATGTCAGTTTCATGCATTTTTCCATGTATAATTAGACAAAATATTTAGGTTAACACTATCTATGTACTTTCTAAGTATACAAGTTATACAAACCCAACCTTTTTTCTTCAAAAATGTTATCTTTGCATCATCTGGTCTTTGTTTCACATTGGGGTTTAAAAGGAAGCCAACAGCTGTATCGATCTATCCATAAGAAAACAAGCAATTATAATTTTTGACTATTTTATGAAGAAGTTTGAAATAAATCTAGTTATTTAGATTTTAAAATAATGGTTAGAGATACAATTTAAACTACAATTTCAGCAGACGATAAAAGATCTGAAATACCAGCAGATATTCAAATATATTTTTTTAACCCTTAACTGGGGAGGTGCAGTCTGTCAGACTGCAAAAAATGGATTTTCAGTAACCCCTATTCTATTTTTAGCTCAATCGAATGGATTAATCCTGTAGCTTCCTGTTTCATGACCTTCACTACACATGCACTTTTTCAGCTGGTTTCAGTTGATGCCTTTTTAAACATTTCAGGTATTTCTTAGTGCGACATCTGTGAGACCGCACTTCCCTTTTAGAGTTCCCATTTTATACAAGTATTAGCAGAAACTTGATGCTCGAAACATCATCCAATCTACCGATTCTCGTTATAAAGCAGAGCTCCAGAGACTTTTAATTGAAGCAGAAAGTGATTTTACCGATGAAGATAATTGTTCAGAAAATTATTTTCGATGAAAGTTTTCATTCAGCTGATCCTGATGTATATGTTCAAATATAATTTATTTTTCTAGAGATAATATATTTTGAAACATTTCTAAAATATATTAATATACCAAGAGTACAAAATTTACAGTACAGAATTTATAGGCTGATTTTTATATTTATACTTAACCTCTATGTTTAAAATGCCTTCAAAAATCGATGGTGCCAATAGAAAAAGGGTCAATTTCACCCATTGTCAATTTTTTTATTTTTCATATAATTGTTGAATTTACTTTTATATTTTTTCCTATATACTTTTGTATATTAGAAAAATAAATGTGATTTAAAAAATAATAAGTAATATTTTTTTTCAAGAATATTATTTGTTGTAAAATGTAATTTGAGAAGAAAATGTATGTTCGAACACAATTATTCTTTCAGCGATAATATATTTTGAAAAATTACTAAAACAAATTTATATATCAAGAAAAATATCTGCAGAATATATTGACAGATTTTTTTTGTACTAATACTTTTATTAGAAAATTAATTTGAGTGTAAAGAAGGTGTGGTCTCCTAGATCGCACCTCCCCAATTAAGTACTAAATTTTCACCTCCCCAGTTAAGGGTTAATTCAACCATAACCAATCAACCTTACAGACTTTGTGTATAAATTTTTAATTCTCACATATACCATATAAAAATAAACCTGATATAAATAAATTACATCCTTAAGCACTTATATCAATAAAGTAAGAACTTATATCAATACAGAAGCTATAATACAGAAAGAATAAATTTCATAGAAGGGGATATATACTGGTTCTATAATTCTTCATAAAGCATTTGCCCAAAGGGAAATCTTATTATTTTTTACATAGAGAATAAGCCACGTGCTGTAGTTATTTGATAATTAAATTATTTTCCCTGGAAGAACAAGGCATTCTTTATTTATATACATTAATTATGCTTATAAAAATACAAACAAGGCTATACAATATTTGATAGCTAAACTATTTGGGTCATGACCTGGTTACAATTTTAATATAATTCATATTTATACCCTTTGATGGAAATAAAATTATTAATTGATTATCAGATAACTGATAATAATTTTATCAATCAATTTGAGAATTAGATAGTTGTAATGCAGTTGGCTGGGTAATGTGAACCTTCCATCATCTTGCAACGATAAAACAACTACAAAATCCTGAAGTGCCATTTACACAAATGCTGACATTTCTTTATTTTTTTTCTACATTTTTTTAGTCCTGCATATAAAATTAAATTCTTAAACAAGTCTAAAAGAATGCATATATTATACTGTCGGATACAGAATATTTAACTCATAATTCATTTTGATTAAAAAACAAATTGATGTAAATATAGAAAAATATTTTTAAATACATTGTTCACTTAACTATAATAATTCAATATATATAAAAAATTTTTGATTATTATAATTTAAAACAAGTATAAAAGTTTACTTAACCATTAATATATTATTTTACTACATATTTTAAACACCAATTCGTGTCAATTTATAACTTTAAATTTTTTTTTGGATAAAGCCTTTAATTGCCACAGATGCATTATGTTCTTTTGTATTAACCTTTATTATTTTAATAATATCCCTCTCTTTTATTCAAAGACATGGGCAAATCTCTGAAGAACGCTCAAGTAATTTATTACGAGCAGATGTAGTAGACATAAGTGTATAACTAGCAACAAATTACAGTGGAAAATATTTTATGAAAATGTATATATGTTAATGCTACAAGTGTATTTCAACTCAGCAAAGTATAAATATATATATTCTTATAAATGTAAATTAGTAATGAATAAAATGAATTCTTGCAACAACATAACTTGAAATTAATTTCTGTGAAAAAAACTTATAATCTTCAAATGTTTTGAAAATTCACAATTTAGATTTTATGAGTAACCAGATATCAATGAAATTATTAAATCATTACAGTGTTCCAAGGCGATTTTTTTTTTTTTTTAAGTTGCAATAGTTAATTTTAAAACAGTAAGACCAAAAAGTGAAAAATAAAGGTATAATTAGAGAAACAGGAAGTAATGTGGGAAAAAATTATGACATTACTGAACTTGTAAAATGCATCCGAAACCTTAATTTCAGTAACGCTGGAAAGACTTTTAAAAAAAAATCTCTTGATATTTCTCTGTTTTAAAGAAAATTCATATGCCTGTCGCTAATAGTTTTTTAAATATTTCAATCGGACTATATAATCTGTCAAGAAAATTCTAAACAATGACAGTAAAATAATTTTTTGCAATACCGTAGTAAGGAATAGGCAATTAAATGTTCCTACTGCTATCAGACAGTAATTTATCAATTATTTTTACATTTTTAAAGGCCAAATTGGGTGAGTGAGGCCAACAGAACAAAAATTAAATACTAAGTCCGTAGTTTATTAGCTAAGGTTACACAACTGTTTTTTTTTTCCACTTCTTTTATTAGAGAGGTGATGTAGCTCTTATATTTTATATGTACATATTTTTAAAAGTACAAACCAAATGTCGACGAATTGGCAGATCGTCCTGTCCATCAGATTTTAGTTCATTTGCCATTTTTCGAGCTATTAAATATAATTGAACGTAAGAAACATTAATTATTTTCCAAAACAATGTAATTTTAAAACTCCTTTAATATTAAAACACAAGCTAGAGATCAGACTGAAATAAGAATTACTTCTCAAAGCTTAGTTTCTATCTACAAAGTTGACCGACTTGTTTTTTTTTTTTTTTTTTTTTTTCGATAAGGAAAATTTTCAACCCAAACATACAATATTCTACACGGTTAACAGTTAATCACTTATCAAATCAATCTTAATGTTGAAAATCATAATAAAAGTTAATTAAAATAATAGATCAGATACAAAGACAAAATGTAACTATAAAATTCTTTATTCCATTTTTTTCTCGATATAAAATCCATTTATTGAAACATATCGTATTTTAAATCATTAATACGTAGCGTATATAATTCATTACATTTTGCTGGATATCCTGTACACCTCAACTCAGCGTCAAGAGCATTCAATAATATTGATTTGATAGATTTTGGTGACTAGCATCTAAAGCACAACACGCTGTGTATGAGACGGACGAGTCCATTGAATGACGTAGGGATAAGGTTTAAAGAGGAAGAGACTAGTTTTTGTTTACAAAACTGCAGGAGTTAGCCAATTGTACAGACAAAGGATACCGACGTGCTCTAATTGGTAGATTTCTTTCTCACAGAATTTTCTGTGCTGTATTTGCTGCAACCAATACGTGTTATTTAGTTTCATTTATGCGTTCTTTTTCGTCTGAACTTTTTCAAAACGGAGAAAATAAATCTTCATAGAAATATAAGTATATAGTAATTGAGATTGATGGAAATTTGTCTGTTTTCCGTATTTCCGATATTATAAATAATTAGCGTGAAGAAATATTAAAATAAGACTTGAAAATCAAGCTTTTATAAGCTACTATAAAATATCTATATGCAGATATATTATATTTATTAAGATATTTCGATGACATTAAACGGTATAGAAATCATTATAATTCTTACTGAATATGCATGTGCAAGAAGAGATTTATTTTTTTAATTTTATATTAAAATTATTACCATTAGATGTCTATCTGGAAATGTATTATGTTTATTAAGTTATTTTCGATGAAATTAAATGGTATAGAAATCTTTTCAATTCACTCTGAATATGCATATAAAATATCATAAGAGGAGACATATTGAATCCAGAGAGATTCAAAATAAATGAATTAAAAATCAAACTGTTTATTTTGCTGATTTTTTAAATTTAAATATGATATTAAAATTTATCTATATTTATCTGAAAACAAAATATATAATTTTATTAAAAAAAGAGTTCAAATTTAGATAAAATTCTTACTTGTGGCAATAAAAAAATTACTTCACTTATAAATTCATATTCTAAAATATGAAACGTTGATGGTATGTATCAAGAAAGAGATAAATGTAGTAAAGTGGTGAGCACCAGTTGCTCCTCGAATATTTCAACTCTGTTATGGATAAAAATCACAATATTTTTGACTTATCTTGCAATGAAGAAACAACATTCCCAATGGTTTCATTTTTTAAGGATTGCCCAGAGATTTCTGACTTTTCTTTGAGCTGTAAACTTTTAGGAAGTTCTTTTTTGGCAAACTGGAATTTTCAGAAAACAGAGAATTGAATTCTGTTTAGTTATTAACTTAATATCAAGATTTATAAATATATAAATAGTTTATATATCTCTTTTGAATACTTATTGCTTGCATTTTTGTAACACATATTTTAGGAAGGGATTAAAGAATATGAACAAAAATCAGAAACAGTTAGGCGTGTTCAGAAAACACACAAATCAACTGGGCGCCTTAATGTTTATAAATGTGACTTAATATGCCAGCACAATGTGCGACAAGTAATAACTAATATTTCATATTTTATTGCTTCAAATGCATTACATGTGTGATTTTAGACACTTTTTATTTTATTATTTAGATAATAACAAGGTTAGATTTAAAGTTTATTTGCATGTGGCAAGAGACATATTTGTATCTATCTAGTTACAGATATATTTAATTCCAGCAAATTTCATTATAATAAATATTTGTATTATTCATGTTTTTTAAATTGTTTTAGTGTTACAAATCCTTAAAAGTTTTAGAGCTTCCATACTCTGTACTATATATTGACATATATTTTTAACCAAAGTCTGATCTAAAGTTCATTTTGCTTGAGGCATGAATGATATTTGGTGCCCCCCTTGTTACACAGCACTTAGCAAATGGTGCATAGTTTATATGTATTTTCCTCATAAGGAAATATTTTTTCTTTTTATTCTATTTTCAATCTTCTGATCAGTTCGATGAATAAAAGAAAGTCCAGTGATTTTTTTGTGTGTGTGCTGTTATTTGTGATCTTCACAATGCACATTTCATTAATAAGAGCACATTTTATGTTAAGAAAACATTTTAAAAATTTCAGATCTAGACCTGAATCAATAAAATTTTTAATTTGCAAACATACTAATTATATTTGTCAAAAATTAGAAACGAATGATAACTCGCAACAAAATGTAGATAACATTGAAGACAATTTAATTATACATATCGAAATCACTGAAGACCTAAATATTAGGAAAAATCGAATGATTCAACATTTAAAAGAACTGCAATCAATAATATTAGAATGGGACACATTACATCCTCTTCCAAATGTGGAAGAAAAAATCAAAGCCATAAAAGCAAGTTTTCAGGTAGACACTGCTTCGACTAGTAGTTCTCATAAAGAAAAGGAAATGTTAAAAGTATCCAAAGCTCCACCAAACAAACATATTAGCAAACAAAGAAAATTTATAGTAAAGAGGAAAAAATCAAAACAAAATCCTCAATAACAATTTTTTAAACTAATTATTGTATTTAAGTTAAATGTTATTTTAAATTATATTAGAAATATTAGTCCTTGAGAGACTTTAATAGAAATTTTGGAAAATGTATATTTCTGTATAAATGTGTGTATTTTTTCTTTTTTATTTACATATAAATAAAGTATTTCTATTTTTTTATTTGAAATTTTTATAAATTTACAAGGACTGCCTAGTTATTAATTTAATTTAATTTCATTTTTTCTTTATTTCATTTAAAGGAGTGCAAAATAATAATAAAAAAAACATGTTGACATAGATTTAAGTAATTGAATGAAAATAAGAGAGTAGATATTTGAATAAACAATACAAAAAGCCTTGAGTTTCATTACAATAACAAAAAATGTGGTACTTATGAATTGACAGAGAAAGATTGGCGATTCGTTGGCGATAACACGATTTTTTTTTGTTTTTTTTTTTTTTGTATAAACAGCACATGCAAATGCTTGTTTTCTTCTCATAATTTATCGCTTATAGGTTGATGCACTTTGGTGTTACATTTAGAGATTTTTGGCCCTTCCGTCGTTAATTACTATCAAAATATACTTTAAAGGGGAAAGTATTGAGTAATTCATTAAAACAGGAAAAATCAATGAAAAACATAATTCTTGTATGAAAACCCATATGATATTTTAAAAAAATAACATCTTAATGGCAGTTTTTAATGATTGAATAAAATTTTTTAAAAAGCGATTGAGTTAAATGGTTTGAGTCTTAGTCCAACAACAATATATATAAATATATACTTCTTCAAAGGTAAGGGGAGGGGGAAATCTTCGTAAATTACTCGTAACTTCAAAAGAAATTTAATCCACAATTAGAATATCTGTAAATAATATTTAAATCGCAGAAAGAGCGCCTTTAAATGGTATTTAATCATTAGGTAATGTACCTGCAATATATATTTTCATTCAATCGTAGTAAATTATTAGTAATATAAAATTAATTTAATTCACTACTTAAATTTTAATTAATTTTTTATTTTAAAATTGTGGTGGAAACATTCACTAAAGTATTCTGATACAGATAAAAATGAGCTGGTAGATCAAATTGTTAATTAATTTAGAATTTTGAATAGCGTTTGTTTGTTAGTGATGGAAAATACTCGGTTTCGTTTTCGGATGCAGTATTTCTATAAAAAATTACATAACTTGAATTCTATTATTCATAAAAAAAAAATTAAGAAAACACAGATGTGGGGATCCAAATAAATAGGCTTTAAAACAAAACAATAAAAAACTCAATCTTTAAAAAAAAAAACCCAATCTGCCTTTTCAATGAAGTAAGATTCCTTCAATCCTCAACATAGCTGCGGACGAAAGCAGCAACACGGTTGCGTATGATAACCGGACTTACCTACGAATAAAATAGATTCGCCCATCCAATCCACAACCGTGTTGAGCTTTAGCCGCTAGTATTTTGGTGTGACAGCCATATTTGTAGTATCTTTGAATCTCCTAGTTGGCAAATTTTAGTACAATATTATAATAATTTAATTGTTGAATATCAAAGTGCTTAACTATGGCTACTACTGAAAGTGTACCTGTTAAGCTTCTTTATGAATTCATTGGTGCTAAAATCAACGTTGATACAAACAACGGTGAAAGCTTTACCGGCGTATTGGTAGAAGCCCAAGAAAACATGAGTATGACTCTTGGTGACGTTACCGCTCTTTATCCCAGTGGCCACACTCACAAAATGGAGAATGTCTTTATAAAAGGACATAAAATCCGAGTTATTGAACTTCCTCCTGGCGCCAAAGATAGTATCCGTCAAATTCAGCGGGCTTTAAGACCTCCAGCTATTTACGGACGAGGAAGGGGTAGAGGAAGAGGAGGTTTCAGAGGAGGCCGGCGGTAATTTTGAACATTCCACACATGTAAAAGAAAGCAAGTTTGGTTTCTTTAATTTATTTACTCATCTTTTAGATACCAACCTATTTCGGTGTTTTTGTTTACAATATTTGTGTTCTTAAATTCATATATATATATATATTTTGCCCAACCATCATCTATTGAATTTCCTAGGCTAATGTTGAAGTTTTGCAGTTTTAAATCTGTTTATTTATAATGACTCGTAGTTAATTTTTGCATATATACTTCTGGAAAATTTAAGAATGTATCAAACGAGAAAGAACAAAAATCTTAGTTTTAAAAGTGTTTGTAAATCTTTTTTAGATAACCTTTTTTTTAGTGTCGTAATATCTAATCTTTACTGAATTAGATTTAATTTGAACATAATTTTATCAAAAGCTTGTGAAAATACATGCTTAAATCTCGGCAGTATATTGTACATGTAGACTAAAATATTTTTTTTTTATTGTATATAATTATACATTGTAAGGGGAGGAAATGATGCTAAAACAGAACTAAATTTTAAGGAGCATACCATTTTAAAATAATTGCTATGCCATGAAATTTTTATCTAAGATTTCCTCTTATTTGAAGTATTTACTTACAAAACTTGCTGTATACACTTAATGTATTATATTAATTAAAACTTGGGATAAAATTATCTGAACTTAAATTTATTCTAAGAACAATATCTGATTTTTTATTAGTATCTAAAAGGAGAAGAATTCTAAACATGAAAGTTTTTGTAAACGCATTTTAAACAAATATATTAGAAAAAATAAAAGGTTACTGAACATTTTGAATTTGGCAAAACCGAAAGTAACACTAAACTGTGAATATTTATTTAGATTAGATATTCTCTGACTAAGTGGTATTTATTAATATTTTAAGTATACTGCTAAAAGTAAACCTAGTTAAAAATACTTTTTGCAAGCACACATTTGTTGCTAAATACAAAATTCAGATGTTACAAAGAAAAAAATTTCATTCTTATGAATGTAACAATAAATCTTGCAATTTTCTAATTCTGACAACCTTCAAATGGCCTGTTACAATTTTGGAAATACAAATATTTAATTCATTGTATTTATAATTAAGATTGCCATATACTAATAAAAAAAGATTTGGCTTTGAAAAATACTTTATAATGTGATAAATACAGTCTTCCCTTTTCCATTCATTTTATGTTAATGTACATTTAAAATTAAACTTTGTATTTGTTTTGTATCATCTTATTTACTCATAAATTTTGTCAGTCACATATGGTTTTAAATAATGCAAAGTTGCCATATCAGCTAGTAAATTATTAATTGGGTCCAAATGATGATATAATCTTCAAATGGAGAAATATTCTGATTTTTTAACAAGTTTGACACTCTTTCAATAATCTTTGTTTTGACTTTCTATACTTTCATGAATAATTTTCTAAAAAAAGTAGATGCAATTGCAGTATCAGACTTAAATCTAAATTGATAATTCTATCAATGTCAAAGAGTATCTTAATTTTTTTTCTTGAGTTAAAATTTTCTAATATCCTGGTGTTTTAGCAAGACATTTTTGGAGATTAATAAACAGAAAGCTTAGTGTAAACTAAGCATCAGTCATCAAATACTTGCAGGAAATATCTGTAAAGAGCATATTGTATGACTTTTCAGCCATCGTCTGCCAGTTTTCATGACAGGCTGTTTATTGACAATTGGAGGATTAAAAATTGCTTTCATTGGATGATAAAATTATGTAAAATTGAAAAGATTAAATTTATCAACATTTTGATAAATTTGAAGTAATTTTGATTTCAGGACCTCTTATTTTAGTCCTTCCATAATTTTTCTGACAAGCAGTTAAAGAATGCCAGCTATTTGAAAAAAAAAAATTCACATGAATGACCTATTAGGTACATTGTTTTGAAATTACCTTTTTTGTTTCCAGAATTCGTTAATTTTGTTTCTAGAACAAAGTTTTGCGATACAATTTATAATGGTAATATTAAATAATTATATTAATATAAACAATTTTGATGTAAAATATGCACATAACTGGTACATATCTTTCATCATTTAATACTTTTTTGATGTTTAGTTTTATATTGGTAAATAATATGATATATTTTTGTATGTTATTAGGATTGCTTCTATATATGAATATTTTTTTAGTAAACTTTAAGTAAAGAAATAAAATTAAATTTTTCTAATAATTTAATTATTACTCTGTTGTATTTATTTAAAGACTATTTATTTGAAGTTAAATGTTGAAACATTGCCTTAAAGTAATCTTATTGTACTGATTTATTTTCAGATATCATTTTCACCATTGGATTTTGTGTCTGTCCTCTTCTTTCATCATCATTGTTTGTATTGCCAAAAAATAAATATTTTGTAAAAGTTACACTTGGTGTCTTTCTTTCAATATGTTTATTTTTTAGGTTCACTTTGCAGTTAAGACCATATTTGATTTTTACAGTGTATACTCAGTTATTTAACCATCTAAACAACTAATCTAGCTCATTCTGTTTTTGATATCCAACCTCAAAACATGTATTGCAGACTTATTTGCACTTTCTTCAAATTCAGTTGGTAGATATTTTATACTTTTAATATTGAGTTACATTTTAAATATCTAATCTAATTTAAGAACTTTTTTCTGATAATTTAAATTTATTTAGCTAAAGTGATTGGCTAATTAAAAATGACAGAATAATTTCTACTGTATCATACAATATGAGAAATGATTTAAATCTAAAATCCTCAATTTGTGAGAATGTAGATTCTAATCTTTCTCAAGTTTCAATTCTAAGCACATAAATTTTTCAAAATAATTATATAGATATTATACACAATATTTAATTTCTTTGAATAATATCACATATTATATGAAATATATATACTCATTTAATGATTGTCTATTTAGTGGCCAATGGCTAGTACTTGTGAAGTTGTTCCAAACACATATTAATGTAAAGTACAAATTTAAAAAAGATTGATACATAATGGCATGTAAAAGTGAAAATGTAGACAGAATCTCGGCCCATCTTGCTTGCACCCCACCTTTACTTAGCATAAATTTCATTAAATAATATGAAGTTTTGAGATTTGTAATAATTCTTATCCAGTGGATTTAAACCATTGCACAATTTTTACACTTCAAGTTCATAATTAAATGGAATGAAATGATTTTTTTAAAGCAGTTGAGGTTTAAATTTAATTTAAATAACTTTCATAATTTAAAATGCTAAAAATAATACATACATTTCATGATTATTTCATTTCTATCGTTAACTTATACTTGAAGGTATTTGATGTCAGAATAGTATTCATTCATATACTGCCAATTAGATTTTCTATTCGGATGCAAGAGAATCGATTCCAGAGCATGGTTTTAACTAAATAAATAAAGTAAAACTAAGTATCTCTTTAAGTAAAATTCTGAACTGATACTAGCTTTTTATATACTTAATAAAAACTATTATCATTTTTTTTTATATTACGAATATTAAATCTGCAAAATTTTGAATTTATCAGGAGATGATGAAATATCAAATTGAGATAGGGGGAGAATTTATATTCTTGATTTAAAAATTCCTTCTCTGCTAGATTATTGTTTTTATAAATTTATTGCAAATATCAGAATGATTGCCATACTCTTCCACTTTTCAGAATGCAATTCTTGAATATATGATAAGCATTTTTACTTTATATACTATTTATTACGTATACTAAGTAGAAAGAAAGTAAATGCGAGCTCGAGATTTTCACGAATCTCCACATTTCAAACCACTTTGAATTCGAAAAACACATTTTTGGCCTCATTTCTGACTATGACAAAGATAATAATTAAAAAAACACCCGTAGAGTGATGAAATTTGGTATACCAAATACCGATCTTTATATCAAATTTGATTTCTATTAAATGTTGAACTAAATCCATTCTGACGAAATCTGTCAGTCCGAATGTCCAAATATAAGCTAACGAAGTAATCACAAAATGGTGAGAGCTAGATGGATAAAATTTGGTACACAAATTTAACATCTAAAATATAGATTCCTGCCAAGTTTGGAACCAAATCTATGACCTTGAATTTCTGATGGTTCGGTATTTATTTCCCAAGCTGTAAATTCGATAATTCAAACACGCAATGGATTAAAATACTTCACATTTGTTAGAGGAATTTGTGACAACAAATTTGAGTTAAATTTTGATTTTAATCAGTTGGTACCAATGTCTAAAATAAAAATTCGATTTAGGGGTGCTAAATGCCTGGGACTAATCGCTAAGGGGCACGCGATAATTTCAATAAAAAAAAAAATTAATTCATGTCAAAGATCAAAATTTCTTCATTGTTGTTCGCTAATGCCATGAAAGTCTTTCGTTAGCCCAAGATCCATAATTTTATGTATAACACCTTTATTAGAAAGTAGGCGGGAAACCACACCCACCGGATATGAAAGTGAAAGAAAGTTGTTATTAATGTAGTGCAAAACTCCCAGACATTCCTCCTTAAACTTTCAAAGCTTTTGTACCACACCAGTAGGACGATGTTTAAGTCGAAGCAAAAGATTTAAATTTAACCTGGTCCACACAGACGGGATAGCGGTGGCCTGGTGGTAAGGTCTGGGCATCGGAACCGGAGGGTTTCAGGTTCGAGACCCAATTCCACCGAAGAATCGTCGTGTAAGGCGGTCTGTTGCACGTTAAATCCGTCCTGGCCAAACGTCCTCCCGCTGGTGTGGTGTGGAGAGGGGGGTGCCAGCTCAGGTGTCGTCCTCGTCATCTGACCGCGGTTCAAAATGACGAGGTCCGTCCCAAAACAGCCCTAGTGTTGCTTCAAACGGGACGTTAATATAACTAAACTAAACCACATAGACGGCATGTCTTCTGTGAAATCTGATATCGAATCTGAAACCCTCCAAAGTTAAGACCTATCCACTACCCATGCTAATTTGCCTGATTGCCATGAAATTTCGAATATTAATAGAGAATATAAGAATGTGTAACATTCTCAAAACTCATGTACATCAAGAAACGTAGAAAAAAATTTCAATACAAAGAACGAAATATATATATATATATAATCATACTAACCATTGATAATTTCTGAACGATTTTCTTTTCTGTGCTTTTATATATATATAAATATATAATGTTTTTAAGCAGAAGCCGAAGAGAGAGAAGACACGCTCAAATTTTAAGTTTCTCTTTTATTCCATCATTATGTACTAGCAGAAGCAACGAGGCACATCAACACAGAACGACACAAGAGCGAAAAGAGAAAGATCTTAAAAGAGGAAAAGCTACGAAATATTTATACCCATGATAATGCACTGTGAGATTTTGATAGGGATTTCTTTACACGTGTCTATTTAGGTAAGGGGATCTTTTAAAAGAATAATAAATAGGGATCTTTTAAAAGAATGTATTAGATCGATAAATTTTTATCCTTTCACTCAGAGTGTGGGAACTTGTCGGTCTCAGCAATTTTATGATTGTATTAATTAAATAAAAAAGGTGGAATTGGATCAGGAACTAAGAGAATATTTTAGAATGAAGTTAGTATGAGCTAAATTAAGATAAAAATTTAGGAAATAAATCAGGTTTAAATTAGAGTTAAAAATATCATTATATATATATATATATATATATATATATATATATATATATATATATATATATATATATATATATATATATATATATATATATATTTGAAAAAGCATGTAGCATGTTTGGTTTCAACAATAATATTACATATGACTTAAAAGTGACAGAAACCTTTTTCTTGCATTTATTTTTCTAGAAAATATCATGTTTCATATTCATTTTATTTCATCTAGCCGCCTTTACCGACCAGTTGGTTCGCCAGGAGTAATTCTCTCTAAAATTTTCAATTAAATAATTAAGTACAATAGTCTCTTAATAGCTTCTTCAACAAAATATTTTTAAACTTCAAATTCAGAGTCACATAACTCATATTATTATAGAAGCTTTACGATATTTTTTTTATTGCACTATATATCTGCCATAATATTTAAATTTGAATTTGAAATGAAAGAGATAAATCCTCAATAAATACAAAAACTTTTTTTTTGCTGAAACCAAACAAGTTTTTTAAAAATACGACCGCAGAAAACCGAGTCCTTTATTATTGTATTTTTATAGGTATTACTTGTATAAATGATACATTTTATCATTTATGCAATATTTCTAACAATTATTCAATAAAGAATTTTCTGATTATCAGAAAATTTAATTTTATCTTCAAAAATATTCAAATGTGGTAAATAAAATTTTATTTTATTTGAATGTGTAAATGTACTTCTGAAAACAATTTTGAAGTCTAACTTTTATACAATTCTTCGATCCTATAAATCATATTATTTTAATAATCTAACATTTAGTCTTCGACGATAAAACCTGACCGATTTATAAAGCTTTGAATATCATTATTTCGGACAATCAACAATTTTATTTCAGAAAGATCAGTCTTGGGGAAAATCCAGGCGCTGATTTGCGCATTTTCTTCAAGATGGTCGATGAAGGGGTCTAAAATCGAGCATTATTTAAAAATATTATTGCATTTTTTTTTATCTTTAAATATAATATTAACGAAAAATAAACTTTTGGTGACATTTAAAAAGAGTATTTCAAAATCTCACGAATTCATAATACCCATTATACCTACCTATAAAATACGTATGCATCCTATTTAAATTACAGATATATGACTACCTTCATATTACTGAATTTTTTTTGCTATTAATTCATGATATTTCAACAAGGCCTTTAAAAACAAATTAAAAATAAACCTGTCGAAATTGTTATTAAAAGAACATATATAATGTGCTTTAGAAAACTTAATTACTTTGCATTATTAATTACATTAAAATACCTAGTTTAAATTAATAATTTAAATTAGGTGTACTGAGCAAAATTGTTTAACGTTAAATTAAATCTAAGTGATCAATTGCCACTGTAGATATAAATTTAAGATATACTATGTGTATATTCTGTAAAGATTATGAATATTAGAGTAAGTTTAGTATAATTCAGATAGTGCAAAAACATGTTTATTCAATTATGTGACAAAAATACATCTTTAAAATAACATATAATTATTTAAACTTTAATTTTATATTACAAAACTATATTCCCTATAAAAATGCTCAGTTGAATGTACATAATATATTTCATCTTAAAAAATCGAAATTTTGGAATGCATTAAAAATATGAATTATAAAAAGCTCGCATTAACCGAACATGCAGCTCAGGTGCCGTCTTTGTCTTCTAATCGCGGTTCAAAATGACAAGCTCTGTCCTAAAATAGCCCTAATGTTGCTTTAAAACGGGACGCTATTGCAACTAAACTGTTGATTTGGTTGGCTTAAACTGTAGGACAGATGGATGATCAGAATTTTGGGGAGGAGGCATCTTGAGAACGAAATAGTTTTGCGTTTATTTCATATTTCAAAGCAAATTATATAAATGGAACAAGTAAATGCTATGCCCCAAATACTAATTATTTACCTTTCAGATGTTACTTTGTAATTTTACATTATAATTTGAGTTTTCGGTTCAATATTTGACAGCAAACTTGTATTTCTACCTTCTTATGGCTTTGAGTTCCTAGTTTTAAATATGATTTAAGTCATATGTTGCAAAGAATTTAGAAATATTTCAGAAAGCATTTAATTGATAATGTTATAATAATAAATATATTGATATATTATATAATAAACTACAAATTTAACAATAGTATGTATATTAGTAATTGTAATGCTATTTCTTAGAAAATAAAATAATCCTGGTGCCTATTCAAGTTTATAATATATTTTTAATGAGTGTCTCATTAAATTGCTCTTTTCATAAAATAAGATAATCCTCAGTAATCTTGTGGTTGCTTGCTATCTTTATTTTTTAATGTTAAATTAATTATAATTATACATTAAACAAATCTTGAAGTAGTGACTATCATTTCATTTAAAATTTTGCTTTAAAATATAAGCATTATGAGATGCTGCAAATCAAAATTTGTGAATCAAATATATTCGCCAGTGGTTTCAAAAGTGATAAAAATTATTCATTTAACCTTTAGTTAGCAATAAAATAAAATTACCTTGATTTAAACTTAATTAATTTAAGAAATGAAAAATAACTGCTGAAAGATGTAATTTTGCAGATGTGTGGCCGAAAAGAAGACATTTTGAAATTTTAATTTCGATTTATTACACCAGGGGAGTCCTAATTCGTAATAGAAGCGACGATAAAAGACGTCTGTTTACATCACGACATAAGAGCAAAGTGGCAGAATTTTTTTTCCCTTCAGTAATTTTACTAATAGATTCCAATTGGGATTTCTTTGCCACATATCGATTTACGTAAGGGAATCTATGTATCTTTGAAAAGTATGTATAAGTGTTAAGGAGTTTTATTCATTCTATCGGAGCATAAGAAAATGTACAAGTCATCAATTTTCTAGAGCCCGCGGTAAAAATAATTAAATAAAAAGTGGGAATTGGATCAGGAAACAAGATAACAGTTTAGAATGACGTTAATACAGGCTAAATTAAAGTGAAAATTAAGAAATTAATTAAGATTTAAATTAAATATAAACTAAAACTTATATATAAACTAAAAAAATAAAACTGCGAATATTTGAAAAAGTATGTAGGACTCCAGGCAAACCCCCAACTATAAGAAACTTACTGATTTTCCAAGCTATGTTTTCCGGTATTTTACACACTGATTTCCGTGAAGCGAATAAAGATAGACATTCTGTTAGTAATGAATTTTTCCCAATGCTCCGATTTGGGTAATCGACATTTATGATCTACTGACCGCTTTTGACGACCCATTGATTCGCCGAGAATACTGGTTATATTTAATTCCAATTAAATCGCTTGAATGTTATTTCATGCCCATGATTCCCATAAATTGACAAGCATTAAAACGTTATATTAATAGACTTGCATATGTTCTATTCATTGTATACATGAACCTGTCTATTGGAGAATAATTCCATGAAATCCAAGCTTTAATACAAATGTAAATGTGCAGCTCACCTATCTTCTAAATTTTACATTACTGTAAATTTACTTTTTTTTTTTATTTCATCTTATAAGCTACATCAATACTAAATAGAAGCGTTTTTCCTTAGCTTTCAATAACGGAAAGAAAATCACATGATTAAATATTTGATGAAACATTGAAAATGGTTTGAGCTTCAGGATACCAATGTAATCTATTGCTGAAAACTAGACAAAATATTTAAAAAAAAATTGCTGAAACGCAGGAAAAATTTGCACGGAAGTTAAAATAGTATAATTAAAAAAAAAAATTTTCGATTTCGAAATAGTGTAAAATTCATTTTTAAGCTGTAATATTTTTTGGAAATTATAATGGGCAATCTCCGAAATTCGGCACAATTTTTTAATTGATTATAATTCTAATTAAAATTTCAAAAAACACCTGCAAGGTTCACATTTTTACTCTCTATGCGTTAAAGTGGATTGCTGTAAGTGAAACGGTCTGACCTATAGAACGCAGTAAGCACATTGACACACACACACACACACACACACACAATTTCATCTTTATTATTAGCTAATCGCTTGGATCGATCAGCTGGTTTGCCTGGTGTATTTGGTTTAGATAAATCGTTTTAGATATAAATTTATGTCCATGATTTTGCCAAAAAATTTATATTAAAGTCATGTTATTTTAGTTATGCCATTTTAATTATTTATTGCGTACATGAACATTTCTAATAGAGAAAATTCCATAGTGTCACAAGGCTAATAAAAACGTAAATATTTGGTTCACTAAACTTAAATATCACAATATTTTAACGTCACTTTTTCTTTTATCTACTTTGTAAAATACACAGAGGCAGATTAAGCAGAATCTTTCTTTCCTTAGCTTTCTTTATTGGAAGAAAATCATGTGATTAAATATCTGATGAAACAGTGAAAATGGTTTGAATTTCAGGTCAACAATATAATCAGTTTTTAGAAATTGAATAAAAAAGTGTTTTTAAAAATTTGCCATAATTTATTAAAAATTCTCTCTATTATTAAATTGGTATAATTAGAAAGACAATTTTTTATATTTTAAAATGGTGCACAGTTGCACCCTCCAAAGTGAACACGTGCCAAATTTTGTAGCTTTGACTCAAACGGTCTTCTGGTTTGTAGAGCGTCAACATACACACACAAACATTCACCTTTATTATTAGTATCGAAAAGCTGTTTCAAATTAAACAGATTTCTTAAAAAAGCACAGAAAGCATTTGAACATTTTATTTTCTAATGCTTTTACTTTTTAAATTTAATTCTTATAGAAAAGATTTTTAAAGAAAAGTAAAAGTAGAAGAAGAGTAAGTTAGAATTATCAGTCCAGAAATCAACATTCCATAATCGACAATGTAGAGAATATTTCACTTTAACCCTCCAGCAGCTATCCTGCGATTTCCGCAGGTTGGCAAACAGCCCATTTTCTACTGCATCTCGTGTTTTTAGCAGATTATGAGTTTATCTTTATGATTACAGATTTTTATTATATCATAATATTATCATGCAAACATCGCATCTAAATAGGGACTTTAAAAAATTACACAGTCAAAGGGTTAATAATTGTTATTTACACAGCTTTCATAGAATCCATATATTAATACATTAGTTTTATGGACATTAACATGATTGATGCTTAGAATTTTGCACTTGAGGCCTGACTTTGGTAAAATCAAATCCTTTTTGTCTGAGAAATGCAATTTAGGCGGACGAATGTTGATTTAATCGAGATAGAAACAATAATATTCAAAATTATAATTTTTGGAACGGCAAAAATTCATTTTTCATACAAGAGTTTCATCATCAGTCGCAATTTTCTATAAATGTGTAGTGTCACATTTTCGAATTTCTTTTGTAGATTCCATTTTAATAACAATATGCTGAATGGTGACCCGTACATTCAGTTAGTTTGATTTGCATTATATCTGAATGAAGGTATGAATTGACTTTGGCAATATACTCCATAAATCAATATCGGAAAAATTCAAAAAGCCTGTCTTTATATCACATGTGATGAACTCAATTGTACATGTGAAATTATTATTTGAAAAAATGCAAATATGTATAGATGTAGAAGATATTCATTTTGAACAAATTTTGAAAAAATGCAAATATGTATAGATGTAGGAGATATGCATTTTGAACAAATTTTGAAAAAATGCAAATATGTATAGATGTAGGAGATATTCATTCTGAACAAATTTTGAAAAAATGCAAATATGTATAGATGTAGAAGATATTCATTCTGAACAAATTTTGAAAAAATGCAAATATGTATAGATGTAGGAGATATGCATTCTGAACAAATTTTGAAAAAATGCAAATATGTATAGATGTAGGAGATATTCATTCTGAACAAATTTTGAAAAAATGCAAATATGTATAGATGTAGAAGATATTCATTCTGAACAAATTTTGAAAAAATGCAAATATGTATAGATGTAGAAGATATTCATTCTGAACAAATTTTGAAAAAATGCAAATATGTATAGATGTAGAAGATATTCATTCTGAACAAATTTTGAAAAAATGCAAATATGTATAGATGTAGGAGATATTCATTCTGAACAAATTTTGAAAAAATGCAAATATGTATAGATGTAGAAGATATGCATTTTGAACAAATTTTGAAAATATGCAAATATGTATAGATGTAGGAGATATTCATTCTGAACAAATTTTGAAAAAATGCAAATATGTATAGATGTAGGAGATATTCATTCTGAACAAATTTTGAAAAAATGCAAATATGTATAGATGTAGGAGATATTCATTCTGAACAAATTTTGAAAAAATGCAAATATGTATAGATGTAGAAGATATGCATTTTGAACAAATTTTGAAAATATGCAAATATGTATAGATGTAGAAGATATGCATTTTGAACAAATTTTTAAACACTTCAATTAAGATATTATCTAAGGATTTTTTAAAATTTAATGAAAGTCAATGAATGCATTATTATTTTCTGATTCTGCTACTTTAATAATCTATCATAATATGTGCATTATCCAATAAAATTACAATGAAAATCTCATTCAAACACCGGTCATGGAAAAGTGGTTTAAGTCAGTGAATTTGTCTTTTTAATATTTGAGAAAATTTTATGAATAGAAAAATAAAGCTTTGTATGCTTATAGAATAATGTAAGAGAAAAAAATTACTCACTATCACTTTTCCGCCATGTGATCCATATAAAAAAAATTAATTATTCTAACTTTTTAATATCCCCTTCTATAGAAGCCTAAGTATTTATATATATTCGTGTATCTAATCTGTCGAAGATTTGCAACTGGAAGTGTATATCTAATTATAATAATTAAAGAAATAAACGCATCTCCCATTCATTGGGGACATTTCTTTGTATTAGTAGCTTTTTGCAAAATGCATTACACTGTGTACGTTTGAAGAACGACATTTTGTGACTGTTTTAAATTGTGAACTCAAGAATGACACACATATTACAACAACGAAAAAAATAATAGTGATTTTATTTCCAAAGTCATTTTATATCAATTGACGTTTTTACATTGAATAAGTAGGCTCTAAGTACATATTTCATTTATTTCAAACACGCATTTTTTTTAAAAAGTTGATATTATTAATGTAAACACATTTCACCCCCCCCCAAAATATATGATGAAAGAAATTTTTTCAATACTATTTAAAGTTTATACACAGGAAAATGATTATGTATGTTTCCAGCTCTCTGAAGTTTGTATCGTGGTTGCTTTTCTTGGATCTTTATTTTGTGATGGTCTCATCCCCAGTGACGCAATAAAAGTTGCAGATGGTAAGTTCTTCAATCACCAGTCATCATTTCCATGAACTCTGCAAGGAAGAAAAGAAACTTTTATAAATGAAAGTCTAAGCACTATTAGCCATACCCACTTGTGCAATTAATTTAGCTTATTTTAGTAATATTAACGCCCCCTTTTAAAGCAACACTAGGGATATTTTGGAACGGACTTCGCAATTTTGAGCGCGGTCAGATGACGAGGACAACAACTAAGTTGGCGCCCCTTCTCCATATTTCCCACACTAGCGGGAGGACGATTGGCCCCGATGGATTTAGCACGCACCACGTCCGCTTACACGATGGTTATTTAATGGAATCGTGTTCTCGAGCCTGCAACCCTCCAGTTCAGAAGCCAAGATCTTTAAAGCAGGCCGCTGCGGCCGCCACTTGCGCAACTAATCGCATCGATAAGTAGCAGCCTCTGGATTTAATGGAGCCTATTAATCGACTGCAATCGATGCCCAACCTAGTAACTAATTACAGTTCGTCATCTGAGTTAACAATTGCACAAATAGCACATATTTTAGTTGCCCCAAAACATGAAGGGCATTTTACTTCATGTAACCTATTAACTGAAGACAACTGGTGGCGCCACTGATGATCTGATGCATCTGCGCGAATAATCTGTCAGATAGTGAGTATCAACTCTACAAAAATTCATAGAAGAAGGCGCATCGCATGGACGATCGTATGCCAACATGAATTTGAGCAGACACGCACAAGGTGATTCAAAAATACAGAGCAATTTTAACATATGGGTTGCCACGAGAACTCTCCTGGGATTCACCTTTTCTGTCTAATTAGATAATACCTTCTCTATTGTAGTTAATAGATAGTAAATGAAGGGTCTCATAATTATGTAGATGATTTGATTCATAGATGTAAGCTATGGTTGTTGTTGTTGTCTATGGTATTTAGTGGCGCAAGGGCCATATTTGGCCATGCTGCTCCAAGCAAATGGTAAAAAATAAAAGTAGAAGTAAAACATTAATACATGGTTTTTTTATACATTAGTTAAAATATAAAAGCAGATAGAAATAAAAGCATGTATAGTATAATAATGCAATACTATAAGATAGACTTGTTTGAATGAATGTTAGATGAATGATATGAAACTAATGACCAAAATGATAAAACTATTGTTCACAATATCAAATGCAAATATAAAAGTTAATAGATTTTAAAAACTTAAAAATGTTTGGGTGGTATCTCTCGCCCACCAAGTTCTGCAAGGTTAATGACGATGTTTTTAAAAAATGAACACGATTTTGATTAAAAGCGGGACACTCAATTAAAATATGATTTACAGTAAAATCCTTATGGTATGTTGGGCAATTTGACGCCACCTCACCAAAAATGAGATGTCGGTGTGTATAGCGCGTATGACCTATACGGAGACGAATCAATTTCACATCAGTCTCGCGTGTTGGGAGAACAGACCACAATCCAATAGTTGGTTTGATGGAACACAGTTTATTTTGTGTCCGCAGGTCCCACGTTAATTGCCAAGTAGAGAAACTGTGTTTCGCGAAGAACTTTTTGATATCACAATAAGGAAGTTCCTGAGACAAAAAGTTCGTTGCTGATTTTGCCGCTGAATCTGCCAGTTCGTTTCCAGAAATGCCAATGTGACTAGGGATCCAGCAAAAATTGACTGTAAAATCCTTCTTTTGCAAGAGATGCAAAGTGAATAGAATTTGTATAACTATCGGGTAAGTTAAGCTATGGTAGTGAACGTATTAACAATAATTTATTAGGAAATGAATAATGATTGCATAGAAAAGATGGAGCTTGCAATCTGCCACATCATACATATATGAAAAACTACTCGTTTATATAAAACTTAGGACAACAGAGTCTTATAACAATTTTTGCATTTAGTATAGTTTTAAAATCCAAATTCCATTTACACATATTAATTCTATATATGTGTATAAATATCATATATAAACTCTTCTAAACATATTAGTGTGGTACCATGTTATTCAAATCAATTGCACCGGTTATAAGTGGCTAGAATCTACTTCCAACTAGCAATAATAAAAAAGAATTTGAACATTTTACAGAAAGTGGTTCCAAATTTTGTTGCACACGTAATAATCGCTCCTGAGCAACATCCATGTGGAATTTCGATTCATTGTGAAGCAGATTTGGAAACATTGATAAGCAAAAGATATTCTTATGTTTGTTCTAGATGCAACTATTTAAATCTTTTAAAAATACTTCATGCGTTTTCATATTCATTGATACATATACTAGACTATGCCTTAATGTTTTCCTTGAGTGCAATATAAACGTTAAGAAAGAACACTTAAAGAATGGATCATATGGTAACGAAATAAACTTTCAAATGGATATTGCCCATTTGACCAAGGAAAGTCACATAGATCAATGACTATATACCCAAACAAAACTTTAAGGCCCTTTAGTATTGTGCTCAATGCTTTGATTCTATCATTGTTCTCAAGAAAGTTATAGTCATTTGTAATTGGTACAATTATTTTGAATAAAAATGTGTAGGAGCAATTACATTCCATGAAGTATTGTTTTTAACACAATCTTTCATTTATTCTTCAATCCACAATCTTGTTTCATTTCATCCAAATGTGTGACTAAATGTATCTAATCATATAAAATCATAAAGAAAGAACCACCGAAAAAAATACTCACCATCGAAGTCGACGGTTCCGGAACCGTCAGTATCAATCTCAGCGATCATTTCATCTAACTCATCTTCCGTCAGCTTGTCATCGAGAGCTCGCAAGATCTCTCGTAAGTCCGCAACATTAATATACCCGTTCCCTTCTTTATCGTACATACGAAACGCTTCCCTTAACTCTTCCTGCATGGCCTCCGCGTCTTCTTCTACCAAGAACCTGGATGTCAGTGCCAAGAACTCATCGAACTCTAACTCACCGCTGCCTATAGAGCACAACAAAGAATAACAATCCATATAATATCTTTTAAAATACAAAACATAGCATTTAAAATGATAATTTAACAGAAGAATCTAACATTTCTAAGAAAATGTTACCTTAGAACCGTCCAATGTCACGCACTCGTCCTAATCATAATCGTTTCTATTGAAAATGAGTTCGTCTAGAAATCTATATTCTTTTCATGTGTTCGTACAATTTTGTGTGTTTGTGTGTGTTGGGAATGCTCAGTTCACAGTATCCAAAGGGTTAAATTATATCGATGTTTTCCCCCGCCTCCAGATATTATGATAAAAAGTTTCAGAAAATAGTTGATTTAAAGTGAACATTCTCAAGAAAACAATAATAAAATTATTTCTAGAAGTTTTTACTTTTCCAGACATAGCATGAATAATTCATATTTTATATTCTATTATCGTTTTTAAATAAACTGACGTATGTGGAGTAAAGACAAGTTGACAGCGTATTGAATGTAGAGCAAATGTCGCAATTAAATATTTGCTACAAAAATATCGAAATGTCACTACAAGCTTTTGAGAATGATAGTTTATTGAAAATGATAGTTTTTAAAAATGTAATATACTTGATTGATAATAAATAAAATATCCACATTCCATTTTTTAGGCAACAAATTATTATGAAATCCAAACTATATCTCCTAAATATTATTAGAAAATATTATTAAAGTATTTTGTGACATTTCTCGAAGCCATTCATAAAAAAATTATCTGAAGAGCGTTGCAACAATTCATCTATTCTGCCTCCCAAAGAGAAACAAATGAAAGCAGTAAGATATGACATATTGTAATTTTTTTTAAAATATTTCTCACTTTCAAAACCATATTCTCTGATAATATTGATTAAATCTATCAATATAATGAAAATTACATCAAATCAGAACAAGATTCCAGAAAATGATTTTAAATATATTTTGGACTGGTAGAAACTATGACACAAGTGTACTAAGCTTGAAAAAAATTGCTGTGAGGGTATTCAATAACCAATTAATTTATTTATTTATTTTACTTGATATATGAAATTTTATAAGTTTTCATATGAAGTAATAATGTTAGCACTGTATACAGGAATTTTAAAAAATAGTTATGCGCTATTTATTTTGTAATTTGCAATTTTTGAAAAAAATATTTTCATCTCTTTCACTGAAATTTATATTTTTGTAAAAATTTTCCAACATACTAGTTCTGAGTTTTAAAAAAGCATCAATAAAGTTATGAATTTGAAATTCCTGAATTGTATTTTTTTTCTTACTTTTTTCAATGTTCTCCTATATTTTTAATACCCAATTAGCTTTCTAAGTAAAACACAAAAACAAAGCTCCATTTTTATTGTTGCTCATCGCAATATCTCAAATAGTCTACAAGGTTTCTCAAACAATGAAAATAGAATATTTCTTCACATATTGTATTCGAAGGACTAACATTAAATTTTTATTTTCAACAAAAATTGATTTACGTATCCATATTTATTTGCTTTCATAAAATATGTTATGAAGCAACAGAAAACATGTGCTTAACATAAATAAAATATTTATTAAACCAATAAAAAGTATTTTTTTAATCATTAAACTATTAGATGCACTATAATTTAAAGTAAATACTATGCTACTTTATTTAATGATAGTAAAATCAAGTATATAATTGAAATCTATCGAATATAGTATTAGATTCACGAGATTAATTTACGTTAATGCTTTGTATAAAAAGAGGTAATATTTATTTATTTGTTTAACTTGTGTTGTGACTTGAAGAAAATTTTACAAAAACCTTGTAGTTAAAATAACTTTAAATGCAAATATATTTTTATAAACAAATTAATAAAAAATATCATTCGGGAAACGGACTGTAACTTCTCTTAAAAATTAATGTAACAATTTTTTAAATATTTCTCTTAACTTATGAATGACAAATTTGCGAAGTACAAAAACTTGAGAGCCATTTTTGGTGATCTGCAAGCCTTCTTTTAGCACTCTGATTCCCAACAATGAAATCTATTGGTTACTCATCAGTATACACGTGTAGAGAAACTCATTAAGCTAATGTCTATTTATTTACGTTTAAAACAATTACATAATAGAAAATGGGCTAATTTTGCACTACTGCGCAGTCGTTTTAAATGTCACCTTTTCCATTAGATTGTCTCGAATCCGTGCCAAGTGTGATAAAGGAAGTTCAGAATGAACTGATTGAGATTGTTTTTGAGTCTCATTCTAGCGATTTTTTTTTTTTTTTTTTTTTTTTACGGCCATAAAAATATTTTTGAGACTAAAAAGATTTAAAAAAAAACAAGATTAAAAAAACAAACAATGTTCTGCCCTATTTCTTAATGAATGTATTCTTAAAAATACTAATGTTAAATCAGAATAAGAACAAAATCTTTGTAAAATATATATTATTTTTATATATCTGCAGTTAGATGAAAACCAAGATACAAAGATTTATAATTATTTTTAATGCTGAATAAACGAAGGTGGAAAAGTATTATTTAAAACTGTATTTTACTTTTCCAAAATATCTGCTGTCATGAAATAAAATCTTTCATCAAAACACGGAGAAGTAATCCAACATCGTAATTTTAGTATTTTTTTTATTTAGATACCTTAATTTGTGAATGACTATATATCTATAAACTGAAAAAGTCATTTTGATATTTTTTATTGAGATATATTCTCGATTCTTTATTATTTTTTCCCTAACAAACTAGCACTATTTAACTAAATTTGAAAAATGGCATCATTCGAAAGTATAATATGTCAAAATATTTAATTGTATTTCTATGCTATTACAATAACCAACAGATTCTCACTTTGATTCGATTTTTTTTATCAAAAGTACTCTAAATGCTTTTGATAATTCAAAAATAAAACAATCTACATTGCTTCTACTGACCGTCCACGTCGATTTCTTGTATTAGTTCTCTTAACTCGCTTTCCACGAACGTTTGTCCGAGTGTCCTCAAGATGGTGGCAACCATGTTTGTGTTGATGGACCCTTTCTTGTCTTTGTCGAACATGTCGAAGGCCTTCTTCAACACTGCAGGGGAAGAAAAAAAAAGTAAATTAGAAAGAGTTTTGAAGAACAGCAACAAAAGAACTGAACAAAATATGGTTACTAAAAGAAATAATGAATAAATATATTAAAAACAAATGCAATAAGAACAGATTATAAAAATACATTCTTATTAAAACATTAAAAATAATTTTTTTGTAGTTTTCCGTTGTTTAGTTTCTGTTGTTATAAATATCATGGAATCTCCAATTCAATTTTCTCATATTCAAAGCACAATTATTACAGAATCAAAATTATCCTATAAAGAACTGAATTAAAGATGGTTACTAAAATGAATAATGAATAAACAGATTAAAAACAAATGCAATAAGAAACAGTTTATAAAAACACATTTTTACTATCACACTAAAAATATTTTTTTAATAATTTTTCTGTTGTTTAGTATTTAATTTGTAATTTATTATTATAAATATCATGGAACCTCAAATTCAGTTTTTCCCATATTCAAATCCAGATGGCATCATTATTACGGAATCAAAATTACACTAAATTAATCAAGATGAAGTGAAATTAAGAATTAATTATACTAATACAGTCCATTTTCATAAATAATGCGCACAAACATAAAACCGAAACTACTATAATCTAATATTTAAGAAAATGAGCTTAAAATCAAATTATAATATTCCATATTTGCAAAATAAAATGAGAACACTGAAGTTAAATGAATGTATATTATTCTTTCACTGTGTGTGTTGTGTATTTGCAGAACTACTCAAGCACAAAAAACATTTAATCCAACTTTAGCACTAATATTTCTATATAATTCTTAACTTTTCATGCAGAATACGAACACGAGTTTCACTGATATATAGATTTTAGAGTTATGGTTGTTTTATCGGTCTTTACAATGTTTTTTTTTTTCCTATTTACGATAAAATTATTCTTAAAGCCTTGGGTAGCTTTTAATTTTTTTTTTTTTGCGCACTTTCTGACTTTCTCTTCTAACCTATTATTACTGAATCTAATTTTATACTAATGTTTTTTTTCTAGTCAGTTTAGCACCTTTATAATCGCATCAAGCCTATGCTATTTTTTTTTACTCCGGTATTTAATGATTTCTTTCATGTTCATGGAGTTTCGTTATCTACTGCAATCAAATTTTGATAGACTAGTGTTTATGTGATTTTATTATTTATAATATTTTGTTTTTATTTAATTACTTTATTTGTATTTTTTATTCTTTGTATATTTATTCATACAGTAAAGATTAATACTGAATATAGATGGCGCAGTATGCTCTAACCCATATGTATGTTTGGAATGTGGGGGAAGCGCACTTAAGCTGTTTTTGTAGACACTTCTCCCTGAGAGTTGGTGTGAAACTGGTGCAAGTAGGCACCGCTCGCTCTTTTGTTAGCGGCAAAAAGAAGTATTCGTTCGCTCTTTGTTAGCGGCAATTTCTACTTTAATTGTATATAGTATTATGTGTTACCTTATATGTGTGAAGTCATCGTCCATGTGTTGTTATATGTGTATGTGTGCAAAATAAATAAGAAAAGAGACAAGAAGGCATCTTTCCTTGGCTTAAATACACACAACCAGCTCTACAACTAGTATTTGGAATTTTCGGGACTGTTGCGTATTTCCGGTCAAAATATAATATTTTAAGATGTTAACAATTTAATTAGCAATTACTAAGTTGATTATAATTAAAATTAAATTTCATGCCAACGATTCTGTCCTGTAGTGTATATTAAAAGAAAATTGATTATAAGCTACCGTTATATTACTTGTGTTAATGAATTATATAATATATTTAGAAGACTAAAAAGTAAAAAAATGTTAAAAATAAAAAAAAGTATCTTGAAAAAAAAACTTTTTTTTTATTCAGTGATATTATTTTAATCGTTACTGCATCACTGAATTATAAATTTATACGAGACATAATTAAGGGGCTCTTCTAAAAAATGCAAGAGCGCCGTTACTTGTGCTTACCAACAATGACCAATTTATTTTATGCATATTATTCCATTTTATTATTCTATTTTATGCATAAAATAACATTCAGAATTAATAAAAGAATATGTTCGAATGAAGTCTATATCTAAATCTAATAATTTTGTTTCAATTGTTTGATAAATTAGAAATATCTTAATGATGCTTTTGTGTGATGTATATATGCTGTATTGCAAACGTATGAATAAATTTCTAGTCGGAAGCTGATGGAAAATATTTTATGGCAAATTTCATTTAACAAGCCTCTTTTAAGTCGTTTATTTTGTTCTGTTATAAAGAGAAGATAAAAAGTACACGCACACACACAATGGGAGTCAAATGACTTCCATCAAATTTTAATATCTTCATTATCGTTTTCATCATCCATTTTATTTTTCATTTATTATCAATTTTAAAAATGATTTGAAGGCTGCCATGCAATTATTTTTATATTTTACCACATCTACTAACTTTTTGAAAATATCTCTTAATTCCAACTAAATCTTAGGCGTATATCAAAACGAGGTTTAATGAACAAATCAAACATCAAATATGATTTGTAACATTTTTTAAAAATTAAGTATAATTCAGATATATTCTGTATTGACTTTAAAAATTATTCTGGCATCTGATTGAATTAGGAATAAATAATTTGACAGTAGTGTTACTGTTCTAAGGGTAAAAACAATGCATTTCTTAATGGAATTTAGACAAACTTTTGTCAAAGATATTTTTTGAGTTTTTGTGCCAACAATTAATCCAATTTATTTCTGTCTATAAAGATTCCTAATTTTAAAATTGCGACGCATTTGCTCAAAATATTTCTCATGCCTTGAAATGGAAGCAGAAGAGACAATTGTGGAGAAAAGACAATTGAAAGGCAAAGTTCAAACGTCATCCGTAACTGAACTCCCCCTTTGGAAACGACGCCAAATTTGGCATCACTGACAACCCGAACCTCGGATTATTTATATCTTGAGATACTTTGCAGCGGTAAGCGCAAGGGGCCGGAAGCTTTCATCTACCTGTTGGGGTTGCTAATATGGGTTTGTCAGTTGTAAAAGTAAATATTTATTTTACGAAAAAAACTATTCTTCTCAGTACAGTTTATGTGCGAAATTTTCTTCAAAATTTTTTTTTTCGAATTTTCTTAAATTTTTGTGTTTTATGAGATGATTTAATATAAATATTTTTCTTTTTGAAGATTGATTCATTATACAAACATACACTGGATAGTTTTTATAGCAAGAATATTTTACTCTTACAAGAAAACTTTGTTAGTTGCTATTTTATTGCTTAAAGCACTTCATATTTTATAGGAAAAAAATATCAGTCTTTTTTTAAGATCTTTTTTCGAATTTTATAAACAATAAAACAGATTAAATTAAAAATTCCTTTGGCTTTTGAGATTGTGTAAAACTATTTAAAACTAGACTTTTGAACTTTGACTGAATTTTCTTATCTAACTTTAATTTTGCATCTAAAGAAGCATTGTATAATTTTTCCTTTACACGGAGTACTTTCAGGCACAAAGCTCTGCGAAGTGTTTGTGCTATCTTATAATATTCATCACGCTGAACTTTAATACTATTTTTATTATTTTTCAAATATAAAGATAATGCAAAAATTAATTTATAATTTTATTTTGAATAGAATTATGAAATATTAAGTTACATTTTATATTTACAATTTTTAATATAAAAATTGATATGAAGTACAACATATAATTTAAATACAATTACAAATATATTAAAGATGTTACTGAGATTTTAGATATATCAGATTTGAAATGTTTATATGAATATTAAATTTTGAGTATTTTTTATGATTATCAGAATTAAAAGAAACTTTAATGAAAATTTATTACTTGGGAAAAAAAATTGCAACGAAATATGTCTATAAGCTACGAGTAGTTTTTTATATTATTGTAATCTTTTCGATCTAAAAGGTAAAAAATTAATATTTTCATGTAAATTGAAATTTACTCACTTTTCTCATGGTAAACAAAAGTAACATAAATTTGTTTTAAAAGTAATTTGGAAATTCGTTATCGAGATATAATCTACATTTAAAAGCAAAATTAAAAGAATTATAATTAAAGATGATATTTAAAATTTTGATATATGAAAAGGTTAAAGCATATCAAATTACTTTTTTTTCCTGAAAAATTGCCCAAAATTATTCATTTTTTTAATATTAAAATAGCCTAAAATTATGTTTAATGAATTTATATTCTGTTTAATATATAAATTATATCTTTCGTACGGGTGAACGATTTTAGATTAAAAGAATTGCATAAGAAATAATTTGAATGAATTTTATTTATTTATTTAATTTTTTTTTTTTCGTCTTGAGAAATAAAGTCTCTTTACTTTCATTGATTTACTGATAATAATTATTTTTTTTCTAAAATAATAATAATAAAAAAAACTAATTACTGTGTGTGGATATTGGGATAGAATGTAGGAATTAGAATTAAATAATATAGAAAATGTTGCGAATAGTAAAGAAATTAAGAAGTTTTGTTAGATTCGATAGTTGCAGTGAAAACTCGAAATGGGGACAATCAAAATTTCTAAAGTTCGATATAATGTACAGAAATTATTTATATAGCTCTATTTTTGTATCTACTTATGAATGAACAAATGAACTAAATGAAAAAAGAACTTTATTTATTTAAAATTTTCACCATACTTTATCTGCTGTCGAATAGTTTTTAAGCAATTATTGGGATTAGCTAAGAAAATCGTTTGCAGCATTCAATGAATGTCATTCGATCTTGTTATTGTCATTCCCTTTTCTATGTCAACCGTATTATTAAGTCGGCAAATCGGTTTTTAGTTCTTGGCATGGTAGGGATAGATCCGGGTACTTGGGTGCACCGCGAGGAATTCAGAGAGACACTATTCTGAATATAGAAATAGCGGAATGGCATTCTTTCTCTTCCATCTAGATCCGCTTCGAGTCGGCTAAAAATAATTCTCGACTCTCTTACCTAATTCCAAGAGATGTTTAGATATCTGGAGTTTGAGGTTTGAGTTGCACCTTTTCAGAATTCCCTAAGATAATTTTTGGAAATGAGTGTAGAATTTTCATGAAATTACGTGGCGACTTTTTTTATATAAATCAACTATCGACTGAGTTCGTTTTAAGATTATTAATATTCATTAGATAATTCTTTTTCTTTCTTTCTTTTGTGTAAACATTATTCTTGTTGGTAAAAGAGCAAAATTAATTTTTAAATTTATATTTTTTTTAACTTGGAAAACTTTTTAATTATAAAAATACCATGGTATTTAATTTTTATGAAATCAGTGATGTATATATTTTAAATATTATAGAAAACTTTCTTCAATATTTTATTTAGAGGGCATGATTTTTGGTAATTTTTTATAAATCTGCATTTAATGAAGGCTGTATTTAATACATAAATTATAAATTCATGAGCTGAAAAATTTTCGTTCAAAATCTAAACTCTATTCATAATTATTTTTCTTTACTGATAAGAAGAAGTTAATTCAAAATTCGGTATTTTTTTAACTTGATCAATACATTTTTAAACCTTAACCAATGAAAGAAATCTTTTCCGAAAAATGACATTTATTTTAATAATGTTACGTTAAATTTATTTAAATTCAAACTGAAATGAAAAGAAGAAATTTATATGAATTTCTTTTTATATATTTTTTGTGATTTATTTTTGAAAATTCCTTAATTAAAGCCTAAGTGCATTAAATATATTTCCAGCATTTTAAAGAACATATTAGTTTCACATCTTGTATTAAAAATTTTTTTAAGTCCTTAAGTACCTATCTGAGAAATATTTTTAACAATTTCCTTTTTAATTAATTTTAATTTTCAAATGTTTGATTTTATTGAATTTAATACATAATTATATGATAATGTCAAGAGAAATTTTTAGCAAAAATATATCTCCCTCCCCAATTTTTTTTCTTGCATTATTGCAGAAACAACCACAACAATAACAAAAATGTATATGATCAGGCTCTTAAAGGATTTGAAGGATATGAGATGTATATTTCTATAGGTTTTGTATCATTTCCTAATGTCATAGCTTTTTTATGAAAATGCCTTCTAAAATTAATCAATTTTAGAAATTTTTTGTCAAAATAATTAATTTTTTTGTTTGGAGTATCTTAGTTTAAAGCAAAAAATTATCTTCATAAAAGTACAGCTTATTTTATTCTATGCCTTATTAAATAAAATTTGGTTTTTTTCTCAAGTTTTTCTTCGTTTCATATTCATTTAAATCTTTTTGGTAAATTCTCACGTGATCAACGAACAGGAATAATCTTAAGCTGTATTATTATTATTATTTATTAAAATTCCAGTTTTTCTTTGAAAATACTTTAAATAATGAGCTAACCACCTCAGATGAAATTTCAATATTTCATCGAATTCATGAAAAATTTTTATTGGGAAAAATTTGATTATTTTGACATTAAAAACATAAAAATTGCTTCTGATGGTAAAAATTTTTCAATTCGAATTCGTGAGCGAAAGAATCATTCAAAATTTTAGTCAAGGAATGATTTTAAGGAATGATTTATTATTGAAATAAGTATTAATTTTAAATCCATAAATAGAAAAAAAATCAATTTAGTATCAGTAATATGCGGAAAGCCTCTGCTATTACTATTTTTTGATATCTGTTTCTTTATATATGCATCGTAAATTAATCTGTCAAGAATAAAATACTTATGATTTTATTTTTATTTATATATTTTTTCATTTTAAGTAATGGTCGGAATTTTATTTAATATTGGTTTTTTATTTGTGTGATATTTAAAGTATTAATATTATTTGAAAGCATTATATTGTGAAGCAAAAATTCTTAACTTTGAGTGCCGTATAGTGCATTTTTTAATTTTCTATGCAAATATTGTTGTTACATTAAAATTAATTTAATTCTATAGAATAACTATCATAAATTATATTTTGTTCCCTTTTAATGTTTATATTTCTTATATATTTTATGCTGGGAATACTATAATACGTTAAAGACATTAAGGTGGAGGAAGTTGAAGCAGAAACTCGCAAAAGACCTTTGTAAATTATAGCCATTTTCCTCATGAAAAGCGTTTAGTAAGAAAAACCTTGTAAAGACCTGCATTAAAGTAATGATTCACCAGAGGTGTTAAATACTGCATATTACATCATTCGATAATCTTGTATTAACAATCCATATACAAGAGATAAAAAAATAATGTTATTACTTGATGATCGACCAAAATAATGTCAAGCTAAAGTATTTTTTTACTTACTTTCGACTTGTTCCTTGCTCAGTTCTTCAACCTGTAATAAAAAGATGAAATATATGAGAGGAAGACAAAACTTTTCAAATTGTAAAAACAATAAAAATGCGTATTAAGACAGTGCAAAATTAAAGATTTTTTTCCCAACTCGGCTTATTACATGACAACCTATTTTAAAGCAAATAAAATTAAAATTGTAAAATAAGAAATATTTGTGTTATATATTCGTTTGGATGACTTATATATAACGATTAATAAGAAAGTTATTTAGATGATTAAGATTAAATAGAAGTTAAAATTTCTCTAATCTTACACACCATATTACATGGGATTTATTTGAGATATTTAAGAGGCAACTAAGCCCTCGCATGCAAAAAAATATAATTTAAGAAATGAATCGATTGAGAAGAAATCTTAAACTGTTTCCTTAAAGTCCATGAATTTTTTATGCATGATGCAAAATAAATTTTACAAGAATTTAGTCATCACCATAAATTTTTTTCAAAAGTCAAGGGTATTTCCTTTTTAAAAAATTGCTAAATCTTTCATTGATATTTATTTTTTATTGCCAAACATAATTATATCAAGAAACATATTATTTTTTATTTCATATTTAAGCAGATAAAGTTCGAATGTTTCCATTCTACATCGATAAATTTTTACAGAATTTCAAAATTTACTAAGAAATCATGTGCAAAAATCTTAGTAAAATTAATGTATAAAAATTAAAATAATTAGGACGCAAACCTAATGGATTGACGGACTGAAACCCAAAAATATAATGCTAAATAATTTCATTAATGAAATTTTATATGATTGATTAGGCTAGAAAATATTATTAATTGACAGATATTTGAAAATCAAATTTAAGAAATCATTTAATGTGTAAAATGTTGATTCTGTCCTCTGGAAGCTATTTTTTCGGTTATATTCTTGAAATGATAAGAACTCCATTAATAATTATTCATTAATAATAAACTTATTTTATTCAAACAGAAGACGAGTTTTTATAAATTTTTAAAAATACAAAAATTATTAGCTGTCTAACTGGGCAAAAAGAAACACGTTTCATAAAATTGTTAACTATGTGTGGTATTTTTTAAAAATAAATACTTTAAAAATATTAAAAAGAAGTTGGGAAAATTATATTTCTTATTTTCAATTTAAAAAAATTATTTATTTCATATCTGTTTAATACAAACTTATTTATATTAAAAACTTTGATTATTAAATTAGATATTGAATAAAAAGTAAAAAAAAACAGTTATTTCATCTTAATATTTCTAGAAGTGTGGCCAATTTTAAAATTTTAACAGCACATAGATATTTCATAAACAGTTTTTTTAAAAAAAAGACTGTTTTGTAGTTAGAATTCTAAAAATTATCATGCTGTTGAGATTTCCATATTTATGGAAAATTGTAGTTGATGCTATTAGCTAAGGAAAAATTAATGATTAATTAAACAGAAATGCAAATTAATTATGGTGGCATTTTTTGTGTACCTTGTTAATTTTTTCTAATTGATTACTTTTGATTAATTTTTATTATCATTATTATTATGATATTAACGCATAATGGTAATAGTAATTAAAAATTCTATCATTATTTTTATCAATATAACTGCAATATTTGTTACATCGATTATTTGGTTAGATAATTTAATTAGCTTTCTAACAAATATATTGAAAATTGAGCGAGTTTATTTATTAGTGCTGGATAATAAATAAAGGACTAGTAAGACTAATTAAAATTGTTTCGAATTCTAGGTATTATAATCGCACGAATAATCACACGAATGTAACTCCATATTTTCGAAATAAAATAATTTTTATAATATTTTTATTTAACTTGATTATTTCATGTTTGTAGAGATAGGATTTTGAAATAAATTTTTCGCTCACTTCTTGATACTTACAGAAATAAATTTTTGTGTTTTAGATGGCATTATTTTTTATTTTAACTTTATAACATTTATTTACTTTTTTTACTTTTACAATGTTATCATCTACTCATTAATAAAATTAAATTTTAATTCCATACCAGTTGTGTCACTTGGTAATCAGTTTACGAAACAATACATTTCAATATTAAAAAAAAGAATATAAATTGTAAAAAATTCTGATATTTAGTATACTTATATAAGAGCGCTTTGGAAAACTTTTTTAAAATTAAATTTATTATTAAAATTTTCTCTTAAATAATTGGCGGTATTTATAATTAATATATAAAAGCATGTCTTTTTTTTAAAAAAAAATAGCGCTGCTTCAAACTTTAAAATATTTTATTCAATACTTCATTCATCCAGTCTTAAGATAGAAAATTGGTGACAGAATCAAATTTTGCTACCAATAAATTGTCGTATCTATTTGTAAATATATTTGAAAAAAAAAAGAAAAGATGAGAACTAATCTTAATACTTAAAGAATTGTAAGTCTAAACTATTTTTTTGTTGTTGTTGTTGTTATGCTTTTAAGCATTTTTTCAATCATTTTTTATCATCAGTGGAGGGCTTAACTTAATATCCTCCAATATAAAATTAAATTGCTCTTTATATATTTTTAATTATTAAATTAAACGCAATTTTTGTATTCTTTATAATTTAGTCTCTAAATCGGGATGAACTATTTATTCTTTAACATTTTCTGAAAAGGGTACAAAAATGCATTTAATAATTGTCTGTATATTCAGTTGTAAAATTTATTATAATAATTCTTCATTAATTAGGAATTTGTCTTTCAATATTATTCTCAGAAATCAGCAAATAATTTATTTTACTATCGCTAGACTACAGATTAATCAACACCCCCCCCAATTCCTATTATCTAGCCTATATTCTTATTTAGGTCATATAATAATAATAGGACTGAAACATAGAATAGCATATAATATGAAGATAAATCAAAAGAGGAATGTAAGAATTGTCATTGTCATTAGAAACACTAATAATCTTTGAGAAATATAAAAGGTTTGAATACATTTGCATTGGCTGTTTATTTATATAGAATAAGTGAGTTTAAATACCTTGTTAGAGAGATAAGTGCGCTTGTATTATATGCCAAAATCAAGAAATATTGAGAAAAGTGTATGGAATTGGTTTAAAATCTTCTTTTTTGTGAATAATAAGCATTTATAAAAAATCGCCAAAGATAAAATCAAAACTTAGAATTGACCATTGAAAGTCAGAGAGTTGCCAAACATAATGTGCCAAAATTCAAATTTTCTTCAAAGGTGCTTAGAAAATTTAGAGATTTTATTTTCTAAGTTCGATGAATTTATTTACATCTTGTATAAAGAATTCATACCGATATTTTGTTTTTAAAAATACCAACTACCTTATTTGACGTTGCAAACGTTTTATTCGAGATAGAATCTGTACGCCATACATCATCTTTTTCCAGATTTTTTTTTTCATATAATTAGTTTGAAAGCAGTTTATAAAGACATTTTAAATTGGTGAAGTGAGAATTTTGAATATTGTCATTGAAAGAAGAGGAAAGATAAAACGAGTTATGAGAAAACTACATTCATATACAATATTTTAGTTACATAAAGCAATTTTAAAAATGAATGCATTTCATAAAAATCTCAATGGTACTTTAAAGAATAATTTAGTTAAGTTAAATTAGTTAATGAAAGCTTAAGGCTAAATTTACCATATTTACTTTTGCCGTATAGGAAGCATATAAAAAGAAAGCCCTGAAATCATGGGAGAAAATAGACCACGAAATATTGATGAATTTCTTTGTTTCAGACTTCACAGAATAAAAAACATATTTTTAGTTCTACGTCTATCTGTCTATATATGAATGTGATAACCCAAAACTGCAACGAGATACAAGCATGAAATTTAGTAATTTTTTCATGAAATTTGTAGAGTTTTAGCAAATGTCGAACGAAATCCTTTTATAAGGAGTTTGTTTGTTCATTGTTCTATGTCCATGTTAACAAGATAAAAGAGCCAAAATAGCTAAATGGATAGGATTGGACGGATAGGATATGATAAATTTATCTCTACAACTGTAGATTTCTCACCTATTGAACGAAGTCGTCAAAGGTTTGACCGTCTATTGGTCTGTGTAATTGAAAGAATGTGGAAAACAAAATTTAAGAAGAAGATATTTTGCACATTATCGTATCGTCAACTTTATAAATCTATATCAAATTGTGAATCCTATCAGGGATAAAGGAGGCATCCAAAATCCTTGTTTAATTTCCTTCATTATTTCCCCCTTTATACTATGAGGCATAAAATGTGCCATTTTGTGTTAGTATCTTAGAAGTTCCGGAGGGGGGGGGGGTATTCCAATTGTTCATTTACATATATAACTTTTTTTAGATAAGAAACATATGATATTATGAGAAGCATTCTGATTTATCTGAATTTATTTAAAAAGTATTTTCCCAATAAGGACTTTTTTTTAAATCAAGCGAATTCTGTAAGAGGCATAAAGCAAAGCAGTTAATGTTGCAACTGTCCAATTGTGTAAAATGCAAAATGCCAAGACATCACGACACTAATTATGAGTGAGGATTCTTCTGACTCAGATTATTGTCAGCGAGTGAAATGAATGTACTTAAATGAGGCAATCAACCGCTACATCTTTCAGAAATAGAAAAACCTTAACTTGGAGAATTTTAGGAGAGAAATTAGCCATCTGAAAACATTTGAAATTTTGTCATAAATCATAGATACTTAGTAAAAATATGTGAAAGAGACAGTTGCATTTAGGACATTAAAACGCTGATGCTTCTACTAGAAGATACCAATGCAAAGGAAGATTTAGTGGTATGACACTGGTATTTCTTCTGCATTGAGCAGTTGTTTTCTTAACTAGGCTTCGTATTTATCCAATATCCAGCAGCATAACGGCATAAAACACAGGCATTAGTTATCAAACCATTAGATCGCGTTAGACGAAGGGACTTTGTCACTTACCATTTTGATGGCTTAGATTAGCTCCCTGTGCGTGGAATAGGGACAAAAGAAACTGAAGCAGAGAAACGGCGAGTGGTATTTGCGGCCGAACTTCCCTCTTCGTGCGGGGTCTCAGTTTCGCTGGGGCGGATGGGAAGCCCTCCCGAAACACCCCATTTTCGTACAGGTCACGTGGTAAATCCCGAAAGCAAGGTCGTCTAGTGTTTCCGAATGCGAACGTTTAAATTTAGAATTGTTGGCCGATTTTTCTTCGGATGTTTCAAACTTTTCTTTTCTTTTTTACTGCCTCCAAGCTGTGTGATGCGTTCGTATCGACTACTCAAGAGAACTCCAGTGTTCTTTTTAGTGTATTTTTTTTTCTAATTATGCAGGTGACATTAGGCTTAGTGACGCAGTTTGCATTCTTTTGGTGGTGGGTTACTTCGGGGTATTCATTGTTTTCATTCTTAGAAATTATGTAAACAAGATATCCCCGCATGACACCTGTTTCTAGTGAATCAATAAATAATTTTAGAGCAAAATGACAATACTTTAGTATTGAACAGTTTTTTAAAAAATTATTAAATAAGAAAAAGCTGAAGGCTATATAATTCTTGTCCAAATTTTAATTCATTAGATCAAATTCAAATTACACTAAATATGATATTTAAACATAAGTGTAAATAATGATTCATATATAAAAAAACAATTGCTTTCGCGACATTAATGGTTCTATAAAGCATTGGACGTCATATCGAAAAATAGCCTCTGTTACTCTTTTAAACAGAACTCGTGAATTAATAACTTTAGAAGACTAATTTTTTAATATTGAAACTTATTTTAAGAAAAGTTTAACTATATGCTGTAGAAATGTGATAAAAAAAATTCTGATGTATTGAGTTTCATCCTTTAGCTTCAGATAAAGACGAATTTCAGCAATTTAACAGTAAATAAAACATAATTTTTTTTTTAGAAAAAATAAAAATAAGGCTAAAATATTATATATGTAACATAAAAACATTTTTTTTTTAATTTAAAGGAATAAATGGTTAAAACTGATATTTGAAAAAAAAAAAATGTGACAGTAGAGTTCGTTATTGATGAGTAAATTGGTAACTGATAGATGGCAAGTAACATGATTTTTTGTTTAAATTTTGCTTTTGTTCACAGAATGAAATATTGAAATAAATCACAATGACTAATTTCTTAATTATATGTTTATATGTTAGTGATCATGAATAATTATATATATATATATATATATATATATATATATATATATATATATATATATATGCTATTTATTAACACTTCCCTTTTGTCTCACTATATTTTCCTCTTAGAAGAGTATAGTAGCAACCATTGTACTTTTACCTACTTTTTCAAGATGTTTGTGATTCTTATAAACTTGCTATTGTCTTGTCTATGTTTTCTAATATTTTCTAAAATAAATAAAATATAAAAAAAGTTTAAGGAAAATATAGAAATATAAATTTTTTTAAATTCTATAAAAATATTATAAAGATATGTTTTGCAAAATATTTTCATAATGAATGTATAAATAAAAAATGTTTTTAATTTATAGTATCCTTTATAAAATAATTTTATTATAAAAATTTATAATATTTTATAATGTATATTTATAATAATTTATTTTATAATATATATAATTTTATTTTATATATCTTTTTATGGGGCTTCCATTTTTTTATATACCTATTGTATATTTCATGTTAAAATAAATATGTTCTGTCATTTTTTATATGAATTGTACCAATTGTTAAAAGAATTTAATATTAGACGTTTATGATATTGATATTCACATTTTTTGATGTTCAATTTTGCGTTCCATGATGCTCTTAAAGAATTATTTATTAGTTGTTTCAATTTTGTTTAAACTGCACTTAAACTTGTATCTTCTATTTCATACCTGTTATATTTTTTATATATTTCTTTATTTTGTTATATTTCTATATATATGTTTTTTATACTTATATTACTATGTTTAATTATACTAAATTTCTTAACAGGGAGTGCTGTTTTGGAACCTATTTGTGACGTAATATTGAACAAAGACTAGATGAAGAGAACGAAATCAGAGAATCAATAACTTTCTCTTCAAACTTTTATACCGCATCAACGGAAGAATATTTGACTCTTACTGTCAGATTTGATTTATACCAGACCGGCAGACGCATTTCATGAAATCTAGATTTTATCATGAATATGTCTTGTATTTCTATTTTTTCTTAGTGACTCCTATATTTTCCATATTTCTTATATTTTTGTTTCTTATTAAATGTTTTGTTATATTTTTTTAGATTTGTATCCATTTTTAAGTTTTTTTATAATTTATTACGAATACTTAATCCTTTCATTGCTTTTTTACTATAAGCAGTTTCTTTGTTTTTTTACAGGCAGGACAGCGAGCGTTCCCATTCCTTACTGTTTCCCAGCACAGCAAGGGATCCTCCCCATCCGCCCCACATTCACAGACCGTCTGACATGAATAGGGCTCGATTAAGCTATGTTCAGAATCATAGGTAGTGTTAGTATCACCTGATACTAACAGGGTCCTCTTTCCATTTTTCAATTTTCAAAATCAAAAAAATTATTGATTTTAATTTAATTTCAGTAAAAGTAACAAATATTATGACAAGCGGACAAAATGAAATATTTAATTGCAAGTCATCGTCACAATTTTCAGGCATTCACTTTAATACATAGCTTCTCTGGGTTGTTGACTTGCAAATCAATAAACCAAATGAAAGAAAAAAAATGCAAGTGAGTTTGTAAACTTGAAAAAAAAAATCCTAAAAATAATATCCTGAAATGTAAAGACGTATAATTTTAATGTGAATGAGTTCCAATATTAGTCCCTTGTTAATCAACTAAATGCACAAACCCAAATTATCCTGGAAATTAGAAAAGAAGTAAGAAAAGGAAATTCTCGTGATTTCAAAGATTTTTTATGTGACCTCTAATCAATTATCCATTTAACAATCTGTTGTTACGCATGAAATACGGAAGACAAACATATCACAAAGAGATTAATTGCATCTCATTTCACAAATCACGAAAATTATCAGAAAATAAAATTTAATTTCATTTTAAACAATTTAGAATAGTAATGATAGACCTCAATCATGTTTTCGACATTTTCAGGTGAACCAAAAATCAAAATTAGTATTCTTATAAAAAAAATATATGTATCAATACATCATATTACTAAATTAATATTTATTGTTAGATTTTGGGAATAGTTACTTGTATATTTTTGTAATTGCAAAAAAAAAAAAAAAAAAATCCCGCGCAAACATTCTGAGGATAACAATGGTTTAAAGAAAACATTCAAGGATTAGACGAAGAAAAGGAACTGCCAGCATGCTTCGTAGTTTATGGAGTGCAAAGAATTTGAGAAAGCTATCCAATGTTTGAAAATTTATTCCAAAATTCTTTATTTATAGAGTCATGAGGGGGATTTTCAGACACACACTTTCATTATCTTCGTAGTACATAGGTTATTAGTGCCAAAGAAATTTGTTCAGTCTGTTATCGCACTAATAACTCATTTTTGAATTATATATTTGCTCTTAAATAAAATTTAAAGAAGATAGTGATACTACATTTCAATATATATATAAACAATTGCCAAAATTCTTGAAAACTTTGCACGACTAAAAAATTAATATCATTGAAAAGAAATATTTTTTTTTTAATTTTAAGATGATGCAAAAATCAGTTTGATGCTGTAATATTGTCGGAAGTTATCGCGGAAATCGTCAAAACCTCGCTTGATTTTTAATTAATTAAAATTAGGAAAACACCGTTCCAAGGTCTGTCCTCCAAACTATATACATGCCAAATTTGGTAACTCTAGGTCAAACTGTAAAGAACCATAACCCACACACATTTTCGTCTTAATTATTAGAAATAATTCTTACTATCGGAATAAACACACTCACACAATATATATATATATATATATATATATATATATATATATATATATATATATATACCTTAGAATCAATCGTTTCATTACATTAGTAAAGTAAATGCGAGAACGTATTAAAAAATTAGCTTGGTCATAGTTGACGACGTATTGCCAATAGATCCTAGTAACTTCTCGGGATTGCAGATTAGATATACAAACTTCAGGAAAAAAGGTAGGGGGAAAGTATAATAAGGCATTTAGAGCTCAATATTCTCTCTTTTGTGGAAATTTTAGATTCTCTGTCTACTCCCTCCTATTTTCATCCCATATGTACTAGTGCATGCTCGATCTGGGCTTCCATAATGAAATTTAATTTTCGTGAAGCTATTGTGCTTGATAATAAATCGCAGCGAGTGATAGGCAATGTCGGATATTTTCGCCGAAACACGAAAGAGCTTTGAAGGCTCCCCTCTTCTTGGCAATTCATGTGCAATTGACAGAAATTTTTTTTAACAAATCCTAAAATCTAGGTACCCCAACAATAGGCAGCCTCTCCCTCTACAATCCAAGTACAGTCCTTAACAAAAGAAGACCCCGCTGAGCTCTCCATTTTTTCCCCCTCCCTTTCCTATCTTCCGCTTTTCCCCAGATGACAATAATACAAAGGGGTAAAGGAGCGGAAATGTGCCTGTTTACATCTCTAGCACAGTAATGCTAATACCTGCCCATAAAATGCTTTGTTACGTGATACTATCTACTTCAATCGTTTATTATATTACTAGTCTCTTTAGACAACAAGCAGGTTCGCTTGGAATATTGGTTATATTTCAGATAAAGCGTTTCTTATAACTTCATGATTCCTCCATATTGTCTGAGATTAAAGTCGCGTCATTTTAGTTCTTGTGTACATTAGCTTTTCTAATGGAAAAAAAATCCCGTAACATTATAGCACTATTACGAACTTAAATATATGTATGGTTCATGCTTTATCTAAATTTCGCGATATTTAAGTTCACTTTTTTTATTTGTTTAGTAAACTAATTGCACAATGTTAAATAAAATTCTTTTATTTAAGCTTTCAAGAATGGAAGAGAATGACAAAATAAGATATCTGACGAATCAATGAATCAACAGTTTGAATTTCAAGGCAATAATTGCTGAAAATTAGACAAAAAATATTTTTTAAAAATTGCCAAAATTCAGCAAAAATTTGCACGATTATTAAATTGGCATCATAAAAAAAGATAATTTTTTTAACTTTTAAAGCATTGTAACATTTCTTTTCGTACGATTATAATTTAGGAAATTATCACCGGAAAACGCCAAAGCGCAGTATAATTTTTAATTAAAATAAAAAAAAATAACTCTAAGGCGCCTGTCATTTTAACTGTTTGTTTCCAACGATATTATATTATTTTGACAATGTCAGTCCTGACGAAATTATATCAACTTATGATGATTCTACAACAGTTGAAAACATGCAGTTCCAAAAATGTAATCGGATTCTGATGACATTATAGATGATCCTGCATCCATCAGAGAAATTATTGCTGCATGATACTTTTGAAACACCCATGTATCACACACTGTCATACCATAATGGATGCGAACAGCTGGCCCACGTGACAGAGGTAAGAGTCGATAAATGTGTTCTAAAGTAGTGTGCCAGTTCGTTATCAGGGGTTGAAGTTTTCGAAGAAAAGTTATGAGTGATATATGGAGAACTTAAAATAACTGCACTTAAGCACTCTGATAAGTGATGTTGCTGAAATTTGGTAGAACTAGAATTTCGGTGTTTTTTTATTTGAAAACAGACCTTAAGTATTGCTTAACATTGCTTCATGAAGCGTGCTAGGTACCATCAAATATGTAAAAGAGAAAAGAGTACTAAAAAATTTATAATCAAATAACAGACTTAATAAAAGTTTCTCTTTGCTTTGTAGATGCGCAGTATTACGAAATTTACATATGTAAGTATTATTGTGTGGTGAAATAATTTATTCCATATTGGCTCTAATTTGAAATATTTGCTAGGACCGCAGTGGCATAGTGGTAAGTTCTTAGCTTTTTTTAATGGGAGGGTTTAAGGTTCAAAACCCGATTCTACCAAAGAACCGTCGTGTAAGCAAATGGGTCTGGTACACGTCAAATCCGTCGGGGCCAACCGTCCTCCCGATAGTGTTGTGTGGAGAGGGGATGCCAGCTCCAGTGTACTCGTCTCATCTGATCGCAGTTCAAAGGTGGGAGGTCCGCCCCAAAACAGCCGTAGTGTTGCTTTAAAACGGGACGAACTAAAATGTTGATTTGGTTGGCTTAAACTGAAGGACAGATGGCTGATCAGAATGTCAGCATTTAGAGAGGAGGCACCGTAAGAATGAAATAGTTTTGCGCTTAATTCGTATTTCTACACTAAACTAAACTGAAGTTTCTGCTTTCTATAAACCATTACATACACACTCAGGAAAATTCATTAAAAATATTTGCATCATTTTTCAAACACATTTTGAATTAAAAATTCAAAATAACGTTATTGGTGTTTCATTTTAAACTGGAATTTTTTTGTTGTTGGAAAATCTACCATTTTCGAGCCAACGCAATGCCATGTGAATAACGAAACGTTATCTTAAATTTGAACCGTTATTTTTACTGTGAATTTGAAACATTATTTTAGGAAGGACTGTTACTTTCTCTTATATGAAATATATAAAGACAAAGTCAACACTTTGTCTCCAGTGTACTCGTCTCATTTGATCATCTGAATTCGAAACGAGATATTTTGATGAATTTCAACGTTTCACACTTCTCTGAGTCCGAAAGGCACTTTTTGGAATTATATCTATTTATCTATAAACATGATAAATCAAAAATGATTTGAGTTAGAAGATGAAAATTGGTATATGGTTTTTAGACCAAATTTGTATATTTTATAAAATGTTGGGTGGAATCCATTTACAGGAAGTCTGTCTGCGAGAATAATCAGATAACCAGACAGCGAGATATATAATATTTAGTGCACATATTTAACATCTGAAGCGTAGATATCTATCTAATTTTAAATTAAATCGATCAGGGACTTGATCGTCTGTCAGTGAGGATTTTCACGCGAATATAAATATGACATTTCAAAAATGCAAATACTTAAATATGTGAAATATGGTATGCGATTTTGTGGCTATAAATACACATTCAAATTTTGTCTGAAAATTTGTTTCGGAAACAGTGAAATAAAGAGGTTTAAAATGCATGTTCGATTCTGTGATATCTATGTATCAACCGCATCCCAGCTATTAATAGCCAATAAAAATTAACAAAGACAGAGTACTAAAAGGCTCTTTCGTAACTACCGTTCGCAAATAATATACAAGTAATAATACAGAATTGGTATGCGATTACAAAAGTGTATTCATTCGAGAGTATGTTAAAAATGCCTATCATTGCATTAGTAAACAACTGTTAATAAATATAAAATTTTAATGCGAATCTAGCATTTTACTGAATTTTTCATGCGAATATGCATATTGTATGTTTTCTTTTCGACCGATTAGAAGCGCAATTTGATATGGAACTGCAGTGTTGCCAAATTCTATAGCTAAATAACGCTTTTTTTGGGATAAAAATTTATATAGATTGCGTTTACATGCATAGGAAAGATGTCAGAAAGAAAATCTTACGAAAAATTTCTTTTAAAATTTGATACAAAACTACATTTCAGATGCTGAATTTGTATACCAAATTTTATTTACGGAGCTATTTATGTTTTGTAATTACCAAATTCCGTTGCGCTCAGACAGAATTATCTAAATGGAATAGAAATTTACAAACTTAGTGTAAAATTCACATAGAAAATTTAATCTGTTTAACTCAAAGCGTTTTTGAGCTCAATCGTTCTCAATAACTCAAAGCTTTCACATATAGACAATTCCAACTAGCGGCAGTGGTCTTCCCGAAACTTTCTAGCTTATTCTCTAATAAAGTATGTATAGAGAAAAAAATTGTCAAAATAAATAAATAAATAAAAATCTAACTCGAGATTTTGACGAATCTCTACGTTTAACATGTCCTGAGTACGAAAAACACATTTCTGTAATCATGTTTACATGTCTGTCAACACAATCCTTTGAGTTATGAAATTTGGTATGTATTCTTTTGTAACAGATTTATAGATTTCTGTCAGATTTTGAACGAAATCCACTAAACTTGCTGTAAAAGAAATTTGTCTGTCTAGCTGTCCGAGAAGAATGAGAGAACACAACAATTATAAAATGCAGAAATTTAGACAGATACATAATTTTAACATTTTTATTGAGGAGACATGTATCAAGTTTTGAACCAAATCCTTGAACGGCTTCACTTTTTAGTGGTACTTGTGTATTCGCATGCATGTAAAATAATTTAAATAAATGAAATTTGGCATGTGAATTTTGTTATTAAAATCTTCTGTATCAAATTTTTGTTTAAAGACGTTCAAAATACATACCAACTTTTTTTCATTATACTATAAGAAAATTTTAAAGTAAAGATCTGAGCATTCTTTGCATTCACGATTCTAGTTTGCAATTTTTATTCTAATGGAAGGGAGATAACACCGTGCAGTATGTCAAAATACCACTCTCGATAGTTTAATTTACTTGTTCACATTCACGAAAATACACACACCAACCGACTGTTAACATAAAGATTTATTCAAAAGTTTGATGCACATTTACAGTTCAGATACTAAAACCGTATTGTAAGTTTAAGCTTTTAGTTCTTTTGTATTTTTTAGATGCCGTATTTGAATTACACGGATATACAAATCTCCAGAATTCTCATTAATAATTTTACTCCTATATTTCATAGAATTCTATTTGCTACTTTGTTGTAAAAGCTATATGACATTATCTATCTAGCTTTTTATGTTTCTATGTTATCATGTTAACGGACAGACAGCCAGTATTCCGAAAATGATTTGTTCAAATTTAAAGAATTCTAACACATGGGGTTCCAGAATTTGTTGATGATTACAATATTTACTCTTTGCACATATTCGTATACGAAAAAGAAGAAAAAAAACATTAGGCAGTAAAAACGATTCGGCATACATCAAATTTTTTAAATCTACATCATGATATGCTCATTTAAATATAAAAGTGTTTTTTAACAACAATTGTGTATTTTTATAAAGACAATATTATAAAAATAATTTTAAAATAAACGACATACTGTAAATTCTAATAAATGTTAACATAATTTTGATTGAAATTGCTTTCATAATGCCCATAAATATGAATGATTCTAATGGAAACAAAACGACTATCAAGAAATAGGCAAAATTTAGGAATTAATAGAAGAACCAAAATAATAATAATTAAAGTTTTATTTTTGGATTAAAATTAGAAACAGAGCTTTAAATATGAATTAAAAATAATAAACTTTTATATTTTCACATTTACGAGCATGAAATGTATGATGCACAATAGATTTAAATTTTAAATATTTAAATTCGGCTGTCATTTTATGTTTATCTTAAGAGTTTGAAACTGCCCATTTAAAATTCATCTCTCAAATATCATATTGGAAAATAAAGCCTGAAGGACGAAAAAATATTTAAAAGTCACCTATTTTCCAAAATAATTGCTGCATTATGTAAACATCTGTCACGTAATTGAATGGAATTGATAAGATTCTCAAAAGGCAATTAAAGGCTTAAGTACGGGTACGAAAACAAAATATTAAATCCGTAAATGTTTTTTTAAGTGCCTCCAACTGATTACCTGATCTGATCTTTTTTCAGTTGTAGCATATTACTGTTTGTTGAGATGACTCATCTGCTGCGTATGGAATAAACTAAATTGAAGGATATGCTGATTCATCAATTTAGTTTATTCCATACGCAGCAGATGAGTACAGAATTGCATTTGAACAGTTAAAAAAAACACCTGTAAGTTCATTCTTCTGAGTTTCATCAGTGAGTGAGATTGTGCGACTTTGTTTTATTTTACATAATTCTGGCACTGCAAATCATTGTGTAATTAATGCAATCAAGAAACTTCTTTAGTTTATTAAAACACTCTTTTAATGAGTTTATACAATTAATTGGTATGCCCTTATATCACACGTGCTTCGAATTATCTCTGCCAAAACTTATAAAGTTGAAATGAATTTAGTCATTATAATCCGATACAAAAACTACATACGTATAATCTTCTAATATCTCAAGCAAATTCTTAACTAAATCAGTAAGTTCTTGAAACGCAAGACATCGTTTAATTAAATTATGAGAAAAAAAAAGCAGTGAAATGTGTAAGATTTAAAAAAAAAATATTATGGCTTTCTGGCTGACATACTTAATGTAAATTGCATGATGTAAAACTTATTCAAAGCATTCTATGGGACAAAGAATTAAAGCTAATTTAGTTTCCAAATTTGGTGCACAATCACGTTTTGGATAGAAAATATGTCAAAGGAAAAACTTCCCAAATTTTAAATAGTTCATTTAAAAATTAACCAAAATTTAATATTTTCCTTAATAATTTCGAAGCATTTTAACGCCAAAAATTTCTGTAGAATTTTAAAATAAATGAAAAAATAATAATAACTTTTTAATTATACCAATTTTATTTTTGAACCTTTCCGCCTTTTTTTTTATAAAAAGAAATTTACACAATTGTTGATGCAACAGATTTTCATCATATATTTTCTGAATTGCTCATTTTCTTTAGTTGCGTTGCCTTCTTACATTTCAAAAATATTTCAATTCCAAGATTTATTTTCGTACTGTTGTTTTATATTTGAAATTCAAATGAAAGTACTTCAAATTTTGTATAATTTTGATACGATTTTATGGTATTTTAAACTCGTTTTGCAAATGACGTCGAAATACTGTTATAAAGTGCAGACGATAAATTAAATAACGGTTTTTCACAAGGTAATGTTTTTAGTCTGGCATTCATTCCTTAAACTACATGATATAAAAATCATCGCGTGTAGAATGTAACAGCTGATATAACAAAGAATAGCTGATTTAAATGCAAAGGATGACAAAGTAAGTGTAAAACAGTATCATGCTACGATGTTTCAGTTAGAGGTTAGAATTTCTTACATTCTTTTGTTTGTATTTTGATTATTGTATTTTTAGACGATTTTTGAAACTAAAATGCGAACATCACATGAAGAATAAATTTTTACTTTAATGGCATTAATTTTAATTTTATAATTCAAACTCCTTTGATAAGAATGCGGTCAAAATGCACTTCTATTCAATTTCAAGCATCATGATTGCTTTGAAATTATTGCGAAGAATGCTTATTTTCTCTTTCCTTACTAAAAGGATAAGCTCTGATACATTCTACTTTTTTAGTTTCCTAGGTAACTATTCTTGTAGAAAGCGGGTAGCAATTATTTGTATTCTAGTTCGTGTTGTTTTTTGTACTTTCCCTAAACATGTGTGACATCTAGAAGTTGAATAAAAGGTTACGTTTTGAGAATTTTGTCACCGAATATGATCAGCTATTTGTAAAATATGCGGAATGCAATCTTCATATCATTTTCCTATGAGATACCAATTCTTTAGTCATAAATGTTTATTTTTACAAATCAGGATGAAATTTGAAATTTCAGGAGCAGACAGGTGATTTCTAATAATTTATTTGCTTATTAGGCCTTAATTTTCTCAACAGATTTTTAGTTCAGTTATTTTAACTTTTAAAAAATAAATTATAGCGCAAAATAATTGATATAATTGAAAAGAGAATCTTTGAAATTTTAAGATATGTAAAAATACTTTTTGTACTGCAGTATTTTTGGAAGTTATCGCGGAGAAACGTCAACATTTTGTTTGGTTTTTAATTATAATTCGAATGAAAGTTTCAAAAAAATTGCTCCGAGGTGCACATTCCCACCCTACCCTCCGAAATATATACGTATATATCAAATATAGTGTGCAAATACACACATATTCGAATTTATTTTAAGCAAGATTATTTAATTTTCCTAGGTAACTAAAATGTCTTAAATTTAGTAATATACATATATTTATATGCCTCGTGACTATAAATATTTTTGTAATTATTTTAATATATATTAGGTTGCAATATTAACGATATATTTTATTTACAATAAAAGAACTTCTTTATGGCATTTTATTTTGTAATTTTTCCAAGAATCCTAAAAAAATCTTTTAATGACTAATATCGAATACTGAAAAATATAAATACTAAACAATAAATGATCTATAAATGAAAGAAATTTTTTTTTTGAATCCTAATACCATGACACACTTCTGAGTAATCATACAAACAGAAATGTATCAATTTAATACCGGAAGCCAAATTTTAAATAAAAATATGTTAGATAAAAAATAGATTTAAAAGAATTTTTTCAATAAATCATAAAAGAATTCTTTTATTATAGTTTTGAAAATGGAAATATACGGAACTGATAAATATAGAAATTTAGTTAAAAATATTTTTTTAATAATTAGCATATTTTTTTATGGAATTAATAATATAAAATTGAAACTGATTACGATTTTCAATCCTATTTATTCAGAAATAGTAATGAGAATACTAATTGGGGAAAAAGTTTTTTCATAGAAACTTTTAGAAAGCTTTATTATAAAAAATACTTATACACTGAACATTTTGGTAATATCTTTCGATTAAATTAAATCTATGAAAATATTCATTAATCGATTTCATTACAAAGGCAAGAAGTAAGAATAAAATACCGATTAAAATCTATTATATTTATAATGAGTCATAAAGAAATTGAATTTTTTATTGAAATCTAATTAGTACCCGGAGCGTAGCTGCCATAAAAGAAGCAGTTTTGAAAATATTGTTTAGAATTTCAAACAGCTGTCTTCTTTCATTAGGAATTATAGAAAGAATTATATTTATTTTCTTAATCATTCATTGAAATTGAATGATATAAAGAAGAAGTATAAATAATATTTATATTTATTCTTTTTTTATATTATTATTCAAGTATATTTTAGAGTGGACAATATTTTTTTGGTTTTACCGTCTTTAGCAAAAACAAATAAATTTCTTGGCTGTCCAACTAGTAAACATCCAACATACAAATGGCCATGTGAGGACATGGTTTTTCTAGGTTCAAAGCAATAAGCTGGCAAAGTTTTATCGCAATCTGATAAATCGGGATCGGAAAATGCACTAAATATTTTCGATTTCATTTCATCTCGCATTAATTGGCATCGATGATGATAATTTTATTTTGTTTGATATATATGAGATTAACTCCGAATGACATTTACTGTTTGTCTTTTGACAATTTAAAAATAATGTTGAATAATAGAAACGTATGAAACGATTTTTTGTAAATTTTGTGTTTAAAATAAATGCTAATAACTGTACAATGCCCATAACCTTCGCGCAATGCAAGCAATAAGTTGGCAAAGTTTTATCACAATCGGATGAACGGTACGACAGGGCATAAAATACGAACGAAATTCATTTTTATGCATTAAATAATATTATGAAACTAGATTAGATTGCTGCATTTTCTAAAATAAAATATAATCCTATAATATATGAAATCAATTCGACTTTTAATAAAATGTATTCACCTTTATTCCATTTAATAAGCTCAATGGGCTTGTGCAAACGTGGAAAAACTGCTCAAGTAATTATTTATTGCCAAATTCTATGAAATAATTATAGGATACTTTAAATAAATTTAGTCCTTTTTTATTATAAAAACTTATTTATTTGTAGTGTACTTGAATATAAACAGTGAGGGATATAGCAACAAAGGCTGTTATCCAAATTATTTGAAGTGTAATTCAACAATTCGTAAGCTAACTGCAGTTTTAAAAAATACTCCATTTTCAAGAGAAGAGTTGATTTTTTTAATAAATACGCGCGCAAAAAAAAAATCCTTTTGTAGTTTAGTGATTCACATTTCTGAGAAATATTATGTTTAATACGATCACGAGATTGGTTCAAAATATCTGCTGAATGGCTGGATATTATATTCATATCTTTCACCAAATGATAGTTTTTATTAGTCATAAATTTTGCCTTAGGCGCTTTTATCTTTAATGAAAATTATTCCTGTCTGTTTTTACTTTGCTTTAGAATGTTTCCAAACATCTTTTGCTTTTACCAAACCTTAGTTAATGGTTTGCTGACTGATATGAAGTATCAATATGAATTCGCCGACTAAAAAAATAACCTTGCGACTTATATATAAATATGTCATATAAAATAATATAAATTAATAGCTATTTCATTATACTTAAATTCATTAAATATGTAAGGAGAATGATTATTTACTTATCACAGTTAAAAACATCTATTATTTAGAAGCTCTGAAATTCTCCTAAATAATTTATAAATATTACCTGACAAATCTAATCCTGAAATAAAAATTACGCTAGCTTAAAATCATATCGAGAGTGCAATAACGAAATAAAATTTAAGGTTATTAAGTTATAGAATCACTTATTACTTTTTCATATTTTAAGAATAAAGTGATATTCTTGATAAAATAAAATAATTTAAATTATAACGATTTTTTGTCAACGAATAAAAAGCAAACGATTTTAAGATTTGATGAAACTTTATGATAGGTTTGACCACAATTTTAATTATGAAAACTATTGAATGAAAATCGTATATTAAAATAATTTTCGAAACTTATTAAAATTATGGAAATATTATATAGAAAATAAATTAATGTAATTGAAATGATAAGTTTTAGAATTTTAAGATAATGTAAAGTTATTGCCAAAAGTTATGAATAAAAAAAGTGATATTTCGTGAAATTTTTAATTAAAATTCTAATTACAATTTCGAAAAAGCTAGCTCAGAAGTACACTGCTCTACTTTCCGAAGTAAGTTTAGGTTTTAAATAGAAATTTAAATTTACTTTAAATCAAACGGCCTAGCCTGAAACGTGCCAACGAACAATCAGTCAATAAACATACACATTCGTTTTTAGTATTAATAGAGTTAGCTGCAAAACGACCATTAAAAAGTGACGTAACTTTCATTTAAAAATCATGATAAAGCAAAAAGGAATTTTATAAAATAATTTCACAGAATTTTTTTATGGAATTTTGCTGAAACAGAAATTAGCTATTTAAACAAAACAGAAATTAGCTATTTAAGACGAACCTGCGAGTTTGGTCTCCCCAAAATTTTCTCGCATACTTTATAATAAATTTGTCATACCGGAGAACGCCTTGAATGGTATTAGCGTACAATAATTACGAAATATTAATTTTTGGCGTGAATGTAGCAATTTTAATGGTCTTTGCTAAGTATTTTTGTCTATAGTTATATCCGAAAATCTAATTTTTGCTTTAGACACATTTTTCTTAACCTATTGGAACAAAGATTTGACACAAAACTGCACTTGTAGTTACAAAATCCCATTACGTTTTCGAATTATCACGTTTTCATGTGTCTGAAAGTACAGACTGACAGACAATCAAGCCGTTGCTGAATTTGATTTGGCAAGTGTCTGGATTAAAATCTGTGTATCGAATCGTATCTGTCTAGCTCTCTTCTCTTTGTAGTTATTGTGTTAACTTATTTTCGAACAGTCGGGAACAAATTTTACTAAAAACATTGATAGAAATCTGCAAATTTAATGTAAAGAGTGTATAACAAATTTCATCCGTTCTGACTCAATTCGTTTCTGAGTTATCTTTGTCTCAGATTGACAGACATTTTCAAAACATGTGTTTTTCGAATGCAGAGAGATCTAAAACGTGGAGATTCTTCAAAATAGAATATTTTGATGATTACAATTGCTTCTCTATACTACTTATAGAGAAAGTAAAAAACAGAGATAAAAAGAAATTCCCATAGTTGTTACATTAGAGAGATATAAAATAAAGTTTAATTGAGAACTTACATTTAAATATGTACTGTTCCCTTAATTGACAGATAAAAATAATAACGAATTAAAGATTATTTACTGTTACTGATTAGCCATTACTTTTTTTATCTAAAGAAACTCTGAATGTTGATAACTTGAAATTGATTCTCTTTAAAATTTTCTAAGCAATCAAAGATTTCTTCTTTGATCTCATTTCATTCATAATTGTTTATTAGGAACTTTTGAACCAGCCGATGTTCAATTAATATAAACATGAAAGCTTTAATACTGTATCTACTTTTATAACCGTGAGAAATCTTTAGAAATAGTTTAAAGTTAATGTATATGTTATCTTCCTACTTTAGAAAGATCTGAAGATGTTCGAGAATATTATCCTACCCCCTACCCCCATCACACGGAAACACAAAGGATTGAAAATGGACATGGTTTCTCGATTTTATACATGCGGTTTTAATCATCAGAGTTTTTTAATATGTAACTATATTTATTTTATCTTGAGTTCTTTCTGAAGTTATAAATGCTCTGTGTATCTTATACCAGTGACTCAAACTACCTTACTTTTTAAATTCCTTCGTAACAAAAGAGCCAAGTTTTCTCTTGTGCGCAAATGATTCCTCAATTTTGAGCCCATTGGTAATGATGCGCCGGGCACTTGTTATGGTTATACCACCCAAGTTAACCCTAATTACTCCACTGAATTATATCGATATGAAGCGACTTTTTTCTCCATTCACGCTCACTTCCCCCTTTTTCGAAAACGCCAGATAAGAGAGTACGGATTTACAAAATTACAGATTATAAAGAGACAATTATTTAATCATACATTAAATATGATACATTTATATTGTAAAAATTCAGTTTCAAGTAAGATATTTTAAGCTTTCAAATGGACAAATATTTTGATTGAATAATTGTAAGTTCTTAAAAATCAGTAATAAGTAATTTATAAAGTAAATAAACCATTTATTTTGCCATAAAACTGAAACTTTGTTTCTCAAAAATATATTGCACATAAAATCTTAAAAGAAATATATATAAAAAAAATGTTTCTTGTATAGAGCTTGAAAGGAATTTAATTAGCTTCTCAGGGGAGGAAATATTGTTTAGGAATGCCTCCTTGCTAAAATGGGTCCGTTAAAATGGAGGTTCATTGCATATTACTTTTTTATACCATCATAATCTAATGACAGAAGTTTAATCTAACGGTAATCTAATGAAGTTGTTTTTTTATATGCGCATTCGCCGAGTGAGCATCTCAAGAGCCCTCTCTCATAAAGTAAACTTATCTGCTTCTCAAAAGAGGATGCGATTGGCGCTTTTTTCCACCCTAAAAGTGTCTGTCTGGGCACTTAGACACCCTCTCCAGAGTGCTGATCCTTCAGAAATATCGAAGGATTTTTTTCCTCCCGCTCGGAAGATGTCACTGCCTCCGGGAATGTAGCCGAGAGGAGAAGATGCCAAAATGCAATTTTTCCACGCGCTCTTAGCAAGGCATAAATATCGCCAAGAAAGAGAAGAAAAAACGCATTTTTCAAAAAGTAAAATAAGAAAATAATCATAAATTGCAGCTCATTAGTAGCATGTTTCACGAGACTGGTTTTTAAAGGCACTGGTTTACTTAAAGGCACTGTGGAGTCGTGGATTTTCAATAATATTGGAGAAAAATGTTTATTTTGATGAATATTCATCTAACTATCTGTTGTAGTATTGAGGTAATTAATTTAACTAAAATCCAAATTCTTTAAAAAATTGTAATCTGAACGACAATACAAATGCACAGCAAAAATTCTTATTCGACCTTTTAAATATAAGAATATACAGAAATGTACAATTTATGTAGGTTTGAAAAATCAAAAGTTTTAAAATTATCTATCCGTGAAGAAAGACTCTTAAAAGAGATTGTAAGAGGTCCTATGATAGAAAGATAAAGAGATTTGCTTTTTTTTTCTCGAAACACGTTTTTTTTCCGAATTTCTGCACACATAGAAGGCATTCTATCCATTACAATCGTATGAAATTTTTTACAACACTATTTAGTAATATTATGCAGCTACTAAACTTTTTTTTATTTTTTCTTCGAAAAAGAATTAACTTTTTGAGAACTATTTATCCAGCAATATATTATATTTTTAGATTTTCAAGTTATAAGACGTTCATTAGTAGGTTTTTTTTAAAAAAAATTATTAATAATATATTTAAAGGAAAATAAGTTCATGCAATTTATTAATCTCATGCTCATATATTATGTTAACTTTGGAGTGATTTTACTAATAATTATTTTTTTGAACATACCGATTTGTGGTTATGAACTTGTAAATTATCGCATCACAACACATATTCGATTGTCCATTAAAAACAAATTCTTTAAGAAACAAATACTTTTTTAGTGTTTTATAATTAAAATAAATCATTCTTTCTACTTTACCTAAATTTTCTATCAGATATTAAATATTACTTGAGGAAAAAATCTCTTTTTTACAACTGAAATTTCGGCATTTTCATTGCCGGTAATGTCTCCGTTTCCTTAACACTATGACAATCTCACAGAACTTTTTAATACGGCATTTTCTCGCTTTAATCCCATCCAACCTAAATTAACACCTGCCTTGAATTTAATATCTCACTAACATATCTGAATAAAGTGGTTTTCAACAAGAGAGAGAAACATGCCTTCCAACCACACTAGTCCTCACTGGTCCCTATAAATTGATATGCGTCTACCAATGATAGTCATCGATATTTTTTATAAAAAACTATTGCATCGTTTCTGATCTGAATACCTAAAAATTATATAAAGTGTTCTTACTAATAAATTAATATTGTTATCACGCATCCTGGGTTTCGCACTTCTTGTTGTCTTTTCAAATTAATTAATTTGTTATTGAGTTGGCAAAATTGGCAACGGAGAGGATAGAAGAATTAAAATTCATCCATGTTTACGTTGTTGAAAAGCTCCATGTAGATAATGTTAATAAAATAGTTTATATAAAAGTTTTCAGTCGCAATAATTATTAAATACTGAATCAAAAATTTCTCTTTTTTTTATCAGCGATGCTTTCTTTCTATTGCAGTAAATTTGTATTACTTAGTAAAATTTTAAGTCCAAGTATCCAAGTATCTATTGCTAGTGTTGGATGAGATTCCTCCAGCTACTACAAAAAATCGTTTCTTAATGGACATGAACAGACACTTTTTTTCCTAACTACTTACAACTATTCTGTCCATTATCTGTTTCGATTTAAGACCAGCAACTCTTTTCAATAAGTATTATTTATATGCCTTAAAAACTATTTGGAAAAACTTCAGCTTTTTTTTTTCGTTATGAAAAGGAATAGGAGGGGGAGTTAGCAGCAGATACCATTTAACTTTTCTTCTTTTGCCTGCATGAAGTAAGTTTCTTTTTAATTAACACATTTTAATAAAAATTTCTAATTAACACATGTAGAATAAACACCTCCCACAAATAAACAAACAATTTCTTTAGCTTTTTTCTATTAGAAATAAAAAAAATATATATAAGAACTTCTAAAAATAGGACAAATTATTGTACAAAAGAAGATTATTTCTGATACATCTTAAAACACTGACTGAAAAGTGCCGATTGATTTCTATTGATTTAACCAATTTTAATACACTTTTATGGCTCATTTTACTTCAATTTGATTTTAAGCTTATAAAGATCGAATTTGGAAATCAAATTTTGATTCCATTTCTGATGCAGTAAAAGTCCGAAATTTTTTACACCTGTGTGTTCTATATAACAATACAATATTTTAATATTTTCAGAATTTAGTTATCAATAAACCGATTGACTCAACATTGACTGAACGCGAGACCCGTTTTATGCTGAATTTAATAAAAAAAAAAATACTCTACAATATTTATAATAATGGATAATAAAATAAATACTAGAAGGTAAGAAATAATGAAAATTGAAAAAAAAATTCTACTTTCTGATATGTAATTAAAGTGTGTTTTTAAATATTGTTTTTGGCCGTAATGGCACGAGGGCTATATATTTTTTTTATTTTCAGAGTTTCACACATGAGCACTTTGTGCTAGGTATAGTAAAGAAGGATGATAACGTATTTTGGATGTCTTTTTATGATCGATTGAAACTAGAATTTGGCAATAAACTACATTGCAAGATGAAATATTAAATTTCGTTGATATAAATTGTTGCATTTTTCAGTTATTCCATTTGCATGTATGCGAGGATACAGATCGACAGATGTTTAATTCCTTGATAGATTTTATTCAAAATTTGATACAGATTTACATTTTTTGATTATAAAGCTGTGTACCAAATTTCTTTTTTCCAAGTCGTTCACGTTTTTGAGTTATTATGTTTACACCGAATTCGAAAGTGCAAACTGACAGACCGTCAACCCTTTGATTGAAAGTTTTAAAAAAGTGTATATTTCAGTTGCTAGAACTGTGTTTCCTATTTTATACTTTGTATAGGGTCGTAGAAGTCTTTTTAACAGCGCATTTAATGCTTTTAAGCCCTGATAGTTAGTAATATGCTTCATTTCATATTACTAGCTATTTGCGTTTAAGATTTATTGAATTCAAACGGATCAAATAAAGGAACAGGTAGAATGATTGATTGAGTTGATAGAACTTACCAGTGCAAAAATGATTTTTAATTACACTTTGCCAAGCATATGATGTGCGTATGCATATGGTCCATATCTATTATATAATCCTATGTTAAAAGATTATTTAAAATATTTTGTCTTTTGTCAAGATCAGTCGACAAATATAATCTGTGAAGAACATTTTTATAGACTTAAAAACATGTAAAAAAACATTGAGATCAAATTAAAAAAAATTTAACTGCAAAGATGAGGAATTTTTTGTAGGATATTCTTTGGAATAATACAAATAAATAAATAAATAAATAAAGTCAAAGGTTGTGGATAGACTTCCAACAAAAAGAATTATGCAAAATTTGAAAAAAAAAAAAAATGAAAATTTGGAAAGGCTACATATCTAATTATTTAATCATAGACATTGTTCCATGAATGTCTATTTGGACTCGAGGAAATCTGAAACGCTAAGATTCATCTAAATTTCGATATCAACAATGACATTACTTTTTTCTATATATCTCCTACAAGAGAAATTAAAAAAAGATATTTTCGTTTTTCTTAATAGAAGTAAATGAGCGGACGGCAATAGGGATAATTTGAATTATATAAGCAAGATCTTGGCAGCTTCTGTAGGCTAATTCCCTTTTAAAATATTAGACGCTGCATACCTTGTGGGACACCCTGTACAATAATGTATATTTAAGATTTAAATAAATATAACAGTATAAAAATAATGAATGCATATAAAACTAGGGATTTTATTTCACATTTGAATTTCTATTTATTTTTTATACAAAATATGCATTTTTATTTAAAGTATAACTATTAACTATTTTTATTACTAAGAAACACATTTTAATTCATAGTATTTTACAGTTCAATATTTAGCTCCATTTTATAATAAAGGAATTAATGATGATCTGTTATGATAATAAACATCAGCGTGCCGTTACTTGCTTTGACATCGAATGAACTTATATGTTTTCTTTTACTTTATAAACTTGTATTACTCGTATAAATTGCTATTTTTTCACTGATATTTTTTCTGTACTAATATTTTTTGACCCTATAAATTATAATTAAATAATTTTTTTGACTCAAAGTTAAAATCAATTTTTTTAAAATTTTTTTTCACCAAATTTTGGATCAAAAATGCTCCTATGCTGTTATTATCATTCATGGTTTTATTCAAGACAATCCTGTTGAGGCCAGTGTTTTCGAAGTTTTATTTTGTTTAAGAAAAGATTGAGGATTTTGAAAAAAAGGGATTAAGTTTACCATGGAAATTCAAAAATTGTATCTCTTCACGACGTTGCAAAAATTGCTATTTCGTAGCGACATCTATCGTTGAAGTTTTGCACTTATTATGCAGCTGAATTTGGGCTATGGGAATTGTTAACTAATAAAAAAGTGAAGAATTGGTTATCTTTGACTTTCATTTAATTATTTCAATCACTAGCATTCGAGCCATATAGTAATTCTACATAATTAATAAATTACACCACTAATATTTTCCAATAATAATAATTTATATTGATTATCACTTTGTTCACGTCACGTTGATAAGACTAAGTATAAGTACTACACTTATTTTTTGCCATAAAAAAAATTTTAAAATGTATATTCTATTTGATATATCGAAGATCCTGAAGAAAGATTACTCTTGAAAATAAAACATTATAAAATGAATTATTATGATACAAAATAATATCCTTCTGTTAAAAAGTACATGCAATGGGGGATATCCGACATGGCAGCTCGTCTAAGGGAGCTAAGCGGGACTAAAGCCGCACAAGCAGATTATGGAATGCTTTCAGACAACCAAATAAGTAAAGTTGCAAAAAAAAAAAAAAAAAAAAAATGCGAATTCCATGAAATATCAGGACACTACAAAGTCTATTTAAAATGAATTGAATTAAGTTATTAAATAAATTAAAGTATCAAACAAATGATTAGAACGGATTATTAAAAGAATTGAAATATAATTAAATATTTAATTATGTTTTAAATGAAATGTATGAAATGATGATTATTCATTTATTTGCTACATTATATTCCATTTTAAAGTCTTGTACAATAATAATTTTTATAATTTGCAGGATGTTTGTCATTTCCTAATAATCCATTATATTGTGTGGTATCGTTATGTGGTTGAATTTCTAAATCAGAAATAATTAACTAATAATTGTGGTTCATTTTTCAAGAATTTTATTATTTTAATTCTCTCTCCAAACTCTTTTCCATTAAATACATATTAAAAATGAATATACGTAAAAAATAATTTTTCACGAAGTTATTGATCTAAAAAATGGAAATGAAATAGTACATTAATATGTTGAATAAATTAAAAAAAAGATTCAAATGTGAAACTAAATTTGGCATTTATTAAAACGCGGGCTCCGTATTGTACTATGTCTTGGGCAACAAAATGCCTTTTAGAATATAATGTATATGTATTTTATAGAAGTTATAAGTTCTTTCGTTGAATAAAAGTATTTCAATTTTAATTACAATTCCATATTTTTCTATTTTGAAATAGTGGGGAAAAATTAAAGGCGCTCTTTTTTTCGACTTTAAAGGTGAAATTTTATGTTAAGAGATTACTGCCAAATCTGTTTATGACTTTGTATTGTTTAACTATTTTTTAAAAATATCTTTTGTCATTTTGTTAAAAAAAACACATCTTCCTTAAAGTATTTTTTATTAAAAGTTTAATCATTCTTTTTTTCATCCCGAAATCGGTGTTCGTTGGAGGAAAAAGTCTTAAATTAATACCCCAAAAATATCTTTTTTCGCCATCTTCAAATTTGAAAAGTTATATTTTCAATAATATCAGATTTCATTCCTTTCTTCGTTTTATGCTTTATTTTATTTGACACGAAGCATAATTATTGGAATAAAATCATACAGATGGAAATTAGTTGGACAAAAATTGTTTCTCAACAAAGATAGTACTTATATTTCCAACTGCCAGATTTCAGTTTAATTCTTGAATATTATAATCTCAGTTGGTTGAAGAAACATTAAGTAATATTCAAAAATCTGTTATTCTTTAGGATGAATTACTGAGAAAGAAGCTATATATTTTTTTGTAGTAAATTTCAAATTGAGAATTAAAATATATATTTAAAAAAGAAAAAAAAAATGGTGAAAATTATAAAGTGGAAGTAAAAATATAACAATGGATGTACAACGTTTTTTGTTCCAAAATTGCAGAGTTATAAGATTATAACCAATTAATTTTATTATATTTGAGCAGATTCGAAAATATCTTAAAGGAAACTTTGCTGAAATCTTTTCTTGGCTATCAAAAAGTAGCAAAAAAAAGCCCTATGTTTTTTTCTATTTTTTTTTTTTTTTTTACTGTTTCTAGCATTTTCATTAATTACGTAAAAAATCGTGATCGATTACATAAAACAGCTGCAAACGAAACGTGCTATCAGTTAAAATTACGAAACTGGAAATTGAATGTCTTTCAGGCAATTCTTTTTCTACTTTCATGATAAATGTGTTCTTCCACATTCTATCAAATTTTTTCAGTAAGCTTCTAACAGCTTTTTCAAGGAACAAAAGTTTAATTTGATGATTGGAATATCAGTAAGAAAAGTAATTTTCTAACTTAATCTTTAAAAAAATATCAATTTGCTTTTGTTGAAGAACATGTGAAAAATTATAAACTTTTTCCTATGAAAAAGAGCTAAATTTTTTTTTTTGGTGGATTGCCTTCGATAGCTTTGAAAAATTTGATAAATAACCATGTGTTTTGAATGATGTAAACATTAAATTATCCATTTTTCTCATTTAATTATTGTTTAAATACTTATAAAAATGTATATATAATAGAAAAAAAAATGTTTTAAATTTTTTTTGGATAAACCGGAACTGAAATTTCAATTATCGAGATTAGCAACTTTAAAACATTTTTACCATCTCCAGTCTCCCTTCTTTTGCAATTGAATTTAGAATTCAAAAAAAGCATCACAATTCTCTAGGGGGGGGGGTTTGTTTAAAAAAAAGACGCTTTTGCCTTGTTAAAAAAAATGGGATTTTGTTATCCATATTTTATTCACTTTCTGATGTGTCAGATTTCCTAAAATTTGTATTGTTTTGTGTTCTTAATGTCAATGAAATATTTCAATATTTTTGTAACTCAATTATCAATCTATTGAACATTACTAGTTACATTTTGTGTCTAATTACAATTTTTGTTTTAATATTGAAAGTTTTGTTAAAACTTTTTTTTTTTAAATTTTTATTATCCTCATAAAAGCATGTTTCCAAATTTAGCTAGCTTTCATAACTATTTATTTTCTTTGATTTTCACAATTTTTAAACTATCTTTTTATTAAAGCCTTGATAATAAGTTATAAACAATTAAATGTATTTAATATTTTCACGAAAGAAAGTCGTACTCACTGGTAAATAAATCTTATATCTAAAATTGAAACGCATATTTTAATTAAGAAGCGCTTAGAGAAATTTAACCATATAGTTCGTCGCGATTATTTTACCATTCACACACGTAAACAATTTTTTTTTTATAGATTTAGAGAGCGAACTTTATTAAAACATGAAATTGATTGATATTTCAAAGATTAATTTCAGATTATTATGACCTTTAGTACACAACACAGTGAGAACAAAATAAAGTCGCAGAAAAAAAAATGGAATCACCCAGTTTTATTCTGCTCTGTTTAATTGTATATGTAAATTAAAATTACTGTTTCAAAAGTAAGAATGAATGCTAAAATATTATGCGCCTTAAAATGTTCATAGGAGTTTCTTTACATATTCAAAACTGTAGGAACTTAAAATTTCTAATGACAACATTCCTTTCTTGAAGTCATGATTAGATTCCTCATAGGAAAATTACCCGGAGTATAAATGTTTGGTTGATATGCCATGATTACATAGGGAGATTTTTGATTTTTTTATGTGAAGGATATTTGTATTCTACATTGATTCAGTGTTCTGTGAATAAATACTGAACACAGAGTGTCATATCTGCAGTTTACACTCCAAATATACTGAAAGTGAGTGGAAAAAGGAACGTAAATATTCAATATACAATAGCTGCTTCCAATATTATTAAATACCAATGAAGAAATAACATTAAATAATCACTCCCCCCCAAAAGAATAATGTCCTTAATTGGTAAATCGTTTAAGAATCACATTTCTCCATAACAATGGAAAACCATTCAATTTTTTAGTGGTTAGGGTGAAAACAATAAGAAAATCATCTAGCCCGGAAGTAAGGTCACATCCACCATGAAACCTAGTCTCCGAGGCATCACGTCAGCATTTATTTATATTTTTCTAAAGCTCTTTGCAGGGCCAAAGTCAGAACGTTAATGATGCTGTGAAATCTCACTTTGGTTCATCTTTTTGTTGAAAAAAAGTGTTTTTGCTGAAAGCGATCAAGTGCATTTGAGTTAATGAAGCTCTAAAAAAGCATGGATAATCTTTTTCGATCAAAACTGAAAATATATCGCTGATAAAAGTCTATTCATTTGATTAAAATCGGTGTTTTATTTCCTAAGGAAGATAGGCAGTTATTTAAGCAATAATCTAAAAAAAGTGTTCGTCGAAATTGCGTTTCATAAAGCTTTTGAATTGTACTATCACATTTCTATTTTTTTAATCATTACAAACAAAATTCTTTTATTCACTTATTCGTATAGTGAAACAATGCGGAACAATTTTTTTTAACTTTCAAGTATTGTGAAGAAGATTTTTGCTCAACAGCCCCTTGCAGATCTTGGCTACCTCAACCATGCTCACTTTGCAGCGTTTTCTATTCCCAGCAACTCCCTTCCAGTTCTTTATCCTCAACATTTAGGTCTCTTTCCACATCATCTAGCCAACTAGTTGGAGGTCTTACTCTGGCCCGGGATCCCATAGTAATTTAAAAGTGGATATTTTGAGGGCGTTGTTTTCAGGGCTTCTCCAGATATGACCGAGTCATCTTAACCTATAGCTCCGGATAACCAGTATTATCTGTAGTTGCCCATGGAGTTTATATAATTCAAAACTGAATCCAGTTCGTCAACATCCTCTCTCTAGTACTGGGTCAAAGATAGTTCTAAGGATCTTTCTCTCGAACATGTTCAGAGAACGCGAATATCAAATATACATTTTATATCTATTCCCTGTGATCGATTGGATTCAAAATTAGCTATATATCGATCGATTTAATGTTTCCATTCATTTTATTTATAGTGAAAATTGTTTTGTTTGAAAAATCGTGGTCACTTAGGCACGGACAGGGAAACAAACATTTCCTATCTTTTGGCAATTTAGTTTTGGTACAAAACATCTATTAACAGAATTGTATATGTGCATCTGTTTATAGTTTCAATCTCCAAGTAACTGATAACTGCTCTTGAGAAGCAAAAGGTGATCCAACGCATTATGTTACAAAATATCCACTAACAGTCTTCTTTTTCTTGTGTACAGCCGACCACCCCGCCGCCACTGAACGAGGCAGTATCGACAAGATTTGTTGTGGTCGACTGTTGTCTTTAACATAATCCATCCATATTAATCACTAACAGTCTTCTGATAGTTCACACACATTCACTTAACAGACCAGACCGTTTGATTTAAAGTAAAAATTGGTATATATATACTTTGGACGAGGGGAATAAGTGAATTTTGAAGTGCTAATTTTTAAATTAGAAATTTAATTAATTAAAAATTATGCGAAATGTTGATTTTGTTTCGCCATGACTTCGGAAAATATAATTGCACAAAACTGATTTTTACATCATTTTAAAATCTAAAAATCTGCTTATTTAATAATATAAATTTATAGTTGTTTAAAAAATCTTTCCTGAATTTTGATAATTTTCTAAAAATATTTTTTTCTTAATTTTAGACGATATATATTCGATTTTGCATTGAAATTAATACCGTTTCTTTATTTCATCAAATATTCAATCGTATGATTTCCTTCCATTGTTGAAAGCTAGGAAAAAATTGTTCTTTTTAATATCTGCGTAGTTACCGTCTCTACGAATAATAAAGATGAAATAATGTGCCTGAATTTGTGTTACTTTGGCGTTCTAAAGACTATACCAATTGACTAAGAGCTACTATATTTGGCACATGTAAATTTTGGTAGGGGAAATCTCTAACCGGATGCGATTATTTAGAACTTTTAATTAATTGAAAATCATGTGAAATTTTAGTGTATTTTTTGGCGATATGTTTTGAAAATATTACAGCATATAAGTGAATTTGACATAATTTCAAAATTCAAAAATTGCCTTTTTAATGATAGTAATATAATAACAAGAATTTCCTGAATTTTGGCAGTTTTTTAAAAATGTTTTTTACATATTTTTAAAGAATATTTAACTATTGCCTTCAAATTTAAGCCTTTTTCATTGCTTCGTCGAATATTTTACGGTGTGATTTTCTCCCATAGTTGAAAGCTAAAGAGGAGTTACCCTTTACAAGACAAATAAAAAGGTGAAGATACAATTTTCCGAAAATTACAAGATAGATGAGCGTATATTTACGTTTTTGATAGCTTTATGATAATTAATTCTATATCAGACCTTACTTTATCAAGTATTGCACTTTTTTTACTTGAGTCATATAATTAACTCATATTTTATAATCTGGTATGATGTTAGACCATATGATTGGCGCAGTATGGCCAAGAATGGCTCTTGCGCCAAAAAACCCAAAACCAGCACCAACAACCACAAACATCATGCACAGATTAAATACAGTGTGTCCCACAAGGTATGCAGCGTCTTATATTTACAGATTCGGATAGAACACATCATGACATTTTGATGTATAACATGTATGGTCGCCGAATATAGCGCCATAGTATAATTAAGCTGTGAAACTTGTGCCATAAAAACTTCAAGAAATGAAAAAAAAAAAAAACAAGTGAAAATCTATATTTAAAGAGAAGTTCAATATAACAGATTTTCGAAATGTCAGCCGTTCGAACAAATGATATAATGAAGTCTGAAATAGAAGTTCGCAATTGGTTTCTGCAAAACATCTGCTCCAATTTCTTTGACCTTTCAATTGCTGCTCTCAAGTGTCGTCCAATGTTGAGGGCTATGTGGGATACACTGTGTATTTCAGACGTCTCCTCATAGAAAAAGTCGCACGGGTAAAGATCCGGCGAGTAAGGTGGTCAAACGTCATAATAAGCTTCACTGGTGGCATTTTTGATTAAAAAAACTGGCCTAATGACGCCTTCGGAGAATAACGCACATCAAACTGTGAGCCCAAATGGGTGCAGTGACAGAACTATTGCATGATGAAGATTTTCAGTGGTTCAGAACTTCCAGATCTTTGTTAAAATGTCCTTGGAGAGAATTTGGAACGCAAACTGTTGGATTCATAACTAACGTTTTTCTTGTAAATAGACTATGACGCTATATTCGGGGACCATACATGTTATACATCAAAATGCTTGTCATGACGTGTTCTATCAAAATATGAAAATATAAGACGCTTTGTGGTTATTAGTGTTGGTTTTGGGTTTTTTGGCGCAAGAGCCATTTAGTTTCAAAAGTGATCAAACTTTGAAGGAAACCCATTGAGAGGATGCCTGTCTGTTCAATTATCCAAATATAAGTTAGTATGATAACCACAAAATGAAGCGGCCTAAATGTATAAATTCGGCACATAGATTTAACATCTAAATTGTAGATCCCTATCGAAGTTAAAACCCAACTCGTCAAAGAGTAGATAGTTGGCGGTAAGTCAAAAGTGAGATGACTAAAATTTATAAAATGTAGTGCGTGATTTTGTGGTTACAATTGTAATTCTGTGTTAAATTTTGATTTCAACCGGCTTAAGAAAAGATATTCAAAATGCACACTCAGTCTGCTGATATGTTGAAATTAATCCCATCCTACCAATTAATCGCCAAAAAATGCTAAAAATCGCAAACTAATAAACCCTTTTGTTACTATGATTTGTCAAAGACATATAGTTAATTATGCACAAGTTTATTCAATTAGAGGTGCATGCAATGAACTTTTGGATATGCTGCTTTCTTTGGTTTTAGAATGTTTTCGGCGTTAACTGCATTATTCGTTAGAAAATAATTTTAATTCAGATTTGAACAAGCATTAACAGTATATGCTTTTTGATTATTTACATTACAATTTGATCTTCAAAGATACATATCGATGTAAAATTCAATTACTTATTTTTAAGAAAAATCTACCAGTCAGCTTTTGAAAAGATATTATTTTGTTTAATTAGCTATATTGAACGAATACTCTTTTGTAATAAAAAAGTAATCCAATAAATATTAAATGTCAGTTTTAATGAAAAATGAATAAAATTCATTTTAGATAATCAAAACAAAATCAGAAAAATTGGTGGAAAAGAAATAGTTCAGTGCCGGTTTTTGATATTTATCTAAATCACTATGGGAAATAATATTTATTTTCAGCTAATTTTAAAAAATGTACTGTTTGAACACTTTTTTTTTTTTGCAAAGTGTTGGAGCTTTTTCAATTTTATTCTAGCAAATAAACATTAACGAAAGAGAAACAATTTTGCTTTTCGTAAAACCATTTAGCTAAATATTTTTGACAAGTATAATAAAAAAATATTTCATTCAAAGAAAAATAAATATTTTTTGCCAATTTCAGGATTTGAAAAATTTTGATCTTGATTATTTTATGATATTTTATATTATTGAAGATGCTTCTTCTCTATTAACAGAAAACATTATTTACATTAATTTATATATTCGACCAACATTCATTTCATTTTCAATAAATATTCTGACAACTCATAATTAAGTTTTAATGTTTTGCGAATAAAATGAACAAAAATCAATACAAGAAGCAAATTATTTACTTTTCTTAAACAATAAACTCTCAAATATAGATAATTTTTACAGCAGTTAAATCTTTTATTTCATTTCAACAAAAAATTTAGTTCAAAATGTTCAATCAATTCGAGAAAAAGTTTGACAGACGTTCCCTATTTTTCGGGATTCTTTTTTGGGTGACAATGACATGAAAAATAAAGAGGAAAAAAAAAAAAAAACGGAAAACGACTCCATGAAAGGACAGCATTGTCATTGTCCAGACAGAAAAACTTCCGCTAACTGTTAATCCTCATCAATGTCTTCTACGAGTCTAGATGACGTAATCCACACCTTCGTGACGTCAATAACACTTCAGATCGGAAAATTCATTTTAGAAACATCAAACCAAAAAAGAGGCGCCATTTTCGGGCCAGAAAAATTCACTTCAGGAAATATTTTACCTAAAATAATTCAAAATGTTTTCTATGTAACGGTTCATTTATTAAGGGGTGGTGGGGAGATATGCTACAATAATTATTACTACTATTACTACAAATTATTAGAAGAAAACGTTGAAATTTGCTGAAAGCAAATTCTAAGAAATCATAGTACTACATGACTGTGGTTGGAAATAGAATTAGTGATTCAAATAGATTAATATGATGTGCACTTTTATTTGATTATTTAAAAAAATTTCAAATATAAATTCTAATTATGGAAGGAGGGTTTGGGTTTCAAACTGAATTATGACTCAGAAAATTATTATCTCTAAAGAAATATCAAAAACTGATAAGGGATAATCCTTAGTTTAAGTAATAAGTTTTCAAGAATATTAAATGCCAAAATGTACAATATTTACTAAAATTTTGAATAGGTAACTAGTTTTGTAAGTTGTGAATCAAATGGAAATTTGTTTCTGAAAATGATTTTTTCTTACGTTAACATATAGTACACTTCAGAGTATTCGGTTTAATGTTACGGAGAGTATTGTGTTTCGTACTAAAGTGAAGAAAACTGAGTATGCATTTTTGGCGCTTTTTTTCAACCGAAATTTGAAACAGAACTAGAATTTTAGTTATAAGATCACCCACAAAATTTCATTTATCTAAATTTTTCAGTGTTTTTTTATATTTTGAGTTATTGCATTTATATGCATTCAGATAAATGATCAACAAATCAATGGATTTGGTTCAAAATTTAAAACGGATCTACACTTTAGATGTCAAATTGTATCATAGTTTTCATTTGCTGTTGGTAGATAGACACTCATCCAAGGAATGGATCTCATTCAAAATTTGATAGAAATCTACACATTTGGCTTTAAAGTCCACATACCAAACTTCATTCGTTTAGCTTAAATAGTATCTGAGTTAATCACATTCAGACAGACAGACATAATTCTAAAAAAAATTAATTTTTCCGACTAAGGGAGAAATAAAATGTGAAAATTCATTAGAATTTCTATTTTAAATTCTTTGATGATTACAACGTATTCTTTTTATGAATTTCGTACACGAGAAAATAAAAAAGAAAACTAAGAGACATGAATTGTGTGATTATTGAAATGAAAGCTAAGCAGTATTTTATCTTACTAAACAGCATACTTCATCAATTTATGAGTTTACGAGGCCACAGTGTTTCTTATCTGCACTAATTAAACTTGATTGATGGAGTTGTAAAGCAAGTGTTAAACAGGGTGAAATGTGCGCCGCTAATTTGTTAAATCGCGTGAAGCCCAGGGCGTGCCTCGTAAAATCTGAGTTTCACCCTTCTTCAAAAGGAAGAGAAAATTGCCCCTCGTCAGACATTTTCCTAATAGATCCGTAAAATTTACAGCCTGTCATGAACTGAACCGTTCTTGTAAAATCCATAAAATCTATTCTCAGTTTACGGCCTTTTTAGAAAAATTGAACTGCTAGTACAGAGGATTTATTTAACTACGTATGAAGTGCGTATCGACAGGTGGAGATAAATGCAGATGCAACAATCGTAATCAATGAATAATATACATTATTAACTTTGTTATTAATGTTATTACATTATTAACTTTGAAAGATATGAATACATTATATACTTTGTGCACTTTATATACATTTTTATACATTCAAAATTATGCACGAAATACATACATTTCAGAAACATAGTTATTGAAGTAAAGGTCGGTTAAGTTTTGTTTCTGATAACCTAAAGCGACAACAGTGTCTTGGTTTCGGCATCGGAACTGAAAGTTGAAATCCAATTCTAGTAAAGATCCACCATGTATGTCAGCTTGGTTCGTAATATATCGACGAAAGCTAGATATCCTCGCGCTTTGGAAAAGAGGTCCGGTATAAATATCGTCCAGGTCATCTCGCCATGAAACGAAGCTACGGAATCCGCCCTCAAAATATCCTTCTGGCTGCTTCAAAACTGAAATAAAAATATCACTAAATTAAAAATTGAATAACCCAAAAAATTAACTAAAATAATTATTAATTAACTAAAATAAGTAAACTAAATAAAAAAATTATTAATTTAATAAGATAACTATACGGACATTAATATGTATAAAATTTAAAATTGAGACCATGTACAAAGCCAGTTCGTCCTTGGATTTGTATAATCAATAATTCAATTTCGGAATAATTTCCAACATTCCTGTACTTTTAGCTTATGATTTCACAAAAACACAAATTTGTCACCTCTGGTAACTTCAATGGATATGTGGAAACTAATTGTTGCTGACCACCTCCCCTCCACCCTTTGGACCACGATGGTCTGCTGGCAATGTCCTTGTTATAAGGTCGGAATGTTCCAGGTTCGAAACCCTATTCCACTGAGAAGCTTTGTAAGAGTGTCTGGTACATGTTAAGTCGGGCCCAAATATCCTTCCGTCTGCTGTGAAGCGGAAGTTTGGAGTGGGGGAGAGCCGGCTGAGCTGAATCATCGACGTATGACTGTGGTTCAAAATTACTATGCTCTTTCCGAACTATCCCTTGTATCCGTTTGAAACGATATGTAAATATTAATTAAAAGTCCTCTTTAGGAATTGAAAATATGGGTAGCACACGACAGAGAACTGACAAGTATGAAAACAGTGCCTAGAAAAAGGTCTGTCAGGGTAAATTGTTTGGTTATTATATAATTTTCCTTGCTCAATTTTTAAAAATATTTATGAAAAGAAAAAATATCCTTGCGTAGGACGTGCTTTTGATTTTCATTTCTTACCACTAAATTTATCAAATAGACTTGTCGAGAACTTGTTTAAATACAGGATTAAATCAAAAAGGAATCAACTTAAAATATTTATTTTTAATGGATGGCAGTAAATAGAGGACAATTCATAATTGTAATCTGTGTATTCAACGTGAGTTCTCCTTATATTGCGTCATACTTCTATCAGAGGTCCATTTCGTGCATCATGTGAAGTCATTGATACCTGGTTATGAACCAACTGTTGTAAGACTCTTCTGAAAGGACGTGAACAGCATGAGGGCTCAGATTTTATTTTCAGACTTCCGCACATGAGTTTGAGTTTAGTTTTATTAACGTCCCGTTTTAAAGCAACACTAGGGCTATTTTGGGATGGACATAGTAATTTTGAACAGTGGTCATCAGATGACGAGGACTACACCTGAGCTGGCACCCCCTCTCTAAACTTCCACACCGTCCAACCAAACATGAGAGCTGTGTCCTTTGTAGTAAGTAAAGAAAACCGGTACTTGTATATTATTAATTGCATGCCATTGTAGAATAAAGATTATATGTACCAAAAATTATTTGTCAAATTCTATCCGTCTAGTTCAAAGACTTTTTTGATTTGTTGTGCTCGCAAACAGATAGAATGACAGGCAGATATTATTCCAAAAATGCGTTTTTTGTACACAGGAACGGAGATTCGCTAAAACCTCGAAGTCGAATTGATTGAAAAAAAAGTCGAGTGAAGTCGAGTGAATTGAAAAAAAATACGAATCAACATTTGATAAAAATAATCAAATTTGGTGTAATGATCATAAACTAAATGTCATACGCCTAGCTCTAAGCGCACCGAATTATCTAAGATTTTGAGTTATCTAGTTCACAGGTAAACAAACGGACCGACAGATAGACATAATTTCAGAAATATGTTTTTTTGAACTTAGGGTGAGATCAGAAACAAAGGTATTTGTCAAAATCTCAAGATAAAATGTTTGATGATTAGAATAGATATTTTTTTATATACTTCATATACTAGAAAGTAGGAAAAAAAAGATTAAAATTTCCAATAAAAATTAAAGTTTTCTGTTTCTTTGTTCAATATTTGCATTATTTCATATTAAATGCCTTTTTTTATGTTACATTTTTGAAGCCAATTAATTCTATGTCTACTAATAATAGAGAAAATGCGTGCATGTGAGCGTGTCTGATGGCATCTATACCAGACAATTTAAGTCTTGCCAAATTTGGTTCAAATTTTTGTAGAAAGATCAGAAGTGTTTAATAGCGTGATTTTCTCCCATTGTTAAAAGCAGAGAGGAAAAAAAATCTGCATATTATATCCTCCTAGTAAAATCCTATTACCATGAAAGATAACGTGATGATAGATTATTTGCATAGTTAGGTTTTTAATGACATTATGTTGTCATGGGAGTTGACATCATAGTCCAACAGTAATTGTAACGCCTTTGACATAACACGGCTTTATTTATCAACATTTGATGCTTGAAAATATTTTTTTGAGCGAATAATAAATATCAAGTTAAGCCTGAGATATTTAATGGAAATTAAATACAACCAATAATACTCCCGGCGAATCAGTCTGCTGCTGAAGTTTAAAACAAAAAGTAGTAAAAAACGACTCATTTAAGGCACAAAATAGTAAAATAAAAGAAAAAATGCAACTTCATTTTAAAAGAGTCTAGTTAATATACTATTATAATTACTTTTGAGATATTATTAATCAGTTAGGTAATAACAATATGTTCTTCAAAACTGTTTTGTACGAATTCTTTATTTCGTGAATCATTGGCAATGCAATTGAATTGATTCCAAAACATAACTCCAGATGGCAGCACGTGAATAAAAAGTGAAAGCAAGGTAGAATATTTCTTGCACATGTAGCAAGAATTAAATCTCTGGATAACATTAAAAACAGATAATAACATGACTGCACTGTATAAAGAGTTATTTCAAAAGCTTATTATATTAATGAATGGCAGCATCAGTCTTTTCTCTCATTGCTAATATTCTTCGATTTGCATTTACTGTGATTTCTTGCTCCGATGTCATGAACGAGCCAATAAAATCAATACAGCAAATCTTTCAACAAATGTCAGCTACGAATTTAATAATTTTTAAATTGAAACAATTAATAACACATTTGATAATAATTTTGTTTTATATTTTATTGTATAGTTGTTTGATTAATAATATATACATAAAGAGTAAACATGCGAGAGAGAAAGATAGAAGTTACAAATTTAGTTAGATTAATACCTCGTTTAAAAGTAACATCTGTGAGCTATTTTGGACTACGAATTGATGACATTGTGTAGAAAAGGATTAAAACTTTTAGTAAGTTTTCATTTAAAAGAAATGTTGTGATATTTTTCTTCGCGTAGATTTATAATATACACAAAAATAAACATCTGAGTTACTCAGTGAAAATAAGATCTAGCAAAAGATACAAAGCTTTTTCAATATGTTTTGAAGTAAAGAACTAAATATAAAATCTAGGCTATGTTTTTAAAAAAACAGTAAGAATCGAAAGCCAACATTTTCTAAAGAAATCACGAAGTGGGAAGTGAACAAGTTGGCACCGTTTCTTACCAGAAATATTGTACGACAAAACGTTGTTTTTATATTTTTTAACCTCCAGATTCTTTCGCGTGAAGGTCGCGTGTATACTGTTCGAGTTTTACATTGTATGGATCCATTTTGTTGTTTAAATAATGGATGTCTTTCCCTGAGTGTTTTGTTTTTCACACAGAATTTGTTTAGCTGGAAATGCTTTTTTTAGAAAACTAGGAACGAAATATATAAATCACAGAAATGTTATATGATTGTCATAACAATGCAATAAAAATTCCGAAAACATTTGCTATGCTAAAGACAGGGATGAACAACACAAGAATATTTATTAAAAATGAAAAGCAACCAGTACGAACGTTTTAAAAAGTTTGATGTTTCAAACTCATATATTTATTTCCTTTTGCTATTTTAATTAATTTATTGATTTCTTTTCTGTACTATTTCCATGAGAATTATATTGATAAAGATGGCAGTAAATCTTTTAATTTTAAACAGCTCATTCCATTGAAATTAATAATGTCAAAATTGCTGAAGGCAAATTTTTAATAATGAGATTAAAGAACTGAGTAAAAATACACTCTAGAATGCTTAAATGTGTAGAAAACTACTGCAACTAAATTTGAAAAGCTCCGCAATTTTTAAGTCTCAGATAAATGAATTATGTCATGTAAAATTCATGTAAATGAATTATGTCATTTTCTGCTTAACAAACAAAAAATATCATGTGACAGATTAATTAGAACTATTTTATTCAGTTCAAATATTTAAAATACATGCGTCTGATTGTGATTAAAAACTTTTAGTCGCGAGAAAAAGCTACTGAGTTTTCCTCGATTGGAAGGAAATTGCATACGAGGAGTCCCCATAATAAGTTGATACTGTCACTTAGAAGTCCTTAGCTAAGTCCTTATATATCTACATGATTTAATGAGATGCAAGGGATATGTGTTTTTATAACGCAACTCATAAATGCGTCAGCATGATAATTTAATGCTCACAGGCCCTTCTGATGCTAAAATATTTGTCCAAACATCGCATTATGATTAACAAACAGTTTATTCCTCCGACATCAACCCGTGTGATTTCTTTTCCTCGAACGAAGAGTTTGCTTAATGGTGAACAATTCTCATGTTCCTAAGTGCAATGAACTTCAAAGAAGGCACTGTAATAGATGATGTAAATCCAGACGTTATCACTTTTACATCTTTGCGTGAAAACAACATGTTTTGACAAAAATGCATAAATGCGCAAGTATTTACAGCAAAGGAAGTACAAATAAATATACTCTATCTGTATTTTTTTCTCTCCATAATAAAATAAATTCAAGAAGTTTTTGAATATAATAGTACATATGTAAATAATAAAAACAGACATATTAGTAACTCCAAAATATTATTAAATAATGGAATGACCCTTATTTCATTAAATCCAAATTTTGTTACATTATTTTAAACTAAATTGTTCGCTCAATAATACGTTAAAAATACGTGAGTTTGAATGCCAAAAATGTTGATTATCAAAATATTTAGTAAAAATTTTGATTCAATGCTTCTTATGAAGTGGATTGGTACATTTTCTTCCTTTTTACTTTTTTCTATAAAACGTTATCCTTTCAACTGGAAATTTCAAATTTAATTCATCAAGCTTTTTAGAATGTTTTAAACAGCCCGAAATTCTTAGGATCGAAATGCAAAAGATTTTTGCTTCCGTCCTTTATGAAATAAAGAATTTGTAATAACAAAAATTATGTAATTTAATTTTATTTTCCAACTGGAACCTATATTTATTCTAGTCTAAAGATTCTCTCATAAACAGATAAAAAGTGATATTTTCCCAAAGACTTTTGGCACCTTTCTTTTATATTTCTGTCTCGTCCTAGAAGCTGTAATCATAATTTCTAGACTTGGATGTCTAATATTATCTTTTAATTCTAATGAATGTTATAAGAATAGAGAAAAATTATAAATATCACTCTTGGCTCATAAACAATTCAATAAAGAAAGAAGCCCCAGACGGAATTTTAATGAGAAATAAGAGATGAATCGTGGACCCATTACTGGAAATTATCCAAATGGGACTTCGCAATTATCTGTGTAGCATATTGCCAATTATTTTCGATAATTATGGCGATTTTTAATTAAATTAACCATTAAATTAACAGCAAAAAAATTCATTCAAAATGAAGATGAAAACAAATTATATAAATGCCAACTTTAATTTACTTTACTTCATTGAAATAAAAAAAAATTGTACATTATAAATGGAAATATTTTTTCTCTATTTTGAGGAATTCACCAAAAATATTCAGTAAATCAGAAGAATTAATGTATATGTATGTTGAAGATTTAAAAAATTAGATTTTGAATATTTTACTTAAAAGAATTTCATTGTAGCTGATGAGTATTTGGATATGAAATGCCTTTAGGAAGAAAGTTATTACTTGAACGTTGCAGGTATATGAAAGCAAAAATTTAAATGGTATCGATTCATGATTGCGTTATAAATGTAATGCCCCGCGTCTATTCAAATTTAGAATCCACTATTCATCCTATAGGTGTAATTCTTAACAGTAAGAAAATTTTCTGTTTGAAATAATTGGGGTTTTTTTTAATGTATTATTTTTTTATAGTAAAATTTCGAAATTTTTTTTTACGGTTTTTGTTTTAGATTGTTTAATAATTCTGAAACTTTGTCTAATTTATTAAGTTAGATTTAAATTTCTTATATTCATGCTGACAATCTAATAGTTAGATAAAGGAATGCTGGTATATCCTGTGTAGCGCTGATTATTTATTGCTTAAATAATTAGCGACAGCAGACAGATTAAATAATAATTAAATCTAGAATCAAAATTAGCAAACAGGTGGTACACCTACTTCTGACTTAGTGCTCAGAAGCTATATTACATTACTTTACCAACAAAAGATTCATCATCATCATTACAAAGAAAAAGAAACATTAGTGAAGTGAGAAACGTTGTAAAATAAAGGATTAAAACGATCGGAAAAGACACTATAGAAATTTGTTTCCCGACATTGACAGTGAATAAAATAAAAAGTACGTAAAGAAGAGTAATAGAACACAGAAAAACAGAGTGACTAAAGTACAAAAAGCCTAAGGTTAAAGCAGTGAAATATTTTTTTATTTTATTTTTCACAATCATAGAACTTGTGGAACGAACATATGTCTTAAGTCCATGTTACTAAAAGAATAGTATAATAAGCTTGATGCGACACTATACATGAGGCTATATATGAATATTTTCATTTGAACTTAATTTTATAATATTCTACTCCGTACTTCATGGCATAAATTCAAGTATTACATTAAAACTGCTCTTCTATTGAGTGGTTGATTATGACGACAGGTTATTTCAGCTTTCTTCATAAGTTAATGGAAAATTATTTCGCTGCCTTTTCATCTCTCAGGACACAGAACTAAATTATCATAAACCAATGGGAGTGATTTCCCCGATACTTTCTTCCATGCCATATAATAAACGCTTTATCCCCCCTCCCTCCATCCTCCAGATGTGGAGGACCGTGAGCAAGACCGTGGAAGCCGCAAGTACTCAGATTTTTATTTTCAAAGTTCTACATATGAGCATCTTGTACTTCTTAATATAGTGAAGAAAACTAAGTGTGTAGCTCACACACCTATTATATCTCCTCATTGAAACCAAAATTTGACATAAACCTGAGATTTTAATAAAGATATCATTTAACTAATTTTCTTTATCTAAGTCATTACGTTTTTGAATCATTGCACTTACGTTTATAGAAAAGAAAAGAAAGACAGAGGAACAATAACCTCAAGATTTGGTTAAAAATTTGATACAGTTTGATACTGTATATCTAAATCTATGTATCAAATTTTATTTATATATCTTTTTGTGTTTTGTATTTATGTTCACTTATATTTGAACAGACACAGACAACTTTCCTGTGAATATCTTTTGTTAGAAGTTCATAGAAATCTATAAATTTGATAAAGTCACAAATTAGATTTCATCTGTCTAGCTCAAAGCATTTTTGAGTTGTCATGCTGTATCACACACAGAATTCGAATTTCTGCTGTTCGAATTCATGGTGGACCAAAATATGGAGATTCAATGAAATCTCAAGGTCGAAATTTTTGATGTTTGTAATATTTTTTCTTTGTATATTTTGCGTAGAAAAATGTAAAAAAAAAAAAAAAACTGGAATTAAATGCAAAATTTAAGTAAATCTTTCAATATTTTAAAAATCAATCTGAGTCATTTGAGTCTGCAGTAATCTTAACAATAACTCCACAACACTATTATAATAAATTAACCTTGCGTAAAGAAATAGTTGGGAAAGGGAGGTATGATGGTAATTGGTTTAAAATGTCAAATCAAGGGGTATAGGAGGAAAAAAAAATTGGGAACTGCTGATTTAGATGGTAAACTTCTGAATGCCAAAACAATCTCATTTGCAATGAACAATACAATACAATATCGATCTCAGCAAAGCAAGCCAAGATAATGTAAGCCGAATTCATTATTCTTGTGTAAGATTCCACAGTAGCGGCTAATTTAAAGCAAATAATTAATCTTCGGCTTAATGGATGATACATTGAATACTACCACTACTCATTTCGTGGGCACCGATTCCATTTCTATTCATTCGATTCGGAATCCGACAAAAGCCGAGGCAGTGAATCGGAAAACGAAGAAAAGGGACCCAAGACAGTGTATTTCGAAAAATGCATTCGGAATTCGTCGGCTGTGATGCATCAAGGATTCTCCCCAGATAACGTTGGATATATAGCATATGTGGAGGAAAACTTGCGAATCGATTTCATTTTGTATGCATTTGTTTGCGGCACAGGGCTCAGAAATATTTGGAGCATGTCTGTTTGTAATAGAAACGACTCTCGGCGTTAGAAATCGTTCTTTAAAAAAGTATGAGGCAGAATAGACTATTTGGTTTTGTGGACCGAAGTTGAAAAGGAAACGTGGCAGGATGAGATACCATCATTTTAGCATATTGTTTTTTTTTCGGGGGTGGGGTGAGCCCGAAAATGTTGTTTAGTTGTTCTGAATTAAATAAAATATTTTCTTAAATTTTTGAAATTTAATCCGAAATATCATAACATAATAATCTTTTATGCTTAATTCGTCTGACTTCTCTTTGTTAGGTTTGACAGCATTGATTGCTGTATTCTAAATGTAATGAATTTTGCATCTTGCAAGTTAGCGAGAAAAAAAATAGGACCACAATGATAATGATATCACAAAAATGAAAGTAAATATTCTGTTTTGAAATAAATTTTCAAAGAAAGCATTTCTTGATGATGTTGTGTCCGCGTTACCAAGGAAAGGGGGTGCAATAGTTGCTGTGGGTGAACCCCTGATCACCCGAAAGCAGAAGTCTGACTTCCAGTTCATATGAAGATGACATACTCATACCCTCTTGCACAATCCCTTTTTAAAAGGGGTCTCTTTCACACACTTCACAGATAGAACACAGGGTAAAGACCAACCATGCCCGAACCAGGACTCGAACCTGGGACACCTAGATCAAGGAGAAGACGCGCCACCTCTAAGCCAGGATGTCGCCCCCCCCCCGTTATGTTAAAAAGTGCAATGGCAAGCTGGCAAAAAATTGATTTCGAGCGATAGAATTGGATTCCGAATCCTTTAGTAAAATTGCTATCTGTGAAGAATCAATTTTATGAACTTTAAAATGGTGTGAAAGTGGTTTTATGTAATAATAAACTTTGATCTTATTTCAAATATTTTTTATTAATTAAAAATCGAATGAAAAATTAGAAAAAACTTTTTTTAGTTACAAAAGATAGAGTATCATGCCAGTCTGAAATCCTTATCATTATAATATGCGTATTTCATGGCTTAAAAATAGGAAAATCGAGTTTTGCGTTTTATTACTTGAGGTTACATTAAAACATTGTCTACATGTCATCATTGCCAGCTATGAGGAATGAACTCCAGAACTTTATTACAAATTTGTTTAGGGCATCGATTACTCTGACCCATCCTAAGGCACACGGAAAAATTTGAATGATCGTACACTGCGATAGAATAAGCGGGAACTATGGTTGAGTCCTAGTGACATCACCGGCCGCGGCACAATCCATTTTGAGGAAAGCACGTCTTATCATCTGAAGTAGTAGTCAATCCCACATCATACCACTCACCAGATCCAAACCAACGTCTCAGGAGAGAATTGGGCTACAGTACAGATAGGAAGTGCTCAATAAAAGAAAAATATATAGAATATGAGCAACTCTTTCAAAGAAAAATAAAGACACAAATGATTGGACATTTGAGCAACGGACTATCGGCAGTTCCATCTTGATTGCTCATCCGTACATTCGTTATATTTGATATAATGTTTTTTGATACAATACAACATACCTGTGATTCCAGTCGGATAGATGAGAATCATGCCTAATCTGTCGACATGGCTCCTTGCGATTTCCGATTTTTTTCCCAAGTAAAAAACATTTCTGGATGCTTAGTTATAGTTATATTAACGTCCCGTTTTAAAGCAATACTAGGGCTATTTTGAGACGACCCTCGTAATTTTGAGCCGCTGTCAGATGGCGAGAACGACACTTGAGCTGTTACTCTCCTCTCCAAACTTCCACACCACATCAGCGGGAAAACATCTCTGGGAGGGAGAACATTATGCAGAGAAGGTAACATACAGAATATGATGGACCAACTGCGTTTCATTCCAAAAGAAGCTGTCTGAAGATGACAGAACTGTAAGAATAAGTGTATGCGACCGAAGGGCACTACTTCAAAGTGTAAGACTGCTGTATCTCGATATGAATATTTTTTATTAATAAAATTGAAATGGTTTTTGAACAAACGTCGTAAATTAAATGTTTTTAGAGCTTAAATGCTTTCATTCAAAGCTTATTTCTTATTAGGCGCCATTGATGAGCAGTTTGTTCGCCGGTATTAATAGTTTCGTAATATTTCAATTGAATCTTTTGTAGTTAACTTACTCTGATTTCTTTAGTCAAATATTTTTAAACTCCATATTTCGATAGTCATGTCACTCGTATTATATTTTTAAAAAACCTTACTCCGTTTTGTTGATTGCGCCTCTTTAATTTTCTGTCATCGCAGATCCAGCCTAGCATAAAGAGCTCCCTTGTATCTTCATCCCTTCGCCAATTCATCATTGGCAGTAATTTAGAGAACCCTCGCGTCACTTACAGGACTTTATTTCTAGATTAATTGCAATTCACCTTTCTCAAAGAGAACCCTTTTCCTACCTAGAACTCTTTTTCGAAATCAAATTTCTGAGTTCGTTGCAAATCATACCTTTTTTACAAGGTTTTGAATTCCTGAATTGGTTTTGCTTTATATATTCAAGTTGCACAGTTTTTTTTACTGACGTCTTTTGCCTCCTCTAAGGTTTTGTATTTTTATTATTGTATGTGTTTTTATGTATATCGGTGAGTTGATTGCGATGCGTAAAAAATGATTCCATCTTTTTTACTCATTTACTTCTTTAATTAATTATTTTATTTCACACTTTTTTATTCCTTGTATATCTTTTAAACTATTTTGTCCCTTTGGCTTCTATATTATTTGAAGTTTTTAAAAATAATCGTCTGATATTTTTTATTTAAAAAAAGTTTTTTTGTCTTTTTTTACATTACATAAAACCCTAAAATAATTTTCTGAGCATTCCTTTTTTTCATTTGATAATGAATCAATAACTGAATAGATAAACTGAGACCTAAGTCAAATTACAATTTATTATGACTGTTTAGAGCGAATTAAATGCTCTGTAAATTAAAAGATTAAGGATGAGATTAAGTTTATTTTTTTTTTGTAAACAATCTATTCTCTTTTAGCCTCATTCTTTTTTCTACTTCCTCCTTTTTCACTTTTCATATTATTTCGTTTTGTAAAACAGAAGAGGAGTTTATTTTCATTTTACATTTTTCCCATTTTCTGTTTTTTATTATGTGATTGTTTTCGTCATGGGCATTTGTATAATTCTGTGTCTAGAGTTCTTGTTACCAACATATTTCTGTCAGACTTAAAGTTTGCAATATACAAGAGCAGTCTAGTCACATAAACATGCATTTGATTAATCTTTCTAAAATTTCTTATATTAAGCAAGTGTTTCGACGTATGTTTTCTTCGGAAGGACCAAGAAAAGTCATTCCCTCAGGGAGTATCATCCACTTCATGTTCGCGACACTGATCAAATAACCTGAAGTTTACAATTTGCAGAGGTATGAAATGGTGTTATGTTATGTCACTCAGATAAAATTTATACTTTAATTTGCAGCAGGAAGTGATCAAAATTCAACGAGTCCAATAATATGCTAGTTGAATCGAAAACGTCTGTAAAAAAATAAAAGACCAAAAAGCAGCATCATACATTTCTGAAGTGTCGCATGTTCTGCAGAATATATTTCTGGATTTACGTATTTATCAAAAAATTATTCAATACAATTTTTTCTGATTTTATAGAAAAGTATACAGCGAATAACAAAATAAAGCAAAATGTTAAACTAACAGTGTAGTATAAAAATGCTTAAAAACGCACAAATATTAAAATAAATTTATAATTCACTTCTGAAATGAAATTTAACGGAAATTGTCATCATATTTAAAAATTTTTATTAAAAACAAGTCTCGTTCTGAAAATTACTCAGCACGAAATAATAAGCCTAATTATCATATCTTGATCATCAACTATGGAAGAAAACATGAAATTTTAGTAACAACAATGAAAACGATTTGAATTTCAGTTCAACACTGAAATATATTGTAAATTCTCTGAAATTATTAAAAAAATTAACTGAAATTAAAAGGAAAAATTAATTAAAAAATTAATTGAAACAATTATACAGCTAAAAAGATTAGTATTTTTGAAAAAGTAGTTTTTGAATTTTAAGATTATGTAAAAATCATTTTGTGCTGTAACATTACATTATTTTGGAAAAGCAATAATTAATTTAATTATTGCGGGAAAATACCAAAATTTCGATTATTTTTAATAAATTTAAATTTAAATTAAAAATTTTAAAAAAAAGCATTCCGAGCTTTATATTCCTATCTCCAAGTATATGTTTGCCAAATTTGGCAGCTTTAAGTTATTATCTATTCTGTATAACGCCAATTCTCACATTTTCTTTTATTATTAGTAAAGATACTGATAACTTTTTTTGAAATCTCATGGGTGTAATTAAAGCGCAGATTCAGTGTGTTTATCATTTGGCGAAAACTTTATTTTGGCATCCGGCTGCAAGAGCTTTCACATTACATTAGTGAGATGATATTAGATTACAAATAAATTGAACATAAATCAGGAGTATATGATTGCAGATCTCCAAATTTTCAAAATATCTTTTGATGTAAAACACTTGAAAACGATATCTGAATCTGTCCCTAAATTATTATTTGTTAACATAAAACGTCATTTGAAAATTTTAGTTCTAGTTACTGTATCAAAATTCCATGTTTTGTTATGCGTGATTTTTGAAATACGATATTTCGATATAAAAACAAAGATTTCAAATTAAAAATATCCAAAATTAAGTGACCCGGATTAATGAACATATTTGATACAAAATGAATTGAATTAAACGATAAATGTTTAGGGGTTACTGACAAAGAAATTTCTAAACCAAACTTAACAGAATTTTGTATACATATTATTTAAACTGTGAAGAATCTAAGTATGTATAAGGAAAAAAATAATTTAGTATAATAAGTATAAAACGTTGGGATAAACGTCAAGATAAAATGACAAAAAATGAGAATACAAATTTTACAAAAAGAACATTCCATATGATTGACTCAAATTTAATGATCTAATTTAAGCACAGAAATAAATTTTTAGTGATTGCATTTCATTTTAATATTTTATTGAATATTCTTCAAATCTGTAATTCACTTGCCTACTTTATAGCTCAGTGCTTATTTTTACATTTTTGGTTATTTAATTTTATAATTCTGTATACACAATATGTTGAACGCGTGAGTTCCATGGAAATCTTGGTTATTCTGTAAATGATTCTATAGAATGTGGAATAAATCATTTTTAACTGGATTTAAGTACCCACATTTATAAAGGACAACTATGTTAAATGACCTTTAAACAAAATTCTCAAGGTTAACAAAAAATCAGGTTAACAAAAATCAGTTTGTTAAAATCAGGTTAACAAAATTTTACATAATTGTCATTAACATAATTATTATTATAAAAGAAAAATTGTAAATACTAAACAAAAACAGAAACATATATATATATATATATATGTTAACATTATTTTTTACATTTAATCTCCTTTTATATTTCTGAATTAAGTACGAAGAATCCGTTTTACTGGCCCAGACTTTTGTTCCTGGTTTAAACTATTTTTTTTTTTCTTCATAAGCCGATTTCTATCCCAATATTTTGTTATAGATGAGTTCTAAACACATATACTTTAATTATATTTACACTTATTTTTAATAAATAATAGTGATTTTTCTCCCAAAATAAAAGTAAGCTAAATGCACTTACTATCTGCAAAAATTTAGCGTATTGCTTCAGACGCTGATAATCTTAGAAAATTCAGTTTATTATATGAATATGGAGCAAAATGCTTGGGTCGTTGCCATTTTTCTAATAGAAAATTCATGTTCGAGAATCAGATACTTGTTTATGATCTTAACGGAATTGGAGGGGGGGGGATAGAAAAGGAAGACTCCAAATAATCTGCTTTACCATCTTTTTTCTTTCACAAATTCTTACGAATCCAAGAAAGCTATTAAGAAGAATCAAGAGCTCTTAAGTTTCTTTTCACCTGGTTAAAAGTCTGAGGGAGAAGCGAGGGTGATGAGTTATGGCTGCTCAAAAATTTTGGTCGGTTGCCCTGCTCAGCGGATTGCAACTGATTCATGAGTCAAGCTTTTTTGTTTTTCCATTTTATTTTCTGTTAAGCTTTTAAATTTTTGAAAAGACGATCGTCATCTCTTTTCCTGTTTTGAAATTTCAATGCCTGCGGAAATACTTTTGAGTGGCGGATTGTTAAAGAAAAAAAAAAGGGGGGGGGGGGAGGGGGAGAACTTCCGCTTATTTCAGAAACATGTTAATAAATAAAAATATGGAATCTTTTAATAAAATATTCAGTAAATCCGAGAAATTAAAAGATGAGATTTTTAAATATATAAGTGAGCAAGATGAGGATTTTATGGGAATTTCAACTGGAAATTGTGTAAACTACTCATGCAGTTTTGTTGATGGGTTTTGCCATTTTGGAACTCAAATTGATTAAATCAAGGTAAATAAATAGTAATAAGAAAGACGTATACACAAAAATTAGTGGCACTTTGTGAATTTAAAAAAACGAGCAACAAGCAGTGCTGTAAAATATAAGTGCCTTGTAACTTTTATTAAAACCAAAATTAATATATGCAACATCAACTACTCATTTTTCTGCGTTTTAATAGTATTAAATGCATAAGGTTTAACGTTTGTTTCATTTATTTTTTTCAGTTAATGCAGAAGTGTCTTTTCTAAAAGCTTAATTTAAAAATACATATGTCTTCTTCTCTGAAATCTAATTATTTGAATTATTTATTTATTATGCAGGGTGATTGAATATCTCAATATTGCTGACAACTAAAAGAAAAGAAAACAAAGTATAATCATGTTGTTCACCACAAATCGCATATAACGCTTGTAAAATTAAATAGTTATGATGATGTCGTGTCCGCGTTAGCACGGAAAGGGGGCGCAGTAGCTTCTGAGGGTAAGGACCCGTGAACACCAGAGGACAGAAGTCTGACTTCTAGCTCATATGAAGATGAAACTCACACATTCGCTTGCACAACCCCTTTTTATAGGGGGGGGTACATTCACACACCTCACAGATGGAATACAAATGAAGAACAACCATCCCCGAATCTGGACTCGACCCCAAGACTCCCAGATCACGGGGAAGACGCGCTACCCCTATGCCAGGACGCGGCTTAAATAGCTATAACATATATAATATTTGATAATTTGCAAATAATAACTTATTTAATTTAATGTTATAAGTGTTTATAACAAGAATTACATAAGTTCATTTTGTCCCTCCAAAAATATGAACGATATCAAGGCGATTCGATAATTGATCCCGAACTAATTGATCCCGAACTCTTTCAGCATCTCTCATGTGATGCATTAAAAGTCTGTTAGATAAGAATGTCTTAAATTTATCATTGTCATTGGATAGGGGGGAGATTAAATACCGGCTATTTGATGTATCTGTAGGAATTTGAGCAAATCAGTTGATAAAAATTTTAACAAGAATATTTTTTCTTTATAAATCTTTTTAACTAAAAATACACTTAAAACATTTTTTTCTAATAATTAAATCTTTTTTGACATTTAACAGGTATATTTTGGATTTATTTATGCTTTAAAAAACTTATTTTAAGCAAAATTGCAAAGATATTACAATTTTACAATGTTTCCAGTTAAAAAAATAATTTCAAACGTAGTCAGATACTTTAAAATATTTCGCAAAATGTACAAAAATTATTTAAAAAAAAATTCTATGGGAAAAAAAAGAGATAACTTTTGAATTTTGTAACAGCGTTATTTTTTCAAAACTGTTTTGTGCTATACCATGCTTCAAAAAATGTCAAAATTTCGATTATTTTTGCTAAAAAATCCATTTTAATGGATTTATCCAAAAATTTTAATGGAATTTTCTTAGTGACTATTTACTCCATAAGAGCTAACATTTTGCTGAATTGTGCTATTTTACGACTAACAATTTGAGTGTTTTAGTCAATATTTAGTCTTACTAGATTAATCATGTAATATTTTGCTACCTTATAAAGAGAAAGTATCCCTTCTAAAAATGTTATGGTATTAAACATATCACTTTACTTTGAGAGAAAAAACCTTACATACATTTTTCTATGTTGTTTCTATGTTAAAAGAAATACAAGTCTTAAAATGTTTTATCTCTTCTGGAACTTTGCGTGATGACCGAATGACCGAACTTTTTATAGACACATGTCAAAATTCTATGCACAGCAACGGAACGGAAAAGGTTTGATTCCAAACATTAACTTGCGTGAAATATCTAGGGGAAAAGAAAAGAATAATCGCATATTCTGCATAAAGGAACATTGCTTGCTTCCCGTTCAATGTTGCCAAGAACAAAACTCTTTCAACGGATTCGACGCAGTCATCCTCTTCGCTCGAATAAATGGTTTTAAAGTCTGGCTCATAGCCTGAACCCTTTTTTTTCACACAATTTAAAATCTTCGGGATTTTTTTTCACTGTTGCTAAAAAAGTTCCACTGCAGGGATAATGAAAATATTTCTACACGGAATTGTCTGTCATTTGGACGCGAGCTTACAAAAAGTCTTTGTCCCAACTGCAACCATAATGCTGAATTCAAAACATGCAGCGCTATAACTCCGCGAGAAAAATATAACAGATGGTGAAACCGACACTTTTGAAAGCTTGTGCCAAATTGTTTTTAAATATTCTCCAGGATTAAAAGATCTTTTTGTAATACTGCGTATTAAGCAGTTAGATCTACCATTCATAATAGCTATTAAATAATCGACTAATTGTAGTAATTCTAATAACTAATTGTAATAAAAGGGGTGATGAAAATATCTTTACACGGAATTGTCTGTCATTTGGATGTGAGCTTACAAATAATCTTCGTGCCATTTGCAATTATAAATCTACGTTCAAAATATGCAGTGTTGCAACTTAGTGAAAAAATATAACAGTTGTGAAACCGAGTACCAATTGAAAGCTTGTGCCAAATTATTTTTAAATATTCTCCAGGATTAAAAGATCTTTTTGTAATACAGCGCATTGAGCAGTTAGATCTAGCATTCATCATAGCTATTAAATAATCGACTAATTGTAGTAATTCTAATAATTAATTGTAATAAAAGGGTTGATGAAAATATCTTTACATGGAATTGCCTGTCACTTGGATGTGAGCTTACAAATAATCTTCGTGTTATTTGCAATTATAAATCTACGTTCAAAATATGCAGTGTTGCAACTTAGTGAAAAAATATAACAGTTGTGAAACCGAGTACCAATTGAAAGTTTGTGCCAAATTATTTTTAAATATTCTCCAGGATTAAAAGATCTTTTTGTAATACAGCGCATTGAGCAGTTAGATCTAGCATTCATCATAGCTATTAAATAATCGACTAATTGTAGTAATTCTAATAATTAATTGTAATAAAAGGGTTGATGAAAATATCTTTACATGGAATTGCCTGTCACTTGGATGTGAGCTTACAAATAATCTTCGTGTCATTTGCAATTATAAATCTACGTTCAAAATATGCAGTGTTGCAACTTAGTGAAAAAATATAACAGTTGTGAAACCGAGTACCAATTGAAAGTTTGTGCCAAATTATTTTTAAATATTCTCCAGGATTAAAAGATCTTTTTGTAATACAGCGCATTGAGCAGTTAGATTTAGCATTCATCATAGCTATTAAATAATCGACTAATTGTAGTAATTCTAATAATTAATTGTAATAAAAGGGTTGATGAAAATATCTTTACATGGAATTGCCTGTCACTTGGATGTAAGCTTACAAATAATCTTCGTGTCATTTGCAATTATAAATCTACGTTCAAAATATGCAGTGTTGCAACTTAGTGAAAAAATATAACAGTTGTGAAACCGAGTACCAATTGAAAGTTTGTGCCAAATTATTTTTAAATATTCTCCAGGATTAAAAGATCTTTTTGTAATACAGCGCATTGAGCAGTTAGATCTAGCATTCATCATAGCTATTAAATAATCGACTAATTGTAGTAATTCTAATAATTAATTGTAATAAAAGGGTTGATGAAAATATCTTTACATGGAATTGCCTGTCACTTGGATGTGAGCTTACAAATAATCTTCGTGTCATTTGCAATTATAAATCTACGTTCAAAATATGCAGTGTTGCAACTTAGTGAAAAAATATAACAGTTGTGAAACCGAGTACCAATTGAAAGTTTGTGCCAAATTATTTTTAAATATTCTCCAGGATTAAAAGATCTTTTTGTAATACAGCGCATTGAGCAGTTAGATCTAGCATTCATCATAGCTATTAAATAATCGACTAATTGTAGTAATTCTAATAATTAATTGTAATAAAAGGGTTGATGAAAATATCTTTACATGGAATTGCCTGTCACTTGGATGTGAGCTAAAAAATAATCTTCGTGTCATTTGCAATTATAAATCTACGTTCAAAATATGCAGCGTTGCAACTTAGTGAAAAAATATAACAGTTGTGAAACCGAGTACCAATTGAAAGCTTGTGCCAAATTATTTTTAAATATTCTCCAGGATTAAAAGATCTTTTTGTAATACAGCGCATTGAGCAGTTAGATCTAGCATTCATCATAGCTATTAAATAATCGACTAATTGTAGTAATTCTAATAATTAATTGTAATAAAAGGGTTGATGAAAATATCTTTACATGGAATTGCCTGTCACTTGGATGTGAGCTTACAAATAATCTTCGTGTCATTTGCAATTATAAATCTACGTTCAAAATATGCAGTGTTGCAACTTAGTGAAAAAATATAACAGTTGTGAAACCGAGTACCAATTGAAAGCTTGTGCCAAATTATTTTTAAATATTCTCCAGGATTAAAAGATCTTTTTGTAATACAGCGCATTGAGCAGTTAGATCTAGCATTCATCATAGCTATTAAATAATCGACTAATTGTAGTAATTCTAATAATTAATTGTAATAAAAGGGTTGATGAAAATATCTTTACATGGAATTGCCTGTCACTTGGATGTGAGCTTACAAATAATCTTCGTGTCATTTGCAATTATAAATCTACGTTCAAAATATGCAGTGTTGCAACTTAGTGAAAAAATATAACAGTTGTGAAACCGAGTACCAATTGAAAGCTTGTGCCAAATTATTTTTAAATATTCTCCAGGATTAAAAGATCTTTTTGTAATACAGCGCATTGAGCAGTTAGATCTAGCATTCATCATAGCTATTAAATAATCGACTAATTGTAGTAATTCTAATAATTAATTGTAATAAAAGGGTTGATGAAAATATCTTTACATGGAATTGCCTGTCACTTGGATGTGAGCTTACAAATAATCTTCGTGTCATTTGCAATTATAAATCTACGTTCAAAATATGCAGTGTTGCAACTTAGTGAAAAAATATAACAGTTGTGAAACCGAGTACCAATTGAAAGCTTGTGCCAAATTATTTTTAAATATTTTCCAGGGTTAAAAGATCTTTTGTAATTCTGGGTTTTAAGCAGTAAAATCTATCGTTTGTATAGTTATTAAATAATTATAATAACAGAATTGATGAAATTATTCATTCAGTAAAGAATTCGTACTGTAAAGAAAATATTCGTTCAGTAAATTATTTTCTTAGTTCATATAAGCTATTTGTGTCTTTACTTTTTAGTGCACTTCGCATTCATATTTTCAAACTTTAATATTTAAATTTTCAAACTTCCATGAATGCCAACAAATACATTGTATTTATCCCAAGGTTCCACCATATAACACACACACACACACACACACACACACACACACACACACACACACACACACACACACACACACACACACACACACACACACACACACACACACACACACATACACACATACACACACACGATCTTTCTTATTTTCTTCGTTTTTAAATTTCACTTCGTCGTTCTGAACTAGAAGAAACTGTATGTTAATACCGTAAAATACATTTTTCAATTTTAGGTCAAATTCTTTTTCAACGTTATATTATGGTATAGAGTGTATCTTTCTAAATAGACTTTTTTGACGATCTCCTTTATTTTTTTAGTTACTTTGTTATAATTTACTTATTTCAACGATGGGAGGAGCTATAGTCTGTTTCAATAAATTCAATATAGTCATTTTAGTATAGGGAAACGTGACTTTCCTGGCTACACAAGAAAGTATATAATATATAATAATTATAGACACGCTGTCTTGACATGACTGTATAGAATATATTATGCCTAGAGTCATAGCATTGACTTTACTCTAGAGTCTCAGATGTTCAATTGACGGTTTTCCAATGAAGTTTTTTCTTTTGCTTTTTAAAAGTGTATAGGATATGTAAGGCCACAAAAAGATGTATTATAAAAATAAACCAAATTATTTAATTCTTTTACACAAACGATTGGTTTCGATTAATGTTTTTTTCTTCTTCTTTCTAATCCAACAATCATAAATATCCTATTACTGCTCAAATGCGACCAATTTTAACGGCAGCTTTTCAGCCAGAGTACAAAATTATAAATTAAGATTTGGGGGTGGGAATATATCATGACAAACCCTATGATCTCTTCTCCTTGTATCCGCCTCTGATTAAACATTCAACACCCCGTGTAGAAGCAAAACTTGCCTTTACAACTGACGGTTGTCAAGGTTCGGCTCATCGTACAGGGTAGGTTTTATCTGAGAATCAAAATATTCCCTTAAAGTAAATCGAATATCGAAGGTTCTAATGAGTCGCAAGCGAGTTCGTTATTTATCAAACATGCATGTGGGTTGCAGTTGTGATTCGATTGGTCATTCGGCATGGAATATGACATTCATATAGCCGATGATTTTAATTAAGGCTTATTTTATGTGCATCCTAAAAAATCCTACTCTTATTTTTTGGAAAAGCATAATTAATATTTTTGAAACTATAAACAATAGTTGTACTCTAAAATAATGAAAACATTTCATTAAAAATTAGACGTATCATTATCCTTATATTGTTTGACAAAACAATTTGTCGTGCTTTGAACGAGGATTTTACTGAAAGCCTTTTTAGAGTTGTCCTTTAAATAATGGAGAAAAGAATTTTTATTTTACATTTTTCTTTTATTTTCTTTGCATTATCATATTTCTGTGACGTCATTTGAGAGAGCAGAATCTTATTTTCTGATGTAAAATACCGTGGAACAAAATTTCACCTAACATACGTGAGCCTGATGCACAAAAACACGTTAGTTGTAGTTTAAATAGTGATATCTATTTTTTTCTAATTAGAAGATCCCTCTACAGTTAATATAGCAAGAAAAAGGTTGTATAATCAGATAATAAATTCAAATTATGAATGTGAATCATGGAAGCGAGCATGTTAAGTCTTTCCAGATGAAACGTCATCACACTACTGTGGCGGGAAAGTTCGAGAAGGGTGTGCCGGTTTAGGTCACCTTTCAGGCTGTCTCTATCTGACATCACCGGAATAATCGGTTTTAAATAATAAACAAATGCGATCGTCACTTGTATTCATATGTTCTTATGTGTTTCTATGTGGTAATATGTAAGATATAAATGAATAACGTATGATCTCAATCCCTATATACACATAATTATTTACGAATAAATGATATTATTAAATAATAAACATTAATTAATTATTTATACTATCGAAGAATTAATTTATTAATTATATTATCTCTCAAACATAATTATTGTTTATTATTTTCTTTTGCTAGCAGAATTTTCAGGAGTGGGAGGGACAGAGCTAGAAACAGTTAAATGATGGTGGTTCAAAATTAATTTATTAATCATTATTATTTGAAAAATCATTCTTTATTAAATATTAATTTTTTAAAAGAATAATTTGTACTGTAAGGTGTTAAAGGTACATGCCGAAATAACATTTATACAGTTTCAAATTTTATAAATGATTCCCTTGATTGTTAAGCTCGTGAATCATACGGGCATCGAATTAACTCCTCTCAAACTTTTTATCTGAAGTTTAGTTTAGTTTATTAACGTCTCATTTTAAAGCAATACTAATGCTATTTTGGGACGGACCTCGTAATTTTAAACCACGGTCAGATGACAAGGACGACACCTGAGCTGGCACCCTCCTCTCCACACTACGCCACACCAGAGGGAGCACGTTTGGCGTGCACCAGAATCGGGTGGAATCGGGTTTCGAACCAGAAACCTTATCACCAGGCCACCGCGGCCCCTTTTTATCTGAAATAAATCTTGCAAAGTAAATATATTTGACACATAAATTATACATAATTCACAAACATCTCAAGCATTCTATGATTCCATAATCTTTCCGCTCTGAAGAGTAATAAAGTTTATAAGACATATGAATGCAGGAATTTGTTTTAGAGTTGAAGGAATTAAAAAAAAATAGCTACAGATTTGTTTTAATTCCTTACGATAATGTAAGAGGTTTTGCTATTATAAGCCTTTTATAACAATCATTATCTAACAATGTAAAAACGGAGTATCCTTCAAAATGACGAATCAATCTCTACATAGCAATGCTTAATTGATTCAGTAAGATATTACATTCCCACAACAGAAGGTGACATGAAATTACATAATTAAAAAAGCAAAACAGTAGTTAACCACCCTGCCATCGTTTGCGAAGGAAAATAATAACTGAAATATGAGCATTCATTAAAATATTTGTATTAGAGTTATTTAATGTATCTTTTCGTTTAACAAATATAAAACATAAAGATTGCTAGACAGAACCTTATAGAAACTAAAACAAAAAACGGCGCGAGTTATAAAAAGAAAGGCAGGATGTTTACTTTCATTGTCACAGCTCTATAGGAATTTATCTGAGCAAAGGGGTTCGAATCCGAAGGTTCATTTGTGTTTTTGAGGGACGCGCAAATTGCGAAATACTGAACCAGACGAATAATTAGTAGACAAGAAAAGTGTGTCACACACACTCGCAAGGTTATCCTAACAATGTGGAAAAAAATGGCTGCAGTCGAGCGCGTGCAATCCGCGCGACTGGAGGAAGAGAGGGATCAGAAAATGTGGCGACAACAGAAGAGTCCACAGACTTTGGAAGTCGGAAAAAAAGGAAAGTCGAAAACAATTAAAACAACAAAACGTTTAGCTCTATTGGCAATGAGTTCTTGACGTTTCGCTCTTCTTCCGCTAGGTGGCTTTCTATTTTGAGCGGCAAAAGTTAATGCTGCAAAATAGAATAACGACGACGTAAAAAAAGGATTCTTGGTCTACTGTGCTTAAGGTGCTCATATTAAAACTTTTAAATTCTGGTTCATAAATTCTATTTTTAGCAAGTGGTTCGCCACTGTGAGTGGACAACAAGGCGTCATATACTTCCGGAATCATCGTCATGGTAATATGTTTGTTTTTATTTCTTATTTTGTTGCCGTGAGCTTTAAACCGTGCGTAAGATAATGCAGATTTTTGAACGTCTCCACTTAAAACGACTACCAGAGAAAGATTTTGTACCAGTGCTTCAAATTGGGATCGAAACAAACGCAACTTAGTAAATTTATATCTTTTTATCAGTACTAAAAATATTTGCAAGCAAAAGATAAGATTTTTATCTGGAATATGGAAATATAGAACAATTCAGCTTTTGCGGGTTTATTTGATTCGTTCGATATTAAGAGAAATCTTTTATTCTCAGATAAAATAATACATCTGATACAATAGACAGCTATAGTAGAATCTATGGAACGTCTTCTAAAAATAAACTGTGTTTCACAACTAAAGCTTTAAAAATAAGAAATAAATAAGACAACAAAAATTAAATATATTAATTAATGTGAAACTAAATTATATAAACTAAGTAAAACTAACTAAATTAATAAAAAGTAAAATATTGTTAGTAATTTTTTTGAGGTGGTGGTGGGTATTTATATAACTTGAATTGTAAATTCATCTATTTTTATAACTAGATTAATGACTTGTTTCTTATTATCTTTCTACTTTTAATTTAACGTCTTTACTAAGAAGCAAAAATGAATAAATTTTCATTCCAATAATATATAGGTATTTAAGAGAAAAATACCAATATAATTCGTTACATTTTTTCTTCATTTAAAAAAAAAAATGCCTTCTTTATTTAAAAAATAATTAGCTAAACTTTTTTTAAATCAAATATGAAATGTAATTCGTAAGAGAATGCTGTCTGTAGTTTTCAACTTGAAAATAGCGGCTTTTTTTAATGAATATAATTTGGTGCTGTACTTCGTCATTTTTGTTTCTAAATAAAAGAAAATTATTTCAGTTTATTTTCCCATTTTCATTGCCTTCTCGTAAAAGGCTGTGCGAAAATATTTTTTGTAAATTTCGAAAAAATTCATAATTTTGCACCTAAAATAAACATTTTCGTCATGAATTTTTAAGTCGGATTATGTTGCATGTTTGTTCAAAGTTATGTAGTAAAATTGTAATACAGTTTTACTGAATTGAATATGAATTATATTCAAATAGTAGCACACTATTTATAGAAAAAATACAATATATATTAGGAAATATTACAAATGACCTACAGCTGTTATTTTTACAAAAATACTATCACTTGCTTAATGCTTAAATGTGCTCAATTTCGAAAATTATTTATTTAAAAATAAGCTAACATTTAGTCTTATTTTATAGTAGAAACGATTTCCAAACTTTAAATATTTTACTATGGCCTTAGTTTTGTTAATTTTAAATTCTTTCTTTTCTTTATCTATTTGAGAAATGTATTATTTTATTAATCGGAGAATAATAATAAATCGGAGAATTTATTAAAATGTGTAAATAGTTTGAGAGAAAATGAGTTATTCTAAATAAATTTTATTGTTTTTATGTTCATCTGAATTTGTTTAAATATTTCTAAATTGTATTAATGTATTTCTGACCTGGAATTTAACAAACTAAAAAATAATTTAGAATAATTCCAATTAAATTAGGTTAATATTCAGAAAAAAATATAGTTAAGGTTCTGTAATAATTTATTTTTTACAATATACGGTATTTGTGTCAATGTGAAATTACAGGTAAATTTATGTTATAAAAATTGATTAAAAACACACGCAATTTTCAAATATATCGATATAGTTTATGTGACTGTAGATATTAATTTTGCTTGACCTATTTTCTGCATACATTATTTATTAAAATATAATTAAGTCAAAAATAAGCTACACAAAAATGCACGTAACGTTTGGCTATGGATCTTGATTTTAAAATGTTTTCGTATATAACTTATAATGTAATAAACTTAACACCAGGAAAAAAAACCCGGAAATCTCGTTAAAAATATTTTTTAATGATTTTGAATAAATTATTTTGTATCAATTTATTTAATATGAAAAACGTGCAGTTTTGATAAAATTTTCAGGTAATCCGATATTATATATTTTTAAACCAAAAACTCAATATGGCATTGTATTTAAAAAAAAAATCGAATGAAAATATTTTTGGACAATCTTAATAAGCTTGTATATAAATTTATTTTTAAGTTTATCATATTTTAAATTTACCACATTATTACTTTAAAGAAAATACACTGCATTTTATTTGAAAATAGCAATTATTATGATAAATAATGGAAGTGCATATAAAAATATATTTGAAACTAGGGAATAAAAATTGAAGAGATGCTATGTTATGGTAACGAAATGCAATGGCGTACTTCTATATTTAATCTTTTTATGCCAGCTACATTCATGAAATCTTAGACGAAACGCGGAAAACATCCCTGCTGCCTTTCTATGTAAAATGAAACATTCTTTATTTATATTTAAAATTGAAATTGCGCTATATTTGTTTTCCAGTAGTTGAAAAATGATTCTTCATTCTTATTTGTACCAAAATAAAGTTGGAACATGAAAAACAAAAGAAAATGATTTGATTTTTTTCCTGATAATACTTTAACATACATTAAAAAAATATTAAATCTTATCAGCATTGGTTTTATCCAATTCCTTTATTTAAATTGCATAATTTTCAAACAAATAAATTCAGGTTGAAAAATTGATTTGATTTATTGTTTTAAAGAAAGCATATTTTTGAGCGCCATGAATATTTTGATCAATTAGGAATCAATTAAAATCTGAATTTTTCTCAGCATTTTTTAAAATTATATAATTATATTTAAAATTATTATTATCTGTAGTTTTTTGATAATTTGAAATTATAATTGGGAATAACCATTACCATTCGTGCATAAAGGCGCATCTGTTGCTTTATTTTCTGTATAATTATCCGAATTTATTTCAAACTTTTAAAAATTAATCATTGGAATAAATATTAAATTGTTGTGAAAGTATATTCCTTAACACTAGGTAAACAAATGACTTTTAAACTTTTATTTATAAACTGATGACTGTTAAATATTACTATAAAAATATTGTAAATCACTGCTTCTCCAACATGCAGCCATTGCTTTGGAAAGGAAACGATTTTTTTAAAACGACGCACGTTACTACCAGTTAATATTAGTTCCCAAAACTTGACTTTCTTGGAATGTGGGAAAAAAATTTGACTGCAAAATTTCTTTTTTTGTTTATTTGTTAAATCACTTTCTATATACTAAGAATTCCCTTAAATTTTTAGCAGTATTCAGTATTTTGTTGATTACAAAATACATTAAAAAATGGATAATGGGGTATATAAAAATGGGATTTAAACAACTAGAATTACCTTTACTTGTTTATTTTCAGCAAACCTCAGTTATGAATCCTGAAAATAAATAAACCAAGAATTAAAGTTTTTTTTATCAGATATTAAGATGTGTTTTGAATGGTGCAATTTACCAAAGTTGCGATATACATAGTATAAATCGATGAAAAATGAGTAAAAAATGTATTGTGAAAGTCCAAGGTATACATATGTCAAATTGAATAGCTTTAGGTCAAACGGTCTGGCCTGTAGAGCGCCAACACACACACACACACACACACACACACACACACACACACACACACACACACACACACACACACACACACACACACACACACACACACACACACACACACACACACACACACACACACGGGACGGGTCGCGGAGGTCTGGTGTTAAAGGCTCGGCTTCGAAAACATGGGGTTACAGGTTCGAGACCAGACCCGATCCGATTCTACCGAAGAACCGTCATGTAATCGGGTCTGGTGCACGTTAAATCCTTTGGGGCCAAAACGTCCTCCCGCCGATGTGGTGTGGAAGTTTGGAGATGAGAGGTGCCAGCTTAGGTGTCCTCGTCATTTGACCGTGATTCAAAATGACGAGGTGCGTCCCAAAATAGCCCTAGTGTTGCTTTAAAAGCGGGATGTTACTGTAACTAAACTTATCTGTAGTATAGGAGCAGTTTAATAAAGGAACTGTAACTGCGTTGAAAATCTAAATCCATTTGTCTTATTATATATTCAAAATAAATTCTTAGATAAAGTAAATTATAAAATTAATTGTCCAGTTTGAAACGCAGAGCAAGTGCTCACCAACTGAAATTGTAGAAAGAAGGCATTGGCAGCGTTTTCATCAAACGAAACGCGAGTTGCTCTTGTTTTTGCTAAGATCAACACCGTCATGGGGCAGATGACGAAAATGGGCAAGGCAAATTAATGTCCAAGTATTGAAATTTACAGTCATTGAATTATGAGGAAAATTGTGATAAATGAAATGTATGCGCTGCTCATTGCTATAGTAGTACTTTAAAGCAGAACTAAATTTATTTTTAAAGTTGCATAAAAAAGATTTCATTTTAAAATAACTTATAAATTGGACTTATTACTTGTGTGTATGTATAATATAATTTAATATTATTTAAATATTTTGAAAGAATATTACGGCCGCGGTGGGCTGGTGGTAAATCATAGGAACTTGACGGTTTCAGGTTCGAGACCCGATTCCACCGAAGAACCATCGCGCAAGCGGATCAGGTACTCGTTAAATCCGTCGGGGCCAAACATCTTCCCTCTGGTGTGGTGTGGAAATTTGGAGGGAGGTTCCATCTCAGGTGTCGTCCCCGTCATCTGACCGGAGTTCCAAAAATCCTTCCCAAAATAGCCCTAGTGTTGCTTTAAAACGGAATGTTAATATAACTAAACTTTGAAAAAATATTTTAAATTCAACATTTATCATGTTGATTGAAGAAAGCAATGATTTTCATATTAAAAATTTAAAAAATTCATTATTAGTAAATTTAAGATTATTTTGTTAATCGTGTTTTTTTAAAATTTCTCATGTATAATAGATGCATCTCATTATGTATAAAATATAATGTTATTTACTTTAAATATTTTGCCAATACTGTTTCTATAAATCTACTATTAACTATCAACTTCCCTTAAAAGAACTTCCCTTATCTTGATAAGTATGAATCCCATATAAACATGGAGCTAACATTCTTCCTGTTTAAACACCTGTAGGAAGTTATGTTCAGGTGGTTTGAGCAAAAATATTGCATTTCATCATTTATTTTTTCGATGTTAAGTCATTCAGCTTAATTATGTGTCAAGTGATTTTACAGCTTACGCTATGCACGTTTCTATAATAAGACATTTAAAATTAAATGGTGGAAAATTTTTTAAACATGGGTATGCTATTAATTTTAATTTACTTTTAGTGAAATGTTTTTGATTATTTTGATCTAAAATTAAATGAAGGAGTTCTCTGAAATGCTAACAACAGATATATTGAATGCGGAAGCATAGAAAAATCTATTCTTAATTCTTTGTCATTTATTTTGCTAATTCAAAAGTTCTGTTTTTTTTAAAAAAAATTACTTAATATCTATAAGCATTTGTGTAATTTATTTTGCTTTTCTGAAAGATGTATTTTAAATTAAAAAAAATAACTTGATAAACTTAATCCTTTGCATTGGGAAAGTTACAGGATACATTACTTGTATACGAGTATATGGATTCATCTTCGTGTTTAGAAAAAAATCGTTTCCTAAAATTCATTCTACGAATTTTTCCCTATTATAACTATCATTATTTAACAAGAATGTGAAAATGATGCACTATTCAAAATGGAATCAGGCTCAGCATGGAGAAAAGAGCTCATATTAAATATTTTTAACCATGTCCCTTTTCAAAGATTCCGACATAAATGCATATGTTCATTTTCCTTTAAATGAAAATTATTCTAAGTGAAAAATATTAAGATTTGTTCTATAAAAATGCGGAATAAAATTCAGTTTCTCTACCCTACCGAACTATTACCGATATAAAATAGAATCAAAGTTACATATTATCATTAAAAAAATTTAGAAAATCGTTACTGATAATATATAAATTAGAAGATTTACCGGTTGGAAAAACTTCCATTGTTTGTGGAGAAAAAAAGAATAAAACTATTTTTTTAAAAATCTTCAGCCATTTATGTCCAAATATTTTTTACGCAAACATTTCTTATGTAATTTTTTTGGGGAAAAAAGCTTTAAAATTAAGATTATCTTTGTTTGATGTTGCTGACGAAAGTGGAGGAAGTTTTTCGTTTTCAACCGATTTCTTGGGATTATGAGCTGCAGTTTTCCCGACATTTTATCCCTTGGACAAACTAAAGGATGTTGGAGATTCTAGGGTTACTTTCCTTCTGTTCTGGATAAACTTTAGATTATAGTCAACTAGAGTAGGAATGGTATGAGGCGATTTGAAGAGTTTATAGAATAAAACAATGATTCTTGAATTCTCAGAGCGAAATAAATTACAAAATAAAATAGTTTATTGAAATATGGGCATTTTTAACTATTTTCAGCTATTTATATGCAAGCATTCTTTGTATAGAAGGTCATTTTTATAATACATTTCGAGAATTGAGAAATTTTCGTAAAAGTAGGACATTAGAATTTAAAAAAAAATGCCTGAAAACTATTGAGAGAGCTTGGTAAATTTTTTAAAACGCAAAAATAACTAATTACAAAAGAAATTTAATGACAAAAAAATTTATTTCATTTCAAACTGCAAATTTTTAAATAATATTGAAATTAATAAGATTTTAATAACAAATGTCATTTAAAATAAGGAAATCTCGAGATAATAAAAGGCACTAAATCAATAAAATCTTACGCTTGAGAAATTTTTAGTATGTTCTAGAACACACACATGAACAAATAAGTACGAAATTTACCTATATTTAGTACCATATAGCGAAGTTTCTAAGTTTTATGCTAAATTAAGTTCTCGATGGTAATAGATTTTTACTAAATTATAAGGCAGAATTTGATATTGAAAATTGTTCAGAAATTAAATACTTTTCGTCACAATCAAAACACTTTGAATAGTGGCTGTTAAATATGAAGAAAGTATTTACTTCAGGTAATTAAAATTATGAATTCCATATAATTTGATTTTTACTAGCGTCATTTTGACCAGTATTCGTATTTATCAAGTCAAATGCTTGTTTCTCAACAGGCAATGTGCAATTAAATTGAACAGTTAAATCATTTAAAGTACAAAAATCACTTGAAAATACTTTAATATCTCAAATGCTCTTAAAATAATAAACGTCTCAAATAGAAATAGGAATGACTTAAAAATGCAGGAAAAATATTCCAATTTCGTGCAGTATTCGCTTTTAGTTTTTTTTAAGATTTAAAAATAAAGTTTAAGACAGAATCTACGCTCCAAAAGTGAAGTGAAACCCCCCAAAAGTAGTTTAGTTGTAGTAAAAGTAATCTCCCCCTAAGTAGTCACCTACGGTTTTACTTAGATGACCATATTTGAGACGTTTATTTTTTGTATATAAGTGTGTTTTACATATAGAAGTATTTTCAAGTGACTTGTGCATTTTAAATGATTTAACTCTTCAATTTAATTGCACACTTAAAATGAAATTCAGTGACTCGTCGTTGTATGCAAAGAGGATACTATACGATATGTGTACATGTAGCTACTGTATGGATAACAATAGCTGCGGACTATGCTTTAATGTGTGGTGATGCTTTATAAGCCAGATAACAGCTACGAGACATGAGAAATTTTTTTTTGTCTTGTGGTCATGTTACAAGGCTACGAACCATAAGGTTGCGAGTTCGATCCTCGCTTATCGTCAAATAGCAACAAATGCTTTGGTACGAAACGAATGAATCATTTGATGGATATTGCTTATGTTTCCGAGGAAAATATCACATGGCAACTATTACCTGGCAACTAAACCTTTAAGCTTCTTTCTATATCGCATTATAAATTTTCTTCCTATATTTGTTAATAAGGAAATAATTGCCATTTGCCATCAATGAAATTGATTTGAGGGAATATGCATGTGGGTAAATCGTAATTTGCTTTACTATTTTCTCAACTTTTAAAAGGATTTTCTTTAATCTATGAATTTGAAAATTTCTCTGAAACAAATTTATTTCGTGAATAATGGAGGTTTTTTAGGTGGTAATGTTTTTAAATAAATATCTTCGCTGGACAATACTTTTCAATATATTTCCCCTAATAAAAGGAACATTTCTAAAAAAAGGATAAAAATTTTCCGGCAAAACTTTTTCGATTAAAAAAAGGCAATAAAAGCATCGTTTTATTTTTGAATGAGTCATGTTTAATAATTTTTAAAATAATATATTTGCAAATAAGATTTTTATTTATTATAACAAATGTATCCGATCCATAAAAATTTTAAAGAAATGAATAAAATATCTCTTTGACTAGTAGGGATCTTGAATCTTCTTGACCAGTCTTCTTGGATTTATAAAACTACAATTTAAATACTTACTTTCAAACAATACTTCAAATACTTGCATACTATTTTTGTGTTTAATTTCACAGTACATTGAAGTGTTCAGCATATAAGACTCGCATTGAAAGTAAAATTCTTTCCTATGATTGACTGATAAAGCTCTACAATCCCGATATCAGCACTACATGATTCAAGTACTAAATTTCAATTACGCTTTCATTTCACTCCCCATTAACCCACATCACCAGTCTTGATTCACCAATCTTGAGGTCTATTTACTATCTGATTTATTATCTAGTCTATTTCACTTTTCATGATCTAATTAGATGACATTTGTTTTGGGAATATATTGCCTTACTAATTCAATTAAAAATCCATAGGATTGTGATTTGCCATTTTTGCATTAAACTGTATCATTTTTGAATTATTTCATTTCAACTTGTGTTTAAGATGAGAATTCGATACCCGTGCGTCGTATGGGTAGGGCGATTAAAAGGTTAATCAATTTTGTGGTTTTGAGACAAATGTGTTTACGGACACACGGAAAGATGGACAGATTTTTGTCAAAAATTTAACACGGATCTATAATTTTGATGTATACTGTCACAAGCCAGATTTATTTTCTGGTCGTTTTGTTTTAAAAGTAGCGTGTGTGTAGACATAATTCAAAAAAAAAAAAATCTTTAAGATATACAAAGTTTTGAAACTTATATCTGGAAGTCGATTACTTTAAGTATTATAATGCTTTCTTTTTACTTTGTATACAAGAAAATGAAAAAGTAAATTGTTATAATTTGTCCTTTATTAAAAAATATTTATACATGAATTATAGGAATTGAAATAAACGCTTTGGACTTTAAAAGTTTACTAATATGAAACCGGAGACCTCGGTCGTTTTTTTTCCAAATAACATAGACCATTTTTGCTTCCCCTTAACCAGTACAAGGATCCAATAAAGTTGGAAACTTAGTAAGCGAGGATTAAGTGTGATGGATCGTCCGTAAACTTTCCATCTGGTGTGTCATTTCATCAGAAGATGTTCTCGCCGATATTTAATGCCTTCCAAGCACCCGGAAAATGATTATTTATGACTGGTATAATAGCCCGACATACCGGACCGAGTCTGCAGGGAGACATTCGAGACTTTTCTGAGACTTCGGAAGATTAAATTGAATTGCTGTGCTTGGTCTTCTGATTGTTTATGCTGAATAGATTTCAATCGCGATAAATATGCAGGAGGAATGCGACTCGGTGCTCCTTCTGAAGGATTAAATGGAAGTGCAAACAGTATTATGGTATTTGTTTCCCCTGGAGATTGGGAATTTTATTCAGGAATCTGTTTTAGGAAAAGTTTCTTTCCGTAATTGTTATCGAATAAAGCGAGATTATTGAAGGAGATGGATTTAATTCTCTTTTTTTCAAAGAATTTTTGCTTTATTTAGGTAAATATCATGTTATGAATGTATGCCTGAACAGTTTTGGAGAATTTCTTAATTCTTAATCCTCCAGCTGCGTATCCCGCGATTTCCACGGGTTGGCAATCAGTCCCTTTTCTATTACATCCCGCGTTTTTCAGTTAGTTTTTACAGCTTTTTATTATCATATTATTGTGTTATCATAGTTTACAGCTTCTTATATTGTATAACATAGTATCAATTCACTATTTGAAAAATATTTGAACTTATTTGCAAGCAAGGTAACTAAATAGCGAGTTTAAAAAATTACGCACTCAGAATGTTAACCATAGAATATACTATTTGAATTTCACTTAATGTCTCCGAATTTTTGTTTATTCATATAAAAATTTTATTTGTGACAATATTTTAGCCCCCATCTACGTGTTTTATATCAAAAGTTATATAATTATTATGAATATGTAATACAGCTCTTCTGCAAAGTCTAATCCCTGAAAGATCTAAAAACATTCTTAATGGGTGCCACAGATTATTGGACCCTCCACCCCCGATCTACGCAACGATTTTTCAGACAAAAATGAAAGTTCTGAAAAATTGGAGGAATATGGCGTTTTCTATTAGAAGCCAAAATCCAATATTCTAGAAAATTCCATATCCTATTCGGAGACTGTAAATTTCTTAGCGCTGATATAAGGAGCGATTCTTTCTTGTATTGATAAAGGAAGAATCGTCTTAACTATATATTCTGAGCGCTGCTGTCTTCAAATAGTGAGATTTTTTTCTGTTACTGTTTTATATAAGTGCTTTTCTTCGGATACACTCAAGTTGTGATTTTGTTTCCTGTATTTTATTTTGTTGTTGGGAGAAAAAAAAACCTCGTTATTTTTTATCGAGCTTACTGCAACTATTGCACCTTATCCCACCGTACGGTTTCCGAATATAATCTCAGGGACGGAACTGGTGAAACTATTTTTGTCATCTAATTATGATAACACGGTGATACCTAACCTTTATTTCTTTCCGTATCCGTTGACCTTCTTGCTTTTGAGTACCTATTGCTTATATCTTTGAGCTTGTTTCTCGGAGCAGAGTTTAATAAAAAGAATTTAAATATGACAATAGATATGTTATATCTCTAGCTACTGCACTCTTATTTCTTTATTTGTTTTTAATTATATGTATATAATGATATTTTAAAATTTAGTTTAAATCTTTATTTCCAAATTTTTATCTTAAATTAGCCCCTGTTAGCTTCAATCTAAATTGCTTTATTTCTTTATCGAAGTCTCAATTTCTTAACACACGCTCTAGAACTTTGATTTCAACATTTTCTTACGTCTTGAGCGAAGGGAAAAAATCCCTAATGCTTTCAATATTATTTTAAAGATACTCAAGACTCCCTTCTCTAATTCGATATGTCTAAAAAGAAATACCTATCAAAATCTCATTGTAAAATCACTGAAGGGAAAAATGTATGCCTCTTTCGCTCTTTTGTCGCGATGTAGATAGAGGCATCGCTAATCGCTTTTTCTATGTACAAATTATGCTTCCCAAGATGAAATAAACGAATATTCAAAGTGTCATTTCTGTCTTCGGATCTGACTCTGCTTTTAAATATTATGTTATATATTCCTGTCTATAAATTCTGTATTTCTGAAATATTAAATATTTGGTCACTGAGCTTTTGCTACTCTACTTTCATTGCTACACATTAGGTTTTCGATTTGAATAACTTTCGTGTTTCACCCAAAATTGGAGAAACAAAATTGTATAATTTTTAGTTATTAATGGTATTTTCCCCCTTTACGAACATTATGTGCCCCTAAATTGTCTACCGCGTTCTACTAAGTGTGTATACCATAGTTCAAGAATTTGTGTTATAACAGGCCTTTTCTCATTTTTTCGAATTTTTCTATTTTGTCATAATAGGCATCAGTGGTTTATATGAAATTCTTGTGCTTTAAAATGCCCATTCTTGTTGTTTTTGCTCTTGATCCCAATCCGCATCTTGTTAGAATGTAATACTTTTGTAAAACTAACAAAGGTAGTTTTAAAAAACATTGTTACACAGCTTTTTGTCATTTATAAATATTGTTATGAATTTATAATACATCTTTCTTCACAAATTAATCTATAGCTGAAACAAAGATCTACAGATATTCTTAACAGTTGGCGAATGGATGCCAAGTAAATGATCCAAACCATGAAAATCAATTGGTCACTTGGCTAAGCTTTTGGTGACTAAAATAAAGGTTCTAGGAAATGTGGGATTTATGTTGCTATCTCATATAGGAGCCGAGATATAAGATCTTCTAGAAAATTCCATATCCTTTCGAGAGATTATAAAAGTCGGAGCACTGACACGAAGATGAATCCTATTTTTGGAATGTCGATTGCAGCGAGAGCTCTCTAATTGCTATTAATATTTTCTGTTTAGTGATTGTGTCTTTGTGTTAGTGTTTAGTGTGTTATCAGCTTGTGTTGATCAGTAAGTGCTGTTTTTTTTCGTTCACCTCGTTATTTTGTTGCCTGAATTATTTTTCTCAGAATAAAGCTTCGTTTTCCATTATCCAAATATTGTACTTTTACTGTACATTCATCGGACAATTTTAAGTAGCAATATTGTTAGACCTATGATTGTTCATTTCTCTCATCATAAATACAAAAATCAAGATTTTTTTTTGTATGAAAAAAGGCTTGAGTAAAATATCTATCGGTTTACAAATAGCAATTATTGAATTCATACTGATTTCTTATCTCCTTAAGATTTTATAGTAGATTTCGACGCAAAGTAACTTGCTTCGTCTTGATGTCCTAATACTTGATTGATATTTAAATATACAGAGATGGCATTTTATTTTTTCTTAATCCACAGTTAGTCAATAGTCGATCCTTTTCACCCATAAATGATCGCAATGTGCATGTTCATTCCGTTTTGATAATTTTGTCTTTACAACTATGATAATTAGTTCTGTAAAAAAAAATTGCGATACATTATAAATTGTATTAAACAGGAAGCATTTGTTGTAATTAAAAGCGAATTAAGTATTTGCAGGAAAAGGATTATTTTTATAATGAGAATTCGAACTTTTACATCGGTCAGATTTCTTTATTTTAAATTTTCCATTGTAGGTTGACCATTTATTTAGTACAAGAAGTTCAAATTTATGTCTCCAAATTCTCTTCATATAATCACGATTTTTTTTTTATTTCACTCGTTTGATTATATCCAAATTTCATGGAAAAATACAATACTTCACATTTTTATACCGATATTTGATTATGATATTCAAAACCCATTTTTGTGTGTAAAGAGGAAGATGATGTAAACGATATTTTTAGTTTTCTAGACTAGAAATCGGTATTTTATTTATACTTTCAATATAATACATGTACTGTATATAATATATAGTTGTTAAATGAGATTTAGATATAATTTTATGGTCTCGATTCTTTGTCAGACAGTAAAGTCGTGTTACTTTTTTACATACTTTGTGTTCATTGTTTACGGGAACCTTTATAATGGTGACCAGTCCCATGATATCATAGCTCTATTAAAATTTTTTTTTAGTTCATCTGTCTTCTATTGAACGGTATTGCGACTTTTTTTTTGGTTTACTTCACTGATATTGCACAAAATCCCTTCTTTAAAAGCTGTCAGCGATTGCAGAAAATCATACGATTGAAGAAATAATAAAAACTATTAATTTCATTTTCACTTTTAATTCAAATTGTAATTAAAATGTCATAAAATTTGCTTCGAGGTAGGCATTACCACAATATCTGGATAGTATACGTGTGTCACTTTGGTAGGCGTAGGTCAGAAGTCCGCCATTTTAAAAGTGTTAACACACACATTTTGCGCGCATGCACGTGCCTTTATTATCAATAGAAATTGAAATCGAGCATTTCTTAATATTTATTTGTATTTCTACATATTTTAAAAGTAAAAACATTAACCAAGATTTTTTTAGAAGCATCTTTTGGTTGTTCGTTTTAATAGAATGCAAATGTTTAAGTGTTTTTCTTTCGTTATCAACAATTACACTTTTTTCTCTAAATAAACAGCAACAAAAGAATTGACTCTTACAGCGTTACTGAGCCCTTGACTTAAGAATTTACTTAACTTCATAATTAGAGGACACATTTTATTTGGGACATTTAGTTTAATTCCTATAATAATAATGGAAGGGCATACGAGATGTTGTAGTATATTTAAGTATTTTTTGCATTTTTAAATTAATTCTTAATTTCAGGTTTAAAGTTAAAAATTCGATACTTCGATGCACGAATCAGAATCGTCATTGTATGCGAAGGGGTTAAATAACCAAACTGGAATGATTCTCTTTCGAAAAAAAATGAAAATTCTTTTATACCCTATTTAAGTACACCATTTTCTAAATTGAAACTTTGTAATTCAAACATTTAATAATATTGTATCATTTTATAACTTTGTAACTTCAGATTTTAATTTGAAATCTGAGCTAATAATCATTAAAAATTCTAATTTAAACCAGTTTTATATTCATAAATCCGACTTTACCATAGTATCAGAATGCTTTTATATCCAATGAAAATATTTGAAGAATGTCCGAACAATGTTATTTCTTTATGGATTATTATTTATCCGGGTTCTTCTTTTTATCAATCTCAAAATTTACGTTAAATATTTAATTAAAATCTGAAGCAATCTCATTTTCAAAACGCATTCCATTAAATAATACCCGTTTCAAATTTTATCTAAAGAACTGAGATCTAGCTTTAATTGAAACAAATGCACAAACAATGGAATATTTACATTTGGTGATTGCAATTTAAATTTATTTAACTTCAAGTTTTTTATCGAACGTTCATTTAAAGTAAAATAAATAAGCTGGAGACATGCACATTCCTTCATATGAGTTTCTAAAAGATCATCCAAATTAATTCCTTCTACATATTCAAGTGACTGCACAAAAGTTATTTCATCTACATCTGTTGCTAACTTAGAATAGATAATCTTGATTAAATTCTTTGAAAGTCAACGTATTGGAAAATTCTTCAAGTTTTCAATCTCCATTTACGAAATGGTAGTTGCTCCGACGAGCAGCGAATCAATTTTGCTCCTTTCGGATATAATTTTTTTTTTCCTACTTCTAGTCTTTGATCGCGCAAGTGGAAGTATTTCAATATTTGGATAGTATTACGACTTTAATTTAAAGAAACTACTTCTTCTCTATTTAAAGTAGATAAAATGAAATCGACGATTTCATGGAAAATTATTTCTTTTTCCTCGTCAGTACGAGTTCGGATGATGCAAAAGGATTCTGAAACGTTAGGCGGAACTTCATCGTTGGAAATAGCTTTGATCTTTAGTAATAGTAGAACGGATCATTCGATATGTTTTTAAATGACGTTGATATTTTAGAAGCTCAAAGTTTCAAAATTTATAAATATTTAAAGCAAATCGTTACATTGTCTGTGTGACAGCACCTGAAGTTAGTTACTCTTATTCTCTTAGTTATTCTCTTGCATCAAATTAAATATTTTTTCTCATACACTTGCACAATATTATAAAGAATTGCTATTTACTTTTTAATGCAATAAAATGAATTGAATATCAATTTGGAACATCTTTCTGCGGACTTGACTGGTGCGAAAAAATATATTTACATTATTTAGGATAAAACTACATACCACATTTCGGTTGGCTCATATATTCCGATTTTGAGCTATTTTCCCCAAATGACTCAAAATAAGTGAACTTTAAAACGAATAATGGTGAACAAATAAGTTGACTAGTCGGAAATTTACGGACCAGCATTCAGATTCATCAACAAGCAATTAATTCATAATTGAACTGGTTCAAATTTTAATATATTTCAAAATTTTATAATCAAATACTATATTAAACTTTATTAAATATTAATAAACTTTTTTGTTGAATTATCGTGTTCCCACCCATAGGCAGTATTTCCGCTGATGAATTTTATCCAAAATTTCATTGGAGTCTATGATTATATTAAAATCATATACCAAATTTCATTTATTTAGTTTGTTGTCATACCGACTGATAAATAGACATAATTCCAAAAAGGATTTATCCGAATTGCAATTGAGCGATTCATAATAATTTTTATGTACAGGGTGTTTATAAAGTCCCGGACCCATTTTGATGTTTAATAACTCATAAAATAATAAAGATAGATTAAAATTAATAACATAAATGGTTAAATAGACTCAAAAAGTTGCATGACCCTTGTCAATGAACTTCCACGTGTGCCCCCTTCGTCGCACGGAGGATATCAAGTCGATAGTCAATTTCACGCCAGGTAGCGACAAGCATGTCGGCATCCACAGAGCCATTTGCGCACATTATGGCGATTAACAATGCCAGAAACATGAAAGGATGCTTCATCGGAGAACATTATGCTCTTCAGAAAATCAGCAGCATCTTCTATCCTCCTTAGCATATCTGTTGCAAAGGCCATCCTCCTAGGTCTATCGTTCGGTTCCAAAACTTGAACAATTTGAACTTTGTATGCATGCAGTCTTAATTTTTTCTTAATAACCTTGTACACCGTCGAAATTGGCATATCCAATTCTGTTGCCGCTGATCTCACAGATATTCTAGGATTGTGTAAAAATGTCTCTCTGACACGCTTAACATCAAAATCACTTGTGCAAGGACGTCTGGAACGTTTCTTATCTTCGATAATTCCAATTTCTAGAAAATTCTTTTTCCACCGCAAGATGCTGTTTTTGGATGGAGGATATTTTTGGTAAATTCTTCTGAAATTTCTCTGTGCTTGCACTATCGATTTCATTTCTATGAACCACCATAAAATCTGTCCTTTCTCTTGTGGTGTACGCATTCTCCTTAATATCCACTCGAATAAAACATCACATACAAAAGTACTACATAGAACAAACACATCAAAAGTAAATATAACATTGCAATAGTTGCCAAAAACAAAAGAGAGAAAAATGCAATTAATAAGCAGACAATATTTAGAAAAGTACAGATATTTAGACTGGAAAATGAAATTATCTGAAAATAACCACACATGCAGACGATATTTACAAAAGTAAAAATATTCAAACCTGAAAAGGAAAATATGAGTTATTCCATCAATAAATGCCATAAGTTTGTTTATATCTTTATTATTTTACGAGTTATTAAACATCAAAATGGGTCCGGGACTTTATAAACACCCTGTATTTCCTGTCTGAAGAGGTAAACAATCCTTGGTAAATAATATGCAGACAGATCCAAATTCAAATGAGGAGACAAAATCAGACTTTTGTAAAAAAGATTGGCTTTAGATAAATCCTTGAGTAGCGTGGCATTCACACTCAAGGCCCGCAATTTAATGGGAGGTCACTTTTAATACCTTTATTATAGAAAAAAAATTAGGAACCGTTCTTATTGTTATTTATTATTTAATGGCATCACATTAAAGTTTGATTGAAATAACAAATATTGCTCGGCGTCGTATATTCCGAACACAAATCAAACATCTTTACTTTCTCGCTTACGTAGTATAGAGAAAGTATTGTAACTGTCAAGAAATTCGAACTCGAGGTTTTGACGAATCTCCACTCTTTAGATCTCCCTGAGTTCGAAAAACGAACTTTTGGGAAATGTCCGTCTGTCTTTGACAAAAATTACTCAAAAACGCTTAGACTAGACGTTTGAAATTTTATATACGGTCTTTACACCAAATTTGGAGATTTCTATCCAATTTTGAGTAAAATCTATGCAGGGGAAGTCCGCCTGTCCGGCTGCTCGAATATAATTTAACACAATAATTACAAAACGTAGAAAGCTATATTAAAAAAAATTCGATTCTATGTATTGTGTAGACACCTGTTGGATTTGGCTCAAAATTTGACAACGGCTTGACTGTCTATCCGTCTGCACTTTCAGTAACATGTAAACGCAATAATTAAAAACGCAAATATATCAAATTTGGTACAGAATTTTGTGACTACAAGTGCAGTTTTGTGTGAAATTTATTTCAGTCGATTGAGCAAAACGCATCTAAAACAAAAATTCGATTTTTTGGATACTATTAATCATGCCAAGGATTGATTAATCACCAAATAACTCGCCAAGGATGACAGGATTGATTCATTAAAAATTCTGAATTCACGCCGAAAGTTAATATTTCGTAACTATTGTGATGCTATGTGAGACGCTCTCAGACATGACTGGATTATTAGTTTTTTCAAGTTACTCCTTGATGATCTACTCCTGCCATCATTTGTGTCTACTTATTAATAATTATTAATGCGAGTATCGTTCCCAGTATTTTCTGTATGAATTCTGAATTCTCTGTCAACTTAAATTCACAATTATCTTCACTTTTACATAAATATTCAAATTTTGTAAAACAAAAGTGATTTACAAATTGGATGTTTTGTCAAGATGTCCTTGATAACTCTTACTGTCTCTCCATGCAGTATTTTTATAGAACAACAGACATTGTTTATTAATCTATTCTAATTCAAAGAACACTGTGTGATACTCAATAAAATATTTATTAAATTTTGAAATGTAAAATAGTGTAAAGATGAATATATTCAAAAATACTAGAATTATTGCAAACCAATATCTTTTAATATGGATATGTCTAAATTCTGGATTAACATTTAGAATGTCAGCATATATTAATCGATTTATATTAAGTGTTAAATAGTATTTTGTGAGATGGGAAAATCAAATTTTCGAACAGATTTTAAAAATTATTGACCTTTGCTATAAGTATATCTATTCTAAGAAAGCGATACATTCTTCCGAAATGAACTAGATAAGGAGTTCGGCTAAACAATTTCTGCAGAATAACGGTCCAGGAGAACGAAGATAACATTCATTCTTCTAGTTTTACGATAACAAACGATGAGGTATTAGTTCATTACTTTCCAACAATGGACTGGAGCGTCCATAGCAGAAAGTAAGAAATTTATGAAGGGAAAACGAAAGTGGAGATTATCCGTCACCGATATGATTCTTAGATTGACCTTATTCCTTCACTTAGATGTTTTTGAGTATTTATTTTCATTGTTATGTATGTCAAGAATCATGTAGCATCTTTTATATTCTAATGATTAACTAAGTAATAGTTTGAATATATTGAAGGAACATGAAGTCTTTCTTCAATTATTAAATGTTGACAAGAAATGGATGGAGAAAACAATATAAAATGTTCGCCAATCTTATTTTTTTCTTGTCGAATAGTTGGCGAAATGAGTCCATAAATTTAAGCAATAATTTGAAAATTATATATAAATAATGGTAATGACATCAATAAGGGGAGGGGCGATGTGTTTTACTGTTCCATCAAATCAAATCATCCATTTCTGCTTGGCGTGAATTGAAGCGCTGTTATGGGCGCAGTCCATTTGTTGTTAAGACCATAAAATACGTTTCGAAAAAGTTTCTAGAACTAATATATATTACTGCTGTAAGAAAAAAAGACAGGATGAGTTTTTAAAAAATGAAATTACATCTTGTATTCTATACCTTTTAACGATGAAAGGAGCTTTTATATTCTGTTAATAAGCATGATTCTAATTTCTTTTCCGAGTGCAAAGGGTTAAAGAAAAAAAATTTCCGGCAGATGAAATGGAAGCGACGGATTACACATGTTTTTCAGATATTATTACTCTTTCTTCTTTTTTTAATATGCAGAGATAGAGTAAAAGTTTTAACGAAAAACTGTAGCAGAATTTATATGTAGTTTATTTTTGAAACTAACTTGTCTTTTTACTCTGTACGAAATGCACTTTAAAATAATTAAAAAATAGGATATTAATATTTTATCGGATCGATTAAAAGCTCTGGGTTTCAATTTCTTTAAACAAAATTAAAATAATTTTTTTGTTCACAAATTCACATCAGCATGCTATGTACGAGTCCAAATGTTAATGAATTTATGGACTCCCTCATTTCATTTTCCTGGCCTGGAAAGGTCTCGTGTGGTGTATCTTCAGTGGCCTGGTGGTAAGGGCTCGGCTTCGGAACCGGAGGGTTTCAGGTTCGTGACCCGATTCCACCGAAGAACAGTCGTGTAAGGGGGTCTGTAGCACGTTAAATTCGTCATGAACAAACGTCCTCCCGCTGGTGTGGTGTGGTGTGGTGTGGTGTAGAGAGGGGGGTGCCAGCTCAGGTGTCGTCCTCGTCATCCGACCGCTGTTCAAAATGACCAGGTCCGTTCCAAAATAGCCCTAGTGTTGCTTCAAATGGGACGTTAATATAACCAAACCAAACCTCAAATATTTCATACAGAACAAGTAGTCTTAGTCTTACTTTTTATGAGCCGGCATTTTAATGTTTTTTAATGCTTCTTTTGCTTTGGTTTATTTTAATTATTTGAGGTTCCTTAGCTAGTTGTTTTGCTTTCTGATCTATTCCAAATCAAGCAATTCTTATCCAATCAGAACAACTTACAATTATATTAAAAATAAATACCACCTAACCTTATCTTTAAACTAGTTTAGTAAATTATAGCCGAATGAATTTCCATCTTTTGTTAAATGTTTAATTGATATCTAAATGTAAGCGTTTCTAAACTTAACTGAGAAACCATATTGTGCTTTCTCTTTAAAAAATCGAACGAAAGATCCGCATCGCTGCTTAATAGAATTGAGATAAGGTAATATTCAAATAATATCTCCTCTGTTAAGGAAAGAGCTGTTACAGCCAGATAGCTAACATATGCATTTTCTAAAATTGCGAGACGAGAACAATACTGCCGGGGCATTCTCCAAGCTACAAACGGAAAACACATCGAAAAAAAACATCCAGAGAGTGATAATAAGTTGGGCATATTTCAACAATAACATCAAGATGAATTTAAAATTATTATAAATTTATCTCTACTTTTTTAAATAAGCGCCTTTGTTATTGATGCACTTATTAAAAAGACAAGTTTTGGGGTGCCGATATTATACTCATTTTCTGCCAATAGTTATCTGTTGGTATGCATTTGAGCACTGTAACTCGAAAATGGAACAAATCGGATTAAATTTCAGTAAATGATTTCATTAAACTGTGGAGCTGTTTCAAATTTTGACAAAATATATCGACGAGTTGACTGTCTGTGGGTCTGTTTACTTATGGTACTGCGGCATTTGGCAGATGGATGAATTTTATTATTTGATCTTTACACCAAAACTATGAATATGCATTTCATTTTAAATTAAATCACAGGATAGGCAGGGGCAAATTTGTCAATTTGTGCGTGCGCGCGCGCGCGAGAAAGAAAGGTAAACGAAATTCGGTATGCAATAGATGTGTATATAAATGGTAGACATTTATCAAATTTTCGATCAAATCAGTCAACGGAAAAGAGGTCCCAGACACATTCTATATTCTTTCCACAATTATAAAGTTAAGCCATAAAACGTTCCATGTAGAGGTATACGAAAAGGCAAGAGCGGAATTTCCCACTTGTTTTCCTTTTCTGAAAAGCTGTAGCTGCCAGAGATAGGAATCTGGAACTGTTTCTAATGGACTTGGTGAAGGGCAAAACACGATTAATTAATGTAATGAACAATTAACCACTTGGGGTGGAAAGTCGTGCCACGCACGTCGAGATGTTTTTGTCACAGAATCGCCAACGGCGTATTACGTCAGCAGGCAATTATCACAAAAGTAACAGTGATGTTTGTGATCCGTTGACTGAGAATTTACCAGTTAACAGGAGCACAGTCTTAATTTGAAAATGAATCATTTAGAAGATGCAGGACGCCGCAATGGCCTGGTGGTAAAGTATCGGCATCGGAACCCACGGTTTCAGGTTCGAGACCCGATTCCACCGATAACCCGTCGTGTAAGTGGGTCTGGTGCACGCTAAATCCGTCGGGGCCAAACGTCCTCCCGCTGGTGTGGTGTGGTGTGGTGTAGAGAGGGGGGGGGGGTGCCAGCTCAGGTGTCGTCCTCGTCATCTGACCGCTGTTCAAAATGACGAGGTCCGTTCCAAAATAGCCCTAGTGTTGCTTTCAAACGAGACGTTACTATAACTAAACCAAACCAAACTTGGTAAATGCAACTATTTCTCCAATTTATATAAGGTCTCGGATACTTTGTGTGGCCTCGCTGCTGGTTACAGTGGACTTTTTTTTGGCCTGTGAAATTATCACCACGAGTGGTTAATGCAAAAACAACAAAAGGTTAAAAAATTGTACAATTTTAAAAATTTGACACTATTTAATTTAAAGCTACAACAGCTTTTAACGCCAACAAATGCATTATTGATTGAAGTAGCGAATAAGACATTTTCTTTCTTTGCACTTATTGCTTTTACTTCAAAGCTTCTCAGTCGTCGGAGGCACACTTAGTCTTTGATGGGAATATCCGAAACTATTGTCATTAAAGGCGAAAATACAAGATATTACAATATTTAAAAAAAAAATGCTATGGTATTTTGATTTCTTTATTTACGTTAAAACAAGATGTTCTATGCACTCGAAATGCAAGAAGCGCAAATTCTTAAATATTCTACATTTATATATATTCGTAATGGGTTTGGATTTCTACCGCGAGATCCTGAAGTAGAATAAACTGCGACGAGACTTGTATAATAGGTGTTGAGGCAAGACCCCCGTTAGACATCTGGGGTTGTGGTTGAGGTGAGGTCTGTTACGATTAATATGCGATGCGCAAGGACAGTTCTTTTAAGATAGGGCAAAGCGACTGATTAGTCTGAGTAGTAACTTATATGATTGTAAATGTGCGTAAGTTAAGGGTGTTGGACCTTGATGCCAAAATTTATGTAACCCCTGACCTTTGCAAAAAAAGTCCATGGCCGGGTTTCTTTAGAAGGAAGCTTTGTACCGTGCACTAAATAATCGAAGTGCATGATGTAGTGATAGTTAGTTATGTAACTAATAGCATTAATAATTATAACTAAGCATTTTTCTTTCAAATTGATCAGCAAAAGATAGACCACAATAGTCTAATGGTAAAAGTCACGGCTCTGGGTCGAAAGGCTGCAGACTCAAATGCTCTTGATTCCCCCCTAAAAAACCTTTGTGATCATCGCCTAGTGCACATTAAATCAATGTTCGATGGGAACAAACATCTTCTCTTTGATGTGGTATAAAGGTAAAGGTTTGAAAAGGTTTGTCAGCTCAAGTGTCATCCTCGTCATCAGACCGGAATTCAAAATTACGAACAAAAATCTTACCCCAGATATCTGTAGTGTTGCCCAAGCTGAACGTTAAATTAAACTTATAAATAGCTAAATAGTGTCCGATTTAACTTAATTCCTGATTATTTCAATTCTCTCGATATTTAAAATTATATACAACATAGAATTTGTAGAAAAAGATACTCCTGTAAGCTTGAAATTGCATCCAACGTGAGAACTAATTTTATAAAACTCAGCTCCTCGAAACAAGATCAAAGGTGAGTGGATAAAAATGGACTACCATCTAAATAGATAATTGTCAAGATGAGGAAGTCAACTATCATCATTCATGAATACTATATTATTTTAGTTGTTTCATTTGTTTCAAAAGAGAACTTTTAGTATTCTGGAAACATGGAATAAAATGTCAAATATATTCTGAAAATGTAAATTCGAGTCGGCTAATTTAAGCTTGCAGCATTATTAACGAAAATCTCATTCCATTGAGTATTGTAGGATTAAGAGTGCTAAAAAATAAAAGGATTGATTAGATGGTACGCGGCAAAACAGAAGATGGAACCGCTATCTTATGTGGGGAAAAAAACTGCTTTGGACCGGAAGTCTCCGAGTTCAAAACCCGATTCCAGTGTAGAACACATGTAAGTGCTCCTGGTGCCCGTTGATTCCGTCGGGATTAAAATGTCTCCTCCTCGATGTGACAGAGAATTTCAGAGATCGGTATCGGTTTAGAATCCTCCTCTTCATCTGAGCATGACTTAATCCTTTACTGCATACTGTAGCAGATTTGGTACATAATTTTTCATTTTAATAATGAATATAAATATTTTAAGAATAGAAGTTTTTTTTTTAGAAATCTTAAATTGGAATTTAGAATAGATTTTCGAAAAGAATTTTTAAAATGCATTTTTTTGTTTGTTATATGTGTGCTTTTCTTGTCAAGAATTTTTATTTTGAAATTTTAAAAAAAATTGTGCTTTGAAGGATTAAAATTATGAGATCTGACCCCACGTAGCTATCTTTTTATTTCAAAACGATGCCTAAATACACTTAAGCTAGACTATGCAATTAAAAATAATTTAACTATCTACAGAAAGGCAAAGTACTAATTTATTGCTAATAACTCTAAACGCATAGTAAATTTTCTTAACAAGATTCTTCACATTTTTAATTCATGAAATTCATTAAAACCAAAAAAAAAAAAAAAATTCATAATCGTTTACAGGTGCTTTTAACGATCATAAGAAGCTAAACGTCATTCTCCAATTATTTAATCGATGAAGAATAGCATAATTAATGAGAGATGGAGCGACAATTATTAGAAAAAATATAGAAAAAATGAATTGCGTAAACTAAAATTTCTCTAACCTATTTATTCTTTGACTTTCATAAACCACGACGTCTTTATTTGAATAAAATTTTCACGTAATGATAATTAGATAAACATTTTTTAGCCTAGACATTTGCATTTTATGATCTAACATTTTTATAGTTTTAAACGCGCTGTTCAGTAATGACTTAAAACGCTGAATAAATATGTATGAGGGAGCATTTACATACTAATTTCGGTATTAGTAAAAATACGCGACGGTTTCTTTATGTACTAAGAATAATTTCTTTTTTTTAATAGTTGTAAAATAAATTTTTCATATGTTGTTAAGGACGGAACCCGAGTTATTTCGTTCTACGTTTGTATGTATATGCTACCGGGAAAAGCCGAAATCTCGAGAATGTCGACACTCACCGGTGAATGTCAACATATACCCAAATACCTCGGTGAAAGACCGAATATTTTATTATATTCTTACATATTCGGACAGTTACCGGTGTATGTCGACAAGCACCATGCACTGATGGTGAATGTTTTTATTACGTTTTTAAATCATACTTTATTATTAAAACATATTATGAATGATATATCAAAATAAGAGAAAGCTATGTAGTAATTAAACTTAAAAAATTATTGGAATTAAACTATTAAACTTAAAACTATAGCATTAAACTTAATTATGTGATTGTCGTTATCTTATTTGGTACAACAATTTGAATTGTTATGGCACTTAGAACTGCACAAGAGTCCCTTACTTTTACAATTACATTTAGTAGTGAAACATTTCTTTTTACAATGACAGCTTGTATAGCCTTGCCCTATACTTCTCGAATGAGTTGCAGCTGCTTCTCTCAGCGACATTTCTTGAAGAAAGCTCATCTATGGAAAGTAACTTTTCTTCACAAATTACAAACTGATTAAAGGATATGAAGCTGCTGGAGGGTACCATTTTTTTTTACTAATTTATAAAAGTTGGAGTCTTCTATTCCAACAACAACTGTCAACATATTCCGGGCATCTGTACGGCCATGGTCGACATCAGGAACGCACAGTTGTATTCGCACAGTGGTGTATATTCTCCGAGGACAACTGCGTCCCGTTTCGACCTCCACCAGAGCATGTCGGTGATTGTCGACATACCCCGGTGATAGTCCGAATATATAAGAATATAATAAAATATTCGGTCTTTCACCGAGGTATTTGGTATATGACATTCACCTTTGAGTGTCGACATTCTCCAATTTCGGACATTCACGGTAACATATGCATATGACAAAATATAATTCGATCCTTAAGCGGTTAGGAGAGAACTAAACTGGTACGGCATATTCGATCAAGTTCTTAATGTGTTTCTTTTTCGTTAAATAAAATATTTTGATGATATAACAGCATTTCACAATATTCGAATGAATAGAAAACCTTAAAATAAAAATTATTGGTAATATCCAGGTGCTGTCTGCAAAACTAGTTAAGAACGACAATTGACTTGCATGATAAACATACCTATTGTTATTCTTTATTTACTTGATATAAAAAGTCAAATATAATAATGCTAGTTAAAAATTATAATTAAATATTTTTCTATACTTTTTTACTCATCCATTCTATAAACTGTTTTATGAAAAAAAAAATGCTGAGATACTCTGCTTTCGATATTATTCTTTCATTACTATTTTATAGAATATTGACTGTCTGTATTTGCAATATGAGTACTGAAAATATACAACATAAATATAATTTAGATATAGCCTTTTATTTCGCACATTTTTTTAGAATATATTTGTAAAATTTTATATAAATAAGTTTTTGCTATATGTAATTTTTTTTCTCGAGAATTCGATATTTTCAGTATGTCTCTAAGCGTTTTTAAAATGAAATATTTACATTTTCTTAAATGCTTTTAAGGTTGGGCATACAATTTAAGTTCTTCACGCGTTTTACAATATTTTTAAAGTTGATTGTTTGCAATTTTGAAATTCCTAAATTGTTTTTTTTAAATATTTATAGCTCTTATTCGGTTTCGTGTTCTTTTTTTGCCATTAATTCTGTGACTAAGTTTTTTTCCTACTGTAGAGGGTATTAAAAAAAGTTCTTGTGTATGACTGCAAACAATTTCACAGGCGACAAAATTTGAAATTTATCCTTTCCAACATGTTTAGCATAAAAGAAGTTTCACATTTGACAAATTAATTAAAAATTTAATTTTTTAATTTATTCTGGTAATATATCTTTTTTGATATGGAGAATAACTTAAATAAAATTTTATTTTCATTAAAAAAACTTTCGATTGGAGTGCTAGTTTAAATCTCGATTCAAAAAACAATCTCGGACACTGCTAGAATCCATAGTGAAAAATAAGAAATCGCTCAATTCTCTCATTTTCTCAATTTCATTTTAAATAGTTGGGGTAAATAACCCTTGTTTTAAATTTTATAAATTTCACTTTATAGAAAGCACATGAAATTCTGATCTGTGTTTAATTTAATGTTGAAATGTAATTAAGTTTTACTGTTTTTGAGATTATAAACCACTTCTCGTGCCAGAAACATTCTTTTCAGAAGGCTCAATAATCACAGGGTTATGGCATTAGGAGCACGAGGAATTCATTCAATAATTTCAATATACAGTTAATTTTATTTTCTAATCTTGATAGCTCTAAATTCTTTATATTTGTGTTAAATCTGATCGCAGTTCAAATGCTTTCACATTGATATTTTGAAAGCGAAATATCAGCAGAGATATTTTCATTTCAATTTGAACAAGATGCCGCATAGCGACGTAAAAGCGGGGGAAAAAGCTTCTAAGGAGCTTTAAATATTTCTATAAAAGTTACAAGAACCGAAATCTATTTTCCTTTGCGCTTCGTTTTGTTATTTTAACAAGAGATGGCGACACTATTAATCTTAATATCTTCATAATAATGTTAAATTCCTTTTGCACTGGTTAGGGTATGTGAAATACTTGAAGAAATGCATCGGTAGGAAATTATACTTGAAGCAATGCGTCGCTAGCTAAAATTAAAACTCAAACATATGCGAATTTTTGAAATCTAATCATTTTTTAAATCTTAATTGGTTTTAGGACTATCTAAATGGTGTTTAAAATTCTTTTTCATACTATAGCGAAATATAATTTTGCATTTGTAATTTATTTTACTGCCAGTCATTATAACATGAAAACAATTTATAACTACCGATCATTCTAAAACAAATGAATATATTGTAAAAAGAATACTTTACAAATTTTAACATGCTATGATGTTATTTTGCAAATGATAAATTATAATCAGTGTATAATCACTTGATATTTGCATGATATATTTTTATTTTATTGTTCTGGTGTTTCTTAGAATACCGTTTCAAAACTGGGTTTAAATGCATGACTTGTTGTTAGAATTGTAAATATGAACTAAATGAATAAAGATAAAAATGAATTTCTATTTTATTTTAAATAATCCTATTTAAAATTACTTATTTTTTCAATTCATGATCATTATATGTTTGAATATATTTATCTTGGTATTATAGTAAGAATTTTGAATGTCAAACCAGTGCAATGCCAGAGAGCAAGAAAATAAACTTTTATCAAATATTTCTATAAAAATTCTGAAGTTATATTGAAATTAGAGCGAGACAAAATGTCCTTTTCTTGAATAGGGTATTTTGATTATATTTACTGTACTTTCCATTAAAAAATTATAGAACACGCAAAAACGATTAAATAAAATTATGTTTAAGAGCCAATATATAAATTATTTATAAATTTTTATAACGATTACTATAAAGAATTAAAAAAATGTGTTGGAATAAATATTTCAGGAATCGGCTTATTATTTGAATTGAAAAATATCATCTGTTATTTTTAATTTATTCGTTTTTTCAAAATGCCACATGTAAACAAGCTGTAGATTGAAAGATATATTTTTGCACTCTCTGAAGAGAAATATTCCTATTCCAAAAGTCAAAAATGTTTTGAAATACATGTTAAAATTTCTAAGAGCAAAATAAGCAACATTATAAATTGGAAAGAAATAAAACCAATTATTTACACATGGAAAGAAAATTATAAATGAATGGCTTAAAAAGTTTCGCATGGTCTTAAATATTTCTAAAATGAAATCTCTTGTAAGGAAAAAATCTCCTTCGAAGCAGAAATCAATTACAAATTTTTAAATAAATCCGAAACAATAATGAATAAAATAATAAACATGATTTGTAATTTACTATCTTTAGCCGAGACATTTATTCAGTACAGAACAATATAACTACTATTTAACAGAAATGAAATGAAGTTAAGTTAAATGAAAACATTTACTATTTAAATATGATTTAATTTTTATTATCTGAAAAAAAGAAGAAAAAATGTACAAACCTGTTCGATAAATATAGTTTTAGTAAGGTGCTTATGATTGTAGTTTGATTCTCCTACAATGGGAAATTAAAAATAACAATCAGAAAAAAAAAATTTAAAGTCAGCTATCAAGAGTATTTTTTTATGTTCGATATTTACAGAATAAATTCCATTTTCCTTTTTTTTATATCACTGACTTTTAAAAAGAGAAGTTTCATTAAGACAAAATAACATATCAGACTTCGGAAAGTACCAGTGAATTGCTTGGAAAAATCAAGGCTGATACAGGTATTACATGTATAAGCTATCGACATATTCATGCGAAATCCGCTGACGTTTCTTTTATGAAATATTGTCTTTGGTCTGTTGAAAAGCGTTTTTTCCAAGCGCAAACTCACCATGATTGATGAGACTCAGAATAGTTTGAAAGGTCTGGAAATTTTATGAAAAGCCCATCTACCATGGAAAAGATGCATGCGTATTGTCCAGAAAGATGCCTCACAAATCGAACATTTTAAGAATTTTTATATTTTAAATATTAAACGTCTCCGAAATCACGTGTAAAAATGTGTAACGACCCTCTGTAAATTGAAAAGAATACAATTATAAGCGAGATCAGTTTGGAAGACAGGATAATAAATTTTGGAATTTTGTATTAATTATGAAAGAAGTTCAGAAAATTCTGGTAAATTTGCCATGTTTGATAGATTTTATTCTCTTCAATTCTCTTGTTTCACCTCATAATCGATTTCTGTTTTCGGGCAGACAATTTTGAATCACGAGGACGCAGCACTTGAACATCTTACTTTCCTCACTTCCATGCAAAGCCGGGATGCCGAAATCATGGCAGTATACTTAATGTACATCAGCATACATACGGAATGTGCCTGAAAGAATCGATTTTCACAGCCGTAATTCTCTTGTTACATTACGGATTTTAGAGTTCATTCACGTTTTAAGGGAACGTATAGGCCGATTTAGAATACTACACGAAAAAACTGTTCAGGTGCATAGAAAACACAAAAAATAAGAATATAACAACCCGTATAAGCAGAAATAAGATATCAGTGACTCGTGAATTTATTTGGCGATCTTTTATCTTTGGATAATACCTGCCACACATTCATTTTCACAAGAATCGTTCGAAGATCTTACTATTCACAATCATGCATGCTTGGCAGTGTATGATTGGCGAACTCTCAAGAATATCCAATATTTCGCTAACATTTTTAGTTACAACGGAGAATTTTTCAATGAGGTCAGATATTTCAGAATTGGTATACCGTTACTTTTAATCCTTAAGCAATCGAAATTTTAATTGTCGCTGAAATTCAGTTACAGTTCCAATGAATAAAACTCATCAATTCCACTGACGTTTTTGGCGATATATTCTTATGTAATTTTGGCATTTCATGTTTCCAATCCCTTGCTCTGTGTACATCCATGATTGTATAAAGTAAATGCAAAAAGGAAACTAGCATGTTTTGGGCGACCAGCTTGTTTGTTCATATATTTGACTTTTTAAATGATTATTAAGTATTTCATAATCCTTTGCACTTGAATGTGTAATATCAGGCATTTTGATGTTTTATGTTTTTAATTGTTAAAAATGCCAACAGAGTGATAAGATGTAGAGTATTTTTTTTTCGAGAAATTCAACTTAAAACAATGGTATATATTTATTTTTCGGGGCAATAAACAAGTCCTTGTCTTAGATGAGCAATTATACATGGAACTACTTTTCTGAAAGCAAGAAGTTAATTCATTGCGTATATTCATTCACTTGGCGACGGTTAATCCTATTTTGGCTTAATTAAGTTTTCTATCTCGCGCATATTCCTTTCTTTTACATCTTGTTTCTAACTTAAAGGAATATCTGCACTTTCCAGTATAATCAGTCTTTCTAATATTTTGCAGTTCCATTAATTAGCGAAACATTAAATTAAGAGCAGTTGTGAAAGCATATATTGAAGTAATCTGCAATGTTCTCATAATGATTTATTTAAATTTCATGTTGCCATTCAGCAGTAACTAATAAGAGCAATTCTATTCCGTGTACGTTAGCATTTATATATATAAATTCTACACATATTTTGAGTATCCGCCATTTTGATAACTGCTTCGTATTCAGGGTGTCTACAAACTGAAAATAAATTATTGTAGTTTCCATGAAAATTGCGAAGTTCTAAAGTCTCGATCCATCCTGTATTAATACCCTGGATTAATGATTCATATTCATTGCAATCATTCTGATGCTTCGCACCATTTTCTGTTCGCATCATTACTTTAGTAAATATTTCACCATTTGTAATGAATCATACATTTCTGTATTAACACAGGAATGCAAATATATTCCGTTCAGATCAGTGTCCTGCAGAGTAATCTGTACTATAGAAGTTAATCGTTAAGTCCAGCAATTTTTTTTTAATGCGCGGTTTGCGTGACAGTTTGAAAGCATATTTTTTTCTAATAGCAGTTGAATAATGGTGATCCACCTTTAAATGACTGAAATAACAAGCAATTCCCATTAGCGATATTATATCTAGATAAAAAAAAATCTTTTATAGTAAAATAATTTCTCAAATATGCTAAACTTCGCAGAAAAAATACCCATTTATATCTGCTTTTATTTGAATATTATTGAAATAGGTTTTATAATAAAACGTGCTTTTGAAAATGCCAATAAAACTACTTCAAAAAATTCCCAAGAATTTTATTGGACCGAATTTTAAATTTAACTAATAAGTTGTGCTTTATTTATACGATAAGACGTTTGCCCTGGAAAATCCGATGCTTTGTTGAAAGTGATTTTAATAAGTGATTCAAAATGAATAGAACTGCACAGAATAATATTGAATGCGTTTCCGAAATAAAGAATATTTATATATATATATATATATATATATATATATATATATATATTAAAGTCTAAATTCAATCTTAATTAATTTTCTAATTTTTATCTTAATTTAGCCCATATTAACTTCATTCTAAAATGTTCTCTTATTTCTTGATCCAATTCCACCTTTTTTTAAAAATCTAATGCTACAGAAGCTCTGTAAAAATGCTTAAATCGGCGGTTCTCACGTTCCGAGTAAAGGGATAAAAATATGTCGTTCTAAACAAATTCTTTTAAAAAGAACCTGCAATTCATCTAAATTTGTACACATTTGTAAAGAAATCCCTATCAGAATCCCATAGTATAAAAACACTGGGAAAAATATTTGTCGCTCTTTTCTCTTTCGCTCTTGTGTCGTACTGTTGATTGACGTGCCTCGTCCCTTCTTGCTTACACATAAATTATACCTCCCGGGATGGAATAAAGCGATGTTTAAAATTCAAAGATGTTTACTCTGTCTTCGGCCACGAAACTGCTCCAAAATGTGTTTTACATTATATATAAACTAATAATTCGCTAAGGAATGAATGGAAAAAGATAATGCTGCTACGGATTCAAAATGCATATTTTTAGTCACGAAATCGAAATTTTTCGTGGGATAATTTTCAGCTGCTTGACTTCTCTTCAATTGATGGAGAAATGCGTTTATATAGAATAAGATATTGGCAAGTATCACTATCTTGAGTGTTAAAAAATTGTTCTTTAGCTAATAGCACAGATTTCAGATCAGGTTCATACTGTCCAGAGTTTTGAACAACAGGTTTTCAAAGTATTTTTAAACTTATGTATGAATCTATTTTCTGCAAAAATTTGTGATTAAACGTAGAAATTAAATTAAAATATGATGAAAAATTTATTTTATAATTCCTTTTAATCATTATTTGCTTGCTGCGTACCATTTTTAAATAATTTAATATATTATACAGCATTTTACTGTATGTTTAAGCTGGGTAAAGGGTTAAAAAAATTAGTGTATCTACCTCCATATTAGTGTTTTCACATATTATCCGGCATTAAGAAATCTACTTATATAAATCATTGCATCAGAATTTAACCTTACACCCAGAAAAGAAATTTTATAACAGGATTGAGGAAATTGAGGGATCGAAAAGTAATATCTTGATCAACTCTAGATTGCAACCAAAATTAGCATTCGTAGTCTCACGAAACTGTCTCGCATTCTCTTTAATAAAGGTATTACCCCTTACTCACTCCCACAGAGGATTATCAACCTTAGACTGGTCGTGAACGCCATGAGTGCTCAGATTTATTTTCAAATCCCAAATATCAGAGTACTGAGTTTCATAGCATAATAATAATAAAATGTATTTATATATGATTAATCGCTTGCCATTGACGAATTATTTTTGTGAAAGAAACTATTAGTGTGTGATCTTTGACAGCTTGATTTGTCAATTAATCACGGGGTTGCGATTAATACACAAGTACCAGGAAACCCAAACATATATAGAACTAGAATTGTAGTCACAAGATCACATGCCAAATTTTATTTTAGTCACTGCATGTTCAGTGATCGCGGCTCCGTGGTGACCTGGTGGTAAGGTCTCGGCTTCGGATCTGGTTTCAGTTTAGAGACCCGATTCCACTGAAGAACCGTCGTCTGGTGCACGTTAAATCCGTCGGGAACAATATTCTTCTCGTAGGTGTGGTGGGGACGTTTGGAGAGGTGGGTGACAGCTCCGGTGTCGTCTTCGTCATCTGATCACGGTTCAAAATTAAAAGGCCCATTCCAAAACAGCCCTAGTGTTGCTTTAAAATGGGACGCTAATATAATTAAACAAGCATCAGTGATCGCGCTTACGTATATATAAAAGTGCTAATCGACATACTGAATATTATCCATGTAAATCTTTCGTTTTGAAGTTATAGTGCCCACTTGTATTCGAATAATCCTACAGACTTCCTGTAAATGGAATTTGCACAACATTTGACAGCGATATATTAATTTGGTGTTAAGATCTTACACCAAATTTCATCTGTCTAGCTGAAAGCGCTTTTGATTATGGCCATAGTGCTAAAAATGTGTTTTCTGAGTTCAGGGATGTTTGAAATATGGAAATTCGTGAAAATCTCGTGTTCAAATTTTTTAATGATTACAATATTTTCTCTATACTTCGTACACAGAAAGAATAAAAATAAGTTTAATTCATAATTTGAAAAAACTTTTGAATATCCCGAGTTTGGTTTTTACACAAATTTCATTATACTTGCTTAAGCCTCTTAAAGAAACAGCCATCATTTGCTTTAATCAACTGTTTTTCTTCTAGCAAGTGCTATTAAATTGCTTGTTAGAAGAATTTCATTTATTTCGCTATAGACAGAAGAAGCATTTCTTTACCAATATGATTTCGCAAATGAAAAGTCGATGCTTCTTTTTCGAGCCGTTGAGTTCCAGGCGTATTGAGCTTTCTAAAATCGTCATTTGCGTAACAGAAGCAATAATTTAAATCGGGATAGCATTATTTGAAAGTCATGCAAACCAATCCTTCTACTATAAATCATGACTGCTGGACTGAAAGAATTATAATCATCTATTTTATTGATTTTAAATTATGGAAAAAAGAAAATCTGTATTGAAATTTGTTTCCTTTTCAAAGCATTTTGAAAATAAAACGGTTTAAAGACTCGTTTTCTTCCTTGTAATAAATGCTTATCGCAAAATTATTTTATTTTCTCGTATTATATTGTGCTTATCATTACTTTTGCTATAATTTTAAGATTTGATGTCAACATCATTTATAATAGGGTCGTTAGGCATGAATATCAATTTGGCAGAGGCATGAATTTTTTGCAATTTTTTTTATATATCTGGACATGAATTTATAGTTTCAGAAATCTCGGAGTTCAAGAAAAAAGTGTATAAATAATATTAGAAATGAATATAAATATTTGTTTTTAAATTTAGATTTTTTTTGAGGGAATAAGGTTTGCTATTTTACGCATAGAATATTCATTAAAAACATTTTCTAACCAAAAGAAATGTATTTCTCTTAGTTACGTTTAAAAAGAATAAGAGAATGTGATTTAGATGCCTCTTTTTTGATCAATTGAAATCTAAATTTGATATAAATCTACAATTTGGCTTTGAAGATCACGCACCAAATTCATTAATTTGAGTCATCGTTGAAGTAAATCTTAACTTCTACATAAATGGGAAATATAGAAAAAACGCCCTCTCATATCCCCGTATTCTTAACCATTCTGGTCACTGAACGGTTTGGTGGACATGCTACGGGAATTTTATTTAAATACCAAAAAAATAACTATGTACAGAATTTACATGCATTTAAGAAATAATATTGATGAAACCTTTTACAAATATTTTCCACTTTGAAAAATTATACAGCCGATCTGTTGGCGAATTTAGCTCAAAAATAGAAATGTATAGAATTTTAATGATTAATATACTATTTTAATAAGCCAAACTTTCTTTGACTATTTCTACTTCTTATGTTCACATGCATATGAGCAGGTTGAATTATTTCAGGACATGAAGTCGTCATGGCTTCTTGTCAACTTGGAGCAAATACAGATGGAAGAGCAAACCAAACTTCCAGGGGCACCATCAACACCAGGCAGCGGAATCATATCTCTAACGTTGTAATAATTAACAGCATTACAAAGTTGAATATTTATTGTGGGAAATATGATTATTGGGCATTACAAAGTTGAATATTTATTGTGGGAAATATGATTATTGGGCATTACAAAGTTGAATATTTATTGTGGGAAATGTGATTATTGGGCATTACAAAGTTGAATATTTATTGTGGGAAATGTGATTATTGAGCATTACAAAGTTGAATATTTATTGTGGGAAATGTGATTATTGAGCATTACAAAGTTGAATATTTATTGTGGGAAATGTGATTATTGAGCATTACAAAGTTGAATATTTATTGTGGGAAATGTGATTATTGAGCATTACAAAGTTGAATATTTATTGTGGGAAATGTGATTATTGAGCATTACAAAGTTGAATATTTATTGTGGGAAATGTGATTATTGAGCATTACAAAGTTGAATATTTATTGTGGGAAATGTGATTATTGAGCATTACAAAGTTGAATATTTACTGTGGGAAATGTGATTATTGAGCATTACAAAGTTGAATATTTATTGTGGGAAATGTGATTATTGAGCATTACAAAGTTGAATATTTATTGTGGGAAATATGATTATTGAGCATTACAAAGTTGAATATTTATTGTGGGAAATATGATTATTGAGCATTAGAGCAGATAAGGTGCTCAGAATACAGTCGTAACCGCTAACTTTGGAACCATTTAATTTACAAAAATATAAATCCATCTCAATCGTAAGGTAGCTTGGTGATAAGAACTCGATTTCGGTATCAAACAGTTCATAGTTTAAAATAAAATTCCGCCGAAAATTCATCTTATATGCTGTACTTAAGTACGTTAAATCTGATATGGTCAAACGTATTCCCACTGTTACTCGCCATTTGACTAATTATAATACCTGCAAGACCCGCCACAAAATATTTTTGTTTTTTAAATTGGATGTTCATCGAATTAATGTAAATAAGAGACATAATCCATAATTGGAAAATGACAATGAACAAGTTATCCTTTCTACCCTATTTTAACATACAAGAATTAAAAAATGAATCGCTGCTTCGCAAACTTCTCATCCTCGTATTTGTTTGGGATGAGAACGAGATAAATAGTTGATTAGAAAATGTTGGTCTTAATCAGTCATAAAACTTTAGTTATATTAAAAAACTGCTATATTATTAGTTATATTGATGTCTAGTAGCATATTACGTAATTTGTCATTTATCTTGTTTCAAGATATTTTTCTTCCTTTCTATTTTTTGTGCGATATGTTAATATCTGTTTGATTTATCAATTTTATTAGCTTTCCAACAACTATCCTTTTTTACATTAAAATTAGGTTTTTTGAATGCATAAGGGATACTAAATTCTAAGACGTTTTCAATGATGTTTTCATTCAATGACCTTGGCGATCGGTTGGAATCTGGTAGAAGAATATTGGATTGTTCGGAAAGTAATTTCATTTTCGCTTCATAAAAATGAAAGAAAAAAAGCTATTATAGTATGCAAATATTTTATTAAATTATAAAATCTCTATTTTGTTACTATTGTTCCATACTATTTCAGCTTTTCCTAGATGTGCGAACCCATTCTCGTATAACTTCGGAAAAAATTGTACAAAGGGATTGATGGTGTCATTAGTTGAATTAAAAGTTTTACCGTATAAAAAGTTTCGCAAAGACTGGAATATGCATTAGTTCAAGGATACCAGCCATAGTGATGGCTGCAACACATCTAAGGTGCCGAATCCCCAAATTTCATTGAGGTTTGGTGTTGACTTACTGAAGTAGTAATGGCTTAAATGAATCATTACTGGTTTCTTTTGTTCGATGAAATCACTTTTATCTTTTTGATTGGAAAACGCTTACAAATTAATTGGTGGAGTGATCTGGTAGAAGTTCAAAATGAAAAATCTCCTCTAAATCCCATCTGAGATTTAAAAAAATTAAAAAAAACAAACAAACAAAAAAAAAAACACGTGTTTATGAAAATTGGTTTTCGAAGTTCTTTAAGTTGGTTTATCTCATCTGTCAGCAATCGCTTTCCGTTCAGCATTGTTGTAAACAATCTGTTTCATTTCCTGTAATGATTTATTTCTAAAAATCAAAATGGAAATGTGATATCTCTTTATACTCTATCTGTGATATACTAGATCTGCTCGTTTAGATGGGCTGTTATCTTATTGGTAGTATCTCTGATCTGATTACCATCGATTTATTAATGAAAGTAGGAATAAATATATCATCCATATTGACAGAATGCTGAAGAAAAATTGCAATTCGTTGCCCACTTTAAATGCAAATGTATAGAAAAAATTAACAATAAGACTTAAGAATTTTTTTGAACTAAAAAAAATGCTTCATGAATGTTCAAATTAAAATTAATCACAACAAAAGAATCAAAAGTAATCTACTAACAGAGAAATGTCAAATCTAATATTCAAAAATGAATGTTTGTTCGTATTTTATGCGCTGCCATACCATTCATCCTATGTCGATAAAACTTTGCCAACTTACTGTTTTGAATCTTGAAAATCCATGTTTTTCACATAGCCAGTTGTATGTTGGATGCTCACGAATCGGACAGCCAAAAAATTTATTTTTGCTGAAGACGGAAAAACAGAAATTGTCTGAAAAAAACAAAGTATATTTGAATAATAAAGTAAAACAAAAATAGAATATTATTTATACTTTATATATCATTCAATTTCAATGAATATATTCATTGTTGACAAGAAAATAAATATCATTCTTTCTATCATTCCAAATTAAACAAAATTGCTATTTCAGATCTCAAACTATATTTCCAACATTATTTCTTCAGCGGCAGCAACGTGCCGGGTACTAGCTAGTACATAATGAAATTAAAATCCGGAAGAAAATATCAATAACTGAAACTCGTCCATGGGGACAACAAATCCAGCAAACAGGCTTAGCTTTTATTCACATACTGATATCAATCACTTTAAACATTAAAAAAAACAAACAGAAAAAACACCGATTTGCTGGACGTCAATATACTAGTTGGGATTTTCACATCTGATAATGACGCAGATAAAAGTGATGAGGGTATTTTTAAACTCCGCCCAACTTTACAAGCTGCACTGGACGATTATGTTGTAGATAAAGAGGCGCAGAACCAAATGCTGAGATTGGAAACGAAAACATATTTTTCAGACTGTCACGAATTTCCACAAGTGAGAAATGAAACTTCTTAACATAAATTAAACATCTTAACATCAACATTAACCATTTAAGAGTACTGTTTAACGAGAACTTCCAAATAAATACTTATATTTTGATATCGTAATCTGAAATGGAGCTGAAATTGCCTTCATATATCTTTACAAACTGATATATCAGTCTCCTGTTCCGATAACTGATCTTCCTCGTACATTCGACATAACATTTTTCTAGTTTCAACGGCATCCGTCTGTGTCGAAAATACTGCTTTTTAAGTTTCTGTTTTCACTTGATTCCTCAGAAAAACAAGTGCAGAGAATAGAAACATTTATGAATAAAATGATTTGAAAAAGTACGATTATATTAAGTATTTGAAAATATAAAATAAAATTTGAAAATTTTGCTAATGGGCTGAAAAAAAAATTGGCTTTTGTTTTCTATTTGAAAAGTAACTTCACTCAAAAATGAATCCTTTACACACGGAAAAAGTAATTCGATGCATAATTATTCACCTGATACAAAAATTTGTTTATTTCTCTGAAAATATACATAATTGTTTTAAGTGGAATTTCTTTAAAAAATGAATCGACATCTTTTTACCATTCTAAAGGCGTTTTTAACAATCAAAATTGAAAAATAAATAAAATCAAAATGATGCACCGTCTTGAATGGTGAGTGAGAGGCACCATTCCAGTGCAAAGGGTTGTTTTCGATAGCAAATTTATAATTCCAAAATTTTCATATTTCCTTTTTAAATCGACTATTAAAAAGAAATCGATTATTAACAGTCATTATTCGTAACGAATATTAATTATTTGTCAGACAACGCGCATCATTTTCATATCAGTGTAAGCGAAGTAAGTTTTAAACTTTCCGATTAATCGAAAGCCATTTAATGGGACTGAGAAAAATAAAAGAAAGAATTATTTTTTTATACGAATCTATTCCTAGATGGTGTTCCCTAACTACTTCATTTCTTAGAAAAGGTGGGTGGGAGAATCCTCATTGAACTTTCCAATTCACCTTCAGAAAGAAAATCATCCTTAATACGAATGCCTGACTTGAATCTGAAATGCCTTTTCGAGAACCTTTTATCTGTTGTCAAAGCTTTGATTTCCCCCTTTTTCAGTGCTTTTGTAAGAATCCAATTTTTATGAAGTTCAGTCCGGAAAATTTTGATTGAGATTGTGTGATTTGTTGATATCTTTCTGATTTCTTTCTTTAATGATAAATATAAAAAGCTCTTATCCAGTGTATTGAAAATGAAAAATAAATTTTTAATCAATTCTGTTGATCAAAACAAAATTCCCAAAAACATGTGGAGCAGACGAAAATATTCAAATTCAACTGCAAATCGAATTTGTTTTTATATTTTGCATCTTTTATAAAAATGCATGTTTATTCATTTTTGTTTCTTATGATATTAAGTGTGGTTTCATATGCTTCTGCACATTACGCTGTTTATTTTGACTTCCTGAGTTTTTTTTTTATAAAAGTAATTTTTTTTCTTTTTAACATGTAAAAGTAAAAAAAAAACAAAAAAAAAAAAAACTTTTTTTATATTTATTCTACTGGGTGGATACCTCGTAATTGAGGATGAGAAGCTTCCGGTATGGTAGTTGGTTCTCGCCACCTTTGTGGATACACGAAAAGGTGGGGGGGGTCTGGCTACTCCCATCGATGACGGGACGTACTTCCTTAGGGAAGGGCTATATCGCGGTCGGTGATGGCCCTTAGGACACAGTTCCCGCCAGTCTTGCTGTTGCTGTGGTCCGGACATCCGGATTTTTCCGTGTCCTACCGGTGGGTTGGAATAGTCAATTTGTGGTTATATTTATTTTCTAATAATAGAGGCTTAATATGAGACAATACTTACCGGGGATTTCTTATTTCTTATCTATTTTTAGTATAAGTATATAATTAAAAATGTTTATACTTTGGAACAAAGTTTGTATCATATATTGGTCAGCTAATTAAAAAAAACGCGTAAATTATATGCAAATTAATCAGTTTATCGCATTTATAATTAATAACCATTCCGCAAAATTTTATATTGTTGAAAGTAAATAAATTTTTAAATATTAATTTTAAGAAAATTCTGACAACAGCATATATAAAATTTACTCTTGAAAAGAAACCAATATAAATCACAATGAAGTGAGTCTTTGTTAATTTTTTTTTCATAAATAAAATTCAAACGGGTTGTTAAATTACAATTAAAATTGGAAAATGACAAGAATAAATTTAATATATACTTTTATTAACAAACAAAAGCAGTAATATTATAAACGCTTCCGATTTTTTAAACAAAATTCCTCACAAGATGGCGAGAGTGATTAGGAATCGAACTTTAACTAAATGGATCGATTAACAGATGATTAAATTTTGAAAAACAGTAATTTAAGTTCGTAAATACAAAAATGTACGAAATTTCAGAGCTGTAGAACATCGAAAAATGACTAACAAGTCGATTATAAAATTACAAAATCTTTACTAATATGAAACAAGTCAAGTTAAATTAATGTATATATAAAAAAAATAAATCTGAATTGAACTTTTTTAGATACTTGTGCCTGAAAAAAAAGTTTAGCTTGTAAAATAAACATCTTTATAATTAGAAATGAATATTTAAGCGAATTTTTTTTTTTAACGTAGAAAATATTATTGAAAATACGGAATATTTTAATATAGCATTTCAAGCATTTGCTACACCTGTTATTTTACCCATCCAATGCAAGTTCGATTTTTAAATAGTAGTAAATTTGATATTAATTAGCGTATGAGAAATGTTTGTGAACAATTTTACTGAAAAATTGGATGTCTTTATGGCGAAGAAACTAATTTGGATATCAAACAGCGCCTCCAACATTTAAATATTCAGCTTCCTAGGAATGAAAAGACTTCTTTTGACGAAAACAAGTTTTCCTCGCAACATTCGAAACAAAATAATGCAAATTTTGAGCAACTTAAAAGCCCAGTTTCTCGAGACGAAAAAATATTGCTTTTCAGAATATTCGTTTAGAAACGAGGTCAGTCAACAACATCGCTTGAAAGAATAATTTCAGACGATCGGTTCCGATTGCGAAATTCAATGAAAATCGTCTGAAAAGTATTGGAAATTGCCACATAAGCCTGGTTCGGAATGGATAGAATAGTCGAAAAGTATGAATTCTCAAATTCAAAAGAATATGAATAAAACTTATTATAACAATTTCTGCTGTGCTTTAAATTTGAAAATTTTTAATTTTTTTCCTTTGTATTATATTCAAAAAATAGATTTTTTTTTTATATTTGTTCTATACATTAAAGTACACCATTTCCTAAAATATTTCTAAATTAGGTGAAATATAAAACCCTTTGTACTCGAATGGTGCATTTCACGCACCATTCAATACGGCGCATCATTTTGACGCTTTATTTAATTTTCAATTTTGATCGTTAAAAATACCTAGAGAATGGTACAAAGACAGATTAATTTTTCAGTGAAATTCAACTTAAAACAATTATTTAATTTTTGAAGCAATAAAATGGGGCCGCGGTGGCCTGGTGGCAAGGTCTCGATATCAGAACCGGGGGGTTTCAGGTTCGAGACCCGATTCCGCCGAAGAACCGTCGGGTTAGCGTTTCTGGTGCATGTTAAATTCTTAGAGGTCAAACGTCCTCTCACTGTTGTGGCGTGGAAGTTTGGAGAGGGGGTGCCAGTGCAGGTGTTGTCCTCGTCATCTGACCGTGGTTCAAAATTAAGAGGTCAGTCGTAAAGCAGCCCTAGTGTTGCTTCAAAACGGGACATTAATATAACTAAACTAAACTAAACTTGGAAGCAATAAACAAGCCCTTGTATTAAGCGAGTAATTATGCATTGAATTACTTTTCCGAGTGCAAAGGGCTAAAAAATATTTGTAACAAGATCGAATGAATTTGAGTTCATTCTTTTCATTCATTAAGTCATACAGTTTCGACATACCGTTTTATGTAACTCAACAGCGTTAGTAGGAGATAAATATTATGTAAAGAGACATGGTGTGAAAATAGGAGAGAAGGAGACCGTAAGGTGTATGGGGACATAAGGGCATAGCATTAGACATACTGAATAAGAAATAGCGTTTTTCAGGAGAGAAAGAGAGAAGAGATTAACATTTTGACAAAATTCTTATTAAAAATCCTATTTAAATAAAATAAAAAATCTTGAAATTAAAAAAAACTATTCTTTACCCCTTTCTTTAACTTATATTGTTATTAATTATATACATGCAAATTTTAAGAGATGATAGAACACTCTTGATAAGCATAATTAGATAAGAATTTTTTTAATGTAAACTACTCTTGATAAGCATAATTAGATAAGAATTTTTTTAATGTAAACTACTTTATCACTTATTACCATTATGCTAAGTGATAATAATTATCAGATGCGTTATGTACTTTTATCATTCTGTTGTGGACTTGAAAAGAATGGTAACAAGAAATTTTTTATTGTGAAGACTTGCCTTACGCCTGTTACAATTGCCCCATATCCGGAGCATAATTGTAACAGAAATATATATAATATATATATATATATATATATATATATAATTTCTGGTTCTAAAAATCAACAAATTTTGAATATTTTTTAAATTCATTTTATGATTGAATAATTAAATAATAATAAAAAATAGATATACAGTTCACTCCCGATTATCCGCGGAATTGGGTCGCGCGACCGCCGCGGATAACAAAAATCGCGGATAATCCGAAAAAAGCTAAAAACGGGTATAGCAAAAGAGAAAACAGTCATTCCAACTTTGAAAAATCGTTTTATGTACAATGAAACGTAAAATAAACAGCAGGAAATGTTTCGCTAACGCTTAATATTTTAGTATATCACTCAAAATGAACCTAAAATGCATTTTGTTAATGAAAACAGAAAAATGCTTTGTACTTACGAGAGGCGTCAAGGATACACAGAAGAATTAATACATATGTACTGTTTTAATACTATAATGTATTATGTAATTACAAAAGCATAACTGTAAAACTGCACCTTTTTGAAGAAATCAGTCAAAAAAAAAAAACTTTGTGCGGCAGGCGCGGATAGCCCGCCCGCGGATAATTGGGAGTCCACTGTAATAAAAAATAAATAAAAATACTCTAAAATATATGCAACGATTTTTGGGAAAATGTCCATCTAGTTCCATTATCTTGGATAGATCATCTCGAACAAAGGACACAACATATGAATTCATACCGGAACCACAAATTGTAAAAAAAAAATATTTCACCCGATGCTAGTGCAAATTATATCGGAAAACGAAAGATTTCCTGAATCTTCTACAGATTCGGAAGGATGCAGGATAACAGACATATATGGGGAAATAGGCTCGGTTCAGCATTACATAACATAATGTGTCCAACTCGAAGAGATTAGAGGAAGATTCATTATGAATACCAATTTTAACACAATATTACAAAACCCTGGGAATTCATTTCTGGAAATGATGGAAAAGACTTCTAGCCTTTTACTGACCGTTTGAAGATTCTTTGAAGTTTTGTTGGTTTTCTGTTTTATTATGCAAAAATTTGAATACTTAATAAGCATAACAGCCAATCACAATAATCCCTGCTTATGCGGCTTAGTTCTATGGTAATGGGATGACTGGCTGTAATTAAAAAAAAAACATCATCAGTCTCTGCTTATTCGGTAAAAAGATCCCATGAGAATATTTCATGCCTGAAGCTCACCGACTTTGAATTGTCATATTCACAGACAAACACATAATTCCAAAAATGCATTTTTTTCTCTCTCCGGAGATCTGAAGCGTGGAGATTCGTCAAAATACATCGAAGACAAGTTGGATGCTTGCTGTTTCTTTGTAAGAGAAAAAGGGACATGAGTGAATTGCGTGATCAAATGGGTCGCTTGAAAGGGCATTCAGACTGGGAAACTTCTCTTTTCCCACTTGAATTGTGGCTACGAGTGTTGTATTGTTTTGTGCTTATCTAAGTGTTTCGGTCATACCTTTTAGTTTTGCATGAGAGTTTTAAAAAGAAATACATACGAGAAAAATTGCTGTTTCGAACTAGATGCTGAATTATAATTAGAAGCTCGAAATATGAATAAGCTAAAGTCTTTTTTTAAATATCCTCCCAATAAAAAATGTAAAATATTTCTTATGTAGGCGATTAAATAGGTGAATACTCTATATGTACTGTTAATTGAAAATCCATGAAAATTTTATCAAGGAAGTCTTCAGTTTCCGCATTAATTTGAAAAAAAAGGCTGGTCTTTGGTAATTGTAAAATTATAGCAAGCTGCTGATATCTTTTAGAGAATTGAAAATAAACTTAATTGAAGCTTATATAAAAGTTTCCCAAACGAAAAGTGGACACTTGCGATTGCATCAGAATGACTGCAGCTATAGCAGCGCCACCGAACAAAGATATAAAAGGCGGTAGGGTGTGTGCACCGTGTTCAACAGCGAAAGCTGTTCGTATTAGAGAACTGATCAAAAGTAAAGTCTTGCTCTACATAGATGCGTCCAGATCGGAGTAGCACGCGGTTTTTTATCCCTCGATTGCCGTGGACCACTCTTAATTGATTTCCTGTGCCAAAGGAACACTATCGATTCAATACAATACTGCAGTAGTCTGACGAAACTACGGAAAGCAATCAAAAGTAAACTGCCAGGCTTCTCGCATAACAAATGATCCTTTTTCATAATTATGCCATCCCACGCGTCTCCCGTGAAATCTAGACGACATCAAACGCTTTCCAACTGAATTTTTTAACACCCACCGTACAGTCCGAATTTGTCACCTTGTGACTTTCACATAATTGGGCCTCTTAAGAAAGCATTAGAGGGTTCATTTAAGTTTTCATTCGAAGGCAGAGTGAATGAAGCTGTGCAGGACTTCCTCATGAATCAACCGCCATCTTTTTACCGCAAAGGCATAGACCTGATATCTAAAAGATGGGACCTGTATTGCAACGTCCATGACAATTTCTTATGATTTCCAATAAAGGTATTCTTTTCATTCAACTTGTACACTTTTTATATGGGCAAGTCTTATATTTCTCTTTCAAAGCTTATTTCTGATACATGTTATATAATGATCGAAAGAAAATATTCACGATTTCAAACCTGCGTATAACCTGAGTATTTTTTTTTTGGAAATTTTAATAATTTATTCTTAGTCCCATGACATTCCTTTTAAATTTAGTGACGAAAATAAACTGAAAATCAATTATATTGCGCAAAAGGCCGTCGACACATCGCATATTCAATCAAAAATACATCAAACTCGCGCGCCGTATGGGGGAAAAAGTATTAAAATATGCCGAAAAAAAACCCAGTTCCATACTATAGAACTTATATTTATATTATGTCACCAATGTTAAAAATGTTATATATTATTGTATGGTATTGAATAATCTACTTCGGCGAGCAGCTGTCTGACCAACTTGGTAAAAATAATAATTTAATACTGACTTCTATGAGCTACATTTTGTAACAACAAGAAATGTATATATTCTTTCATGATGTAGCTACATGTGTCCGTCTCGTCCGTCTAGAAGAGCTGTCATCTTGTTAACAATATCTTAGATATTATCATAATGTCGTAATAGAAATAAAAAAAAGCATGCTATAAATAATGTAGTAAACACAATTATTTGGTAGACATAATTAGATGTTAATGTATAGCAATAATAGTTTTTTTCTCTTGAGATGGGATTTTCTCTATCTATAAGATTCCTGAAGATTGACATCAAAATGAATGACTAAAATCGGAATGAAACAAACGTTGATTTACTAACTGAAAAAAATGCAATTCCAAATTTAGAAATGTCGAAGTTATTAGTAATAATCTTAAGTTTGAACGTGAAGAAAGAATAACGAATTACCATAAATATAACATTATAAAAATTTTAGACCTCATTGACCTTTGCTGTTTATTCATGATTAGGTTTATATGCACACCAATAAATTTAATCATTTCAAAAAAATTAAAAACGGAGCAAAACTGAGTGAATCAAAACAGAAGTTTGGATTTCTATATCCGACAATTATGAAGACCAAAAGGACGAATATATTTTAACTCCTTCTCAGTGTGTTATGGACGGCGTCGGACGATTATATAATTTTCTTACCATACTTAATTATATTTGCATAATATAATTTCCCATTCTTAATTATATTTCACAGTAAAGATAGAGCACTCATTGGCGATTTGTACTTGCAAAGTGACGTAAGTGGGGAAATTCGATCCAGTTATTGAGGCAGGGCTCTTTATCACAATTTCATTTAATAATGCATATCGAAAATGGAGAAGGTTGTTTGCTTGTCTATGAATTATTAACTTTCATATAAAATAAAATTTATGAAAGTGATATAGTTGTTGAGGCCAGGGGAGTCTCAAATTTTTTTCAGAGATTGAATGTACAGTTAAATGGTGTTTCTGATATATAAGGTAGACGTGATCCTTAGACATATCTAAGGGTCATTAGCTTTCATATAAATAAAGTAATTGGCAATATCAGACCGGTGGTTGAGGTTGAGTGTGGTTGTCTGGAATCATTTGAAATATTAGTGTTTTCAACATCGTATTATATAATTTCGAAAATTGTGCACTATCTTGCGGCTACTTTGCCTACGTAACAATAATTGCATATGTAGCGGTTAACTAAAATTTTTGCAAAGTTTGTCTGCTTTTCCCAGCAGTGTTCTTCTTTATCAGATATTACATTACTAATAGTATAAAAAAAAATCTCCAGATAACAAGATCGAGCAATTAAAATTTCTCCTAAAGCTTTTTCGACCCTTTTATCTCGTTAGATCTTTGTCGATTTTTAATTAAATCTTTCATTCGATTTGATTTTATAATTTTTTTGAATGATACAGTTTATCTCGATAATCCCTGAAACAATTAATGATAATACATTTTCAATAATTTTTTTTCAGTCTTTCAGAACCTAAGCCTTGTAATATGATTAACTCTTTGCACTCGAGAGAGGTGACTCATGGGCACCGATTGTAATTTGACCGAAAAAGTTTCTAGAACTAATTAAATGTAATGATATTTTAAACTCTTAATTTAACCAAATTAATTTCCAAAATTTTATCTTAACTTAGCCCATAGTAATTTCATTCTTATTTCCTTTTCCACTTTCAATTTAATTAATTTCACTTTCTGTTTAATTCAACTGAAGCTGTGTAAAAATTACTGCGCAATCCCTTCTACGTATCAAATGAAAGTGTTCCGTTCGTTGCTCTTGTCAAAGGTCAACACTTGTATTCAATCGGCACGTGGCCGGAAGACCCATGTTATATAAGACTAGTAATCATTTGTTTCGTCCCTTCTTTCTTGCTTCTGCTTTTGTGCCGCGCTGCGCCTTCTTGTAAATAATCATGCCTGCCATCCGGAAGAAAATAAAACGAAATTAAAAATACAAAGACTCTTCACTGCTTGTCAAACCTGCATTCTGCTTCAAACAAATATATAATATTATATACAGTATTGTAAGAAAAAGATAGGGTGAGATTTAAAAAAAATTAAATTGCACATTGTATTTTATACCTTTTAACAATGAAATGAGCTTTCATATTCTGTTAATAATAATCATGCATCTAATTACTTTTCCAAGTGCAAAGGATTGGCTATATCACTGTAAAAAAAATTAGTAAACTCTGCTTAGAACCTTTATATTAATTATTTCAATATCCAATTTGTGCCTGCTTCAGGTCTTTCAGACTCGTAAGCAGAAACTACCAGGTTAGAAATCAGATTCCATCCGAGATCTGCCGCATTTGTTTAATCTTTTTCTTGGTAAATCTGCTGTCAAATACCGAATGCCCTTCTGCTGGTGTGAATATTTTTTGGGAGGAGGTTGTTTGTTCTGATGTTATCTTCGTCACTTAAATTCAGCTTAAAACTGCAAGCTCCTTCTAAAATCTTCATGTTACTGAAAAATAAAACGACCCTCCTTTTTTTTCATCTGAACAAAAATTCGGTATTTGATTCTATGAATATTTAAAACTTAAAATTAGTATGAAATTATTAATATGTAGTTTAGCAGAAAATTTTAACATGTAGTTTATATGACGGAATATGCGACAGAAAATTTTAACATGTAGTTTATATGACGGAATATGCGACAGAAAATTTTAACATGTAGTTTATATGACGGAATATGCGATAGAAAATTATTAACATGTAGTTTATATGACGGAATATGCGATAGAAAATTATTAACACGTGGTTTATATGACGGAATATGCGACAGAAAATTATTAACACGTGGTTTATATGACGGAATATGCGACAGAAAATTATTAACACGTGGTTTATATGACGGAATATGCGACAGAAAATTATTAACACGTGGTTTATATGACGGAATATGCGACAGAAAATTATTAACACGTGGTTTATATGACGGAATATGCGACAGAAAATTATTAACACGTGGTTTATATGACGGAATATGCGACAGAAAATTATTAACATGTGGTTTAATAAATTGAAGACTGAAAGACAAAACAGATAAAATGGTGATGTAAAAAAAAAGTTAATTGCCATATAAGCTACGTTTTGTTACGTAACGATAGGAAAAAATGCTGGTCCTCTAAATAGTTCAAAATTACGTGTAAATTAAATATTTCTGCAGATACTTTTTGATATTTTGAAATTTTTTTGGTATTTGTTTACATTTTTGTTCTCTTTGTTCTTTTCAATCTTCAATTTTGTCATAGGCAATAATAGTTTATGAATCTGAAAAAAGCATTTTTATAATCATAAGTTTCAAATACGATTAACTGAAGTAGAGTTGTTGTCATTGCTTCCAATATCTCAGTTAACATGTCTATTCTCCCTTTTACTACAGTAGATAATACAAAAGCAGTCCTTAAATATTTATTTAAACTTTAAACTCGAATGAGACAGTCTTTAGTTTCCTGTTGTGTACTCCTTAGTCTCGAATCCACAGAGCAAACAATGCAACACAAAACGAAAAAGATTTGAACTGAAAAGAAACAATCCTTCGCACCATTCCAACCATAATAAACTAAAATAGCACCCACACGCTGAGAGAGGTGAGGCTTCCTTTCTCATAGAAAAAAAAACTCGAAGCCGAAGGGCAAAGTCGAGTGTTTCTGCTGCTTTGAAACTCTTTCCTCTGTAGCTCACAGGTACTTTTGTCGCATTGCAGTGGTTTTACTTTTCATAATGGCAGCACTTCTGCCTACTCTATTTCTGTTACTATTTTATCACGAGCAGTTGGCAACACACTAGCTATCTGTGCTGAAGATGGAGGAAACAACGGAAGGCAAAGGTGCATCAGTTCGAGGAATGCTGGCGGAATAAAGACAATGTGTCATGTTGAACAGAACGCGGTTGCTAAGAGGTACCCACAGATGTCTTTTCTTCTTTCGCGTGCCGTTGCCAAAAAGAAGACGGAAATTAAACGGCAGAAGCAGTCGACATTGAAACGTCGCGAGCTTTTTAGAAATGAGAATGTTAGACAAATAATGTGGTATTATACCAAATTCTCAAACTGATCTGATTAATTATCAGAAATCAATTAATAAAAAATCCTTTCGATTTCTTTAAAACTATTGTATATTACTTAAAAATTTATTTTTTATTTAATATCGGGTAACAAATTTTTAGAACGATAGTTATCAACTAAATGCATTTTAGAGTTTTGAAAACTTATTAAAATCTTGTAGAAGGACGAGACTCTTTATAACTTCATTATGAGGTAGATGAAAATAACAGACGATTTCCAGGAACATTATTTTCTGAGTTCCACATTTCACAAGACAAAACAAACACGAACACGAAAACACAAGACACTCACTTAGAATACAATCTGATAACGATCCTCTCCCCCCCCCCTCAAAAAAAAGGATCATGGGAAAATACATTGATGTTAATAAGGTAACGCCATCTGTTGTATCAAAAGAGAAGGTAGTATAGTTATATAACCATTTCGTTCCTGTCCCTTTCGTCATTCCTGATGATATTGTTAATTTCTCTGAATGTATGGGGCCATTTTTCTTCACATTTTCCCCAGTAAATTTTTAACGAATACTTTTAACGCCTTATCTACTGGAGGAAGTGCTGCCTAGGGCATAATATTTTTCACACGCTTCTGGATTTTATTCGTCCGTGTCAGTTTGGTAAAAATAAAATCGTTTTATCTTCGCAACTTTCGTTCTACAAGACTGACGTCATCGCTGATTTATATTTTCAAGGCAGGGTATATAGGCACAGGCAAATAAGAAAGGCATGCAGGATATCAATGCCTTTCCACTGGACCATTATATTGCCTGATCTGTGGAGTATATTCTGCAGTAAAGAATTCGTTGTGAAAAGCGTTTTATATACTTGGTTTATTTTTTTAAAGCGAAATGTTTGTGCACATGCATGTCAATATTGAAGACATCCAAGCAAATCTATCGCGCTTACAGTTATGAAATTTGGCATACAGGTATTCATAATAATGGTTCAAATGATTTAACATTTAAGATCGTAGTTTTTATTTCTTGTGTGTTTTTTTATTTCTTGCCAGTTTTTTACTGATAGGAACACAAAAATACACAATATCCTTTAATATCACTGTCATTTTTGATATTCATAAGGGGAAAACAGTCAATGTGCCATAGAATAGAACAAATTATTTACCTTCTAATAAAATTTATTGTTATTATCTAATGTGAAACACTGAATTTCAAAAATTTTTGTTGAATAATAAATTTTCTATAAAATTTTAAGAATTTAATAAAATCCAGCAATGATTATACTTATTTCGTTATCTTCTAAAAAATATTTTTGAAATAAAAATTGAATTATTTCTCTAATTTTAAATACTTTTTAAATAATTAAAATCCTTTTATTGCTATTTAATTCTGATTAATTCAAAGATTTTTTTCACAGATCTAAGTTACAAAACAAGTAACATTGGATTCTTATTTAACTTGTTGCATGTTTTTCCTATCCGAACTTGGCAAGTAGCCAAATAAGAAGTGATTCTCCAAGACACATGAAAATTATTTTTACACAATTGAATTCCAACAGCCTCAGTTGCAACAATATTTCTAATTTCATTTTCGCTTTGTTGAGCGTGTTCTAATTGTCGTCTATTTCTTTCAATTTCTGTTATCCGTAAGTGAAATCCATGATATCGAGAAGAAAAATAAACGTCCAAAAACATTGCTATTCTTCTGATTTCATTTTCATTACTTTATGTAGTTGTGATTTTGATTCATTTTAGAATAATATCACTAGTAACATTATGGGGATTCTGCTAGTCATACATTAAATTCCTTTAGAGACTGCTATTTTATTTTTAATAATAATGAATCTACAAAGTTATCTGATATTTTTTCACAATCTCTCACGATTTAAGTAATTTCAAGTAAATTTGAAATGGAATACGAGTTTTGCAAACTGTGTTAAATAATGAACTTTCAAAGATTATTTTAATTTGGTGCTTAACATTCTGAGTAAAAGAATGTTACAGCATTAATTTTCATTAAGATACCAAAAGACATGAATGTCATAACATTTAAATTTATAAGCCACATTATCATATATTCAATTTTATATAGCCATGATTTTTAAATTATACACTTTAAAATAATACTGATTAGTTAAATATTTTTATTTTTTGTATTTTCTGCTCTTTGTTCTGTGTTAGAGTAGAATGTTCTAAGGAAGACACGTTGAATTAGATCGTTGAGCATTGCAAAAATGCAGCTTGAGGAATAAGGTGTTTCCTTTAAAAATTGATTAAAAGATATCAATGATGGAAGGAAAATAAAATAAAACTTCGAATAAATAAAAAAAATATTCACACAATACTTAAACATTTTCTGTTCACTTATTGTTTGTCAATTAGAAATTTTTCACTTGTTGATCGATATGTCATCATGCTAAAAGAATATAATTCCATTTATAACACTTAGTCCTATTGAATTGTCACGAAAAAGTATCAAAATGTAAATAAAATGTTCAATAGATATATTAAGTTATTGGGTAGGCGATCCAAAACAATCCTCTACGCTTGGTCCCAATTACTGGAATAAGGTGGAGAGAAAGTAGAAAAGCGATTAATTATTAATCGTAATGAAAAAGTTTAAACAAAAAAAATTAATTACTAAAAACATAAAAAATCTTAAAATGTTGAGATAGCTTAGTTACACCAGGAGAAAGTTTGAAAAAATTGTAAGTATAGAATTTTTTTTTTCTTTTTTCATTTGAATGAAATATTGAAATATCAAATATGTGTTGCATCGAAAAACAAATATGTTAAAAATTTCTGCATTATTTAATACTTTTCAATTCCATATTGTGCAGAATGTTGCACTAGTATTGTACAATATTATATTCAATATTATACACTGTTGGGCAATATTGTACAGCATTATACACTGTTGGGCAATATTGTACAGCATTATACACTGTTGGGCAATATTGTACAGCATTATACACTGTTGGGCAATATTGTACAAAATTACATTCAACAAATACAGTGTAATGGTTCTTCAGAATAATTTTTTCTTCTTTTTAACATTCAAATAGCAACAATTTTGACGTAAGCTGAATTAATTTTATGCATAAAATAAATCTGTTTACCTTTTCTAAAGAGAAAATTATCAATTTTTTTCTACAATTTTTTTAAAATTATGAACATGCAAAGAAGTTGTATTTTAGAGAAAATGCAAAATCTTGGAACTCGGAATTTCAAAAAGGATCTCCATATCCTTTTAAATAAGAATGAATTCAAGTCACCGAAAGACATTAGTTTCTCAGTTCAGTCAAAAATGGACGATATTCAATATTTTCTAAAAAAGAATCGTATGTTACAAATTGTTACTTAGTGTTCAATATATTAATTTAAAAAAACGACTGAGATTACACACAAGTTGTTCCACGCGTAATGAAAATGTTGAAAATTAATTTCTAAAAGAACTATTTTTAGAAACGGTTTTCCTCCAACTGCATGACTTTGTCCAAATCTACTAAAAAAACTTACGTTTAAATGAAAGATGTCTCGAATGTGGAAACTTTTAATCTATGTTATTGGGTTGAAGAAAATGTTTCTGTAATTAATTTCCAAACCTTTAATTATCTATTTTTAACAAATATCCTAGTCATAAGAGGGTTTCTAGAGATAAAAACTTTTGGAAAATTAATGTTTCTTATCATATTATTAAAGTTTCTTCCCGTTCAGTGCTCTTCCTGAAATTCTGTAAAAGTTACCTCAAACGAATTTTCATATTTCGTTAGTTGATGATGCACTTTATTAAAAAATAAAGTGCGTCGCCTAATAAAATACGAAAGTGTACACTTTTTTTTCACACCCGAAAGTTTCAAATCACATCTAGAATTTGAAACTCACTGTAGCTCTTAATGCAATTAACTGTGCTGTTTTTTCAATTAACTGTGAAATGTTTCAAAATTTTTCGTAGATGGTTATTTAAAATTTTGTAGAATTAAAAAATTTTTTTTTATTTAAAATTCAGATTTGTACAACATTTTATGTTTTCGGCCTTATTCTGTGTATTTCGTGTGGTATCGAGATGTATTCTTGCTCATTGTTCCAAGATTTAAAATAAACAATCGTAAAGCACATTCCATTGTTTTTTTTGGGGTGGGGGGGCTTAATGTAAGATGTAATCATTCTTAAGGTACAAAATTATTGCCTGTGTTAATTATTGCCTTTTATTAAGTTCTATGATTTCTATTGAAGCTTATTTTTAAATGCAACTTTTGCACGATAATTGATATTTAATATATTTGATTTGATATTTTGATGTTTAGTATAGTGATTCTTCCGGACCATTTTTAATACTCTATTTGTAAAGAGCTGATAACATATTTCTATACGTAAAGAGCAGATAACATTTTACATTTCCTGTCAATGTTTCAAAGTGATAACATTTCATGCATATAGCAGCAATATATATATTTTAAATATTTATTTTGGGTATAAGGAATATTTTCAAAGAACAAAACTTTTTTTTAAAAAAAGATGGTGATTAACCAATATAATCTTCAACCAAACCTTTTAACTGTTAATTTTTTGTGGATTTATTTTTCAATTATCATATAAACAAATTAAGCAACTATAAATTGTGGTATAACTCTATGAGCCCAAAAACGTCTAAAATCGCCATTCCGACAAAGCCCTGAAGCGGGCGTTTTCGGGCGCATAACGAAAATTTATGCAGAAGGGGCAATTCATCACCAAACTCTCATACAGAAGGGACGATTCCATTCCTTTAATACTCAAAAAGTTAGCCCATAAATAGAAACGCTAAGTTTCGCACATTAGTAGGTCTCGTAAAAGTAAGAAACGTTTATAAAAATGGCACAATTCATAAGATGTTAATTTTTTTTGAACATCTTGCATTCTTTTTACTAAGCCTCCAAGTTGAAAAGAGATTTATTATGTGGAATAGATTGAATTTGCTGTTCAATTATCCTGGTTTAAAAAATACAATATTTAAATATTTCAGCTATTTAATGAATGATCTCTTGAAATTGTTGGAAATTAAATCATGATTTTTCTTTTTTACTGTTTAAAAGATAATTGAACCTCAGAAAATTTTTGCTCTTTGAGAAAAAAAATCAAATAACTTTGTTTATACAGTTTTATTTAATTAAATTAAAATTTAATTAAAACTACTCCATGAAAAAGTTTTAGAAATTAGAAAATATTTCCCGTTTATCGATATTAGAAAACAATGTTTAAGGGAAATTCCACACAAAAAAAAATCTTTTTAATTGAATTATAGTGGTATTGACATAAGTCTGACTACTAGATGAAAATATGCAAAATATGAAGTCTGAAATTTGGGTAAAATATTTTGTATCTTTGAAACAGTATTTGCATATAAACCCTATGTTTGCCAGCAGATTTAGCCCGTTAGAAAATAAAATCTCGAGCCAAATCTTTTGTAATATTAAATAAGTCCATTCCAAAATATTCTTCTAGAAATTCTGGTTTTCACCTCAAGAAGATTCCTTCAAAACGAATTTTTCCCAATACCCTGTTCTGGATTGAATTTCCTCCCGTGGGATGGCAACAAGTTAAGAAGTAACGGAAAAAGACTACTTTTGCCTTGTTCCGGCGAGAATTCTTTTTTTTTTCTTCTTTTATTTATCCGCGCAGACTTATTATACAAAAGAATGGAGTTTTTTAAAGTGGAAATTTTTCTTAAAATTTTTTTTGCCGTGAATGAAGGAGAAAAACCTGAGTATTATTCCATCCTCGACTATATTTTATTTTAAAATTATTTTTATTTTCAGAAACATGTTTTTAGAGGAATGTTTCGATTCGGCAAAAAATCAATTTTAGTGATGGAATGTTCCTTCTTAAAAAAAAAAAAAAAAAAAAAACGAAAGTCGGAATTCTAGAGCAGACTTTCTTGCTTTTCTGAAAACATTTCTTGTAATGAAAATATCACGGGATTTATATTGGCATGGGAAAAACATCGTTTTATGGATTAAATAACCTTATAAATTTCTAGAGAAGGAAGGAGCGATTTATTTAGTTTTTTTCCCTCCCTAAGTTATGAATCTTTGAGAAAAATGTTTCTGTCACAGAATAGATTTATAGATTTATTTTATATAATTTCTTCCAATTGCCTTAAAGGAAAAGGCAATTCTTCGAAACTCTCTGAGGGTTTATGAAAAGGATAATTTTTTTATTTAATAAAACAAAGAATTTCAAAAGTTTTTGATAACAAGATTGTTTTTTACATTCATTCTTTTATCTAATGAAAAGATAATGTAAATATGGAATTAATTCTTCCTAAATTTTGAGTAACAGAAAAGCAGCATATTAATTGCTGTTGTATTTTTCTATTATAATGCATTTATGAGTTTTATTTTAAGAACGGAAATAAATGTTGTACTAATTGATATACTTGTGAACAATATATATAACAAGTGCAAACGATATCATTATATAGGGAATGCACTTTGATGCCAGTATTTAATTTACGCGAGCAAAGTTGTAGAATTTAAAAATGCTCCCGGAATGATATTCATTTACAAAAAAATGAAACTTAACATAAAAAAAAATGTAACGACAATAATTAAAATTTGTGTTGGGAGTTTGAAAAAGTAGGTTTTTCTTACGGGAAGAAATATATGGTCATAAAAAAATGGAATTCTTCATGCTTTAAGAAAAAGATTTTTTTTGTAGTATTTAGCGAAGTGCAAGGCTTTTTATTTTTGTAGTTACTTACCAATATTAGGCCTGTGCAAAGTAAATATGGCAGATCCTTATGTGTTAGATAGAAATAAATAAGCTTACTTTGATTTTGTTAAATTTTTTTTAGAGTTTTATACTCTACTATATTCACCCGTTTGCGTATTGTTCTCCTTGATAACTCTTTTTAAGTTGTTGTCAGGTTAAATGTTATTTCTTTTTTTGTATTCTAAATAAGAAAACTCCCTTTGGTTATTTCTTATATAATTCATTATAATATTTTAAAGTAGCCCGTTCAATCATTGCCCACAGAACAATGTTCTCTTCTTTTAGAAATATTACCTAATTTCAAAGCAAACAATTAATACTATTTGTAGTATAAATTTTTTTAATTGCTTCTTGTAATTCGGTTTCGAAGTATTCATTTTACATTTAAAAAAACATTAATTTCATATTTAAAAATTTCAACATTGTGTTGAAATCACATCGTAGCTTATTTCTAACATGCATGGTGTCTCAGTCATTCACTTTAATATTTAAAAGGATAACTAACATTTTATTTTTTATTTTCTCGCATCTTGTAATAAAAGATCTTGTAATCGTCAGAAAATTCGATTTCGTAATTTTAATGAATCTCCACGTTTCAAACCTCTGATTCCGAAAAACACAATTTTGGTGTTTTTGTCTCCAAAATTATTAGTCTGTTTGGAAATTGTCTGTACACATAAACTCAAAAACGCTTAGAGCAACACAAATAAAATTTGGGCTGTGTTCTTTGTACCGAATTTGCAGATTTCTAACAATATTTAAAATGGAAGCTATTCTCAGGAAGTTTGTCTTTATATTCGAGTGTAATTTAACACAATAACTGCTAGACGTTTAGAGCAAGATAAATAAAGTTTGGTACATAATTAAACATTTAAGCTATAGATCTGCCTCAGATTTTCAATAAAATCTGTCAAAAGGTTGGCCATTTGTATAGTTGTACAAAAACACATTGGCTTAGATAAATGAAATCTGGTATGCGATCTCGCTGCTAAAATTATAATTATGTGTGAAGTTTTAGTTTTTTTTTAAAAAAAAAGGTATAAAAAAATGAATAATTGGTTTCTTTACTCGCTACGAAGTAAAAAATAGTCATTGCAGGACTTCGAAAATAAAAATGTGCGTACTTGTAGCGTTTACGGCTTTACTCAAAGTCCAATCTTTCTATGTGCGGGTAGGAAGGATAAAATTTTTTATTTAGATATATACGAGCAAGTTTCAAGGAAACCACTCCTTCTAATTAACTTAGTGATGATTTATAAGTTATTATCAAATTTATCTTTTGCTGTTAGCCTCAGATTTGAGTAATTTCTTATTTTTCTGATAAGAGGAAAAACTATTGTATATTTTTTTTTTTTTTTTGCTTTAAGTACAGCACCATTTTGAAGATTAACTGAAATTGTTTGTTAAGAACAATACGGTAGAATTTAGTCATGGATATTTTGACTGTTTTTGATTAACAAAAATTATTTTAAAAACTGTTTTGTAATCAATACATCCGCTGAGGGGGGGAGGGAACGGGGGCACTGTTTATTGCCTTATTTGAGACATTCTCATTTCTATTTATTATATGTTAAAAGCTCCTTAAACTCAGACCTTCTAGGCTATTATATTGTAGCATAAGAATGTTTCAAGGTTTCTTTATCTTACTTTCGTTCTACCTGCAGTGCGTAACGATTTTGGCACCACTGAATTACTGAAAAAGATAGTGGCAAAAATATTGTCATATTGATAAAAATTAATTAAAAAAAATACTTTTATTTGTTTGACGCCAGCACACAAATATAAAACTTGCTGGAGTAATGAAATTGGTTTAAATATTAATGTAATAATAAAAATTTGACATTTTGTTTAAAATCAACTTTGAAAAATTTATTAAAAGAAAAATTTAGTTTAATAAATTTAATATCGCTAAAACGCTCAATTTTTAAAATTTACAATTAGTGCAAAATGGATTATTGTTCAATAATATACTCTAGAATTATTTACAAAAAAATGAATTATTTACTCTTAAATGAATCCAAAAAATTATTATTATAGCACTTTGATTAATTTGTAATTAAAAAATTTAATTGAAACAATGAAAAAAATCTTCTTTGCGAAGCTTTCAACTTAAGAATTAGAATAATGTATGGAAGCTGTAAGATCAATAAAACTGCGTTTATTAATTTTTGGTACACATACTCCTAAAGGTAAAAGGGCACCTCGAAATGAGGATGAGATGCTTCCAATATGGTGGTTGGATCTCGCCACCCTGGGGGCTACATAAATAGGTGGGGGATCTGGTTCCTCGCATCGATGACGGGACGTACTTCCTTCGGGATGGGTTGTACCGTGGCCGGTGATAGCCCTTAGGAATCAATAACAGTTCCCGCCAGTGTTGCTGTTGCGGCGGTCCGGTCATTCAGTATTATTTATCCGTGTGCCTTTGGACGGGTCAGAGTGTCAATGATATGACTTTATACTAAAGTTATGTAAAATAGTCTTTTGTGTTACGCGGGAAAAACAAATTTAATGGTGGACATCATATATATAATCTTATTAATTATACATAATGAGGTTATGTTGAGGCATGTGGAGGAGTAATGATGGGTTACGAGGTGCGCAAGTAAAAAAATGTTTGCGTAAAAATGAAGTCTACACGAACATTGTTCTCTGATAGATTTTGAATCTACAATTTTCGTGTTGAGGAATTTATAATTTGTATGCCAGCCTTAAAATCATTGTAAACAAAGTCAATGAAAATGAAAATTTACTAGATATAATCTGATTGCGACTTAGTTAACATGTTAAATATAGTATTAGCAATTTTCATTATTCCCAAAATAAGATCGTAAAATAAAGTTTTAAAAAAATGAATAAAAATGGCATTCAGAAACTATGACAAAATAAAGTTCTGTTAGAATCTATCCGAATAAAAGGTCACAAAATCATTGAAATCAAAACTCAAGAAAATACTCGGTACTTTTATTTCGAATTTTAAAATAAATGATGAGCAATTTAAAATCACCAATAGTAACAAAGTGGATTTGATTTCGATAATATCCTCCCACGTACCTTAGCTATTTATTTGTTTTGATTTAAAAAAAAATCCCCGCCTACGACTGGATTTTAAATTGCTTCGGAATATTTAGGCGGAGGCGTATAAGAGATGGAGCAGTCCCATACTATTTAATAATTGATGTAAATTTTCAATCGGGGAAAAAGGATGCGAAATACTTTTTATGCTTATATCATACATGAAGATATTTTGTTGGAAATTCCGTTTTCATTTAGAATATTTTTTATATAATTGAAGAAATTCCATAATATATTTAATTTATTTCATTTGTGGGTGGTTATGTCAATTACGAATGGTTGTTGTAAATTCCATACTTAAGGAAATGCAGACTTAAGAAATTTCGAGCAGTTTTTGTGTGCTCGTGTGGGCGGCATCTTTTGACACTAGATTCCCCTGAAAAAAAATTTAATTAAAAGAATACACATTTTTTTCAGATAAACATATTTGCTTTTGTTAATAAGATCTTGTATAAGAGAAAAGATAATTAATATTTTTATTAATTTTCATTCTTTAAAATTTTGTTATTAAAAAAAATTATGGACATTAGATCTAGTTTTTCTAACGTTTTTTCAAGATTTCAGTTGTAAATATCATAAAAGGAATACTTTTTTTTTCACTTCTATTTTTAGTTTTTTCTTTTTTTTAAGAGTAATTTTGTAATCGATATTTTTCTCTTTTCCTAATTAACACAATTTATGAAATTGTTCTTTTTTTTGATTTCCGATGACAATGCACTCTTTTAATATATTTACAGAATTTTATTATCAGTTAAATAATTGATTTAACCAACTTTTAAATCCTTAGTTGTGGCAATCCTTTTAATCTTTTTTGAAAAAAATGTGATCTCATGATTGAGAATTTTTTAAAAAAAAATTCTTTTGTTAAAAACTAATAAAAGTATGATTTTAAAGTTTTAAGATTGACATATACAGGGTGAGCGGCAATGCTCTTTTAAGCCTTTTAAATTCATAAAGTCGTTTCATCTAGCCAGGAAAATAACGTGTACCTATAATAAAGTAACTATGTTGAATTCATTAAAAAACTGAAAAATGAATGCGTACTGTATTGGAAGATGTACTTGCGAACGTTCTTAACTCGGAAAAACTGCATGATAACACTGAAGAATACATTTTTCAGTTTGGGACGAACCCTTTTTCAAGGCACGGAAAGTTCATAATTTTAATCGCAAATATCTTCGCCAGTTTTACAGATAACACAATAAAACTTTTTCCTGTGTTTTTATGATGGTATAGCGTATATTCTTCTAATTGGGCTGGGCTTTTTGGCAGATCTGCCGTTTTTAGTTCCTTTTTTGTAATTTCATTATTTTACTGCTAGGGGCTCTGGAATCTTTCACAATAGTCGAATATAGGGGACATGTACCTACCGAAGTATTTCTGCACTGTTCGTGAGCACATACCCTGTGCTTCTGCTTGCAAAAATGGATGATTCTATGCAAGGAAAATCAGAAAAGTTTTCTTGACTATCATCCATTTATTCACATAGAGCCACACCTTATTTTTATACAATTTCCGATAAGCAATTCTATATCACGGCTGCGAATATTTCTCCAAGATATTAAAAACTATTTTCTTCATAAACTACTAATTTCGCAAGAAACTCGCTGGGTTTCCACGTGATCGTTAAAATAAATTTACTCTGCCTTTCCTCGCGAGCTAATTTACGCTCACACTCACGTTAACGTCTCCTTTTCTTGACTGCCAAGAAAACAAGAAATCTTTCCTACATAACTTTCAAGACAACGGGAATGTTGCCATCTGGGGTTAAAAAGGGGAACTAATCCCCATACAACAAATTATATATATATAATCAATTGATCATAAGTACACATTTCTTCCCTGACATTCGGAGACACTGTTTTGAAATTAACGGGCTTAAAAGTATTTTATTGAATATCCTGTGTATTCATGCTAAGCCAATATTTCACATAAACATAAATTAAATATATTTCATGAAATCACCTAATATTAAGTCTTCCTAAGTGCAAAGAGACTTCATCCTATGTCACAGTGAGTTAACCTTGGGGTTTATTTTTTAAATATTTAAAAACAATCATTTTATTTTAAAACACTTTTTATTACATAAAAGTTAACTGCCTCAAAGGTTTGTAATTACGACAACAATGAAGGCGAAGAGTTGCTAGCAAAACCATCAAACTAGAATATTTGTGTACCCATATTGGCGACAAAATCTACTTCTCTAGAAACTTGATATCAATCTCGAGCTATTTCAGTCTGTTTGTCCTACGGGGAGCACCTCGTAAATGAGAAGAGAAACTTCCGGTATGGTGATTGGTTCACGCTACCTTTTTGGGTAATCGAAAAAGTGGAGGCCTGGCTTCTCTTGTTGATGGCCCTTAGGACTCAACCACAGTTCCCGCCAGTGTTGCTATTAAAGTTTTTCCGTGTACCTTCCAGCGGGTTGGAATAGCCAGTTTGTGGTTGCTTCAGTCGGTTTAAAATCATGGGGAAAATAAAGTTATCTTTATCGAATTCTGTTTTGGGAAGAGTTTTTGGTAGAGCTAAGTCTTTATAGCTGGATTTGTCAAAAGTTCCTAACTTGTGTTTTCTCCATATAGTTTAAGAATTGAACCATTTGGAATAAAGATATTTTAATACAATCGTATATCGCACTACAGCTTGCAATATTTAAAACTTTGAAAGTATTATGAATTAACATATTCCTAATTTTCAAGTAATGAAAAAAAAAAACACTTTTGGAACACTCAAAACTCATTTACTTGTGAAGTTACAATTGATTTTAATATTGGAATGGTTGTTCTTATCGGTATACACCAAGGATAAAATAAAAATGGTACAATCAAATCTCTAATTATCTTACGTGGAAAAATTACCCCGGGCGGTTTGTCCTGGGAGGAGGGGTTGAGTCTTCGAAGTTTTCACTTGTTTTTAACTAGCGAAAAAATTTCATTTTCCTTGATTTAGGCCAAAATTTATATTTTGTATTATGCCGCGTTTAAACTCGGCCCGCAGACAGCGCATGTGCAGAAAGGGACTGATTTACGTTTGCCACAATTTCACAAGATTGATTCAGACATTCCATGTTTGGCTATAAATTGTCGTTTTGGCGTCCCTGAATTTTTCTTTTTTACTGCATATCGTTTTAAAATGACGGATATTTATACGAAAAAACAGGGTAAAATTAAAAAAAAAAAAGGTCAACTTGTCTAAAATTGCAAAACTATAGAAAAGAAATGGAAAATAAAATGAAAAAAAATAAAGAGGTTTTATGTCTCAAATTGAAACTTTTGTGCTGGGAAAATTCATTTTAGTATTAACCCCTTAACGTACAAGTACAGGCATAGCCCATAGTACGATGATCGGACTACAAATAAATGTTATTGATTCTTGTTATATTTTATAGATGGGTAATAATTCTTTAGTATATCTACCACAATTATTACATCAGGCTGTAATTACCTCTCGAATATCCCACAGAATGAAACCAGTTGTGGCTTATGCATAGTATTTGCATTCAGTAAGTTGTGCACGTACAACTTAGGACCGATTTGCCGAACCGTGGAATGGCTCGAAATCAGCGCGACCTTGTTTACGTTTTCGGCCCAAACTTTTGGAACGTAAAAGGGGTTAAAGAATTTTACAAAAAATACGCATAATGCATGACTAGAACATCTTAAGCCTACCTCACATTTTGACAATTGTGGAATGATACATTATCGCCACGCACCAAAAAATTGAATGAAATACCCACAGTTTGGAAATCCCTAGTCCAGATTCTAAATTTTATTATTATTATTTTATATAACCAATTAAACAATTGAAGTTTATTCAAACATTTTCCGCCATGATGTGAAAGAAATGACAGCGATTTTTCTGTAAAATGATTTGTTTAAGGGGTTAATCTAGATGTTCTACTGTAGAAATTTAATCAATTTCAATGAGTAGCAAAATTGACATTTTAGGAATAATAACTATGCTTGTAATATTAAAGTTAAAATAACTGCATTCAACTATTTAATCATTTTTTTTAAATTTTAAGATCTAATGCTCATTTCCAAAAGCCGTTTCCTTTATTTTGATTCATCACTAGTCTTCTTCATTATGTTCGAAGTGGCTTGGTGATAATAGAGCGAATTTGGAGAACCGTGAGTTCGAATCTGGATTCCATTGAAGCGCTCTTTTGTATTTGTATGTAGAATGTGTAGCATCTGCCATCAAAAAGGCTAACATCTTCGCGTCTGTGTAATATGGATGTTTAAAGACGAGGGTACTTACTGGCTGTCATTTGACGACGGCTCAAAATGACGCTATTCAACCCGAAGTAGCATTCGCATAGCTTCAAAAAGGCATGTTCTCTTGACTTAAACATATTCTACAGATTTGATACTGGTGATGAATATTTGAACCATTTATACTCGTAAAAGAAATTCGATGCAGGATTATTCACCTAATACATGGACTAGTTTATTGCTTCGGAATATATATATATATATATATATATATATATATATATTGATTTACACCTTCTTGCTTTTCTGTAGATATTTTTAACAATCAAAAATAAATAAGATGTCAAAGATGCACCATCTTAAATGGTGCCTGAGAAGAAACATCCAAATACAATGGTTTAAAAGTAATATTTAAGGTAGATAAATGAAACTATATTATACTACGATATTTCGGACTTTAACATAATGTTTTAAGGCTAGACTTATTTTTAATAATTGCATGAAGTAAAAATTATTGTACCTGAAATTCAATAGATGATGCGATTAAGCCCATAAAACTTTAAACAATATCATGTAATCATGTCTTCATCTGGAAGTTTCAGGTTTGTTTTGATGTTTCTGTTATCATTTGTAAGTTATTATTGCAGAAATGTCACGGATTTTTATACAGGCTTGCTTAATACGAGACTAATTGTTGTTTCTTTCTTGCAGGTGAGTTTTCTTGAATCCCTTCGGAGAAAATATTTAAGCTTTTGAACTGCTACTGAATTTTTTAAAAACGGATGGTGAGCTAATATTCTTAATTTATTTTAATATTTTCAGAACCAGGAAAATATTATATAGTATTTAAACATACTTGGCCTCCCGTTGGTAGGAGAGTTTATAAGCTTGATAATTTGCCAGAAATAATTTGGCATCTATTAAAACTACTATATTGATTATTAATTCATTACTTATTTCATCGTTTTAAATAATGTATTTATACAGAGATATTAAAATATATTTAGAATAAATGAACAGCCATTACGTCAATTACCTAACTATAAAGGCTACCCTGGCCTCGCTCGGATCAATCTGAAAGGCTGGACGCCGCGGCAGCATCGGTAGGAACTAAGATTGAATCTTAAACCATCTTCACTGCAACTCCTCCTATAAGAGACACGTACCATCATCAGTATGGGGTAACTGACTCCATATCATTTCTTTACCCACCAGGATGGCGAGAATCTATCACAATACCGGAAGCTTCTCATCCTCGTATCTGAGATGGCACTTAATTACATAAGCACAATTAAAACTTTGTATGTAACTCATATGTAAGATTGTTTGACGCTGATACAAAATTAAAGTGTACATAAAATCCATGCACAAACTAGGAAGTTGAGGGAGGATTACATTATTCACCGACAAGCTGATCGTGCTGCCCTCTAGTGTGAATAAACATGACCACTCGATCTTACGTACATGAAATTCACTTTTCTAAGCTGTTAACAGTATTCGCCATAATTTATGAAAGAATTGGTGTTACAAAATAACTTGAGATATCATTTAAAATTATACCATAGACCGAATTCTATTTTAATAAACAAAAAAAAAAAGAAAGAAAAAAATTCCAAAAGAATTTATATTTTTGTCACAAGATGTTTAAATCCTGCTGGAATTTTCAAAGCATTTTTTTAAAAAAATAATAAGTAATAGCGTTGTCATTTGTTAATCAGATATTGATATATGAAAAAGGATGGACGATTCAATAGAGTAAGATAAATCATTTCAGTTCCTCTGAAGAGTCCCCTAATTTTTGAGAACGATCCTATTCCCCCACCCCCTTATTGAGCCAGCATTGTTATATTTATTTAAGCATTCAATGGAACGATATCTGGAGATTTCAGAATGAGATTTCGAAGCATGCTATAATCTCTCAAACTATCGTGCATAACAATTCCTCATTTTTGCTGAATTTTAACTATCTCATTTATACATTTTTTGTTCCAAAAGAACAAGTTATTTTTCTGTACAAATTAGCAAATTTCGACACATGCAACACACACAGAGAAAAGAATACAATTTAAAAAAAATATTTAACATTTGGAAAGGATTCTAAGACATCGATATGGATTAAAATTTAAACTTTTTTTTATTTTGCAATTTCAATATTTTCTCTTGTTATGGTACATAAAAAATAAATATTAAACCTCCTTTGGCGGAAGTATCCTGGTATGCTAACACAATACAACCCAGTTTTCGTTATCTTACTTAGTATAATGAATAAATTCTTATAAGCATTTGGATCTCTTTCTAGTCGAATTGAATTAAAAATTTTTTTGTAGATTTATAATTTTTTGTGTGAAGTGTACGTAAGAAATATCATTTATCTTGGCTGTCGCTTTCACGGATAGAAAGCAACATGTAAACAGAATAGACAGTAAAAATTTAGTCAAAATTACTCGCACGTCTTTAAGTTTAGAGCAAAAGAATGTGTCATCCGACTAGCTTGCTGCTTTTTTTTAAAGTTACACACACACACACACACACACACACACACACGTGTGTGTGTATATCTATCTATCTATATATATATATAATATACGAATAGACAAATCGACAATCAATCAATCCATTATGATGGTTTTTTCCTGTGATTGTAAAGATATTACGATAAAAATAAAGTAGTGTTTTCATTCATTTTGCACGTATCGTTCTTGAATTGTTCTGTGAATTGAACATTACTTTTATACAGATTTCTCATTGAGGAAATTAATTTAAAATGAAAATTTCATAAAATTCTACAATTATAGTATTAAATACATATTCTAAATTTCATTTACTTCATGCGTTCCCTATGCGAGTTAACGAATTTATAGACTGACGTAATTTTGATTCCCTAAATAGACCACAGTTTCGATTATCAGAAATTTAAAGCTTTGTTAATCATCAAAATTTGAAAGTCGAAATTTAAAAAAAAAACTATTTTAATATTTTCTTTTTGCGTATTTCATACGCGAGTAAATAAAACATTTTATTTCTGGCTTGGAAGAAAAGCGATAAGAATTTTTAAATTGTCATTAAAAAAATACCGAAGACGTCTTGTTTTCTGATTTTTACAATTACTTTCTCTAAATACATTTTGCAAACTGAAAGTGAAAAAAAATGAAACATTCTTACAGCTAAACAGAACTAAACTTTTCATGATTATAGACATTAAAGAACATCTCGAAGTAAACTATATTTTCTTTCCTTCTGCTTCACAGAAGGCATCTAAGAGCGTGATAAAACTTTATTGTATTTCGAAACTCCAATCCAACAAGGCAGGGGTTGTTTGTGGGCCGGCCGCTCGTTTGTGACGTCTTAATTGACGCTGCGAGGGAAATGGAAACCTTGGCCAACAGAAAACTTCTTTCATGGAAATAAAAGGCGAAGCGAAAACTAAAATATAGACCCAATTTTCTCGCGTCAATAAGAGAAAACGTAGAATAGACGCTTGACAGACGATCAAAGAGCCGGGACCTTGACCTTAAGATGGGAGAATTGATTACTTGTGTCAGGAGACTGATTAATCTGGAAATAAAGGATGTTACCGGAGTGTTCCTGACCGTGGATTGTGGAGTTAAAGAACTGGAGCGTTAAAGGACCGATGAACAAATGGATCGCAGTACTGAATGCACTCGAATGAGTGGCCTTTTTTCGAATAACTTCAGCACTTGCATAGAAATAGAAAAGATATTAATACTGGCTTCAAAATATTTTTTTAAATTATTAATGGTTTATTGAAAACTATTTTATATATTTCCCAGACCACTCAGCTAAATAATATTCACAGTTAAATATTATTGGAGTATTATAAATTCAGAATTTGAAATTCTCAGTTTTCAGTATCTTATAGGAATCACTTATTCGAAATACGAATATAGTAGCCTTCATTTTCAATTTCACGTATATGAAGTATGTAAAGAAAAGTATTGCTATAGTCAAAAAATTTGAAGTCGAGATTTTGATGAATTTCCATGCTTGAAATTTCCTGAAGCCGAAATGCACATTTTTGGCATTATGTCTGTGAACACGATAATTTAAAGACACTTAGACCTAGATTACTGAAATTTAGTATATGGAATTACAACCAGATGTGCAGACTTCTAACAAATTTTTAATGAAATCTATTCACTGGAAATTTGTCTGTCTGGCCATTCAATTACAAGTGAACTCAATAACTACGAAGCGAAAAGAATTCAATTGATATAATTTGGTTTTCAGACGTGGCATCAAAAGTATAGATTCTTATCCAATTTTGAACCAAATCCTTCAAGTATTTGAACATCTGCCAGTCAGTACTTTTGCATTGATTCAAACGCAATCACTTAAATCAATGAAATTCTGTATGACATCGTGATTACAAATGTAATTTTCTGTCAAATTTTGATGTTGATCCGACAGTAAAAAGGTGTTCAAAATACATATTCTAGATATATATAAAAATGCTAATTCAGACCAAAGTGTTAAATCCGTCCGGGCCAAACGCCATACCTCTGGTGTGATGTGGAAGCCTGGAGAGGAAGGTGCCAGCTCAGGTGTCGTCCCTGTAACTGACCGTGGTTTAAAATTATGAGGTCCTTCCTAAAATTGCTCTAGATTTGCTTTAAATAGTTATAGGCGTTTGTAATCTCTATATTCATTTTGAATTATCCTGGAATGAATGTAGAGATTATTTCATAATGATGAAATGAGCTGATAATAACCGAACTTTGCAAATCGAGGTGACTGTATGTCTTGAAAAATTTAAGTCCTAGATTTCCTCATTATTAAATTGACCACTTTCACGCTTCAAAATCGATGTAATTTTTTTTGGAGAGAACCATTTTAGGACAGCCAGTATGAAAACGAATGGAAGATAAGTTCGGTTACGTAAAAAGAAATTTAGGAATTCGTAGGATGTTTCAAATTGTGAATTAAGAATCAAGAAAAGAATCTCGTGGGAATTTATTTCTTAGTCTTGAAATGTCGTGTCAGTGTCTATACTCACGAATAATCTGAGTTACAACAGCTATTTCAACCCAACCATATTATTATGGTGGCGCTACTCTGAGTCTCCATCTAATATTCAACTTATACAAAATCCAAACGGAAGTAAGAAATTTCTGGTATAATGTTTGCTTCTTCTTTCTTGAGGGAGGGCATAATAGCGGTGTGGGGTCGAATCACCTTCACTCTGATAGCGGAACACATTAGAAACTCTTCAAATGCAAGATTGTGCTATGGTCGGTGAAGAACATTAGGATTCAACCCTGGTTCCTGTCTCATTGCTCTTACAACGATGATCATTCATTTTTCTGTGAATACCTTCGGACGAGGCGGGTGTAATTCCAATGTCGTTATCGTGTGCAGTTTAGATCTTAACGGGTTCAAGGTTTTCCAGCTGATGTGTTGCCGGTTCAGGGGTTGTCCCCGCACTTAAACTGCATTTCAAAACAATGAGATCCTTCGCTAATCTGCAAGTAAAACTTCAAATTGGGACGTTAATCTAATCAAGAAATATATACTTAGTTCATCATTTCTTAAGAAACGGGAAATATTATGGACACTAATAAATCGTCTTCCAAAAATTGGTTTTCAAATTATCAACTACCACATTGGATATATTTACACCCTCAACCTTATTCCTAACATCAAGCCCTTAGAACTCGGAAAGCACTCGAGCCGCTGTCGAAAATCGAAATCCGGAATCTCTTTTGAAGTCGAAAACTTCAGAATGACTGATCTCTCCTTTCTCGGGAATTAAGAGTCTCCGCTTCTGTCAGCTTTTTTTTTTCAAACACTGTCCTTGTCTGCGAACTTTTATTTGATGTTGACTGAGTAAATACTCATGAAGGAGAATACACACAAAAAGGGTTGAATTTCTTCCTGAGTTGGCTTCCTCCGGGAAAGTGCGCTTCAATCCATCTGGATGGGCTTACGTTAATGGCTGGGGTTTGGAAGGACTAAAACTTTCCATGAAAAGTTTCTATAGGCTATATATATAATATGAAGATTTTAGGATGCTTAGGGCTATATTTTGCGCCATCTGTTGAAATTCTTTTCTAAAAGCTGTTATAGTTATGGGTTTACACGCATTGGAGTGATTGCCAAACAGAAAATCGTATTTTTAAAAGTTCAGAAATTCAGTGAGATTAGCATTCCTTTTCATAACTAAAGGGGTTATTTTGAAACGGGTCTCTAAATTTTAAATCTTTGTTAAGTAAAACTTTGAAAACACCTGAGCTGGCATTAATCTCCAAATTTCTATGCCATACCCCTGGGAGATGCTCGGCCTTCGACGTTTTTAATTTACACCGAGCCCGTGTGCTTCATCTTCGTATCATCGTGTCTAAAATGCATGGAAGTATTGTTCATACTCCAGAAAAATAGCATTATATTGATTACTGTTTAAAAAAAGGCAAAGTTTAATTTATGGCAAGTAACAGGTAATAACATGCAAAAAGTTCTAAAATGTACATTATTCCTCTTTGTAAACTCATGGGAGTGAAATATTTGTATTTTCATAAGATGAAAATTTTAGCTCAGATGAGGGGGGGGGGGGGACAAAGAATATTTGTTCAGCAAACTGTTGTTATAATTTTTTTTTTTAATATTCAGAGACACAAACCGAATATTTATTAATCCATTTATTTTCAAAACTTTTCAAAGGATATTATTGGTTACTAACTGAGGTGATACAATTAGAACTTTTTCGCATAATCGCTAATAAAGGTTATTACCGCCTGCTTCCCCCCCCCCCTAAAATCGTAATAATCCGAGCAAATAATCCGAGTTTATTTCATTGTTAAATGTAGCATACCTTCTTTCCATCTTTCCTCTCATGCCTATTTTGACTAATTAAACCCATCCTAACGCATGCATAAAAGCGTGGAGGGTTTTAGAATCCGTTGGCGAATAATATTTGTTTCTCCAGGTAAAAAAAATTAATTATGAAATGTTTTTATTATCTTACGTGCAATGCGAGGTTGTTTCGTCATATTGAATGAGAACTGTTTAATTCCTGTTAACAAGTTTAATTAAGAACTGTTAACAAGTTTAATTAAGAACTGTTAACAAGTTTAATTAAGAACTGTTTAATTAATAATTTAATTTTGTTTTGATGTCCAAGTTTTTGACGAAAGTTATTTTTTTTGTACACTAATTAACGAATGTTAAAAAAAAAATTCTAATAACTTTTTCATAAATAACTTCATTTCAATATTATAAATAAAATTTTTAAAAACTGACAACAATATTGCATATATTCAAAGTATTTGATTTTGTTTATTCAAAACATCTCTGAAATACTCGGATGATTAACTCTGCAAAAATAATTGCATCTCCACGATTTCAACAATGACACTAAAAAACAGCCATTTCAGTTTATACAAATAAACGAAAGTATTGGAAATCGATTTTATGAACAGAAAAATCAAAAGCGAAAGAAGATGTAACATTTCGTAGGTTTTTCATCCAAAAGGAAAAAATTCCGAATTAAGTTTGAAAACAAAAAGATGTACTCTGAAGGAGAACAATGGAGAAAAAGAAGTGAAAACTCCAAAAAAAAGTTTTATAAAAATGCCAGTTACAAGAATTCTTATTCGCTTAAGAATAAGAATTTTCCTCGAGACTTTAAAAAAAAGGGGGAAAGGGAGGGGGATAAATCTTTTCAATAAGGAAAGAAAACGTGTTTTCTTTTAAATTTCATTGTTAACCGTAGCGTTTTCGATTTGAGCGATGTATTTTTCGAAGGATATAATGTTTTATGAAATTGTGAATTGGAGGAAGGTTTAAATTAATTTCGTATTAGAAATTTTCATGCTTCTATAAATTTAGTGGGATTGGCTGGTTGAAATATCGAGTTAAAATATTCGCCCAATTTTTATTTTTGGTGGTGGTGGGGGGGTGTTTTATTGGTTTTAAATTATCACGCGAGTCTGTAAACAGTTTTGCAAATGTTAAGATAAAAAATAATAAATAAATAAAAAAAAGACAAAAAAGAAATATAAAAAATTCCAATCTAAAATGCTGTCGTATATTAATGTTTTGGGTTTGATTTGCCTTTATTTTATTTTTAAGATTTCCACTTCATTATAGTATAGGAGTATTGAACACACGAAAGAAAAATGAATTTAATATCGTTGTGTGTATAACACAAATCAATAAAACAATGTTATTTAATTATTAGGCAAATTACGGTTGTAAAATGTTAAAATCTTAAAATTTATTAAAAATTATAGTAAATCAGCGGGAGTGGTTTACCCAAAACTTTCCTGCATACTCTCTAATAAACTTATCCCAGAGACCACCTAAAATGATATTGTGCACAATAATTACGAAATATCACTCTTTGGCGCGAATTTGATATTCTTTATTAAATTTATTGTCATCCTTGGCGAGTTATTTGTCGATGAATCCCTTGTATGCGCTGAATAGTATCCGAAAATTGAATTTGCGTTTTAAAGGCGTTTTTCCAATAAAAAAAAGCAAAATAAAAATTGATATGGAATTACACTTGTAATTGCAAAACCCCGTACTAAATTCGATGCATTTAATCGTTGCATTTTTGTGTTATCGGGTTTACATGTTTCTGAGGGTACATATCGATAGTCCACCTTTCCTGGATTTGGCTGAAAATTTGATGGATGTCTATATTATAGATGTTAAATCTGTGTATCGAATTTTTATCTGTATAGTTCTCTTCGTTTTATAGTTAAAATAACTTGTAGAAAATCTGCACCGTTAAAATAAATGGAAGCAAGAAACTATTGAACTGCTATGATACAAAAAAAGTTGAGCATTTTAATCAAAGTTGCTGTTTTTAAAAATTCTGTGACATATAGGCTTTGCAATGACAATTTAGACTGAAAATTTATGGGTCAAGGAAGGGAAAATGCCTTTCCTATTTTGTTCCTAAAAAATTCTCAAAATTAAATTTTGTTTTGAAGTTCAGTAGTGCGGTGTCATTCCGATAAAGCAGTAATCTTCTGCGGAAAGAATATTTTCAATGATATTGTTGCGTGTCAGATTAGATATAATTTAAAGTAATAAACTGCGATTCAATAGTTCTGTAGAAACGTCAAGTAATACTAACATATGAAATTGAAAATAAAATTCTTTTCCAAATAACAATGTCGCTTTCTTTAATGTTTCCTCTATCATTTTTACTTAACTATCTTTTATAAAAATCTTAATGCAGGTTAGATTTTTAAAAAATTCGTTTATATTTGTATGATATATCAATTTGTGAGCGATTCGTTGAAAATTTGTTTTAGTATTTGTAATAGGAATATGACCTTATTTTGTTGTGACATTGCAAATTAATAATCTGGTTAGGAATCCAGCGCATAATTGCCTTTGAGAATATTTTTGCGATTTCCTTAACAAGCTGATCTAAGAATTCAACTCTTTAATGGCACATCCTTTATGAAAAATGTATAATTATTTTGTTTTAAATTGTTTTCTTGCATTAATTACAAATTTAAATATCAAATCTCCGGAATTCCGCGTACTAGTTAGGCGCACAAGTTATTGAATACGAGTGGGTTAATGACCTTCCGAGGCAAATTAAGTCGGTGAGCCAAGTTTGACTATTATACGTTTCCTATACGCATTAGGAAGCGCCATCTTTTGTGACATCTAGAGTAATACTAATGCATCATGAACAAATTCATGCGACATCAAAATTCATACAGTCACATTAACTCGCCGTCACTTCCCTTTTCATGCATTGATTTTCATAAAGATGATAATGAAGCGCAAAAATATTCATTGTCTCGCCGCCTCCTTTATCATGCTAATGCGCGACTTCGGAAACTTTTTTTGGCGAGAAAAAGTGAGTGGATGCGACGGAAGGCGTCGAATTGCTCGCCTTGTGATTCAAATTCGAGCCAAACGCGCCATTTGAATATTTCTATGACCTAATTCAATACCCCGCTCATGGATTTTACAGGAAAAGACGAAATTAATGATTTTCTCCCCGCGTTGCCATCCCAATAACTCATTTTCGCCCAAACTAATGTGCAGGTGTTTAGGAAATCTAACTTGGGAAAGAAAGCATAATTACTTTTTTTTTTGTCCTTCACACATCGTTACTTTTCACTACATTTTTTTAATATTTAGAAGGCGGACTGTTGGATATTTTCCAGAAAAACTTTTCAAAACGGCTCCTGTTACTGAATTTTTTTGAATGTGATTGGATTTTAGGAGCAAGTGAAAGGTGCTTCTGAATGCAGGCAACCGAGAAAGTCTATTTAAGTATGCTGCCGGCCCTCGAACCAAAAACTGGAATATTTCCAACGCTGTCAATCTCATCGGTATTCCTGCGGTTTATAAGAAATCCATGCAGTTCTCATACGTGCCGAAATGCGAAACATGAACATACCCCGCAGTTTATTCATATTTATGTCGTGTAGCACAAATTCGAGCATCGGTTCAAAATTCGTAAGTGCTACTTCACTGGTGTACTTTCGAGTCTAAAGTTCACGTTGGTATCTAGATCGAGAAATAATTTCTGCTCAAGTGTGAATAAAGTGCAAATGATTACATTTAGTCCAATACAAAACCATTCAATGCTAGATAAATAATAATCATATACTTGTTCAGAAATTTCTTCTGATTTTTAAAATATATGCAAGTAATATTAGATTCAAATAATTGAATCGGAAGTACCTACCTTTTTCCCCTGGGAGAGACTGCTCAATTCTTTGATATCCAGCTGCAAATAAAATCCATTAGTATAATGCACACGACTACATAGAAAGACGCTCGGCGGTGATCTTAAAAGAAATATGTATTGACACACAAAAAAACGAACAACAAGCACTTCACAAAAGCATACAGCCATCTAGAAGAGAGAGGATATATTGCATAATAACACTAAGTACAATTCACAGTTACTCAATTTTTAGTTTCGGTTTCACGCCCTCTGGCGTAGAAAGTCTGCTCTAGAAACAAAAACAGAAACATGGTATTCTGTTTTCAAAATATACTAAAATTTTG